>NC_072852.1:64353369-65603369 GCF_028858705.1 Grus americana
GAGTGCCTGCAAAAAATAGCATCAATTTAAGTAAAACTGGCTAAACCCAATCCAGATAATTTCACTCTCTCAGCATGGTGCTAGCAGGCAAAAATGGCTCCAGATGACTATATTTGCTGACTTGTCACTGAGTGATACAAAGCATATGAGGCCAACTGGAGGTCATCAAATATATGGTGCCTCTTACCTCCCCGCTTTCAGCTCCTGTGAGACAGAAAGGAATAACAAAACCAGCAGGAGGGGCATCCAGCTCCATAGTAGGATCTGCTCTGCCTCAAACAGTCACTGAATCATTTGTGTGCAGTGTTTCTGGGAGCAAAGGGGAAGACCATAGGAAAGGACTCTCTTTCCCCTTAACAACCCAGCTGACGAAGCTAATGAAGACCAGGGCATGTATTCATATCCAGTGCACATAAGGCTTTCTCAGCTATTAGGATTTGTCTGAAGTGCAGAATATCTGGAATTCCTCTCTCCTCCCTTTCAATCTGTTGCGTTCACTCTCTTTGCCAGCTTTGAAGTAGTGCTAAAGCAGCACAAAGTGAGCAAAATTTTTTGAAAGCAAACGTCTGGCACTTAAGTATCTATATCTCAGATTAATCTTTCTGGTCTTCAGACAAATTCTACCCTCACAGGAGGCATAAAACATTAGGGTTTGGTCTGGAAAGTGGGTCTACATGGGGACAGAGTTTAGAATAGCAGGACAGCACCAGCCCTCATGCTAGTAGAGTTGTTAGTTCTGCTGGAGAAAAGGTTTTTCTGCAGTCTCAAGAATGGACTGTCTTCCACCTATCTCTAAAACACATGCTCCAAGGAATCAAGCCAACATGTGGGACTCCACCAGTCTTTGTTTTCTTTGCAGGCTATGGAAGCATGTAAAGATGCAGGCTTGGCAAAGTCTATTGGAGTATCCAATTTCAACCGCAGGCAGCTGGAGATGATCCTGAACAAGCCAGGACTTAAGTACAAACCTGTCAGCAACCAGGTACGACTGCAAGCTGAGGGTAGTGCCTACCATGGTGCCACTGCCCTGTAGGGAACACAGAAGCAACACGTGGCCCAAGCCACCGTGTGCATAAAGGTGACGTACACTTTGCCACAGATGCTGCCCTCCATACTGTCATATTTCCATTTCTAGCTTGAAAATATTACTCATCCTATCTAGGCTAAAGATAAATATTTGAAGGTGCTGGAACGATCACTCTCCTCAGTTCCTGCTCCAGGACTATAAAACTGGTGCCTCTGCGCCAAGCTTCATAACAAGGTTGAATGCTGAGTCAATGCAAATCTTAAATCTCTGCCATGTACCTTACTTCAAGTCCAAAAAATTCCCAAGACAAACTATTCAGAGCTAACCAGTCCTCAATGAAGCCATGTCTACCTCAGCTGACACCAAACCAAAACAAGTCTAAATATCAGGGATCCTGAGTCACTCTAAGCTTCCCAAGTTTAAAAAGCATTAAAAGTAACTCCTAAATTTCCTGTATTTGCTCTCTTGTGCCTTTCCTATAAGACATCAGTAAGAGTTAGAGAAAAAAACTAAATTAAAGAGGATACCCTATTAAGCGACTGACTTGAGCTGAACAAGCCCATGAAGGCGACTGGTATGTCTGAGTTAGATTACAGTAGCAGGGCTTAGGGAAGGCGGTAAGCGGCAGTGACCCATCTGAATGCCCAATATCTTTGACTCTGGCATTTGGCAGCTCACTGCGTTTCCTAGAAATCACTGGGAAGCTCTTCTGATTCATCTGGCAGAAATGAATATCCACATTAGGAGTATCAGAGAAGAGGCCAGAGACCAGTTGGGACCAATTTCCCACCCTCAGCGCGTGGCCGGGAGGGCTGGGATTGGCACGGGGCAGGGCAGAGATGCTGGCTATAGCCTTCATTTCGATCTTGGACCTGAAGGGAGAGGCAGCCTGGGAGAGGAAGAAATTCCAGCACCCTTTCACTGGTATTAACATGCCCAGTGGGCGCAAGATGCAATTGCCGTTTCTGGCATGCCCCTAAGGCTGCCCTGAGCATTGCTGCTGCTTCCTGGGGTCGAGGAAAACTGGGCAAAAGATTAAGCCCAGCTTAGGGCAGCTAGCCAGCAAGCATAGATGTGCCAGTTAGCTTCAGACTGCCTGCAAACAGTGGTTGCTCTGTCACCTTGAAGACATAGCTTTCCCAGAGACAGAACACAGCTGGAAAATCACTGCCTGTAAGGGAATGATGCACAGTATTTGCAGGGTGGGAGGGCAGAGCTTGTAACAGGGTCATAACCATTATGAAGTCTCACCTTTTACATATCTCCCCTCACCTTTTTATCTGGGACAGCTTATGCCAACACCTCCCCTAAAAGCAACATCAGATTAGTCATCCTAAATGCAAGAGGCAAAGAAACAAAGATCTGACTTGCATGAGCCTACTTCTCTAGTAATCTTTCCTTGCCTCCGTCCCCCCACTTATTGTCACCTTTCCACTGGAGGCCAATAAAAATTCCCTGCAGCCAAATTATAATCACAGATGTTGATCTGCTGTCCACAGAAAACCAATCCATCATGCAGCAACATACAATTACAACAGTAACCATGAGTTTCCCTATTCTTTAACTTACATGTATCCTTTCCCGAAAGCATCATCTGGTCTATAGCTCTCACAAATATCCTGATATCATCTGTTTCTGCATCTGGTCCTGTTGATTAGTCATTCTTTCTATGTCACTCTTGTAGGTCGAATGCCATCCCTATTTCACCCAACCCAAACTCTTAGAATTTTGCAGACAACATGACATTGTTATTGTTGGATACAGCCCACTGGGAACCTCACGGGATGAAACATGGTAAGTTTTCCATGTTACTTTGATAGCAGAGTCTCTATCCAGGAAAATAATAGTTGCCCATTGCTGGGTCTCTGTACAAAATACTGTTGGCCCCATTTTGCAAAGTAGTTTTGAACTTCAGTGTCTAAATATTACTGTTGCGAATGTAAGCTTACAACACTCCTGCTGCATGCTGTCATCAAAAAATGCCAGGTGTCTGTGTAGGAGGTCACCTTAGGTCTCCTCTAACAGAAAGCAAGTGTCTGTAACTGGGAACGTTAAGGCTTAGGTGAGGAAATAGAAACTAAGTCAATGTTAGGACATCACATAGGAAGTTGCCTTTGACAGTCCGCCAACCTAAATGCCAAAGCTTCTCTCCCATCTTTCACACTATTTGCCAAAAGGTGCAGTATTCTGTCCACAAACAAGTAGATGCCTCTGTTTTGACATTAAAGATAAGGAGATTTTTTCTGTTTTCTTTTTTTTTTCTTCCCCAATTGTCTTCCAGGGTAAATGTGTCCTCCCCTCCTTTACTGAAGGATCCTGTGCTGAATGCCATTGGCAAAAAGTACAACAAGACAGCTGCACAGGTTGCTTTACGTTTCAGCATCCAGCGAGGGGTGGTGGTCATCCCAAAAAGCTTCAATCCTCAACGCATTAAAGAGAATTTCCAGGTAAATTTGTATTCCAATGGTACATGGATGAATCCACTTACATTGGCTTAGCCCCTACAGAAGGTGATTTTCCCATTTCTTTCTGTAGACATAAGGCTTGACCAATGTCAAGCTTTGACACATTCGACACTTTTTATCCCCATCACTTAACAGTACCATATAACAATAATAGAGCAGAGCAGAAATTTTGGTGTCTCCTAACCCTGTGAAGTAGCTAAAGTCCCAGCTGGTGGTGTGTCCCAGCTGGTGGTGTATCCCAGCACACCAGTTGCTGCAGCAAGCGGCACAAGCAAGATGAAGTAATTTGGTAGGTCAGCAGCCCAAGGTAGCTGACTGCAGGTATCTGGGAATGACTGACTTGTTTTGCCTGGTCTTCAGGTATGGGGCAGCTTTGTTAAGGAAGGGTTATCACATACAGATGTGCCAGAAAAGCTCATAACCACACCACCAGAAAGCATCTGGCTTGACCACCACACCCAAATAAGATGAAGCATTTGTTCCCGTGTCCCTTGCAGCACTCAGTACCCACACTGCTCCCTGCTTTCCCTGCCAATGTATTGCTTCCAAAGCTGGTGGCCCAGTAATCGCCAGACTACTTTTCTCTTCTTGCAAGAGAGTGTGTGCAAACGTGACGGGACTTATTCATGTCCTCAAGACTTTCTTACAAATGCAAGTAAGTGTGGATTTGTGGGGGAGACTGCAGTGGAGAGGAGGGGAGATTGGACTTCTGAAATCTGAATGTTGATTGTGTGAAGAAATGCTAACTTACTCCTAACATCTCTTTCCATTAGATCTTTGATTTCTCCCTCACTGAGAAAGAGATGAAAGAAATTGAAGCCCTGAACAAAAATGTTCGTTATGTGGAACTGTTAATGTAAGTCCCGGAGGAATTCTAGATCCTCACAGAACATTCCTGTCTTTCAGAGGATTTAGAAAGAAAAATCACATCCTTTTAATATTATTTTTTGTGTAAACAACCCTATTTTAAGGTAAGGCTTAAATATGGGAGGTCTTTAATGCAGCCTGAATATGCTCCTAGACCCACTGCAAAAATAAGTGTGCAATATTTTCTTACAGCTCAGATGTCAAAAGCCCACCTAGGAAAAAGTAACTGTATCTGGCTATTCCACCTCTGCCCCAACTCCTTAAATGCTTTCCACTATACATCGTAATGGTCTCAGCCACTCACAAGTTACAGCATTGCCCCTGTCTAGCAGCATGGATATCAGAGCTGAAATTCACATAGGAGCACTTTCTTGTCTTTCCCCTCCTTCCCACCTTCACTTCCAGTGCTCAGCAAGCCAGGTTCCTGCTCTAGTACAATGCATTATAAACCTAGTGTTTCCAGAGGCAGCTTGTCCTAAATTGCCATGTGGAAGGCTAAGAATTAAGAGCACTGCTACATGAAACCACAGGACTAATTTAGGGAGAGCTCTGATCCTTCTCACTTAATACTTTGGTCAGAAGCACCGAAGTACCAGTGTCTACTCAGCTTCCTCCTAAAAGAAGATACATCTTAATATAAGCATGATAGGAAATATGAATTAAAAGCATCATAATGGAGTTCATCTTTCACATTTAAGCTCAGCCAGGTGCTCTGAAGCTTTAGTTTCTTAAAACTTAAGAAAGCCCTCCATCAATTAGCAGCACTTAGTTCCAGAAGACTTCTCACAAATGGCCTAGCAGACTCTTATGCGTGTTTTGGCATTTGAAATTGTTAGGGTTTTCATAGCTAAGTTGAGCTATAACATCATTTAAACTTTTAATGAGTATATACACAAAACGTAACCTTGGTGCAAATACAAGAGCCTTTTCCAGAAGCAAAGTTAAAGGATGTAAATGCCCACAAGAGAAGAACTTTCTAAGCCACCAATCCAAAAAACTATTAAACTAAATGCTTTGCTTTATTAGACTAAATTTGGTCACAGGAGGCCACTGAGGAGAAGGAAAACAGGATGCATAGGATGGACGTTGCCAGCTCTATTTTTCACAGGAGTGCCATGTTTGGGGAAAATGCGTAAATACAGCCTGACCTCAACTGTGAAAAATGTCTTCTCGGAAAAGTGATGTTGCCATGGAAGGAGCAGCTAAACATATATCTGCCTACGATGTGTTCTCACACTGAAGTGTCTGGAATTGACACTGCAACAGATGAGTTAGCAGCCTAAAGAGATTTCTTATTTCATCCAGCAATACGTATCTGAAAAAGCCAAACCATCATACAGAAAGACTTCTGGTTAGTCAACTTTGTGCAAAACCTTTGACTGCTGTGATGCAAATGCCAGCAGGAATGGAAAAATCCAGCTTTCCTCTGGCTCTTCCAGTTATCAGCTACCATAGGTACCGTGTGCAAATCCATTGTTCTAATGGTGTAAGTAAGCCCATACGAGCAGAATATTGCAATCAGTGGAATGAGTTAGCAAGTTAAGCATCTGAGGAGAAAATGGAGGTTTTGTAAAAATATGAGTACTCCAGAAAAGTCTCAGTTTTAAGTGGTTTCTTCTCCCCTTGGAGAAACCTGGAAGTATTGTGCTGGGCAATTTTTACATTGATCTCTCTGCTTGATTTATCTTGTGCTCCCAGTCTCTGCTATGGATATTCTTCCTTACCAGTTATTCCAAGCTGCATTGGCTCCTCAAAGTGAATCATTTTCACTCAAAGGACTCAGACCTTTGAACATGCAAGAGCTGATTAGCAAGCATGCTCCATAGATGGAAAGTAGAGATTATGACACTGACAACTCAGACATTGTCAAATTATACTGAAACCAAACAAGCCAAAGTGTTGTGGCTTGCTTTTTTGAACGAACTCAATCTGTTAATGTGTAAACACTTCAGCTTGGCTGAATATTGGAATGAAATGTTTTGACACAACCAATTCAAAACGTTTGATGCCTTCCAGTTAGTTAACTTCAATATTGTGAAATGTATTCTTCCCAAACTGGAAGGATTCACAGCTGGGATAGATGCCAGCATTTGTTGTGCTCTGCTGTAAGGAAAGGCAGCCAGCTGCCATGGTGCACCTGAGAAAGTTCTTCAGAAATTTTTTATTTTGCTAATGGAAAGTTTTTGTCAAGCCAAGGCTTGTGGTTTAGCATCATTTTCTCAAACAAACAAGAAAATCCACAACAAAAACCAACTACCTTTCTCTCAAGTCTGCCAATAACGGGCAGTGTTATGTTTTCCACCTGCAGTTGACCCTGGGAATTTTCTTCTTGCCTTTTGTACTGATCTTGGATCATGCATCTTCCTTGCTCACAGAGTTTTTAAAATGAAGTCTGCAGTGTCTCTACCTTTGACAGTACGCAGCCATGAACATTTCTTTCTCCCCTGAACTGGGTCACCCCAGTGACCTTCTTAGTAAATTCTCTGCCACTGGTGCTATTAACCTGGCAGAGCACCTACACCTAGGCTGAGCTAGAGGGCAGCCAGACCTAGTCTGCATATGGCAGCCACTTGAAGAAAGCACCATGCCAGACCCAGACCTGCTCGTGCCAGCTCTAAGTGCATAAGCCAAAGTCCGGTGTCTCCACCTCTTTCAAATATAGCCCCTGTTTCTGAGGGTCTTCCTAGACACCTGAACAAAGAAGTTTTCCCCTTCCACAATGCACACATAGTGAAGCCATCCCCCTTTCCTACAACACTTCTATTAACCCGAGGTAAATCTACAAATATAGCAAGAATAGCTGAGATCCAAACTCTCGTTGGTTTTTCCCCATCTGTCCTTAAGGTATGCAGTCTATAGGCCTGAAAAATGGTCCTTCACTATCCTCTCCTTAAATGCATAGGTTTTCTTCCAACTCTGCAGGGAAGATTGTTCAGAGCAGACAGCTTCTGAATAAGCAGAAGAGTCTTCCATGAAGGGCACCTATATATTGCAAGGAAGAGGTTTGCCAGGCACAGGCAACAGTGATGCGATATCCTGCTTCATCCAAGACACTCACTTGTTCAATCTGACCTATCCACAGGTGGCGTGACCATCCCGAGTATCCCTTCAGCGATGAATACTGAAAACAAGGTGTGTCCAGGCAGGTTCCTAACTTGGTGCCATTAGGCTTCGCTGAAAGAGACCCAACATTTGGTGCTTTGACTTCATAGGAGACTGTTCAAATCAGCATTAAAAACATAACATTTACTTCCTTTTGTCTTGTCGGTCTCTTATTGCTACTGAAGAGCAAATCCATTTAACCTACTGAATATCTGTTTTTGGCTAAGAAGGCTTAACTCTGAGCATTGAAGTTTCAAAACTGGCAGCTGATAAAATTGAAGATTTCTCTTGAAAACAGGCTCACTAGTTCAAGCCAAATCATTTTCACTCAGTGGCACATTCTTCACTAAATTTGAAACAAGAAGTTCTGCTTCAGTAGATGTGAAGCAGTATCGTTTCGTTTCACAGCTCAAGAGAGAGAAAGTTAGCAGTGGGGAACTAACTGGATTTGAAATATCCACATGCACATACGTACATTGATATAGAGATAGATACATTCACTGCTTCATGCAGTGAAGCCTATTTCACACTGACTAGGGTAGTCTTCAGCTACATACATGAGCTGCATTCTGTAGGTACACCCTAGCTGGCTCCACATACAACTAGTTCAAGCCCTAAAGCACTATAAGCATGTTCACATCTGCCCACCTCAGCCAAGGCCCTCAGTGAAACACTGGGGAGTCTACAACTTTTGCATCTATACTTGAGCTGCTATACAAGGATGGAATTGCATAGTGTTGCATATGCAACCTGGAGTTAGCACTAGTGAGAGCCTCATCTCATTCATCTCATGAGAATAAAAAATCCCTTAATCTTTCCTGCTCTGCAAGCTGGTTCACCCAAAAAAATTTCTGTTTACTTCAAAATTCTTAGTCTTTTGTATAAAGTTCTGACCAAGACAATACTGAATTAGGAAGCTAAGTTTTAAAGGAGTTCTACCATGCTTTGAGACTGGAGAACACTGGCAGGTCCAAGAAAGGGGTAGGAATTCAGCAGAAGGAACTGGGCTGAAGCCTGGACATTGCCTTCAATCTGTCCTCAGCTTTCTGAAATGTGGGGACAGAACCATGGGCACCAGAGTAAGGAAGACTAAGTCCTTCAGCATGAAACTCTTTTTCAGAGGATTTATTTCCTCAACAAGTTTTGCAGCCTATAGGTGTGTCAGCCTATAGGCACATCTGCAGAAGGCTGCTTTTGCTCCCTCCAGTGCCAAACACACCAATTTCCTGCCACAGAGGGGGTACACTAGGGAGGTATTGGGGAAGAAACTAAACCATATAGAGAGAGTACTTCATGTACTAAAAATGTGCATACTGACATTGGAAAATGGGTCATGCATAGCCTTCAGTCTATAGCATCTGCTTTTAGTTATTACCATTGATATTTATTATCCCCAAAGTGACAGGAACAGGAAAACACCAGAGTGTACGGTTTATGGAGACACTTCTGTTGGGTCAGATGTGGTCCTCTGAGCTGAGGCAGAGAGGTACAGGGGTCACAATTTCACAGGAGGAGCAGGCAAGGCTCCCAAATGGGTCTAGTGCCAATGCAGCCCTGAATGAGCTCAGTAGGCACCACTAGAGAAGCCCCTTCATGGGAACAGGGGGGTGGCCTTCACATAGCATTTATAAACACATTTATAAAGCTGTGTCAACAAAGGAGCATTCTGCTTGCCAGAGGTTACCCAAGGGCAATTCTCATTTTATTCTATTGCTCACTTAGACCAGAGAGGGAAATAAAAAAAAGGGAGGGGAGGTATAGCTGAGGGGGAAGACACCACATTAGAAGTCTGCTGGTATAGATCTAAGGACAATCTCAAGGTCAGGTGGAGGTCTTCTCCCAGGGGTGGTCAGAACCACTATCACAGCCCTACTTTGCCCCTTTGCAAGCAGCTGAGGGCCCGGCCAAAAAAGCTGAACGAAATCCAAGTCTAAATAAAAGTACCAGAGAGGAGCACAGTTACCACCATACCCAACGTGTTATTCCAGTTGCTTCATAAGTACAAGCCTTAAATAGAGCTATCGGGGCTCAACTACTTAACAGTAGCACTGTACAAATTTTTGCACTGTAACTTGACCAGGTGCAGGTCTCCGGCCACAGCCAACATTCAGGCCGGGTTTGGCAAAGCTCTTGTTTTCTACACTGCAAATGTCAACTAACGCTCAGCTTAAATGCTCATACCAGCCTCTTCACAGCTATCAGCTCCTTCCAGACATCCCCCCCAGAGGTTAGGCAGCGCCTGAGGTTCTAATAAATCAGAGTCCCTTCGTTTGACCTTGTACGTGTGAGTAAGGAAGACGAAATGCTGAAGCCTCTCTAACAGGAAATACCCTATAACCAAGTCTTCAATCTGTACCGAGTTAACAGACTGTGAGAGTTCTTCCAGCCCAAGTCATGCCAGCAAATCCCTTTTTCTCTTCTCCTCTAATTTTAATAGAATCCTCCTCCTCCTTTGCATTGCCTCATTTAAATCTGATGAAAAAGATTCAGCCTCTTCCCAGGGGCACATGCTCCCATACTTGTTTCCATCGGTTATGAAACTGCTACTGACGTCTAGCCTAGTTTTTCCCCTGCTTTGCTCAGTTTCAGACCATTGCTCCCCATTGTTCTCCATCTTGCCCTACAAATAAAAGGTTTAGAGGAGGGAAAATAAACGGGGCTGCAGATGGGGGCTTGGGAAACACGTTCCACCAGCAGCTGCACAAAGAGACAGAAAAAACCCAAACCCTGGCCCCACGTACAATCTGCTCGCATCTAATGAATTTCAGAGGCTTATTGAACTTGCTGCCTGGTGCAAAACGTCACTTGGAAGCACTGCATACAGCCCTGCTCCAACTGGAAGGGTCAGGTGCGGACAGAGGGGGCTCCAGCACCTCCTGCACTGATAGCAGTCGCACATGACGAGAATAGACCCAAATGTGTACCAGGAAACCTTACTCCCTTCTACTGTAAGTAACCCAAGTAGTTTGTGACTCTTCCTGTAGCTGCAAAGTGAAAATAAATCCAGACCAAAGAAGTTTGCTTCACTATGCACAAGTGACTTTATTGCAAAGAGAAGAACAAGCGATGAGTTTTAGATTCTTTTTGCAGCCCAAGAGCTGCTCTGGTCTGGCCAGCAGAAAACCAGGTGATATTCTCACAGCCACAGCAGCAAAGCAGTTGCGCCACAGCCGTGCATTAGAGCATGGGCTTACCTGGCTGTCGGAGGAAGAGGCATTCCCTGTTGTTACACAAGGCTTTGCAACAGCTGGGCCCTTCCTTCAGCATGTGCATGCTCATGTTTAATAGGTGAAGCAATACGGAAGCACTGTTGAACAAATATCATCCGACATGCCAATGTTACCCCTATCCTGCACTACATGGTTAGCTCAATTTGTTTCCCCGTGGAGAGGCAGAGCTTCATCTTCCCCAAGACCAAATATCTGGAATAGGATATTTTCAAAAAGGACACGGATCCAATTTTCCCTGATGCTGTGCAAGCGCCCACAAGAGGAAAAGAGAAAATAGTAAGAGGCAAAGTGGGATGGACCTTGTGTACATTTTACAGCCTTACATTAAAGGACGCCCTTTGGATTTATATTGCACATTTTTGTACCACAAAGCTATCAAGAGGTTTTACAGAGGTGCATAATGTGTCCTGCGGAAGAAAGGGTGAGCGGCCATACCAAGCCATCAGCCAGAATTAGGACGCAGTTTGGGTAGACAGAACTGGGCACAGGGGGAGGGAATGCAGTACCTCCCATAGTTTTCATCCCTTGCCTGCCATTAAGGCTGAGGTGCCACAGAATTGGGTGCTCTGCAGTAAAACTGGGGTCTCTTCTCCTGGCCAAAGTGTAGTGATAACCGAGGACAGAAATTGAGTTTTGCAAACACTAGGAGAAGATTGGAGGCCACAAAAGACAAAGCCTTTGGTCACATACAGCAGGGTCCTCACCTGGTGAGGCTTCCTCACTTCATTCCTTTCTTGAATCCAAACAAACTCCAAAAGCTGCTCACCTGCATACTGGCAGGATATTTAACCATTACCATATCCTTGGGACGTGCAAAGGAATTCAGCAGCAGAGAGGCTGCTATTTTCCTTAACTATTTAAGATCACCTCATGATCAGACTCAGAGTGGATTCTTCAATTTAGTGTGTGAATCATTTAAGTGTGGAAGCAAGGCTAGCATTGTAGGGACTTAGAGGAAAAAAAAAAAAGTCACATGCCCAGGATGTACAAGACATCTCTCAGATCTCTCCAGTGAGCAGAGAGGACAAACTCAGATTCTTCATGTACAGTAAGTCCGATTTGTAGATTTAAGATGAGATATCACCTTCCTCACTGTGAGTAGCGCCAAAGTCCCCTTGCTGCCATCCACCAAACTGAAACACTTTGAAATAAATTGGTTTGGTTTTGCAAGACAATTTCCTTATTTTCTGGGGGAGAGAAAGGGAGGGAGCTGCTGTTTCTTGACATATTTCGCCCAGCTCTCAACAGGACACAATTCATACATCTAGAGGAAAGCACTAGAGGTGGAGAAGAAAGTCCATAAGAATGACACGTTAGAATGAGATTCAACATGCTTATTTCACTTGTGACCTAAACAGCATACACATTTGGGGGTGAGGTAATCAGCACACCATTGGGTACTAGTGCACTTTTTATGCTAAGTGATTCTCAGCAGTGCCATATTTCTGCTCTTCCCAACATCCTACTACCCTGGAGCAAAACCCTTAGCTTATAATAGATGGCTTTGAGAGTGCAAAAAACAAAAAAGTTAATTTTAATGTTTCAGTGCCAGACGGCCTCCTCAGGGAACCTTAACTCAACATGCATGAGCAATACTCACAACAGGACAACACATTGCAAATAAAATGCAAAGCAGAACCAAATGGAAAAAGAGGAGGGAAAGAAGGAGCTGGAAAGAAAGATGATGCATGTGTGTGTAAACACATACACACGCACATAAAGGGGCACCACTCGATGAAGCTGCTCAGTTTTTGCTCTGTAGACTGCAGAGCTACCTGGATGGAGGCCTCAGATCAGTTCAAGGTCATTGAACATAGCGAAGGCAAAATCCCACACCAGGACAAATGTGCACTCAATTACAAGTTGAATGAGAGCTCATGATGACCTGGAACACATCTCAGAGCAGCCTCGTGCATAATGAGGAAAAGGCCATGCAAGTGCAGGGTGCTGAGGACACTGGATGGGATCCTGCTAACATTTCAGCACATACAAATCAGGAGTGACTCTGCTGACTCACGGTTTACACCAGTATAGATGCACCAAACAGGTCCTGCGCCCTCAGTGCAAGGAACTCATCTTAAATTTTCTGTTCCCCCAATTAGCCTGACCAATGTTGTTCTCCCAGGATGGAGCAGACCCTGGGGAAAGCTTGCAAAGAGTATTTTGTCTTAGGAAGACTGCTTTGCTCCTTATGTCACCATGTCTCAGCTTCCACCTACACAGCAACACCCAGAGCTCCTCACATGTGAAATAGGGAGGTTTCCCAACAAGATGACCCACCAGCCCACATGTTCAGTATTGATGTCCCCAGGCAGTCCAGAATAGCCCAAACCAGCTGTTTGGCAGCACACTTTGCACAGTTCCTTCCTGCTTTTCATAGTGGTGGGACTGCAGTCCTGCATTGCTTTTCAATAGGATGATGAGGAGGTTGTCTTTACATTTCATTGACTACGTTGATCTGTACTGCAAGAACTTCTGAAAACTTTTCCAAATGTTAGAGATTCCAAGTCATGGATCAGAAATCCACACCCTCATTCAACAATTTGTTGAATGCACAGACTCTTTTCAGTGGCACCCAGCGACCTGACAATGGGCACAAACTGAAACATGGTAAGTTCCATCTGAACTTGAAGAAAAGCTTCTTCACTGTGAGGGTGACAGAGCATTGGAAGAGGCTGCCCAGAGAGGTTGTGGAGTCTCCTCCTCTAGAGATATTCAAAACCCACCTGGACATGATCCTGTACAACCTGCTCTAGGTGATCCTGCTTTAGCAGGGAGGTTGGACTAGATGATCTCCAGAGGTCCCTTCCAACCCCCACCAGTAATGCTTCTCTGGTCCCCTGTGAGGTACAGTCCTCCCAATATAGAGTAGAAGAAACAACAAAGCAGGAAAGTAGGAGGTAACATATTAGAAATATACACGTGATTTATTATTTCTACTCATTTATTTCTCAGCATGGCATTTAGAGCACATCAGCAGTCATGAATTCCCTTAGCAATCTACACCTCTCCAGGCCTGAAACCACCGAGTTACTTGGCTCATATCCCTGTGTTCACAGAATCAGTCTGTTGGGTGTACAAGAGTTTGAGGCAATAAAAGTGCTGTTGGAAAGCACAGTTTGAGGGAGGGGGGCATTACAGCTCCCTTCCCTCAGCACTTATAACACTGAGAAGTGATGCAGTAAGTCAGGTTCAAATCTTTATGGGAGTTTAAACCTACATGTCTCACCTCATCCAGTTACCAAGCTGTACAGCCTTCTGGAGGGGATCTGGCTCCATCCACCCCACTGAACTTTTCAACCTTGCATGAGAAATTCATCAGGGTGAAAAAGGGAAGGATTTGGTTAGCTGAGAAACATGATGTGCTTTCTTGAGAAGCAGGACACTTGCAGTCCAGCCTTCACTGAGGTCTCTGCTGACTGGAAAACACAGAACAAGGATCAAAACTTTCCCCTCCTTGTACTACAGCTCATTCCTATGCTATGCAAGCTGCTCTCTCTGCTGTTTCTTTTGGATACAGCACCAGTTATATTATCAGAGAGGTTTCTCTGTATTGGAAAGGATGATGTAAATATCCCTTCATCACAATATGTGTAAATGTGAATTTCACTGCATTTCTAGGGTTTATTACTACTACTATAGGATGAGAACAAACCCTATAGCATCACTTAACCAAACACTTAACCCTGGCAGGCTGCACAGAGATACTACAGATCCAACTGAATCAATATTGATTTCTACCTCCCTCTCATCCAATTACTCCAGCACACCACCTGACCTTGTGTGATTACCTTTGCTTCCTCCAAACCTCATTCCTTTGACTAATTAGGAGAGAGAAAGCATGAGGAAACAACGTACACCTTTCAGTCATTTTGATCCTGTGAAGGATTATGAACCTTGCATGGAGTAAAGGCCTGATGTGCCCATAGAATACAGCCTTTGGCAAAGTCAAGGCTGGAAAAGTGTAAAAATGGCAGTGAGAAAGCCAGCCAACAGGTTACGGAGGCTGGCCTGTTTAGAGTGGTACAGAAGAAACAAGATTCTCCTATTGCAAACCATATAATAAGGGAGATGCATTCACCTCTGCATCTACAGCCTATATCATGGTACAGGAACGAGGAAATACTCAAAGAGATCAAAGAGCATAAGATCACTAAAGATATGAGGTTTTAACTCTCTGAAATTCATGGCTACAGCCATTAAAGGGCCAAACAATGTTGTTGGGGTTTGAACCTAATGGCTTGTGTAATGGCCGGTGCGCAATACCTCTGTGTCAGATACTGCCCAGCTAGCTGGACAGGAATGTGATGAGAAGACGACAACCTTCCCACCCCACCCTGCAAGCTGTACATGGGATTACATGACCAAGGACTCAGACAGGATTTCTCTGGGGCCAGGGTCACGCTCTGCTTGGGGCTTAATGCTTTCAGGTCATAGAATCTCAGAATGGCTGTGGTTGGAAGGGACCTTAAAAATTGCCTGGTTTCAACTCCCCTGCTATGGGCAGGGACACCCTCCAGTAGACCAGGTTGCCCAAAGCCCCATCCAACCTGGCCTTGAATGCTTCCTGGGAGGGGGCCTCCACAACTTCTCTGTGCAACCTGTTCCAGTGCCTCACCACCCTCAGGGTGAAGAATTTCTTCCCAATATCTAATCTAAATCTACCCTCCCTCAGTTTAAGGCCATTACCCCTTGTCCCATCACTACATAAGTCACATTCAATAAAAGCACCTTTTTTAAAAAAGTAACTCCAGTACTCCAAGAGGAAGGCCAGAAAACAGAGATATCAGCCAGGAGGCCGAGTGCATTTATGATTGCAAGCTTGCATAGGTACACACATATGGGTTTGGAACCCTGCCCTCTGCAGAGTCCTGCCACACATTTCTATGGGAGGTTGCTGGGAT
Organism: Grus americana; assembly: GCF_028858705.1. Taxonomy (NCBI): domain Eukaryota; kingdom Metazoa; phylum Chordata; class Aves; order Gruiformes; family Gruidae; genus Grus; species Grus americana. Next base: position 64,368,965 of record NC_072852.1, read on the forward strand.
GAGGCACATCAGCTTCCACAGGCACCCACAGCACCTCTTCTCCTGCGTACAAACTTCACTGGCACTAAGGAATCACGGGCTGAGAGCAGCACAACAGCCTAAGCCCAACACTTGCACCGCAGATACAGCTGCACAAGAAACATCACCGGGGTCTAACAAATAAAGAAAAATACTCAAGTCCTTTGTATTAGCTTAGCACTAGGTTGATATGAGCCACAGTTTAACCAGTTCACCTGCACTAGATTGTTTCACACCCACTTTGCTTTGTACCTTGACACTTTCTGTTCACAGAAACATTTCTCATGATCAGGACTGAAGCAAAACTAAGAAGCATTTGTCCTCCTACACTCACCCAGTCTTTTTTCAATTCCTCAGAAATCACTGCAGCATCCTGCCGTGCAGGCCCATCCTCCAAGCAGGGAGCAAGCAGGTTCCTGCCTCCCCAGGAGGAGCTCAGCAGCCCAAGCTACCAGAGCAGACTTACTTCATCTGACACTTTCTTCCTTCTTCTTTCCACCCCACCAAACCCTGCAAGTGCAAATGTCTTACCTGAGGGAAGGAAAAGGTGCAGTAAAACCAACAGCCCCCACCTCAGCAGCTTAAACTAGAACTAAGAAAAGGAAGAAACAGAAAAAGAAAGGCTACCCTAACCCTCACATTTATGAGATCCAGAAGCTATGCTGACCATATGTCCTGCTAATTTAAGAAGTCACAGGTGCAACCAATCTCAGTTACCCCACCCTGAGAGGGGTAAGAGGTAGAAAAAAAGTCCCAGAGCAAGTCTCTGTGCTACATTCTTTGTGTTGGCTAGGGCTCAGGCTGTGAGGTAAACCACTGAACCTGGGAAAATAACAGTCTGTGCATGGCTTTTAACTATTCTTTCTTTCCCCTACTTATGAAATTTATCTCTACTGTTTCTGGGTCATCAATCTGCAGATCTGCCTTAGTCACCCAGCTAGGGTGTTCATGGAAGAATAAGTGAATGAATCACACTCTTTGCAGGCATTGCTGTGAAATAACTCCCTTCTCCCTTGACTCTCCTGCATTTCCCAAGCTGAGGAAGCCAAAGCCTATGGCAGCCACTGTGAATGTGCTTTGGTCATTGACTGTATCACCAGGCAGCTTTGCAAGAAAGCAACCTGCGCACAGCTCTGCTGCTGCCTGCACGTGGGGGCAGCTCATGCTCGTGGGCTGCGTCAGCCCCGCTGCCTGGAAGTGGCTCCACTGCAGCAGGAGACAGTGGGCAAATCTGTGCCCGTAGCGGTAGCACAGTATAGGCACACCTCACACCCATCCCCTGCTTCTGGGGCTGGGATGTCTTGGTATTTGCGATTTTCTTAGATCTTGAAAATGAAAGCAGGTAGGTAAGAAAAGGCAAAAAGATAAGCTCAAGATAAATAACATTTAACACTCCAAATTCCTCCTACATGTCGGTCCAGGGGGCTTGAATGGGCAACCTGGTCTAGTGGAGGGTGTCCCTGCCCATGGCAGGGGGGTTGGAAGTAGGTGATATTTGAGGTCCCTTCCAACCCAAACCATTCTATGATTCTATGAATCCATGCTCTGCACCGGGCTGTTTAGGTATGATTTCAGGAATCATCCTACCCAACATGGGAGAGCAGTAGGTGGAAGGAGACCTGCTACAACCTGGCTTGATTTGTGGGGTGGGGGCCTTGGATGGTACAATGCTGACCACCACAGCACTGACTTTTGGTCCCACAATCAACCACCTTTATGACTTTAAAGTTGCATCTGAGGCTCTGGTGGGCAGCAGGACCTCCGAGGGCCTGCAAGGGGCATGGATGTCAGCAGAATGTTCAGAGAGAAGATGTAAGCCTCAGTCTACTTCCAGAGTGAATTAAACACTAATGTTTTGGTTGTAGGAAGGCTCCCATTTCCAATTTACCTCTTTCCTGCAGAAAAACATGAAGATTTTCCTTCTGAAAATCCAGAGGAGTACTTGGCCTTTCAGAAACTCAATGAGAAGAACGAAAGGAATTTTCACCACCCTTTAACCAACCCCCTTCGCCAGTCAATAAGCAGAGCGTTAAGCAAGGCCATAGAAGACTCAGTTTCATCTCTTTTTGACCCTAAAAAATTTGCTCCCCTTGACATTTTTGAGGGAAATGTCCTAGCACAAGGTTTCAGGAAATCTGCTGAACCTGCGTGTCCACAGCTTTTCCAGGTTATGCAGTGAGTTTAGACAACTCACAACGATCTTTTCTGGAGAACTCTTGCAGCCTTCTGAGCAATCAAGTTCAGCGCTGCAGTTCATCTGGAGGGTTGAGGTTTGCTTGTCTTTAACTGCCTACTGTTAATAACAGGAAACCCAAAGAGCACTCCCAGGATCCTACAAGCAATTGCTCTCGCCTATTTGTAACTAATATGATGCATTAAGATGGGACTTTCCACCCATCTGGGGAAGACTGTACTTTGGTCTAATTTCCCGAAGAGCGTGTTCCTGCTGGGATCAGTTCCCCCTCCAAGCTGGCCCTTGTTGAAAGCTCTTGACAGAGAGATATGCAAAAGAGATTTATGTGCAAAGTGACCTCATTTCTTATCTTTATTTTCACTGATTTTTTTTTCTTTTTCTGTACCTTAGGTGATCATTAAAAATTGTATTTTGCTAGATACTGAGTGTGATGTTCAGTGTGAGCCTTCTGTGAATAAATTTGGTCAGATCATTTCTCTGAACAAGCTCTGAGACGGGACAGTTCTCAGGATTTGCCCAGAGTTAGTTGTTTTCTGCATTTCTAGAAATTAATGGAATAAAATTACTTGCCCTTCGGTATTTTAATAAAACTTCCCTTTTCCAAACAAGGTGTAGAGGTTGTTGTTCTTATGTTGTTACAGCTCCGCAGAAGAATTTTTTCCTCCGACGGAAAACTGCTCCTCTGGAAATATTTCAGTTTCAGTAATACATGTATAATAAATTTATAAAAAATTATTTGTTTATGTATGTGCTTATACTTAGATTTACCATTCTGTTTATCACTTTACTTATCCACATTTCTCTTCTGTGAGTTTGTGTTGTCTTTTAATATACAGAAGCATTACCTTAGCACAGTGCAGAGAGCAGTGCGTTTACCTGCACCTTGATACTTAGTACTATCTTCATTCCCCATCAAGCAGAGTGCTGGAATTTTAATTAATACTCAGTATAATTCCAGTAAGTTTAAAAAAAAAAAAAAAGCGTAACTGAAAGTCCATGAATCCTTATGTATAACAAACATGTCTAATAGCTTAAAGTAAGCAGTCATCTGTGTGTTCCAGTGACCAAATGGAACAAAAGACAGCTAGCCATAACACATCCAGTCTTATTTACTAGCTCCTCTTCCTGTTCCCAGCTATACACACAAATGGATCTAAAACTTTACCAGAGTGATTCATTTTACCAGTGTTACAAGAGCAAAACACTTTAATGCTCCTGCAAGGCTCTCAGGGCTGCAGCTGGTGTCAGTGTCCTGCCCGTACCGACCCCCACCGCTGTGTGGATGTCTGCGACCTCTTGCAGCCGCTTCTGTGTCATTGGCACCCATGGGTGCATCCACCTTGTGCCCATTAGCAAGCAGAGACTCCTGGTTCAGATATCATGGGGAGTTTCCACCTTTATGAGAATTGCTAATCAATGCAAGCTTTTGGAGAATCTGTGTGTGGATAGAGGGATAGGTTGAGCATGAGTGGGACAGATGGGCTCCCAGAAATGGGTAAGGCGGCCCCCAGACTAGTTTGGGGTGGTTAGAAAGATGAGGTGTGAGGTCACAATCCAGCTAAACTCTTTGAAAGCCATGGTTTCAGGAGATGCCTGGGGGTCTCTGTAATTTCTGAGGGTTTCGTGTGCCTGTGGATGAGATCTTAGATAGGTGATGTTCCAGCTGCTATTTCTTCCCTCCAGTTAGAGGCTGAGAGTGCTTCGTACAACAGTCAGGAAATGGTATTTCAGAGGAAATGGTTGAAAATTGTTTCAGAAGTGATTTCTGTAGATAAATCATGGTAGGAGAGGAAGAAACAGCTAACAAACTTTTTGTGATCTATAGAACAAATATGGAAAAGAATCTGGACAGGACCACAGAAGGCCATCTAACCCCAGGATGAAGCAACTGTACCATTTTAACAGATATTCTTAACGACTTTCCTGAATGGGATCCTCACCTTCCCCAGCAATCTGTAGCAGGGCTGAATTGTCCTTATTGGTACGCAGCGTTTTACCTAAATCTAAACCAGGTCTTCCCTTGCTGCCTCTTGCTCTGCCCAACAGGGACTCAGCCCTCCTGGTTGGGGTGCCCGCGCTCTCTCCTGTTCCCATCAAATAACACATGACAGTTTCAGGGCTGGGTCTTTTACCACAGATTGCCAGGTTGTCTTAGGGGCCTTTGGAAGCCTTTTGAGCCACTTGGAGTACATGTTCCACCAAGACTTTTGAACTAAACATCTACAGCTTGCTAGCGAAGGGGGATGGGTCTGAATGACTTGCGCATCTCCTTCCAGCACCGTGTTTTGGCACCAAGTGGCTCAAGGTAGACACCATTTCCATTTCATGTCACCTGAGCACTTGAGAAAGCTATATTCCCAAAGCACACAAACTGCCACATCAAATCAGGTTATCTAGCAAAAATAATAAAAGAACAACTATGGGAAAATCTGTCCATTGGAGAAATTTTATTCTAAACACCCATCAGGTACTGAGCGAGTCCTGCCTTGAAATGGTGAAGGAGTTATACTGAAAGGTGGTTGATGAATATGAGAGGGAAAAATATTGTTTTGGATTAGCAAAAAAAAAAAAAAAAATTTCCTTCCAGCAAGAGAAAAAAATTTAATAGTATGAGTTGTCAGCCTTCTGCAAATTAAAATGAAAGGACATTCCTTAAGGGAAAATTGTTTCAAAATAAAACAAAAAATGTTGCATTTAGATAATCTAAACCATTGTAACTTTCCCCAGCTTGCTTTGTTTGCTTTAGCTTAAGGCAGTCTGGATTTGTAGAGCACACGCTCCATCACCTACCTAGGCTGCCTGTGCTTTCTCTCCCCTTTTCCTCATTGGTTCAGTCCATCTGCATATGGCTTCCAAGGGTCCTGCTGCTTCTTCATAGGAGTGGCACTCTGGACACGGTTTGTGGAGGATGTCCTAGAGAGAAAGACTCCAAAGACATAGGACAATATGTAGACAGAGCTTTTTCCCTAGCTCAGGAGCTCCATAATTCATCCTATATTTGCTGCCAGCAGCTGCACGCACCCTAGGTAAACCTCATACAGACCAAAGGTAAAAAGTTGTTTTAGGTCATTTAACTTGTTCGTCACAAACTGACTATCATGTTATTTAAATACAACGTGTTGGAGGGTGTCCCTCTTTTCTGGTCAAGTCCTTTAATCCTGCAACAAGGTCAGCATTCATTGACATGCCACAGTCACTTTTAGAGAGGAAAGGAGGCTTTGACAGTCCAGGCAATTCTCACTGGTTTTGGTGGTTCCTCATTACTACAACATGGATGTATCTCCCACTCTTGAACACATTTACCCCCACAACATTCATCTGGGTCAAAGCAGTGACCCCACTTTATGGGATGGGAACTGAACCCCAGAGAGAATAAAGAATGGAGCAACCTGGACAAACACATAGGTCCTCACATTTCTGCCATGCTTCCCCAGCTCCCGCTGTCATGACCACAGCTAAACATTCACATGAGCTCCATATTATGCTGAGGTCCTGCTCACACAGTTCAGCAGTCTGAGATCAGCATGGGACCAGAGCAGCCATGCTCATTGCTTGTTACAAAGGAGTAGACAATGGGGGACAGTAAGAAAAAAGACTTCTCTTTTTTTTCAGTGATTCTCTGCTTTTTCAGTGAAGTATTAACCAAGAAACTCCTGCCCTGATACACCTTACCATTCAATTTTTAAATTGTCATTATCTACTTGAAGCACATAGTTGTAGATGGGCAGTGAGTTTTCAGTGCTGACTTATAGCTGGCAAAGCAACAAAACATGCACACTTGCATGTCCCTGCGGCGGGTGGAGGACATAACGCCGACTACTGCTGGGTTGCCTCATCCCTCCTATTCTAACACCTTGATTTTCACCGGCAGCTAGCTTTGCTCTGTGTAAATATTGAAATTTTCCATGTTGGAGAACTGCTTCTATGTGGTTATTGCTGTTATTTAACAACATTAATATCCAATGAGCATTATAACATTTATTCCGTGAGGAAAACTATGTTTTGTAGCAGAACATGAAGTCTGGCAGAGCAGCAGTTTTCATGGCAAGGCTATGTCTTTTGCTAATCCCAGGAAAACCTGCCCAATTTGGTCAGTTTATAAGTCTTTGCAAAATTAGGCTTCACAAATGTGCTGTTGAAATGCCTTTAGACTTCTTGGCAGCTGAGCTCCCCTATGGTTTCTCCGTGTTGCTCAGGCATTTGAACAGCCAGTCCCTGGGACTGCCGCTCGTGCAGTCTTCACTACCTTCGCTGCTGGCCTTCCCTTGCTAACTTTGTCAAGAAATCACTTTTGTACTCTCGACAATTTCTTTACTCTTCTGATTTTTGTGCGTATGTAATCAAGTACAGGCAGGCTACCTCACAGCAACAGTCTGAACTGATTTAAAATGATTAGAGGACCTTGGCAGTAGATGCTAGAGGAGTATGAAGTGTTTATACTATGTCTATTTGCTTGTAATGCACCTTTGCCAGAGCCATAATTCAATTTATGCATACAGATCCACATTTTAATACCTTCCAGGAATAATTATTGTCATCATTTTATGTTTCAGTGTGCGTATTCAAATAAAACATGTTGCAATTGGATTGAATAGGTTGAATCCTGTTTTGAAAAGTCTCATTTAAAGTTAATAGGTTTTGGCACTTTCAGAATAAAAGTCATTTTAAAAGTTGTGATGCAGCAGTCTCACAAATACATTTTTGCAAAAATATGAAGACATATATTGCTCTGTGTTCTTACTGAAGGTAGCTTAATGAAGTGTGATTTTATTTAGTAGCTTTCAATGATACATATACATACACACACACACACACATGCATATGTATATATGAGAAAACATGAAGTCCACAGCTCTGTATGTTCCAAATTATTTTTTGTGATCTTACCTAGGGCTATTTGAAATTTGTAATTATTGCTTCTTGACTTCATTTAGAAGCACGCTCTGGTGCAGTTGCAAGAAACTGCTGGAGTTGCATGCTAAGATGCATGTATTAACAACTGTGTAGGCAGCTGCGAGCAACACACTGCAATCCCATACCATTCCTCCAGTTGCAAGAAGTGCACTTCCTTGCTTTTCTCAGTATTTTAACTACCAAATGTCAAAATATTAAGTAACCACTTCTAACACCAAAAAAATCTGTAATAACTACTTTCTTGATGGTCAAGGAGTGCTGCCAAAATCAATAAACTCATTGTCTGTGGTAAAATCTGTCAGCACTGCTATGAACCATAGCAGTTTATCAGCTATGAACCATAGCATATTATCAAGTTGTTTTCTATAGATGCATTTGCTTCTTTATTTAATTGTCAGCTGAAAATTGACCTTTCAGTTGGTCATGAAATGAATGTTCATTTTCAAGGACAGCCACCTGTCTGCAATGGCAGACACCTCCCAGATCCCGCAGGCCTAGATGTGCTGACAGGAAGGAGTCCTCTGTGCACAGCAGTCATCCACCGCGCCAGTGTAACTCCCGTAGCTGCTGGTGGTGTCCACATACCTGGCTTCTCCAAGGTGAGTGCACATCTGGAGTGAGCATTAGTGCAAATCAAGCCTTGACTGTGTCAGCTGTCAGGTCCACAGAAGATACTGCTGGAAAACACTATGGCTGCCGCGTTACACCTTCTGTCTCATTCACCTGCAGCCTGTGGAGACTCATCTTCCTACACTTTGAGGCTTGGAGTTCTGCGATGTTCGAACCCCAGTGAGCACTGACATTGGGCCAATGCTCCCCATCCTTCCTGCCTTCCAGCGTGGTCCCTGGTGCCTCAGCTCACACACATTAGCAAAGGAAGTGCCAATGTCCAACTTCACATTCATACCACGCACGAAAGCCGGAGTGCAGAGAGACTGGGTGATTTGGCCAAATACTATCCAACGATGCACTGCAGCAGCGACATGAGTCTGCTGTAGATTTGTACAGGGATGCTCCTTTAGACTGTAGGGTTTCAACCAGAAACATCTCTTACTGCACACGTCTCTTGGACCTAGTGTGGTCGAGACCTCACCTTCCCAGAGGATTCTGGAGGTGCTACCACAGCTTACTGATAATACTGATAGTTTGTCAGAAGTATATAATAGGCACACCTATTTTTCCACCACTGTGGATGACTATATAAGACTTCAGATGGCAGTGGATCTGTTGCTGCACATAGGCAAAGTCTTCGAAGAGTTACCCATAGTTTAATTCACACTGTGACTACAGATATAACAGCTCACTGTGCTTCTTGTCTAGTCACATCAGTTTATAATGTTCCTCATGTCAACCTTAACATGATGGAGCGTTTCACTTGGTATCATTGGTGAGGGATAGACCTTTTGAATAGAAGTCACCAATAACATCTCTGGGTGCATAAATGAGAACAATTGAATTGATTTGATTTTTACTAATCAGCACTCAGTAATAGACCGTGTTATTCTGAGCCCAGCTGAGCAATCAATGAAGAAGTTTTATTCCAATGGATTTTGAGTTTTTCTAGATCAGCTGGACTGATTTTCAAACTGCTCTTCAAGATCATAAGTTGCAATTGGGGATATTTTTTCCAGAAAAAAAAGGGAATCAGAATAACTTTTCCAATTACTACAAGAACAGCTACTATTAAAGATTTTGCTTTGGAGTGGGAAATAGCTTGTGGTTTTGTACAGCAGACATTTTTTGTGGCACACGGTCAGCACCACGTCCTCTTCTAAGAAGCCGGCCGATTTTAGTCCTTGGCGTTGGCAGGGCAGTGACAGCCCCTGGAGGAAGAGCGGCTGCGGCCACCCTCCCGTTCCCCTGCTGCTTCAGCATGCCTCTAAAAATGAATCCTCACATACTTGTTTTTCAGAGAACAGCAACAGGCTTGTTTCACAACAGCTTTTGCTATATTTTACTTATGTTTCTTTCTCTCACTCCCTTCAAGGAAGAAAACAGATGAATTGAGCCTTTGTTAAGAGTGGCAGTCTATACAGCTTAACCCTTGCTGCCCCAGAGACACGCATCGTCACAGCCTTCCTGACACAACACCCGTCAGGGACAGGGCACACTTTGTCACCCGTGTAGTCATGAAAAACACGGAATCCCACCCATATCCCACCATATGACAACATATGCTTCTGTTGTTTTCCAGTCTCAAAATTGTGCTTTACCAAATCCAAATCTTAAAACTAAGGTGCTTGTATCCTGCTTGGGATTGAAAATTATTAAATACCATGTATATTACTGGTGGTTTGCTTATGCCTTGCTGCTTAGAGTATTGTAATGGTGCTGGCTGCTGACGAACAACTGCTGTTATTGTCAGCAGTAACGCTGTCACGCTTAGCAACATGAGAGAACTTCAGTGTTTCAGAGATACAAACTTCAGCTTTTCTACCTGAGATATTTAGATCCCTGAGTTTTGTCCAAACTGATACTGCCCATGTATTTTTTTCAGGAAGATTGAACCAAGCAAATATCGATATATATCTAATTACTTAATTACTGTCTTGAATGTTGTTAAACACCAACAGAAGAATGACGGAGCACACAAGCATCCTCATCCATTTAATACCTGAGTCACTGCACGTCACTGTTAATGGATGCCAGCCAGCCCAGGTTTGTGGCAACGTACAACATGGTGTATGACCACCTTAAAGTATCATTGGAACAACTTAGAGAGAAGAGAAAAAACACACTAGAAATAACAAATGCACACTTACGAACATGAGCTGAGGAACCACAGAGAGAAAGAAACTATCTACAAACATTAATGTTAGAAACTTTGTGTTGGACTATTTTCAGTAGGTCTTGCCACAGATCTATCAGACAACAGTTTGTTGATTGGTTACTGACACTGTTATTGTTAAAAATTATTGAAACATTTCATAGAAAATGCATCCAATTTGGAATTATAAAAATAAACTTACAAGAATACCATTTTTAAAAGTACCATACTTTTATTCTATGTTTTCTTTGGTCTTTCATTATTTTACTCCAAATGGAATGGAATCTACAATAAACTTGTTCAGGTTTTCACACTGTGTCAAGAACCGAAGCAATCAAATACCAAACCCTGCACTTAACCACCTCATTGTTTATGTTCCCTGCTTCGAGGTACCGGTAATACCAAGCCTAACGCTGGCGGAGCTTAGATGTTAAGGAGGGCATCTGGAGCACCACCCAGAGCCCACAGGCTCTACTGCTGCCGGGGTGAATGATGGAGTGGGTGATACCAGCCGACTCCGAGGAGTCACACATCTTACCCACGTCTACCAGCTCGCTTCTGGCTGAGGCTGGAGAGCTCTTGGGCACACTGAGAAAACCTTAGGGAAGATCCCCTAACAGTTGCCATGCTTTTGGGAGGGCTTAGATTGTATTAGTTTTTATTCAAGAACAAATTCCACGAGTCTAGGGAAAAAAATGAAATTGCAGATGACCCGCAAGCCTAACTGACAGCCTGTCGAAGGGTTTCGGTGGGTTCAAGTTTGAAGCTGGGCTGCAGTATCAGGGCACACTGCAGAAAATGAGTGTATATAACACGTGTAAAATGAAGAGTGCAGCTGTTGACAGCCAGACACCGAAACAATTTGTTTAAAAATAAAACAACTCAAGAAAACATATTAGCAACTTCAGTGCCTTAACAGAAGCAGATGCAAAATGTTATAAAGTGATAATTAGAGTGAACTGCCTGAATGCATAGTGATGTTGTGCAAGACAGATCAGTTTAGATATGTACAGCTTGTGATGAAATATTTGCTTGTTCCAAGCCATAAGAACACAGAACATTGAGTTTTCTGTTCTGAGGGTGTGGGGATGTCTGGTGGAGCCGAGGTCCGGCTGGCCAGAGGGCACCCTGTGCTCCAGCAGGCACCACCTTCTGATAACATTTCCTTTCCTCCTGCGTGGGAGGACAGAACCTGGGAAAATGAATTAATGACCCAAACCAAACAGATCTCCCACAGTGCCAAATTTCAAGCTTGCACTATTTGGTGGTGCTGCCAGAGACTGTGACAACGGCAATGCTAACACTGAACGGATAGCATGCATTTGATTTCTAAACCCTGCTGAAGAAGAGCAGCATGTATATGCATGTGTGCCTGTATCCACTGGACTCTGACTTTGAAATGAAGCTGTTTATGTGGGAGAGCTGAATTTCCAGCTTTTTTTTTTTTTTTTTTTGCATAAGAGCTCTCTGGCTGTTTGCCTGATTTCAGAGCAAGGCTATTTTGCAATTTGTGTTGTCTGGTTTGTCTGATTCTTCTTTTTCTGTGAGTGACACTGCAGCAGGACAACCCCTTGATATACTCTCTTCTCCTGCTTCCAGGATGCAAATCCATGGCTGCAGAGAGGCTGGGGAGGCAGCGAGGGACTTGCACAGGAGGATTCTCTCCTAGGAGTGGGCTCTGGGTAGGGGCTAATGTACAACTGACCCTTGCAGCTAGGAGGTTTTCTTTTAAATGTGCCTGAAGCAAGGCGGAAGGTTGGTTGATTGTGGCTCAGTCTTTTTTTGTTTATTTTCCAGAATAAAATCTGGCCCAGAGACCTCCCTTAATGTGGCAGCAAATTGCATTTGCTGTCCCTGGCAGGTAGGAGAGGCGAGCTCCGTCTGCCACGCAGCTTCACCCTCCTGGGTGGGCGGCCCTGGTTTCACCTGGACAGCCTTGCTCGCACCACAGAGCTTTCTCCAGCAACCTGTTGCTCCCACCAGACTGCTGCGGATGGGGACGGCGGCAAACAGAGCTCCTGTTTCGCCCTGAAAGAGAGTGATGGGTCGGGCTCAGCCGCTGACCAAAAACATCAGCTGATGTGGCTGCGTTGTGAGAGCTGCTTCACAGCTACAAATGCAAATTTCTTCTCCTGCTATTCTCTGGCAAAGATGAAGGAGCAAAAGGAGGACCTTGGGTGGAAAATACGCCTTTGACAATCCCAAGCTATGAGCAGAAACTTTCTGTCTCCAAAACCAGGCTAAGTAAATGTCGCAGTCCCCTTAATCTTGTTAGGATATTCATTCATCCCTTCTGGGTTTTAAAGGAAATAAGTTACCCTCTGTGTTTTGTCTTATCCTCTTATCTCAAGATTTATCCTAAGTTCTCATGTACTTTCAAGTTCATTCATGCAAAAAATGTAAAATCCTAACACTACATCAGTAAATGCATTTTGCACTAATGAAACTGCAAATCAAAAATGTTCAGGTTTATTTGGATAAGATAAAAATTTGCATTAGTATGTACGTACATTCACACCAAATGTGTACATATCTATATACAAGTTTGCTTAAAGCTGTTCAGGAAAAAGAGTGCCTACCACTGGATACACAATTTTAGAATTAATCTAGTAAAATATTTTTAATGATTAGGAATTAGAGAAAAACCCATGGCAAGTGGGAGGGAGGTAAGAAAGCGTCTTATTTTAGAGATCAGAGAGGAGCTAAAAGAAAAGGACCGTCTCTGCTGAGATGCTAAAATCCAAAACACGCCCCTGGAAGATACACTAGGTGCACTACAGATTAGACTTTTTGAAACAGAAAGGTCGTCTCTTGCTTATTTTTAAAGGACGTTGCAACTAGAAACACCAGCACGTACTAAATAGTGGCTGGTACGGCCATCAAGCGTGAACTACCGGGTTTTCAATACCCTTCGGAGACCCCAGCAATCTGATGGACTATTGTCACTGTTGCTAAGCAGCTGAAACAAACAGTAAGTGAAGTGGCCAGAGCATCATTTCAATAGAATTCAGATCAGCAGTATCACTTTTGGGAGCCTTGCCCACATTAAGAAACCCAAAGCAAACACAGCCATTAGCTCAATAAATGTATAGTGAACTGGGAATTCTCGTTAATTCATTCAGTAAGGGGGCACTCTCTGATTCGCTTGCCAGGAGCATTAGTAAATAACATCCAGCTGAGTGTGACCAAAGCCATAGGACTTGTTCTCACTCAGCCTTCCAAAATAAGAGCAATTGGAATTGAGTATTTGAAAATACTACTTTTTGAAGAAAAAAAAAATATTAAAGACTTGCTCAGCCGAAGAAAGGACATTGTGTTGTTTCTGCGTTTTGAGCACACACACCCACCCCCCACCCCCCCGCTATTATTAGGGCTCAGTTCGTAGCAGGAGCTGAAAACCAGATGGCAATTCCCAGTCTCGATAAATGGGAGTCTTTCTGTGTGCTGTCATCTGCTCGCCCAGCCTGTGTGTTGTGAACTCAAAGCCCAATGCGGGGGAATAGAAACATTTTTATTGACAGATGGAATTGCTGCTATTTAAGGACAGATGTTTGTGTGTGTCACTTATTAAGGTCTGCATGTTGTCAAACGCTTGGTTACAAGCATAGGGAAAAACCCCTGAATGATTGATTTCTTCAGATTCTGTCAGGGTTAAAGAATTTCACATGCTTAAGCATGCTACTATGAAACTAAAGTAATTTCAGAATTTATTCAGATATAATTTGTTTAGAATTAATAATTAATTTAATAAATTGCAGTATTTTTGCAATATGTTCAAATGCCATTTAAAAAAAAAAACAACAAACATTTGGGCTTTTTTTAGTGTGTGTTTAAATATCCTTCTCTTTCTTTCTGATAGCAACCATGAAGTAGTAAAATTCATGTAAAGATGCCACATTTGTAACCTATACAAGAAAGAAACAAGGTACAGAAGAAATTCACACTAAGGACAGAGAAACTTAGTGGAATCAATGGGAGAAGAAAGAAAATTAAAGAAAACTAAGCATGGTTAGATCCTAGATATATTAGAGGTATTCGAGATTTATATAAACCTCGCACTCCTCCCTGCATAATGCTCAACTGAATCCCAGCCTGTGCTCCAGGGAATATTCAGGGATTTCTGTGCAATGAATCAATCTGAACAACAGCACAGATCAAGGGGTGCACTTCAGAGAACTATATTACTTTGGTATATTTGAAGTTTTGAAGGAGTATTTGCCATAATCTGGTGTATTTGTAGGAGTTTAATTTTCCAGCATCTAAATACTGACATTTAGATTATCTTGGTTAACTTATCTTAGATGCTTGTCTTCATAGTCTCTGCACCTCCTGAGAAGTAGGTGGTGTTTTGTCTTCATAACAGTCATGTGATGGCAAAGCAAATTTGTATAAAACAGCCACAATAACATATTAATGAATGTGCTTGATGAACCTCAGTCCTCAGAGTCCAGCTCACATTCAGGTAGCTGCTGCATCCAAGATCCTTTGAAGAGGACCAGATGTAAATACGAAGTGTCAAGGCACAATGCAAATAAATACTTCTATCTGATTCAAGAAAACTATTTTTTTTTTCCTATTCAGTGTAGGCTTTACAAAACTTGACTTCTAGTTTCCTGAAAACTGGGGAGAATTATTGAAAAATCTAAAATTTGTTGCTACAAATGTCAATTTTGCAGATCCAGCCTTTATCTTCAAAGAACCTTCCACGCTGGTGGGTATCAGTGATGGCCATCTCAACAGCTATAATTTAATACTGGCAAATAAGAAATTGAGTAACGCACACGAGATAGCACATCTAATTGGTACTGTTCATGCAGATGGCGTCCTGACAAAGGCTTTGACCTTTAGCAATTTCACCTGAGTCAGCTTTCTCTGACAAATCCAACATTTGCGTCAGCTTTCTAACCTGCTGGCAATTTTGAGAGGGCAGAAGGGCTTTAGCGTTGCTCCTTCCTGTATAATGCTCACGGATTTGAATTGTGTTTTAATGTAAAGTACAAAACTCAAATCGGTGGAGCTTAATTGCATCCTGCACAGCTCCTCCTCTCCCATTCGCGCTGCGGTTCACCCTGCCTCTTCCTTCCTTCCTTCCTTCCTTCCTTCCTTCCTTCCTTCCTTCCTTCCTTCCTTCCTTCCTTCCTTCCTTCCTTCCTTCCTTCCTTCTTCTCCCCGCCTACCCAAACCCATGGTCCTGCTGTCTCAGTGCCAGTGGCTGAAGGGCACCAACTGCTACTTGGCAGGGATGGAGAAACCATCACAACGCACAACCTGCCTGGTCCGTCACCACAGCCCCTCTCACTGCAGAGTAGTCCAGGTGGCATTCATTCTGTTTGGGTAACAACCCTCTGGCAAACATACAGTCCCGCTGTATTTCACCCTGAGCTCCCCCGCAAGAGAAAAAGATGGACTGGAGCTGTAATTCTGTTTCAAGCAATAGATGAATCATAATGAAATTAGAAAGGGATAACATTAAATTACCTGAACTTTGCTCCGGCTGCCACCTGACTATAGCAGATGACTGGAGAATTGTTGATTGCATGGCTTTGGGGTTGAGGTGTGTTAAGCAAAAAGAAATTAAGACAATTTGAAGAGTGAAAAGTGAATTCGGAAATCCATGGAAAGACCACTGGTTTTCTCTCTCTTTCTGCCTTGCTTTCTGGTTCCTTATGCACCGTTTGTTTGGGGGTTTTTTTGGTGGTTTTGGTTTTTGTTTTTGTTTTTTCCCCCAGAAGGATTTCAAAGGGAATTGAAATTGTTTAAGGTATTTTTTTGAACTCCGAAGCTATACTTGGTGCCAGAGAAGTGACACTATGATATGAAATCCCAGCTCTGGCTCTGCATGTGTCCTATGGTCAGGGCATGCTAGCAACCGCTCTCCCAGAGGTTCTTCTCTAAAAGAAACATTTGTTTAATGCTCAAAATCAGGCTTTCTGCCATTTTTTTTGCCTAATTAATAAGACCATGAGCCAATTTTGGTTGGGTTGTCCATATATTTCACAACATCCCTTATTTACCCAGCTGCTAGCCTCTGCTCCTGGGGGCAGCATCTGAGCTCTCCTTGGCCATTTTAGCAGCCACAAATTTACCCCTCATGCTGGAAGGCGCATACAGCCAGCTCCAAGCACTACTGCTTTTCTCAGGGAGAGCCCAGAGAGCAGCGGTCAAGGACATTATTAACGCCTCTCCCTACTAGCTGTCATGTTGTGAGTGGGCATTGGATTTGGAGGTCCTTAATGATCTGGCAGTTGTCTGCATTAAAGGTTAATGTTTTGTGCACCAGCTTGCAAAATACAGCTGGAGCTCTTTCGCTTTACAGGGCCTGTGATGGTCTGTGGACCTGGGAAGATGCTTCCCAAGCCAGAGGGAGGCTGAAAGCATTGGGGTTTGTAGCTTAAGCCATCGCTAGCAGTATCTGAGGTGACATTGAGCTGCTGGGTGTGGGACCTGACTGGAAGGCAGCAGGTGCCCACAGCTCTGGGTGATCACTGACTTCTGCTGTTTCAAGGCCAAAACCAGGATGTAAATGGCAATGAACAAAGGGATGCAACTGTAATCAAACTTCCTACTGTCACAGAAACAGTTTTAAAACCAGAATAATACTCAGCTGCAAAGCAATCTTGCCTTCATTTTCAGGCCATCAAATGCCTGCAGGCAGGCAGACTGGCACCCCACCTGCGGGGACCTGCACCTCTCTGCAGAAAGTAACCCAACTGTGCAAGGCTGGGGAGAGAGAGCACGGCTAAGAAGTTCATTCTGTGAGTCACTGATTAGGAGAAAAACCTTGGCCACATTTCCTGCCATGAGCACTCTGCGACCCCAAGGGATATCGCCTGCCTTACTATGGTTTGGCTTTCTGGATGAGTACCCAACCAGAGCTGCAGCCTTAGCCTTGTCCTCAGGCTCAGATCCTCCTCAGGTTTCTAACTCAAAACTCAAACAAACTCTCAGTTTCATCATTCCTTAAATACTCCTGTCCCCCTATCTGTGGCATCTGTGAGTTACCCCCCACCACCACCCCCGACACCCTCCAAGAGATCTGATCCTTTCCCAGGGAAAAACTGTCATCCTGTCCTCCACACTGATGTAGTAGCCAGCTCTTAACATGCCTCTCAACAGCATTTCCTTCAAACTCTTTGCACTTACAGAGGAAAATCCTCCTGTCCCACTGGAATAAGCTGATTTCTAAGGAAAAAAAATGTATTACAGCTACTATTTGTTCTGTTATTGTGTTAGAAGCTTCACTGAGTGCAGTTTTGTGCAAGCAAGAAACCCCTTGGACAGCCTTGTCCCAAGACTTAATGCAGAAATCGGAAAGTTTGGTCCAAGCTGAGAGAGCAGACAGTGATGTACGACAGAACGACACGACTGCCAGCAGCCCCTCTGCAACCATCTTATGATTGAGTGCCAATTAGCCATCGCTTCCTACTGCCATTCCTACACCCATTACCAATACTAAACTGGAACATTTTCTGTGAACCTTATCTAGACCTGCGGGAACCAAAAGCCATTATTTTCCATTAGAGTTATAAATCTCATGCAGTGAAAATAGCTATATTCATCACACCCATCTCCCTATGTGTAGGGACAGTGAGTTTATTTGTGGGGTGAGTAAATAAGTAATCAGTTTAAGCCACATGGGGCTTTCCGGGTGGCTGGACAATAGCTTATCTACTTGGCAGACACCAAATCCTCTTCCAGTAAATACACTGCAGCCAGCTGTGCCGTCTATGGTGAGTAGGTATTCCCCAGTACGGGTCAAAGTCCATCTCCTTCATTTCCTCCTGCACCTCAATGGACCAAAGTCACTGTTTCCCTTTATCACGCAATAATTGAATCAAAATATGAGTAAATTTATAATAGTGCTCTGGGGTGCTTTCCCTTTGGGACTTGACCACATGAAGGGACAGTGTGCTCTAATGGCGTGGCACCCCTCACGCAAAAGCTTGCCAGAGTGAGGAAGATGGACGGTGAACAGCAAGATACTACGTTCAGTTCTCCAGCACTTTGTTAGCAAAGAAGTTTTCCAGCATTCAAAAATACAAAACGCTCTAAGCAATAGCATTTTGTGAAATTAAAGTACAGTCAACTCCCTCCTCACCTTCAAAAAACCATGAAATGAGATTGCTGGATTTTGAGTTACAAGGTTTAACAACACAGCAGGAAGGAAACGAGCTGTTTGCCTGTGTGTGACTTAACTAACAGTGTTTGCTCTGTTGCACGCCTTCGATGCAGGGTGTTTTTGTTAAACTGGGAATCTGAAACGTGGCTTCCATAAAAAGCCTAGCAGCAGACTATGTGTGCGGTCAGTCACGGGAAGTAGTTCATTTGAAACCCTTAGGTGTATTCTGCATTGCGGAGGAAATATTTGTACCCAGTAATGGCAAGAGTCCTTCTCAGACACACACACACGTGCACCTCCAGCCTTGAATCGGAAACTAGCGATTCGGTAAAATGGGTCCTCAGATTGTTATGCAGAGGTCAATGTGCACTATCCAAACAGACAGGAACACTTCAGGGGTAGGAATATCAGATTTGATAAACCTGCAGTGAAAAGCACCTACATCCCAGCAAACCCCAACAACACCTAGCAGGACAGGTGGTTTAAGAGAGCAAGAACAGACTGGGATTTGATATGCTGAGAGTTAAAAGAACAGTCTCATCACCAACTGGAAGTGTTGTCTAGTAAATATCACCCGTTCCAATGCATCCTTTACCTCCTGCTTTCATTCAAAGCCCTTGGCTTAGCCATGGTTAACAAGATCCACACCCACCAGCTCCTGATGGGCTCACGAGTTTTCTTAAGAAAAATGTTCCATTTCTGATCAAATCCCCCCAACTCCCCACAGAAGGATAAGAAGGTGAAAACAAACCAAATGCAACAGTTCAGTCCAGGGGCTAATTTACTTAGGGGATTTCCTACAGACACGAACTGAAAGTTGAGATGACAGAGCAATCCCCCATCCATCTCAGTCGGAGCGCACACCACTGGGGCCCTTCTCAGTCGCCAGGAGAAGTGCCAGGCAGCAGCACGACAATTCAAAATAGCCACCAACAACTTCAGCCTGCAGGGTGGGAAGGGGCACAGCCGTGCCAGCGGCCACCCCTCTCAAAGCTCCTTTGCCTCACCGCTCACTGCTGCGAGCACCGGCTCTGCAGCCCTGGTGGGACACTGCCGTGCGCCGTTATTCGGCTCACCATGGACTTCCTCGCTGTTAGGGTCACGGCATGGTGGGGATCTCACTTCTGCAGCTGCGATATCCCTGCTTCTCTTGACATAAACCCAGGGAAGCTCTGCTCTGGGACAGAGAGTCACCCAGTGGGGACAGGGTGAGGACAGGGTGTCACCAGTGGGACGGGCAGACTTGACATAGAAGAATAGGGTGAGAAGTGCTGACAGTGATGCGATCAGGGAACAAAGCAAGCCACATCCCCAGTGTTAGTTATGAGGGTCACAGGATGTTTTATAGCATCAGTTTCTTACACCCCCAGGTCTGCTGCCAACAGAGGCTGCAGGAATTGCCCTCATGGTGTTTCCCAGTGGCTGGCTGGGATGGGGCCACCAGCACTCAGGTGTTTCCAACGTTATGACTCAAAACTCAGCGCTGGGCAAGGGTAGGAGACAACATCCCCAGCAAAGAGGAGATGACTCAAAGCAACCACAGTGCCCTGCACCCTTGGCCCCTTTATGGACCTCCTGAAGTGACCTGCAGGGGCCAGGGCTGCTAAGGGGGGGGTGGCTGAGTGTAAGGGCTGGCACCAGGGCAGAGCTCAAGGGAGCTGATCCCAGCTGGTCCGTGGACAAGACCAACCCTCAGGCAAGCACTGAAAAGCTTGCTCTTCCCTCACCAAGAGCAAAAACTGAGCAACAGCTGCCTGCAATGGCACCACTACTCTGCTTCCCCCCCACAGCTCCAGTTTAACATCCGAACGTGCCGGAGCTGCCCTCAGCATGGGAGGGCCAGGTATGCAGCAGGCTGCTGCACACCTGTGTGGCAGCACCTGGTAGAAATCCACTACAATATCCCGGTGCGAATCCAAAGAATGTTGCACATTCGTCCTTCAGGTTTTGGGAGGGAGGTTGTGTAATCCCCTTAAAGCGAGATCCCAGCCCAGCCTGCAGTCCAGGAGGGCACAGACAGCTCAAAATAACAATTTAGCTCTTTCTAGAAGAGCAGGAAATTACTGTTGTTTTGATTTGTGGTATGACTGGACTGCAGAATAGCCTGTGGCACCTACCCGTTCTCTCAGAGGAGTTATGTGAAGACAGGTCCCTTCACTTGCTGTCCACTGTTGTCTGCTCCAGCTTCACCACATGATCAATGGTCAAGGCAGACTGAGTAAGACTAATGAGTCATTTGTTTCTTTGTTATCCAGGAATACTTTTTTTCCATCTGAACTGGAGCCTTTCTGACTCTTATTGCAAGATAACCAAATGGGACCAGCAGAGAAATTAGGGAACATGATGTAACAGTACTTTAGGATATGATCTAAAAGCCTTTTCTTGCCACAAAACTCAAAGCAGCCAAACCACAGGACAAAAACAGCTCAGAGCCCATTGTCTACTTTTCTTACTCTGACAAGATGCCGATGATCTTTACTCCATGGAAAAACAACTCCAAAGAGTCACCCCTCAAACATGCTTTTTATACTCCATTTTCCTCATTTTCTGTATTCATTTCCCCAAGTATGTCCTAAACAACACCTACTTATGTACCATATTTTACATGGAAGCAATCAGTTTTATAAATTAATCATAATGCACATTTGAATCTACATTGCACTTGCATCCAAATCATCATCGCATTGTCGTGGTTATATTATTTATTACAATTTAACTGCCACCAGTCTGTTTAGGATGAAAACAACACTCATAGAGGACCCAGCCATTCCATAAGTTACCATACTTGTAGTTTCACTCCTGTAACTGAAACAGAGTTGCAGTATAGCTGAACGTCAGATATGAGATTCTTACATAAAACATAGAGTTCAGAAAGTCAAACCTTAAAGTATTATTCTCAGACAAGCTATTGTTACCTCTGACATCATCTTTATCGGGTTGAACGCGTATACTCCAACATACAGACCCGGTAAATCTGGTGCTTCTCAAAGATGACAAAGATGGAAGGATTTTTTTCTATTATCTACACAGCTGTCCAAAAGTCTGTTTGAAATCCCAGGTCTGGTTGCAGGGTGAAGGTGGACTTGGTTTTTCTGAACAAAGTCTCCAACAAGAACTACAAACATGCTGTGGTGGTCCGTGCTGGATGGACACTATTGATGAGAATAACTGGCATCTCTGGCAAAGTAGCTTCCAAAGCCGTGGGTAAGAAAATGCATAAACTGAAGTAACAAACATCTGCTATCGGCACTTTGGCAGCCAACTCCTCAACAAGCACCTTCTTCTCTTTCCTACCCCAGGTAGCTCCAAACTCATCCTTGCCAGGTGCTTCCACATGAGTTTATTTTAAGGCATCAACAGATGAGGCTGATCTGGCGGCTTTCACTACTGCTTTTTGTTGCTTTACCAGTTACAAAAGGTCTAAGGAGGAAGGATCAAGCCCACACAGTAGGAAGCACAGCTCGTGCTGTGCTCTTCCCTGCACCCGGGAAACACTCCAAGCATTTTGACACAGGTCCAGGTCATGCACTTGTACCTTTTCCATATATTGTCCCATGATTCCCAAAGATCCTCCAGTTGCAAATCTGCTCACAGATAGCAGGCACGAGATGGACTCATCCCATGGAAAAGGAGTTGCTCATCCACCTCCTGCTCTGGGTTTCTCTTTTCCATGTGATCTTTCTGCTTACAGAAAAACACATCAGAGGTTTAGCATATGCATATACACCCATGCACAAGCACTTCTTATCTTTATGGATCGGCTGCCTTTTCCACCCAAGTCCCAGCCAGATCCAAAATAAATGGAAGATGGAACAAAAATGATGTAGCCATATGACCTGTATCCCAGCACATGACGAAACACACGCACACTGCACACATTTGAGCATTGCCTTGGTCTCCCCAGTAAATCTGTGTACCTGACCGAACCAGAGGCAGTGGTATTTGAAATTAGAAGAGGCAAAGGAGCTGAGCTAAGACCCTCTTTCCTTGACTCAAGCCTTCCCCTCTCTGACTTGTGAGGACCAAGCCTCACACCTGAAATCAGCCGGCTGGCGGTGGTTTCCTGCATGCCATGAGATGGCAGGTGTGCCGGTGCCCACAGCTACTGTTCCCTCTGTTCAGCACTGCCTTTGCAAAAATCCCTTATCAGAGAAAGAGGTTACGTGGCTGGGGAAAAAAGAAAAACAACCTCTTCCTTTTGTGGTGTTAGATCTGATCTCAGCAGACTATGGCCTGATGCTGAAATACTGAGCTAGATGGCTGGAATTGATGGCATGGCTGAAGTGGTGACTTGATCATTAGGTGGCCTTCAAAAAGGGTTTTCTTCTTTTCTGTCCATATCGGTACCAGGAAGGCCAGGGTAACTACTGTGTGTTAGGTGGTCCTCCCCAGTCACGCTTTTTCCTTCCCTGGCCCTCATCCCAAGGAAAGTGTTTTAGACCATCTTCCCTGCAAAACCAGCAGAAGAAACAAGGGAAAATTGAGCTGGAGCTAAGAGGAATCCCTGTGTCATCAAAAATGAAAAAAAAAAAAACCACTTCAGATTTTTTAAAAGAAACTTTGCTAGTTTCTTAGCAAATAACGGGAGCTATTTCAGAAATACAAGATTGTCCTGATGAGGGAGAAGAGAACCAAAACAAGAAAGCTGAGTTTCTGATATATAGCAAATCGCCGCTACTCACACATCATACAGGGATAAAGACATAGATTACAGGCCAAACAGTGCTATCTCACGCTCCCTCTGCAGCCCTGAACTCTAATTCTTGATAGAATTAACATTTC
The DNA here is from genome assembly GCF_028858705.1 of Grus americana. Classification (NCBI taxonomy): domain Eukaryota; kingdom Metazoa; phylum Chordata; class Aves; order Gruiformes; family Gruidae; genus Grus; species Grus americana. The sequence goes on from NC_072852.1 coordinate 64,391,759, forward strand.
AAGTTTTGGTCTCAGACCTCAATTTTTCTGATAGAACACTGGCCAGTAAGCAAACCACATTTTCTACAAATTCAGTATATCTGTTCTCAGAGAAGAACTGAAGTAGTCACTTGTTTAGATGTATTGAAACATTTTCAGTTCCTCCCTCTATCAGAGGGGTAAAATTCATTTAATCAGTTATATCCATCACCTCACTGGCCTCTCTACTAATTTCTCATGCTCTGTTCAGCCATAGCCAAGTTTGACACAAGGAAATGTGTAAAACTACACATTACACCTACAAAACAAAGAGCCCGCTCCACCAAAGTTTTGACTAAATGTTTTTGCTGAATTTATGGAAAATGCTTGTGCCAACTGGAACCGCTTTTTTTGCAGGAATATTCAGGTTTGGTGCTGTTTTTTCCTGGCATTACCCAGACTGGCATCTCTGGTTACTACATTCGAGCCCAAGTGACCCTATCCAGTGCTCCATTTGTGAAATGATAGGGGCAGGCACCCAAAACAGGGAGCCTTAGGTTCAGTTCAAGTATAGGATTAAGTGTAGATCTCCTATAACCTGGTGAAACAGTCCGCCCACTCCTTTGGCTGTGGTTAATTGACCTCTGAGATTTCATGAAAAAATTAAACTCTGGCCTTCTCCATTTTGAATGAGAACATTGCAGTTGTGAGAAGCCAAACAGTAAAGAAAATATTTCCCCAAATCATGTTGTTCTACTAACAGGGAAGTTATGTACAACTCAAATTTATAATGCCTGGGTTTGTTATTTTTTTGGTTTTGGTTTGTTGTTTTTTTTTTTCCTAAAAAAGTTCATAGAATCTGATAGTTTTAAAAAATGGCTTATGTAAAGCCAGGCTTACAAAACATGATTTGTATGCACCCCAAATCTAAACCCCAGGTTTATAAAAGCCATCTTTAGAATAAAAATCTTTTAAGTTGCTGGGTTTTCCTAATCAAAACATGAATTTCCTATAAACCCCAGGTCTAATTCCACAGGGCTCCAACCTTTTTGTCATCCTCCCTCCCATTTTTGGATTTGGTTATTTTTCCACCATAAATCAGAGAATCGGAGCAGCCCACTCCGGAGGAATGTGCCTGAGCCCACGAGGGCCGGGATACGGGGCTGCGCAGAGAGGGAGGCGGTTTGCCTTTTGCCAAGGGGGAACCACCCACACGCTGAGAGCACAGGATGGGGGCCCAGCCATTATCTGAACGGCTCCGCTGCCACCGGGGGAATGAAGTAAAGCGGATACAAACAACTGGAAATGCTGCCAAAGTGTCGGGCTCCGAGTCCTCCGGAGCCTGCGGATGCTGCAATCCTTCATTGTCTGCTGAAATAGGTTCTCGATTTCCCTGTATTTGCTGTCATCGCGGCTGACTTCTACTAGCTGGAAAAAAGTTAACGCAGCACAGACCAACGTGTTACAGCGCTTTCGGTTACACCTCCCTGATCCCTCCCAAAGGAGCTAGCCACCAGCCACTGCGGCTGCGATCACCGCCTGGGATTTTTCAGAGCCTTCTCCAACTTATTGAGTCCTTTCCTCACTCTCACTCCTGTCCCAGTGTGCTCTAAACTCCTGCTCTGAGAGCTTGTCCGTAGTACAAAGGAGCTATTGCTCTCTGCGGAGCACATTTCTTCTGCCCAGAGAGCATCTGCAGTCCTAAGCAAGCCAAAGCGAAGCTGTGCAAAGACACTGGGGGTTCAGAATAGGTGTCCAGCTGGAAAGAGAAGGTGAAATCGTTGTTCTGTATCAAATGCACACTTAGCTTTCTTGTGCACTAACTCATCTTTATAGACAAGCCCTGAAATTACTGTAGTGAGTCATCAAAGCAGATTTATTTATAATCATGCTGCCTGATGTTTCAAAAACACACCTAAATCTCATTATAGCAATACTAAATGAGCTGATGGTCCCCCTAATGCGCATGCTTTGATTTGAAATTCTAGAGCGTGACTGAGATATAAAGGAGAAACAATTCTGTGAATAGGGAGCACTGAGGCTCAACCTCCAGATCATCAGCTGTCATCTAGGTCAAACCATTGCACATTTAGATGTACAATGCCATGGTGTGAACGGACAGCCCTGTGTCCCCCACAAAGCTCTTCTGCGCAGCCGTCCCTCTTGTAGCTGTACATTTTGGAGTGACACGTTTGCAAGCTGAAAACTAACAAAACCACTTCCTGGACTCAGGGATGTATTTTAGATTTGCTGGATGCAAGCCATTACACACTATAACTTTTCCCAAAGTAGTGAGCAGATGTGAACAGCTATATACGTCATATCCTATTTCAGGCAGTGCTGAATGGTCCCAGTCTGAAGGAAACATGACATATGTGAACAGCATCCGATTGCCTGTTTAAAACAAGTTTGACCAACATTAACAAACCCAAGGGATTTCCACAAAAGAATCTCCTAGTCATGTTTCAGGGACTGCCTCAGAAAACCTTCTGTCTTTATATTTTATATAAACTCTTCTCTCTTATGCCAGCTACAAGTAGAGAATGTCCATGTATGTTATAGTGATGCTCTGCAAAGTGCAGCAAAGCATTACCTTTTCCTTCCCTGCTTGGCTACATGCTTATAAACATGCCTAATAATATCGCAACCTCGTTCTGTCTAAAGAAAGTTCAAACAGCTCTTCAAGCACAATCCCTGCATTACCTCTCCTTACCACCACCAGGCCATATTGGCCTCTTCTGGCAGTAAGCTACCAAAAAAAAAATTAAAAAAAAATGCAGTGGCACAGACAGCTCACACAATGCCTGTTGAGATGCTAAGAAATCATTGGAACTATCCTTTTCCTGAATTGTGTGGCAGGACCATGCAATTCAACCCATTGGGAGAGGAATCAGAGAAGGAAAAGCTCACCAAAACCACGTCAGATTATCAACATCTGCCTTTTGCTGCAACCAGAACATTCACTTTCTTCCCTTTTCTCTTATTTCCCCTGACTGCTACAAGACTCTACCCACCCCTGTTCCAGCAACACTGCACAAATTTCCCCTAATTGACATCTTTGCTCTTCCAGTCCCACTCTTCCTCCTGCTCCAGACTACGGCATCCACAAATCAGGATGTCAGCCTTATTCCCTGAGCTTCCCAGCTCACTAGCAGGCTGCATGGCAAACCAAAAGTATGTTTTCCCCAGGCTATGTGGCTCTGCATGCCTGAGTTGGTTGGACCTGCTGTTTCACACTGTCACCAGTATCAGCCTTGCTAGAAGAATATAAAATACCACCCTAGAAACTCCATTGCGGCAGTTTTTCTGTCTCTGTCAGATTTATTTGAACACCCCCAGCCGTGTAACTTCTGATCGGCAGAAAGTGGGAAACTGCCCTGGCAGTCTCCAGGCCGCCGGGATTTCTCCTGGGTGCGCTGCCCTCGCAGCGTGCCTGACACAGTGACAGTCAGCCGACGCTGTCAAACCCACCACCCAGCCTACCTGCGCGAAGTCTGCCTCAGCAGATGAGTCATCCTGAAGCAGGAGAGGATTCAATAAACAGACATTATTTTCCACGGGCAGGAAAATAATGAGCATAACATCCCATAAATTTCCTTGTCCTGTTTCCTACTGCCACTTGTCGCAGCGCTAGGACTTCTGCAGATTTTTATCACAATCTGAAGATTCAGATTTCTCTGGACCGTTTGAAAGAGAAGACAAAGGCACCACAAATGAGAAGGGAGGTTTTTGCCATCTGGGAATGCTGCCCAGGAGAGCAGATGTCATTGTGCAACACACTGGGATTAGCCTCGCTCGTGCTGCTCCTGCACCCAGCCCCTCCTCTGCTCCCTGCCATTTCTGCTTCAGGCATTTTGCTGTCAGTAGGAAGGGATCCGTGCAGACGTTTTGTGCTGTAGCAGCTGACTGAGGAGCCGATTATCACCATCACCCGATTTCACATTTTCTTCCCTTCACATAGATTCTGTCTCCAAAGCCACCGAGTCTTAGGGGGTTGCTGACCTGGCTTCCAACCAGCACTAGCTCCTCTTGTGGTGTTGAAAGAAGAGACCTTCTCCACTCTGACCTCGCGGCGACAGCACAGGGCAAACACTCACAGGCACTTGAAGTGCTGCCTGTGAAAGTTTTGGGGAGGTTTGTGGACATCTTTTTGACTGTGCCTCACCCCAAGTGGTCAAAGCGTGGTGATACCCAGCAAACTTTTCATTCCATTTATAGTAGTGTGATCTCTATCACAAAACCAGGTCTCTCTCTCAACTACGTAGTCCTTCTCTGGGGATCTAGACTCTGCCTTACTCATGCTACAACTGTTCTGTTTTCCACCAGTGTGCCTTGTATTGAGCTCCCATCCCAGGCGCTCTCACTGTTTTGCTGTTTGCTAGAGGTGCTCGGGGTAATTCCTGCCGCTCCCCACAACCTGGCAGCTCGCACTGCCCACACCAGACAGTACCTCAGAGAAGGTCGATGCCTCAGAGGCTGTGAAAACCCCGAGCCTGCTGCGTGCAGACACCCCGAGAGTCTGGCAGCCTCTCCGGTGAATGCCAGATTCTCCAGCCCCCATGCAGTGATGTGCCTGGATTGTGCTGGATGACTCAGGCTCAGCTTTATCACTGGGGAAGATGTAAGGATAAAAAACTCTGCACACTGACTTAGCAGAGCACAGTAATGGAGCGGAGCTATGAGAAGATAAAACCCAGAAGGAGCTACCAGGAGGGTGCTCAGCCACTGTCTGAGCACTAATTCACTGGCCTGCTTACAACTCACTTGCCCTGCAGAGATCTTGAACAAACTTCTCTCTTTTTCCAGCTGTTGAAGAAGGCTACCAGAGAAGCCATGCTCTTTTTCCAACCCCAGACAGAAGAAGGGGACATCCTACCTACCTCTCGCTCTCTCAGACTAGTTTGGAAAAACTGCTTCCATTTTCTTTATTTTATGTTTCACTTCCCCTTCTTACCGTGCTAAAAGAGGCTGCTTTTACTCCATGAAATGTCCCCTCATTGCTCTCACATCCAAGCAGAAAAAAATTTTCAATAACATTTTGGAAAAGAAGCTGCATGACAGTTAGTTCCCCCGTAATTATGTCAAGAAGTAAGCACACAGATCTTTTACCTTTGAAATCTGTCTCATATTTCTGTGAACCAACTTGAAATTCAAAAGCGCACTGATGACTTTGAAACCACGGCTCCACATCTGCAGAAGTTACAGGGGCAGCACCTTGTTCTGGATGCTACAAAGGAGAGGGATATTTGTTAGCAATGGGCTTCGGGCCACTGTGGTGCCGCATGCTGAGCAGAGTTGGATTTACTTCTATACGAGTCATGAGGAAAAGCCAGTGATTTAAACCAGTCAGGTCACGGACTCACATCTGAGCTACAGTAGGGTCTCTCTGCTGTCTTTGCCAGTCCCTGCACCACAGCGGATCGGAGGGGCTCTCTCCTGCCCATCTCTTCTCTCCATGGCCCCCACCAAGGACCACGGGTGGCTGCAGTGCAGTCTGATTATTTGTGCCTGTCACCTCCCTTCACTGCCCTTGGGCAGTGCCACCCACCTCACTCCCCGCAGCGAGTGCTTCACCCTGCTCTGACTGCCCCGGGGGGAGGAATAGAGGCTCCCTGGAAGGAGGAGCTGCGATTCCAGACTCTGGAGTTATTTCCAAGTGAGCTTATACATGGGGATGGCTCCCAGGGGCTTTGATGGGAAAAGCAGGTGGTTTTCAGGGATTTGTTTTTCAGCAGAAGTATGCAGAAAGTGAACCCTTCTCACATACACAGAACTTTCAAATTAAAATGAGTTTTCAACAAACTGCCCAGCCACCTGTACAGGCAGCCTGTCTTCAGAGCTGGAGTTCCTGGGAGCATTGAGAAAAATCAGCAAAAATGACAGAGATGTGTGAGGCGATCAAGAAAGCATTGGGAAAATATCTGCATCACTTCTATTAAATAAAGCTGGCAGGTGCTAAGTTGAAAGCAAGGAAAAGAAGAGCCTCCTTCAAGCAACATTCAGTTCAGCTGTGGGAATAGTTACCACAAGATGTTATGGATGCTAAAAACTTATACAGATTTTAAAAGTGATGGAATAATTACTGAAGGAAGAACACATCCAGGGTTATTACATATATAGATACCAACTCTGATGCAGGAGATCCTCAAGCCAAAAATTGCTGGAGGCAGGGAGAGGATTTTGGGAAAGTATCGCTACATGCCTGCCTTGAGCTTATAACTTCCTTTGGGCACCTCTGTCATCCAGCGATGGCTATGGGCTCTGAACCTAGATGTACCTCTTGTCCTGGTATGGCGCAGCCTTTCCGACGCTTTGGGGGAAGGAGACAGCAGGAAGGGAGTGACTGGCATAGGGTGCTGGGCACGAGAGGGAGATGCTCACTTGCTTCCCATATGCAACCCAATGGTTGTGCCCATCCAGCCAATACCAGCAGCTTTCCATCCTGCCCTTGGAGCGGGCATCAGCGATCCACTGATAGCGCAGAAAGATGACCACGGGCAATAAAAAAGGCAGATCAGTTTCTGGCAGTCCCAAAAGCATTTGCAGTAAGTCTCCAGCTCTTCCTGCTGTGGGTCAAAACCTGCACTAATCTGCACTTAGTGCTCAGTAGCTGCGATTAAACCATGACTTTTTGGGGGGAGGGGGAACCGACCTGTTTGTGGTGCAAATACTCATGAAGAACAGGACCCTGCAGATCCTACGGGCTGCTGACGGTTAACGCTGGACTTGTGCGATACCTCCCACCTCTCCCTCAGCCCCACACCTCTCCCTCAGCCGCCCTCGGCTCTCCCACCGTCCTCTCGCCATACCCCAGTCCTACCTGCTCCTACACCGACCTCCCCTATAGCAGCCTACAGCTCCCCGCACCCGGCCAGCCCTCCCCGCAGAGGGGGTCCGGAGCCAGGGTGACTTTTCCCGGGCTGCCGGGCCGGCGGGGGCTCCGGGCAGGCCTCCAGAGCTGGACGGGCACCGCCACCTAGGGACCCGGCAGCAGAAGGCCGCGGCGCCCCGCCGCACCCCGCGGCTCCGCCTCGTCCGCAGGCTCCTCTGGAGCGTGGCTTGAAAGGCGGGCAGCGTGAGAAGCGCCGGTTTTGGTGTCGGGGCGCGTTGGCTGTGAGAAAAGGAGCAGTCTCGCAGCGTGCCTTGAACACCTCCTCCACCTGGCACAAGCAGAAAAGCATGAAAGTTTGGGTACCGTTCTTTTTGGAGTACTCCTAATTCCGCCTTCCCCCCCGCCTTATTCTGTGCCATTTTCATTGTCAGTGTCAACTGCAACTCTGCACACATCTGAGGACCTATCTGACAGCTGAAGAACAGACCGCCACCTGGTTTTGCCCCGTTTCAAGGAGCACTTTTTTTCTTGGAGTAAAAGATCCAGAGGCCTGGCACAGCGTGGGTCCTGCACCACATCACATGGCGCAGTCATGCAGAGAGGTCCCAAATCCACCCTCAGCCCCCACCCCTTCCCGCTCCCTCTGCTGAGGCTGGGGCTGTATCCTTCCTCGTGCCAACATCTGCAGGTGTCCTTGAGCCTGCTCACTGGAGGATCCCTTCCTTCCCATCCTCCCCTTCATGCTGCTGTATCCACAAAATGCTTCCCACCCCTTTTGTGCCCTCGCCTGCAAGCTTTCTCCCAGGACATGCTGCCTTGCAGCGCCAGTCGCATCCCACCTGCATTAGACATCAAGTAAACAGATATTTCACCTTTGAAGTTGATATCATACTGCCAAGAACCTGCCTGAAACTGGAGAGTGCCTTTCTGGTCAGCCCAAAATGCCTTCTCCACCAGTGTAGAGGTTGCACTGGCAGCACCATGGTTGGGACACTATAAAAAGGAGGGGAAATATCCATCACAGGAAAGTTTTGGCTTAAAGGGCCTGCAGAGCAGAATTTTATTTGCTAACCAGGGGTAGTTGCCTACAAGTCAGAGTTTCCCTGTGCAGAGGCCCACCCCAGCCCTACACCGCATCCCACCAGAAGCTGTTTGCTAGACTCTGCCCCCACTTGCTCCCAGCCACTGCTCCCTCCTCATCAGAGCATGCACAGACAAGGTCTGGCGGGGTAGCCCCGTCCATCTCTGCAGGCTGTGGTGCTCACTGCCTTCTACTCAGCCCTTCCACATAGGATTGGAGAACATCACCACAGCTCTCAAAACAGTCGTGTTCTGCTATTGTTCCTTGTCAGCGCATGAGATAGCTCTCTGGCACTCTCTTCTACAGTGAGTTATTAGGATTTCCACAAGAAAAGAGCACTCTCCTCACAGATGCACACACAGCATAAAAATTGTTTAGATTAAAGCAATTTTGAAAGGGTCTGGTTTAGCCAAGAAAATAAACAGCATTCAGACCTCAACCTCACCTTGTTATAAGTAAAATTATGAGAGGCTGCTGAATACATCGAAATGCCTGTGCACCATGGGGAGGCTCTGAGGCAAGACCCCAGACGTGTGTGAAAGGCACTGCTTGTGAAGGGTAAAAGAAACGGCAGCCCCCCAGGGGTGGTTGGCACACAGGCAGGGAGGGGAGAGGTGCTGGTTAGAGTCATCCAGCCAGTACCAGCAGTTTTCCCTACTGACTGCGGGGAGCACCAGCACGTGACACACCGAGAGGAAAGATGTGGAGGTGGAAGGAAAAAGCAAATCAGTGCTTGGTAGCTATGGAAATCAATAACCTCCATTTTCACCCCTTCCATTCTCTGCATCCACCTCCTCCTGCCAGTGCAGCTATTGCAGCACCTTCCCACCACCAGTCTGGGCAGGTCATGTGTGAGAGGACACCTCCAGTTTTGCCACCCCTCATCTCAAGAGGCCCAGAAAGTGGAGTTGTTCTTCACAGTACTGGTGATGAGGGAGGGGAGAGATGACATCTGAGTCACGTCACCTTGTGACAGGTGGAGTCGGAAATATACGGTGCAACACACGACCCAACAGCCAGTGACCCCCTGCCCACTGCCAGTGCACAGCACACCAGGGGCAACCCCAGTGCTGTGTCCAGGACCCACAGTGGCCATCAAGCTCTCCCACAGGGCTGGCAGCCAGGCCAGACCTGCTGCCCCCACCTCACAGACCAACAGTGTTCAACACTGTGGCAGCAAGGATGGACTTGAGGGCCTCAATTCTCCAACCACCACAGCCATCTCCCCAGTAGACCTGGAAAGCTGGATGGGTATTGCCAGCTAATGACATGGCATATGCGAACTGAACAGCCCACACCTCTCCTCCAGCTGGCTCCCACCTCCACCAGACTCGTCATTTGGCCAAGAGCAGATTTTTTCTTGTCATCTGCATGCTCAGTTTTCTCTGGACTTTGTCTTGATAAAAAAAAAAACAAACCACGAAGGCAGGCAGAAGTAGAGCAGCTATTCAAGAAATGCATAACTCTACCACAGATCTCACTGCCATGACACAATGCAGGCACTAGAAGTCTGCAGCAGTTCAGGAAAGACTGAATAAATCCACAGGAGAAGAGAAATCCAACAAGGGCCATTAAATACAAATATGCTAACTCAGGCTTAGGAAGTCCCTGAGTTGCACATTGCTGGCAGCGAGAGATGTATCACTACCCACCGCTCCTCCTCCTCTTTTCCAGGGATCCAACGCCTGCCGCTGCTGAAGGCAGCAGCCAGGCTAGCACGCTTTGGCGTGTTCAGCCACTGATATACAGAAAGGCATATGAAAAATTGCTAACATAGCCATGCAATGCCTTACCTGTGGCCTTCTCTGTCTTATTCCCACAGCATGAGGGCATTTTGTCTAGTGCTGCTCCCGCTTGAACTGGCAGCGTGAACAGTGCAGATGTGTGTCTTCTTGTCCACCTGGAAGGCTCCTCTTTTGATCCCATCACACAACCAGTTTCAAGCGATCACAATCCCACTCCTCAAAAATGGATGTGGGTACTTAAAATAGCACCTATAGATGATTTAGGTCTTCTCTTTTTCTTCTTTGAATATCACCCCATCTTTTTTGCTTGCAAATATCAGTCACCCAAACAACGTCCTTCTCAGCAAACAGCCCCACAGTTGAGTAGCCAGCCTACGGCGATGGAGAACCACAGGCTGTCTCTCATGCAGCTCTCCTCCTACGCAGCCTCAGCAAATCCAGGTCTCCTCCTTAGGATAAGAATAATGTTGATAACACACTGATGTTTTAGATGTTGCCAAGCAGTCAAGGACTTTTCAGCTTCTCATACAGCCCTGCCAGTGAGAAGGCAGGGAGCGCCCAAAAAGCTGGGAGGGGACACAGCCAGGACAGCTGGCCCAAACTGGCCACAGGGATATTCCATACCATATGGCATCATGTTCAGTATATACCTGGGGGGATGGCCAGGACGTGGTGCGGCTCAGGAACCAGCTGAGCAGTGGCTTTGGGTGGTGAGCAATTGTCCTGTGCATTGCTTGGTTTGTATATTATTATTATTATTATTATTATTATTATTACTACTACTACTACTATTATTTTTATTATCTTCCTTTTCTGTCCTATTAAACTGTCTTTATCTCAACCCATGAGTTTTACCTTTTTCTTTTCGGTTCTCTCCCCCATCCAAGGCGGGAAGGGTGAGCAAACAGCTCGCTCACCCGAACATTCAGAGCAGGACTTCTCCACTAGTGGCTGGGACTTGGAGCTGGGTTTCAGGGGTGGAGTGGAGTTTACCTGCTTCCTGTACTCCATCTACCACAGGGAATCCTCCAGCCAGTACCAGCGCGTTTCCATGCCACCAAATGAGTGAGCTTCAGGAATCAATCAAAAGTGCAGAAGTATCTTAAAAAAGATGAAAAGGAAAAAAAAAAAAAAAAGACAATCAGCTTCTGGCAGGTTGCTTAACAGTAGTCTTGAGAAGGAAACCCAAACTCAGCAAGAATTCCTGGACTGTTGTCATCATTTCACAGCCCAGAAAATTGTCTGGTTTCCAAATCCTCAGGGAAGAGAAAGAGTCCTAAAAGGTTTTTGGGTTTTTTGCCTGTGCTTGAACCCAGATGTGCCATTTTCTGCCTTCTGAGTGTGCCAGCACATGGTATACGCACTGAGCAGACGCCTGACCCTGGTTAGGTAGCGATAGTATTATTTGGTTGTTATTGATGTTTCACCTGTACAAGTCAATACTTCTGAGTTTCCCTGGATCCCCCAACAAAACCTCGCCAGATGTGGGAATAGCTCACCCAGCTACCATGCCCATGTCCCTTATGCTGCCCACTGCGACAAGCTGCTTCCCGTGATGAGCAACAGCTTTCACAATCCTCATGAACTCACAGGGTCGTTAGAGGATTCTGTTCATTTTTATCTCAGTTGATAGCATTTAGACAGAGAGGAGTCCTGCAAATGGCCTTCCCAGCTGCTATGGAATGAAGCTTTTGCTTTACTTACGAGTCCTGTTAGTTATGTTTCAGATTCAGGAGTCTGCCTAGACACCATATGTTAACAAGAGCAAGCAGAACTAGAAGTAGGGGGGTGGGGGAAGAAAACAAATCCAGAGCTTGATCTGGGTAGGAAAAGAAAAGCTGGTGAGCAGGACACATCATGGAGTTACTCAGACTATACAGAAATAGCAGCAGCTGGAGGAGGTCCTGGTGGTGAAAAAGTATTTTTGATAGTGCTGTCACAAAGTTTATGTTCGGTTAGTAGCCTACGGTTTCATGCAGTGAAACTAATTGCATCTCAGACTACACTAAAGAAATGTAAAGAGGCTGTTCTGTGAGTAAGGAATTTGAGTTGCTCAGCCAAAAAAATCCAAAAAAGGGAAGCATTTTTTAAGACATTATGATGGATGCGAGGACTTTCAGTCAAATAAGTTCTGTGAAGGGAGAGGTGGTTTAAACATTTATATGATGTCAGATTGTATGAAGATCCAGGGGAAAAAGGCTGTGGAGAAGACTCTTACAAGAACCTGCTTGAGCTGAGAGGCAAAACAAAGGTCAGTTGGCCTTCAGGTCAGAAGAACAGATCACAGCTTCAGATGGATGCCACAGAGTAGAGGTAAAAATCGTAAACCTACAGGAACCCTCAAAAGGAAAACAAACTGGAAGATGCAAGGGGCTATGTGCAAAAAGCAGTCAGAAAGAGTCTGCAAGAAGCAAGAGTAAAAGAGTGTACAAGGTGTTAAAGAAAGCAGAGATCGATGTGACTTCTAACATCTCCTTTGGATTTAGTGAAGGGAAAACCATTTTGAAAAAAAATAATTAAGGAGACCAAAGCTGAAGATATAGCCCAAGAAAAATGATTCAGAGAACACACAGTGAAATAAAGCTTCTCTTTGGGACTGGGTAAAGAAACAGCTTCCTCCAGTGGTGGGGATATCACGTGTAGACGCTTCCCAAGTATTTACAGGTTGAGCACTGGCACGCTGCTTAATGGGTCCTCTGACATTGCAGTAAAGCATCTGGAAGGAAAATCTAACCTTATTAAGAACAGATGAATAAGAACCAGGTCAGCCTTTCCTATTGCTCCTATTTGTAAGCTAGACGTAAAAGTAATCTTGGAAAGACAGTTTGAGGTTTGGGAAATAGCATCTAGGACTCAGCATGCCAGACAATAGGCATCTTTCATCAAAAGAAACAGGACTGCAAAATTTGAAAAAGTTGTTCCCTGAGCAGTGGAAGTCTGATTCCTCCAGATGTGTCTCCTGCAGCCTCTAGCTGAGGACCCCTGCCCTCCCCCAAACCCTCAGCGCCCCCATCATTACCACAGCTACACATTGATTCGGGATCATTATTCCCTCGCTCCAGAAACAGTCTTGTTAAGTAATGCAATTGTTGAGCATGTCATGCCAAGAACAATACCTGTGTTTTCTTCACCTGGCACCCATACAGTGGTAATGCCAGGTTATGGGGTTCAGGTTGATTTTTAGGAGTTTAAATGTTTTGGAAAATAACATGCCACTCAAGATGTCCAATCAAACATTAAATTCTACAGTTTAATCATCCTGTAATAAGTTCCGTCAAAATTGTTAAAAAGGATTCTTAAAAATGCTGAAAAGTCGAATTTGGCACCAGTAAATTAAAAGAAAGTCTGGAAACATGCTGAGGTGTTATTTAATAGAAAGCCTAGAACAGGTGCGTGAATATGTAACCGACAGCGTTAAAACCAGAGACACTGTGAAGTCCTAAGAGCACCACAAGAAAATCAATTAGAAGTGCATGACATTGAAAAGATCACTTGAGCTAACACCTTTGCATTTGGAGACTCTTGTGGAAGCAGCTGGCCTGCCTCTCAGCAGAGCCCTCTCCCTCTGGTCTCCTACAGCTGCCACGCTCCCAAAAAACCTCCCCATGGCAGCACAGATGAAGTGCTGCCACAGCATCCTCCTAGCAGGGACCATATTTGAAAGGTGGAGAAGTGATTAGCCAAGATACCAACTGATCATCTCATCTCATGTTGAGGGCAGCCTTAATCCCTACCCTTGGGCAGAAGGAGCTCGGCGAACCATGGAGGGTCCAGGAGAAGCCCACCCCAACAGCTGCCCAGCTGGCACCAGCCTGGCTGGTGGGGAAGGCAGCAAACGCCACAGAAATCAGTTTGGCGACTCACAGCATTCCTCAGGTCAGACCTTTTCCATCACCATCGTGGTGAGACTGAAATTGTCAGTCCCATGCATCTGAGTCAGAAGTAATCTAACCCTTTCTCAACAGGGTAGAAAGAAAAATAAAAAAAAAAAAAGTTAAATGCCCACAGATCAGATCTATGCTTAGTGCTTGCCAACAATTGCACGTGTTGCTGATGGTTTGCAAGCATTTGTCCTCTAAAAGGGTGCTGAGGAATGCTTTCTGTTCACAGCCTCAGGCACCCAGGTACTCCAAAGGTAGCAGGATGTCCAGGTCTGGAAGAAGTTTTAGCAAATTTATAATACCGAACAAAATTCCCATGAAGAATTATTCACAGATTAATTTGCTCTTCACTTTTACTAGTGGTTTCTGCTCCCAGTGCCTCACTAACTGAAATATTGCCAAATCTTTTACCATTCAAAACCCTGCTTGGTCTAGAGGCTCAGTATCATCTTATGCCAGTCAAAATCTATTCTGCAGCCCCTCTCTTCTTTATCGGTGTTGGCACAAGGAGAACTGGAAACCGTTCTTGCTGAACACTGTATTTTGGGTTTGGGTTCTGTGGAGGTTTTGGCTAGGTCAGTTTTCAAGTACGTGAATGCTCTGCATCTTATCCTCCCCAGCCCAGCAGTCACTAGCAGAGGCATGGGGAAAACAGCAGCAACACGCGCCTGGAGGTGGGATGCTCCTTTTGGCAGTGACACAAAGTGAGAGTTGCAGAGGGTGACCCCGAAATAATGCAGGCTCCTCAAGGAGTGCTTCTGCTTCAGATCTGCTACTCCAGCACCTACGAAGCCAACAGCAGCTACACCTCAGCAGCCCCACGCCACAGCGCACCGTTACAGCTGAGCACACCAGCACCCTGCCTGATCTTCTCAATATAATACCCGGCACCTAATTGCTGGAGGCTTTGTGAACTCTCCCTACAGGCAGAAATAGTTTTTACTTATTGGAAAATCTCCTTTTTCTTCCAAACTCTGCATGTTTGCACCTGTCCTCTCCTCTCTGCCTGGTTTCCTCTTTTTCCAGACCAACAAAACCCCCTTTTTTAGTGGCTGGCTTGCCCCTCCGCAGGCTCTCCCTTACCTTCTCCTGCCCCTGAGGAAGTTGGCAATCACACTCTGAAGCCCACCTTGCTGGAAATAGCTTTCTCCCACACGATGGGGTTTCTTCTGTCATGGCGGAGAAGAACGGGGGAAGGTGGTTTGGACAAGGGCATCATTTCACAGACCATTTTTCTCTAATAGCAAAACTCTTCCCAAACCTTCCATCTCCCAGCCCCTGACCTGCCCAAAGCCCACGCATGCAAACCTCTCATAAATGGAGCAAATGCACGCACTGTTGCAAGGACCAATGCAGGGTGACAGCTGGAAATATCCATTATTCAGTCCTTTCCCAGCCTCACGAGCCTACGTCTTGGAGGTAGGGAGGGGAGGGCGATTGCGGGGTGAAGGCTGCCCATGCACGACACCCACTGGGTGCCACAGCCGGGCAGCAAGTCTGTAAGCTGAAGAAGATCTCTATATAATCCCACCTATTTGTAAAATTAACAGCTTAAAACAGACTTTGTGTTACTGTTTGTGCAAATATTGCTCAGATTCACATTTGTGCAAAACACAGGATGCAGATCTATGACAAATGACAAATCCTAGCCAAACAGCTCTCCAAAATCACTGCAGTTTTCCAATGCAGCGGTATTGATAGCACAGGAAAGCAATTAACTGTTGTAAACCACTTTCCTTATTGAGAAAGGTGTGTGGCGGATAACTTGTTGCCATTTGCCTTTTTTTTTTTTTAATTTAAAAATATCATATATTCAGGAAAAAGTCAATTTAAATGACTTTCACTTTTACTTCCTGACTACACAGAAAGATCTCTCCTCACCTGTGGCTGACAAGATGAGGTCACTAATTTGCAAAAGAACAACCTTTAGGCTCCCGCAAAAGAGGTGGGATGTGGAAGTGCACTAAATATGGCAGCTCAGGGACTCGTTGCAGTCAGCTGCCTTTCTGACATTTTCTAAGGGCACTGGTTGTGCCTGAAGATAGCTTTAGGAAAGCTGATGAGATCCAACCTCGTCCCTGCTCTTGGTTCCTCCCACTCATAGCATGCACAGCTGAACCACTTGTGACTCTTTGCTGAGTTACAACAGCTTATACAGAAAAACTATTTTAAAATAAACCATTAATTTTTGTTTCCATGCTATCAGTCATCCTGAATGTTATCCCACCATCCACCAAGTTTCAAGTACCATGTCCATCATCCAAGCTTTCCCCCATCCATCTCAGTCGGAGCGCACACCACTGGGGCCCTTCTCAGTCGCCAGGAGAAGTGCCAGGCAGCAGCACGACAATTCAAAATAGCCACCAACAACTTCAGCCTGCAGGGTGGGAAGGGGCACGGCCGTGCCAGCGGCCACCCCTCTCAAAGCTCCTTTGCCTCACCGCTCACTGCTGCGAGCACCGGCTCTGCAGCCCTGGTGGGACACTGCCGTGCACCGTTATTCGGCTCACCATGGACTTCCTCGCTGTTAGGGTCATGGCATGGTGGGGATCTCACTTCTGCAGCTGCGATATCCCTGCTTCTCTTGACCTAAACCCAGTGGGGATAGAGCAAAGACAGGGTGTCATGAGGATGGGCAGACGACATAGAAGAACAGGGTGAGAAGAGCCGTCAGCAATGCAACTAGGAAACAAAGCAAAGTTCATTAATTACAAAGCCTCCAGGATGCAAGAGCTTCCTGCCTTTTACTGGAAGGACAGGCCATGATTCCTGTCTTGTGCACCATGATGTAGGTACTTTCACTTTTCCTCCTTCCCCACCCACTCTCCCTTTAGCACATCAGCATCATCCCAGCAGGAATCATGCCTGAGTGACTATATCGAGTTAACTGTATGCTCAGCAGTGCCACTGTCAGCAGCAGCAGGTGTCACTGCATCAGGGTATGTGAGGCAGGTACATCGCAATCCCAGGCTAGAGGTAAGGTGGAGGTTAAAGTTTAGCACTTTCTGGTGGTAAAACAATAGCCCCTACCAAAAAAACTATGCCCCAAAATCCTTCAGGGGGTTGATATTGGTTGGCTGCATTACAAAATCTTCTAAAGCTACTACTAAAATTGAAAAAAACCACATTAAAAAAAGATGTACTAAAGTGTAATTTATTCAGTGTAAATTCAAAGGAGATTCTGCCATTCATTACAGGATCATACACTGGGTCTCGCTGCTGTACTCCAAGATATAGGCAGGGTAAATCTGGTGCTTCTCAAAGATAACGAAGATGGAAGGGTCTGTCAGATCATCCACGCAGCTGTCATAGAGTCTGTTTGAATTGCCGGGTCTGGGTGGAGGGCGAAGGTATTCGGGGTTTCCTTGAACAAAGTCTCCAACAAGAACGTGAGCTACAAACATGCTGTAGTGACCACTGCGAGGGGCGCAGTACTCGTGGGAATAGCTGGCGTCTCTGGCAAAGTAGCTCCCTAGGGACCAGAAAAAGCCACGGGTAAGACAATACATCAGCCAAGGAACAAATAGCTGCTGTCAGCACTTTGGCAGCCAGCGATTCAACAACCCCAGGTAGCTCTGCGCGCAGGCGTTTCCACATTGGCTTGTTTTAAAGCATCGACAGACTCTAGCCACATTTCACCATCAACCTCCCAGTCCCACCTGTCCAAGAGCTTTGCTGAACAGCAGGTACCTGAGGCAAAGAGGGGTGGCTTTAACCCCTCCCGAAAGGGGACTGCTGCTGATGCTGCCTGCAGCGATGCGGATGCACAGAGGTGAGAGTGCCCTAATGGCAGGAGTGCGGGGGTCAGGGACAGTCAGTCACCTTGCACCCCCCCACCAGCCTGGCCGGGGTCTGCAGCCCGTGCTGCTACGGCCCCTGCACCCACACTCCTGCACTTGTACCTTTTCCATATACTGTCCCGTGAGTCCCACAGATCCTCCAGTCGAAGTTCTGCTCACAGATGGCGGACATGTGGGACAGACTTGTCCCATGGAACAGGAGCCGCTCATCCACCCATTGGGATTTATTGAGCTTCTTCATCTGCTCCTTCTGCCTAGGGACCAAAAAAGAAAAAGAAAAAAAAAAAAGTGACATGTTACCCTGGTTCAAATGAGGGCAATTTCCCAACTCAACAACTCCTACTTTTGGGTCATGGAGGAACAGTGACACAAACTACTCAGTGGGGTTATGGCCTGCTTTTCACTTCTGTTGGTACCCTGCTGCACAGCTGGCTCCTTCCAACAAAACAAAAAGTTCTCAGCATCGCTATGGACTGCGTCACCCACAACTTCATACCACATGAGAGAGTAAAGTGACAAACATCTCTTGACTGGGATTTGGTCAGTTCCCAGGTTATATAAATCCTGAATGCATAAATATGGTCATGAAACTGAGCTGTATGAAGCCACAGTGAAGATTGCATAATCTCTACCCCTATCTTTACCACATAAAATTTCCTTTTTTTTTTTTTAAAAAAAAGCCACCCATGTGGAAGAGGCTAAGAAACAAAAAGAATAAATTTGAGATACCATAGTTCAGTCATGATGAAAGAAAATAATTTTATTTTTTAATAACACTAGAAAGAACCCCACATGCAACCTGTTAGGTTATGTGATAAAAACAGCACAGAGACAACCCCAATAACCTGATCACAGAGAGAGGAACCCCAGCTCCAGCCCCTACCAGGGCCGCCCCAGGGACCAGGGGACACCCAGCACCATGAGCAAGGGGAAAGGCTCTGGAGCAGCTCATGGACAGAAGTGGGGTACCGCCTATGAGAGTGTGGGACTCGTTATGGGACACAGAGGAAGAGCATTTGAGGATTGCCCAGGACTTACAATGGGATGTTTAACAGAGGAACTGTAGGTGGGAGAAGGGAGGGAGCAAGATGGTCTGAGGAGGAACAAACATGGAAAAATACATGGATAAGGGGGTAAAATTTGGCTATAAACAGGCAACTGGCTGGTCAGTAGGTTTGTCTGGCCATGCTCTGTGCCTGATCAGCACAAGCTGCCCTATCTTCTCATTAAACTCCATTTCTAACTCTTACCAGGGTGATGGACTCTCCAGGTCTGTGTGCATGTGCGTGTATGGGCGTCTGGGTGCAGCAACTGGAATGGGACCTCAGATCACAGGAGCTGCATGTCCACAGCACCAGCAACTGCAGCAAGCGCGGGTGTGTGTGTGAGTGAGTGTGTGTGTGATCACTAGCCAATATCCAGCTGGACAGCCAGTGAGGAGGGTAGCTGGCCTGGGAGTCAGGTGTCGGAGCAATCATAAGTCTGGGCCAGATGCTGGAGAGACCAGAAGGTCTGAGCTTGCTTACTGGAGGGACCAGGAGGTCCAGGCCAGCCACTGAAGACACCATGAAGTCTATAGAGATCCATTTGCATGTGTGTGTGTCTATGCAGAACATAACAGGAGTTAGGCTGAGTGTCTAAGACCAGCTCCTAGAGGGACCCATACGTGTACGTATGTTCCAGTAACAGGCTTGCATCCCAGTCAGCCAGAAGAGGGGAACAGGATGAGCCTGTTGGTGCCATTTATGATTGCATGAGTGCTGTGCTGTCTGTGTTGGGTTTTGTGGCTGGCTGTGTGCATATTCATACGTTCAGTGTGTACGTGTGTCATTTTGCGTGTGTCCCTACTGGGAACGCATGCTGAACCTTGCTACCAGCTGGACTCAGGCAGAGAGATACGTGGCAGTCTCACCTCTGCTGGGTTGCTGGATTTGGTAACTCCAAATGCAGACTGTGGAGGACAATAGATCAGGAAACACCAGTCTTCTGCTACCATAAAGATAATGAAATAAAATAAATACAAACCACTGAAAAACTTGCCAAAGCGTTGGATTCTGGATCCTCTGCATTTGGCGGATGCAGTAATTTTCCATCGTCTTCTTAAAGAGCGTCTTAATTTTTCCATATTCGTGGGAAGTGTAGCTGAGCTTTACCAACTGAAAATTTAAAAAAAACAAAAATAAGGTATTACTGACAGTAACAACTCCCAGTCCTTCCAAAGGAATCATCAACCTCCTCACAGCAGAGGAAAAGCCCTGCCATTAAAATCACGAGCTTCTCCTGTCTTTCCAGTTAACCATCCTCTCCCTACCTTCACCCTCATTCCCCATATGGAAGCACAGGCACTGACTGAGGGAAATGAATGCAATCCCGTGTGAGCTTCCTTCAGTGGACACACCTCCGCATCTAGATTGTTATTTATTTCAGATTAACCTAAAGGTGAAATGCACAGCAGTATTCAGCTCCTTCTAGCTCCTTTCCTACAGGGCTAAGCCCTAGTTTTACCACAAGAAATAACATTTTGCCTCAAATCCACAGAGCAAATACTACAGCACCCCCTTAAGATGCAATTCATCCAGTTAATCAGAGGATCAGGTGCCTTGGGAGAGTGCAAAGGATGAGTCAGACCAGTCATGGCCAAAAGGGCCTTTCTTATCTCATGTGGTATATGTAGGGGGTCTCAGAGAGCCTCCCAGGAGACACAGGTCTATTCTGAATGTTAAATTGTCAGTCTTGTTTCATCTCATAGTTGCTTATTTTATAAGACACGTTTAAAAGCTGGAAACATCTCAAGTGCCTTGGGTCATGTTCTCCGAGAAATCACCACAGGACACAGTTTGCCCTAACCATTGGGGAGCTGGAGAGACCTACCTTGAACCCAACATCAGGCAGTGCAGATTGGTCCCATTGCGGAGGACAGACAAAACACGATAGAGCCATGTTTTGGCTGCAGAAAAGAAAAAGGAGCAAGGCAGTCGATCATACTCCTAACCAAATCCTCCTTCCAGAGGATTCAGCTGCTGGCTCTATGGCAGCCTTCAGGTATCCCTGGATTTTTATTTTTGTTTTACTTTCCACATAAACATTATCCCTTTCTCCACTTTAGACTTCCACACACATCCTGCATCTCTTGGCAGGTCAAGACACCGTTAGAAGAGCTAACAAATGTCACGCTTGTAGCCACGTGGTTTATACAACTGCTCCAGCTAGCCCCTCACAGGTGCTGCTAGAACCTCTAGGAAACCGGAGCGTGAGCCCTCTCCCTCCATGTTCCACATCCCTAAATCGCTGGCCCCAGGACCAAGCCTGTCAGGAGGCTATGGGTGGCCAGTTGTGCCCTGCAGGCACTACTGCACCAGCCAGTGCTCAACACCTTCCAGCACTACCGCCCTCCATGCACGTATGTTTTAACCCAGGCAATAGAAGCATTAGCATCCATTCAGGAGCTACAGTTTGTTTTGGTTTCGAATCAACCCATCCTTGGTCGAACCAACCCTTAAATTGAACCCTTGGCTTCAAATGCACTGTCTGTGAGTCTCTGAAGCAAAGGTGGCTCTTTTTAAAATAAAGCAGTAGCACAACTAACTTTTACAGCAGACGTGCTCAAATTCTATTAAGCTGAACTTCCTTTAAAAAGTCCTAAGATAGGGTATCCCAAATCAGTGCATCCAGTTCACTTCATTTAGAGGGATTTGCTTCTGTGTTTTATTTTATCCTCAGCTTTCCAGGGGATGGCATCTATCTGCTCCACAGTTCTTGGGACTGTCAGTGCCTTGCTCCTACTCTGTGCACAGTTTATTTAGTATTGTTGGGGCATAAATCAAGGGATAAAAATTCCTGGCACAGTTGTGTCAGCCCTATGTGGCCTTGCTCTTGCAGAGAGAACAAATCTACTCTAGGGGTCTCTCACAGCTGCCAGAGAATGCCACCAAACATCCCTCCAGTACACTTCACAGAAGCGTTGCATAATTTGCTAATACTGTCACTGCAGAATTTGCCATTAAACCAGTGAGCAAAAGGTATCTAAAAATTAATTTAAGAAGTCTAAAATTGAATTCTAGACAGGTAGGAGGAACTTCTTAGCAGACAGGTGCTGTCATCTAGAGACATTATTAAATAATGAATGTATATTACCTTCTGTCTTGTCCACCTTGAGAGGGCAGAAACTTTGGCAGTCGGGCAACTTTTCTTTGAGTTTCATAGATCAAATTTGTTTGGACCATGTCTTGAAATAAAAACCACATTGACTCAATAATTAGATAATTTATTGTCCAGGGACACACACTTATGTGTTCAGAAAAAATCAAAAAAGGAGGTAGCCCTGAATACCACATGGTGATGCTCTCTCTACCACACCCACCCCACTCCGTACTTCAAAACCTTTCCCACTTGTGCTGCTTCTGCTTGGAGATCAGCAAGGACAACCACCTGCTAGCACAGGTTGTGAAGCTCAAAGACAACCGACCACCAACTGCACCTGCACATGCATTCACATCCAAGCTGTCGGCCAAAGAAAACCACATCTGATGTCAGGCCTACAGCAGGGAAGAGTTTCCAATATGATGGTGGCCATAGATCTAGCTTTCCTGGCAGTGCGAGATTGTTACGTGGTGCTCAGAGGAAAGTCTGCCCTCTCCTCTTGGTCCTGTAACAATATCACAGAGCGCATGCTGTGTGACATGGCTAATTATCCATTGTTTCCTCCTTTAAATACCCCTCTCTTTATTCACGCCAGGAAACAGATTTAAAGTTTGGAAAGCTAACAGGAATTTTAAGATGGGTAAATAAATTAGAAACAGAAAAGCATTTCTCATTTTCCCATTCTCTCTCTATGCAACCAGCCCTAAATTTTCCTTTGCTGCACTGTGTGCTTTCTCTCCCCATAACTAGCTTGCAAGATGTCTACCATGGGCTCACTTCTTCACTGTTTGACTTTTCAGTGCTTATCAGTGCTCTCTCACTTCTCCTCTTTAATTGCATGAACCCAAATGCATAAGCCAAGTGCCATGAAGCGTTTACTCTCAGCTCTTATTCTGAATATACAATATTGTCAGAGATTTTTTTTTACTACAGACGCACAAGTCTAGATGCTCAAGCATCTCAAAACTGCAGAGAAATGTACATACTGGTCAAGTTCTGCTTGGAGAAAACTTATAGGAGGAAACAGACACGTTCAAAGAAACCCAGAAAAATAGGGTGAAAACTCCGCATGAGGGAGGCTACCTTAGAGCCAGCTACACGGTATAATGAACTTAAAATAAGGAGATGCTTCACCTTTAAAGTTTAAAGCATACTTCTGAGATCCAGCTCTGAATAACACAATGCCTTTCTGGTCAGCTAAAAATTTCTTCTCCAGGTCTGCAGATGTTACCGTGGCAGAGCAGTGATCTGGATGCTATAGAAAGAACAAGGAAATTATACCTGTTAGAAACCAGTCTTTGGTTTAGGTGACGCTGTGGGGAAATACCAGTGTTTTCCCAGGCCCCTATCGTGGGACACCATTTTGAACTAAGTCTCTAAGACTTCAAGCATTTTGTTCTTCAGCAACGGAGGGGTACCCCACAGAGAACAGCTGCTTGTAACAACAGCAACAAAGCAGCCTTCAGCCTGTGTGCTCAGCTTCAGCCAAAAGACGTCCATCATCTCTGGAAAATGCACTCGCTTTCAAGCCAGTCCTTTGAAAGCTTTCACAGAGTAGCAGTACTGCTTTAAGGGACAATTAATAAGACAAATCCACCAAGACATCAGAGCAGCACTGCAAGGGCACCCAGCGGCACGTGTGAAACACACCAGCTGCAGAACAACGTGCCCTAAATAACTCTACAAAGATGGCTTAACAAGAGCTTTTGGCATCAACAGCAGCAGGATCTCACCTCTTCCCCATACTCAATCCACTGCCCAGAATCATTGAGCCAATACCAAGCATACTGCATTTCAGGAGCAGACGGATGAGTCAGAAGATACCACAGGTGCAGAAGAGCTGACCGATGCTTGGCTGCTTGCTTGGCCCTAACATCAGAAGAGAAATCCAGATTAAAGCATAGGTCTTTTCCAAAGGTGTCAAACTATGTGATATCCCTGATCTGGTCAGAAGTCTAATCACTTCTCAGAAAAGGAGATCCCTCCAGTTGGGAAGTGCAGGTTTGACCCAGAACCGAGGAATTTATGTTTGTATGTTTATGGGTCATTGTAAGCATCACAGAAATGACCCTGACCTCTGTGGCTTGGACCTTGGTCACTGTTTTTCCCTAAAATATATATTTCTAAAATACACGTCAAAGAAAAATACAACTTGACACGATAAACTCAGCTCATTACATGAAGGCCAGTGGTGCCACCTGGCTAACAGGAGTGAGATTTGTCTTCTAGGCATTGCGTGATCAGCTGCAGAAGTCAGAATGCCTTCAGAAGGCCCGGATAGCATCACCCCTCCTTTAGTGTTCAGGAAAGCAAAGCTGCCGCTCACAGGTACTGCATTGGGTGCAGGTGCCCAGGTGCTGGCATTGGGGGGGCTGCGGGGGTGGCCTCTGTCAGAAGAGACCAGGGGGCTGGACACAGCCAGCTCAACAGATCCACTGCAGCACACAGCTGAGCCCATCAGCCAAGCTGGTGGCACCTCTGAGAAATCTTCCCAGCAGTGAGAAGTGAGAAAAAATGTGAGAAATGGCCCTGCAGACACTCAGGTCAGTGAAGAAGAAGGGGAGGAGATGCTCCAGGTGCTGGAGCAGAGATTCCCCTCCAGCTCATAGAGAAGACCATGGTGAAGCAGATTGTCCCCGCTTCAACCTGTGGAGCAGACACCCACACTGCAGCCTGTGGAGGACCCCACGCTGCAGCATGTGGACATGCCCTGAAGGAAGCTTCAGTCTATGGAGAGCAGCCCATGCCAGAGCAGGCTTACCCTGAAGGACAGCAGCCGGTGGGAAGGAGCCATGCTGGAGCATGGGAAATTTTTGAGGATGATGGAGTGGCAGAGGGCAACTCTTATGGACTGAGGTCAATGCTCATTCCCCATTCCACCTGTCACTTTGGGGGCCAGGGGGGAGATACAGGAGTCAGGAATGAAGGAGTGAAGTTGAGCCTGGGAAGAAGGGGGGATGAGGGGACAGTGGTGTTCTAATTTTCTCACCATCCAAAGCTATTTTAATAGGCAATAAGTTAACTTTCCCCAAGTCAAGTCTGTTTTGCCCATGAGAGTAATTGGTAAGTGATCTCCCTGTCTTTATCTCAACCCATGAACTTTTCCATTTTATTTTCTCCCTTGTCCTATTGCGGAGGGTGAGTGAGAGCGTGGCTGGGTGGGCATCTGGCAGCCAGCCGAGGTCAAATTCCTTGGAGACGGGGAAAAAAAAACTAAAAAATCACTTGCCAGCAAAGTATCTGTTCTGTGCTCTACCCCAGAGACACAGCACCTACAGAGATAAGAAGCTGAAACAGGTAGTCACCAATAATTCAAATTCAGAGGATTTTACTTTGCTTGCTGCTGTGCTTCAGTCTCCTTTGAATGTCCCAGTTTTGGACCCAGACAATACTTTTCTATACATCTCATCACTTTGCTGCTCCTACAACATTACCCTATTGTGGAGCACACAAGCGCAGCCGAGAGCTGCCCACCTGCCCGCCGGGGAGTTTGCAATGGTCTGTGGCTGAGCTACTCGGAGCTGCTTGAAGAATTGAAACACAGTATTCAAAGAAACGGGAAACGATCATTTATCCGGCTCTGACGCCCTTCATGCTTTGGCAGGGATCGTGGGCATTCAGAGCAGGCGAATCAGTGGGAATCGTCATAGGGAGAGCTCCCTTATAGAGCTGGTTACGGTACAAAGGTCCATAAACAAAGGCTTGGCAGCCCCCGGACTGCCAGAACAAAGAGTGAGGAAGGACCCTAGTCTCCTTCGCAGCCTTAGCTTGTTCCAGCGCTGTCTTCAGACCACGGTTGCTCTTTATACACAGTAACACCAGCCAGGCCTATTCCTAGAAAAACACTCCCAATTCATTTGCTCTCGAATCCCATTGCGGAAGATTCATGAGATCCCGTACTCTGGGGAGGGTTTTTTTGGATGCGGCTGCTCCTTCTCTTCTCTCTGCACAGCAGCGTGCTGCTGTCGCTGCTGCCGCAGCAGAGGAATTTGAAATTTGTGGGTATCGAGTGCTGGATTTGAGGGGGCAGAGGGGAAACAGAGAGGAAAGTGGGGGAGTGGGGTGGGATGATGTTTCCAGACAGCTTTTCTCCACTGCTCCCCTCATCCCTGTTCCCTCTCTTCCCACTGCACGGATGGATGCCAACCCCTGCCGGCTCCCCTGCTGAGACCCAGGGCTCCCAGTCTGCCCTAACTCCATGAGCTTTCCAAAATGTCCAGTTGTGCCCTACTTTCACTTTCACTTGGCCAGTGTTTCTGCTCCGTGCAGGGATTTTCCACTCACTAACTAACCCCAACTAGAATGAAACAAAGGTGGAACACTTAATAAAGCAGACAGAAATATTTCACTTGCAAGACAGGTAGTGTCCTTCACCTTTTGCTGAAGATTTCGCTATCTGGTCTCGTGCAACTGAGAGATACACTGTAAATTTGCTTTTTTTATATCTCCACAGGAATAGCTTTATACAGAGGAAATTTTATACCTAAAAAGCAACCCCATGCCACCTTTTCTCTTACACACTTCCTCCTCGTACAGAAGAAAGAGTGAATTAACGAAGATACAAACACCGCTTACGGTATGACTAACTGCAAACAGTTACCCTTCCGGCAGACCTTAAAGCCGAGCCCACAAACCATGAAATCCCCACATTCCTCTGTCTCCCTCCCTGCCCTCCCTCCCAGCTCAGCAGCACCCCAGGAACGCTGTCAGAGCCCGGCACGTGCCATTTCCCCAGCTCCCCTACTCACAGTCCTGCCGTCGGGCTGCCCGGCCACCAACCTGGAAGCTGAGGGCGCTAGCCACGTGCCTGCCAGTCGGGCAAGCCCTCTGAACCCTTGCTCCACGTGGTAAAGGTCCTCCGGGTGCAATAAGACCTTCAGAAATAAAACATGACTGGCCTGTGAGAGCTCCTCGTGAACTCCCAACTGCACGCCCGAACCTCTCTCTTGGAGCCTCTCTCCGCGGGACGTCACGGATGCCTTTCCACTAGCCACGGACCCTTAGGAAACGGAGCTGAGTAACTTTTCGTTCTGGTTATTGCACCATACACATGCGCATCTGCCAGGCATGAGCAGAGCAGCCAGGCACAGCTGATGTTTTTGGCAGATCATCAGTAAAATCAACATCCCTACGAACCAGCATAGTTTATCCCTACTGCTTGATTCCTGCCGTTGCGCACCGACACTTCCCTTGCCCTGACTCCTCCCATCCTTCCCGTGGCAGGGGATATTCAGGACCTTCTCCTTTCAAGATTCCTGCCGGGAGCAGCTTCTGCTGAACATCATTCTTTGAAAGCCAAAAGCTGGCATTGCCTTGCAAAGCAAACCCCAAATCTCAATGCAGAAAGCGAAAGCATCTCTCAACATGCTCTCCATGTTGGTTCTCGCACTGTTCGGGGGGGGGGGGTCGCAGTACGCAACGCTGCATGGAGTGGCCCAAACCAGTGCAAACCAAGCGAGTATTTGTATTCCTTTTACCTCAAAGTCTGAGCCTCTGCTCTGTTCTTCCCCATGGAAATCAGAGAAGGCTTAGGAGCTTTCCAGCCTGACCTCCAGTCTTCCAGTCTAAAAGGCGGAGAGCGTTTCGCAGCAGAGTTCTGAAGCATAAAGCTCAATGACAGCTCAAATAGTACTAACTATGTAGACTTTTTCAGAGGCAAACATTTTTATATGTTTTTTTTGTGTGTGCGCTACACAAATCATGTTCAGTCAAATTGCTCAGAACATTTTTATTTCCTGATGATCTAGTCAGACGAGATCAGTAATGGCTAAAACACATAAATCTCTGGTTTAGTATCTGGAAAAGCTGCACTCTGAGGGATTTTTATAGAAACAATATTAAAGGAAAAAAAACCCACAAATGTGATTATGAAGTTGAACTTTGTTTCTTCCCCATCTGGCCTTTTTTGACTGGCTTTTGACCTCCCATATAGTATCTGGCTCTCAGCTCCACCGTTGCACAACTTTTATGCTTCCCTTTGACTGATGAGATTTATAGGATCAGGTTCCACAGGTTCATTTTTGCACATGTGAATTCTCTAGTAAAATACTTTTCTGTACCGAGGCAAAGAGCTTCAGTAGGCACAAGATATCGGCTCTAGGAAAAACATTCTGGCTCAATAGAAAATGTTTATATAGCTTTGCTGGGAGCAGCATACCATCCTCTCTAAAAACAAACAACTTGCCACAAACTGGAAACTTCAGCTCACTGTAAGCTGATACCTTCTGAACATCATATTTTTTTTATCACTTTCAATTGCAATGTCATCCGTGGAGCTGTTGAACCTCCGATTTCCACTGTCAATCTAACCGTGGTACTACATCCGTCTGCATTTCCAGTATCTGACAGGTCTTTAAGCAGACATCCTATATATAGCCCTGCGAGATCATTTTCCTGCACAGTCAGCAGAGGCACCCAAGTGTGGTTTCCCTGCATATGTCAAATGATTTATCATTTATAAAGAAACTGTGGTCCAGCAGGTAGGATTACTTATTTTGTCCCTAGGAATTTTAGTTCTTGTTCCCTTTTTCTCTTCAGAGGAAACAGATGAAAAAGTGATATTTCACTCTTTCTACGTGTCTATCTGCAGACACACAGCAGCTCTCTTGCAATGTCAGACCACTCCAAGGTTTGATGCGTAAGTGCTGATGCTACAGCGTGGGCACACTGTGCTCACAGGGGTCCTGCAGCACAGGACCAGGCTGGCAACGCCTCATGCTTCTACCTCAAGATACAGAAAATCCCCCAAACCGGTAGCTGAGGGGGTGTACTCAGGCTACGTTGGGGTGATGGGGCTCACTTGGTTCTGCAAGGTCTTCTGCAGGTTGGTTCGCCAGCCACCCAAACCGGGGCCCGGCCGCAGGGCGCTGCGGGAAGGTGTGCCAGGGGGTTCAGCTTCCGCGAAGCCTGGCGCGAGGGGAGAACGATGCGTGTCTGGAGGCCCAGAGACATTTCCAGATCTCACTTGAAACCACACTACCATTTCAAGCTGGTACCTTCTCCTGTAGGTTGTGATGGTTTTCCCAGTAAGACCGGATTTCCTGTTGGACAATGTCCAGCAGCTTGTAAATTAAACTGTGGGAGGGGGGAAATGAGCCCTGTAACCCCGCTGCTGCTATCCCAGCTTAACTTAGCACAGGAACGGGAAGCAGTCATAACAAGAATAATAATTCTCAATTGCTTTGGGGGGAAAAAACAAAACAAAACAAAAAAACAACGAACTTATTTATTTCCAAATCTTGATGGTGAATTTTACAAGTTTTGGTAGGTTACATTCGGTTTGTAAATGGTACTTTGGTTTTACTCTAAGTACATAAATGCTTGATACAAAAGATTAAAAATGCTCCACGTTCTGCTCTTCCTCTCTCCAGCAGTCATTAGAGGAGTCTCGGCATACTACTTCCCATCTTTCAGGAAAAGATTAACAATTAAATGATTGGAAATAGCTAATTGCTGTTTTATCTGGACATAACGTTGCCACATGAATAATGTAAACCAAAGTACTCCGATAACAGAAACCTTTATTATGTCAATAGTTCAAATGAGCTTTTACGTATGGATTCAGCAAGTCATTTGACCGCAGATTTAAAGTTAAAGCTCTGACATGAAGTCTTTCATGTTTTCTTACAGCACCAAAAGATGCACTTATTCAGCAATCTGCCTAAGTCTCATCAGTGGTCTTGTCTAACTAAAGAAGAAATTGTATTTCACTGGAGGGGGGCCAAAATCTGCATTTTCAACTTCAGTGGTAGTACTGGGTGGGGAGAGGGGCTGGGGATTTGGAGGAGGGATCAGGATCTATTTTGTCATATTCTTGGTGATATTTAGCTGGTTTTTTAAAATGTGTTTGTAAATTTTGAAATGTCATTTCAGAGAAATAAAATTCAAAATGGAAACATTATTTCAAAGCAAAGACAAACTTATTCTGCTTATATAACAATCAAAGCAAAACATTCTGACTTTACTTTGTTAATATTTGAATTTCAAAGGGGTTTCAAATATCTTCTCATTAACCTGAATCTGCACTTTCTTATCCCCCTGCCTCCTCCTTTCTAATTCATCTGCCTTATTTCTAATTTGCTCTTCTTACCCATTTCCATTCATAATACTTGTCCACAGAGTGGCTACTACAACGCTTCAGTTTGAAACCTGCATTTGGCTTCCATGTATTGGGCTCTAAGTTTTGCAGTGTGCTCCCTTCCTCTATTTGCCAAGTTAGGAAATTAAAAAATAGCGTGTATATACATATATACACACACGTGCTATTTTATTGAGGACTGGTCTAGGCTGCAAAATTAGGATCTTGGTTTTGAAGACACTCTGCAGGCAAAGCAAGCTCATTTCAGAGAACTAGATTGTTCTGTTAAAAAAGAAAAGGGCAGAAACAGATGTGACACGCTCATCCCGATTGGCAAGCTTAGGAACACTTGCGGCAAGGTTTTGGCTCAGGCTCATCCTCATTTGCAGTGATTAAAAGAATAATAACACGGCCTGCTTTTGGTAGAATGAAAGGTATCAGAAACTGAGTAAGTAGATTTTATCCTGTCCTGTGAGTTCTGATGGTTTTCTCAGTAAGTCTTGATTTCTTGTTGGACTACTTCCAGCAGTAACTGTAGTTTGTGTGTAAGATAATCTGAAAGGGGGGAAAAGATGAAGAAAGTTTAGTCCAGAGGAAATCTCGAGATATGGCTGAAAATCAGAGAATCAGCACCGATGGCTGGAGCACTTTATGTTAGCAGATCACTGTGTCTGTTTCCTTTCTTGCTCTATGTTTTCTTCCATTCAGTGGTTACTGCTACACCTCGGCACAACATCAAATCAAAAGAAAACAAGACTCATAACTGAAATTATAAATTAAACTCAAAACTGGGCTGTTGTTTCTGGGCAAATCGTTGTGCCACCAAGGCTACACCCAAAGGAAATCTGTGCTGGACATTTCATGGAGAGGAGATGTATTTCATTTACACACCCACATCTGTGCCTAAAACCACCCTGGCCTCTTCACCAAACAGATATCTCTCAGGCAGCACTGTCTTCTCCTACCAGTCCTCTCCCCAGCCTTTCGGCAAGGATGTTTGTGCGCGGGGTTACAGTGTCTGCCCGCCAGTCTCTCCATCCTTACTTTTGATCGTGTTACTCAGTGTCAGCCGAATTTGACTGAGAGGCGGTGATCCCAAAGATATGGTAAAGTTTAGCAGAAATCAGGGCTGGGATGTGAAAGCGACCCTCTCTATTCCCCCTGTTGATAGACCTCAGCCCTGTCTTTTTTAAAACAAAGCATCGAGCTGGCCATGCCTGGCTGCCAACCACCTGCAGCACAGCCTACCCCTCGTCTCTTCGGCTGCGGAGGCTGTGTCTTGGGAAAGCCATTGAAGGGGTGGCAGGGGTCATGATTTAGGTTTCATGAGGTCCGTTGGTCATGGAGCAATTTGCGTTAGAGATGGGCCCTGGGAACAAACCGACATCCCCACCCCTGAGAGCGTTTATATCCGCAACACTGAAACTCAAATGCATACTTACAAAATGGGCTACGGCAACGACTTGACATTTGCCTGTGGATTATGAGGTAGTAGACTGGAAAACCGCTTAAAACCATGGTGCATCCGATGCTAATGTTCACAGGGTCTGAGTAGAAAGACATTGCCACTGTGAAGAGGCAGATGATGGTAAAAGAGATAGGAACGAACAGGGGAACCTGGGAGGAAAGAACACAGAAGACTCTCAGGCAAAACTGATGGCTGTAGCAAATCTGCCTCCATACATGCCAGGACACACTGTATTCAGTTCTCCATCTTACAGATGAGAAAAATCATATAGCTGTCCTGCACACTGTTTCTGTACAATCAGTTGCAAATGAGTAGGATGCATAGAACAAAAATTGACTCGTACCACCTTTGGAGCCCAGCGTGCCCTGTGAGGTGCGTGCCTCCTGTATTCATGTGCATCACAATATAAGCCTCACTGGCAACTGGAAGCCAAGCAGGTGGAGAAGGCATCTGTACCCCACTGCTCGCTCAGTGTACTGCTCCTGTGCATGCACGTGTACATGTACCTACTTGCCACCTGTGGCAACTGCTGGTGGAAAATCTGAAGCCAAGAGTAGAAGCAGCACTTTGAACCAAACTGTTCTTTGGTTATAACAGTCATGACTCATTTTGACCTGCCTCCAGCTTGCCTGAGACCTATAGTGGCCAAAACAGGATAAACCAGACTCCCCCCCTCCACAGCACCTGCACCAAGAACATGAGCTTCGACGACACCCTGATGAAAGTCCAAAGAAGCAGTCACCACTTCAGCCTTACCCAGTTGGGTGAGCCAATTCATCTGGGTTATTTGGAGAGTAAATTGGAAGACTACAATAAATAATGAAACTGTGAAACATTTCCTCAGTCCTTGGATCCAACCTCAGCCAAGTTACTCCTCACCATGGCTGACAGAATGAAGGAGCTGCTGGTCTCACCTAGGGTGACAATCTCTTTTCCGGTAACAGAGATCTTATTTTGGATGCTGACCATGCCGAGCTGGAAGAGATCAGTTGCTCTAGCGATGGCAGCTATCCAGCCACCAAACTTATGTGCTCTTGTTGTCTTTCCAGCCGGAGCATCCCCTGCCAGCCTCTCCTACACACACGCACTCATGCCGCACATCTGCTTGAGATGTGTGCGAGAGGACTGCTTCCTCCTCTTACCGGTGTTTTCCTTACCATTTTTAACTCAAAATGCTATAGGTTGGAAGTACCAGCACAATCACAAGTATTTTATGACTTGTTCTCCGTAAGCTAGTGGCAGAAGACGACCTCTCTCTGGCCACTAGAGCGCAGCACATGCCCACACCACCTGCGCGCAGCCCTTACCTCTTCCAGATCCCTGGGCTTCGGGTTTCAAGTGCTTATAAAAACTAGGAGAGGGGGGGAGAAATCAACCAAACTGACCAAAAGCCCAGTATTTCCCCTCCCTCTGCCTTTAGGAACCGTTAAAAGCCTAAATCTCTGCCTAAAACAAAATGAGGCAAAATCTCAGCAACTGAAAACATTGCCAGTGCTATCCACAATTGAACTTTCCCCTGAGAAGCTTGGTATAAAAGACAAAGAGAAAACTTATTTAAAATCTGGTTCTGGGTAAGTACACAAGTGTAGCCAGCCAAACTGGGAAGCTTCAAGGTCTCTGCTAAACACGCTGTCTCCAGCAAAGACCGAGAAGAAAAATTACCCCAAGCTTCACATCAGGCCTCGCGGTGGGGAGGAGCCCCCGGAGCCTCGGGAAGCGTTTCTGTCCCCTGAGGTTCTCGCTGATCGGCTGCCTGGTGCCTGTGGCCTTGGAGGTCTCCTCTCCTCCCCAGGACCTGGCTAGAGCCACCGTGCAGGTGTGACCGGGGACAGGAACAAATTGTGCACGCCTCAAGCACCGCCCTGGCCAAACGCCTTCTGCATGTTATCCGGCAGTGGGAAAGGTGCCCCGAGAACAAGAAAGCTGCTCCAGCACCAACTCCCAACTTTCCCAGCCGACATGAAGAGGATCCCAGCACCCAGCAGCATAAAAAGGGCCACCGGAGGGGCCCAGCCAGAGGCTAGGGAAAGGCACGAGAGGACAAGGCGTCCTACACTTTGTGGTACACATGCGCACACTGCACACCCTCAGGACCTGCAGCAGCAATAGCTGCACACAAGCTGCTTTACACTATACAATATTTTTGTGCCAGCAGATGATTCCCCTTAAGTCAGTTTTGCTCCCAGGATCCCTCTGGCCATGCTCTTTTCCTGCCAAACCTGATATCCTCCTGCTTCTCAGCTAGAGTTCAGACTTACCTACCACTGAAATAACATCCAGGCAAGGGTCCCTCCTTGCAGCCCACGAGAGATGAGTGTGGGAACTGCCTTCTGCACATCTCCCAGTTCCTAGCCCCCTGGAGCAAGCTGCCATCTTACAGATGTGACTGGTGACACTGCATAGAACTGGCTTTACAGGGTTTACCACATCTCCTGTTCGGGCACATCAACCAATTTCAGGAGCTCCCCACATGCCTTACTGAGCAATAGAGATTGAGACCCCTTAGACCCTAAAGGCAACCATGGCCATGTAATGCTCTAATTATTAGCAAATAAGAGAGAGAAAGGACAAGCCTGCGCATTCCTGGCTGTTAGATACATGCCATGCGTTACCTTGAACGGGCTGCGCAGCTCCGGGTGACGGTGGCGATGGACAATGAGCCCAAGGGTGGCTAATCCTATGAAGAGCCATCGGGAAAAGCTGAAGAAGTTCATTAGATGGTAGATATCTCCGATACACACCATGGCAGTAACCAAAGGGAACTGAGCATTGTGAAGATGAAATACGGTCATTAAAGCCTTACTATGGTCCTTGGACTAGAAAGGGTAATATGGATCACCTCCTCCAGCCCCCCTGCAATCACAGGCAGCTACTTCACAGCCCCGACTTTTCAGAGGTCAGAGAGCTCTACAAAACAGTGTCACAGACTGAAGGCAAAAGGCCTAAATGCGCTATTATGATGTGCTACAGAAAGGAGCAACCCTTTCAAGATCAACAGCATCTTTGATGCTTTATGTCCTAGGTGGGGCAATTAAAACATGCATGATCCAAAAGCCTGCACTGCCGGTACAAAGGCTACCTACAAAGATACCTAGTAGGTTTTTAGCAGGTCAGCCAAGCTGCAAGACGCACTGCAGCACAGTTAGGATGGAGCTGAACCATTGCCAGGGAAAAAAAAAAAAACCAAACCAAACCAACCAAACAAACAAAAAACAACCACACCAAAACTGACAGTATGTCTGCAAATGTTCATTCCCTGCATTTCCACCACATCTGGGATTTTCAGTTTTCCAAATAGCCAAAGCCTGGCAGAAATGTTTTCAAAGGACCATATCAAGCAGCAATTGTAGTAGATGGTAGGGACATTACTTTTAAAAAAAGGTGTCCAAGGCTATAAGGCAGGGACTTTGAGGTAGCAGGTTTGGATACCACTGCTGGCACAAGGGGACTTAATACTTTGCAGCAATTTCCAGTATTCCACCTTCTTAGGCTGACTTAGTATCTCAACACCCTTTAAACCTCCTCAGCTTCTCCAGGCTTTGCAAGAAAGCCAAGACTGCAAGAACAGGGCATGTCACACAGCCCGATCTCCTTACCATTAACATGACAGCGGGAAGGGGTGTATGCCTTCGAATGTGGATCATGGAGAAGAGAGGAGGCCACTGTCCTTCCCTGGAAGCCACAAACAGAGTTCTAGGAAAAGACAGGGAGCCCTATGCATTAGCATCTTACATCCAGACTAGAAATGAGAAGATCAGTCGCTGGACTGACCCAAGGCATACCCCCTGACCCCCCGCACAGGTCTCTGTTCAAGGCCACAGTTCTACCTTTAGCTGCATTTTGGGGCATTTGGAAGAAAAACCCAATGTTGAATTCCCATAGCTCTCCCAGGACTAGTTAGTTCAACGCAGCGCAGAGCCCACCAGCAGGACCACTGACAGCATCCCCTTGGGTGGTCCGAGACCTTTGGGCAAGTCCAAAGTGACCATGAATGAGTTCAGGCTGAAAACAGAAGCAAGAAAGTTTCTTGCCATCAGAGAAGGGGTTAATCTTTCCAGTAGGAAGTGGAGGGGTCACAAAATTCTTTATAAGAGAGGCTGGTCAGTTTGTGAAAGGGGATTGTAAGTCCTGATGCCTATTTTTTTTTAATATATATAAATATATATATATAAAAAAATAAAGTGCAATTTCCTCAAATAATAGAGGATTTTCAATCCTCTGGCCAGCTGTTGGAAAATATAATTTGGCGTACTGCCGAGAGGCCAGCTACACACAAGACCAGCTACAAAAACGACAGCAGAGAACTCCTTGCCTCCATCCCTCCTTTGACTCATGAAAGGGCAATTAGGGAGAAGGCATTGCATCCAATTTTATAAATTTAATATCCACAAACAAACCATGCCAGAGCATCAGCTGGGCTGGAGCAGGGCCCAAAGCAGCTGGGGCATGAGTGTAAAACTGGTTTTATTACTGTCTCTGTGGTTTTGCAGGGGTGTGGCTGGCCAGCAGCCAGGGAGGCCCCATCGCTGTTTATACGGCCTTTCCGCAGTGATTATGTTACTGGTGCCAGGATGGGGGAAAGAAAGGCGATAGGGACACGCAGAACCTCGGGGCTGTCCAGGGACTTCTCATCCTCGAGGAAAACCACAATCTAGAGGAGCTAACAGGGAGGATTCTCCACACCTGTATTTAATACAGGACTTCAGGGTAGGGGATCAAATAACTCATTAGCTCTCAGGCTATGAAACATCCCTTTCATATCAACTGATTTTTCCTTTTGCAATCAAAGCTGTGAAACAGAACCGGCTCCAGAGAGTTCGCTCAGCTCCTCGGGACCAGCACAACGTGCTTCTCCATGAGCTCTGCCCTCCTCTCCAGTTTCAAGGTTCCCATAAGGACATGCAGAGTAGTAGCCAGTGAAGCTGGCAAGATAATTTTTCCATTGAACAAGGCTTTTCTTATTGCTACAACAAGACATGTTGACCCTCAACTATTGCTTTAGGAATAGCCTGTCCCCGATAACATTTCACTGACCTCAAAGCAAAGACCTCAAGGGATAGTTTGCCTTTGGCCAGAGATCCTCACAAAGAGGGACCCTGTGTCCTGCGGCAGAGCGGCTGGGTGAACCCAGTAAAAGAAGACTCAGTCTCACTGAGCAGCTGCCAATGTCAACAAAGCCTCTAGTTCACCAGAAACATTGACATTTCACTTTAAACTGGGGATTTAAACTGAAGGGTGCAGGGAGAAGATAAAAAAACCTTTGTTTGTGACTAGCCCTAGATATCAAAGTCTGGACCTGGCCAGAAATAGAAAGGGTAGACTCTTAGCCAACAGGGATCATCCTGTAGTTGACATCCTGGGAGTCAAACTCCCAGTCTTATTTTTCCCACAAGAGTGGCTAAAATGCTATCGTGTGGGTGGGCAGTTGCATGGGTTGCTGGTGCTTCCCTCCAATTCAGTAAGCCAAAAGAGTAATAAATTCTTAGGGACGTGACCTTGAAAATGTGAAGATTCCTCCATTCATGGTTCCAAAGCAGGACAGTGCCACAAGGACAGGGACCACGGAGATCAGGCTTTTGAATGCTCGCTGCACAAAGCTCTAGAGGAAGAGCAAGCATGACTTTAGGAACATGTGATGATCTCTAAACAACATCAGATTCAAAAGAAAGAAAACTTCCTCCATCAACGGAGTAAAATAAATCTTGCCTTTTCTACTGTCATCTGCAGGTTATTTTTCATTATCTTTTAGGCAAGATTAGAAGTTACTGTTGCCCAATAATCCAGAGAAATGACAAAACAATAAAGCATTTTATAGAAAAAACATCTCTGAAACACTTGCCATGACCACCCCCTTCAGCATAAGCTGACCACACTGAAGAAAGATAACAGTAGGGGTGACAACTCACCACAGCCACAGCAGGAGAAGCCAGAACATCTTGCCTTCCCAAGACGGTGTAATAAGAGACGTTGGTGAGCATGTACCCCACAATTACCGTGATCACGGACACGATGACAGCCAGGGGGATATTTCTATGAGAGGGAAAGAGACACACATAAAGAACAAGCTGTTATCCCTTGTTATGCACAGTACTACTGCAGATTGCAGCTGGCGTTGGTTAGGTGAACCCACAAACTTATTTCCTCCCATGCTGTGTTTGGGAAAGCCACGGTAGCACAGAGGCTGGTAACCCAAGACGACTTCTTCCCAGCCTTACCGTTCAGGTCTGACCAACTCCTCACGCACAAAGCTGGTCTGAAACCTGCACAGTGGGAAGAGACAAGGAGAAAGTTTGAGCCACCTCTCAGACAGCAGTCTGCTGCCCACAACGTGCCCTCCCGTCACACATACCAGCCTGAATATGCGAACATGCCTGCGTAAAAAGCCAGGGGCAGCTTATCCAAAACCAGCGACTGTCTGTCAAAAGCGTCCTGGAAGTTTTCAGTGTGGCCTGCAGAAGATACGAACAATAGACACAGAGCAGGGAAACATCGGAGACGGGCTTCCTTACCACGGGATAACACCTTGTACCTCTTGCCCAGACCTGGGAAGAGTGCTTATGACTTCCTTGGAGCCAGGCATTCAGATTTGTTTCATTGCTTTAATTTATAGTGCTGTGCTGACAAGTTTACTTCACAAACAGCGACAGAACAAATCTGTCCCCCATCCAGATACAGGACACATTTCAGGAAGGGCAATGGCGGCAGCTGGTTCTGTTTCAGACAGAGCCTGCTGTGGGAACAGGAGATCGTGGAGACGAGAGGACCCAAGGTGTCCTGTCTTGTCTTTAGGCCCAAAATTAATTCACCAGGTTGATCCCCCTCTTCCCCCTGCCAGCCCCCTAAGCAGCTGGATGCACAACTCCTCTTTGATGTGGTGCAGCCAGCGAGGGGGCTAATTTGGCTCTCGCTGTGCTCCCTCCTGATCCCGCTGCCAGAAGCGCTGACCCCAGCCCCACGCTGGCCGGAGCATGGGAACCACTCGGGGCACGCTCCCCGCCTGCTGCCCAGGCCCCCCCAGCTCCGGGCACGCTCCCCGCCTGCTGCCCCTGCCAGCCGCAGCAGCTCGCCTGCAGGAGGAGGATCTGAGCACACAGAGGGCAAAGCAAATAAAATCTAAAAAAGTAGAGGTGGCTCAGATAAAGATCTCATTTTACCAACTCCCCCAATTTTCCTGAAATTTCTCTGCTTGAAATAACAAAAAAACCCCTAGGATTTTTAATATGAACCATATTTTATCAAACACACACAAAAAAAAAAAAAAGCAAAGAGAGGGAGAAACACTTAAAGGCCTCTCATTCAAATAAAGACCAATAAAAAAAACGCAGTCAAAAGGAGTTGTATTTCCAATATTTTCAAGTCTGGGTGGCCCAAAATTTGGGTTCCACATCTATATTCAGTTCTCCACATCAAAGTCTCTTTAAAAGTCAAAGCTGCAGAGCTCGCCTCATTAGGCTTCGCCAGGAAAGGGATGAAATATCTCAGACCACATGGAGGAACTCAGGCCACTTCTATGGAGGTGTCTCTGCAAGGAGCTCTGCGATGAGATTTGGACATTTGGGTTTGAAACACTGGCCCAGCAAGTCTCTAAACCAAACCTGAGCCAAAGGGAAGGTAATGGCAGAGGAAAGGATAGGAGTGTGACCAAAAAAGTAGAACAAAGCAGAGGAATCAGGCAAGCTGATTTCAAAGTAAAAACTGATTTTTAAGCACAAAAAACAAGTCAAAAAGAAAAGAAATTTGAAGAAAACTAAACCAAAAACATGGGAGTGGGCCTATCAGGGTAGTCTTTTTATGTTCTAAAATGATTGCTGATAAGTGGTGGTGCATAAAGAGGATTTATTGCCTGAAATACATTAATGAGTTATTTACAGCCCCCCATGAGTCACATTAAATACAACCTGTCATATTGGGGTCTCTTGGTGAATTCTCCCTCCAGATGTCACCAGCACTTATCCCCCTCACAGAAGGACGGGTGCCAGGGCTCCAGATTGTCACTTGAAGGCATTCCGAATAATAATGGCTCAGGATTTCTAGCTGCAGGGCAGTCCTTCAGCTCAGAAGTGCTGCCAGCCTGAGGGGATCTTCGCATGTTCAAAGGAGCCACCTCCAGACATCAGAAAAAAACATGAATGTGGAGCCTACTGCCTGTGTTGTTTCCTCCGCAGAGGAAGGTAACAGAGTGAAGAGGGAGCAGGCTTCATCCCCTGAGTGGGAATGCCTTGGGCTTTTCTATAAACTGAGGCTTGGATTAAAGTTAATACTCTTGTATCATTCCCAGAAGATACTACTGGTAGGGTTTTTCCCCCACTCTGGATGTGAGCGTGCAATACTGCGCAAGTCCATTGTAAGTTTACTAAGTTACCGCCAATCTCAATTAGGAGGTAAAAAACCATTAGCTTAAGCCACAGAAAGGTTAGAGATGCAGTTACCAGGGTTCATCTGAGATCTGGTAACTCATTACACAGCTGTGACTTGCTCGGGCCACCGCTGGACGCTGTCACACATCCCTGATGTCCATCAAATTTGTGCTGCTTTGGAAGGATTTTGAGCCACACTGAAAACAAGCAAATCTGACACCAAAGAAGGACCATCTGCAGAGGAAGGTGCCTGTAGGACCCTGGGTAGGCTTACACACCCTCAGGCACTGAGACTCGCCCAGTCTTGGAAAAAGTGCAGCTGAGCCAGGTGCATCAGCCCAGCGCAATGATGCATCTTAGTGCCAACTACTCCGGCCTCAGCTCCCAGCTAATTCGTGTCCAGCACACAGGCAGAGAAAGCTCCTGCCAGCCAAAGGAGTGCCACCCTTGTCACTAGGGACCGATAAAAGCTGTGACAGGCGGGCATGTCGAGCACCCTCCCTCGGTCACGCAGCAGCACACCTACCCTGGGCCAGCAGCATCATCCCTGGCACGATGATGAGTGCAAGAGCCAGGAGTTTGACAATGGAGAGAGCAGTCTGCAGCCGGGCACTCCAGGTGACGCTCCAGGAATTGAGGGTGAGGACCGTGTCTGGAGAGGAGACCACACTGCTACAGCTGTAGCCCACGTTGAACACACGCAGGAAAAAAATACAGCAGCGCTCGTTGCTCTAGGGACACCGTGGAGAAGGCTGCATCTTTACAGAGGGGATGCTTGGGGTGAGAGATGTCAGAAAGCATTACAGGTGTGGCCCAGCGTATAGCATTTAAAGGGGGAGCTGAGCTATGCTCCTAGGAGCAGCCAGGAGCCTGGTTCCTGTCGGGTGATCCACACCTGCCTGGGGGGAAGGTGTGAGTTTGCAGGGATGTACGTCTCAGCTGCCCCCCTCACAGCAGTCCCTGTGCCAGCACACACCAGCTCGCAGCAGGCAGGACAGCTTCACCAGCTGGGTGCACCAGGTGAGGAGTCCAAAACCTGACCCTTACACCCTCAAACCAGGTGGCATTTACACAGTTGTACATGAACAGTTTCTTCCCCCATACTTGGCATCGCCTTCTTGGAGAATACAGTGGCCCCAAAACAGCACCTTGGATGAGGAAGTTTTGGGTGGTCGAGGGGGTCCCAATCCCACGGTTATCCCAGAAGATAACACCCCACAAGCACCCCTGGTCTGGGGCAGAGAGGCTCCAAGATTGGCAGTCCCGTGAAAGTTGGTACTTACAGTACCCCAGGAGAGACACGAGCTTCACAGCAGGGACAGGCGCTGCACAGGGGGCGAAGAACGGCTCCAGCATGTAGCGTCCAAACGCCAGAGAAACCACCGCGCTGTTGGCAGGCCTGGCGGGGGGGGAACCGAGCACAAACTGTAGTCTGCGGACGGCCAAAAAATGGCATGATGAAAAACTGCGCAATACTCGGGAGGGGGGGAATTTTCCCAACCCAGCTTGATCCTGCTCTCCCATGCTGATGGCGCCTTCCCGTAGGGTCTTTTTCATAGGTTTTCTCAGTAAACGGGTTACAATCACATGCTGCAAGAAGATTTATTCCCAACTTGAAAGCAAAAGTTGAGATTAATCGTACTGAGCAATGCAGTGTGGTTCATATGTCCTGCTTCGTGTCGGCTTACATGAAGGACACAGGTTATTGGGAGGGGAGGACTTTCCTTTTAAAGTTAAAAAAGAAGAAATGTACAATATCCTAAAATATTATTTAACTCAGGGCTAAGCCAGAAAGTTGTCTCCACGGGAGAATCTGAAGAAGTTTCACAATGAAAACAGAAGATCTGAACTAAATCTGACATCTATTGTCAGTCTCTGAAAAATACCACGGCTCTTGGAGGATACCAGCTGCCAGGGGAGAAGAGGGATATTCTTCAAGTACAGATCACATTGAACATGTGTAACTATTTCCTCATTATGCCTTCTTCCTTTCATCACTGAAAATCTTTAAAAGGTTTTCAGATTGTTCCTACTCTTTCATTTAAAAACTGCCTACCTGGCACTGTAACATTTGTTTTTTTAAATTATCACAGCATTGAGCAAAAGACAAACAAACAAAATCTCTTACCTGATAGCAAAAAACTCTGCCCACAGGAATAAGAAACTTGGCAGAGGCCCTAGTGTCTCCAAAATGTAGATATAATGTCCTCCAGACTTGGTGATTCTTGTTCCAAGCTCTGCATAACACAAGGCACCTGGAAAAGTTCAGGTAGAAGTGACCTGATTAAATCATCCCATCTCTTTGCTGTACAACTTTTCCAGGATTGAATGAATCTGTTTAAAATAAGTAGTGAATTAGAGGAAGAAAAAGGGGTTTAGCAGAACTGTTCTTTTCCCTATTTTTGTGGGCTACAGTGTTTTGAAATAAGTCCACTTTTTTGTCAGAATGAAAGAAATTCACTGTTTTCTGGTTAACGGTACAACTTTTCCATGGAAGTTATGTGGAAAGGTGTTTGAAAAAAATGTTGCGTGAAACTACAAGAGGTTTTCTTTGGAAAACGTCCTGGAGGTTTGGGTTCCCTTGCTTTTCCTCCCAGTTAGACTGGCATAACACTGCTTACAAGGCAGTTACGGCAGCTTAGCCGACAGGCTGTGGCTGAACTGATCGTTTCAGTCGTGGTTTTGATCACAGACCCACGTTCCTGTGTCTTTATCTTGCATCTTCACATAAATCCCTTCCTTCATTCAAAGACACCGGACAGAGGACCTGGAAGGGCATCTCCTCTGAGAGGGAGGACTTGCCACTGGAGGAAAACATGGCCCTGATGGTGCAGAGCAAGGGAAACGTCCACATGAGAGG
Source organism: Grus americana (assembly GCF_028858705.1). Lineage (NCBI taxonomy): Eukaryota > Metazoa > Chordata > Aves > Gruiformes > Gruidae > Grus > Grus americana. The sequence continues at coordinate 64,433,958 of NC_072852.1, forward strand.
CTCGGTCAGTCTGTTCTCACGTGTTCACAAGTGCACCAACAGACCTGGGGACTGCCTGCACAAGCACCTCTCGCCTCCCTGCCCCTGCACCGGGGCACAACAAGAAACCCTGGGAGAGGTGTGACGGAGAAGACGGCTTAAAACTTTCAGGCAAAAGGATAGAAACCTTTATGCCTCCACCTGTGCCAAGAAAATCCCATCTGTGTTTTCTTTTTAGAGCAATTCATCATGCCATTTGAACGTGCCTAAGTACAAATCTTAAGCCCTGCCTAGACTGGATTCGCTTGCTAGGTTAAACATCCTTTCTTCACCAAAGGAAATCATAAAACACTTTGCTTCTTTGAGCACAGCTCTCCTCGCAATGGGGCTGAGTGCTGTTGGGATGTGACACTGTGGGGTAAGACCATCTCTAGCTGTGCTGTCTACTTCTTTGCCCACCTCAGGCAGCTGCAGAGGAACCCAGTGGTGATACAAGATGCCTCCAGGTCCCGTGGCGATTGTGCCATATTCAGGTCATGCCGATGGTGAGGACCTCAATTTTTCCTGCTTCTCTGTTGGTAAATTTGTGCAGAATCCCTGTTCAAAGTCTTGAACATAGGCAGACACCTCCTCTCATTTATTCCAGTGGGACTCTTTACATGCTTCAAGCGTGCATTTAAGTGCTTTGCTGAACTCATGCTATGGGACTTGTATAAATGCCATGCTTGAAAGAAAAAAGCATAAAAGAAAGCAGGCCTTTTTAATGTGCTGCGAAAAAACATGTTGGAGAAATGATCAGGGGAGGTCATCAAACTGATAAAAAGGAAGAATGACCCGATAAATTTGGCTACAAAACACAATAACTTGGTAAAGAGGCTCCCAAGGCCCTTCCAGAAGAAGCTATCAAAGGATGCAACGGAGAGAGAAACCTTTCCAAGTGCCGAGCTTGGGCTATGTGACCAGCACATACATTATCATTTATTGCTCTGCTCAGTTAAAAGAAACACCATGCTCACATTATGTTTTAAGATTTTCTTTAAGCAAAAGTATATCATTCACCAACCAACCACACACAGGCTGCATCCCACATGTATGGTAAAGGAGACCTGCACTTAACTGCATATGCAACAACGTGAAATATTGGTACGCATATATTAAGACCAAGAACCACAACTGTTGCCATGTTAACAATTGTATGTCCCGATTTCTAAACTTGCACGCACATGTCACAGTGCCAAGGTGGTTTTTTTCACATGAAGTATTTCTCCTTTCTTGTTTTTTTCCTCTAAGTTACTACAGAAGAACAACTTTAAAGTCACCCACTGAAATAAACAAACACCCGATTTCTCCACAGAATTGAGAGATCTTGCAGTTCTCCCGACAGCACCTTCAGAGCATTTCTGAGATGGTGCTTTTATACAGCTAATCAGGGAAACTGAAAAGCATACATTTTATTCATCGTAACTTTAAGAGCTAAGTTATTTCAGAAGAACTAGGATGAAACTGTCATCAAAAAGTCAACCCTTCACGAGAAAAGACCGGTATTAATTGCCAGAAACCGAGCCAAGGGTAACGCACAGCAAGCAGGGCTGAACTGATCTGCTCCATTTCTTTGCTCCAAGGCAGCAGCAGACATATCCAAACCACTTCTGACAGACACCCAGACACCCACCCCTGGCTGGTGGATACTCTGCAGCTCCCCAGGCAATCTGCTCTGGTGCTTCTCTCTCCTCACGGACAGAAAGGGGAAACCTCATGGCACGTTAAGACTGGCGCTTCTTGCCCTTTTCACAGTGTCCATGAAAAGCACTGCGTAGCCCTCGTACTCACAAGCGCCTTTTAGATGCCTACATCTGTCTTCCGCCTTATGGAGTCAATCCCCTCATTTTCTCCCAGCTCTCCTGGCAGAGACTATGCTATCCCCATCTGCAGCCGTTGTCATTGAGCTCACACATAATTTCATATTCACAGACCATAAGTGATGGGATTTTCTTACTCATCACAGGGGAATAATTTGAACTAAAGACCACTGGTGATCCTCCCCCCTCCAGGCTTGTTAAACCTGTATTTCTGTTGCAATAAGAACTGGGAAATTTTGGTCTATTCTGCCCCCAACCTTTTATACATAAAAATGTGCTGGTTCCCCTCACCTCCCAGGTGCTTAAGCAAAGGCTGACAAAGCTCACCACCACTCACCAAACATTGAGAGGAGCCCACAGGCAAACCAGACAACCAGGGAGAAACCCACGCTGCCAGAGTTTTTCAGTACTCCTTTTGGGGAAATAAAGATGCCGCTGCCAACCATGCTGCCGATGAGGAGCGAGAAAGCCCTCAGCAAAGTTATCTTTTTCCTCAGAAAGACAGCCTCCCCTTCTTTCTTGTCTTTCCCCATAGCTCTTCTTCTAATCCCAGGGGAAGCTCATGCATTCAGGAGCTATGGTCTCCCAGGTGTCCTCCAGGCTCACCTGTAAGATGAAGAAAGAGTTTGGGATTCGGGGGTCTTCTTTTCTAGATAAGATTTTTTGTAGAAGCCTGTCAAGATTGTTTGAATCTGTTCTCAGCTGTTGGACGCACCAGCCAAACCACAGGTACATATAACATGCTCAGCATCACCTCTCACATCAGTACCGCTCCTGAGAGGGACTGTTAGTGTTTTCTGCCTCTTCTGCCAAGGAGCACAGGTTCTACAGGAACTACACAGGCACAGGAGCTACAAGTTGTGTGCCACGCTTCAGGATACAATTTCCAAATGTGACGTTGATGTCCAGACTGGAACTGGCCAGATTAGGGTTAATTTAATGGGACATAAGTTGAGGGAACATTGATGTCAGCACGCTGGCAGAAAGCACATTTCAAGTTGCAAACATAATAATCAAGACCTTGAGGATCTCCGAGGTTAAAAAAAAAATGTAGGGTTGTTTTTGAGGAGTAAAGATGCACACAGATTATTTAAGCTTTTTTTAACTTCCTATCCATCCTTGCTGAATGAACAAACCCTGATTTTCTCACTAGGGCTTTGTTTTATCAGTGTTTCTTAATATACTGTCAAGCCTTTCTGCTATCAGAGTATTGAAGAGTCAGGAATAAGCACTGTTTACAACTGCAAGACAGAGCATAGTCATTAATAATCAGCTATGTCATTTCTTCTATTAATATAAAAACTTTCTTGGTAATAACAGCAGGAGTGAAGTTTTTTCCTAGAAAAGAGGGAACTTCAGACACTCCAGGGATCACACGAGTTGATCTAGATCTAGTTCTCTCGTGCCGCAGTAACCTCCTACTTCACCGTCTTGTCTCTCCAGTCCCTCTCTCAGTCCTAGGCTGGCACCTTACCAGGAAACTCACCTTCTGCTTAGGTAGGTAAAATGAATTCACGTCAGTTACTACAGTCTAATTTGCTGTAGCAAACCTGTTTGTAGTTTTCCTAACAGCAAGGCAGACATTTTACACTGCTAATTAACCCTGGTATAGCAGACAAGTCTGGAGCCATTTGGCTCCTGTCCCTCCTCCTGCCACGCATGGGGATGCTCACACACTCGGCTTTAGTGGGGTTTTTTTTCATTATTCTAACACCATACATCACGGTCGTAGTGAATATTTGCCCCAGCCTCGTGGCTGTATACTATTGTAAAGTTACACTGTACATGAAACCATATTTTATGGATTTCTTATATTTTTAAATAATTGCAGTGGTGTGCTCAAGAGCAGGCAGCAGTCACCTACAGAAGCAGATCTAAGCAGCCAGAAGTTTTCTTGATAGTCTGTATTTTCCATCCATAGATGTAAGCGTCCCCATAACTTTGAGGGGACAATTCTTGTTACAACTCCCCCACAATACCTCTTTAGATGCCCTGTATAAACTGAGGTCTTCTCTCCCTCATCCCCAGCTATTTTCCCACCTAGAAACCGGCAGGAAGAAGCAGGGGTTATCACTTTCTCCGCACACATACGAATAGCACATGCAGAAAGCCCTGTCTCCTGCCAGCAGCGTTAGCTGGTTTCTCTGAGACTGCGCCAAGCCTGCACAAGCATCTTCTCAATCAAACCAGCCAAGTTTGGTTATTGAACCTCTAATGAGTCCCGGAGGACTCTTTAAGGCTCAGATGGGTCACATCAGCCTCATCTGGTCCCGCAGAGCTTCTCCTCAGTGTCCCAAAACCTCACAGGGCTGCCAGAGACGGCAGGTCCAGAGGGGCACGGAAAGACCCCCGGGAGCTTCCTGAGCCGTCAGCTGCAGTTCCCTCAGACGTTAATTAATTAGCTCACGTGAAATACCAATATCATCGGGGATTTCTCAGCCGAAAGGAGAACCGCAGAGCATTCATTTGCAATGGTGAAACACAGGGCTCACCAAATTGAAACCGAACTGAAGAGAGACGTTATGCACAGCTATGTCTAAAATGCTGTTGTGAGATAATTAAAAGGGCACTTATCTGTTTGGCTGGGTTTTAAACAGAGCAGGTGCATTTACAATCCATCAGACTCCCATTTCTCGCTGGGATCCCGAAGCAGCGAAAGACAGGGTCTCTTTGCAGGCTCTGAAATTACACAAAGGAGAGGGGGGGAGGAACAAAAAAAGGAGAGATCAAATCAAATTTACAGACCAGGTTAATGATCCAAAGTAAATACCAAACTCCATACTTCTGTCCACGTGCTTTTTTTCTTTTTTCTTTTTTTTTTATACTACTGCCCTGCAAAAGTATTTGGAGATAAAACAGTCTAGTCCAGTAAATGTCAGAAATGTGAAATCTATCAGGATTTGTTCCAGACGCTGTTGAAGGAGGGGAGAAAAAAGTAGGAGGGGGGAAGAAAGAGTAACAGAAAGCTATTGAATATCACTTCAAAGAGACACCTAGCAGAGCCCACCGCCTGGAGAGACCATTCCTGCCTGCTCTGCTTTCCAGCTACATTCCAGCACCAGGCACATTAAAATGCAGAGATGTTAATCCTTGTGGCAATGCTTAAGAATATTCACAATGTGCTTAGCACAAAGAAAACACACAAAGCTGCTTTTTGTTCACCCTTTTGACTTAAAGAACAGGCTCAAATCCTTCTCGGTCCAAAACGCGGTACCTTTGCATGAGATCATCAGCCAGCAGGACTGGAGAAAAACAAACCCATTTCACAACTTTTCACACCTGCTGGATCTTTACTCCCTTGTTCTTCATCTTCACTGATTTCTTTGGTATTATTATTATTTTTAGCTGTTAAGCTTACCTCACAGGCAGTGCAGCATGGATGGAGATGAAGGAGACAAGCGTAAAGGGAAGATCATATTTGTTGTTCATAGTGGTGTCTAGAGGCCCCAGCTGAGAGCAGGGCCCATCGTGATCAGCACACAGGCAAGAGTAGATGTTATTCTGCTGAAAAGCTAGCGATATAAACAAGCAAGTTGGAAAAAACAGAGGGAAGAGAGCATCATTCTCAGCTGGGGAGCTGAGACCTAGAGCAACTAGTGACCTTCCTCCTCCTATCACGCAGGAAGCATGTGGCATCCCTGGGAAACAGATCGTACCTCCAGAGTCCCAGTTCAATGACTTGCCCGAAAAAAAACCCACCCCAGCTACTAGGGAATACTCCTAACTATTCACAGCTGTATTTTCTTTGAGTGAGCCTCAATCAATACAGCCAAAACCAGATTAACCCCTTCCTTTTCATACTGCAACAGAAGCAGTCATCAAACTGTTCTCCACAGTCCCGCTATTAATTTTTTTTTTGGTGCCAAAAATGTCACTCCAATTCAATGTCCACCACAAGGCACAAGATCTAACTAAATAAAATTAGCAGTGAATGGGAGCTTTTTTTATTCATGCATGAAAGTAGCATAAATAAGCTTTAATGAGACTGGTGGTGGTCTGTTCTGGGAACTCAATTGGAAAAATCTATTTAGGAGACCTGAGAGATGTTTGTTTATAGATCAAAATGAACACAAGAAACAGGCTGAAAAGACAAGACATGCAGCTCAACTTCTTTTCAGCTTTCTACAGCTGGTTTACCACCCTGGATAAGAAACCAAAAGGGACAGTAGTTAATAAATCAGACTCAGGCTTGCAGCCCAAGATGTAGTAATAAATCCAGGGTGATTGCCTTAGGTGTAAATGTAAGAATAATTTCCATCAGATCCTCTTTCTAAAGAATTTCACCAATTTAGTCTTGCAAGTTGTATATCAAAAGGCTGCCATTTCCTAACATTTCTTTCTTAGTGAAAATATTTTTTTAAGCCTTGACAGCAAAATGGTTCTTGGCTCAGGTCACACTTACCACTTTTATCATCTCATTTAGGCATTTCCAGTCGTACTTTGGACAAGAGTGATTTTTTTTTTTTTTCTGGAAAACAGGCAGATGATGTGGTGAGTCTGGACCTCTTGATGATGACCTTTTAATTCAGAACCTAAAAGTGTTGAATTCACACTTTGGCTCTTTGGCTAGAAATTGGACTAAACTGCGCCTGGTTTTCAAGCAGCAAAATTCCTGTTGCTTTTAGAGTTCCTTCCTACCAGGATTTATATCCTACACCAAGTTTAAAATTCTTCATTACACCAGTCTGCCAAAGCAGCCATTACAAGTGGAGAAGTTTTAATAATAGTAGTGCACAAGATGTACAGATCATATGATGTCATCTCACTTTTCTAAGCATCTAAGTGTGACTCTCCATCCAACTGCCACAAGAAACTCACACTTCTGTGCATCCAAAACTGATTTTCCATGAATGTTGTGCAGGAACATTGGCTCTTTCACGAGCATGTCTTCCTTCCATGTTGCCAGTAACACGCAAAACACAAATATGGGGGAGACGTGCACCTGATTAAAATAGACTCAACTCTTCTTCTACAGCGCCAGCTATTAAAGAGCATCAGAAAGGTGCACCAGCATCCCCGTGAAATGAACTAACACGATCTGCCTTTCTTTCAAGCAGGAGAAGGGAATACCCCAGGCACTTGCCTCCCTGCCCATCATACCCAAAGGACCTGCACTCAGAGGACCAGGCACTGGGGCACATAAATCCTAGAAAAAAAAGCCACTTAACAAGGACACCATCTCGCATAGTAGCGCTTCCCGAGGCCAACATCGTGGCTCTATAATATCTCTTGTGGGGCACAGTGTAGGGAACTGTCCTTAGAGCTTTGTTCTTTTGTGGACGGCTCTCCAAGTAGCAAGCTGTTTTCACTCTCCAGATCAGACCTCCTCCCTGGAACAAGACAATTTGTCCTATTTGAAACTGTTTTCTTAGCTGCGTAAGACAGAACACAAACAAAAATAAATCTAAACTTTTGTAGCAGAAGAGACCCAACAGAGAAGTCTAATGCTGTAGCAAAGAACGGCCAAAATTTCCCCAAATGAGAATTCTTCTTAACCATTTCAAATTAAAAAATAATAACCCCATAATAGAGCAACATCCCCCCCTCCTCCCAGCGATTTGTCACACTGCATCAATGCTGCGGTCTGAGGGTTAGCCTGCCGTCAACGTGGAGCTGGGCAGTGCCAACGCCCGGCAGCCCTTGCTCTTGCAGGAGAAATTCCTCCATGAACCATGTCTTTGTTTTACCTCTTCCCCTGGCTGAAAGCTATAAAAGATATTGCTTCCTAGCCACTGCTTGGTGATTTATCAAAAAGAAGTTCAACAGCTTCAGGTGGCTCCCTGGGGAACAGGGGTCCCCATCATGGTGTAGTGGGTACTAAACTACCACCCACCCCTGGGGCTGCTGGTCTGTGGAGCCGCTATGGTGGGGGAGCTTTACCAAGGCCAATATACCCATCGATGTTAGGCCAACGGCACCATCATCCAAAACCACCTGGTGCATTCGCTTTTGAGCAGCAAACTAATCCCAAAGCCTTCCCAGAAATGTTCTGCAAGAACAAGACACGTTTCCTGAATGGAAATAGCAAATGGCCATGCTTATCACCAGCTTTCCTCACAAAGAGAAAATTCTTCACTGAAGCAAGCTATTTTATCCTGCTATGGAGACAGCTCCCTCCAGGTGAAACCCTTTCTCAGTGCTTCTGCTATTGTTGTCAGGTGGTGGGCCCCATCTGATGGGGGTTCCTGACCTACCCCTGCTTTAACCATCTGGAACTTAATCCTTTCAGAGCTGACCGCAGTAATAAAACTCCTCTTTCCACATTGCCTCATATATTATACTAGTTCCCCCCTTAATCTCACTGCAACGCTGCTGATTTATCACCCCAGGCCTCCGGCTCCCCTCAGGCTTGACCAGAGTTCCTGGCTTTGTTCCTTCTCTTCCTGCCTTCAGGGAATTCAAAAGAAAATTTAAACGTTAAAAAACCCCCCAACCCTTCACACCTGAATCAGCCACTCGCTCTGATTGCTAGTCACTGTCTACGTAGCTATATAATCCTCAGTGTTTTGTGCTAAATGCCCACTTCAGTACCTGACTTGCATGCAGCCCAAACTCTGCCCTGAGCGTGCCTCAGGGTGGGGGGACAATCTTTTTGGCCTGTCTGCTCAGCTGTTACTCATTTATTAAAATACAAGCCAAATATACAATTACGCTGGAGGGAACATGTTTCCTTGTTAACCCTTTCTGGCTCTTATTCAGAATTTCTCAGGCTATGAGGATTTATATTTTACTACACAGAATTTCAGATTAATTGCTCACCATTCCCCACGTCTTTGATGGAGGGAAGGGGGACAAGGAGGGTTTTCTCTGACCAGAACCTCTACCTCATCCCCTGTGAGACAATACAGGAATGCACGTCCAGAGCGTCTGGTGGCCCGTCCCAGGTAACAGGGAGTAGTGCCTCGTAAAAAGACAGCAAACCCTCTGGCCAGAAGGAAAAGGGCACTTATGCTCATCCTTGGCAGCACTTACATGGCCTTTCTAGCCCAGCTGTGCCGGCAGCTGCCAGACAAGGGTCTTGGTGGGGCACGGGGGCGGGAGAAGGTTTGGTTAAGGGTGGCAGTTATCGGAGGGGAGGGGAGCATGCTCCATGCTGGGAGCAGCTTGTGCAGAGCTTTAGCCCCTGGTCTGAAAGGAGTATCTCCAGTTGTGCACACAAATCCCGCAAAGGTCCTGTTTTGTGCCTGCAGTGAAGCAGAAACACATTATTACATCTCATGGTTTAGAAGAGGTGAGGGAATGAATGTCTGGCACTGGATTCCCCACCCAAGCCCTTGCTGGCTGCTGCCCATTTTACCTGCAGCAGAAGCTGAAGTGCAAAGACACAGCAGGACTATGTGCTGAAGGACCATTTGGCTCCTGATCACAAGAAGGAGTCTTATCCCAATAACTGCATCTATAGAGCTTGCTATGGGGTAACGTTTGGCACTGTGTCATCACAGGGATGAGTGTGCAGCCCCGGCCAGCTTTCCCAGAGCCTGAAGGATTGCACCAGAAACTAACCAAAAACCCAACTCACATGTTTTTTCAGGTAACATACAGGCCACCTCCCATTTTCAGTTGTATTTAGTGAGAATCAGATTCTAGGAACAAGCATGTCAACAAAACTTGATCAACATGCTCACTGGGAAGGTTAAGTCAACACAAGGGCATGTTTATTCAGTTTTAATGTAAGTACAGTCACAGAAGTATCTGCTGGGAAGGACTTCTGAGTGCCTCTGGTCCTGCCTCCCATAAGAAGCAGAACTGTTGCCAACACTAGCTCAGACCAGCCATGGCTTTGTCTAGCCAACTCTTAAAACCCCTCAAGACCCTGACCTCTCTGGGTAACCTGTTCCAGTGCTGCACCACCCTCCTCAGGAGAAGTTTCTCCCAATGTCCACCCTGAACATGCCAAGCCACCACTTATGTCTGTCATCCACAGCTATATCATTTACCACTCCTGAGACCTGCAGGAGCTCAACCTCATGTGTCCCTGCACGGATAAGCTTTGGTGACGGTCCTTGCCACGCCTCCCTCTCCAGCAACCAGGGCTCGACTGGCCCCCAGAGACTCACTTCATTTTCAGTTTCTCTGAAGTCAGTGGACTCACGACAGCTGTGGGCTGTGATGGCTTAAGTACAGATAGCTATGAGCGAGTGAAAGGCACCGAGTGGATATTCCCTTCCAACCTGGAGGTTCCAGCATGTCTCCGATGTTCCCTGAGCCCCACACCCAAATGACCGCCAGTCTAGGAAACTCTATTTTTTGCCCTTTTTTTTTTTTTTCTTTTTCCTTTCTCCCTCTCCTTTTCCATCCTGGACTTTGAGTGTCCCTATGATCTCTTCTTGTCTGCATGATTGCATCATTCATGGCAGGTAAGGTTAGCATGAATAGAAGGAAATACAAACAGCACTTCACACAGCATGACGGCAGCTGGAAGAACCTGCGGCCAGCAGAGGTTACAGACCCCAGTCAGGTCTAATAAAGACCTGCATCACTGGAGGGGCAGGAACTACAATTGTGATTATTCATGTTGAAATAGAGGTCACTGCGTCTCCTGCTTCAAAAGCAAATCTGAGCGCTGCGGGGCATCTCAGAAGGAGGTTTCCTTTGTGCACAGCATTGAGCTCTGGGCCAGGGCAGCCCAGCAAGACTCTACTGCTGGCCGCTCACAGGAAGAAACACCACATGTTTTTTTCCTTGTTGTTGTGGCTCAGCATGGACACAAATTACAAGCAGAGAGCGGAAGGGAGAACCTTCCATTGCAGGATGAGGTTGTAGCTACATGAGGCACTGGGATGTGGGGTCGCTATGGCCAGCACCAAGAAGCTGCCATTCTAAACGTGGAAGACCTGAATTCAGCTCCTCTCCTGGGTGCCTTAAAGCAATACTGGTTTGAATATCCCTAGCCCCCATCCTCTCCACACAACTACTCTTTTGCAGTACTTGCTGTGCAGGGTAACAATCAAACCTTTGCTTGTTTCTGTCCCCAGCAGACTTGCCACATAAGACAAGGAGAACAGGGGGATTGCGCAGGGTGACTACTACTTACCCGGCAGCGGCGTGATGAGGAGGCTGGTTACCTGGGGAAGCTCGCTGCTCTGGCAGGGGCTGCGGCACTATCAGCAATGCTGGCTGGCTTGCAGGATCCTCTCTGTAGAGCGAGTGGTTTGTGAGAGGTGCCCCATGCTAGTGAGAACATTGCAAAATTCAGGACATCTGTACAAATTCCAGAATGATGCAGCTGCTCAAATATAATTTTGAAAAATATTAGAAATTGAATTGGGAAGGCATTGCAAAACAGCTAAGGAGAAAGAAAATAAACTGGCATGCTGCGACTGATGTAAGCATGTAACAGCCTCCACATGTCACTGGGACCAGCACGATCTGCACCAGTTGAGGCACTGCTTCCAGAGACGGAAAAACACTTCCAAGGGCAGTGACCGCACAGCTGGAGCCAAGCCCTAGTTCCCTGTCACAGTGCCGGTGAACCCTGGGGGCCTCCCCTGCCACGCAAAGATGGGTTTTTAGGGACACAAGGCCTCTGGTCACAATTGGGCTTCTGCGCTTGTCAAAGCTTGGGACTGAAGCATGATCAGCCAGGACGAGTTAACTACGTGTCAGGAAAACTCCTCAGCCCTGTTAAGAATTGGACCTCTGGGCCACCAAGAGTGCTTGCTTTCAACCAGCAGCGATGCTGAGCATCCCTAGACCTCACCACAACCAGCATGAGCTGCCGGTCCCTGCCAGGGGCTTCCCACCCAGATGCAGCCCCTGCTTACAGCTGACCTAGCCCATCGATGCTGAGCCCTGGAGAGGCACAGGGACAAATGAAGGAGGTGGTGATGGTCAGTGTTGCTTGCTGGACTCACCCATCATGACCAAGGTTGTCAAACAGCCACCCTCTCCGTTCCTGGTGTTGCTTTGGCTGCCACCTGCCAGACACCCTAACACAAGTTTGGTGCAAAAAGCCGGGAAAAAGTTTCCATTCCGGATCAAATGGTGCATGTCATTCAGCCCCAGATCAGTGGGCCATACGTTGTACAACCGCGTAGACATGCAAAACACGTCTAGCCTCTTGCTGTACTTCCATAAAGCACATTCAGAAAGAAGATGTAACATATGACGCATATCAACAGAGAGAAGTGAGTAGGAGCAGTATTAAGTATTATCCCAGATGCATTTAACTGGTTCTATTTAACATGTGGCTACTCAGCAGCAGGTACAGAGGATACCAGGCCACTGTATTCAGGCAATTCCTGTAACTATCTCATCCCTCCCCAGCCAACTACTGCTGTTTTAGATGAAGGAAAAGATTTATTATGGGGTTTTTTCCACCTCCTCCCCTATATTCTTTTTGCTTTATCCTAGGAAATCTAATTTAGAAAGGCACTAGCAGAACTCTACAGATATGTGGCTGACAGAAACAAGCAGCAATTTCAGTCCCAAGACACAGGACAACCAACGCGAGTCTTTCCACAGGTTTCAGTGGGCTTTGGGTTAGACCTTCAGGGCAAGGAAGGAGAGAACACCACAAACCCTTGCGCTTTGTTCATGCCCTCAAGCAGTGAGGAGCCCGGGACACTCGAGGTGAATGAAGCCTTTGGGGGCTTTCCCCATCCCCAGGGAGCAGCATGCTGTGCGGCAGACGGGGCGAGCTCGCAGGCACGTCCGGCACTGGATGTTCCCACCCAAGCGGGATGCCTGCAGATGTTTTTTCCAGGAGGGCTTGGAGGCAGCTCGGGGATTTTGCTGCTGAATCAGGCATTCTGCGGCGCAGGCAGAGACCTCACCACTGGCGCTGAGCCCTGCAGCTGCACAACGCCTGGCACGCGCCGCCGGGGCTGCGGAGCCAACACGGACAAGCTTGGGGCGACGTGGGCTCGCCGCGGACGCTCGCTCACTTCCAGCTGATGGCATCACTGGAAGCTTGTGTCTCCTCGGCAGGAAAAGCTGAAAAATAGGCACTGGAGGACAAACCACAGGAAGCGCGTCTCTATCTAGAAGAGAAAGGACTTCTTGTACAGCACACACCAAAGATATCGGAGCACAGAGGAGGGGTGTAGATTTGGCACTCAAGTGCAAACAGTATGTCCCCGCTGTACCACATCACTGGCCTTAAGCATAACTATTTAGGTTATTGGAATAAGGGTACATGTCCCAAAACATGTAATTGTCAGGCTTTTCTGGGAGGTCTTCAAATGCAGTATGTCTTCAGTCCTTTCTCCCAGACTGCTTCTACCTGCAGGGAAAGATGGCCTTGTCACCAAAGGTTTCGTTTTCAGCTGCCTCCAACTACTTATCTCTGCAAAGCAAGCAGCCAGGGCCATCTTTCTTCCTGCTTTGCTGTAGAGGTTCTTGAGAGCAAGAACTTGTCTAGTATGAAGATGCACAGACCTTGGCCAAGCTCTGTGCATGCAACAGCAACGCAAACATGTACATTCTCTTCCCTTGTTTCACTTTGATGCGAGTTGTATTACATAGATCTCGGGGCAAGCACAGATATAATGGCCCCCCAGGTTGATGATGTCTCCTGAAAACCCCAGACCCTGTGCTTGCCAGCTTGTGTTTTTAATGCCTGGCCAGAGGGCCACTGTGGAAAGGGCAGGACCTATGCAGCCTTGTGGCAGTGTTTTCATTTGCTGTGTTTACGGGGCGTCTCCTCTCTTTTGGCAGCTAGTGGCAGTGGGCAGTTAAAGGCACTTCTGAGTGCAACACCGTGCAAGTGTCTCACTCCAGCTGGCAAGGGCAGGAGCTCTGGAAAGGGAAACGAGAGGGGCAAAGACAGGGGAATGGGAGATTAAAACATCAGATTGAAAAGGAACAATAAATCCCTGGTGAGGAATATAACTGGGAGGTAGAGAAGGAACAGATTGCAGCTCAGTAATGAGGCAGACGGCATTTTCTTTGTGATTCTGCAAATTCAATTGGATTTTCTGACAGAAAAAGACCCCATGGTATCCGGAAATCTGTTTGATAGATGACGTACCTCCCTCTGCCTTCAGTGGCAATAGCTGCTGTAGCAGACAGGTCTGGCAGAGCCCACCTGGCCCGGCAGTGCGGGCTGAGGTCAGCCAGCTCTCGTGGCCGAGCCCTTGCAGCACCCCGGGGAGAAGGCAGGCAGGACATGGGCAGGGCCATGCCTTCCCGGTGCCTGCTACAGTGCAATCTCTGAGCTGCACAGGCCTGTCAAAATGGGCAGGATGCTCTGCTTGGGTCACAGAGCCGAGGTGACAGCCAGGCTCAGTGTCACAGGCAGTGCCCCAGACGCAAGGGGCTACCTAGGACCATTAGTGAATGGCTGAGGGTCTCTGGCAAAACACTGTCTTGCTGCAAAGGTCCTTGGAGTATTAGGACCGTAGCTCCTCTGTCAGGCAGGAAGGCTCCAGCTGTGTGGTTTCAGTCTGTAAGGGCTGCAGACAGCAACACAGAGCATTTCAGGATATGACACCCTTGGAGCGGGGACGTTACTACCAGCCATCGGCACTTGTGTTCTGGCAGTGCTGAGGCATTCCTGCAAAACTCTTCCAGGGAAGGAGAGGGAGGAAAGACAGTAAGCTGCAGATCCTCGCATCTAGCTCCCACCCCTCGGTTCCTTGTATTTCATTAGACAAATAATAGCTCAGGGTCAATAGCATCACCCTCTTTCCTAGAAATGAAATAACCACAGCCAGCTATCAGGTTGCCAAGCTGGGAACCAAGGGATACAGGCAGAGGTCCCTGCTCTGCAGTCAGCTGCTTTTGGTGTCTTTAGCACAGCATTACTTCAATGATACTAGGCAATAGCACGTCTTTCCTCTGCTGTGCTTTGGGGAACATAAGCGTATGAAAGATGGGGCAAGAGCTCCCCACCCACACGCTTGGTCTCTTCATTGAAGCCTTGGCAGAAGTACTTGGGAATAAATGGGCAGAGGGGGCCTATTTGTTTTCTTTCCTATGGGATGAAGAGATTACAGCTCTTAGAATTATTTAGACCAATGCTTACATTTTGTATTAAAGTCTCCAAAACAACAAAGAGAAATTCAGCATAAACAATAGCTCTGTGCGCACAGCACACCTGATGGCCCACACAGAGTTCAGCTCTATGAAGATACAAATCATTGCTAACATTCCCCAGGAGATGTCCTCTCTCCTACCATTTGCAACGAGGAAGAGCACAGAAACGCAAGGTGCCCCTTGCAATATTTGGTTACAACAAGATGCAGAGGCTTGGTTTGCTTGGACCGAGTCACATACACACCTGAACCCCAAAAGCCGGGGGACTGCCAGGCCCCTGAGCCATCTCTCTGCTTCACACTAACGTTTGTACTGCTACCCCTCGTGCAATTGGCAGCAATGCCAGACCCAGGACCTCCACGAAGAAGACAAGCCGATGAGAAGAGCCTGGCTAAGGAGGAATTCATCAAGTGATGGGTCAGGCCTTTGAGACCCACCCTTCCCATCAGTTAACATAGGCTCTCCTCTACCTGTCCACAAACTTAGCTCACAGCCAGAAACGGCACCGGAGCTTACTTTTACTCTGGAAACAAGCAAACAGCACAGTGCCAGCACACGGACCAGATCACCACCAGCAGGGCAGCAGCTGCCTGCAGGCAGAAGTCTAAAGACACAGTACTCCAGCTCCTGTTTTATACAATATATATTCTCTGACACAGCACTACAATACACTGCTTTTTATATGCACATCCATTCCTCTAAACGGCCTTCTTGCTGTTGGAAAGACAAAGTTTCTGTAAACTAGTTAACTAACAAAGATCCCTATTTTTGTCCCTCTTACAGTCCAATTACTCAAACTTGCCAAAATTATCCATGACTTTTCCTACTTTACATAGAAAATCTCTGTAACCAGCTCGAGTTGCCTTTCCCAGTTTTTGCACCAGTAAGCAGCTATGCTCACTTACAGCTACACAGACCCTGGCCTGTTGATCAAACCCAAACACTTCACACGAGCGCCGAACCAGTGAGAGCGGTTAGCCGTCAGAGAGAGGACCAGTAGATATGGGACATCCTCAGCCATAAGTGATTTCAAATGAAGATACCTCCTTACGAGATAAGCTGTAGGCTCACATGATTGGTAGGGGGACAGCTATAGGACTTACCTAACAGCATTTTACAGTGTGTTACTCGAAACACCAGGCTGGGCAGTCTTCCTTCTGACGCAAAACAAGTCGAGCCCCTGCCACATGGAACCATCACAGGCTGGTTTTGTGTTACTACTGTGCTTGCAAAAGGCATGAATATACTTACATCATTCTTGATTGCATATCCATTGAGGCTTTATCACCAGTTTTTCAGGGACCATCATATTTAGTTCTTGTATTTTCCTCTCCTGTGAAAGTTTGCATCATGCTTTGGACTCAAGCTCACTGATTCTTTACAAACCACCTCTGGCCTTTCATTTCAGGACATTTGCTTTCAGAGGGTGATATGTTTCTGGCTGGTGCTGACATTGCACATATTCTCTGCAAGTCTGCAAGGTCAGGATATTTCTGAAGTAACAACAAAAGGGCAGACACCTTTTAAAATGGATCTCAGATCATCAGTCACTAAGGTATTCTGCTTTATCAGTCTTGCATACAAAGGTCTGAGTATCAGTCCTCGTGCTTTGTCGAAGCAATGTTCCTGCCTTGTATGAAGAGACACTTCAAAAGGCATCTCTGTCCCAATTTACTTAAAAAAAAAAAAAAAAAATTAAAAAAATGTGCTCCAGCCATAGAAATGCCATGCAAATCCCTGTGAGCTGATTTTTTCAGGGAGATTCCTTACCTCTAAAACTGCTGATAGAAAGTCAATATTTAACAGAACAGATGCCACAGAGAAACACTTCTGGTTTTGGAAATAAACATGAAGGCCATATTGAACATGCCCACCCATCCCTGACATGACACAAACTTACTGCATGGCCCTGAGGACCACCGTAAGCTGGATCTTAGAAAGCTGGCTGGATTTATCTGCAGACTGGTGAGGAGACATGGGGGAGAACAACCAAATTGCAGTCCTGAAAAAGCTGTATTCATTTCAGGTTCTACATAACCGTTCATCCAAAAGACACTGCAAACTCCAAGGGACAAGTGCAGCAGCAACTTTCTCAAATTACTTCCTGTTAGGAAAAGAAGTTGCAGAGCAGAGGTTTTTCCTAATTTAAAGTAGCAACAGAGTGCCTTCAATGGTAACAATTCCCCAGCCCAACTGAACAACATGAGCGGTTGAGGCATGGTCTGTAGGGATCCATCTTTTTTCTTCACTTTCCTCCAATCTCTTCATTTTAGTGGCAGGTTGCCAGATGGATCCAATAAAGAGACATTTGAAGTTTTTCTGTGCTCTGACGCTGAAGTAAAGCCTTTACTCAATGAGCACAGACTCACACAAGAGATCACATTGGATTCTCACCTGTCCTCCCTCAATGGGTGAATGCCTAAAACTTGATGAACGGGCTAAAACCCTTCTGAATGTTTTACTGCATGCACCAACGCTTACAGAGACAAGTGCACTTTTAGGCTATGGGAACTCTGGCAGTTAGGAAACTCACATCAAAGCAGGGAAGCTGCAAGGAAGATCTAAGGAACAAGAAAAAAGAAAAAGGTTACAAGACGTTACACAAGGAACCCCGGCAGCAAGGTGCATTTGCTATACCATCATCCCCATGATTCCTCATGGGTATCTTCAGCCATTTACGGTAACAGCCAGGACTACAATATTGTTTTTCTGATAGACAGGACTACTAAAAATTTCCAAGCCTACCAAATTAGCACAAAAGCCCCCACGAATCCAAGCCAGAAAAACTGTCAGAAGTTGGTATTTCCACTTCCCTTCTCTCTCCCCCAGCCTTCTCCCAAAAAAGTTTTTGAGTCAGTCAAAAAACATTGTGGTTTTATTTTAAGGCATTGGCTGGTTTGCTATTTAAGTCCAAGTCACTTTGAAATAAAACCAGAATTGTTTGCATTTTTTTCCCCTGAAGAAAAGCAGTATCAAAAGCTAATCTCCTTTCACACACAACATAGGTACAAGGAATCTGCATTTTCCCTGCAGAAGAATGCTGTGGGAAAGACACCCCATACACATCTCCTGAGTTCATGGGAACTGGAGGTAAACTCGAGGACCAGCTGAAAGATGCAATAAAAAGATTGGCTTTATTCTATTGTAGGAATATCCCTTTGACTGTGACCCTGCCATTTTAGTCATGGTTTCTCTGGGGTACATCATGACTAACATCTCCCACTGTACATCCCTGACAGCAGAGGAAGTGCTGGCCTCCAAAGCAGTAACTGTGGTGAGTGCAGCCCTTTGTTTTTACCGGATATTTTCAGGGTAGCACAGAAAAAGCAATCACATCTGGGACTATCTCAAGGGGCTACTGGCAAAGAGCCAGAGGCTCCATAGAAGAAGCAGCAGATTGTGGATTTCGATGCCTTGGGCAGGATGTCTGTTTCCACAATGGCTGGGGAAGGAAGGAATATAAAGGGAGATGGTCTGATAAGAAGATGGCCATGATAAAAAGACTCTGTTCAGTATTAATTTATTTTAGCAAGAAGAAAGGTGCCCACAGTCACTGGGTTACAGACGTTAGTCTCTTGCCTCAGTGAAATGGGAACTGGTTAGTCTTGAGGCAACGTTAAATACTGGATTTTAAAATGAGTACAGAAACAGAGAACAGAACAGATGTGACAGACAGTTGGTTCTCATTCATCCTGGAGTTTTGCAGAAAGTTGTTAAAATATTTCCTCAGCAATTTCAATGCTGGTGGCCCTGTCCTGCTTTGTCCTGGACAGAGGAAACAGCAGCTGCAAAGTGAAGATCTGTGCTTTCTGAAATCAAGCATCTCTTCCACAATAAAAACTACCAGCCTTTTACTTACAAATTTGTTCTGCCACCCTTGGATAGCTGGGAACATTCGCATTAGCGAGCGGAGTTGAGTTACTGACCTGCTTTACTAAAAGCTTTACTAAAACTTTAAAAAGCACTGTATCATGTGAACACTCTCCCCTTCTGCTTGCCAGCTGGTCTTTGTGCCACCTCAGCTTACTGTTTTACCAAGGAGAAAACAGAGATCTTGGAAGTAAAGTTTGAGGCTGGAATTCCCTGTATAAACGAGGCCATTCACAGCATGATGGATCATCTTGTTCTCCAACCTCCCAGCATCTGCCCACGGCAGGTTGTCCCACCTGGCCTCTGTTTTCGGTCCCTTTGCCTTTTCCAGATGTAGTTTTATTTTGTGCATTCCTATGTCAAATGCCAGCACTGAGAGCTCTAACGGGATGGCTGCCCACACCGTACTTGGACTCGAAGTTCCTTCTGTGGTGAAATTCCAACAAGCTTAGAGGCAGGGCGCTAATGCTTGCAGGCTGTATCGTGAGCTCCTCCTGGTGGCCATTAATATTGTATTAACATCCACTAGGAGCTAAAAAAGAAAAACACAGCTTTTGGACATTTTTCTCTTCTTTTCTTCTATACTTAAGAAACACATTTTAAAATTGAAAAAGAAAATAAACCATTTATTCTGAGAGTGATGTACAGGTTTTCATTCCTCACTGCTTGCAGATGTGGCTAAAGGGAATGAACACTTCTTTACCCCTCGCATTGATTTTTTTCAATAAAAATCAAGAGTTTCACATTTTCTTCCTAGCATAAGAAACAACTTTGCTGCAGATTCTACTCTTTTTGTATTACCCACAGCCAAAGAAATACATCCTTCCTAACTATTTGTGTCTGCTCAAGACAGCTTTCTGTATGCTGAGTCTGCAGGGCAGGAAGAGGGAAGGAGGAAGGAAAGTTATCATCCACATCATTTTCTGAGATTGGGATGGAATAGATTGGGAAATTCTATTCTACTCAAATAGCATGGGTAAAAATATTACAGAAAGGTAAATTATAAATAATCCTGGCTCAAGGCTTTAACCAAATCAGTTTGTTAGGCACTGCACAAGCATCTAACATCCAACAGCTGCTGTCCCAGGAAGGTTACACTACTAAGAACAGGCAGTAACACCTAAGTGAAACCAAAGGTGGGAAAGAAAACAATCTAAGAGTTTTTGCGAAGACTCTCACTAGCAATGTTCTCTACTCCCCTTCTAGCTGGCTGTATAGTATTATGGTATTCCAGGGTATCTTCTGATCTCTTTATAACATGAAGGTATATAAATATATGAATATATAAATAAACAAACAAATTAATTTATATGAATTCTTTTTACACACTCTGCTAGCCAGGTAGCAGAAACAAAATCTTGGTGTCAGATCTGCCTCTGCTCAGAGCCTTGCTGTGAAAAACCGACTTGATGTATGTAGAAATTTTCAGTACCGGGCATCAGATACTTTCTTCAGGGTGGGCTAGTAGAAATCTTTGTTAATCCTGCCCATTTCAGTGCATAGCCAAAATGCCTCATGTCAGAGCTACTAAACCCAGCATCTTGCATTAGCAAGGCTCATTTTAGAAACATTTTGTCCAGGATATCCTTCTGGTGACTTGGCATGGAATTGTACAATAGCTGATCTACGTTAACATCAGAGGACCCACTTTTCCCACTATCTTCAGCATCCCTTCCTTTTTTTTTTTTTTTCCTTCGCTGCTTCTACATGATCACTGTCTCTTATTCAGCATAAGAAGTGCAGACCATGGGCTTCTAACACCTAGTTTGCTCAGATACTGTCACACAGAGAGAAGTGGATTGCACCAGAGATCAGAGGCACGGCCTGGCCCTCTGTCAGACTGTGTTCTTGTGTAGACAGTATTTGCCTCAGCAGTCAATCCTCACTCCTGGGAAAAGCAAGGATTAAACGAGCTGCATACCCATACACACAAATACGTATCTTTTCTTCTGCGTACCTCCAAGATACCTTACCAACTAACAGTGATGTAGATCCTCTGTTTGAAAGTGATCTGTAAGTCCTTTGCCATAATATCTCCAAGAGAGAAAAGCTTCTTTTTCTGAATTTTACTGTTATGCCTTTTTAATTATTTCCCAGCTATTGATGTTATTGATGATGATCTTGATTAGAAAGCCCTTCAGGCTGTTGAATTTTATCGCCTGTTCACAGGTATGGCAACCTTTGGGCTCACACCGCATCATTAATTAACACCTTAAGATATCAATACTGTTTGAGGAGACAGGAAAAATCAGCTAGCAACAGTTGCACCCAGAAATGCCCTCAACGTTTTGAAAAATTTCAAAAATGTAGAAATGGAAGGCCAGAGATGTCTATAGCTTACATATGACAATTACATGCATGAAAAGGACTAAGTAGTTCAATGCAGAAACGCTGCAAAGTATAGCCAAAAAATTAAGTGGAAGGAAAATATAAAAATCAGTATAGCTCCCTAAAATGCCCAATAAGATTTTGTAGCCTTCAGCTACAAAACCTAAAAATCTATAGAAATAATCCAGTTAAGATTTCTCAGACTTGTGATTTTTAACTGTCATCAAACTTGGTTGCAACAGAATAAAAGCCTAAACACAAGAGAGTAGTAAAATGGGACCCAAAAAAAAAAAAAAAGTATTTTTTAAAAAAAATTAAGAAGTCACTAAAGATCCTCCAGTTCAGACCTGACAAAAATAGCCAGAATATGGATCCATTATAGTCCAATCTTCCTGGCAGCTGATAAAGAAATTCAAGCAGAGAGATCCAGAGACCTTAAATAATTCTCAAAGAGATCACATGGTTTAGATATTATTATAGCAAAGGAAATGTGTCAGTTCAACCTCCTTCGCTCTTCTTAGTACAGTGAGAGAAACACTGATGATTCAGTGCTGCAGTGATAACCTGGCTTTCCAGGGTAAGCTGCTACATTATTAGGTAACTGAAACATTGGACAAAGCTACATTCCACTCAATTTCATTCAAAGTAGCAGCTGAGGAACAAAACATAGCAAAACAACAATTGTTTAAAAAAAAGCTTTTCCAAAATTGCAAAATGGAGAGGTTCACTTTGTATTATGCCAGTAGTGTGAAAGACCGATTTAGAAAAGTAAGATTTTAAATAACACTTCAAAATACTCAAACTCAAGCTGACCCCTGGGGTTCCATATGTAAGAAAGTTCACACCATTCCAGGTATCAGCTTGGATACATCCGTATTATTTTCTGTCCTGTTTATCACAGAAACATGCTTAACCTCTCCAAACCCAACATCTGTGCAAAGGATAAGGAGGCCACCAACTTAGGGAAGCACAGAAGAACCCTTTGCAAGCTGGAAGCAGTCCTCAGTGGGCAGTGGCTGGGGATGGGAGCCCTCCTCTAAGACGACCCTGGTGAGACTGCTCAGATCTTAGTCTGGCTACTGCTTCTCCCCCCACACAGGGGAAAGCAGTGATGCCCATCTTTTGGGGTCCCACCACTTCCTCACTCCACACCACATGGGCCGGCAGGGTTTGAATTCATGAGGAAAGAGGTAAAAAGAACAGCCCCACAGGAGCTGGCATGTCAACCAGTCAAAACAGGAGAAATTCCTTCTGAAGCCTTTTGCAGGTGCCGGGGTGATGTCTGCAGACTGTTGCTTCAGTCTCCTGAAGGGCACACATTCTTCTCCTCACTGGCCAATTACTCTGACCCTTGCTGCTCCCTTCCCTCACCAGCACACCCACACGCCCTCATCACGTTAGCAGAACAAAGGTTAAGATATAGCAGCACAATCCAAAGCCTTCCCATTAAATGAATTCCTGCAGAGGAGAAAGCAACTCCCAGGCAGCAGGATCACCCTGTCTCCTTCCCACAGTAGGTTGGACTGGGAATCTCCAAGACAACAATTTTTTTTTTTTTTTCCAGAAGAGCACTGGGAGTTTTGAATCATCACAAGTCTTGACCAAGGATCCCAAAAGAGCGAACTACAGCATCACCTGAAAAAACCTTAAAAGTACAGATACATATTTAAAGGTGTGTCACTTCAGCTGAGGCATTAATTTAGACCTCATTAAAATCAGTGTATGGATGTTCAGCAGCTGAACTGGTTAGAATTTAAGGGTAGGATTGTAGCCAAGGTGTGCAAATCTAAGCAGATTCTTCCCTAGAAAAAGAAAACAGTGATGCTTCTTGCCAGAAATCAACCCTATTTTGGCCCTAGTACTTGCAGCCATTTCTATCACCTGAGAGTCTAAGCATTTCAAGTATTAAGCCCATTCAGCGCAACTCCTCCACACAGGTGAAACAGTGAAAAATGAAGCATTCCTGCAGCTAAAAAAATTACTTCATTTTATAGATATGGTTTCCCTTCTATTCTCTACCATTATATACATTTTGATCTGATTAGTCAACACAGCATCTTTAAGATCACAAGTTATACTATAGCTGGTGCTTTAGTGCTTCAGCTAACGACTGGAGGTGCAGGTTCCACAGAACATTTAACAGATCAGAGATTTCTTTTTGTGTTGTTCCCAGTCTTTTAGAGTCCTTTTCAGTGAACCCCAATGGTCTGGCACAGAATGATCCTCAGTTTTTTCTTCAAGCCATGAACTGTAACATATAATGAGAGCTAGCATCATTGCAGAAAAAAACCACTATAGAAATCTCTGAATGTCCCAACCAAATGGAAAAGAATCTAAATACAGTATTTTAAAAGTATTGACAGCACTATTCTGTTGTCAATTAAAATGTATAATAAAAGGATTTGTGAAGACATTCCTTTAATCATAGTTAAGGCAAAAATGCTAATATTACTGGAATTTGGTAACTGACATTCTGTATTAAAATTCTTTGAAATTAGTGGCAACAGAAAACATGAGACAGAATAAATATATGTATCTATATATGTGTGTGTATACATACACACACACAGTTGATATTGTACCTGCCATGGTTGAAGACAGTTCGAGTACAGTAAAAAAATACATACAGACCCTGTGGCCTGCTAAAGCATTTCTGACTTCCTCAGTTTTGTAATCTTGTGAATGATCCTCTTTTTGAAGTTGTTGTGGTTTTTTAATGTACTGAACACATCAGCCTCAGGGAATTCTGCCTTATTTCTACATCTCCTTCTAGACACTACATATGTTATGCACTCAATCCATCCAAATAACATGATTTTTCTCCTCAGTTACTATAGTAAGTGCTATTTAAAATGTATTTTAAAATCAGAAAGCTACTAGTGGCAACATTACTGAAAACAGTCTATAAGGTGCCAGTTCATAGCAGTGGCCCTGTATTGTGAGTACATAAGCAAGGCAAGGTTTGTGTGGAGAGGCAACGTCTTACATCTGAACCACGAGTGCTAAACATCACATTTTATTTCCTACTCTCCAAGTACGTCAGTTGTTCTAATACATATCACTTCTCCTTACAAACCTCACTCAGAGGGGATGTAGAACATGAAACCTCTTTCTGCTTTCTGTACAAACTGAACTGCTTTAAGTGAAATCCTCTTAATATTGAAGAAAACGGATCAACAGAACCGCTTCCTAAAATAATCTCATGTAGCCACAGAAGAGGTATGTTACACAATGTTCCTGCATTTTTCCAAAGCCTCTCACTACTACCTCTTCTCCAAGCTGCCGCAAAAGCCTGGGGAGAAAGACATCATTCAGATGCCACGTCTCATTTAATGCTTGGTCTCCCTCCCAAGACTATGGCAATTCAGTATCACTTGTGGTGCTTAGTTTTATGACAGGCACAGCTGTCCAGCAGTCTTTGCAATATGATCAACTCATTTTGCAATAGCATGCTGCACAGCTGACAGATTTTTCTTCGCCCCCCCCTCCCAGTGGACCTGGGCTGAATATGGATGGACTTCGAAGCAAAAGGGTTCCTCTCGATGCTAGCCTCATCTGAGCCACCCAGTTCTGACATCACTTCCAGGACAGGTGGCACGGTAAATACACTCTTTGAATGCTCTCCTTCTTCAATAGGTGTAACTTGGTGGGAAAACAGAGGTTAGCTGCCTCTTGAGGAGAAGAACTTTAACCACATGGGAAGAGCTCTGTTCAGTAGCTGTCACATGATGGAATTCAAAACAATTTCTACAAGTGCTGGTTGAGCACAGGAAAATCTTCACTGCGCCAGACCTGCAATGCATCTATTCGAAGATCTTTTGTAAAAAAAGCAAAACCTCTGTAACTAGAAATCATCAACTTCAGAATGAAGCACGATTTAGTGTCTTTTTCAAATTAATGCTAGCCTGAAAAAGCTGCCTAATTAAACCACATTTCCACGCCCCAGATCGTATTTTAGGAGACCAGAGTAGCAGTTTCTAGAGTTTTGTTGGCTTTTACTTTCACCTGAACAAAAAGCCGACTTGCATCTTTATGACTTGCCACCAAGGTGTATGATGGAAGGGCAAATATTTCTTCCAGACAAATATCACATTCTCCAAGTATGGGTGGGAACTTTACTCAAATTCATTGCAGCAGATAAAACATTTCTTATGAGAAATAAACTTTGGGGCAAAGCATCACAAACAAGCAGACTCTTTGTATACTGTTCTTTTAGTTGACTTATATGTTCCAAAGTAGAGTATTTTTTCCAAGACCAAAGCAAATACAGCAGGAATAGTACAGAAAAATAGAACTATTAAGCCAAACACAATTCTGCAAAAATTTGCAGCAGTTAATTCTAAAGACTGAATATAACTGACTTTAGAGAAATCAGACCTTAGTCTAGACAAAGCAAACTGTCCTATTAGCCAGCTGTTAGGTAGAATACTATGAGCTCTGGCAATGAGAGACTTTATTCACTGTCTTGATCACCAGCTATTTCTTCTGCAGGTAAAGACTTTAGTCATTGGCCCCTGTAGAAACAAAGGCATTTAAAATTCCTGGTTTTATCAGAATGAGTAACAATAACATTCTGGTTTTACAGTTTCAGTCCTCATTAACTTTTGGCTTGAGACAGTTGACATTACTTACCAGCAGTAAAAGCTTAATGTCAAGGGCTCCCAGGAGAAATACTTCTGTACAAAGAAAAAAAAGTTTCTATAGAAACCAACAATCAGCATGACTGACTTCACCATATTCATTCTACTACTCAGGCTTCCATCATCAATCCAAAGTTATATCTAAACAAAACAAACAAGAAAAGGTTTGGTTTAACGTGTTAACTAATAAGCCACCACCACAATAGCTTCACAACTTAAGCAGGTCACGACAAACCCTCTAGAGAAAGAGTTCAACTTCAGTAAATGTACACAGAACCAAAGTTTGTAGGCACTTTACAAGGGGGTACTCTACTTCAAATGCAGCAGAATACTGTTGATTAAAAAAACCAAAAACTTTAGTCTTCAAATACCAGGAAGGGTATCTTGCCCATTCCCTGACTTTAGAAATTCAATTCTTTTGCTGTATTTGGTGGCCTTGAAATCTTTAAAATCCATCTGTCCATTAGGAAAGAACAATACAGGTAAGTATTTCCCCATGCTCCCCAAACAGAAAAGCAGAAAACCAGAAAATCTAACTTTTAATAGACGTACGGCTCCAGGTACTGAAGGCTATCCAGTAGCATTTAAAGCAGCACTTTGAGATATTTCACAGATTTTCCAATGTACTATCCTACGTATTACCCACCAAACAGCAGTCACAGAGAAAACCCCTGGAGCGTAGCTGGCAAAACCAAAAGGACAAATAGAAAAGGTGCTTATGTAGATTTTTATATGGGTATGAAACTTATATTAGTGGCCCACTGAGGCGCTCTCTTGAGTCTATCACTTTCAGACCAAAACATTAGTATAAGCAGTGAGCACAGCGTGACAAATCCAGATGAGTCTCATGGAAATGCGTAGGTTGTCGCGTTGTTCTTCAATCACAGTGATCAAGACTTTTTCAAAATACGTGGTTGCTCTGACAGACAAACAGCTCTTTCAGATCTTTGGCAAATCTTTGGCTAACCAAATTTAAAATCAGTTTTAACACATTAATTGAAAAGATGTAATGGCATGTCAAAATACAGAAGGAACAGATTTCTGGACATATAAATATTTAATCTTCATCCCCTGTACTTAAGATTTTTCCTCATGATTTCTTACTCCACTCAAATGAAATTTGTTTTTGAAACAGCATAGAAGTTTCTGCCCCCAAAATCTACACCACTACCATGTTTAAACTTTAGGCCACAGAACTTACTAGTTTGTTGGGGTTTTTAAAAACTATTTCAATCTTATACTTAAGCAGTACATGGTTTGATGAGGTCAGCATTCTTGTTCTTTGTAAAGCACCTGGCATAATGAAGTCCTGGTCCATGAACAGATCTCCTAGTCATTATAGTCAACCATAAATTCTCTGTAAACTACAAGCCAGGCTAAGAAGTAAACTTGAGCAGCTACACAGGATGCTCAAATCAAACACCTTTTGCCACCTGGTTCTTCCAATGCCATTGCTGCACTATTTATCTAAGGCTCTCATAAAATGACCATCACTGGAATCTAAGCATCTGCTCACCACAGCACTGCTGAAGCAGTTCAGTAGCATGGAACACTATTAGCAGAAGAAAATGCATTGCATGGAGTGCAACACAGTAATGCTTCTGTTACCCCGAGCAGAGTACCCACAGGCAAACACTGTACTGCCATATGGAGTCAAAATAGGGAGCACTGACAACTGTAAACCAGAAGATAACGTGTGGTGGGAGCAATCAGCAGAGAAGTCATCCAGGATAAAAGCAAGTATGACAAAGTACATAGGAGTGTGAAAGAGAAATATCTTCTTCCAGAAACTGCATACACTTAAAGGGAAAATAAAATAGGAAAAAAAAAAAAAAAGAAATCAAGAGATGAGTCAGTAATCAGTAGCATGAGACAAACTTGAACAAAAACCAAGAGCAAGAACATGAAAATACCATTTGACATCCTTCTTACAGTCCTACATCTGCTAATATGATGGATCACAAACACTTCCACCTTCTTTTTTGTGAAGAATATACACATCTTCACAAAATGCATTTAGTTGCCATATAATATACTTGGATTGAAATTAGATTTGCAGCTTGAAAAAATAAAACAACAGTATGAGAATATTCCCTCTCACATTTCTCCAGAAAACTTCTTTAAAATGCAATAAGGGCACAGAGATTGGACCTAGAAAAGCATTTTTCTGTTCACGACATTCTGTACAGTTTTCCATATTTACACTGAAGCAAAGGAGCAGAAGTCTGAAGAAATTAAACACTTTAGAGTGCTAAAATCAAAACATAAGCAATACAATTTTTTAATTTCAGTATTTTAAAGTACAGAAAGTGGAAACTATGAATATCAAATACAAATTTAAACAAAGCCACTTGTCCTCCCCTAGAATAATCAATGTGAACTACTTATAGAAACTTACAAATTTAAAGTAAAATCAAAACAAAATAAATACTGTACATACACTTTCCCTGCCTGCAGGCAAAAGAGGATGGGAAATACTGTTCTGAATTGAAAAAAATGCTCTTAAAGCTGCAGCATCCCATTTCCCAGCCAAATACTTAACACAGTAGTGCGTTTCTGTAAAAAGGAAGACACACATACACCGACCCCTACTGAGCAGACAAGCTAATATTGAGAGACATTAGAAGGAAAGATAGAAATTAGACTGAGTAGAAAAAGGAGAGGAAAAGACAAATGGGCCAGCAAAACATTACTACAAAACTAGTAAATATAGCCAAGAACTAGCCCCTTTTTTTTTTTCCCCCAAATTCCATGTTTTTTAAAAAAAAAAGATTCACCAAAGCATTGGCAGCAATAGACATTTCCCAGCAGAAGTGACAATACATATCAATATAATCTCTTAAAGTGATCCCTTTCATTCCCTTCCCACAGCATGAAACTCTTATGGCTTAATTTATATTAAAAGTAGAAAAAGTCTTTTTTTTTTTTCCCAAACAGAAATGCAGCCTATGAAGAACATGCATTTCCTTATCAGTGCTACTTATATTTCCCATCCACTGCATGATTTATCACTCATACGCTCCCACAAAGAGGGATACTAGGGTGGGCTTTTTGTTGGGTTTTTTTGTTTTGTTTTGGGTTTTTTTTGGAAAAATGGATGTTGCAGCTTTTAATCTTGTTTAACCACAAACAGTAAGGCCCTTGGTTCCATTTATATTTCTTCTGTGAAAGAGTATCTCTGGGCTCACTCGACCCCAGAGCTACAAACAGCTTTTAATGGTCTGGAAGTATTATGTGAATGAAACTCTGGAAAGACACTAGATTTGGGGGTCATGGTGGGGGTGTGAAGGGATAGGTGGGCATGTGGAGCCTAAATAGGGCACTAGTTAGAGGCTTGTAGTACCAGGTCGTTCTAGCTTCAATTCTGCTTAGTCTCCACAGTTACAAAAAAGGGGGTAACAAGATTCAAATCAGCTCTGACTCTGAAACCCTGCAAAAATTTTCAACATTTACAACTTCATGGCCTTGTGAATGACAGTAGCTTATGCCATATAGCAAAGCCTAGGGAAAGCTGAAGCTTCTAAAATGTGATCATGACACTGTGCTCTCTTATATCTCTACTAAGGGTAACACAAGCACTTCAACCACCAAAAAAACAAAACCCCCATGTGATCAGAAAGCAACAATTTTAACTCTCAACATCTAACCCTTTCAAAATTGTCTTTAAGAATGGATTAATGTAGAGTATTATAGGTTGCATAGGTCATCTACCTCAGAGGTCAACAAAGGCTACCCTGTAGCAAGGGTTTATTAGCAAGTATAGTAGGAGAAGAAAAGGGAAAGTTGCTGGAAGAGTCTTTGATATAGTTTCTAGGTGGTCTTTCCATTTTCATGTTTGTTTGTTGGTTTTTTTTCAATTGCAGGAACGTGAGAACTTAGAGAATGGGAAAACCCCTACAGTATTTCATTTCCTATTGTTCTGTCTACAAAAAAAAAAAAAAAAAAAGCTTTATGCCAAATCCAAGTTCTCTGACTTTTCAAAAAAGGTTATCCTTGAAAACAAGTTACCATAGCAGGCTTAATTCTCTTTGTTGTCCAGTCACCGTTCCCTACTCCCTCCCTCTTCCACCCCAGGTGAGACAGCAAGGGAAAAACAGGGCTTTTTTTGTCCACTACAACAACACAAAGTTCAGTCCATCTACAGAAAGATTGGTGCAGTAGTGTTTTCATCTAGAACACAATAAAAATATCCCTACATACAAGTACACAAAACAAGTGAGGTCACCACATCCTCTTCATGAGCTACCAGGAGACTTTTTTTTTCCTTTTTTTCTTTTTTTAAAAATTTTTTAAATACCGCTCATCATGGCAATTTCTTTTAAATTACTTGTTCTGATGTGGAACATCAGAATTAACTTCTGCTGGAAGTATGGATATTTGAAGAAAATGGGAATGAACCTCTTCCTGTTGACAGCCTGTGAAGAGACTATTACATAAATTCATGACAGTGGAGAGCCACTTTGAAAAAAAAGGTAGAAAGTAGAATAAAGAAAGAATAAAACCAAGAAGAAATAATATATATGGGTCCAGCCACATCTGTGTTCCAATAGTAAGATACAGACAAATAATGCAGACGGTCAGAAAAGAGACTTTGTATAAGCCACTCACATGTACAAGAAAGCATACTCCATATTTTAAAATTCCTTACTCCAGATTCTATTCTGGCATACTTCTACTTCAGGTAAGTGTTCTCAAAAATCTGCCTTTATGGAGAGAGAGCACATTCTTCATTCTGCTCTGAATCTGATTGCTGCCCTAAACTGGAATTTTCTATTCTTAAAAACTATACAGCCAGCAACAAGGAAACAGTTTGGTTCAATACGCTAAAGCTGAAACAGTTTCCAAAGCCTGGCAGGCATTAATCCATTTGCTTAAGCACAGAGAATATTTATGAGTATATAATTTTAACTAATATTGACAACATAATTTATTTCTTTGACTGACTTTGGTGTGAACATTTTAGAAGATAGTTAAAATATTGTCTTTTAACGATTTCCATCTGGAAAACATAGCACCTGAGAACAGCAAGTACTTTTAGTCACTTTCAGCACCTGTAGAGTAAGTACCTCTTAGCTTATCTTCTGCTTTTTAGAAATCTTTTAACTCCGTTCCCAATAATCTAAACAAGGTTGAGAGCTTGCATTAAATTAAAAAAAAAATAAATTAAAAAAGACTGAAAACATGCTTTTGTGAAACCATAATTCGCAAACAACAAAAAGGTTAAAAAAATTCACTCATATGCACACACACAAAACTATAAACTCAAGTCAATACAATGTAAAAGCAGGGCTGCAAACAACCACTCCTCAATCATAATTTTCAAGCTCCAGAGGAAGTAAAGCCATGAAAGCTACCTGACTTATTTGCAGTTGCATTGTTTTGATGTTTCTCAACTTAGAAACAGGACAACATACTGCTAAATAGTTTTGACCCTGCAACAATCAAAACCACCTGACATCAGAACTACTTCCATAAATTTGTAAAGGCATTCATAATCTAGGCTAGATAAAAATAATTCTGCACAAATATTCTGGAAAGTCCAACTGCATTTGTTTTTAAACCACATCAAGAGAGAATGATTCCAGTATAGAATATGGAGAAAGGAAAAACTGGTATGTCAAGTTAAATCAATTCAATGACTTGGATAGCTATGCCTTAGTATTTTTACTCTTAGCAACAAAAAAAAAAAAGCCTGAACAACCAAGAATATTGTTGTCATTAGCATATTAATGTTTACATTTTGGCTGGACCCTGCAAAATGCCCTTTTTCCAGAATCAAGTAAAAGTATTCACCTTTCCACCATCATCCCCATCCCCTAAAAGTTAAATATTTAATTTTATATTACAGAAAAATACAAATTTAAAATCAAAATTATTTACAATAATTCAGAATCGGCATTTGCTATCAGCTCTGTATGAAGCCTGACACAAATGATCATTCTGATACCAGTAAGCTACTTAATGCTTATATATGCACCAGTTAAGAGTTTTAATTGGCTGTCTCACCCAGCTTTGAAAGCAACACACATTCTCCTGCCTTCCTGACTCTTCAGTAAAATGTGTTTAAAGTATACTATTAGTATTTTAATGCTTCTTCCATGCTACATTAAGTAATATGACAAATCTTAAGACTGCAATGTATATCTTACGAAGTTATTTCAGAGTAATTGTTCTGAAGAAACATTTATCTTAAATGATGTCCCCACTCCTCCAAAAAGATAGATACATAAGGTTTCCCTCCTTTGTACCAACTCTTAAATAACCTGTACAAATGCAATTTCAGGGAGCCTTTTTACAGAAGAAAATCATCAGACAGATCATCAGGAGGAAAAGTATGCGCTTCAATTTGGAGGAAAGGGGTACAGTTTAAGACAAGTTAGCTACTGGACTGACATAACAAGATCCTTCTGTCTTTAGGAGTCTCTTCTAGTCCATCAAATAAATAAATCTGTATTGAAGAGGACAGGTCAAAAAATAATCAAGCTGGCAGAGAATATGCAACTTGCAAGTCAACAGAAGCCCAGCCAATAGCTTACAAAAAGCAGGAAAAAAAAAAAAGATTCCATATGCCTTAATTTAAAAAATAATTAATAATGTATCTCACCCCTATTTAAGACTATAACCTGAATATCAAATTTAGGAGTCCAGACTAATCACAATTAATGTGGCTCTCCACTGCACCAAACATACATTATCAAAACAATTAAAAACTTTCACATTCTTAAATCTAAATTAATAACCCCCACAAAAAAAGTCTTCCAAATAAATAGGTTTTTTAAATGAATTTAAAAGTTGTCAAAATCTATCAGAAATAAATTATCGATAAACCACCTTCATCATCTTCCCCTCATTAATTAGGTCAGAAACTACCAGCAACAAATGATATTCAAGCCCTGATGAGAGACTATTTCTCACAGTCCATGTCTCTCTGAAGATTTCCCCATTCCTGTATGGTTATTGCTGAGCAGGTGTGGCACAGTGAAAATGCAGCATTGGGTTGGGTTTTTTTTTGTTTGTTTTTTGTTTTTTCTCTTTCTTTCTCATTTTTGTTCATCAGGCAGTGTTTTATATATGGTACATGCAAGTCTGCTTCAAGCAGAGGAATAACAGCAGCTCCAGGCTCTGTTGACCTCGATACTGGTCTGTGTAGGAAAGACAGCAGTAGTAGAAGTAGCAGCTACATTAAACAAAGAAGCGTGCATGGCCATTCCGGTTCAGCTTCAAGATCTTCCCAAGGCGCT
Organism: Grus americana; assembly: GCF_028858705.1. Lineage (NCBI taxonomy): Eukaryota > Metazoa > Chordata > Aves > Gruiformes > Gruidae > Grus > Grus americana. The sequence continues at coordinate 64,466,853 of NC_072852.1, forward strand.
GTTTAGCAGTTGCCATTCCTTTCTTTGGACGTTTGCCTAGAAAATGAAATCAAGTGCTTCAATCAGGAATTTCAGAACAAATTTTTATCATTGCAGAACAAAGATGAAACCCAGTTTTCAAGCTGAAGCAGGCAAAATTTTCACCTGAATCAGTTTCAAGGGGGAAAAAAAAGCAAAAAAAAAAAAAAAGCTCTTTATTTGTCTGTTTGGGAGCAAACAGAGAATCAGAATTTTAAAAAAGTAGGAATTGTCTTCCCTAAACTCTGACTAGCATTATCATAAATAAAACAATTATGTTATTTACAAACATTTCCAGTCTAGGGAATGGCAGCGGGTGTGGTAGGGGAAAACCTAAACTGAGCTTCCTAAATTTTGGTCACGTTATTCCCTTGAGTAAATTATAGAAAATAAACTAGAAACTAAAAATTAAATAGTATGATCATCAGACTATTTTTTGAAGTGTCACAGCTTTTAAACCTTCACTTCGGTAACTGATTCAGGCCAGTGTTTCAGAGTACAGCTGTGGTTCTGTTCCCTGTAATAAATGCAAAACAGATACACCTGCAGAGGTGCAACAGTAACTATGAAAGTTTCACCTGGCCACACACCCAGTCAGATCTCTCTTAATTCCACCTCTACACATTCTGTGCCAAAATTCGAATGTCCACAGGATGCCCATTTTATATTTTTTCCTCAAGGTCTAACCCTGTCCTTTTTTTTTTTTTTTTCAGTTTCTGCATCTAACAGCTCTTTTTGATGTTTACAATCTCCTTTTCCTAGTCTTCTTTTTCCTTTTTTCCCCACTCTGGCAAGAGGACAGAGATGAACATTACCTTTTGTCGCCTGGTTGCTGATAGGGGGTGGATTTGATGCTGGCCTCTTTGTTGGGTGAAGTGGTACAGACAAGGATGTTTCACCATATGGCCTGTCAGGGCTAAGGCTGCCATCACTCAGCCGACATTCTCCTTGAATTAGACTGGAGTCTCGTGTATACTTGCCATGCTGAAAACTCAAGCTGTTGTTGTGGACTATACTTCTGTTTTCCTGAACCTTATGATTGGCTTCTGATGCACCCTCTTTCTTGATATACTTTTGAGTTTTACTTGGATCCTAGTATGCAAATGAGGAGAAGAAAAAAAGTAGAAGTTAATACCTTCTGGCTACATGTTCACTCCAGTTTTTCTAATTATACTACTGTATCTTTGAAGAAGATACTTCAGTTCCAACAGTGCCTGATCACTTCAAGATTCCATCATTTAGTAAAGATACCTCTTAAAAATAAGATATAACACAGTATATTATCTCTGTGCAAGCTTTTCCATATGCACTTAAGGCCTACAGATTAATCACACATACAAGTGTACTCAATTTCACTACTTTTTGGGTTTAGTTTGCAGTGATCGAAACAAACGCAATTGCTCTTGATTAAATTGGCCACTATAGCAAGTCATACCATAACCATCGACTACCTAAACAGGCAATTTGTTTTCAATATTCAGCTGATGAGAGAACAAATGCTAAACTGGCAATTACAAACTGTAAGGAGTACCATGTAGTCAGATATTCTTACCAAAAAAACCTACAAAATATGCAGTTAAAATACAGCTATTAAATAGCACTGTTATTTTGCAACTTTAATTGTCCTATTTAATTGTTAAATTGTTCTAATACTTCTAGCATAGACAAGTTTAGAAATACTAAAAAGTTCAGAGTGTAAGACACACAACCTTTCATTCATATATTCTTTGCTGGATTCCACCTGGACATCAGAAAGCAAAAATATTCCTACCTGCTGGCTGTTGAAAGGTTGTATCAGTTTGGCAGTACCAATTTCCTAAGCAAGTATCTTTACTATAAATACTATCAACAGGTTCCACTTGTTCTGATGCTCTGGTTGGGAATAACAATGAATAAACAATACAATGCTTCCCCAGTTAGACTGAATGTAAATTCACACTTTTTTTTATAAAGTATTTTTTATTTTTCAAGATACTGCCCTGAGCATCTTAATACTAGTCACTATGACAGGAGAGAGTTTGAAAGAAAAAACACCACCACCACCACAATAATGAAAGAAAGCATGACAAAAATATAATAGTTACCAGAACCAGAAGTATCTATTATCAGATATGCAGTGTGGAAAGACCTGTCCACCATGCTTTCAGTACTTACAACTTCATGATCTATTTTTCCTATAGAAGTGGGTTCAAAATGTTTAAAATATTGCTTTACCTGAGGGGTAATCCTCGAAGCTTCATTCAGTTGTCTGGCCCATGCTGAAGTCCCCAACTCTCCTTCCTCTTCCTTCACAGACCTACCTAAAGAGAGGTTCAACAAGCTTCAATTTTAAAATCAGTAACTAGGAATAAAGTTAATTATACATTTGAATGACTTTAAAATTAAAACAAGAAAGAAAGGAAAATACAATGGAAAATATTTCCTAGACACAAAATAAAAGTTGTCAGAGCTGCTTGGTTCTACACACTAAATAGGAAAAACAATCTCACAGTATAAATACACCTAATTAAAGATCCATATAGCACAGTAAGAAGGTCAGACAAATATAGTAATTCAAATTCGGAAGTACTGATGTTGAAGACAGCTTACTTTCCTCTTTACACTACAGTTTTCTACCATGGCTTTGTATCATGAGGAGTTCATACAAAGATGGACATTTAATTTTCAGGTATTATTGACTCCATTGTTTCTAAGCACTGATGTGCTATTCAGGTACGACGTATGGAAGATCTATGCTGACAGGCCTAGAGAAGTAGTGTCCAGATTGAAAACACATTTACAATACAGTTAACTTGCAAAATTAAGGGTATCTCAATACATCAATTTAATTCAAATTTGGAGAGACCAAAAGGTTTTGCAAAACCTGCTAGCTAAGAAGCGGAGTTTCATCTTCTTCACCTGCGGAGTTTGATACATGTACTGGGTCCAGCTGGAGCAGATTTTTTTTCCTAACAGTCCATATTAAGCTATATTTTAGATTTGTGGCTAAACCAGTGTTAAAAACACAACAAAGTTTTTGGCTGTTGCTGAACGGTGTTTGCACAGTGTCACTGCTTTCTCCTTCCCCACTCTGCCCCCTGCAGTAAGTAGGCTGGAGGAGGCAAGAGACTGGGAGGGGACACAGCCAGGACAGCTGACTTGAATTGGCCAAAGGGATATTTAATATCATATAACGTCATGCTTGGCAATAAAAAATGGGGTAGAGGAAGCGGCTGGGGGAAAGGCAAGCTTCCGAGGTAGTCATTGCGTGGAGACTGCCTGGGCATCAGTCTGCTTGCAGAAGGTGGTGACTGCCTTTGCACCGCTTGTTTCTTTTCCTCTTTCCTTCACTTACTACACTGTCTTTAAGTCACCCCATGAATCTTCTCACTTTTGCTCTTTCTGTTCTTGCCCCTATCCCACAGGGCGGGGGGAAAGAACAAGTGGCTGTGTGGGTGCGTAGCTGTTGGCCTCAGTCAGCCCACCACAATTCTGAAACCCTGATATTATGTTTTTCATAAAGTTACAAAGATGGAAAAGCACTGTATGTGTCTACGTGGTTTGCTGGTTGGAGGTTTTTTGTTGGTGTTGGTTTTGTTTATTTGGTTGGCTGGTTGGTGGGGTTTTTTTAACAGCTTCAGTTACCAGAACACCACAGTCCATGACACCACATTAGGCTTTCCTGTTATCCATGTAAACAAAACCCAACATACTATATTTGTTCTTTGAATTAGCACCCTGTTTGTTGGTGGGGTTCTATTTGTTTCACATCAGCAAAGCTATAAGCCTCTTCCATTTCCCTCTCAAGAAAAGAATTTTCAAACATAATGACTCTCTGTTCCAGGAAGTGATTTTGATTCCTTTGAGGGGATTAGTGTTAATGTTCTGCTGTCTGTCATTCCCAAAATGAATTTAACAGATGTATGTTTTCCACAGACATCAAAATGCCACTGACAAAAAAATTACCTCTGAATTCTCCTCTTCAAGATTAGATTCTACTTTAATGCACGGCATTCACAGTAGAATTTCAGGAGTAAAGCCAAATTTGCCTTCCAAAGACACATGAAAAATCACCAAGCAGATTCCTATGGATATCTAAGTAACACACATGCCATGAGAGCTGCAAGCATGATGGTTCTGTCAATCTTTTCTGAAGACTACACTTTCAATAAGGAGACTACACTTTCAATCTAGCCATAACTTTGCCATTCTTGTAAGGATGCCACATAACTTTTAGATGACAATACTTAGAGACGATGTATTCCGATGACCTCTCAAGCTAAGCTTGTCCCAGTTTTCAGAAAAAACGTTTACATTTTATAGAAAAACCAAACCAAAGAACACACATTTTTAAATGCTGATCTGACTTACTTAAAAACTTAGTGACAAATCTAAAAGTTTAAGTGCTTATTCTGAGCAGTTTGTCCAAGAGCAGAGCGCAGCAGTGTCAGTAGTTCAGATACCTACCACATTCTGTTGTTTTGTAGCTCTGAGATGGCTGTCTGTCTTTATGCCGACTCCTGGGGTAGCTTTTGTGTTCCTGAAGAGAGGTTCTTTTATCTGTGCAGTCTGTGCTTTGAGTATGACCTGGTAAACATGTAGTATAGTGCAATCCTGCCATAGAAAGCATGCCCTGAATAGCTTCTTCTTCTGTACTTGTCGAGGTAGGACATTCCCTAGAAAAATAAAGGGGTATTAAGCAGTTCAAAACAGAACCCTAAATTTCTCTGAAGGAATGATTTTTACATAGGTATGAAGCAAAGCCCATAAATATGTGTGAAAAGGTCTAACTGTTTATAAAGAAATGCCTACAACGTGCTTACTTTTTACTGGGAGTTTCATTTCTGGATGGCTTCTGGGTATTTTGACAAAGGTGTCTCGTGACCTTGGATTCCTCTTTGAAATTTGATGTTACTTCCTGTTTCTCTTCATCACCTGAGCTTTCCGACTCCTCTGTGGAGGAATCCTTCTGCTGAAACAAGAGGAAACAGTACGCAGAATGGTCACCATATGTCCTAAATAGAGATGCTACCTTAATTTATGCTAAGTAAAAAACGCAAAAGCTTCCAGGTCCAACTTTTTTATATATATTCAGAATGCAGTTAATTTGAATATAGCAACTGAGATGCTACACATCCAAATTTTGTAACATTGAGAAGTACACACTCCAGCAATACAGAAAGCATCTCCAAAATCCATTTTCTTACAGAAATCACTACACACATTAAACCATGCACAAATTATTGTATTATCTTTAAAGAGAGCACTGATTATTCCTGTCTTCTATATTCAAAGTAGAGAAAAAATATGGAAATATGGTTCCAAGCAGCAGCCAGAACTGATGCCTATTACATACAACGGGACATATCCTGCCCCAAGTAACTGTTTCTGGTTCCTGCTCTCACAAAAGAGAACTTTCAGCAGCAGCATCTCTCTTCTGAGTGACAGAAGCTCTCAGGTAAATCCAGAACACAGCGGGAACAGAGACATAGCAGCTGTTGCCTCTCTTATAGTGGCACAGCCTCATTTCATGAATGAAAGGGCTTTTCAGCTCCTGCTGAGATTACAGCTTGTATGGGCAGGAGCTTCTCAAAGGTGGAGCAACCATGTATGACACAATATGCCTTCACCTGAAGCAAGAGCTACAATAGATATGTTCCATCTTGGTAATTTAGACCAATCGACTTTCAACATGTACAGAGAATGCCCCAATTTTTTTTCAAGTCAAGAAATATACATGACATTCAATAAAAGCATTGAAAGTGGAAGATCAGAACATGGAGGAATCATAATCCTTCAAGACTGACACCACTATCCCTATCATCAAAAACGGAACTGGAATGAATGAAGTGCATTGTATCACCATGGGATGTTTTTATACAATAGCTTCATTCACAAGAGCAGCTTATTAATCTTTGACACTTGGAAAGCGACACAAATGGGCAATTAAATTATAACTATGACTCAATGTTAGTAATAAAGCTATTATCGTGTTTTGTTGAGATCATCTTTGGTGCAATATAAAAACATAGAAAGGATTTACAGGAGCTACTGAGATGGTTCATTTTGAATATATCATTACAAAAGACAAATTAAACAAGCAGAAACATTATTCCATTAGATACTATTAGAAATTAAGAAGCAGAAGGATATAGAAGGAACTGAGAGAGTAAGTGGTGTTAACATAAAACATTTCACTCAATGACAAAGTCATTCAAAACTGGCTACATTCTCCTGTGAAGAAGAAATATATCACTTCTGAATAACTATTGATTCTGTTTCTTAAAAAAGGAAACCTGCTGAGCCAAAGTTGCTGACAATGCAGTTTAGGAAACCAGAAGAAGCCACATCATGAAGGTTTCCATCACTTATTCCAACATCTAGATAAGGTAATGACTGAAGACAATAAATATTAAAAACAGATCTTGACCACCATGAAAAAATTTGAAGACTTCTTCTAAAGTCTTATAATAGGCTGATGATTGAAAGAAAGACCAAAGCGTTAGTTTTCCAGAAGCACAAAACAAAAATTTGAGGTAATCACTCCACCCTACTAGCATTTTACTTCTATCCAATTAAAATTGTAATTAGTAAGTCAGAGCACAATTTTGCAAGGGAAAAAATAATTAAAAATATTTGTATATACATATGTACAGTTCTAAACACTAAAAGTTGTAATACAAATAGATGTGTGTAAACATATACACATGTACATGTGTGTGTGTGCATTTATATTGCATTTAGTTGTAAAGAAAACACTACAGTCTAGATCCTCAAATGGAGGGTTCCCATTTGTTTCAAATAGTCTAAAACAACTCAGTAGAATTTAGCCACTTCAACTTATTTAAATAGCTGAAGGCCTAAAAGATTGTTTCCATTTAACCATGCTCTAAAATCAAACTGTGTGGTAGATACTCATAATTCTAAAGATGAAAATTAGACTTGTTATGGAAGAAATGAACAAAACAACTAGGATCTAACTTTTCTCAGACTTTGCATGTCCCAGAGCAGGGCTCATCCTTTGCCAGCCCCACTTTAATGACAAGAAAGATCCTAAAATTTAGCTCAAGACATCATATCTTGTCATTTTCCTCAACACTAGAATAAATGAAGAATGAGGAAGAACGGTAAGTTTGCGATAGTAACTTAAACAAAAATTAAATACTTTGTTAATGCTCTTTTGACACAAACTTTGACCAGATAAATTTGAAATCAGTGAGCAAAATTACATTTAATTGTTTCATTAACTTTTGTGACTTTTTCTAGCTATACCTGTGTAGTGCAATCAGGCTCAGATTCTTCTGAATCAGAAATATCAGAGTACTCTGAGGATCCATTCCTGAGTTCTGATTTCACACTTTCAAAGAACACTGAGGAGAGAAAAATTAAAATATAAGACCCAACATTTATTACATACAACATTTAACAATTCTTTTGGAAGTAAAGAACAAGGAACACATATTTAGTTTTTAACAGTCTGTAAACAAAAACATCCACATACTGATCTGGTTCACAAGCCAAGTTTGCTTAAAACTCTAGTGAGTTGCCTGCTGTTGACCAATAGACTCCTCAATCAGCTCACTGGATGAAGTCAGAGGAAAAGAAATCAGGTGCAGTAGGAGCATATTTTTTTTTCTCTCCCATAGAGCACATACTCACAGATGGCACCTTGGGCAATTCCTGCTTTTGATTATCAGCTAGAGTCAGAGAAGTGGCTCTCAGAAAACATTAATTAGAAATAATCTTCAATATTACTTTGTCTTAGACTCTTTGAACCTGGAATTTCCTTGTTTAAAAATAAAAGCAGTTATACAGAAATGCTAAACATGGAAGTCAGAATATTAAGTGATTTAAAGGTAAAAAAAAATCATTGCGTTACTTGCAATTTTACTTTTACATCAAAATTTACTGGCATATTCTCTCTGTTTTGTGCTACTACAGAGCTGCCAATCAGGGGTCAAACTGCAGACTTGTTAAAGACAATTAAAATATTACTGTGATGATACACAATATACTTGCACTGGTTTTCATCACAGAAAGACGTGAAAAGGAAGAGGAGGAGAAGAAATACCAACCTTAGACATGCTTTTTGCTAGTAGTAAGATAAAGTACTAATCAGAGAATGAAGTGTCAAAATAGACATCAAAAACACTGGCATATGACAAAGCAATCAATCAAATCATCCACCTAGTCCACACGGTTTACTTTTTTAAGTGCCGAAAGAACTCAAACATGAAGTAGCTGAGCAGCTCTCAGAAGCATGTCCTCTTAAAAGACAGCATACGTCCCAATCAACCACGAGTAGGAACACATTTGCAAGTGTTCAGAATCCAAGGCTCAAGGTCAGTGGGCTGTATACCTGTGTCAAGGCTGCTGGCAGAAATCTTGATTAAGTACCAATTTGTGAAAGACTACAGTATGCAGTTTAACTAGCAAAAGGTTTTTGGAGAAAAAAACAAATAGAATAAAAAATTCATGAATGTGTGTCAAGAAGGTAGCAGATAAAGAAAGCAACATATTTTTTTCAAGTTTTCCAGTACTTACAGTTTCATATAAAACTATGCTGAAGCCAAACCAACATTTTAACTTTACCTCTGGAATGAAGACAAGTAAAGTTAAAATGTAGGTTTGGTTTCAGCATAGTTTTATATGAAACCACATAAACAGAATGCAATTCTTCATAATCCATTAATTATGCAAGCATAAAAGATGCGCCTGTAACCCTATATACACTGCAATTCTAGCAGGATTTTGTTCCTATTGTAGACTGTGGCAAAGCTCATAAATAGGCATCAAATATATTTCAAGGGATATTATTAATTTCTAAACACTGCATAAGTGGAAATTATTTTTAGAGTCAGAAGAAAGCTAAGAATGAGATAGGTTGTCAGAAAGTGAGTAACATGAACAGCTGAGACCAAAATCTAGAAGACTAATTAAGATAGTATTAGAAAGAACTGCAAGGAATACCCAAACACAGTAAATGAGCACCACCACCACTGTATATGAAGGTAAGCTAAATAAAGTAATGTTCAACATATGACAATAAAATGAATATTCTAAATTACTGTTGTTCGAAAAAAACCAAGGGATTTCTGATGATAACTCAAGTCTTCAACTCATTTCAAAAAGGCAAACCAAGATTCTAGGACAAGCCACTGCATGCATGATACAGAAAATAATACCATTACATAGGTCAAATGAATTTTCCTTTGGACTACTGCCTTTTTCAAAGAAAAAAAGTGCTCCAAACTTAGAGACAATTTAAAGGAATTAAGGATATCTAAGTATGCTCACATGTGGAGCTTCAGATCTTAGGCAAAAATTAATGTGTAAGTAACGAACCACAATTTGAAAATAAACAACCTTCATCGTGAAGGCTCCTCAGGAACTTTTCTTCTGTCTTAAGGAACTGGAAAATTCTAATTATTAAAATGAAAAAACTATTAAGAAGAAATGTGAGTCTTCATATAAGAAGGCAAATGATTCCACAAGACAAAAAAAAAAAAAACCCTGGACATGTAAATAATTAGTAAAATATACAGATTTATAAAAGCAGTGCTAAATACAGAGCCTCATACTTCAGAAGCCCTCTCACCTTCTCACAGAGATTAACTGATGATACCCTACTAAGAGGGACAAATTATTTGTTATCTGCCTACTATCTATATGATCTAGACTGAATGGCTAAAGCCACCTAACATTACTGAGACATTCCTGGTTCACCTGGGGCTGCGTACTAGCACATATGACATAACACACTGTATGAGCCTCAGGTTCGATCCAGTCTGGCTATGCCAATATTCCTTTATGTGGCCAAACCGTTGTCCATTTTTACCACTTCTTTATTTTGCAAACTCTGTGCAAAAATATTACTGTAGTTTTCTCACCCTTCCCTTTCACATACAGATTTCAGATACATTTACTGATCTTCAGAACAACACATCATGTATTATTAGGACCTCTCATTTCTTCATCCATGAATGTGATTTGTGATTCAGATTTTTAAAAATTCAGTCTAAATATACAAATTGGGTTTCGCTTTTTTTGTTGTTGTTTTTGTGAATTACCTTAGTAATTACTATTGTTACTTTAAAATGAACCAGTCTGCCCTCAGGTGAAGTTATGGCTCTGCATGCTTCCAGAGACTGGGAGGAGTATTCCAGAAATCAGGTGAATGAAAGCAGTCAGCATCTGTGAGATCAGGCTAAACTACTGTGAATTCCAAAAAATTTCTGAAATCACCTTCCCTTCATCCATACAAAGTAACTTGCTCTGTTAAGCACAGCACTTGATCTTTGTCTCTCTGATAACACTGGCTCACCATTTAGAGAGGGGATCTTGGCATGACACACAAAGCTATATAGAGCTTGATCTGCTTAAAGGCATCTCTCTGTGGACATGGCCTCTTGGCCTAAATCCCAATAAGAACAATGGAAGGTAGCAGCTGTTAGAGAAACAGGTAGTTCCTTTTATGAAATTATCTACAGAAGAATATCTTTTCTCTCTCTCTCTCTGTAGACCTTCAGTGAGGGCAAAATAATTACATGTAGGTGATCTTTGACAGGGAAGTTTGAAGACTTGCTTCCATTAAAAATACTAGCGACAGTCCTGAGTACTCAGTTTCTGGAAGAACAATCTCAACATTGACTTCTAATTGTAAGTACCTTTCTTACATTTAGACACACACTGCCATATTCATTCTGTATCAAATAAGAGCAACAATTTTGAAGAAAATCTGCACCTCCTCTGTATGTTTTAATCTTTGATTCAAGTATAGTTTCATTAACTTAGTTTAATTCTGAAAGTGAAAAAACACCACACATGCCTAAGCCTTCACTCAACAAGCTCTTTGCCTTGTTGGTTCATGAGTACCCAAGAGGAACCTCGTTCCTGTGCAAATTTTTAATACCGTCCTCTGTGACCTTTTGGAAGCACAGTCAACAGGGATTACAAATTGCTTTGTTAATAAAAATAATTAAATATTTTATACAGGCTGACAATGGACTCAGATGTTACATATTGTTATGCAGGAAACTAATGGAACTGTAAGTCTCCAGAGGAGTCTCGTTATCTTTTAAGTTTTCACCTCAGTTTCCTAATATGTACCCCCATAGCCCTTGTAAGATCTACAGTGAAAGGATAATTAAATTGAACAGCTATGTCAAGGACCAATTTGTCACTGCGCACATAACAGTGCTATTAAAACCAGGCACTGAAAATAGGCATTCAGTATTGATACAGTACTGATCACTGTGTGATTGGCACTGCTGAACACTTGGCTTGAGGCTACAGAAAGACCAGAAAAGATTAACTCTTAGTGAAGGATAGTTTAGAGTAAAGTTTAAAGGTGAATTTTACTTTTCAACTCTACCTTGTTAGCTTCTTCAGTAGACACATAATATTTGACAAATGTTTTGTTGTAACTTCTAATATTGCTACTCTGATCATTAGTTTATCCTCTTGATACTTTGGTAAAATTTCAGTCAGATTTCACAATAGATAGATCCCCTTCAAGATCATCAAAATGTTCAACTGATAGGACTTAGAGACAAGCTTACTGTTCAGTGGTTTCTGGGCATCTGAATTCCCTTCTCCTTCAAGTCCTGAGGGCTGGTCTTCTACCTTAACAGTTGTCTTTTTCGACCTTGTCCTGTCATCTTCATCTTCACTATCTGCTGTGTAAAGACTTCGATCTGTAAATGGGCGTCTCTCATCTCTGTCTCACAAGAAAAAAAGTCATGTTATTCTTACAAACCTGAAGCAATTGTTTTCCTTTCATTATTTGCAACATGCTCTTGTGATACAACAGTGACGTTCTCTTATGCTTATCTCTTCATTCCAAATTGTATGTATTTCCATTTTATTCCCTGTACAACTGTCACTTCCATAAAGATGTGAAGTTTTACACCAGAATGTTTTTAATAAGACTCACTCTAATAGATGGATACAGAACAACCCTTTCTACTTTGAAGCATACCCTTCAGTACAAATCCAACTGAGCAACTGAATGAAATGCTGTAACAAAGGAACATGCAAAGCATCTCCTCCTCTTCATTCCATAACCGTGGCTCCACTAGGGGACAGCAGACACAACAGACAACACATTCCTTCTATATTCCTAACATGAATCTTACTAGTAAAAGGGAACTTAGAGCTTCACAAATAGAAAAGAAATGTTATTAACTATTAGCATGCTCCAGACCATAATGACTAGGAACAAGTGATCCACACACAATCAACCCTTTGTACCTAATTATTCTTCCATTTGACAGCAGAAGGCGAAGATCATTGTCTTTTGTTCGCCATTCAGGTACTGTAGAAGATGGCTGAAACGGCTTGTTAAATCTCCCGTTCAGTTTCGAGCTTGCTGTATCCTAAAGAAATAAAAGCAATGTTGCTTATTATTTATTTGTATAAATTCAATTGTTTTTTCTGCACTTCACAAAAGCTTAAACTCAGTGCCAGGATGGTTACCTTCCTGACAACCAACTGAAGAAAGCTCAGACAAAACATGTTTGGATATAAAAAACAGCAGACTGCATCTTCTCCTTCCTTGAATCATCTATACTCTCCTGAAGCATCTGTAACAGCTACAACTTCACTATTAATACTCCTTGTGTGTTTCCTTGGAGAATTATCATTGTATTCAAAACAAAGAAATACCAACAGAGACAGGCAAGATGCAATCAGGGCTTGGAACTGATAAGGCAACTCCTGGACTGGGTATCTGATCCCTTGAATTCGTATCCCAGAACTGATTTGTAAGACAGCAAAACATTAATAATGGAAAGTAACTTGCCATAAGCAGAACTTTCTTAGCTCAAAGCAATTTACGTTTGACACATACTCTGAAGCAATTGGCGATATGTGCCAAACCAGGAACATGTAAAAAAAATAATGCTGTTTTACAAGTCAATACTGATAGTGAACAATATATTTCTACATTAAATGACAATGACTAACACTCTTCACATTTTATTTTAAAAAACTGTTTATAGCAATGGACTGCACAGGTTAACTATTTGTGGTAAATATTTAGTTCAGCTTCTTGACTTTGGAGGCTAAATGAATGTCTCTTGTTCATGTCTTATGAAGATCAATGTAAAGACCCAAATCAGTATTTCTCCACTATGACAGTCCATCCTGCCCCAACTAAATTTGTCAGCATTTCTTATTCCCAAAAAGCTACTTATTTCCATTCTCTCACTCCTTCTCCCATTTCTACTGCTGTTTTTTGAAATAAGGCTATCAAACCTGAAAAAAAAAAAAAAAAAGAATTTTTAAAGGGACTACATTTCACTCATTCACTCCATGATACCTTTGTAATATGACCACAAAGTCCACAGCCCCACAATGGAGACCAAAGGCAGCCTTAGGCTTACTGGTAGGGAGGCACAGTCAAACAGGAAATAGGAACATGACCAAAAAACAAGGCTAATCAAATGACAGTAACTGAACTATGAGAAACAGCTATCTAAAAACATATAGAGAAACAGCCTGGCTCAGAGCCTCACCAAATCAGGGTTTGCAAGTTCCCTTTTCCTCACAGAACTGATTCTAAGTAGCAATGGATAGCTGCAGCAGTCCTAATTCAAAAACTGTAACACACAGCTCCTCTGAGCAACCTGTTCCAGTGCCTCATCACCCTCACAGTAAAGAATTTCTTCCTTATATCTAATCTAAATCTACCTTCTTTCAGTTTAAAACCATTACCCCTCATCCTATCACAACATGCCTTTGTAAACAGTCCCTCTCCAGCTTTCTCATAGGCCCCCTTCAGGTACTGGAAGGCTGCAATTCCTATCAGGAAAACTCAAAAGCAAGAAACGGAAAACAAGTCTATCCATGTCTGATATGACAAAGAGTAGTAGCCTATATTCTTATGCATGTTAAAAACTTTTCCCTTTCAACAGAGATTAGAAATCTACTCTGGTTTTGTTTTTCTTGCACATAACGATACTTGCCTCCTCCCACGGTGACATCTCCAGCCTTTTCAGTACCTCTCTGGTGTGGAGTTCCAGGATGTCCAGATTAGAAGGAGTTTTGGTAGCATGGTCTCGCAGTTTCCTCACCCTTCGTCTGGAGTGGTGAGGGGAAGTTGTTTCATGCAAAGACCGTGAAGTTGGACACACACCAAGAATTCCCTGAGTTTTAACTAGTTTGCTGTTTTCCTCCTTTAATTAAAAACACATATTTTAGAATAGTCTCAGAGGAATAAATCCACATATTTAAATGCTGCTTCTTATTCCTCTAATTAAATGTAAATTATAGAAATAAAATTGTTAGACCTTTCAGAGAAGTACTACGTATTTCCTATGGATTTGATATACAAAGCTTAGCTCTACTGCACCTCTTTCCCATTTGAGGCTTTTATACTCTCCCAAAATAGTAGTACTAACACCAGAAGTTACCACCAAAACATAAGGTTTTATTCATGAAGGCAGCATAGGGTAGACATGTATTGCACTCAACAGATTACACTTCTCTTCAGTTCTCAGAACTGTTCTTTCCACAGGCAAATGTGAGAAATTTTTGAAGAATCAATATTCATTAAGGAATAATTAGCAAACCACTGGTATAGGAGGGGAAAAAAGAAAGAAAAAACCCATTGACTATGTAACAGTGACAAAACGTAAGAAACAGCGGAAGAGATGACAACTGGACCAGAACTAACAAACAAGAGGGTAGGAGAATGGAATATGCACAGCATTTCAAATTAAACTCTTTAACAACAAATTCTCAGTAATTATTTTAAGTAGTTATAAATGAAAATGTTTTAGAAATACTAACCTACAAATAATTTCACCATTAAAATATATGTATTTTTTTAATACATAGAACACCCTCACTATACATTTTCTTCATCTGAAATACCCATAACTTAGTATTGCCAACAGCTTTCCTCTTGATCCGCTATTATTCAATGAATGTTAAACAAATCAGAAGGTGAATACGGTCAATCAGAAGCATAACTACTACGGAATTCCCTGATTCAAAGTTGGGTTTTTCAATGCAGGCTTATGTAGGGTTGCCTCTGTTCTTACCTCTACAGAACGAATCACTTTTGAGAGCTCTTTTATCAGATGCCCAGGCCTAATGTTGTCTGGAATTTCAAAGGCATGTTCTGTTACAAGCTGTATGCAAAGGGGGAAGAAAAGATACTTAATTCATTTTTTCAGGTAAAAGCCAAAGTAATACTAAATAAACAAATCTACAAGGAAAAAAATTGAAAGGAAAAAACAGATTAATTTCTGTAATAATGATTGCGAACTGCCAGGACAGATACACACACACACTGAAGCTTCCAGTCCAAACTTTAGAAGGCAGCAGACATCCCTCGGTGTATCTAAGAATCCCAAGAAGGGGTAATACAAAGCCATACTGACAACCACTTAATTTTTTTTTCCCCTCAGTACAGTAATCAGCTTCTTTTTTTCCCTTTAGCATGGTCAGTATAGAACCACGCTTCAGAATGACCTTCAAAACAGCTAAAACCTAAGGGAATTTTACTCTGGCAAAAATTTAATCCGAAGAGCAAATCAAGAATAACAATCAGTAACCGACATGCAGATTTTTTTAGACAGCTGCCTCCCATTTCACTTTTAAAAATTACGCTCTTAGCTTATTTAGAATCTAGTAGGCTGGAGAAAGCAATTAAAAAAAATCATTCCCTATAAACAATTTAGGAAGCCGTAACAGTTTATGCTCGCTTTAATACCTTGAAACAGTTTCAGAGACAGATTTCATATATATATCTCCAGTCTGAGTAAGTCCAAATACTCTACAGTTAGATGTAGTAAAAAAGGTTTATTTTGTATGTACAGTTTAAATGTGCCTCAAAACACTTTCAGTTAGAATTAAACAGACAAAACAGCACTCACACATAGATCAGAATGATTGACATTAATTCTGCTATCCCTTTAATCGACTACTTAAATGGAAAAACATCCCACAAACACTTTCTGCTACCCACATTTCAAAAATGAGATTCAGCAGCAAAATTATTGCTAGAAGTAATTTGATACTATATGTGCATTTCATTGAACCTGGCTTTCAAATGCTCTCTCCACCCCAAAAAAAAAAACCAATATGGATGTGTAACCATGATATAATAATTAATTTCAGTGCCATTAATTCTACAGGAAAGATTAAATCAGCTGCTATTATTTACCATTGTTCATTCTTTGAATGCATCACCTCTACACATTCACACTTGGGAACACAGCACCTGTCAGTAAACTCTAATTCTTCCAGCAAGTTACTGGTCATCTTAGGACCATTCAGGCCTTTCTTCTTAAGGACTTCACTCTCCCAAAAGTCTTCCTGTCCATGAAGACTTAAAGAGGAAGTGACCGATGCAACCCTCCAAAACACTGACTTCAAAGTTTCTCTGGTTTAAAAATACTGAAAAGCCTTCCTAATACAAACATAGTTTATATCAGAAGCATATTATTTTGCCAGTATGATTTATAGTAACTCTTTGAGCAAAGTAAGTTCCACTGGCACTTGCTTGCCACTATAAAAGGTATCAACTTACACCAAAGCTTTCTCAATTCACCTGTGTCAGATTAATTATTTAAAAAAAAATAAAAATCCATCCAAGCAACTTAAATATGCTAACAAATTCAAATAGATATATAACCTAACAGTCTGACAAAAGGAAAGTTCATTATGTTGGATGCAGCATTGTGTAAATATCATACCCGTTGTATAAGTTCTCTTACAAGGATAACTTGTGGGCAGAAAGACCAAACAGATCTCCAAGAGCCTGTTCAAGTCAGCATGGCCAGCAACAAACTAGAATTAGTAAGCTCAGTCAGAACCAAACTGCCTGTCAGTGAACAGCACTTCCCAGAAGCACAGGTTCCCAGAGGGCTTATTAGCTCAGGCACATGAAAAAACACATGGAGTTAGGCCAGATCCAGTACTGTGCCAAAACAAACAAGCTTTCCTGGAGAGCAGAGCACCAGCAAAGCCAGCGTAGACAACATATTAATTATTTTACAGGAGTCAGCCAATGTTCAGCAGAGACAGTATTCAACTGAAGGTAATAGCTTCATCTGAATCTAAACCGATTCTTCAGTAATACAGGTGTTCCTGAAATGTGCTCTCCAAAGCACTGACATAAATGGAAAATGCTAAATATCAGGACATTCCATCCCTCCATTGCCTCAGACTAGGATGAATCAACTACATAAACAGATGTGTTAGACAGAAGTCCCACCTTATCAGCTAGCATTCTTATCCCATCCTGAGGTGATGCAAGACTGTACTTCTATCAGCTACAATACAAAAGCTTATTAATTGGTCTAAAAAGACTCTATTAGCATCATGGAATATAAAATTGTCAC
Source organism: Grus americana (assembly GCF_028858705.1). Classification (NCBI taxonomy): domain Eukaryota; kingdom Metazoa; phylum Chordata; class Aves; order Gruiformes; family Gruidae; genus Grus; species Grus americana. The sequence continues at coordinate 64,484,204 of NC_072852.1, forward strand.
AATGATTCTTCCCCAGATCAGCAGTACATAATCTCCATAGAGTCTTTCAGTACTCATTAACAGATAAAAATAATCTTAAGGTCTGAAAGGGCACAGACCTTCACTTACTTCTAAATCAAAACAGAGCTCACCAAAATAGCAAACAAAATCACTTATACTTACTTCTTTTTTCATCCATAATTTTAAAGCCGTAAGTAAAGCCTTCACTCCTTGCACTAAATAGCTTGGAGGCTGGAAACCATCTTCCCTCAGTTCTAAAAAGGATATAGATACCAATTTAGAAACACACTAACAGTGAAAAGAATAGAACGATACCTACCCTTCAGCCAATAAAGTTGCCATTATGTAACAGCACAAAAAAGGAAAAATTGTGGAAGCAAATGAAACATGACTTCCTGTATTTGTGTGCACACTGTAACAAAAAAAACCAAAAACTAACAACTCAACCCTAAACTGATTCTACATAAAATCTTTTTTTTAATTATTCCTGTATAAATTAGAGATAGTTTACAACATACTAAAGGTCAATTAAAAGAAAAAGATCTAAGATACAGAACAAGAGAAAACATGTTTGAAGAAAGAAATCACTTTTATTTCATTCAGAAATATTTTAGTCAAAGGAGACAGAAAGATGTGGGATGTATCTCTAAATTAGAATTCCCATTGCTTATTCCCATACATACACCAAGTGGTTCACATTAGCACACTTCCATTCCCCAAACATTTTCTGTCACCCTGCCAATTATCACAGTTCTCCCTCACACAATTTACATCATTTTTCCCTCCTAAAATCAAAGGGGGTGGGGGGTGGAAATCACTCTGTTACAGAAGCTGCTCTTCTTAAGAAAGCCAGTGCTCCCAAATGATTGCAATTCCCTTTCAATTTTCTCTTTTCCTTCATGGGGAAAAAAAGAAGGGAAAAGACAAATCCTCCAGTCAAAAGTAGACTGCAACCTCTCCCCATGTTCCTGACAAATATTTCCACTTGTCAATAGCAAATCGATCAACACTAGCACTATTTGGCTCATTTTATTCCCTTACAAGAATACACTAATAAAACACTATTCTTATGGATAATGTGTTAGTCTGCTGGCAGAAAAAGGGAAGTTCTGTTACTAAACAGCTGTTCTTCCCTCAAAGATGCCTCCTACTCATTAAAGGGCAGGAAAAGGAGAGTCAGGCCTTTGAGCTGCAGCAGAAGTCTTCCTGCCCACTAGCTGACTCAGTTGATAAATTTTTGAGAATATAATGCAGCACCACAGGCTGGATTTTTTAGCTGCAATAGAAAAGACTGCATGATGTAAGAGTAATCAAAATTAATGAGTATCAAATAGATGAGCAAATTACCTATTCCGAAGCCCCAAGAACTATGAAGAAAAATAGTTTAGGTGAATGCTACAACACTTATCATGAAATACTTCTTGCCAATGAAAAGACAAAATCAAAATGTGTATGACCTTGTTATTGTTTTATAAAAAGAACCAGAAAGACACATTGTGTTGATTTTGCTTACTGAATTTCACATACAGTACTGCTAACAGCCACATACTCAACATTTTACAAGTCATGACCACTGGTCATCACCATTACCTTTCATAACCGAACTGGTATCATCCCTTATTTATAAAGCAATGGATTCTGACTAGCAAACACCTACTTCACATGAGTTGATGCCAAAGCCCAACATGATCTTCACTCTAACCATGGAAACCTCAATTATTTTTTTTATGATGGGTTTATAGATCACAGCATTGTTCTGCAACAAAATATCTGCTAAGCCATAGATTAAAAATAACATGACAGTAAGCTTCATACCCCTCCCCTAAGACGCAAGTCACAAGAGGCTCCTAGTCTAAGTACTCAAGGAGTCATGGGATAAAAAGGGGAGGGTGAAGAGGGGGGAACAGACACGGGACACAACTCATACTTAGCTAGATGATATACAGACATATATCCCACCGCTCTTCCATCAGGAATACAGCTCCTGTGTCTTCTATTGAGTTTGTAAATCTTAAATATGCAGGAGTTAAGACCAACGAAAGCAAGTTTTCAAGAAGAAAACACTCTTTTTTTGGAAGGAAAAATTTTCTGCAAGTTCGTTCTATGGTAAGATTTCTGAGTTGCTTTAGGTTTATCCAGAAACTGTAAACACTGATTTAGGAAACGAGGGTTGTTCAATGCCTTCATTTGCTGAAAGGAGAATAGATCTTTTTCAATAATTGTGACTGTTTTCATATTAGAAAAAGGTTACGTGAGATTCTGATCTCTTCCAAAGCAGAAGCTGAATTCAGCAGCCTCCTCTGAAGGTTGATTTCTCTCCTTTGAAATACATCATTTGGAATATGACATTTATTATTAAGATTAAATAGAGCAGGCAGAGGGCTAGATATTTGAGGAAAAGAAGGTGAAGTCAGGCACTCTCTCAAGCTCAATTATACATGGGTACAGATATAGAAATTACAGGACTAGATGAAGAAGTTTGGAAAGGACCAGCAACTGTCAAGAACAAGAGGCTGTTGATAAGCACTGATATAAATGATTTAACACCTTTCCTACAGAAGCCCTCACAGACACCCTTCCCTTCACAACAAAGAGCACCAGACAACAGGTAGTTTGACTGAAAAGGTCAAAGACAATTGTAGAAGCACAAGAAAACCTCTTCATTCAGCTGTGAAGCCACCAAGAAGAAACTCACAGATGTGTTAGTGGGATCATCTGGAGAGTCATTTGCTGAAAGAAGAGAAAGGCTATCAAAGTGAGTACTCAAAGATCTTAAATGACAAGGAAAAAGCCTGACTGAAAAACTGATGCCATTGAAATAAGTTTCCTGTTTTCCTTAACAAGGCCTTTTCAGAAAATAGCAAGTTAATCTTATTTGGCTGGTAGTAAAATTGCACTGTGCCAGGATCTCAGATACTCTGCCTTGGTAATCTAGGATATTTTCACTGACCAGATACATCATCAGCATTGGATGAAAAACACTAATAAAATAGTTCAAAGGTTCCAGCAGCATGATACAAAGTGTTAGCTGCACACACCACCAAGTGCACTAAGATTTCTGCACAGCACAAGTTACCCTAGAAACCTTTAATCACCGAAGTAGTTTTCAGAAAGATCATTTACTAAAACCAATAACTGTTGGATCTAAAACTGTCACAGTGCAGCATTCACTAAAATCTGGTCAAAAAAAAATAGTGTGACTTTAAGAAAAAAAAAAATTAAGCTGGAAAACCAGACTTTAAAAGTTTCCTCTGTTCACACAACAGTAGTATAATTTTCTCCATTATCAATGAAGAGAAAATAAAAATAAAAGCAGATACATGCATATCTCTTAAAACAAAACAAGGATTACCTTTTAATGTTTCCAGTAAGTTTTTGGCCACAAACCAACAGATGGCTTCAAAGAAAGGAAATTTGAAAAGATCCGGGGTTTTTAGCCTCTTCTCCATTTCGTAACACCTGAATAAATAGAAATATTACAAAACATGAATGTTTTAATTATCGAATTTGTTATTCAACTATGTAATCATTCAAATAGACACAATGTCCAAAATAAAATAAAATAACCATGGCCATGATAAATAAAAGAAGTCAAGTACCACATAGTTAAATCCCAACAAGACCACAGACAAGATTGAACTCTGGTCTCATCCAGGCTCTGACCTTATCAAGTTTGACTGCGGCACTTCTAAGAATAAAGTTGGACTTCATAAAACTAGGATACAAACCCAATGTGTGATCTTTTAACAGATGGAATTTTATCAGGATTCCACTGTAATAAATAAAAACAATATGTTTAGAAGACAGCTCCACATCTTGGACAAAAACTAAATACAGCTGCCCTTAGAGCAATGCTGACTTGAGGACGTTCATTTCAACTCAGTGTCGCACACCTGGGCTTGCTCAGTTTCGTTTTACTCACTTATACTAAGCTCCAAAGTAGAGTTTTTCTTTTTTTTTTTTTCTCTCTTATCACTTAAATTCTTGCATACCCTTCATTTTGCTTTTGAAACAAACTTTGCAGAAGTGAGATAAGAGTATGTGCTTGATACATTCTAACTGAAAATGCCACTATTGTCTGTTTGAGAGCCTGTACCGATTTGATCCTGGTTAAGAGCATGAAGAAAAGTATCTATTAAGAGAATATCCTACTTACTGAGGAAAAGGTATATAGGAAGAGCTGAGACTAACCTGAGCTGCATGCCAATATTGAGGTTGTGCAAAAAGTTTCCTCCAAAAGCCATACAATCCTGAGATGTGAGGACAGCATGAATCCAGCCTGAAATGACAGATTCTGAAACTCAATACATATATATAAATTATTCTAAGACTGTTTTTAAATAGATATGTAAGCAAAAATGCTGTACCTGGAAACAAAAAAAGCAAACAAATTTGTATTCTGTGCTAAGAGCAAGTAATCTAAATTTTAACAAATTGTAAATTACAGTGTTTCGGAAATTGAGTGGAACTGTAATTTTCTGAAGGAGTTAAGATTAAGACATTTTTCACTGGGGGGGGGGGGGGAATGCAAGACCACCAGTGATTTTTTTCAAATAAAAATTCCCAAAAGTTTTCCCTCTAATCAACAAAAACAAGCGAGGAGAGAAAAAATATACTGAACAAAATATAAAGTCATAAAAATAATATAGAAATTATCTTCCTTTCAATATTTACATGTTGCTTACAGTAACTGTGCTGTTTGCACAACATGAAAAAGCCATTTAGCAATATTGAAGTTTCTCAAATAGGAATTCAGAAGTAGTGCCATTAATTATTCTAAATCCAGTCATCCTAATTCCAGTGAAATTACGATCAGTTTAAAGCCCAGTCTAGGCACTCTGACTATATAAATTTGTCACACAATTGAGATATTGTTCTCATGAACTCTGCTATTCAACATGGCAATGCATGACCAACATTATGCTATCAATCTTGCTGATTACTACTAGGTAATTTCAAGTAAGTACACAAAAACCCATATGATACTAGCTTCCTGATTAAAAATTGTTACCTTTAAAATTTATACTGTGCAGCTTTAACGTAAATAAACTACAAATAGAGTTTCTTCTTTCAAGATTTTTTTTCCGATTTTGCACGCATACAGAAGATCTTTTGACAAGAGATGAGTTGGCCATACATTTGCAGATTACTTCATGGTTTGACTGAGTGTAGGCAAGAAGGCAAGACGTACAAACACAGGAAGCTCCCCAGCTTGAGAGAAGATCACACCAAACGACAAGCAACTATGTATTGCAAACTACCATTAAATCCATGCGCTAATTCAGTTAAGAACCAGCAGTTCTAGTTGTAAAAAGACCTGAACTCTAGCAACTATGATGACTAAGCAACATGCCCACTATGTAGCCTGGGAAGGAAGTCGCAAAATAGTGTATGAGAGAATGTAGAATACAACACCACATACAACCTAAGGGGTATGTTTTAATTAATATTATACATTGTTCAGTTTTACTTCTGTTCTTTGAGAAGTGCAGTGCAATGAAGATTGCCTTGTATTACCAGTTGCATTTTATGTTTGTTAACATGGTTTCAATTTTTCATTCTTATCATCACAGCAGATGAATACCTCTGACTCTCCAAGGAATATGCGTATTTCAATCTTTAAAATACACATCTTCCCAGACAACAAGGCTTCGTCATTGTTGCATCAACACCAAGGATTTTTATGGCATACCTGTACCAACTAAAGGATTTAATTTTTTTACATTCCTACTTGCTATTTTTATGCTTTAGTTTTGATCAAGGTCTATGTAACAAGGCAAGAAAATCTGGTGTAGACCACACAGAATATCTTGAATTATATTTAAATAACTCTCAAGAGCCTCCCAGTAGGTGCTGTTCATCTACATGCAAGATTAATTTTAAATCAAAAGTCTACTTTGAACGTATTTCAGAGATTATAAAATAATTATGACATCCACTAGCATCAGTGCAGGCAGGAAGAGCAAATGTGGTTTTCAGTAGAGATCACGGGTTTTTTAAAGCCTTTAATCAGTCTTACAGAATTTCCCATTTTTTAAACACCTGTCTTGAACCCTAGTTTAATTTATTGGTTCTTACACTATACTCCATTGTATGTATATGAATATATATGTATATGTGTATACGCACATTTACATTAAAAAGTATAATTTTATGTGTATATATACACAGATACATGTATACATCAGAAACTATCATTTATGACACTTTTCTTTTTGGCCATATTATAGTGAGAGCTCGGGTTCAGCTGACTACTTGGGAAGCAGTAACTATTTTCAAAGATCTGTGGGTCACAATAAAGTTCTTAATTCTGTAATTCTGCGTTCTTTGTTCATAGGTGTATGACCTTATCCCTAGATAAATGGAAAATTAATGTCATCTCTTGCCAAAAATACATGGTTTTAAAAAGCTCGAGGTGTTCAAGAATATTATTTTTATATTATTTTGTATATTATTTTTCAAGAATATTATGTATATATTATTTTGTATATTATTTATATATTATTTTATATATTATTTATTCTGTACATGCCATGAACTAGAACAGTAAACACTAAGCCCCATAGGTACAGAACTGAGGTATGAGAAAAATAAGGTAGTGTCTCTAGGAAGCCCATGACAGAATAAGGTACTGAACATATTATTCCAGAAGTAGAATCATCCACCGTTTTCCTTCTCCATGTATTTAAAGCTTTCTCCCCCCAAAAAGGGAAGATAGTACGCAGTACAAATCTTTAATAATAAAATAATAAAAGGTATTTATATGGATGGGCTGGATAAGTGAAAATACAAGAAATTAACTAGCACTCACTTTTTTGGAAAAATTGATTGATAATGGCAATCAATGGCAAATTCATTTTATTAAAGACTTCTAAGTTTATGGTATTTGCAATTTTGGGGGGTGGGGGTGAGGTGCTTTGTTTGGAGGATTTTTCTGTGTTATTTTAAATAAAGAAGTTTAATTGTTTTGGTGTTTCTCATTTCTCAGAAATGTCCTGTAATTTATCAGATGCTATTGGGTGACAGCTACAAGAAATGTTGCTAAAGAAAATCAGAAAAAAACATGCCTCTGCATCATTTTTAAAGGAAGATGCTGAAATGAATTTATGAACTCTAGAGTTTCATAAACTATATCTACAAATATCTTTTTATTTTTATTAAAAGGAATTAACACTAATTCAATTATATATTCTTCAATTTTATTTAGGGACACTTTCATTTAGATTCAGAGAGTCTCCACAGGCTCCACCACAGTTTAGACTTCCTGCTGGCAGAAAACAAAAAATAGAAAAAAACCACCCACCACACCCTCCCCCCCAAAAAACCCCAAAACCACCCATCCAACTTTTTTTTTTTAATCCTCTAGCCTACAGCTTACAAGAAGTTTATGTGATGTTTTTGTAATAATTTTGCCTAGTAGGTCTTACAATATTCAAAAGCTATAAAATCAAGATTGTATTATAAAATTAAGATGAGAATTCAGTCTAGATATCTAACAAATGGTGAACAATGTATGTTCTATGAATTGGAACTATTTCCCTGATATCCAAATTAAGCTTTAATTTGTTGTCTTATAATTGGGTAACAAACACCCTCTTTCCCTGATAACTGTTATTACTGTAAGACATCTAAAAAGCTAATTACTTGTTTTGAAAATCTAATTTTTTATTATTCTCTCTTATCCAAAATTTTAGGACAAACCAAATGTTGATAATGCAACCATTTTAGGATACCCTTAATTCCTGGTGATTAAACATGCTAAGTTTAATCCGACATACTAAGTCCAAGTAATAAGGGTAAAATCTTACCTGTTGGAACAAATAAAGTGTGTCCTTGCTTCACAACACATTTGTAACATTTGTCAACCTTGTCCCCAAAATATACTTCACTCTGGGTGACAGATGAACTCCAAGACTCATATAGAGCCAAATTTTCATCAGTGGGCTTGATCAAATAGAATATCTTCTCACCCTATTAAACGAAAATATGAAATAAATAAATTAATGTCCTGGAGGCACACTACAACCTCTGAGTCATTCCTAATCAAGTAACAGATTGATCTAAACAGCAAGTATTCCATATTCGCGCTATGGAATGTTAGGGTTTCCTAGCCCCAGTGCTCACAACTGTAATCCACCAAAAGCTTAGTGAGTAGTACACTAACCAGTTGGTGTCTTGTGATGTAAAAGCAGCAAACAAACCAACCAAAACTTTTCATTGGAGTATAAAAAATTCCAGCTTTTATAAACAATTTATGGATATGTGCACACATGCCAAATAAGAAAACATAAGATGAAGCCACTTTGCCTCTTCTGGGATGTATACATAATCAAAGTTTGTGAGAAGAATAAAAAGTTGAGCATATCAGTGATTTTCATTCAATTAATTTTTTTCATACTAAAACCTCACTATATCACCTACCAATCTACTGAAATGATCAACCAATTACAGTCTAGAAGTCACCAACAGCATGCTAAAATAAAAGCATAAAAATGCAATACCAACAATCAGTAATTCACTTTCAAGCTTCTCCCCAGGCTTTTTAAGCACAAAATTTCATACAGGTGATGATGCCATGGCAGAAGATTACACACTGAATAAAAATTTGTTTCACATAGTCATAAATCAAGAAGCCTTCATACCCAGAGAACATGGTACCAAACTGATGTTCCTCCGAAATCGATATGAAAATCGGTGTAGCTGTCCTGGACACCCATCAAGCAATACTTCTGAACAAAAGGCTTAGGGAAGACAGAATCATCTGGCCAATAATTTTCCACCCATGAAAGTTTTCTGGCAATATCCGGTACTTCCACTAATTCAGACATCCTTTTAAAAACAAACAAACAAAAAAGAACTGTAAATATAATCAAGAGTAAGCACGCCTCTTTTTAAATGACAGCTTTGAATTTTTGTTTCCTATAAAGTTATTACTTATGAATTAATAAAAAATGTTTTATACCTGCATTACATCACAGTAGCTGTCTACATAAAATACACAGCCTCCTATCTTTCCCACAACTGAAATTATATTACTACACATACTGTTCAACTTAGTGAAACCCACTTCCTACGTTCAAAGAATTTAAGTCAATACTCACTTTGTGTCCGAGAATTCCAGGCTGATCACATTCAATACTTTTGGTCGCTCAGGATTTGTGAAATATTTAATATAATTATGGAGCTTCATTTTACTGTCCGCTTGTCTTGCTACATCTATTACATCTATCACTTTGTCGCCACCTGTGAAAAATAGGATGACTTTCTTAAACCTATCACAGATAAAACCAGCCAATTAAGGTGTTTAAGAGAAATTTAACTTTTTTCCAGCCTTTAGCAAAACATTTCTGCACAAAAACTTCACTACTATCAGTATTCTCTTGGAACAGAGACAGATCAGTATAAACCAACTTTTTATTAGGTTTAACTTTAATTACTATAATCAGTTAAGGACAGAACTGAAAACACTCTAAAAATAAATCCTCTTTCCTATGGTTAACCAAAAAGAAAAAGAGCAGTATAGAATGACTGCAACTGGTTTTAAAAAAAAAAAAAAAAAAAAAAAAAAGGTTTGTCACTGCAATTGGAAAGACTAGTGTAGAGAAAGTTATCAAGGCAGATGTATTCCTCACTCTTCCTATTAATCACCATAGCACTTGAATATTTAACACAAGGACCACTGAGAATTCTTTACAAATAATAAATCCTACTGCTCGCAGCCTGTAATTCTTAGCAAATTGAACTAAATTTGTGTCATAATTGGCAAGTTATTAACACTGAAAACTATGCAGGTACTCCTTCGCAAACGTTATAAAGCCCACCCTCCTTATATACATGCATAACTTTTAAGCACACCGTAATTTCATTGAATAATTGTCATGAGTGTGCTTCATTTCTGAAGACCACAAGGACTGGGTTACACATTCCGTGTTTTAAAGTGATACATCTGTAGAACTAGACAAGCAAGACACAATCTTTACCCAAAAGAAAGGACTAACAACAACATTATAACAGTAATTGGTTTATGTCCATTTAGTTATACAATAGTCAAACTTGACAGTTAATTTTGGAAGCTGGAATGTATCTAGATGTACATAATAAACATAATTACTTTAAATTTGTAAGTTAGTATCATCTTGATAAATTCCAGTTGGAACAGTATTTATTCAGTTTTCTAATTTTTGATTTCAATAATAGAAAGGTAAATCTGTGGCATTCCAATTTTTTCCCTAAACTGGAGAACCTGACAGGTCAAAATATATGTATGAGAGAATGAGAAGATCAAGTTTCTTGCTGAATCAGAAGAGGCAGTATTTCAAAAGAAAAGATTCAGAAGTATCAAAATTATAATCACACTGTAAAGCAGAACACATTATTGTTTAAAATCATCGTAATGGTAACAACATTCCATATACTATGTAATTCCTGTATTCTGGTGCCATTGTAAAATGCTGATAGACAGAACACCTAGTTTCAACACACATCATTGTATTAGATTATCACAAGAACACAGACAAGGCCATATACAGACTTCCCAACTGTACTATATGTTACAGGAAATGTCATGCTACAATTGGCTCAGTCTCTATTTCTCTGTACTGCACACTTACATGAGGTTGAAACAATTACAGACTGTCAAGAGACCTGATAAGAAAGAAATGGTCCTTGGGAAGATTGAGCTCTCCTGCCAAAGGAAGCCAAGGTAGGAAATTTTCCAGGAAGAAAGATTTAATTCAGAAATGCCAATTTACTGAGCCCAAAACATTAAGTTTTGCAATATCCTAACCAATGATTAAACTTCATTGATCATAAGAGTGATTCATTCAATTCCCACAAAGAGAACAATCTAAAAGTCATTATACTTTATTGGTTTACAACATGTAGCAGAAAAAAACTCCAGCATTCCACATTCAGCTTGCACCAAAATTAACATGTTTGAAAGTTTAAAAATAAGGATGTAGTCCTATCACATATCTACCACACAAACAAAAGAGCAAGAAAAAAAAAATCCAAACCTGTAGCTTTAATTTTTCTCTCTGCTAGTCTTCAATTTAGAATATATATTTAACACCCTGGAAGCTCTTGTAATCATGTAAGTATTTATTTTAATTTACAGACAGGATCATTTGTAAGTACTCCAGAGTGACTCTTACCTACATAGCGTTCCACATCTAAAACGGAGAAAGTTGGCGGAGGAAGTCTGAGCCCCAGACCATCTAATTTAGGAACCATAATGGGAACATCAAACCCATGTTTCTCCAAGTATCTTTGTGTCAACTGGCTTCCATGCATTTTCAGAATGACTTCATCAGCACTGGTGGAAAAAAATAATGAAATATTAGCAGAAAAGCATCCTCCAAGCAGTACTGAAAAAAAATTATGTCACAGTTTGGGGGAGGACAGATGGGAATGGCTACATCTGAATCCAAAAGAAGTGGACCCAGTACTATTATATTAAGCATTTAACAATAAGAAAAGAAAACAACCTAAACCAGCGAGGAAAGGTTTACTGTCATGCATAAGCTGGGAACTCAATCTTTCTATATGACTGAACACAGTTAATTTAAGAGGATGTGGAAAAGGAATTCTCAGAGAAGGCTTTAAAGTACATTTTGATAACGACAACAACAAACTGCTTTACAGAATTGCAAGTCATTATGTTTCAGTGAAATAGCCAGTCACAGACAGCTCAGGATGAAAGTACAACAACGTTTCTCCACTTCCTTCTAAAGCACATGTGAATGGATAGACTAGCAGCTCATGTAAGTGTTCTATGTTATTTAGAATGAAACTGAGCATTATTCCTGGACTAGAGGAACTGACAGACAATATTCTGACAGTTCAGGCACAAGAAAAGAAAAACAAAAACTAACCACTCATGCTACTGCCCCCACAAAAACAAACAAAACCCCCCTCACCATCCTGTCCTGACAGACAACATAGCCCATTGCAAAACCAAACAGGGGAAGCTACTGGGTGAAAAGGCAAGTCATAGAATCATAGAATCATTTTGGTTGGAAAAGACCTTTGAGATTTTAAGTCCAACCATATCCATCTGAAACAGGGATGGGGCCAGGGGGGACTCTAAAGGACAAGGAAGTCATCCTTGACCTTCTTTTTCTGAAGCAAAGTTAGTCGCCTGCCCTAGAACACACTCAAGCTGACAACATTTATCTTTTTTTTTTTAAATGTGTAAGTAAGCTTCTGTACCTTGGGAAAGAGCGAGCCCGCAGCTGTTTAACAAAGGTCCGTGTTCCAGCCTGCACCGGTTTGGAACCATCATCCAACTCTGTGTAGTCATGTCTGTGCCAGTTCCTCCTCTTCTTCACTACAAGTTTCAGAAGGATTAAACTTTGAATTAGTTAAATCAGATGGCTCAGATTAGCAGTAATCCCATATATGAGCCAGACATGCCTCAATCACATTACAATGATTAACAAACCTTATTGTTTTGTATCATCTATCTGTGTGTTCTTATTGTATTGTATCTGTTCTTATTGTATTGTATAATCTGTTAGCAAAATGCACTTTGAAGCACTTTCTGTCTATACAAATAAACCTGTATCTCTCGTCCTCAAACATTCAACAGGCTGAGAAGCCCTATTAAATTCCCAAAAGGACTGCCATCTCATCATCTGGGAATGAAACTCCAACAGTGGTGAACTTGCTACCTTTCTACTGACCCACTAACATATCATTTACAACAGTAAGAAACATACTAAGGGTACTGTAATTTTTAGGTTGCGTTTCAGTTTTTCCTAGAAAAGCCAAACTCTGCTCTACAGCATTAGATAGTTGCTACTGGAAGACTGCCCCAAGAAGATTTACTGAGACCAGATCTATAAATTAAACCACTAGTATTAAGCAGAAATTTAGTTACATCTACTGAGGTAACACAGAAGGAAAAGCCACTGTTACTTGTCAACACAAATGGTGTTTTACAGGTGCATACAAAACAGCCTGCAATGCAAATATGACACCTGGCTAAACAGTAATAATATGAATTTGAACTTTATGGAAGAGCTCATTCTTAAGTTTACTAAAGTCACGATGCACTCAAAATCTAAAAAAGTGCTAGCAACACTGAAAACACAGCTAACAGTAACAGGAAGCTAAGGATTTAAGAGGGGAAAAAAGTCGTTTCTAAGAAGAAAAAATAGTCTAGAAAAAACAGTTGATTATATAGGAATAACTGACATCTTATAGTTATTACGCATGAGGTAATTACTCCTATTGATAAGCTGTTTCCTACAGATGTGACAAAATGCACCCTTTAGAAGACATTTAAGAGAATAAACTGACATTTATAGCTATTCGCTAACCTGAAAACCAGTGCTGAAGAGCCTGCTTAATGAGCCAACTATCCAAATACAGTAAAACTTCATAAATAATACAGTCAGGTTTATTAAGTTTTCAAAGCTATTTTCTCAGTCATAAATAATAATACAAGAAATTAGTGGCTAATACTAATTTGCAACAGAGTAGTTTCTCATAAATTCACTGCTGTTACAACAGCTCATTAAAATTGTAAGATGATACAGCTGCTTAAGAGATTTTATAGCACAGAACCAACTTTTAAAAATCTGACTTTCCAACACTTAAAAATCAGAAATGAAAGTTATTCTTTCACTTAGTACTTGGCAATGTACATCAACCTTCCATAAGTAAGAGAACACTGAAGAACAGAAAACAGTAATGAAAACTTTTTCCACTTACGTGTATCTTAATTTTTGAGGTTTTATAACCCCTTAAGATATTACAATAACAGTTGCAAGAAAAATAATTTCACTGAATTGATCCTCATGCTCAAATTGAAACAAAGAAAAAAAACCTACATAAGTTGAAATGCACATATAACACCTTCCCCTCCCAATCGCTCCAAACCAGTGGAAGGAACTAGTGCTCACCCTTGCTGTTCCTGAAAACTGAGGCACAACCCACTGTGACAACACTAAAAGTACACTAGACAGTTGCAGGGGGGTTAAAAAAAGCAAAGGAGTGTGCTGGAAGCTTTCATGAAAAATAAGCAGAAAGCTATTTTTAAATTACATTCCTTATACACTCAAAACAACAGGCCAATAACTGTACCTACTTTAGGCAAACACTATTCCTGGTCTTCTCGCACTACCAGTCTGTTTGCCTCAAAGGCTGCATGCGAGACTTCAAAAGGGGACTGACCCATAAAGGGGTGTACATCTGTACAATGAGGCCCCAAGTCTTGGAAGTGGTCCTCTAGGTTATATCGAGTGACCGAAAAGGCAAGAGAGATGTTAGCACAGGAAGACTGAAAAATTTTAGGGAGCATACATACAACACCACTTCTAAACCTTGGTATATCATCTCATATTGTCAGCTCAAACCAAACACTGGCATTATTATCACAGTCAAAAAAAAACCCCAAAACAACACCACAAAAAAACCCAAACCCAACAAGTGGGAGGGTATTTATAGAATTTGAGAAGTAAAACCAGATTAAGAAAGTAACGTCCTGACAATCACAGTCCTGTTAACGTTTACTGCACCTCATGCTCTCTTAAAGCTCTGGATTCTAGAGTCTGGTGACAGAACTGGCTCCCAGAATTCATACAAATAGAGCTTTAAGGATCACTGAGAAAACTTTGAAAATAACAAAATGTAATATGAAGACTCTAAACCAAAAAAAGCTAGGAAAAATCCATGGTGTATTACTATTTTTTAAAATCATTCTTTTTTTTTTTTAATTGTTTGGGATTTTAGGATTAATTATTTAGCATTTTACATGCACGGCTGCTTACTAAAGGTCTTCTAAAATTGTTGCTCTTCCAAATCAAGAAGATGACTTATTTTTGTTTGAAATACAAGAAGAAATTCATTGGTTAATTTATCTTTACATCTAACTATGCAGTAGCTTTTTTTTCATTATTGGAGCTTTCACATAATTTTGTAGGATACTGAAAGTAACCATCCATTTGATAGTATGAAGTATGTGTTTCTTGTATATTTTTAGTGAATTTTTGCACTGTATCATTTGATTAGACGGGATTATATACACAAGTGTCCGCTGAAATCACAGATATACTAGCCCTCTTAAATCAAACAGCTGAATTTTTGTCTCTTTCAAAACTCCTTTAGACAAAGGGATTTTAGAATACAAAGCTGTAAATAAAAATGCTTTTTTTACTTACATACATAATTTCATATGATTGAAGCACTCTGGAGCATTGCTGCAACACTTGAAGTCATGAGACATTATTGGTCTCTCTAAACACTAAAGTTAGTAGAGCCCAAACCACAAACTATCATAGATTTGATTCTGACAGCTTAGCTGAGAACAATTAATAAAATTCCAGGTGAAGACATATTTCAATATATCACCTCTGCTTCAGTTGTTAAGTGATGTGTCTGAAGCTTCTACTACATCTAGATGATCTTCTTGAGGCAATATGAAGTAATGACAATTTTTACTACAGATTCTTGTCTTTTTGAAAACACTTTCAACACAAACATCACTCTTATCTCACTGTCAAATTGCTGCAGGTGAGACAGAGCTTGCCATTAGAGCTAGCAGCCTCTGCATTACAAGAAAAGTTGTTCACAGGCATCATGGTGAATACTAGTTCTCCCAAATCAAGAAAAGAAGTTTCAAATTTACTACTTTATTATTTTGAAAGTCTGGTATGATCCCCCTTCTCCTCCTCCTCCTCTTCCACAGAAGAGCCAAGTAGAAAGGTGGCAAAAGAAATAGCTGTTATTTGTATTCTGATTTACAGGAAAGATATGAGGTTTTTTAATTGAAAATGACAAGTGTACTACTAAAAACTACAAGCATGTAAAATAGCATTTATCTTACCTTTTAGCCTAAAAACCTAAAAGTAGCTATCCCTAAGCTCACATACTATACAAGACACATATCATGCAATACATATTAATTACATCAATAAGTTGTGCGTTATCACTTTGTTCATACTCCACAAGACTACCACTGAGGGTGCAGTAGTTTTAAACTTATTTCTAAATCATAAAGTAAATTTAGCTTTCAAAAGATTCTAGTTCTTAAGTCACTGCTGATTATAAATCATTATGTGGTCTTCAAGGAAAAAAGCAAACACATTAGAAAACACAAATGACCATGACTTAGTGCTTTGAGGTTAAAGACACAGTGCATATAAACATTTTTCAGGTCTGAACACAGGAACTTAATTCATTGTTGGAAAGGTGAAATTCATTTTTACATTGTTTCCTTCTGAGAACAGAACTCATGGGGAAAAAACTAGGGAGTTGGATAATGCAATATCCTTTCAGAAGTTACAGAAAGACAAAAAGTATTCCATCTTTCCACTACAGATCTCTACAGCAAATTTATCTACTGAAAGGAGAACCAAAGAAGAGGTGACTCTTGCTGCTCTGTTTCACAGACTCTCTAGCAACTCATAAAATTGCATGAGGACCTTGGTGGAAACTTGTTTATAAATCAGAAACCTGAAATTCAGAGCTGTGTAACTCTCAAGGACATAAATAGAAAAAGAAAAAAAAGAAAGAAAGAAAAAAAAGAAAACCCCTACCCACAGGAAGTTCATATATATCCTCAGATCTCACTGGACTGTTGTGGCATGTAGCCTACAATCATCAAGAAAAGTAAGAAGGTAAGACAGCTAACTCCTACGTTTTCTCAAAGTTCCTTTCCTGGGTATTAGAATTTTGATGATTAAACTATAGGAACCTTAAGCCTTCTTTTGGATTTCCTTTTTTTTAAAAAACAAAACAAAAACCCAACCCAACCAAAACAAAAAACAAAAAAAACCCCAACAATGACTTCCTAATTTTCATTCTCTTACTCTCTGTCAAGTTCAGATTGTTTTCTTCTAGTTCTGTGCATTTTGATTTCCCTAATCTGTAGCAATGGCTTATATTTTATTCCATCTGCATCTCCAGGTCAAGGAACCTTTCAGGATGGTTGGTTTGGTTTGTGGGGGTTTTTTATCAGCTCAAGAGTTAGTCATGTAGAATCAGTACCTTCTAAATTATCAAACTCATCTTGAATGTTCTTCCGAATAGTCTTTTTGAATTGTACATGGAGAGAAAACAGACTGAAAGTGTAAAACAAAATTTGAATAACCCATACTTACTTAAAGAAGGTCCATGGAGAATTGCACAGTTGGGACAATGGTATAGATCAATGTCAACAGCATGGTGTTCCTCTACCCCAACACAGCTGGAATAATATTTTTAAAATGTTAATGAGAATGCATGCAAGATTTATTTTTCAAGCTGAAAAATAATTAAATCTTAAGTTTTTACCAGAACATGCTTAGTCTACAAAATTGTAATGAGATACCAAATTATCTCAACTACTGAGTTGCCACATAAATTTTGAGTAATAATTTGCTCATCACTGAACAGAGAATGCCATTTAAAAAAAAGAAATCATAAAAGGGGAACAAGAATCAAGTTTCTTTAAAAATGAGTCCACAATAAATACCATTACCCCTCAACCCCCCCAAAAGCTTTGATCCTAATTACAGGAAACAGTTTATGCAGAAATCATTCAAGCAATTTTCCTTATAAAAGTTAATTTAAAAAAAAATCTGAAGTCTATGTGCTGACAATGTATAGAAAATATCTTGGATTTTTTTTCTTGTTTTTTATTTTCTGCAAAAAGCACTTAACTGATTCCTGTCCACCAAGACAAATCAAAGAATATTTTCATATTCTTCCTGAAATCTTCACACTACTAGTACTAGCTATGTAAGTTACACAGTGACCACACAAACCATTTTGTAGAAGTGTTTTTGTTTTAAAATAGCAACAAGTATTTCAAAGAGCACTTGAGAGATGTAATGTTCTCCTGGTGCACATTTTTTCCCCAGTAAAACAGGAGAAGTAGGATTAAAGTTGAAGATCTTTATAACAGTCATGACAAAGCATCTACACTGCTGTATATCTAAATACCACAATTCTCAAGTAAAAATGAAGTGCATTTTCTTAGAAGTTGAAACACTAGAGGTTAATTGGAGAAGATGTGCTTTTGCACAAAGTTCTCAAAAAAAAAAATTAATCCCTACTTGCTGGTAGAATCTGAATGCTGGCAGAGTTCTTTCTCTCAAAAGTTCATTGACACTTAGAAAATTGCAGACTTGATAATACAGAAGCAAGACTACAACACAGAACATTTACACCAAAATTGGGTATTTATATTCAATGCATTCTAGTAACATGAGAACTTGAACAGTACTCCATTCAGGTAACCCGTTTCATATCAAAAGTGTAATGACAGCTTAAACACTGAAGCTTTGAAATGATCCAGCTACACGAAATCTTTTCCCTAGCAGCCTAGTGCCAAAACTGCTGACACGCTCCAGTAAGTGTCAGTACGTGCTGCCAAAACAATATACTAAATGGTCTAGCATTCAAAGCGCACCATTGAGCAAATCAAATCCGAAACTGAAGAGCATCTCCCATATAACTATCAGTGAGAAGTACACCATTCTGAATTCTCTGTGAACAGATTCAGCTGGTTCTTCTTCTTCTCCATTCACTACATACCACATGAAATTTAGAAATTATATAGCTTTTTTATATATATACTATTTTAAAATCTAAATGCAAAACTCAGCTGCCACAGTTCATCACAATTCCTGAAATATTTAGTATCTGTTTTAAGACCACAACTACAGGAATTGTTGTTACATGAAAATTCAGCTGACATATAAACAAAAAGGAAGGCAGAAGCAGCCTTTAAAAATGCATGTCCCATTTCCTTCTGCTTGTGTTCTCTTTTTATAGAATAGATGACTCATAATCCTATGTATTATAAGAAAACTGTTTTAAAAATGTACACTCTAAAAGCCCTAAATGAGAAGGCTAGTTTTACACATTCCATTATTTTAGCTAAATTTCTGATTTTTGAACAGTTAAAGATATTTACGTTGGACTGTATCTTGACCAAGTTTGCACAATTATTCAATGAAACACAGTGCTCCATGGGAAAACTTCACTTTCTCCCTTTCCTTTTTCTTGGTGTTTCTCTGATACATTCATCATGACCCCAATCAGATTACCTTGCTAACAGTAAGAACATACATATTTACTATACATCAAAGTATAGTATATATTTACTATACATCAAAGTATAGTAAATATTTAACAATTGTTTGTCATATTCTGTTTAAGAATGTTGATTTTATTGTCTCTTATAGAATGTTACAGATAGCCTGAAAATAAAGCAGAAAATCTGTTAAGTACTAAATACTTTCTGACTTGATTAATTCCATAACCTTTCACGAAGGCACATGGGGCTTTGTGTACAGAGAGAGCAGCAGATGCTGCAATGGTATTAGAATAGCTGGAATAGCCATTCAATAAAGACAGCAAACATTTTTGGTCTACTAGTTATGCTCTAAACTCAGAACTAACTGGAAAGGCAAAACACTAACTGGGAAATACTGGAAGTGAATCTAGTAGTCAACACCTGACTGATGCAAAGGGCAAATGAGGTGCCAGCACCTGCAAGACCACGCATTGCCAAGGATGCCACAGAGCACATCAATCACATACAGCACCATTACAAGTCACTTTCCTGAGTCCCTTTCTCCAACATACACAGATGAATCTGACATTAATCATTCTGGCTACTAGCAAGCAATCAATTACTGTGGTAAGTGCAACTTCAGACCTCAAGCATCAAAGCAAGGTCACCAAGAGGTAGCAGAAAGCCTGGAAAGCATTAACATACTCAAATACAGTAACACTCCCAATCCACTGATGTTTTTCCTGAATGAAATATCATTATTACCCTTCACCTCACCACCCATTTGGGTTGAAATGTCATTAGTATATATTACCTAGTTTCTGAATTGCTCATCTCCTGCAGGGAGGCTGTAGACTAATCTTCAGGAATGGCGAAAAGTTTACAGTATTACAAAATAAAAAATAAAATACAATAACAAGAATAAAAACAATGGTAGGAGACTATGCAAAAATACATCTCTAATTCTGTTCATGAAGGCGGAAGACCTAAATAGGCCCAATTTTACTTGAAATGGTTCTAGAAGCAGTAGCAACGTAGAGAAATTTAGTCAAAAATAAGACTCCATGACATCAGTCTCTGAGTGGTCAGACTTTCATAACTTCCCTGAGGTGTCCAGTGTCAAGGCAAGGTCAGGAAGAGGTAGTAGAAGAATCAGGGAAGCACTGAGTTTTTTCACATACAAGAACATGCTCATCCCTGGCAACTGAAGAAATCCTTTGCTACTCAAAGTTTGAGGAATTAATTCTCCAGACTTAAGTCTCACTAAAAGGTGAATGTTTTTGATTAAGTCTCAACTTTCCATTTGATGTTGTATTTTTAGCTATGAAAACGGAGCAAGTGTAAATCAAAAACAATCAGAAGATGACTATCTAACATATCTGATAGATACCAATGGACCTCTGCTTTTCCGTAAAGGGAAAATAAGGCTTCTTTCACAGGGAAAAAAAAAATCCTGCAGAGGCTGTTCTCTATTGCAGTATGGCTATTAATTTAGAATTTAAGAGATGAGTACAGATAATTTGGTATGACAGATTCAACAACTATTTCACAATTATGCTGGAATGCCTTGTACAAAGAGTTTGCAAAAGTCCAGAACATTTACAGGAAGCATTATCCCTAAAGACTGCACAGTTGTACACAGTAAGCCACCCAAGGCACCTGGCACCTCTTTTCTCCTACAGCAGCACGACATTGTGAACAAGTATTGGATCCATGTCAGTCACCACATAGGCTGCTGCGCCTTCCAAATCTCCTACCTGCTTGCTCTCGATCCAGTCTGTTTTTTATCTTCCCTATTTCTGATGTTATCAAGCATGACCACAATATTTTACAGATTGCTTAACTGCCTCTGTTGGTATGACTGAAAGAATCTTGGTTTAAGAAAAAAAACAAAGCACTCTTGATTCAAGGCCTTATTTTCAGTGTCCTTAAAGGGACACGACTACTTGAAAAGCTATTTTATCTGATTAAAACAATTAGTGTATATATAAAATTCCAAGTACAGAAGGGAATGATTAAACACATAGCACTAGAAAAGTCAAGATATGAGTTAAGTTTGGATCCCCATTTTCCCAATTTAATTGGCACAGCTGAAAAGACTAACAGGCCAGATTATCATCTGTCAGCAAGATATTCCTATCAGGAAATTTCTGAGTTTTCCTGTATACAAGGCATACTGAAAATATAAATCTTGAAAATTGAAAGATGTAAGCAATTCTCAATGATCTAATAAAAGGGCTACAGAAAACAGATGGATCATCCTCAGCATGGAAAAAATGAGTTCATTTGTCAAGAAGCTGGGTCATACACAGGACATCATCCTCTTGGATTCCGTCTTCCCGCCATCACTTCAATGCCGTAAGCTCCTTTTTCACCCCTTTCAGCAGCATGTGGAAGATAATCTAACAGACTCTTCCTTCCAGATGCAATTGCTCTTCATATGAAGTTTCCCACAGTAGCTTCCACTTTTCTCAACACTAGCATGACACTGTGTACCTATAAGCTTCACCTAGCAGATGAGGAAACATGACAGGCCATCACAGGAACATCTACTACTTCTTCAACAGATAGTGTTAGATAGATACTGGTTTACAATTAGATACTGATTCACAGTTCAAAATTGAGACAAAGGGTTTTTTAAGACTCTTACTTTCTTCTTGGGATACAAAAAGTTCAGGCCCAAAGACCTCTTGGTTTTCCACAGTCTGACCTGAACAGTCTGACTTTTTTTGCTGTCATTGTGCAGCAAAAATGCAAGTTCAGGACTCTTGCTAGTATGTTTAATTAGGCACAATACCTTGTATCTTTTCCAAGCTATAAAATTACTGAAAACTACATTTTCCAAGATCCCCCTATATTGTCCCTGAATGAACACTTTGGGTAATTAATGTTCTTTTCTTTCTCTACTACCCTATTTCTGAACAAGAACTTGGCACTTCCTGTTCTTTAAGTCCACCCTTGCATCAGCACCCACAACCTTTCCTTGCTATGCCTCAGACAGCGTGGCAGGCTTTATCCGTAAAAGGAGAGAAAAGCAAATGTCTTGACATCCAGTAGGAAAAAAAAAATAAATCAACAAAAAGCCTGGAACAGTGGAAAAATACTAGGGGTATTAGAGCATGTTCCCTGTTACTAGGAATGCAGGGCTATAGACAATTACTAGGGGTATACGCATGTTTCCTATTATCTGATAGAGCAGATCCCCAAAATCCTTTTTCAGTTTCCAGTCATCCACAGAACAGCTGTGAAGATACATAGATACTGGGTCCCTACTGTGTCTTAACAGGGATGAGGAAAGGAATAAGTCAATTCCAGAAGTAGCGAAGATTCATTAGTAACAGGACAGTCTTAACTGTCCAAAACCTGAAGTCACTACCACAGAGTACAGTTTCATGTAATATTAAACTGAGCGTAGCTACTGCTGCTGAAAAAAGGTCCCACCCTCCTTCCCCCAACTGTCTGACCATGGACTTCCATTGTTTCTCTCACGAGATCTAAACCATCAGGTAGCCAACATGACAAGTCAGTTTAACAAGCTGATCCAAAGGAAAAAAATTAACCACCACTTGACTCACTTTTTCAGATAGGTTTTAGAAACCCTAACAATAAGATTCCTATAGATTAAAAAAATAAAAATAAAATGGTACATGTTACAGTTATATGCAGTTATTTACCAAGCATATAACTTGCTGTTATTTTCAAGATACGATATTTGAAAATATTCTGTTATTGCACCTCTACACTATTTCGTCTTTCTAAAAATGATTGCTAAACAATAGGAAAAAGGTATTTGTTTAGCAATCTTATGCTGACAATATACACATAAGAAGGAGACTGACACTTGTGTTTTTAGTATCAGGCCTTATTACTGAATTTCAAATCATCACGATGAGAGATACTTCTATTAACATACTGAGCAAATAACTCTTTAAGTAGTAGTAGGCAAGTATTATAGTAAACTTTTCAGTTTACCTGTAACGAGGTCTGCAGTTGCTGCTTTCAGTCCTCATCTCTTTGAGCATAACAAAACCATTGCATTTATTGTCAAAATTAATTAGCAAGCTTGCAAGTTATGCAAAGAACAGCTTTTCCTACTCCATCCCAAGAATGCAAAGAAAAGCATGGGGTAGGAAGTAAATTTGGCAAATTTTACGGAATTCTGGTTAGTTATTTAATTCAAGCCTATTCTTTCCAAGTGGGAAAAGAATGCCAAGTAGGCAATATTTACAGGTTAAAACAATGGAAGTACTAAAGACGTCACTGCCACAATCAAATGTTCAGGGACAATATTAAAATACTTAATTAGGAATAGAAAGACAAAGTCATAGTGTGACAGACTACATACCAGCCATGAAAACAGCTAAAAAATCAAGTTTATTTGAAAGAGAGTCTAAAACTTAAAAGAAAGGTCGTGGGCTTTAAAAACCTTAACCTCAAGTGCCAGCTAGATTTTTTTTTTTTTTAACGCCCTCTATTCAAAATGCATGCAGTTACATCAAAATAATAAAACTGATCAAAAAACAAAAAGCATTATGGGAAAGCTCAAGGAAAGTGCAAGCTATCTCTTAGTCTTACCACGATAAGCCTGGTAACAATTCTGGAATCACAATACTAGTAATTTTAGGCTTACAACAATTTACTTTGGCAATTAAATAATTTTAAAAGGTTACAAACTTCTATACACTAGATATAGAACCATACTGCCTTAAAATAAATTACAGAAAAAAATACTCAACATAAAAATATTTGAGCCTTTGTTTTTGCCATATTCACTTTTGAAAATGAAATACCTTTTAAAAAGTAATGACTGGTATAAACATAACTCAAATAGCATGCATGAAAACACTTTTAAAAAATAATTTAAAAAATAAAAAACAAAACACAGAATAATGGTTACCTGTAGCAAATATTCCCTGCTCTCAGAGCTACCAATTTTCTCCAGAAAAAAAAATAATCATTTTTTAGATTTGTATAAAATATATGCATGTTGGCCCAACAGCATACATAGTTTTAATACATATTCACTCACACACATTCCACCAACCAAGTTATCAAGGACAGAAGAATGACATGTTAAGGCCAACTCTCAAAATACCCAAAATATATTAACATTCAATATTGCATGATCCTACAACACACATAAGAATCACAAGAAAAACAACACCTCGTGCCATAATGCACATAAAACTCTGACATTTGATTACTCAGAGGCATCTGCTTTGACTCTTCCAAAGTCCTAAGAGATCTTAGTCTACTTTAGATTAACCATCACATTGCACACTAAAAATGGAAACATTCATTACATAGGTTTAGACTGTGCTATTGTACCCTACTGCTTCTCAATTATGTAGCATTTATCTGAAATGAGGTATTGCAGTAACACAAACATGCAGATAGGCTCTGGCTTCCTGGACCTCCAGATAGAAAATTTTAAGTTTGCTAGCTATAACAGTGCTGTCCTTACTGAAGACATTTTTAATGGCAATACCCACGTGCATTCTTACATTGAGAAAGAAAATCAGTAAACATAATTTCAAGTAACAGTGCTTTTCACTCCCTTAAAGCACAGAGGCTAAAATAAATAAAACCAGTACGTGGCATCTTGTCAAAGCAAGCTCAACTCCACAGAATGGATTCTGAAAAGTAGAAACCTAATAGGAAAATGATGATCAATGGAACAAAGCTATCAAGTTGCATAATGATATAGGTTCAGTTACAGATACACAAAACTTTCTGCCTACATTTTAGGGATGTAGCCATATATTCAACATTATCACCATGGTACCTAAAATCTCAGGGAAGTAACACTGACATACATTATTTGTACATTGATTCTTCCATTCCATAATTCCAGTCCAATCTGCAAATTAGTTGATATGTTTTTGAAACCGAACACATGCTTTTTTCTAAGATCTAGATTTTAAGTACAATTAGTCCAATTTATTGAAATTGCCGGAATGAAGAGAGAAAGGACCATTACTTGTACAAAATACTTTGACAACTGAATACTTGGTATAATCAGCACAATCTTACTTCTAATCATCTGTTTATGAAAAGATTGTGTAAGAGAGCTGATTTTCTATACAATGACTTCATGTAACTATTAGGAATTTAAGCAAAAAAGTAAAACAATTATTTAAACTGCAGTCAAAAAAGTACATACTCCAAAGAGCTTTACATGCAAAAATACACACTGAAGGCAAAAAACCTTTTCACTACAATGTAAGACTGCTGGGAAGAGACACATAGTCCAGCTTAATTCATAATAGCATCGATCATCATGGATTACATGTAGCAGTTTTATGAGAGAAGTACTTTTCCTAATGACAATTTCCTGACAAGGCCAAGGTAACATTACCAAAGTACTTCTGACGTATTCCTTCTGTTTAGTATCATCTATTAAGCACATACCCAATTTCTTCTTCCTCCTTCCTATGCCAACTGAGATTTCTACTTATTCTTCCCAACCAGACTGAATGCATCAAGCTGCTTTAAAAGAGTATTTACAATTAATTTCTGTCCCTGTCCTTTTAAATTCATTGTTTTACAGAAATGAAGGTCTGAAGGAGTCCAGATCTTTTAATATGGATTTTCGCAAAATAAGCTGCCTCAAGAAGATCAGAAAAATAACATTAAAGAAAACTACAGCAGACCTCAAAACTAAACAGCATGTCAGTGAGAGAAGAGAGAAAAGGCATTTTAAAAGCAGTAGTGGTAGTTGAAGGCCTCATTTCAGTGTGAAACCAAATAAATTAAATCAGAATAACACCAGCAAGTGAATGAAGACATAAGATTCATAGGAAAGAAAGAAAAAAATGTCTATCAATCTGACCTGAAGAAAAAATTTTTAGCACTTTAAAACCAGTAATCAGTGCAACCCTTCACATATGAAGCAAAGCATTCGTCTCAGGAATTCAGAAAGATTCTCTGTTGCAGTTCAGACTCCCATCTTTCTCCATTCATTTTTCCAGTGTGGCCAGAGTGACACACCAAAGAAAAGGAGAAACAATAGCCCAATCTTTCTTTAGGCACTGTGTCTTAGCGGAGTTGCAACTGCTAGAAGCCTGTTGAAATAAATGAGACCTGTCCTGTCCTTCCCACAAATGATACAAGAAACAGGATTAATATTGGATTACAAGTAATTCTATGAATACTGGAGTCCCAGTTTATCTGACCACAGCCAACATGAATTTTAATTCTGGTTATGAAAGTTTTTCCATCATGTATTTTTATCTCCTCCTCAAGATTCCAAGCCAACAAAAGTTCACCTCTTTCACCCTAAGATATTCCAGAACCTAGTAAAAACCCCTGACAGGTAACTGTATCTTATTTACATAATTTGCCTTATTTCACTTCCCAGACAGGGTTATTCTCTTATAATTGTGCTTACAAATGGGGAGAGGAAAAAAGAAAAAAAAACAAACAAAAAACCCCCACCAAAAAAACCCCCAAAACCAAAAACAGGAAACAAAAATCCAAACCCTTACATCCAAGCAGCAAAAAACCCCAGTACTTTAAAATAATATCTTCAAACCACAGAGGTTTTAAAGGCAGAACCACCACTCTGCCTCGATTTTATGAATAGAAAAGGAAAATACATCAAACCACAAAATCTTCAACCCATTTAAAACAGCTGCCATAGCTCTCTTGAAAGAGACTTCATAACTGACTGCCTGTGTGTGGTTGTACTCTACTCAAGAACAAACTGCTACTCAAAATTGCTACCATTATTTCGCTAACAGAAAGAGGAAGAAAAAGGCTAAGCTCTACTATAGAGATAACAAGAGGATGGAAAAGGGAAGTCAGTAAACAAGTTAATTGGACCTTCACTCATTCAGGAATAAAGCAACTATGACAACTGTAATACAGCAAGTGAAGGCCACCCCTTTTCCTGAATGAAGATTTTAAAAATGAAAATTAAATAAGCTTTTCTTTTTGTTATATATTGTCTACACGTTTGCTTGCCTCAACTTTACATTCTTAGTTTTTTTTGTCTTAATCTTCCTCAGCACCAACTTGCATACAGACTCCTGTTAATTATCACTCTGTCTCTAGCCATCTTCATGAAATATTGCATATGATGTAGTGTTAAGAATTACTGGCATCCCAAGTCCTTTGACCACAATCAACACAAATTTCAGTTCCATGTCCAGTGCAGAGTTTCCTATTGCGTAGCAAGGGCCTTTTGTACACAGAACAGACATACTAGTTACTTGTTTCTAAGAGAGAGGGCATTGGAAGAGGAGGGGAGAAGAGAGAAATTAACTGAATCACAAACAGCCTATGAAGAGAAACTGAGGTTCAATCCAAAATGACAAACAAACCTTAGGAAGCAATGACACGATATAGCTTGCATTGATCCAACAGCTTGCAGCCACTGGAAGGGGCAGGTTAATCATTCCCTTCCAAGCAAGCACTCCCATTCCCCTTCCATGCAATGGCCCTGGTACTTGCCTAGTTACAAGGTAACCTGTTTTCACTCACTTATCTGACAGAAACTAACCTAACCAGTTTTCTGCCTGTTTATCAAGTTAGCTTACAGCACAGTCGTACAACTATCAGAGCCAATTCATAAGAGGGAGTGGGACTATACAACCTGGAGAGAGGGATATGAGAAGCAAGACTGCTTCTTTTGGCAATGGAAGTTACTAGGCCCAGTCAGTGTTGAACTTCACTCTCATTATCCTCTAATACTCAGAACTACTCCGATCTAATAGATAAATTGCCAATAGCCTACCAATTAGATTACAGGGAACGTCCCTCTCTGCATCTGAAAAACCTCCTAGAAATTAATTATATACCCTGCACAACATCAAAAAAGATGTTACCAACTCCAAGAGATGCACATACTAGCACTAGATGCCATAAGTGAACCAAGGTTTTTCAGATAGCACAGCATTTAAGATGGCCTTAGTCTGATTGCCTTTAGGTATCCCAATTTTTCTTTGACAAAGTGTTTACTTTTACCAGTTCCTTGAGACCAGTTATCTGTAGCTCCAGCTACAAGAGTAGCTGAGGCAAGTACCAGCCAGAGGTATGACTATGCCACTCCAGTATGTTATTTGCCTACAAAAGACTCTTTCCAGTAATTCACTGAAGAACAGCAGTAACTATAACAGATCAGAAAAACAAACAAGTAACCCGAACAGTTTGAAAGCCACATTTCTAAACCACATCAAACATGGCATTCCATAAAGCAGGACAAAATCAGAAGGACAAATTTTCAGCTAGAATCCCACCTCCTAGTTTGAGGGAAATGTGATGACCATTCTGAAGTGTGAAGGTATCTACCTGCTCTTAAAAGAAATATCACTTTATGCGAGCTTGTTGGGAAGCAACAAGACAATGTTTGGGGTTAATTTTTTAGAGATTGAGTAGAAAAAACTCACTAATGGTTCTTGCATATTCACTCACAGCAGTTCTTGAATTCCAGAATTACCTACACCCAAGTCTCATAAAAAAAAATTATAGAATCATAGAATATCTCAAGTTGGAAGGGACCCATAAGGATCATCAAGTCCAACTCCCTGCTCCTTGCAGGATTACCTAAAACTAAGCCATATGACTAAGAGCATTGTCCAGACACACCTTGAACTCTGATAAGCTTGGTGCTGTGACCACTTCCTTGGGGAGCCTGTTCCAGTGACTGACCACCCTTTCAGTAAAGAGCATTTTCCTAATATCCAATCTGAACTTCCCCTGACACAGCTTCATTCCATTTCCTCATGTTCTGTCACTGGTCACCAGAGAGAGGCGATCAGCACTTCACCCTCCGCTGCCCCTCTTGAGGAAGGTGTGGGCTGCAATGAGATCACCCCTCAGCCTTCTCTTCTCCAAGCTGAACAAATTATATAATTTAATAAAATATTCTTATGTAACAAACAGATCTCTTCAATATTAGGTATTAGGCCAACCACCTCTTTTAGGTGATCTGCACTGTATATTAAAAGCAGGATTTAATTAATTTGGGAATTTGTTGGTATGTCTTCAGCAGTTCCATTTCCTTCTCAGCAGCTGGAAATGTTGACTGCTCCTCATCAACAAAGGGCATAGACTGCAGTCTCCAACAGAGAGTACTAGCTAGTTATTCCAGTTGCCTAATAAAGATGAGTTGTTCAGAAAGATCAGGTTGCCTAATAAAGATGAGCTGTTTAGAAAGATCATGAAGCATGACGAGTACTATCGGTACTGCACTATGTTATGCAACGCACAGTCTGTAAAGCTTTCCACATCCTGAGTAATACTGTCAGTAAGACACCATCAGATCTGTCTTGTTCTCAAGCACAGTGATGAAAAAAGATTTGGAGGTGAACAGTACCAAACCCACAATGGTTTCCTAGCCTGAGGGAAATGATTAGGAAGCTAATGATTGTTTTTAAACTGTGTCCCTTCATTGGAAAAATGACATCAGGCATGATTTGAAAATACAACTTTCTGCTAACAACATTAGGCAATACTCTTTTCTGTCTCCCACGTTCTAGCACCAGTAACGAGTATTAGCACAACCTTAAGACTCCATTGCTGCAAATCCCTTATTTCTGGGTTACTATATGACTGATTTACTGCTTTTACAGACTGTAGCAACAGCAAACTAGGCTTCAGCCTTCTTTGCACACCTTTTAACTGGCTCCTTACACTGACTACAGTGTATCACCTAACTGGTTTAAAAATTTTGGAACCAGATTGGTTTTAAAGACTTCCTTGAGCCTCCTATTATGTAGCCTTAACACTCACAGTAGCATTTAGACTCTCTGCAGCTGTACCTGAAATGAGTATTTTATTACCTTCAAAATTCAACTCATTAAATAGTTCTCCTCCTGTAAGAAAAAAAACAACCACCAAAAACACAAAGACATTTTTAAACTCCTCTGCTTCTCAACTGTGTAATTCCCCCTCCAGTCTACAATGTTTTCCAGACATTGCTAAGAACGTTTTAAGTAAGCATTTCAGTAAGCAGAATAATTTCTGCATCTTCTAACCACAACATAAAATAATACGTGATGACTCCTATAGCTTTGAAATACCTTACTTTTATAAGGCAAACAGACTTGCAGTCGATAGCAAGCAGACAGACGCTTCATTTTTGAAGAAATTTGAGAGCAAACTGGCTCATCATCTCTAGCTCCCCATCCTCGTTTCAAACGCAGATGGAGTAGCTGATTACATTAACTTCTATTTAAGCTATGATACAAGCAAACTGTTTCAGATACACAGATAATGAGTTTAAATATCAGATGTTACATTGGCTGACTGGCAAAGCAGTAAGTAGAATAAGCTCCTTCAATCAACTAGATAATGCCCATAATTTAAAGATCTTTATTGCATTCTCAGCTGCTTATAGAGGTCCAGGGGGCCATACTGGCCAAAACTGCATCCATGCAGTCCGTAACATATCAAGAAGTTATTGTTACACATTATTCCATCTATAGAAATCTAACTGTTCAATCCTCGTCAGATGGAATTAATGAAGCACACTAATTTTCAGACCACGCAGAAACTTCAAATAGTGCAGAACAAAGCTAGAGTTTGGGGGCTGAGTTACATCAGGACTAAGATTAATTTTATCTGCATCAATTATTTTTATTCTGGATGTAATTTGGCATACTGATTTTAAACTAAAACTCTATCAGATCCAGGTTTCTGAAACCAGTTTTGCTCTATCATAAGCTAGAGTCATCTAAATTATTTGGAAACACACAAATCCACATCTTTTATTCTAGATTTTATACACAAACACTTTTAGACGTAATATTTACTTCAAAGTCTGTACTACTCAACTCTGCAGCTTGTAGATGGGGGAAAAAAAAAAGATTTTATCTACGTATCACTCTAGTGTATGTATATAGCCCTTACAATGCCTCTTTCTTCGTAGTGGGAAAAAACACCAATAACATTCAAACAAGAGTGCTCAAAGAGATGTACAAGAAAAGTATGAAGCAGGAAGCAGAGGACCTACTGCAAAAGGTACAGTGAGTTACCATTCCTGTAAAAAAATACAGGAGACATTATGGTTCACTTATTGCAAAAAAACACAAAATTAATTCTTCAGGAGAAAATTTCTCACTCAAATTTTGCTTAATTGTTTCCATGAGAGAAGACAGGAAGTCTGCCAAAGAGCAACACATCCAAGTGTTTTATTTTGGGTGTCAATACTACAAGAAGTGATTATATGAAAATGTTTTGATATAAGCTAAGTAAATTAGCAATTCAAGAGTGAAAGTACACATGATTACAGGTCCTCGTCTTTCTCTGCAAGGGTAATCTGCACCATTACATGCTGGAGGCAAATGGGCTGGAATGTGGCTCTGCAAGAGAAGGATTTTCTTTGTAGCCCTGGTGGACAAGCAGCTGATCATGACCCATCAATGCAACCTTGTGGCAAAGGCAGCCAGTAGCCTCCCAGGCGGCGTTAGGAAAAACATTGCCAAAACATCGAAGGAGGCGATCTTTCCCCTCTACTCAGCACTGGTGATGCCACACCTGGAGTGCTGGTTCCAGTTCTGGGATCCCCAGTAGAAGAGACATGGGTACACTGAGGCATGTCTAGCTAAGTGTCACTAAGATAATAAGGGACTAAAGCATTCCTCAGATGAGGAGAGGCTGAGACAGCTGTGACCCTTCAGCCTGAAGAAGAGAAAGTGCAGGGGGAATGTTATCAATGTGTGTAAATATCAATGTGTATAAATTCCCCTGATGGGAGGGGAAAGGTGACAGACCTTTCTCAGTAGCGCCCAATGACAGGACAAAAGGCAATGGCCACAGATTAAAGCACACGAAATTCCACCTGAACACAAGGAAAAAAAATTATGGGTTTGGGGGTTTTTTGGTGCTAGAGTGGTCAAACATTGGAAGAGTCTCCATTTGAGGAGACATTCAGAACCCAACAGGACACAGTTCTGAGCAGCCTGCTCTAGCTGACCCTGCTTGACTAGATGATGTCAAGAGATCCCTTCCAATTTCAGTGGTTCTGTGATTCTGTGAAGTTATTTATTAAATCAAAATTTTCTAGATTAATTTGGATCTATCACTACACTACTATAAATCTGGTTTAAACCAAAAGTAAGACTACCCGAGGACTCTTGTTCCACATCAATTAATACTAAGTGGGTTAGTTAAAATAGCAAGTACAACAGGATGCAGCCTTGGAATGAGCAGTTGTAAGGAACAACTACTTTCAAATCCAGAGTAGAGAAGAATGAGGGTGAAATTGCATGAATGCACAAAAAAAGGATACATCTGTATAAGGGTATTAGGGTAATATTCAAATAAGGATGCTGGCCCCTAAAGCCCACCTAAACTCAGAAGGACAGCAAACCACAGAGGTGCCTACAGTCAACTGGCACCTCACCACTTGACCTGATAGTTCCAAAAGCACTATCTATTCTGCTCCCCCTGTGCCACATTCCCTGGCATCTAAGCCAGAAGGCAAGCACAGCTGCCATACTTTCAACATACCAGGAACTAAAAAATAGTTATGAAGAGAAAAGTAACTTTGTTTTTCCAAGTGAGATGGCAGTGGCGCTTATTCAGGTTGTGGGAGTTCAGGCCCACACATCTCAAGGGAATGTTCACCTCCAGGTTACTTTTTATGTAAAGATCCTTTTACCTCCCCCACGTACAGCCTCTTACTCTGCAGAAAAGAATCCAAGAATTATGGGCCCATAACAGAATGTAACATGACCCAAACATAATCTTCTGGTTAGGGCACTCAGACACTGACAAGATTATCTTGGGTCCTGGTCCCTGCTTCTGGCATTAGTGAAAAAACACAACCAGCGAGCATGCAGTACAGCACAACGTTTTGCAGGTCTTACAAGATATACTAATATTTTTTGTCTGTCTTTTGATTTAATAGCACTTCCTACAGGAACGTAACAGTCTTTCCCCTGACTACGAATGCACCTGTTTTTCTTTTAAAAAACACAGAACTGTCCATTTCTCTAAATGTTTCAGGAACTGGTGAAGACTTTAAATTTGCCTAAAACCTGACTCATACCTGCCAGACTTTGTGGAGTACCAGTAACACTTAACAGTTGTTGCTTTTCTGGTTTTAAAGCAACAGTAATTTTTTTTCTTTTCTTTACGACCTCTAATAACATAATCCAGAAGCGCCAAAAAGGTTTTTCTTTAATAATTAGCAAAAAGTAGTAAATACTTCACATAAGAACAATCCTTTACCACGAGTGTTTCCTAGATAAAGATTTAGAGGTCAATGATCTCTAAAGCACGTCTAATGAGTTCAATAATTCACTGAATGTGAAGTATTAAGCCATTTTCTTACAATTCAATTACAGAAGAAAAGTTTATTTATCAGTTTGTTTGTATTACATAGCACAGGTCTCTTCCCAAAAGCAGTTTCTTTACACTAAGGAACAGAGCTGAGATATCTGAACAATCCTGTTTATTACACATTAGCATTCTAGTGCCTTTTTTCTTTCCCCCCAGCATGTGAATGTCAATGCATGTCTCCACCTTAATTGGCTGAATCTTTGTCTTTCATAGGGTAGCACTGCATCTAATTCTCTTTTTTCTTTGATGTTACACACAGTCTTAAATTGCAATGCTATGTGCTGAGGAGGACAAAGAAATGAGATAAAATCATGAAAAAGTAGTAAAACATGGGAAATTAAAACTTTAGCCTTTAAGTATCATTGGATGATCAGTGAAATGATTCTGAGCAAACATCTTGTTTGTCTGGGCTAAACTTACATAAAACAGGTACTGGCAAATTTACATCATGTAATTAAGAGTGAACCACAATGCATTCCTTACTGCTCTTGGAGCAGGTGTACCAAGAATGGAAGTGAACGCATCCCTGCGGTATATGATGTGAGTTCCCAATGCAAACTACATGGAAAACTCCCGGAGAGTTCCTTGTGGACCATATAGCAGCTTGAAGCAGGAAAGCCTCTATCTGCAGTTGCCCATCCCAGGGCAACACTAGTAAAATATAACATACTTTTTATAACACATTAGTAAATGTTTTGAATGGTCTATTTTTCTGTTGTATTTTTTTGTACAGCTAATGGGGAAGGGAATCTGGAGACAGAAGTAGCAGGTAAATGTGTTTTACATACTGGATTTTTGGTTAACACAGCATAGTAGAATTCAGTTTCTTATAATGCCAACCTGAGGAAACTGGATGAGACTCTTTCCGGTGTGAATGTATGCATTGCTCTGAGCCTCTGAGAAATTCATCAGCTTTCTATGAAGTCTGTGCACCATGATACGTTGGAACAAGGTTTTTGTTAGGAAATGTTCTCTACCCTTAATATGCTTGCTGGCATCATGTATACTGTTTGGAAGAAAAACTGCAAATCTCTAAATGATCATTGTTGGAAACTTACTGACTATATGCTAAGGGGCTGGGAGTAAAGCAGATACTTCCTTTTCAAAACTCTGTACCAGACACAAAGTAACCAAACTCAGGTGTTTGAAAAATCAGAACTGAGATTAGGAGATTTTTCTGTTCTCACGGGGTATCTACAAAAGGGAGCAAGCAGCGTAGTGAAGAAGAGAGAGTCTTCTAGGTGAGAAGCTGGATGAAGAGAGGACAGGAAACTGAAGACAATGCAGAAGGAAACACCTATCAGAACAAAGAATAGTTGGAGAATATTAACTTGTACTGCAAGAATCTGGAATTTTAAATTTGAACATTAATTTGTGAGTGAAAAAAGCCTCTGTGCTAAGTATCTGCTGCAATGACTAATCACTCTGAAGTGAAGTGTGGAAGATCCATGTTCTAGTGTAGCCAGTAGGCTTGCTGATGCTGATACAGATGCATGGTTGAGTTTTTCATTTGATGGAAACTACTTTATGGTATGTAGAAAGTAAGAAGTGATGATCGACATTAATTTTAATTTAAAATGTAGCTTTCTGTATCTTTCTCTGAATGGAATCTAACCTGAATCAGCTGCATCAAGTCCAATCTTAATTCTTGCATTTTCTGAAGATAAATACAGTTTGATGTAAGGCATCTTCGTAAGAAGCAGGTAATGGCACCTCACATTATCTGGCACCAACAGTGATACCTTCCTTTCACTAATATACAAGATTTTGATCTCTCTTGCAGTAATAAGTCTATTCAGTATCCAGTCCCAGAACTAACTGGGAGTAAAAAATTTTATTCTTCTATTAAGTGGAGGGTTTGTGGTTTTTTCATTAGCCAATAAAGTTGTTTCCACACTCGAATAAGGGCCAGGAAATAGAATGCACAGTACGTTCTCATTTGGCAATGCCAGCCGAGACACCAATTCCAAAAAACAAAACAAAATTACAATTTGCCCTTACTGGTACAATATAAAAGCTAGGAGGTAACATTTGCAGAAGTGTTTATGAGTTAAATCTTCGCTTCAGAAAATTCTTATCTACTCAAGTGACACTCCTAAATCTAGTTCATACCTAAATCCTTCTTACTGGAGTTTCACGATGCTTCAAGCACAAGCCATCTGACCATGCTGGAAGTATAAACTACAGCCAAGGCATTTGCTTTCACTCAGTTAAATAAGACACTTTTCATCAAGGATGCTAGTCCAATCACTCAATAGCAGAGCTGCCCCGTTCACCGTCAGCAAGAACAGTATTCTAAACTACTTCTACACTCATTACATCAAGAGCAGCACATTTTACCGCAGCGTTGAGATTCAAAGTGATGCCCCCAGAGGTCCTAGCAATTCACACAGGAGGGCACAGCATCAGAGGCAGCAAGTTGCTGCTGACCTGCGTGCATCACACTGATGTATCTATCCTTCAGGCAGACAAATAGTGTAGTCAGAACTTAACGTGAGATTTAACAGACTACATTTGTACACCATTTTTATTAATATGCTTTTGGTCCTATTTTACATAAGCAATAATAAAGCACAGAGAAATACCTAGGACAGCACGTTTGGGCTTGAGGCTGTGGCATGTCAACACAGCACAACATCATGAAATAGAAAGGGAAAACACTATCCTGAAAGGTAGACTGGCAAGATTTGCCTGGACACAATGTCACATTAGCATGGCTATCTTGCTTTTGGTACTGTTCGTAGACTGCTCCATACTGTGCAGCCCAGAGATCTGCCCATCAGTACCCCTGAAAGATGTATGTTAAGTTGTAGTGCCTCATTTCGCTTCCCCTTGTTCTTGACACTGAGTTTTGCAAGTCAACAGCATGATGTAGTCCTTTAGTGAAGAGATCCAAATATTTTTGTTATTGAAACAAAACTAAAAATCCATACCTTGGGCAGGCCAATAAGAAGTTTTACAAGTACTATTGGGTAAGACGACACAGCAATTTCTCTGGTTGCTCTTCATTTACCTGATTTGGCCTTTGTTTATTGGCCCTCAAACATCAATATCCCAAAAGGAAAATGCCAGTCTGTTCAGAAAATACTGCCTGATAACTGGTAAGAATGACAGATCAGATCAATCCTATATCCTCAATATCAAAGACTTCATTTCTCAGAAAGTCACCTTTCCTTGCACTTATTTTCATGAATAGTGCTTTAAGAGCCTTTAAGTGAATAAGAACAACATCCTTGTCTCTAAATTGGAGAGACATGGGTTCGATGGATGGACCACTCGGTGGATAAGGAATTTGCTGGATGGTCACACTCAAAGAGTTGTGGTCAACGGCTCAATGTCCAAGTGGAGACCAGTGACGAGTGGCGTCCCTCAGGGGTCGGTACTGGGACCGGCACTGTTCAACATCTTTGTCGGCAACATGACAATGGGATCGAGTGCACCCTCAGCAAGTTTGCCAACGACACCAAGCTGTGTGGTGTGGTCGACACGCTGGAGGGAAGGGATGCCATCCAGATGGACCTTGATGGGCTTGAGAGGTGGGCCCATGCGAACCGCATGAAGATCAACAAGGCCAAGTGCAAGGTCCTGCATGTGGGCCGGCGCAATCCCAAGCATGATTATAGGCTGGGTGAGGAATGGATTGAAAGCAGCCCCGAGGAGAAGGACTTGGGGATAGTGATTGATGAGAAGCTCAACATGAGCCAGCAGTGTGCACTTGCAGCCCAGAAAGCCAACCATGTCCTGGGCTGCATCAAAAGAGGTATGACCAGCAGGTCAAGGGAGGTGATCCTGCCCCTCTACTCTGCTCTCGTGAGACCCCACCTGGAGTACTGCGTCCAGCTCTGGGGGCCTCAGTACAGGAGAGACATGGAGCTGTTGGAGCAAGTCCAGAGGAGGGCCACGAAGCTGACTGGAGGGCTGGAGCACCTCTCCTATGAGGACAGGCTGAGAGAGTTGGGCTTGTTCAGCCTGGAGAAAAGGCGGCTCCGGGGAGATCTAATTGCGGCCTTCCAGTTTCTGAAGGGGGCCTACAGGAAAGATGGAGAGGGACTGTTTATCAGGGAGTGTAGTGACAGGACAAGGGGTAATGGGTTTAAGCTGAAGGAGGGTCGATTTAGATTAGATGTTAGAAAGAAATCCTTTACTGTTAGAGTGGTGAGGCACTGGAACAGGTTGCCCAGAGAGGCTGTGGAGGCCCCCTCCCTGGAAGTGTTTAAGACCAGGTTGGATGAGCTTTTGGGCAACGTGGTCTAGTGGAGGCTGTCCCTGCCCGTAGCAGGGGGGTTGGAACTAGATGATCTTTCAGGTCTCTTCCAACCCAAACCATTCTATGATTCTAATAAAGCGTTAATGTAAATGGAACAAACAATTAAATTTATGAAATTAATTTTCCAGGCTAGCTGCAATGTCAGCTGACAATTTCAAATGAAAATAAATAGACTTCATACCACAATATATTAAAAATTTAGAACAGTCATCCTCACTCCAGTTGGCTTTTAAAACAGAATGATGTGGGAGGGTTTTTTAAAACAAGCTTTCTTGCTTTTGTGGCAAACATCAGCATTTATGTCTTCCTGAGCAACAATGAACTCAATATTTTCAAAAAGAAAGACCAGTTTTAAAGTCTACTTTAGTTAATGCTGAAGTAATGGAGAAAACAGTATTAAATATTAATTCCATTCAAAAGCAGAATTGACCTGAGGAGATGTAACTAGCCACATAAATCCACATTACCACCATATAGCAGACATCTCAAGACTATTCATACTCCATAGATTGTTAGTTCTGTATATTCATGAGCTAATGTTACAACACCTTAGAAGGGACTGAAAAATGAAAAATAGCTTCGCTATTTTAAAAGTTGTACATTTCACTAAAATATCTCTTCTACGTTGCTAATAAAGCAATAGCAATGTTAATTGAATTTTCATACTTCAGCAATGAGACAAATGTAAAACTTGCACATACTTAAACAGAAACATGCTCATGTACCTATGAAAGTCTTTACTGATTACTCAGACTTGTTTTGAGACAATGGTATTTTATTTTAAAATGATGTAGGGAAAGTACAAATATTTACATGAAGACTATGAGTTCATCTTCAACTTGTGCAAACTGTCATGTAAACAGAACAGAGACGCTGTATCACGTGATCTTTCAAACGATGATACAGAAAGTGCACCAAAAACTGCACTGAGCACAAGAAATCTGAAATATGAAAACTGCCCACAAAAAAAAAAAAAAAAAGAGCTAGAAACCACAAATGAAGAATGAAAACAAAATTAATGTGATTTTTCCCACTGGCAGTTAACAGAGTGATACTCCACTGTAAGGCTTAATCCATTTTATTGCCATTGTGCTGCTGTAAGAGAACTCAGCATTATAAACAGATCAAGATAAGTTCAAAGGAAAAGAATATATTTCACACTCAGCACTGTAGCTTCTAGCAGATATACACAGAAATTAAGTGTACCAAGCAGCAGCCCCCTACACAGACTTCTCTTACCTCTGTAGTTTGTAGATACAGAAGTCACAAAACAGGGCCTTCTGACAACATTTTAATTTTTCAATCAAATCGAGCATGTATTAAATATAACGAAAGGAAAGGAAGATACTAAAGTGCTATGTAAGCAACAACAAAAGACACTTTTAATATAAAATCATCATAAATTAACTAGCTAATAAAAAAAATCATTATTGGCCAGCGAAATTACACATAAAGAGCCTTCGTTCGCATGGTCAAGAATGGCAAAAAACCCCCAACGATACCAAAAATATTGATATAGATCAACTATAACATTACAAACCAAAATAAAGGTATTGTTTAAATCACTAATTCTGAACCTTCACATCTTTTAAGTAACATTGAATAGACAATAATTAATTTGTACTTTAGAAATTAGAACTCTTCGCAATTAACAATTGTTTAGAAACTCACTAGAATCTTGTTGCAATTCTAATTAAAAAAGTTAAATTATGTACCCTTCAGTTCTCTTACAGATCTTTATTGGACAGTACTTTTTTTCCTTGCCCTAGTTATTATGTCGGAATGCATATTCTAAAACAGCTACTATGTTTTATTCCAGAACAGCAAATGAAAAAAACTTACCGAATTACAGATCTAAAGGAAAGAAGTGTTAACTTTCAAAGTATACATACTTCAAAAAAAACCAGTTTTTCAAGAAAATTGTAAAGAAAAAACCTTGTACATATAATTCCACATGTTATTACACAGTTTCAAAAATTGAAGGCATTTGAATACTTACTACTCTACAGTGCTTATTATGGTAGAATACATCTACTTTAATATATATTAATAAGTCTTCCCACTTCACAGATGGGAACCAAGAGGGGAAAAAATGCCTTGCTCAAATGAAGAATATAAAAGGATTGGAAACAGACATCCAATTACACAAGTGCTAGTCTGGAATCATTATTATTATTAGTTTCTTCTCAGTTTAACCAAAACTGTTTCAGCTTTTGTATTGTTAGAAGAGCTGAAGCCACTTAATTCTCTGGCAGAGGAGACACAGCTCATTGGACTTAAGCTGAGTCTTCTATCTTGCCTCTGAGGAAACAAGGCTAAACCAAAGAAAAGTAAGGTTAACAAACACATTAACTTTCCCTTGAGGTCAGAAACGTTCCCTAACATACACCCAGTTGCCACAGGAAGAATTTAAGGCTTATACATTATAAACGCCATAAAGTCAGCTCAAGAGCCTCTAGTCCCAGACCAAAGCTCTAGTGACCAGACAATGATATGCTGATTCAGTTCAGGCCCCTGAACATTTATAAGGCCTTAATTTTCTGTAAACAGGAGGTCTGCACCAGAAGGCAATTGTAACAGTCTCTCTTTGCAGTCTCCACATTTCTTGACATGAGCATCACCATACCTTGCTCTCTAAGTCCCTTTAAGACAGATGCAGGAGCTCTGCCTGCCTCTGCAAACAGATGATGCTCTGGGGTTGCCATGCTGCAGCTGCACTAGAAATGCCTTGCTTGCTAAGGACCCCACTAGACAAGCAGATAGGTCTGGGCCGAGGCCATCAGATTCAAAGCAGAACCACGTATGGTGACAGACAAAAAGACAAGCTTCCACAAAACTGAGTGAGCCATTGATCCCAAAGTGGGCAGCGAGGAAGAAAAATGGGCAACTCCCCTGTCTTTTCCCACTCCCTATCATCTCCTCCAGCCACACGGTCCTTACCAGTGTTTTGCTACAGTCTGGGACTCACCTTAGCCCTTGATGAGCCTGTTCAGCTCAGTAACCCAACAAAAAGCTAACCCAGCAAAAGAATGGGTTTTGTCAATTTTCTGAGCAGAGTTGACTTACCAAACAATCAGACAAGCACTGAACCAGCAAAAGAGAAATTATAGTAGCATGCAGCCAGGAGTGAGACAGCCTCTTTCAGCAGCAAAGAGTTGGCGAAGCCCATCGTGCAGAACCTCATGTATAAAGCTCCAAAACAAAGAACCAATTCAGGAAAAGTAGTCACTATAGCATGTACATTTCCTTCTTTTCTTAAGGAGAAAGCCTGCCTTCAGAGTACAACCCAGTGTGTTAAGAGGGACCTTAACACATGTTACTGTACCATGCAACTTAACAGCTACAAGAAGGAACCTTGATTTTGAAATTGGGATCAGATTAAGGAGTAGCTGGGAAATTTTATGTTTCTGCAGAGACCAAATGAAGACATGCTCAAGTCTACACAATATCAGAAAAACTATGTTATACATGAACTTAGCTCAGATGTGATTTTGGCGCTGAAATTTTTTTCCATTTGAGAAAAAAGCCTCAAGGCATCTGCAATTTAAATAATCATCCTCAAAAGGTACGTGAATCACCTTTCTTTTTAAATTATGTTATTAAATGTTTTTTAATAATGACAAAGCTGTAAAAAACATCAAACACTTAATGGCAAAGTTCTATATATCATCAATAAACTGCTCTAGGAAAGGAAAAAAAAAGTTAATTCTTTCAAGAAGGCTACACAGAATACAGAATTAATCCTGAGAGCAAAAGCTATCAATTTAAAAACAATTTTATATACATTTAATCAATTTGATTTTGCTTTGCAACAGAAGTACATACATACGTACACTACATACAGATTAGTGCTGTATTTCCTTTATTGCCCTCCAACCTGCTCAAATGAAATGCTGATTTCTATAAACATAAATGTATAAATTTAGAAGCCATAAATCCTTTTTCTTTTAAGTTTCATTTACACAAAACACCAAAGATATGAACTGAGCAAAGCTGATGGACTGTTTTCTTTCTTCTCCTGGAGTGTGGAACACCAAGGTTGACACCACTATGAAATTTTAGGAAAAATTACTAATTTTGAACAAAAAATGACACTTTCCCTTCCTATTCCCCACTGCTTTGTCTTTGAAAATTAAAAGACTTCCTCGGTTTAAAAAAATTTTTAATGTAAAAAAAAAATATTAAAAAGATTACAGGCATTTTAAAAGGCAGAGACCGTTACTGTAATTGACATTCACACATTTGATAACTTCTTACCCTATTGTCATTGACACATGCCAGAAGTTGACTTTATATTTGTTGACAAACAAAACATCCCTTGGAAAAGTGCTAAACAGAAAACTTAGTAGAGGCAGAGATTCTCAGTTTGACTGACTGACTTCTCCATGCTCCCATACAACCAGTACAGTAGCAGTACAGCTTTACAACACAAACAGCCTTAAAAGCTAACTCTATAACCATTTCCTCCTGAAGCATTATAGACAACATTATGTTGTGCAGACAAAACCTGAATTACATGCTTAAACTTAAGTTCGTTCCAACCTGTCTGAAATCTAGTCTACAAGAATAGGTGACATCTACGCAATGCACATAAATCTAGTCGAGTACAGGTATTATGGACAGAAAAAAGGACAAACATTTCAAAGCTGACAATACGATTTCTGCAAACTCCATAAACATATTCCAAGAACAGCGCTGACTACAAGTTCAGCTAAAAAGATGTTCTGTGCGTAAGGTCACATACATCACAGTAAAAAACACAAGCAAGAAAAGATGACAGTACGTAGTTAACCTAGTAACTGAGGTAGAGCATCAAAAAATTGAGACAAACAGAACGAGAAGTATCACACTATGATACATATCATTTGAAGATGAAGCCAAGAATTTAAATAGGTGTCTAGAGCTACTGAACAGTTTCAAGAAAAAGTTGAACACTTACAGCAGCATACAGGAGTTCTGCTGCTGCATTCTAGCTGGAGTATATTCTAGACAAGCCAGAAAGGGGGAAACAGCCTAATGTGATATTTTCATTTAAAGAAGATAAAAAGACAGGGAAAACACAGAAATTGTCTAAAATATAAATGGATTTGCCCATCTGAAAGATTTGGCAGTTTGTCACTTCAGTCCCTGTAGTCTCTCCTCTCCTGCAAGTCATTCAAGAAAGTGATGAAGCCTAGAAAACCACACAGACACACACGTTATGCTCTTTTGTTCAGCAAGAGGTAATTACACAAGATTGTGGCCGGATATTAGGCCTGCCCGTAGAGTAACTAAAACACAGAATGTAGGTTTGCAACCTTGTAAGGTATATCAAACTATTTGCTTTTACACAAGTATCTGCCAGAGGCAATAAAATGCATATTTGATAATATCAATATATTGATAGTAAGCCAAAGTACAGTCATTTGAAGACAGATAGTGCAAGAACACCCAGATAAAATATCACATATCACATCAGATTTAAAGGGACTAGTGTTCTGTCAGAACAGAATTTGTACTGCCTCCAGCATATGCTAAAGCACTCTCTTGACTACACATAGGAAAGCAGCAAAGAGTCTGTAATCCAATAAAACGTGCTACAAATCACGCTAGTGCATCACAGCCTTAAGTAAGCATGGGGTTTACTTGTTTCTTAACATGAAGTTACATCAATCCCATTCCACAGGCTGGGGAAAAAAAATAATCAAGAAAGCATGAAACCAAGAAGTTCATCAAAAACTTCAAGATTTGAGGGTGCATATTTTCTTTCACAAGCTACATAACAGTCTTCAGATACTCTTAGATCAAGGGGAAAGGCACTCCCAGAGCAGATCACAGCTGGGAGAGGACAACAGTCTCCCACAATCCTGTCCAAGACTGGGTGAGTATGCAATTAAATCCCAGAGCAACATGGTTGTTGCCTGCTCCTGCTGGCTTGCTTACCTTCCATAATCAGGGTTTCAGAATAGCAAAGCAGTTCAGTGCCAGCACAGTTTTTCTACCAAAAAAGAGAACACGAAGGCTTAAGCACAGAACTACTGTGGATCTTTATGCAAAACGAGATTTAAGAAAGCTACAGAGTGGTCTGTCCCACCTTTGTATCAGACAGTCAATACTTTCCTCCTCGTAACAATACCTTGTACCCTAGTAATATTAGCGCACAAGACTGGCATTTAAGTTAAGCCTGCATGCAAGCTGCACAATTGCCAAGACAGACTGAAAGAGCAACACACAAATGCAGAAAAATACTTGCAAGAGAGAGAATCTGTAACCGTACAAAGACCTTCAGAAGATGTCTACACCTTTACTACAAGCAGCAACCAAGTTTTGATGAACTTTTATTAAGCTACTTTAACTCGAAAAAGCTGTCACGCGTCTAGCTTCAAATAACAGTACTGGCAAGAGTAGTAGCAGTCTAGTTAAAATTATTAATGAGGGGTTATTTTTAAAGGTACAACAATTCTGCTTTGCCAGTTTTTACGGTGTACAAAGCCCTTTTCATACTTTCTATTATACTGTGGTTTGAGTCGAGGGAAATCCATATACAAAGAACAAATCAACTCAACATATGTACAAGTCAACTTCTGAAATACTGAAAGCATTCCTTTCATCCTA
Organism: Grus americana; assembly: GCF_028858705.1. NCBI lineage: Eukaryota > Metazoa > Chordata > Aves > Gruiformes > Gruidae > Grus > Grus americana. Next base: position 64,528,360 of record NC_072852.1, read on the forward strand.
AAATGTGGCAAGAAAACACCCATGTGTAATAATCACTGTTAAGTAACCCCTAGACACGCAGCCTACTTTTTAGCCAGCGTTTTTCTTTTGCCATTGAGGGGAAGAAAGAAAAAAATAAATAAAGAAAATTAAAACAAAACAAAAAAAACCATACACACACACAATCATCGTGTCTCTACTGCCAGCGCAGAGGGCATGAGATGAAAGGCAAGCGCGGCCGGACCGCCGGCGCGCTGCCGCACGACACCTCTCCCCGACGGGAAGCCCTCCCCGGCGCACCGCTTTGTTCAGCGGCCGGCTGCGCCGGCGAGGTGTAAAACCCCGGTGCGGTCACAGCTTTCCGGGCAACTTCGGGGCCCGGGGACCTCCGGACCCCGGGCGCCCGGCGGCGGCCGGCTCCGATCCGGGCCGCTCGGCTCCGCTCTGCTCGGCCCGGCCGGGCTCTGCCACCCCGCGCCGGCAGAGGGCGAGGCGGCTGTCTCGCCGGCGACGCCGGGAGCCTGTTTTTGTTACACCGGGGGTATTTAAATGTCCTGCTGTCAATCACAAGCCACTTCCTACACCGCCGCCAGCTCCCCGGCCCGCACGCCGGCGCCGGGGCTCCCCACATAATGGGGGCGGCAAGTCGGAGCCCCGCAGCCTCAGCCTGGCCGAACCGCTTGAGCCGCGGGCCCCCAACTTGCTCCTTTGTTTAACTGCCCGTGAATCCCCACCGCCACCGCCACCTCCACCTCCTCCTCCCCGCAGCCGGGAGGCTGCCGCCGGGCCTTTATTATTAACACGGTCGGCTCGCAAAACACACGCGAGTCGGCGGCGGCCGCTCGGGACCGGGTTGGAAACGTCAAAGCGGCGAGAGGAGTGGGACGACCCTCCTCCGCCCCCCGCAGCCTTCCGCCAGCCGCCCACCCCAAACAAAACGCACGGCGAGCCAGGAGCCCGGGCCCGGCCGGGGAAGAGCCCCGGCACCCGGCGCAGTGCCCCCTCCGCACTCCTCCGCGAAGAGACCACCCTGTCCCGGGAGAGACCCCCCGGGGGAGCGGGGCGACGGGGGTACACGACACCTCCCCAAAGCCGGCTCAACTTTAGGGTGGCACCGGCCCCACCAGAGAAGCCGCCGGCCGGGGAGCCCCTCATCTGTTGCTCTTTCATAACCGGCCACCCCCCGCCCGGCCGCCTCGCCTGACCCGACCGCCCCCTCGCAAGCGAAGACCCATGTGCCCAGGAACTGTAGCCCTCGCCGGCACCGGCCGCTGCCACCGCCGCGGGGGGGAGCAGGAGCGGACAGGAGCCCGTTCCCCCCCCCGTGTCGCCACCGCGCAGCCATTGTGCCCCCGGCCGCTACCGGGCGGGGAGGTGGTGGCGGTGGAGACTGCCACCGCCTGTGCCCGGGGGCCGACCGGCCGACCCGTCGGTTCCCCCCCCCCCAGCGCCGCTCGGCCCCGCGCGGCTCCCGGCGCCTACCTGCCGTGGAACCAGTCCTTGCAGATGTCGCACTCGATCATGAAGCGGCTCACGTCGTAAGGCTCCCGGCACACGCAGTACACGGGGGTCGCGGCGGCAGCCGCCACCGCTCCGGCCATCTTTAAAGAACTCACTGACTGAGGCGTCCGCTCCCCCTCCCTCCGCCGCGGCCGGCGGCACCAATAACAACAGCGCGCGTGCCAGCCCCACACGCCGCGCGCGCCCCGCCGCCGACAGGCAGGCACGGGCAGGCGGCGCGGGAGCGAGCGAACAACAGCGCGCGGGGGCGCGCGCACGTGCGTCACCCGGCCCCCGCGGAGGCGGGAGGAGGGGGGGAACCGCCCCCCCCGCCCTCCCCGCACGGCGACCGTCCCCGCCGCGCCTGCGCCCCGCAGAACGCCCGCACCCCACCCCCACCCCCGCCCGGCCCGGCCGTCTCCGCCGAGCGGCTGGAACTGAGCGTGCGCGGGGGGAGGGGGGGGGGGGAGCGGGCTCCCATTGGGCGCGGGGAGGGGAGCGCACGTGCCGCCGCCCGCCCCTCCCCCCGGGAGGCGGGGCGCGGGGAGGCACGCGCTAGTCCTGCCCTCCCCCTCCCCCGGGCCGTGTCACGCGGGGAGGGGGAGGGGCAGGGTGCCGCGAGGACACGGGCAGAGAGAAGGCGGGCCGCGGCGCGCGCCGGCTCCCCCTTATGTAACCGCGGCGGCGGAAGCGGCCGAGCACTGCCGAAGGTGTCCGAAGGCTGGACTGTGTTGCCGGGCCGCCGGCGCAGGCGCGGTCCCCGCTTCCTTCCCCCCCCCCCCCCCCCCCCCGTGTCGGGGCGTGAGGGTCACGGGCAGCGGGGCTGCGCGTGGGACGGGGCTGCCGGCCTGGCGTGGAGCAGGTGTGTGAGGTGGGGCCGCGTGAGGCGGCGGTTGTTTCGCCCTTGTCGCTCTGAGCAGGGACCTCCCGCAGACAGCACCCGCCTTGGCGAGGGGCCGCTGCCAGGCAGCCGGAGGGCTCGGCCCGCGGGGCCGGAGGCCAGCACCGGTGTCTGTCAGAGACCCCTCTGCGGTTGGCACCACTGAGGAACCGGCGAGGTGTGTTCAGAGCAGGTGTTGTGGAGCGCCAGTGCTTCGGCCTCCTGGGCCTGCGCTGCCAGCTCCGTCCCGAGCTTGGTGGCTGGTGGGAATGGCTGGGTCCTGCTTGCGTCTGACCATGGACCCGCATGGGCCTGCTCAAGGAGGTCATCTCCTCCGGTGGTAACATTTCTTCTCATGTGGATTACATAAAAGTAGCTGAACACCCAACCAAGGGTTATGGAAAGTCAATGAAATAGCATTAGTTTATTGCATTTTTTGAAGAATTTTTTTTGCAGCTCACCAGCGCACAAACTAAATGCCACACAGAGCTACAGTGGACGTGCTGTGGTGCTCTTTCCTGGGGGGATCTGAGGACAGAGGCACGGCTGATGTAATGAAGCCTAGACAGGCCAGTGTTTTCATGCTGTTGAGCTGGGGTTTGTAATCAGTTTATTTCTTGTGAGGCTCTCTGCATATGTTTGTACAACTGTTCCATGCCATCACCCTTTCTTTCAGGACACAAAAGTAACACTGATGCATTCATTATATGTCATCAAGGACAAAAAAGTAGATTTTAAAATGTAAATTTTTATATTTTTTTCCTGCTGGCAGGCAGAGTCTGAAGGACCTATGGAGACTATGTTGTATAAGGGAACGGGGAGTCATGTCCTCCATGCTGAATGTACCAATTTAAAAGTGAAACAATAAATATGTTGAAGTGCATGTTACGGTGATCATAACCGTAATAGACTAACCATGCATACAGCATTATCATTTTACATCCCATACCCTTAACCACCAGTAGCCACCAAAAAAACCACGCTGTAGGTTTTTTTGGCAGGGGAAAACTCAGAAGTAAATGTTTCCTTTCCAGGCTGTTATTGTGAAGCTAGCTAACGTTAACATTTATATAAGACAGCAACACGAGATGATGATTTGGCAGCAAAGAAACGTAAAACAAAGAAATCCAGCACACAGGCTATGTGACTGAATGAAGTAGAGAAGTATAGGAAATGTAAAGGACGTCTTCAAGAAATACCAGATTCTTAGACCAAACCCTGACCTATTTAGAAAGTGCGTGTGGTTCTGACATGCAGGATGTTGGTAGTGGGTGTTTCAGGACTCTTGTTTTCCAGCACATCCCAGTATTTCAGCAACTCTGAATGTGGCCGCTTCGGTCCTCTAAAAAGCTGATGTTAAGCTTAATAGGGGTAAAAAACACCAGTAAGGTGCGTTTCTGGAAATAATACATATCAAGAGGCTTTTTTATGAAAAATATTGGTTTCCTTTATTAATCTGATTCAAAAGCACCCCCAGGAAGATGCATATTAACAGTAGGGCCTGCGAGCTCTTGCAGAAATAATTACAGATAACATAACAACTACTAAGAGACAACTGTTAAAGTTGTTACTCTGTGTATGTGCAATGAAGCATCAGTATACATAGCCATGCTGGAGTCTGAAAAAAACGAACAATTCCTTGCTCCTTAGTTTGCTGTTTCTTAGGTTGTCAGGTGGCGGGTTTTATCTTGAAGTTGCAGTTACCAGCTGCAGCAGTAACTTTATCCAAAGTGGCCATAAAAAATACACGTTGTATTTCAGGAGGTCTCTTAATCACCATGGTGAAGCACACCGTTGGGTATTCCCCTAAGAGGTGGGGTGAGGCTGCCTAACATGCGTTACATGGGGAGGAGACCTTGTTTTCTTCAGAGTGAGTCCAGCGTTACTGGATCGGATGAGGAAGTTTTCACCTGACATAGAAGAAAGTTGCCCAATGATGAGAGTGCAAAGAATGAGGAAGCAGGCTGGTCTCGGCACTCTGTGGGGACCTTCCCTTCACCAGCCTTGATTAATGCAACAAACTTAGGGTTTTTTGGAAAAGAAAGAAGTCGCGACCTTAAGCACGCAAAGCAAAGCTTGCCATTTAATAAGCACTTTCTTTGTTGCCACAAACAACGTCCTTTTGCTGCTGTGATTCCTCTCAGAACAAGGTGTGCTAGTGATTCAGTCTGCTGTGGGCACTCCTTAAGCAGGTGGGGAATACCTACTTCCTCTGCTGCAAAAAACAGAAGCATAAACCAGCTCCGTCGCCCTCTCAGTCTGATCTGCTCTTCATCAGCTTTTTTCTTTCCAAGCTTTCTTTCCAACTACACTAAACTATTCTTGAATGTAACACAGCAAAAGTTCAGAAAAGCCAAAGACCGCACACTGTAAGGATGACAAACCCACTTTTAATAAGTTTTCTTCCCAGGAACTTGGAGAGCTTTTATATGACAGTCTTATTAAATGCAGTTTAGAAACAAAAAAATTGCAATACCAACCTTGAAAGTAAACAAATGAATGAAGCCAGTTTACAGCCCAATCCCCAAAAACCTTCAGAAGCAAGTTCATTATTCACAGCAATACATTGGCACCTGGAGACACCTGGAGCTACAGCCCTCTCCGTCCTCAGCTCCCGACCAGCAAGACATGCCAACGTGAAATACGGGGTGCAGAGCGCCTTGTAATAAGCAACGCTGGGTTCATATGCTTGGCCCCTGGATGAGATGTGGCTGCCAAAAGAAGGTGAGGCAGCAGTGCCACGGGGCTGGGGAGGCTGAAGAACCAGCTCTAGAGGAGCAAGTAGCTCTGGAGATCCAGAGGCAGGAGGGCAAGGGGTGGGGACAGTGATGAAGAACCAGTGGAAGTGCAGTGAGAAGTAAGCAGGCAGGAGCAATGAGGCTTGTTTAAAGAAAGGAGCAGGGCCACTGAAACACATCAGCCGTTCTCAGGCTTTGCTAATCATCCCTGACCCACTGCCTTTTCTCTGTGATAGCATGCCTCCCTGCTCTGTCACTGCTGTACAGACACTTTCACGCTCCCTCTTGCCCCACGCTCTAGGTTGCACCCAGCCTACCATCCCCTCAGCAGCTGGAACAAGCCAGTTGATCCTTAAAGCCACACACCCCCCCCAAAAGAAAGATCTTTCCACCCTAACCTCCACCAAAACGTGTCCTGCCCTGTCGAGCACAAATCCTGACAAACACAACTTCCCACCTCCACACCCAGCACCACTGGGTGCCCCCAGCCCTGTGCCCGGACTCCAGCAAAGACCTTAGGAACACAGAGGGCAGGGGCTGGCAGGGGTGAGCAGCTCTGGCAGTCAGAGGTATAGGCCCGTATGTATAGAGCAGCAGGTTTGTAACACTAAAGTTAGGGTTAGAGACCACAACACCAAGGAGCACCACCACTTTCTATGCTCCTCTGGACAAGCCCGATGATTGCTGGTACTCGGCGAGGCAGAAGCTTCGGGTTGTGTTTGGGGGGGTGTTGGGTGATAGTTTATGTCTAAAGCTGGAATCAGGCTTTGGGATAAAAAGGGCTGAAAGTCTAGGATTATTCCTGAATAACGTGAGGATTGCAGAGATGCGATAAGATCTAGGACCCGGTTCTTGTCATTCTGGGACAGGGCTGCAAAGGCACTTGAGCTAAACAAATCACATTGCTTCCCGTGAGGTCTGGAGTGATGATCGATGTGCTGGACCTAAAGTCTGGGGTGAATTATTGCCAGGAGTGGGCAGTGAAGGCTAGAAAAAGTGTCAGGAATAGGGAATAGAGCTTAGGACTGAGGAACTAGAATGATAAGAAGATGATACAGACCCCTAGCACTACAATACATGCTTATGCATGTGGCTTATAATGAACTATGGGTTGGGTATGGCTCACTGTTGTGGGGGCCAGTAGTGGGGTTTGGGTCATGGTGCTAAGTACAGGTCACATTAGCCAAGGCTGTCACTAGGGGTTGAGTGTGGGAATTTTTGTGTGGTTAAAGTTACTGTTAGAGATCAAAAAAGCAGGGTGTCTGGAATTCATTTCACCCTGCGCACTCTATAAAATGCATCTGTAGGCTCATCATCTTCTGATCTCCCAAACAGAAGCCCTACCTGGGCGGTTATCATAACCACAGAACCAAAGGAAACATTTTTCTGTCCCCTAATCTTATCTCTATAGGTCTCTTATTTTCTCCCTAAACCTAGCTACTCAGCCTCTTCTGTCCACTTGAAAAGTTAGAGGCATTTTTAGTGATCCTCCTTCACACACTTTGGCACGGAAGCACTCAGTTGCTCAGCTCACCTTAGAATAGGAAGCCCTTCATTTTCACCCTTCTGAAAAAGCATTTGGACCTCGTTATCCAGGAAAGAAAGAAAACCCTCACCATACAATATCCTTCACCCACAAGTCTCTTATTGTCTAGCCATTCCCAGATCTTCAGCAAGGTTCATGGTGGGCTGAGGGCGTGTATCAGCAGGGAAAAAATGGTTTATTGATGGCTCTGGGATGCTGGGCTATGATTACAGGTAAGGGTCTTAGCAAGCAATCTGTTCTTATCAAGGACATGACCAACAGCATTCTGCTCAGCAGCAGAGGGGATGGGAGAAGAGAGTGCTCATCATTGCCACAATAAAAGCATCCACAGCCCGTGCCTGACCTCGTGCATGTCCCAAAGCACATGCCATATGCTGTAGGTGGCACACAGGGAGGATAAAGAAGGGGGAGCAGGGCAGGGAGGTTGCTAGAAGGGAGAAAGGGAAATTTTAGGGGACTTCTGTCACTTCCATGTACTGGCCGAACCACATACACATACCCACAAATATGCCTTCTTGTCTCTTGGGAAGAGGGGGAGAACTCACACCCATCAGTTAGAGGACGGTGACTGTCACCCAGCAGGGCACGGCTGGTTAAACAAATACCGGAGATGATACCCAGCAGCAATCGAGACTGGGGAGAATCAGAAAGAAAAATCAGACATTAACGGACATTTCTAGAATAACATGAAAATAATCAGATCAACTGTTGGGAAAACATAGGGGTAGAGGTACTTTCCCCATGTTCAGCCATTTCTTCAGTGTATTTTTGTACATTGTGGAAAAGCACTCATTTTTAAAATTATTTATTTATTTTCACGTCAAGAGGCTTAAGGCTGCCAAAAAGCAAAGCTCCGGACTAAAAAAGCATTTCAGTTCTCTGCATGAAACTGCCCGAAGTATACCCAGAATTGGCAATATGATCTTTGCATCTGCAGAGAAAATACTGAGTCATGTTGTCAGCCCACACACATCTAACAAAAATAAAAGCAGCCCAACGACTCAAGATTCACCCACACGTCATTTAAAGAAAACACAAGTCATTCAGTCATGCCTTATTCTTCAGAGACCTTTAGAAAACACCCAGCTCAGGGAACATTCGCCCACATCATGCCCACGCGCCATTTCGAACCAGTGACGTCATTTGCAGCTCGTTCACTTGCGGGTCTGGATGGTGTTTGGTTCAGCATCCTTAGAGGAAGTCACCGAGACTTAAAGGTTTCCACTGAAAATGCGACGCAATAGCTGCAGCCTCAGCCCTTCTGTTAGCAATGCTGAAATGATGCAACATAGTGTACCCAGCTTGAATCCCTGGAGGAGGCAGGAAAGCGCCTTGTGCTTCGTTGCGTAAAAAATCTGGCAAACTTAAGCCATCGTTTGTATAAGATGCTACTGTACTCTTCCTTCAAGGGTTAATCCTGTACTGGAGCATTAGCTCTCCCTGCGCTGGGCACCCCAGTCACTCGGGACACATTAGACCGGGAGGTATTTGCACAATCATCAAGATTTGGGGAATTACCCAGGAAATCCTCTTCCTTTTACCCCTTCCCACATCATTGTCCCCTACCAAGAAACAGCATGTTCCTGCGTTTCACCCAGTTGCTGGCAACCTCTCTGCCTACCTCCTTCAGTGCTAAAAGCTGCTTGAAGTATTAACAGCTGAACCTGGATGTGCAGCAGCCAGCCCAGCTCATGACGGAGGAGGAGACGTCACTGCACGGAGGACACGGAGTTACACAATCTCTGTGCTACTGAAAGTGCTGCTGGAAACTTGTCAGGAGCCCAAAGGCCAGAGCTAATTTGTATTTTCTTTTACACAGCATGATTTTAATCAGAGCAAAATGCGCCCAGTTGTGGTTTATGTACAGTGTGTTGTAAGTATAGACAAATTAACAGAGCAACTAGGGACAGGACATGCTCCAAGGGCAGCGGAAAGAGGAACATAAGATGAGGAAAGGAACGGCAGGCAAGACTCCTACACCCAATTTATCAGCATTTCCTTGATTGTTCAGGAAGGCCACGTGCTATGAAGCAAGAGGCTAAGAAGCAACTTCATCAAAATGCTGTCATTGCCTAATTCTCTTTATAAGAAGGAAGAAGGAAAAAAAAGAAAAAAAAGAAAAGAGACCTGCAAAAAGCTTGAGGACAAGCTTATTTGAAAAAGCTCTTCCCAGAGATTCTGGATGTGTCACCAAGTAAAGCATTCAGGAAACCCATCTCACTTGCAGGCAATATTTGACAGCAGTCAAGTCTGGGTGACCTCTAACATAAGCTCCTCCAGCTTCAGGTGCAGACAGGTGTGTGCAAGTTCTCCTTTACAACCAATTTTCTCCCTGGCTGAGAGCAGAGAGCACAAAGGGCTGGCAGAGCCCCTGAGCACCGCTGTTCCCAACACAGGCTCCCCTCCAGCACCCCTTTTCCACGCTGCGACAGCCGGAGAGCGGGAGTTGGGAGCCAGGTCCTCATTCGGTCACCTCTCCGCAGCCAGGCTCGCAGCCATGCCCCCTTCCCGGGACGCAGCATCGGGGTGCACCCTTGCGTGCCGCCAACGTGTGCCAGAGAGGGAGAGGGCCAGCAGGTTAACAGGAGAGTAAATACACCTTGACGTTTCCTGATTTGTTTGCTTTGTAGTGCTGGTAGGTTTACTGGAAACTCAGAGGTGGGGTTTGCCGCCTGGGGAGTACTATCACTGGAGAAAATCCTTAATTTCAGCCTTCCTTTCTTTACCCACTGGGAACAAGCGCCCCTTTCCCTCTCAGTTCAGCTTCATGCCTTGAAACTGAGGGGGGTGGGAACACCAAAAAAATCCCCAGGACCTTTACTTTGCTTTGGAGCGTGATTTAGATGTGTTGTTCGATGTCTAGTTCAGGACAGGATGAGCTACATGTTAGGGATATAAAAGGAAAGCTGTCAGACAAGCTCAGCTGTAGCTTCCTACGTTCAGTCTGATAAACCTTACCCCTGGAGCTTTATCCCACCACCTAGCCCCTTTCCATTGTAGCCCCCAAAAGCAGCACCCTCTCTGCCCTCATCCCTCCTCCACGTGCTCCTTCACTCCCCTCCCCCATGCACATTTGTCCCCCCGACTTAAACAGCTCCCCAAGGAGCTCAGGCACCACCAACGCTCGGGGATGGGGAAAAGGGAAAACAGAGTCGGCTGAATATGCAAACAATCCTATTTGCACCCCAGCATGTACAATCCAGGTCTTTGTCAGCACGATGGAGTACGCTCCGTCCTGTTTGTTTTCCTTTCCTGGTATTACCGTACACACCCTTTCCATATGAGCATTATCAAATGCTGTACCTGAATCAGCCTTTTCAAGACAGAGGCTGATTTCTGCCTAGCTAATATCTGTCCACCAGTTGCGTATTTATTTTGTTCGAAAATTATAACCAATCATAAAATCTAGTGTAAAATCTCCAGCTGCCGTTAAAGAAAAAAAGAGCACCAAAAGGCTTTTCCGTGTTTGATTTCTGATGCCGCTAAGGCACTGGGTGGGAGCATTTTCACTCGCATGAGCAGCCCTGCTTGGACGCAGCCCGTTGCGACTAGCGTGCTTTTGCACTTCGAGGCAGTGTGTTTGGGAACCTGCCTGCCTGCTCCCCTGCGCACCTTCACACCACAGGGACACGCACCGTGCACGGGTATCAGCCAGTCCCTCTTGCATCGCCATGGACAGACGGACACCCTGGGCGGGAAGGACATCGGGGCAAAGGTGCAAAGCGCTTTTGGGGCTCGGGGTGGCAGTGGCAGCCACCGGAGCGGCACCAGCAGGGCCCCAGGCCTGGCAGACAATAGCTCTGTCCTTGCTCTCTCTCCCTCCCAGCTGCATTCGTCGTCCAAGACGGAGGAGTCTTATGAATCAAGTCAAACACCCAGCGACAGGCTGGGGAAATCTATTAATATGCACCCGCCGCAGCACGTCGCCAGCCCCCTGCCTCGCGCGCCGCTCACCTGCCTGTCTCACCCCTGGCAGGCAGCGCGGGAACAAAGGAGCAGGGGAGGACGGCAGCGACTGCCCCCGAAACGGAGGGAGGCAGCGGCTGGAGACAAAGCTCATTCGCTGGCCGCCATGGGTGTGAGGAATGCTCCCACTCGCCCTATTGTCTGGGGTCCTTTGTGCTCCTCCACCCCCCACACCCCCCCCCCCAGTCCCCAACCGCACAGGCAGAAATATTGGGAGCAGGACAGAAACGGCTTTGTTGAAAGAAGCCTTTCCAGTGCAAAAAGCCTCCTGCCCTCACCCTGCCATACGTGCCCGTCTGGCACACGGGCCCCTGCTCCTTCTGCCCCAGAGGGCAGGTAGGGTCCCTGCCGTGCCACCCTGAACGGTCCAGCCTGGCCCAGGGCTGGGAGCCAGGGGCTACAGAGCAACAGGGACAGACAGACCTGGGCTTTCTGTCTCCAGCCCACTCCTGAGCGCCTCCTGCTTCCCCAGAGATCTGACCCTGAGACACCTCTGGGAGGCGGGGAGCGGTCACCTGGTCCTGCAGAGGGGAGCGGGAGGGCTGATGCAGGGCCAGCATGGCCGGCAAGCCCTGCTGGGCTGCGTTAGGGAGCAGATCTGGCAACACAGACTTCGGTGTGCACCGAGCACCCACCACGTCCCTCTGCATCCCTCCCAGCCTCAGGAGCAGCACAGATGCCTCTGCCAAACCTCTGCCGCTTTGCTGAGCAGTGGCCGTGCCCCCCCGCCCCCCGCGAGTCACATCTGCGGCTGCAGCATTACACCCCCCCAAGTCCTGCGGGGCTGGTGGCAGAACCCGGAGTCCCTTGTCTCAGGGCAGAGCCATAATTGCCAAGCCCTCCCAAGGGGTCAGTCCCCAGCTGCAGCACACCGCTCGCTCGGCTCTCCTCCCACCGCCACCGCACGCTGCCGTTAGAGGGACCAGGACAGAGGGAAGAAGGGGAAAGCCAGGTCCCTCCAGCGTGGGGAGCAGGGTGACCCTGCGATGCCTGTGCCACCACCCAAGGGACCACAGCGCTGCCCGGCCCCACAGCGGCCGCGGCACACGGGCCGGCTCCAGCAAGTGACCTACGGAGAGGTACTGCTCATTCAGACACGGCACGCCGGCTCGTGCGGTCCCTGCCCTCCCCGCCCTCGGCTGTCTCGCACCACCCCACAGGCACTGCTCCCACCAGCGATCTTAGCCACATGTGGAAACAACCGCAAGGTGGGTCTCGTTTGGACAGTAATGGGACGTAAGCAAAGAAATAAAGATAAGGTCCAAACCCAAGGGAAGAGCTTAATCCTGAGAGACGATGCCTGGGACCGTGAAGGAGCCCCAGCACGCAACTGGCCCACCGCTGGGACAGCAGCACTGGGTGCTCCGGCGCAGAGAGCAGCAGGGGCTGGGAACAAGCACAGACTTACTGTACGGAGGCTGCTGAAGGAGCCTGAAGGGTGTCTATAAGGCACAAGGATGGTAAGGAGGCAGCTGTATACATACAACTAAAGAGCTCATTTCTCAGTTTTGTGCTGGGAAAATGGTCTCTGACATTTACTGGTACTAAGGAGTGCACGATAAAGAGGAAGGCTCTATCCAAAATTCAGTTTCTCTTCCTATTTTTCATTATATTTGGTGCAGTTAAAATAAATTCTAAGTAGTTGTTGCAAAAAAGCTCCTATGGCCATCAACAAGGAGGTCTCCAAACAAGCGCTGTTCAGAAATAAGTTTTTGCTAAAGAAAACTGTAAAATTCCTACTTTAACAAAGGCCTGGAAACCCTGATATCTAAACAGCATCACTTCCTTCCTTCAGTTTTGCACTTCACAGTGAAGCTTCAGCAGCTCTTGTAAAGTATCCTCAGGCGTTATAAGCAGGACTAGCGCTGAGTTCAGTGGACGGGAGATTCCCAGTAATGTCTGAGTTGTAGAAGCAACTGTTCCCAAAGCCACCAACTAAGAGGCAACTTTGTGAGGCTAGATAAGGCAAAATGACAGATAAAGCAAAAGGCCTTCATCTTGGACTATAAAAAGTCAGAGGAAGGGGAAAGACCAGAGTTAGGCGGTGGGTTGGTGGCAGAGCTCCTGGTCCCTCTTCTCCATGGCCCTTCCATGACACCTCCCTGCTTCCCCAGGCAAACAGGGACATGGCCACCCTGCCCCGCCGGGCCTGCACCGAGCTGGCGTTCCTGCACAGCGACATCTCAGCAGCTGGAGGCTTGGTTGCATTAGCCCAGCGCTGAACTGAAGTGACCGCAAGAGCTGTTTTGGCATCCGAGCCGGAGAGGCTGCCGGAGTTAATGAAGCCGGTGGGAACGGGATGGGGAGCAGCGAGGTGCCCCGTACTGAAGAGCAGGGAACTTCCCCCAGGCTGCCTTCAGCTCCTGCGGAGCACTCGGGTCAGTTTGTAACTTATTAACGCCAACACTCACACGATCAAAGTTCAGCACGTGCTTAGTTGCTCTTCTGGAACAGCAGACTTGAAAAGCACATCGCGCAGGTTTCCTAGGAATAAAAAGAGATGTCCAGAGAAAGCACCCCCTACCCCATCTGCCCAGAGACCTCCACCGCACCGCTGTGTGTTTGGGTCGTGAGACTGTGTTTATTCGCCACGCTGTGACTAAGGAGTCAGCTCTGCTCAGCTACCGCACCCGTCTCCATCAGGCCATGGCTCCCTCCTCCTCCTCCTCTCGCGACAGAACAGCTCTGTGCCCCAGCAAAGCCTGAAACGGTCCCCAGGTTTAGGGGAAAGTTCTCTGCCAAGAAGGCAGATTTATTTGCTTTCTGGTGAGACGAGTGGGTTTGTTGGCACACGCGCTGCGTGGTTTAAGTGTCTCCCCTGCAGCTGGAACTTAACACTAATCTAAATTACGCCTCTGGTGCCCTAATTTAAAGAAGTGTTCAATAGACTATGTCACTTGGAAAATTAATTGCTTTGCCGCTGGACAAATGGCGATGGGTAACGGAGTCAGCGTTGCACCTCAGCATCAGATTGAGAGCAGCGGGGCTGTTCCTCCTGGGAGCGAGGGACAGGGGCGTGTAAGGGGACTGCTGTGGTTCCTGCAGCCAGACTCCTGTCAGGCCATAAAGCCCACACAAGCCAGGTCACCTCCAAAAGAAATTTGGAGATGCCAGGCGTGATTTTCTATCCGCCGCCTGCTGTGCTGACCGCTGCTCCCGGGGAGCTGTGTCTTCGGAGGCAGAGGAAGGGAGAGCAGCCCTGGCAGACTTGGAGCATGGTCACCCCACTGGTGGGCGGGAAACCTACCCCACTGGAGGCAGCGAGGGTATGCGCAGAGGAGCCGTAAGAAGGGCACAGAGGAAAGGAGGTTCTTACTAACCAGAGAGGAAGACAAGAGCCCATCACTGATCAAACCTGGGAGAGAAGGACTGACGGATGGAGTTGCGAATGTAGTCTTTGAAAGGTACCACTGGGCATGACAACACCAGAAAGAAAATCAAAGCAAAAGAGTCACTGACAGGTGGCATGCTTTGAATCCTGGCTGACCTGGGATCGGCACTGCTTACCCCAGCGTACGCCTGTTGCAGCGATCAAGTTACTCAGTGAGAAGGGGTTACACAGCAATTACAACTACCTCCCCCCCAGCGGAGCACCCAAACATCCTCTGCTACCCACAGCTTCCCTGCAGGCTCACAACCAAAAAGAGCCAAACAGGTTTCATTCACTTTGTAGCTACTGCCCAAACCAGCGTAGGTAACAGCGTTGGACTTGATACCCAAGAGACAAGCCTACGCTGACTTAAAGGACGATGCATAAGCATGCTTGCTTGCTTATCCAAACCTGCAGATGTCCAGAGAGGATATAGTTCTGTTGTTTAAAGTGTGGGTTTTTTTTTAATTTACGTACTTTATAATGAACTGTATCTGTGTATTATTCTTTGTAAGTATCTGCACTCCCTCAAGGTCAGAGTTAAGAACATCCAAGTAAAGTTACTGGAAGTGTTCCTTATTTTTGAGCATTTTATTGGAGTGAACAGTGATTTATCAACCGCTTCTGGCACTGGTTGTGAACATGCAACTATTACTTACTCTGATCCACAAAGGGCCACTATTTCAGCCCTATTAGAAGCGAGATGTTCGCTGCCATTCGGATGGTACCAGTGCCTATCGCCAGACCTGCAAGGACACATCATTTGTGGCCTTTTAATCAAAGGCTGGCTCTGGGGGGGATAAAGTTGGGAGCTGATTTCTTTCTGTGTATTATTAAAAGAGACCCCTAAAAATTCACCACGCTTCCAAGCGTACTTCGTGTCTGGTGGCACAAAACATCCCAGAAGCAAATACAATTGGAGAAAGGAACAAAGTTCCACTTCTGCAGCCACTTATGAAGAAATGGTGTGGTTTGGCCATCGTGATCATTTGTTTTCCCTGCCAAGACGTACTAACGAGGCCCTTCTCACTGACTGAGGAGGAGGGAAAGAGAAACCTTGACCGCAAAGAGGAACCCAGTCTCTGGGAAACAGGCAAAGAGGATGCTGTTAAACATTTCAGGAAACACTAAGGGAAAGATGGGGGCAGCCAGAAGCTTTGAAAGTTTTGATTTCTCCAAGATAATGAACTGCCTGTTCTAACTAGAGTAGAAATAGCCTGTGAGCCTTCTCTCCCAGAGAGGTTTCTCCTACAACGTTCAATACTGTAAAGGGCTGGAGAGCAGGGAATGCTCTCAGCTGGATTAATTTACAAGGTAAAAGTGATTTTTTTTTTACCAGGGGAAGTTAAACTAGGCTCATGCCCTTGCTTCTCTGGGGTTGATAAAGAGTGTTTGAAACTCTCCTGCTTGCATGAGGAGAGCAGGAGCATCGCCTGCCCCAGGAGCACAGGTGCTGCCGGCCCCAGGGCCACCCCGGCAACTGGGGAATTGTCCAAGTGGCAGCTTTGCAGGAGAAGTTAAACACTTCAGATTCCCTTTTCAGCCAGGCTATTTAAGCTTTGGATCTGTTTTTGTTAAAGCCTTCTTATTTTAATTAAGAAAGTCCTTGCTGAAATGAAGTACCCTGCCACTTCGGTTACCATTAACGTTTGTCTGCTGAGATCGCCAGCAAGCCTTCGCTGACCTCAGTAGTTGTCAAGGAGTGATAAAAACCCTTTAAATGTAGCATGGGAGAAAGATCATACTCTCAGCAAATTGAGGATCCAAAACAACCCTGAGAAACTCAAGTTTTGGGCCAACAGCAACCTCATGAAGCACAGGAGAGGGAGCGCAATGCTCTGCCCTGGGGAGGAATAACACCAGGCATCGGCGCAGGCTGGGAACAGACTGGCCAAGTTAGTCGCCCGGCTGAAAAGGACCCGGGAGTTACAGGCCCGCCAAGCCGTGTGTGAGTTAGCAGCGCGCTCTCATTGCAAACGCCATGAACTGCATAGTGGGCAATGGCAGGGGCAGCGTGGCCAGCGAGGCCGTGGCGAGGTGATAATTCAACACTGCTAAGGCTGCACCTGGAACAGAGCTGGAAGAGTGCACTTCATGAATATTATGAGTCCCAGAGTAGAGTTAGGGCTCAGAAATCTGTTCATTTTGATTATTGGGGAGAGAAAAAAAAAAAGGAAAAAACTCCCAAAAACCCAGATGTGACTATTTCCTCCCAGTTCCCACATCTTTATAAATGGCCCTACATCACCACAGTTAGGATGTGTACCTCAGAAAGCAAGCTTCTCTTTTAAAGAAAAGTTTCTTGTAGGAGGAAGACTTGAAAAAGGGAACCAAGCTCTGTGCTGTTCAGGGCACAAAGCAGTGCTGCCAGCAACCTCCCTGCCAGCGGGACATCTCAAATGAATCAAAGGAAAGGACAGAAGGAGAAAAAAAAAAAAAGATCAAACATTGCTGACAACCCTCCTGCCCTCCTGCAACCCTAGAGCATCACAGCAAGATTCATTTGAGATGGCAGTGGACTAATAGGTGGTTTTGACAGGGTAAGGTGGAGAAGATCAGATAGGAGAAAATACGGCTGCACTGAACTGGCCCTGAAATCCTTGATCTCCTTTGGAGAAATACATTGCTTTTAGCCGCCGGGTGCTGGTGACCAGTGCAAGCCCAGTAGGTAAACAGGCACAGGCAGTGTTTGCAGCAGGAAGCTTAACCAGAAAGGAATTTTATCCGCTCAGAGCAGGCCCCTGCCTGGGGCAGCCAGGAAACCTCTCTAGCAATCAAACACCGACACCACTTAAGGTCTAACCTGCTCACGTGCCTCCTGCTTCTCTGTTCTGCTCTTACAGGTGCTGTGCTGGCTGGGGGCTGGTTCTCGCCACTGGAAGCAGACCCATCTGCACTGAGCAAAAAACAGTATTCAGCAAACATTATTAAAGGCAAGTGCTCCCCAAATAGCACCTACAAGTGTTTGGCCTGGCCAGGCTGACAATATTACAGTTAAAGTAGGTGACACCCCTTGCTTAGTCCAAGGCGAACAGCCCTCAATCCAATTTGGGTACTCCCACACAGACTATAAATCTCAGTTTTTTGACTTCTGCTCATGGATTTTTATCCTTGCCTCTCTTCTTATCTCCGATCCCTCCATGAGCGTGCTGTCCCTCCAGCAGAGGACAAGGGTTTTTTTTCTGGAGAACATCAGCACTTCTCCACACAACCTCCCAAGCACAGGAGGTGATGGACAACATGATAGCCAAGCGTAATCCACACATGCTACGTGGGGTTTTTCATCCCATTGCCTTCCTTTTACAGCCTAAGTGCAAGAGACTCAGGCCAGATCTCAGCCTCCATCTGCAGCCTGAGATTGTGATCTGAAGCATAATATTTCTTTATGAGCAAATTATCACCAAGACTTCAATGCACTCTTGGCCTTTTAAAAAACTAAGTGTTTAGTATTTTTATTTCTTTCTGCTTTGCAGTTTATGGCTCCCATAAATCAGATGACAGGCTGTGGCACAGAGGGCTGATCTGATCTGTGGGAACGAGGAAAGGGGCAGGAAAAGGCAGCACCGACTGCGTCCTTACCCAGGGGACCTCTGCTCCCTGCTGTAAGCATTCCTGTGGCAGAGGCGGGATGCTGCCCACCTGAGGCAATGCTAACGCCACGCCAACGCTTTCTTCTCTGATGCCAAGTTAAAAAAAAAAAAAAAAGTATTTCTTCTATGGCACACCATCTACTTGTAAAACGTGAAAAACACTTCTCTTTCTCACAGGAGCAAGAGCAGTGATAAATCCATTAACATTCACAAACTGTTCCATCAGTACAGAAATTAGAGCTACGGGGGGGCAGACACAAGCAACGTACCGACCCCCTACACTGGTAAACCAGCCCACGTGTTTGAAACAATCAAATCTGACCCAACAGATTGCTGATCTAGAAGTCTTGACCTTGCAGCAAATGAAGGATGCTGCCGTGGTTAAAAGACTACTTCAGAGTCAGAAACTTGGTGCTGAACTCCCAAGTCTCACAAGTCAAAGACTGAATTTTCAAGGACATTTAATGACTCAGAGATGCACCAAAGGTCATGTTATGAAGTGTCCCAGCAAGCGACTCATCAGGGAAACCTCTTCTCTACGTCTCTGTGCTTCCAAATACTATTTTAAAAAATCTGTCCTGTAGTCAGCCTGCTCCCGGTCAGGGAATCGGGATCCATGGCCCTTCCTTTCCCCCGCCCCTTGCCACCTGGTTTGTGCACTTGGACTCTAAATACTTCAGGGCAGACACTTCCCTGCACGCACATGTGTGCATGCTTAACACCTTGCCAAGCAGGCCACCATCTTCACAAAGACCTTAAGGCTCAAAAGACAAATAATATATAATATTCCAAGGATTTTGTTGGATTGGGAGTTGCAGGGATATTCCCTGATGGTGTTTTTATTGCTAGCTGTACTCCTTTGTTCATTGATAAGAACTGGTCTTTCTCCCTACGCGTTCAATGCTGGTTTGCGAGGGGAGACATCGGTACAAGCACTTTATCCTCCACTGCTAGGAGAGCAGGAACACAGGTGGCTTACTGCTGTTTCAAGAGAAAGTCTGTGCAGAACAGGGTGAGAGGATATCTGCAAGGACAAGCCCTGACGTTTCTTCCACTGGTTCACAGAAGCCCAGGAGGTGACATAACTTCATATGGCAACCCTCCCTTGAATACTCCCACAGTCCCAATCCTTCCTTTCACATTTCCAAAGCAGCCCAAACCACCACCAGGCATTTCAAGTCCCGCGGACATTTTGCCTACCGAGGCAAAAGGTGATGCCAATCGTTGCCCTGCTTTTGAGTGGCTGCCTGCAGCCCAGCCTCCACCACTGATCCCCCACTCCACCAGGAAGATTTTACCTGCTACAAAATGCCGTATAAGAGGCAGGTGTTGTTACCATCCTCACCAAGCACCCACCTTCTCGGTGGGTACCAGCAGCTCCAGGCTGTGCAAGCTGTAAGAGTGCTACTGACTGGGTAGCCAAGTGCCAACAAGCGCAAAGGCATGGAGGTATTTCATTTTATACACGTTTTACCAACATTTAAAAGCACATGAGAGTCCCAACCTATCCCGTAACTGGCACACAAGATTGTATGAAAGGTAAAGGGGGGAAGTTAGTTGAGCATGGATAAATTCACCTAATAACAGAGGCAGAGCTGGCAAGAGTCTGGTGGTGGCCCTGGCCAGACACTGGCCCACGCCTCCGCGTTGGGCACCTGGCCCTGCCGTCCAGTTTAGTCCCTTGCCTTGGCCACCGGGACTGTTTGCCCCTACAAGCCGCTCTGCGATGGGGGAAACAGTCCGGCTTCCACCCGACACCAAGGAAACGGAGGGGAACATGGTCCAAAGCATAGCCCTCAGAAAGCACCTGGGAACCGCTAATCCACATGAAGAGGAGCTGGATTTGGGAAGGACGGAGACAACAGCAGTTTTGGTCCCCTCTAAGAGTTCACGGAGTCATCTGAGAGTGTGCTGGGTTTCTGGACGGGAAAGGCAGGAGCCAGGCTCAGCGGTGAATCCCAAAGAGCATGGCCCCTTCTTGGGGCTCTCGGCCATCACCCTTATGAAGGAGACGGTCGCTGTTTCTCCTGTTCGGTGATGCCTGAAAGCAGGACACGCAGATGCCCTTGGGAAGCCCAGTGCAGAGGCCCCTCCATGAGCATCCTGCATTGCTGTTGCTCCCGGCCAGCACCGGAAAGGAGGCAGAAATGGGTCCATGCCCTGAATTCCCACCAAGGTGACGGCCAGGGAGAAATCCCCTGACAGGTTGCCCCATGTAAAACAATAAAAATGAGCAGCTAACCATGCCAGGGTAGCAGAGGTCTGACCATTGACATTAAACCACACAAAATTGTTCCAATAAAACTGAGATTAGATGATAAGCAGGAAGCAGTAACAGCAGGAGGACACCCATCCATCCATCCATGGTCTGGGTGCCCACAGTCATCAGTACAGGACTCGGCACGACACCTGGAGCTGGGCTGTGACATTAAAGAGTCCCAGTCGGAGGGCGCAGGGAAGACGGAGCCCTGCCAGCAGCTCACCCCCACGACTGGGGCTGTCACTGGAAGTAACAGGATTAGCAGAGAGAAGAGAAAGCTTCTAGGCTGGCAAGGAATAAACAAAGTGCATCAGTGTTCAGGCCATGCTTTTAAGGGAGTTTTGAGCTTTAAAGGATCTTTTAAATGAAAATCAGAATCCAGTGAAAAAGAAAAAAAGAAAAAAAGAAAAAAAGAAAAAAAGAAAAAAAGAAAAAAAGAAAAAAAGAAAAAAAGAAAAAAAGAAAAAAAGAAAAAAAGAAAAAAAGAAAAAAGAAAAAAGAAAAAAAGAAAAAAAGAAAAAAAGAAAAAAGAAGGAGGAAAAAAGGAGGAGGAAAAAAGGAGGAGGAAAAAAGGAGGAGGAAAAAAGGAGGAGGAAAAAAGGAGGAGGAAAAAAGGAGGAGGAAAAAAGGAGGAGGAAAAAAGGAGGAGGAAAAAAGGAGGAGGAAAAAAGGAGGAGGAAAAAAGGAGGAGGAAAAAAGGAGGAGGAAAAAAGGAGGAGGAAAAAAGGAGGAGGAAAAAAGGAGGAGGAAAAAAGGAGGAGGAAAAAAGGAGGAGGAAAAAAGGAGGAGGAAAAAAGCAGGAGGAAAAAAGGAGGAGGAAAAAAGGAGGAGGAAAAAAGGAGGAGGAAAAAAGGAGGAGGAAAAAATGGAGGAGGAAAAAAGGAGGAGGAAAAAAGGAGGAGGAAAAAAGGAGGAGGAAAAAAAGGAGGAGGAAAAAAGGAGGAGGAAAAAAGGAGGAGGAAAAAAGGAGGAGGAAAAAAGGAGGAGGAAAAAAGGAGGAGGAAAAAAGGAGGAGGAAAAAAGGAGGAGGAAAAAAGGAGGAGGAAAAAAGGAGGAGGAAAAAAGGAGGAAAAAAGGAGGAAAAAAGGAGGAAAAAAGGAGGAAAAAAGGAGGAAAAAAGGAGGAAAAAAGGAGGAAAAAAGGAGGAAAAAAGGAGGAAAAAAGGAGGAAAAAAGGAGGAAAAAAGGAGGAAAAAAGAAGGAAAAAAGAAGGAAAAAAGAAGGAAAAAAGAAGGAAAAAAGAAGGAAAAAAGAAGGAAAAAAGAAGGAAAAAAGAGAAAGAGAAAAGAAGAAAAAAGAAGGAAAAAAGAGTAGCAAGAACCCGCTCAGCCCTCCCCCAGGAAAAGGTGTGCTGCACAGAGCAATTCCCAAACGCAGACACCAGTCTCGTCCTCCCGAAACCCGGCTGTAAAGCTAACAACTGTTGCGCTATTAAAGTGTCAGATAAGCCAGGCGAAAGCGCCAGCGAGACTCCTGGAGCTTCAATATGCTCTGGGATCACTTGGACACGTCGGGTTTTCCTCCGAACGTATCAAGATCTATGAGGGTAAAGGCCAGAGGTAAACATTATCAGGAGTTGCTCTGCCCTCCTCCAGGAACTACAGCTGATCTGTTCTGACAGAAGGACGGGCAGGAGGCAGTGGCACCCATTTCAGAAAGCCACCTACTCTCCTGAAAAAGACTTCAGGAAAATGCAAAATTCACTGCGTGCCTTGGAAAATCGTACAACTGCTTTCAGTGCTGAAAACGTGCAGCTTGTTTCCGATCTAATGTTTTCCCCGTGTCGCTCCCCAGTCACGGAGCCAGACGTCCCGTCCCCAGGTGGGTGCCGGCAGCCTGGAGCCCCTCACCGCTCAAGTCCACCTCTCCCCGCCACCGAGCGCGGGGGGCGCCTTACGACAAAAAAAAAAAAAAAAAAAAAAAAAAAAAAAAGTGAACTAAACCCAATTAAAAGCGCAGGGAAAAACGCGAGGAGGCAGGATGTCATTACCAGAGCTGGAATTTGGCCTGGCTACCATGGAGATGAAACAGCAGATGGTTAAGGTGTACACGGGAAGCACGCGTGTAGCACCTGACTATAGATTTAAGACCAATTAATACAACAAAAGAGAAAACTTGACAAGGAAGCCAGAGACCTACAAAATGAATAAGTGAACCATGAAAAGGGGAGGCTCTCCCATCGGAAAAAAAAAAAAGAAAAAGAAAAAAAAAGCAGCAGCAGAGTGTACAATACCTACAGAGCCGTGAATAAACTGAAGTTGGAACAGATGGAGACAGAAACAAACCGCTGTGTGTATTAGTTGGCTACCAAGTAAAAGAGCCGGCGCGGGGAAAGAGCTTCCCTGCAATTCAGGGCGAGAACAATAGGCTCCGGTTCTGCAGCACCCCCTTCCCGAGGCGCTCAATGTCCTTCGTACGGCTTAATTTAAGGTTCACAAGCTGCAGCACTCTCAGATACAAGATGCTAACAAACGACTGGGAAAACATGTTATTTTAAATAATAAGCCATGTGTCTCTAATTAAAGGAGCCCGGGCACTGCGCGGCAGAGACAGGAGCCTTCTTCCCCGGCAGCCCATCACACGGGAACAGCCCCCGACTATGCGGCCCTGCCTTAGACCCCATCTGACACAGGATCGGGGGATGACAAACAAGGGCTTTCCAATGGGACGGCAACTGCCCTGAGGTGGTGGCGGTCACAGGGCGCTGGGTAATCACTCGGTAAACCCCAGCGCTACCTTGGAGGCACACAGGTGACCTTTATCTTAGCAGGCGAGAACGACTTTGCACACAAAGGTTTCCATTGAATTTTTTCTGATCACCTGTGAACTGAAGCCCTGGACAGGTCAGAGATGAGAAAACAAGCAAGGAGACAAGCCAACACGCCATGGGAACGGGAGCAAGGAGAGGTTAGCGTGGTGCAATTAAGCACAGCAACAGAAACCCCTCGCTATGAGGGCATTTAAAATCCCAGCTGCAAAGAAGAGAAGGCAAGTGTCCCGAGGAGCACCAGGCACCGGCTTCCCAAGAGCCACCCTCGTCCCAGCAGCGGCGGACGCTGCGGGAAGGCTGAGCCCAGGCGGCAGCAGCCCCCTCCTCGGGCCGGGCTGGGGGGAATGGGTGCGCAGCTTTCCCTCCAGGTCTGCAAACACAGAGCCGTCCCGCCACTGTATCTGCTATGTAAATCCCAAAGATAAACAAGTCCGGCTCTGCAGACAACATTTATCTCCCACTTTAAAGGCAGGCGGCTCAGGGCTAAGCCCCCCGAGAGGCACCCCCACTCATGGCAAGCTCAGCCTGGAAGCGACGAGCTTTTCATGGCGTTAAGTTCTGCCTTGAAGCCGACTGGCCGAAACTTTACAGACTTCAAAGCGAGAGGGCTTTTGCAGAGCCGTGCGGTCCCTGAAAACCCTGTCACCAAAAGCCCTTCCTTTTGTCCAGACCCCGGGCAGACCCCGGAGCATCACTGGTTTGTATAGGGGTGCTCATGCATCGGCCCCTCCGCTCCTTCTAGCGCTGAGACACCGCCAGCACATTTACCCCACCACCACAACTGACTTCATAAAACAACTGTGGCTGAGAGGCAGCACCTGCAATGAGCCCAAGCACAGGCACAAGCTATAAAATCCCCCCCCCCATCTCTACCCCCACCTGATTCCCTCTGTGGCTTTAAGCAAATCACGTAACTTTTCCTCTTTAGTTTCTGCACCTGGGAGAGAGGAATATTTACCTACCCCAGAAGGGTGTTGAGAGGATTAGTTAATGTTTGCCCAGCATTTTAAAGTATAAAATATTCTGTATTAATTCCTAGCCACTGAAAAGACTGATATGTACAACTCTCGTTAGCTCCACCAGAAGATTTTAGCTCCAATTGGACTTTGTCGACTCAGAAAAGTAGAAGAAGGATGACGCGATATTAACATTTCAAAAAGCGCCTGCAGCACGTGCTGTAAAACTCCTTCTCTTTTGACTACCACCAGCCTCCTGCTCCACCACCTGCGTTGTGGAGGTGCACCTGGTAAACATTAAAGCAGCCCAAACTCAACACGGGTCTCTGGGGCTTTGCTGGCAGCACTGGGTAACCCCCTCGGAAGGGGTCCCTTTGCAGGCCCTCGTGGCGGGGAGCTGATCTCACCTGCAAGATGTCCTCTCATTGATTAAAAACAGCTATTGCAGCTTCTGCTCACATTTACCAACGTTGCCTAGCTCTTATTTGAAAGACCAGAGCCAATGCAAGTTTTCTTGCCCTGACGGCTGAGAGCTTTCGGTGGGCTCCATGTAGCACCGTGCCCATCAGCGGATGTACCGGGTGACACGCCAGGCGGGTGGGCATCGCCTGCGCTCGGCCGTGCCGCTGCTTGGGTTGTGTCCCCTGCGACCGGGTACCGGGCAGAGAGACAAAGTGACTGATAAGAACTGGGCTCCGCAGAGCACCTGGCAGTCTCAGCACACTTTACAACCCAGGATGCCCACAGCGCTAGGGAAAATGTATCGCTGCACATCCCACAAATCAACCCGCCCACTGCTCAGGCCCTTTGCATTCCCAGCATGGCACCAACGCTGCTGCAGCATTGCTGTTCCCTCCCTGTGCGCTGGGCACCTCGTTTCGGAGGGCGAGGACAGCAAGGTGCCACCTCAGCATGGCGTTGCACCCCTAGGCTCGTTTCTCTCAGCTCTTTCCCACCACAGCTTGCCCCAGCGCAGGTATCCCATGCTCCGCTCCCACAGGGAGTGGGTGGAAATGCCAGCAGCCCTCGTGGGCTCCCAGGACAGAATAAGCAGAGGAAAGGGCCCAGCTCTGGCCCGCAGCATCTGCAGTTTGCTGGGGGAAGCAAGCTGCACCGGGCAGGGCTGCAGGCACGGCCAGCGCCGAGCTCCCACCTCCAGCAAACCCTGCAGCCATGGTGGATGCACCTCTGTACGCCCATCCTCAAAAGCAGCACAGCAGTGAGGAGGAGGGACGGGGCACTCACAGAGCCCACCAGAAAGGGATTTGGTTTTAACTGCTGGTTTACTGCCTGTCGGCAGAAGTATATGGCTGTACAATAAGAGAAAGACTGGAGGAAGGGGTTTAAAAACCAGGCTAACCCACCCCCAGGCTCATGAAAGAAAAACACCACCAAAGCAGCCCCCCACTGGCCACACAGTTTTGGGGAGGGGAAGCGGTTTTGAAGCCTGAGAACAATAGGGCAACCTTTCCCTCCTTTCTTCTGGCAAAGGTAAAAGACCTCCCTGAGGAGATGTCCACGCCAGGGAAGCTGCTGAATGAGAAGCCCCGGGCCAATAAAGCATCCCTTTGTGCCTTCAAACGTCCCGTCCGACGGCGCTTCCCAACCTTCATCGCTCCCGCCTGCCGGCAGCGCCGGTGAATCTCAGCCCGCAGCAGCCGGTCACCGACCAGAGGCAATGGCATGGCCGTGCCGGCAGCGAGGGCTGCCTGCCAACACCGGACCGTGAGCTCCCCCCGCTTCTCCCGTCTTGCCCGACTTCCAGGCAGAGGCCGAGACGCCGCAGACGACTGCTGAGAGAAATCAGAAGCACAGACCGAAACATGACTAATTTCTAACACATCACAGCCCACAAGTCATTTTGTTTGTGAGCCTAAATCGCTCTCCGCTGCTTTCATACCGACTCGTTTCAAGGCTGAGTAAGCAGACAGTGGCAGACATGACTTTTATTATTCCCAGAGCTTTGAAGTTTTACCATTTCACTGTGGTTAGCTGACTGCAGCAGCCGTTTGTAGTGGCATTTCGAAGAACTCAGCAATGATGCATAGGTAGCCAGACCGAGCTGAGCTGGAACTCAGCATATTCCATTGACGGTATTTCGTGGTGACTCATTAGTTGCCCACCCTCTATTATTCATTGTTTTTATCCCATCATTTTATTTCAAGATTCTTGACAACTTCCAAGAAGGCCCTTTCGCAGACAGAGGTCAAGGGCAACGAAAACAGCTTCGAGCTGTAATCGAAGCCCCCTTCTGTTAAATTAGCGGTGCGCGAGTTAAAGTGGATTTTGTGATGAATATCCTTGAAGACTAAACAACGTCACTTGAAGAAGGAGAAAGATGGAAAAACTGTTGGAGCTACAGCAGTGTGAGCATTTCATGTATTTATACATGTGTATATACTCATACATATGCAAAAGGGTAAACACAGAAACATGCATCTATTAGACAAGAGAGTGAAACTTCCTGTATTTATGGCTCATTTAAAACAGCTTATTACATAGATATTTTTTATATTTAAAAATACAGCACTTGCACACATTTTTGAGAGAACTGTATGTTTTAAACTGCTGTGGCCTTTTTTTCTCCTGCTTCCTCAGAATTCCCCATTTCTCATCTATATTTCTACATTTAACTGCTGCTAACTTGAGTGACTGATCATCAAGAAGACTCTTTGCATAGCATGAAGCAGCACAGTTTGAAAGCGTGCAGTATTTTTAGCTGCAAACCCCATGTCAACTTTGCAACAAATACGAACCTTTTGTCAATTGGAGGCGTAAGAGCCATTTCCCCAGGAGAAGGCGGCACCACAAAACACCAAAGTCTAAGCAAAAGCGCCGGACTGTAATTGTGGGGTTATTTACACAGACCAGTTCAAATTCTACTTTTAATTCCATTGCCAAAAGTTTAGGGCTCGAGATAAATCACTCTTTCCCCTTGAAAGAGGCTGACTGCATTTATGGCTCATCTCGGAGTCCAAGGGCCAGGCTGAGGTGCAAAGCCGGGGGCAGAGCGGGGCGATGCCCCACGTCCAGCGCCGCGGAGGGCTCGGGCTCTGGCAGGGGGGAGAGGAACTGCCAGCTTTGGTTCCCAGCAGCGCTCGGCACTCTTGGGTAACCTTGGATGTGTCATTTAGCCTCCCGCTGACTCAGTTCCTCATTCGCACTGTGGAAATAACACCACTTCTTTATTTTGTAGGAGTTTTGGGTAGATAAATATCTTTTAATTCAGTATCGGAATCCGCTCAAGAAGCGTAACTAAACCAGAGATCAGTTACGATCTAAAGAAATGACACAAGCAAGGGCTGGGAGGAAGGAATGAGACGTACGGTACAAAGGCGGGGAGCTCTCTGAACTGAGCTGATTTCTCCTGTCGCCTCGGGATAGTTCTGAGCGAGAGCCTTGGCTCCCCGTACAGCGCGGAAAATTCCAGGGACCAAATGGTTTCCCCTAAGAGTTAAAGCTCGCTTTGTCAAAGCGGTTTCCCTTCTCTCCCTACAGCACTCGACAGGGCTTGGCTGAAGCACAGGAGAGATGCAGACCCTGGGTTGGGCTCCCGACTGGGCTCCCCGGGAGCTCCTTGGGTCCCTTCGGAGGCTCCGCAGTGCCATCACCTCCTGGTTATGAAGGACAGGTCGTGTGGTTCCCTCACCCCTGCCGGGGGCTGCTCACTCACCCAGGGAGGGAACCGAACCACAGCACCTCTCCCCACAAGTCTGGTGCACCTCTGCCCCCCCCCCCCCCCGCAGCCCCCCAAAGGTGGGCGACCCCACCTGAGTCCCCGCTGGACAAGTGTTCTAACCCCCAGGTTGTGCCAGACCTTCAAAACATCATGTTTTGACATGTCAGACATCTGCATGACCCAGATTCTTCTACCTCACTGTGAAGCGGGTGCAAGGGCAGGTCCCAGCCCTGTTACTCAGGCAAGGTCAGATGGTTCTGTGTCAGACACCAGGGCGAGCAGAGCAGAGCTACCTGGGCAAGCGTGCCTCACCGCTTTGTGCTCTGCATCACCACCCCGTAACGCAGACGTGGTAACTACCACAGAGGGACATGCACGACTGGATGAGATTTTAAGGCAAGCAACCTCGCAGCCTCGTCCCCAGCATGAATGTTTTGCTCCAAGCACGACATGGCTGACCACAACCGCCCTCCATCCTCGACGCATTTTGGTGGGTGAGCCAGGGGAGGTAACAATACTCTTTTTTCACAGAAGACAAAGCTGCGGAAGACACCGATTCCCATGGCAACAAAGGCAGAGAAGAAGTGTCCCAAGATGTGATTTGCTGTCACCATACCCACCTCGCGGCAGATAAGGACAAGTGATAGCTCTGAAAGGAACTGTTTCCATGGGACCCTTTCTCAGCAAGCGCACGCGATGACAACCCAACCGTCTGCCACAGCTTTCAGTGTCGAACAGGTCTGACTGGTAGAGAGCAGCAAAGGCTGCCTGCCTCCCTCTCATCCTCTTGTGAGGAGCAGTGCCCTCCTCGCTCCCCTCAAAGCCCACCTAGCCCTGAACAAGCCACGCTGCTGCTTGCTAATCCACTTACCCAGGCAATTACACCGGGACAGCAGCCTGCAGAGAGCCAGGCTCAACTTCTCGGCTAAACATCGTCCTGGGTTTATTTTTAATCCATGGAGCTCTGTTGAAAGCTCCTTACAGAGCACACATTTATGCTTTGGTAGCGCGTGCTATGTAAGTGCGTTTCCTTCCGACACTTTCATTTATCATACTTCTCCCCTCCCACCCCTGCCCCTTTGGTTTCCCCCGGGAAAGTTAGTGAATTTATGCAGGAACAAAGTCACCTTGAGCTTTAATCCACACCCTAGCAGAAGGAATACGTCTGTCAGCAATCACATCCACCCACTCTGCAACTGCATTACAATGCTCACTTTGTTAGCACAGAAAATACTGACTCCTTTTCTAGTCCTGGACACAAGCTCCACAAAGGCTGGAGCAAAGAGAGCAGACTGGGGACAGAAAAGAGAGGAATCTGGCCCTGCACATTTGAGGCTGAATGGATAACCTGAGGTGAAACAGTGGAAGTAGGAAGAAAAGAGCAAGTCTGGCAAACCAAGACTTTGACTTATGATAAACCCACCAAAGTGACTCTCTGCTCCCTTCCTAAGAAGAGAGGGCAGCTGAGAAAATTGCAGTCAGCAAAGTCGCAGAAGACAGGCAGAGATCCTCATCCCACCAATAGCAAAACGGCCGCCAAAGCAAGTGGCAAAGTACAGCAGAACCAGGCGCATAAAGCACTCTGGATCTCGCCGTCTGGGAGCAAAGGCCAGAGTCCCTCAGAACCGCGGTGGCACCCAGCTGCTGGGGCCATGGCTCCACGTTCCCCCGACACCCTCCTCCTTCCCTCAGGGAAACCAGCCCCGACACTCCCTCAGCACACAGGGCCAAGATGGTTTAAAGAAGGGGCTGGGAGCTCCAGTAGCCCACAACAGCATCGCAGATGCGCACAGAAAAGCTAAGCGGTGCAAAGCCACCTCCGGCAGAGACCCTACCAGCCCTGCACACACGCTCACCTGACGTTTCAGTGGTGCGCACCAATTCTGAAATCACTGACGCATGGCTGCCGTTGCAGGCAGGGCTCCTACCTTTGCTTCTCTCCTCACATAACAGCTCCTTTGCATTCAACAGTAGGAACCACAGCCGCCTGTTGCCGTCTGTCCTAATTGGTGCCATGCCTTGATAAGCAGTCCTGGGATGAACCTGCTTCTGGCTGGAAGAAACGAAACATTAATATTCCCAGAAGGATGCAAGAGTTACAGCAGAGGGCAAGGAGGCTGAAGAGGAGGTGAATGAATAGTGGAGCCAGTCCTGATGAAAATTGCCTCTCGGATACTCCCATCCTTCTGGCTGAATAACAGTCAGCTATTACCCAATTGCTTTGTCATCTTTGGCACTTGCAGCAGGCAAGCAGCAGCTTTTGCCAGCCCAACGTCGCTTTTCTTTGCCATGCGCCCCGGAGCAGAGGAGTGAATTTCTGGAAACTGGTCTCACCTGATAAACGGGAAAAAGAGTGAGGATGTAGGTCTCTGGGTGTGGGAGTTCTCTGAGCTAGTGTTGGAATCCAAGAGCCCAGAGAAATCACCCCATCCCAGATCCTCAATACTTTGCTTACCACGTTATCAGGAAAGAAGATTTAAATAGCACATCCAAGTAATCTCATCTTTACCCGCTCTCATTCCACGGTACGCTCTGGATTATATTGTTACTTATAAGGTCCGCAAGGACAAGAGGCAGAGGTGGTAGTGTACGAATTGCCTGTCCCTCACAGCTGAGCACCACCACCAAAGGACACAGACTTCAGCAATTCACCTAAAGGTCCATCGACTGCCATCTGCTGCTTTAAAAAATATTCAGAAGCAAGATAGGTTGTCCTCAAACAGTTTACCTGGGCTTCTGTCATCTCAGACAGAAATCTTCCTCCTCCTGGCAGCAACCTTAAACCTCAGAGAGCCACAAAACTTGCTATCTGCTCCAGGAGTACATTTTGATTTGCCCACTGCATTTGTTTTCATAGACATCTGTACACTGTTTTAAGAGGAGGCCAAAGGAGACATTCCAGGAGAACCTCCAGGGATCCAGACATGTACACAGACATAATCACCAGCGCAGGAGAACCAAAGGAACGTTCACAGCAATTGCCCAAATTCTTCTTCTTTGCATTACTCTGAATATTCATCTAAGCAACTCTCATTTAAGAAAGGCTTTACTAGAACCAAGATGCTTTCATAGGCCCGTACATGACACACACACGCCCCTCAGATCCAAGCCCACAAAATGGTCTAAGAGCTTGTATTTACAGCCTTCAGAGAACGGTAGGCTGTTTACTAAAAGGATTAGATAAGGCTTGACAAAGATGTAGGGAGGTGGGCATGCTGTGCCTTAGAAAACTTTTGCAATACAGAACCCAAAACATCCCCGTAGGCACTTTCAGTTAGAAAAGAAAGGGGGAGAATTGCAAATAGGCTTGGCAGAGCACTTTGGCCACCACTGGATAGAAGGCAAAAATACACAAGAGGAACTGATCAGTGATGTGCCTGAGACATCCCTGAACAAGCTAGTGCTTTCACTGGTGACATCCGTGGGACTATCTCGAAAGAGATACTGTCTCCTTTTATCTCAGGGAGAAAAACCATAACCCTTAAAACATGCTGCTGCCTCTCCTCCCACTTTCCTGCAGAAGGGAAAGCTGCTCTTCTGGGTTTGGTGAGGACAAGAAGCTCACATGCTCTGTAAGGCTGCGCAGCACTTAGAGCGGAAGCCCAGTTCTTCCCCCTTCAGAGAGCACTGCGATACTGCTACCGGGCAGGCAGGCTTGGGTTCCAGACCTCTGAGAAAACCAGGACACAGTAGCATTGCATAAAAATATTGTTACTTTTCTTGAGGAACAGCATCACAGCACTACCCAACTACTAGGAGTTGAGGGACCAGAAAGTGCAGGCATGGGGGCTCCTCCAGCAATCCAGTTTTATGCTCAACTCTGATTTACAGTAAACTATAAAACACAAACACAATTACAAAGTTCCCCACTATGTCCTTTTAAACACAGCTAAGCGTAGGTGTGGATTTGTGTGTCAAGTAACAAGTCACAGGAGGGAAGGCACAGCAGGGCCAGCAGCCACGTGGCACGTTTAATTTCAAGGGAAGAACACCTGACTTATACACACAGATCAACAAATAGATAAAACCAAGTGCACGTTCTGGCTTCTTTATTTGAGACCATCAATTACACTGTTATCTCAGGGCATCTCTGCTGGGGGACTCCACAAAGCTTCTCATGAGACTGGTCAGGAAGAGTGCCAAAGCACAGCATGTGGGAACATGGCCCCCTTTTAGGTTGGGGTGAGCGTTAGGGCTCAGGTCTTCACAACAGTGGAGTGAAAAGCAGCTGTTAGAGCTAGGCCTATAATGAGGAGGAAGAGGAGCATGCTCAGCAGAGCCCCATTGAGAAGGGTGGAATAAAGCACACAGTACAATCAGCCCACATCAAGTCAAAGTAAGTTTATTCACGTGAGATCACTTTGGACATGATCAGATTGAAAACCTTTCTCCATCTGAGCACCTTGAGGAAATACACAGAACCAAAAATCCAGGACGACAACAAAACAATCCTGAAATCATAGGCATGTCTCGCTAATTGAGGCTGGCCTCAAAGCACCGCCACACACTTAGATGTGAGCTGCCGAGCAGCTTGCTGTTTGCAGCGCTTGCAACACATCTGACACTTCTCAAGAGGGGACAGAACTGTTTACAGGAAACCATTTGTTACAGGGGCCTGCCTCTCCTCCCCCCGGCCACGTCCCTTTCCCACCCCACCTTTCATCAGAAGCTTATCTAGTGCCCAGCCGGGCAGCCAAAAAGCTCATCCAGGTTGGAATTTGAAACCACAGATTCTCAGATGCCACAGCTGGGGCAAACGGTGCCGCCATCAGTTTTGGAACTAAATTTCAAGGAGTTTTGATTCTATTTGTACAGGGGCTAATGAGTAGCTTGGGATGTGAACACTAACCCCAGGGCATAATTCTGAGAACAGGATGATAGATTCTCAGTCTCCTGCTGTAATTATACAGGCAAAAATTGGAACAGGAATGAGAAGAGACGAGAACAGGATTCAGGTCCCTCATCAGCTTAATGGCATCATTTTCTCCCAAGCCCTGAAATTTTTCAAGGGTTAGCAAAAAAATGCAAGAATCACCTCCACCAAGAAGGAAAGAGACTCTCAAAAGCAGTATAAAACGGAGCAACTGAGTTTCACAGTAAGCAAAGCTGTGCAGAGAGCCGTCACTGCAGAAGCAGCAATCACCAAGCAACTGTTCAATACAGTAAAACCGTAAGGCACTAATAGTGTTCCACTCATTACAACCAACACATGACTAAAAACTGACATTCATAAATTTAAAAAAAAAAATCACTGTACATTTTAAAAAGGCAACTTTTCCCGTTTAAAATGTTTCAGATTTTCAGCTCCAAGAATCTTCCTGCCCCCCACCCTGATCACTGACTAGTTAGATTGGGTGTTTGATCAGAAGTTCTGCTGGTTGACACATACCTATTACAATAAAACATCCCAAGGCATAATCAGAAAACAATTTGTTGAGAAGTTACTTGACGACCCTATTAACATCATCAACAAAGGTTAGAGGTGTCAGTCGGTCACCTCACTTACTGCAGTACTGTGAAATACTCAGATACCACCACACAAAGTGCAGTCACGTTCTTAGTGCTGACTGGCATCTACCTTTCTCTTCAAGATACAACTCAAGCTTTAAAACCCTGGAGCTTGAGGTCCCCTATGCAGCAGAAGGCAGAGGAGCACGGGGGAAGACAGCAGCACTTGCTCATTGATGCTATTCCACGAATATGCTTCAGTCCCTGCCTGGAAGCCCATGTTCGAGAGCAGCTAGGTCCCTTAAATTCCTTTAACTCCATTCTGGTTCTCCTTTGCTGGAGATGAGCAATTGCCTGATGAGTATGAAATCAGTGACACCAGCTTCCTTCAGAGGGTCACCTGACAGTCCCATTTTGGTCAGTATTGATCAAAGTTCAAAAAACAAAACAGTAGTGAAAGTATTTGTGTCCCATTACTGATCCCCAAAGCCATTCAAGGATCCTTCAGACACAAAGGATCTATTAAGGCTTATTGTCAGAGATCACAGTAAAGTATTGCACACTATTTGCCTGCTTAAATAGTTAAAAATTGAAATCTCAATTCCCAGAGATTAGTAATAATATTATTATTAAAAAATGCTAAAAAACAAATATGGAGGTAACTTCTCCATGTGAATCTACTGGAATATGTGACTGTTAATCGCTAGGGATAGCAGAGGTCTGTCTGTGCAGAGATTTAGCAACAGCATTTTTTAAACAACTAGACAGCGCAACTTCCAAATGCCCTTTCTAAAAGCTAAGGAGATCATAAATTTAGACTACCTGTGAAATGCACTACATGATTTCACCGGCACAACGGAGCATCAAAATTCATTGCAAGACAGCCTCTCCACCGTCAGTTTTAAACAGTCGACCTTTGGTCAGGACATCCAGAAATAAATAAGAAAGGGTATAGCAGTGAGACCACCCAACAGAAGACCTCAGTGTGACTGCTGACAAGAAAGAGTCTGGTAGGCTGGGACAATCCGCCAGTCCCGTGGATTGTCTGGCTTAGGTCAGCAGCTCCACGATGCAGGTGGTCTCGGGACGGGTATTTGGTACTTCACTATTGAGCTTGCAAAGGCAGGTCAATCAAGTCTTACAGAGCCATTTTGAATTAGTCCAAACCTGGAGGATGTAAGAAACAAGTCTCCCGGAGTTTTGATTAGTGTTCCAGCTGTCGGGTCCATACAACAGTCCTTCCAGAGGCAAGCAGGAGTCACTCAGTCAGCATTCGCAGGCGTCGCTCATGCAGAAGCAATTTGATCTCTCTCACTATTAATGGTGAAATGAACAGGATTGTTGAACTCGTCTGTGAAAAGAAGCATATCCAGGACAATTAGCACAGAGCAACCATAGCTGCAGCCATCCTGCACTCCAACGCGCATTCAGGGCCTCCCCAGAAAGACACAGGCTAAGAGAAGCGATGACAAAGTGGGGCATCAGGTGGAAGGACTGAGCTTGCAGGAAAGCTCGTACGACTTCAGCTGTCATGATTTTCTCTTCATAAAGAAGAGGAGCTCTTCACCTCCTCAACAGCCTTCCTCCTGGCCACCTCTGCTGCTTACCAAAGTGGCCTTGTCCCTTGTCAGCACAGATGCAAAGACAATTCCTGGCACTTCCAGCAGGGAAGAACAGGTACAGCATTCACCACTGTGGCAATGCTGAGGAGATCAGGGCCTGAATGGTCTTCTCCCCCCGTGGTATACCAGGGCAAGGCATTTTCATTTTCATTTCAAGAACCTCATCACTCCTACCACTAATCTTCAAGGGCTAACAAACAAGCAGCTTAGCTTCAGCTCCCTGAAAATGTTAGGGATTATCATGGAGATGATGACTGAGGAAAAAGTCCTGCCTTGGAAGTCAGTCAGGCGGTACGAGCTTTAGGAAATTCATACAGATATTTTAAGGCATGTATTTCTGTGCCTCTGCCACAATCTCAGTTCCTGGTGGCCAACATGACTTTAAAGGATTCAAAACGAACCCTGTTGATTTAGACACCCTGAGGCAAAGGCACACCATAGACCACTCTGAGAATGGCACCAGAGTTCACAGCAGCTGCAGAAATAGATCGCATGGCTAACTCACAATTTTCAGGTTCTCACAAAAACTTTCTATTGCAAATTGAACTTTGACAAAGAATTTTAAAAAAGGAGATTTCTTACCATTAGAATAAAGAAATAGAAAACCCACATCCATCCCAGGTTCTCCTGGATCAAAGACACTAGATACTAAAAAGAGAGGGGGGAAAAATTATTCCAACTGGGAAGATAAGCATGACTTTCAGGCATCACACTATCATTTTCTAGAATTTGTGGGCTGTTAACACTCCATACAGAGCTGATCACAAAACCTTCCAGCTGATCTTTTCCTGTCAGAAGAGATGACTCAGGACAGCAGCCTTTCTGTATAAAGCCTACAGTCTCAGCAAAGCAAAGATACCATCCTGAAGCTTTACATTAACTCATAGCAGCATAAAGACAGAACTGAACTACAGTTTCAAAGGGTGACAAATTGACTCCGCTGAATACAAGGTTTTTGCACAGAAGACTGGGACATAAGTGGATGTAAGTACTCTCAGAAGAACTAAAAGCTCTAGAATGGCTTATAAATTACACAGGACGCATTTTCAAGAGCCGTGCAACCACTAACTACTTAACCCTTCGTAGTAGGCAAGACACTTGAGACTACAGTCTGTTCTGATCTGCATCCTAGTTCAATAGGACTACACAGGCTACAAAAGAAAATGTATTCCCTATTAGCAGATTGATAGTCAGATGCTGTATAAGGGCCTCCCTTCTTCACTACTGGGTTATATTAGCACAAAACAGGATCTGAATTTCTAACATGTTCATTGTGCGTTTGCTGTTATTCACACACCCCCAGAATGACATCATGGTTGCCTCTGTTGAAATAAATGCAATGTTAGAATGGGAGGCAGGTGGATTTTTTCAGAACTAAAGAGCCAATTTTTATGATGATGTAAGTTTGAATGGTATGTGTGGGGGAAGACAGAAGCACTGTAAACGATGCAAGAACACTGAATGTAACAGTGCACTTTAAGATGTCCACAAAGCACTTGTAATTTTCCACGTTTAATGAAGCTAAGCAGCATCTTTCCTATAAAATAGAGACTGAACAATTGTATTTATCAGGCAATCAATGGCAAGTACCAACCCAAATCCCTTTCCAGAAAATAAGCTTGTATGTCTTGCCTGTGCCCATGGTATTTTACCAGCACCAGAGGATGCCTGGAATAGGACTGTCTCCAATCTTTCTACTAAATTCTCCCCTCCCCAAACCACCACTGTATTATTTCACAGAGGTAACATTTGTATTTGAGAAGAACATCCCCAGCGGGCACACTGTCAGCTTTCTTTTCTGCAACAGTCTAATCTTCAGACCTCTGGCAGCATACTGTAAGGACTATCAAAGCAAGTGGTGCTGGATTTACAAGGTGTAAGAGGCATCCACAGACAAAAAGGGGAACCACA
This sequence comes from Grus americana, assembly GCF_028858705.1. Taxonomy (NCBI): domain Eukaryota; kingdom Metazoa; phylum Chordata; class Aves; order Gruiformes; family Gruidae; genus Grus; species Grus americana. Next base: position 64,564,574 of record NC_072852.1, read on the forward strand.
AATAAGAGCAAATTTAAAATTATTTTATAAACACCTGACATTAATAATAGATACTCTAATTTTACTTGGTTATACACGTAAACTTTTCTGTAAGCAAAGGTTTTGCTATTACCTTTGAACAAAAGATCCCCAAAAAACTTCAAAATATTTTATCTTCACAAAGAGTGAAACTGACCTTTATTTGCTTTTTGGAGTTCAGGATATGAAAGTCTCTAAAATTCATTCAAATTATGAAAGTGCCATAACACCACTACGAATACTTAGTTTAGTTCTTAATTAAATTGCTTCCACTGGAAGCTTAAAACACACACATTCCCTTGGTTGTTTCTTAAATAAATAATTTAAAAAACAAAATAACCCTTTCTTTCTCTCTCTCCATGCAGTTTTGGATTGAGGAACGAACTAACATCTCTCACTACAACAGACTCTTTGCCTCCTTCCCCAGACCCCTATTTTCCTTTGGTAGCCTCACCTGGCCCACTGCAGCACCAATACTCCCAGTTCCATCCACAATTCCTGTGACTGTGGCTAGAGCCTCGCTGCTGCCTTTCACCAGATCCTGGCGCCCCAGGTCAGCAGAAATTGCAGAACTGATCATGTTAGAAGGGCCTCCGATGAAAAATCCTGGAAGTGCCAAGAAAACAGCCTTGGTGCAAACAGATTCTCAACAAAACATCTTCAAAACCCAGATTTTTCTACCATGCAAAGCTCAGGAAAAGGATTAAGTCTAGGGATAGTGATCACAGACTAGTTATAGGTAGAGGTGCACCCTCACGGCTGAAGCATACGGTCATGGCACATCTTGTGTACCTGGAGTACGCACACAGAAATTGCCAACAAGCAAAACAACATCCAACAGCAAAAATGAGGTAATTAGCTGCGGCACACTCTGCAAGAAGAGTCAGAACACACCAAACAATACAGAAAGCTACTTTTGAACAGCATGCATGTACAAACCCTCAACAAAAAGCAGCTTTAGACACATTTCTACTTTAGAGTAGTACACTCCCATGCTACTGCCTCAGTATCCAGAGATTGGTCAAGATGGAGATGGAAGGGGAAAAAAAAATGCAACAGGACAGAGTTCTGAAGTAGGAGCATTTGAAAAGAAACACTCTATTCATGCATGCTAATCTTAATTCCATAACACAGAATGGTAAGGGTTGGAAGGAACCTCTAGAGATGATCTAGTCCAACCCCCCTGCTAAAGCAGGATCACCTACAGCAGGTTGCACAGAATTGCATCCGAGTGGATTTTGAATATCTCCAGAGAAGGAGACTCCACAGCCTCTGTGGGCAGCCTCTTCCAGTGCTCGGTCACCCTCACAGTAAAGAAGTTTTTCATCATGTTGAGATGGAACTTCTGTGTTCCAGTTTGTGCCTGTTGCCCCTTGTCCTGTCACTGGGCACCACTGAAAAGAGTCTGGCCCCATCCTCCTGACACCCGGCCTTCAGATACTTGTAAGTGTTGATGAGATCCCCTCTCCATCTTCTCTTCTCCAGACCAAAGAGACCCAGCTCTCTCAGCCTTTCCTCATACAAGAGATGCTCCAGTCCCCTCATCTTCTTTGTAGCCCTCTGCTACGCAGCATACTATGTCTGCTAGCACACAAAGCTTGTGACTTCTCACAGTACGCAGGGGTACATTTGAGGTTTTGCCAGACAAACACTCTCAAATATGAGCTGCAGCTCATGACTTTACCATATATACACTTCCTCAGATACCAGATGACTGCTAGTTATTTTGGCATAAATCTGTCCTCATCATACTGAGCCAAGGCAGACCCCTTTAGTTCCAAGCCATTATTCTATACAGTCTATATTCTATACCTCCCTCTGTAATACAGCTGTATTCCAAAAGTAAGAGAAATTGGGCCCCAGCTTTCACTCTTTCTGCAAAACCAGCAGAGATGGCAGCACACACAAATGCATTACCACCACCTGAGGCTGGTGTTACTGATTTTTCTGCAATATACCTATATATGTGTACTAGCATAACTGTGGCACTTGATATAGATACCTGTAATTGCCATGATCACAGCATTGATAGGTTTGCTGTTTGGAGAACCTGCAAGAGAAAGCCCAGATGAGTGTAAATAAAAACAAATTAACTTAAGAAAGCCACTTATTTAGGATCAGAAAGAAGCATGCAAACATCCAGTTTGAACTGCCTGTTCAAGTAGCTACATAGTGACAACAATAACTTCTATTTGACTAGAGACTTCTACAGAGTCTTACTGCAAAGGTATTTAGAAACTAAAGACCCAGAAGTTTCCTGACAGCACTTTACAGTAGAAAAGTCACCTTTGCCCTTAAAATTTTGCACCCTATTTCGATATCAGATTTGCCTGGCTCTGGGTTCCAGCCCTTGTTATGCATCTTTCTATGACACAGAGCTTGCATTTACCCTCCTTGAAAGTCCGTTTGAATAGTAAGAGAATCCTCCCTGTGTCTCTCTGGAGAAGTTAGACTCAACTCAATCTCTCCCACCATAAAGTATTCAGTACTTGAATCACCCTTCCATGCATTCTGATTTTTCCAAAATCTTTTTTAAAATACAGAGATTAGATCCGGAGTTAGTAATCCAGCAACTGCCTAAACAATGCTGCACAATAAATTAAAAAAAAATGCAAACCCCCATATCCTCATTCCTCCCTACAAAGCCATGCTTGGGTATCTACAGGTTCTGCTTGCCTTTCCAGGAACAGAATCATACGGTGTACATGCAGCTGGTTTTCCACTACAGTCTCAGTGCTTTTCAGACATTGTTTTCCCCAATACCTCACTTCCAGGCATCACCTGAATTCCTTACTCACTGCTTCAACTTAGAGCCCGCACATGGTCAAGTTATCATGCGTAAGGCAAGCTGCAGCCCTCTTCACATGTTCTCAGGCCATTATTACTCTTATGGGCAACATGCTATGAGCAGGAAAAGGTTTCCTGGTTTGCTGCTGGAATTTAATTATCACACTGCAGTAACTTTGTATCGCCTGTCTGAGCTTTCTGTACCGGCTGGACAGAGCTAAGCACAAGACACTTGGACCTCTGCCTGCTCTGCTATCTACAACAAACTTCAAACTTTGTCAGCAATAATTTTATATTTGCTTCCAATTCACTTTTGAAAGTAATGAGGTAGCACAAGAGCCTACAAAACTCTACCGAACTCCACCAAACCCAATCCTTGCTATTTAATGATTACACCTTATTGACCTTACTTTGAGACTGTCCAAGTAAGCCAGCATGCTTCTGAAAGGCACACTTTACTGTTTGCGTCCAGCTCTGGCAGCGATTTCCGTCCACAGATCTCAAAGTGCTCTATAAAAGCCAGTCTGTATTGCCACCCCATTTTGGAGGAAGACACAGAAGCAGAAGACATCCCAGTGAGTTAAAGCCCTCTGGTACCACAGGACACCATGTCTGAAGACACAAAACTGTTACCCTTAGAAGAGCTCCATAGACGTTTCATAGAAATGTGATCTGCCTGTCTCCTCCTACTCAGTTTTCCTGACAGAATCCTTTCAATAACAAATCACTGAGAACTGTATCTTTTATAAGAGTCAGAAACTCTTCAATTTCATCACTCACAGAAGTGTAAGTGGTGAAGTCCAAGAGCTTCTGTCTCTTTGTAGTGTATATATACTCCAGCAAAGATCTGTCCCCAGATTCTCTTTCCTCTCTACTATAGGGATGCACCTGATATTTCCCGCTCTGCCAGTTATGGTGTTGGTACAATGACACAGGAGAAGGAGCAGTACCATAACTCACCAGAGAAATCCAACCACTCAGCTAATTCTTTTCCACCTCATTAACCAGAGAACCGATTTCTTTCTTTGCAGTGCCACACTTCAGACAAAATAGACCAAAAGGCACCATCCTGATCCAGAAGCAGTTTCAAGACCAGAAAAGATAATTAGAACAGGCCGTGCTATGGTTCTCTAAGTACCACCAAATGAACCTCTTACCACTGCGCGGCAAAAGCATACTCACGGCTGTATCCAAAAAGAGATCCTATGGCAAAGAGCAGGCTAATTGCTAGCACTGGGGCTCTCTTCTGTAGCACATCAGAAATCAAGCCCTGGATAGTCCCACCTGCAAAAAAAATAAATCATTGTCAGGCTCAGGATGCTAACACCTAGAACAAAACTCATTTCACGGAGTGCAGTGGCCTCTTGCCTTCTCATCAATATGCATTCTCTCTAAAATCCTGAAAACTAAGTCTCCTGCCCTCACTGCCCCACGCACAAGACAACAGCATTTACATGATCCTGACAGGGCAGGGAAAACTACTCATACTGCCTTCCCAGGAATTTATCACTACTTTTTTTCTGGCACGCAACTAGCCAACGCTCCTGCTTTCCTTTCCCTTCCCTATAGGACCATCACAGCTCTAGGATCACCACAACTCTGGATGTAAGCAAGCTTAACATTGCGGCTGGTTTCTCCAACAGAAGTGCAGGAAAAGGCAGTTCTTTTTCACAGGGAAAGCGTTAGCACACAGGGGCCTCACATTCCCTGCTGTCTCATCTACTTAGGGCAGGTGCAACTAATTGCAACAAATGCCAATAGCTGATAAAAATCACCTTATGTATCACTGCTACCTCTGAAGGAACTGGTCTGCTGGTAAAAACTAGAGTGTTTGAGAATGCCTAATATAGAAAAGGCCAGAGAGGCAGAAAAACTGACCCTGAACAGACCAAAACAAAGATGTCTATTCTAGGAAAGCTAACTGGACAAGGTAATAAAGCAAGCACCTGAGCACAGGAGAGTGAAAGACTAAACACATATACAATATGTTCTTTATTCTGGAGGAACAGGGTCAGATTTTGCAGCCAGCAGAAACAAGCGCAACTACATTTCATTTCTGAATGTAACACAGTTGTGCCTGCTCTGCTGATATCTGCACTGAGTCTGTTCTTAAAAATACAGGACAGCAGGGACAGTTCAGAACCCAGTAAGTCCATATGTAAACTCTCCCTCAAGGGCACCTCTCAGAAAGGAAGGAGCAAGCAGCAGGGACACTGTTTCGTACATGGCACTCTTCTTTACTCACTGGGACTTCTTGAAAAGTGTCCGCTGGGGGTAATGTACATGAACATGGTAGTGCCCTTTAAATTATATGTAAACTCTTTAGGGGGCTCATATAGTCTATGTGAAAAAGAAAAAACAAACCAAAAAAAAAAAAAAACCAAAAACCAGCCAAGCAGCCACATACATAACTAACCTCTTCATATATTCAGTAAACAGCTAGATCCTACTGAACGTGACTGCTCCGAGCTGCATTTGCTGTCTTTCATTTTCAAACGCTAGCAGGGCAACTGCAGGAAGAGGTCATTCACTTGCTCACTCACCTATGATTCCTCCCACATCATACCATATAGAGAGCTGGTCAGCTTCTGCTTCTTTCCATCCAAAGTTGTTGCTGAGGTAGAAAGGCAGCCAGAAGAAGAAGGAGTAATTCACCAGTTTCAGGCAGGCATAGGCCAAAGAGTACTAGAACAAAGAGAGGGCCAGCAAACGGTTAGCACTTGAGAAATGCAAACAGCATTTCTGCTTCTTGCCATAAAGCTCTGTCTCCAGCTAAAGCTTTCAGGGGGAAGTGCTGCTGCATTTCATGTAAGAAGGCAGCATTATGAAAGCTTAATGCTGAACATCAAAGGGAACCCAGGAATACAAAAATCACTGTCAAGAAGGTTATTTTCTTTTCACTGAATGTAACGGGTTAAAACACTTTCAGTGTAATCTTGAGAGGAAATGACACCAGACTTCAAAAAATGAAGGAAATTTAATTCACCTTCTGAAGAGAAGGGAGCCAACCATGCGACATAAAACAGCCTTGAGATTTAGTCATCTGTGCATCATACTGTGAAAAGTTATGTGAAGTAGTTCCTCTGTGCTATCTTTTGCTGTTCAGAAGGCTCATCTCCTTACAGCACCAGAAGTGAAAGCTTCGTTCATAACCTCCAGAACATGAGATAAAAGGTTTGGCCAGAGCTAAGCACACGCCTCCAAACCCAACAGCTGAAACAACCTCCTGCTTTTGACTGCTGGGCTCAAGTTCTCCTTAGCTAGCAGATGTCCTTCTTTAGAGCTTTCACGAGTGTGGCAGAGGTTTGTTCTCTGGGATCACTGGCCCAGCACGCAGAGGGACAAGGCACGCTATTTCAGTAAGGCCTCCTGATAAACACTGACATGGCAGTTCAGGGAACCCATATTTGAAGAGGTAAACAAGCATGAAGGTTGGGGAAAAAACCCAACCTGTTAGAGTCACAGCTTTTGAGACTGTATGTATGTGTTTATATACACACTTGTCTTTGAATTTCAAAAAGCAGATCTTTTTATATATTAAACTCCACAAAATCATCTCTTCTGAATTTATATTATTTTAATAGAGACATACTTTTTAGTTGTGTTATTAATGCCTTTCCACTCTTACAGGACACAAACTAATCTCCATGATACATGTAAGACACAGGGATGTTTGGTAGAGTTCTCCTGCCTCTGGGTGTGAAAAGCGCACTGTACAAAGCGATATTTATTACAACGTGCTTAGAAACTGTCTACCAGATTGTCTGACTGATTAAACATTGAATTTCTAGAGGCTCGGGAGAAAAGTGTACTAAAACTCTTCCACCATATCACTCAGCAGGAGAAGAGAGGAACTACAGAAAAAAAAAATGTCAAATAAAGTCTTTGTAGAATCTTGACAAGGCTTTGGAAGTTCTCTTGGTATTTGGTCTCTCACTGATCTGACATAGTGTCCTGGTTTGGCTGGGCACTGATCTGACATCAGATAAAACTCAGACTCAGAGGTGTTCATGTTGCTGGGTTACCACACAGAACACATCTTTAAAATTCCAAGTACAGAAACAGCAACATCAGTTATATAGGACCTCCCTATGTTCTGGTCAATGAAAAAAAGTCACACATCAGCTGAGGCAGCCTCCACCACTAAGAAATTTTGCCTAGAGTTTCTTTGTACCTCAGCCCATTCTTAGCACCACGAAAACCAAGCCATAGTCTATGCAGCATTTAGCTATATTAGGAAAGAACTCAAAATGAGTAAGCTTTCTTTTGCCATCCCTCATCTTAATGACAGAGCTATGGCTGTCTAGCACTCTAAACACTAACAATTGACCCATCCCTTCTAGGTTTTGTGTTGCCTTAATCACAACAACCAACCACTTTACTCATTAAGGGTATCTGGCAATACTGTGCATTCAGTAGTTCTGCTTCATGATCAAATCCAGACAGTTCACACCGTATTACTGGGCCAGCTACCCTGTCCCCTTTCTTGTACTAGCTCTAGTATTCAGGAGGCACACAGCCCACTGACACAAAGCTAACATTGTTTTTTTAATAGCAGGTTAATTTTTCAATTGAACCAAATCCATTAATTGGGCAATACTGCTGATGCACAAGTACAAGTTCTCACATGGGGACAGGATGGGGATATGTGGAAACTGCATCACCTGGCCTTGTTTCCAGTTGTTTATAAAAAAAACTTGCCTACTCTGTCACATGTTACATCATGTTGATTAAGGCTTGTCAGGCCAGCTTTCTGCTTTAAGGCAATGAAAAAACCCAAACCAACCCAAATATCAGTGCCAGAGAGTTCTGTGTGATGCTCAGCTAGCAGTGAGAATCCCATTCCTCAGGGCTGCTTAGCTACCTTACCAAGAAAGCATCTTACAGGCACCTTTACTCATGGCCTCCGTTCTAAATTGAGCAGCAAAAAGGGCAGGATCTCTGCTGCCCTTAGTTGGCTCATTACATGCACTAAATGAAGCAGGAGTCTGATGGGAAGAGCAATACGCAACCACATACCCAGACGGTGTGTGTATATATAATCCACGCATACAAGGATAACAGTCCCAACCCCAAGGTTTTAATAGCGTAAGAAGTCAAATGTCGACAACTACACCACATGATCAACATATTAACAGTGATGTCAACAAATGTTGACAATACACAAAAAAAAAAAAATCAGCTTTATGTTTAACGACATAAGAAGTCAGGTTCCACTCAAGAATCTGTGTATAGTAATACTCACCAGCACTACACCCGGAAGGCAACAAGCCTGGAAAAAGCCAATGGCCTTTGGCTGGTTGTCAGTGTCAGTTGCTTGGATAGAGTAATTCCGGTCATCATCATCCGCATCATCATTGCCCATTAAAGGTCTGTTGGCATCTTCCTCTACACCACCGTCTTCATCTGCTCCAAGCTCAGGGAGGCCTAAGTTACACAAGGGATATGCAACAGGAACAACAGACCACAGCCTACTCACCCTCTCCCCACTCTAAAGCTATGCTAGCTTCTTTCAAGCAATTCGCCCTTCTAGCAATTCCCTTGCTCTCCCATACCTCCATCCTCCTTTGGCTTAGAAACTCTTCTAGATGGTGTTCTGCAGTGTCGCCAGTTTCTACCCCTTGTCTTCTAGCGCTCTTGAAAGTATTCTGTCTGATCCTGGCGTCGGCTTTGTCTGTTCTGAGTGTCTGGCCATTAGTTGGAAGACACAACAAATTAGTGCATTTCCCCCCTTATTTAGTGGTTGGGATCCTTGGACCTGGCTCCTGGACACCACTTTCCTTGAGTGTGGAGGCTGAGTGTACCAGCAACTACTCAGAGAGCTGCTGCCTGTTAACACCTCCACTGGAGCGGAAATCCTAGGAACTGCACTGCACTTTCTGGGCTGCTGAGTGCTCTTATGAGCGCTCTTTATGGTTGCTTTAGTGCTACCAACTTTATAGGCTTTGCAGGCACCTGGGAAACCTCTTCCATGGCCCTGTCAAAACCCAAAAGTTCTTTTGTCTTCCTGTTACACTTTGGCTTGCCTACCATCTTCTCAGAGAAGGACCATATCCAACCTGAGAGCTATTTAACAGGCTGCAGGAGAGCTGCAGATGAAAAATAGTTTCCCTTCCCACTGCACAGTTAACGCTTGCCATAGATTTCTCCTACAATAGCCAGTTATCAGTTTGCCTACTGTTTCTTTAAAAAATACTGATTTTCCAGGTGAAGAAAAACTGATAGTTAGGCACATTCTAATGGAGATGTTAGAGCCAGACTGTTATCCAGACTCTATACACGATGTACGGTGGCATTTAGTGTGATCTTGGTGAGTAAAGCATTTGCTCCATTAAATACACTAAAGTGCAACACCACTTTATAAGAGCCCTGAGGATAAGCACTGTCAGAATGAGCAGTACTTTTAGTACTACATGGAAAGCTGCAGATCTGAAATGGTACAGCCCTCTTCTACTTACCCACTTCCTTCGGTGACGTCAGGAGCCCAAAGAAGACAATGACTCCTCCAGCAAACTGTACTGAGGCAGTCACCAAGAAAGCATACTGAAAATAAATAAAATATTATTTTTTAAAACACTTTCAGTCACACAGGCTTCCCTGACTAACAAGGGTTTCTTTACATTCCAACCTTGTTGAGAGTAAACACAGCTACAACAACCCAGACTTCATCCATAAAACCTGGAAACAAGTGATCTCTGCGTCTCCTGAACAGACTCTGTTCTATCTAGGCTGAAACAGCTGGTTAAGTGTACTGAGGCGACAGCAGTGAGGAAGGAGCTCACCCAACACAACGACAAATCCAAGTATATTGGAAGGGACTGCTCAAAGAAGGGTCAAACACCAAATTTAGACCAGGTTGCCCAGGGCTTTGTTCAGTCAGGTCTTGAAATCCTGCACAGACAGATCCTCCAGGCTCTGGCCCCTTGTTCCAATGCTTAACTCTCTTCAGAGTGAAATAGTTTTCCAAACATTCAGTTGGAACTGACCCTGCTTCACTTTATACCCATTAGTTTTTAGCGCTCTCACCATGTCACCCAGGAAAGAATCTGGCTCTGACTTCTCAGCAATCTTCTCACAGGCTTCGTAATGCTGGTATTTGGTACCCTAAGCCTCCGCACCTCCAGAGTGACAAGCTCAGCTCAGTTAGCCTGTCCTCATAGGTCACGTGCCGCAAGATGCGCTGGTTCACTTATACACCCTGTATTCCATTGTCTGTCTGCTGTGTTACAGCAACATCGCATGTGCCTGGCCTCTTCCCTGTTACAGAAGCTATGCCCCTGTACCTGCCAGAAGCTTGCCACTATTCAGCAGTAGTGACTTCAGTGAAATGAGAACCTCTGATGGATGACTCTGAAGAGCACTTTAAGCCACCCAAATCAGAAGAGGGTATACTATGACACTAGGGCTCTTCAATAACATCAGTCCCCTTTACAGAGAAGTCTCAGGCTCATTTCTCCCAACTTGGAAGGGTCAGGAAAGGAATACCCTTTCTATTCTGCCTATTGCTTCCTACCACAGAATTCAGGAAGATGAAACTGGGCACTCTGAGCCTGTTATCTCTCAGAGACAGGATAAGAAACTAATCTCACATAACCCAATCAGACACACAGTCCTAGCTAGAAGCCAGACAGCAATACCCACCTCATAGCCGTATTTGAGAACACAGGAGGCAAGGAACGCCCCGAGGATGTTTCCCACAGATGCACAGGCACTCCAGAGTCCAAACACAAAACCTCTCCTGCAGAAGGGGAAGAGTATTTGAAAAAAGTGATGCAGGGAGAGGTAACATTAGGAGCAAGACAAAGATGTAACATTCAAGTGAACTTTAACTTATGAATAAAGTTAGAGCATTCTCCCAGTCTGCTTCAAGGAGACTCAAAGGTCACTTAAAACACAGAATAACTTGGGGGTAACAAACAGATAAGTGAGGAGTGTTCCATCCTGAAACACCTGTGTTACAGCAGAGGCGAGCTGGCAACAACAGGGTTACAAGTTATGGCTAGAGCTCATCTGCAATACCCCAAAGAGACAGAGTTGAATCTACAATGAGTCAGGTTCCATTCAGTCTCTTCAGTGGTAAGTGGACAGAAACAGGTTTTCCAGTGGCATGAAAATTCAAATTCAGCCACTCTGCACTACAGGACTTCTGAAGTTTGAGCCTGTCCCTTTAACACACACAATTGTGTTCACACCAAACTGTACTGTGGCTCCAGAGAAAAAAAAAAAAAAGAAAAAAGAAGAGAGAATAGTAACAAGTGAGGCATATTTCATCTCACATAACTTTAATTCTCACCTACCAGTTGGTCTTTTTGGTTTGAGACTTTCAGCTCAATCTGCTACTCAGCAGGTCAGATAAGTGAGTCACTGAAGAAAACTCAACTTACCCAGCTTTTCCAAACCAATTGCCCATGACAGCAACCACACAGGGCCAACCAGTGGACTGCAGCAAGCCGTTCACAACCCAGAGACAGCAGTAGAACCACTTGTTGTAGAAATGCAACCATTCTGTGAGTGTGCCAAAGAAGAATACCTAGAGTGGAGGGAAAAAAGCCAAACCAAAAAAAAAAAAAAAAAAAAAAAAAACGAGAGAAGAAACTGAGGCTACTGCTGAAAGCCAGGCAGGAGTGGGGTCCTAAGAAAGATGTAACATTTGAGGAAGAAGGTCCCTCGCCAGAGGCAAGCCTGGCATTGTTTAAGAAACAACTCAGAGCTAATAGCACCCTCTGCTGAGCCACCACAGCTCAAACAGCTCCAGACAAATGTGCTGTCATGGCACTTCCACTCCAAAAGACTTTTATCTTCATTAACAGCACAGTTATAACAGGAGAGAAGAAAGAGACAAATACTTTCAGTAACAATGCTAAAAATACAGTAGCCTCTTGATCTGCTATTGTACTGACATCCTAATCCAAGAGGCTCTGTGCAAACACAAAACCCTCAGCAGTCATTTACCTTAGCAAAATTGAACATTAATACTACAGCCAGGTCTCAAATTACTAAGAGCCCTAACGCAAACTAGAGAAAATAAACACACTTTGTGGCACACTCTGCTTGATGCATGTTTGTGGTCGTGTGTTTGCAGAACACAATAGGTCATAGTGGGGTTTGTAGCCACTGGGTGAATCAAAAGCACTCCACGCATTTTACCACTACTTTAATAACCAGAAAGCCACAATGAGATAAAACTGATTCACACTTATCTGCAGTGGCTTGAACCTGAAGAACCCTTTTGTTTTAAGCGGACATTCTTTCTTGACACATGCCCTTCCAGCAATTACAAAATAAGTAAATGAATGCTTAGTATTGTTAGCACGTCCTTTAAAGAAGGGAGCTAAGATTGCATTTGGAAGCAAAAGCCTTGATGACAACATATGTGGGCTGGGAGAACAGTTATAATACAAAACAGTCCTAAAAAGTCCAAACACACCAATCTCGTACAAAAGCTGTTCATCAAGTCTCTAGACGGTGCCTCAAACTTAGGAATTTCCTTCTGACACAGTATCCATAAATAGATATTTCAGGAAGAGGTGAGTCATCTAGCATAGCTCTACGCTTGAGACAATGCAGTAAGTGCATCCAGGACAAAGTTTTACACACAGACTTTGAGACCACTGAGGTACAGCTACAGCTCATGGGTGGATTCACACAGAAACAGAGCCTCTTCTCCCCTGATGTAAAACCCTATTCAGAAACCCTAAGAGATATTTCCAAATCACACTAGTATGTTCCGACTTACCACCAGAGCAGAGGAACACATGCCAAAAGACAAAACCCAGCGTAAATTCAGGCGATCTCCAACTATGCCACTGACAAAAAGACCCTAAGAACAAAACACAGCATTAAATAAAGCCACAAGATTTGCATCTATTATTTGCAAGAATTAAAATGATGTAGAAGGGTCAAACTGATCCAAATGTTGTTGTTATACCAACTTACATTTTGATTCTAACCGCTTCTTCTGCCACCAGAGAAACTCTGCTAGCAGTTATTCATTAAATTTCTTATTTTTAAAAAATTCAGCTGAGAGCTCTTGGAGAGATAAAACTAGCTCTCCCACCCACTGGTGACAGGGGTGTGAGAAATTCTGATAGTATTTCTCGGTTTTTTGTTAACAAGCATCTTCACATGGGTGACAGGCATGGGCAGAACTAACAGAAATTGAAGGAAAAAAATCTGCTCCTGAACTAAGCTTTTTAACCGCATTAGTGCTAGGCAAGTCTAAGAAGAAGATCCTATTCATCCCCTCCAAATGTGAGTGTGATCATCCTAATAAGATTCCACCAAAGCTTAGCAGCTTTGGGTTAGTTTTACTCACCACAGCATAAGAAAACAAAAAGATAGTGTCCAACATCCCCAAAAAGAGAGTTGCTTCTTCTGCATTTGGAAATAAATGGTTGCTGTTCCAGAGCTACACAGAGAAAATTTTGACAGGTAAACAAGGAGAGTCACAGCTCATTCTACTTTTTTTACACTGAAAACCCCAACTTCAAAGCAGAGCAGCACCTGGCCCCAGCAACCTCCCATTCCTCCGACACTTTAATTATCAAATCAAGAACAATTCTGGTATTATCTACTGCAGAAAATGTCCACTGCCACTTCATTTCACTTCTAAAGGGCAAGCTAGCAAACGAGAAGCGAGAAATGCTCGTTCCACCTGGATCAAGCAAATGACTGGCAAAACAAACCCTACTTCTAACAAGAATGCAACTGCTAGCATCTTACACAGAAACACTGACGAGCACCTTAATGAATAATACAATAAAGGCATATTCTGTTTTATGTACAGTGTCTCTTCCATACCTATCTTGCTGTCTTCACTAAATGAATAATTCCCTTAAAGTAGTTGTGGCAGCAATCATAACATGAAATGACAGACCACAAACAGAAAAGAAAGAACACAAAAGGAACAAGGGAAAGAAATAGACTGGTTGGAAACTGTTTACAATGAATTCCAGTCACTAATGTTGTTATTTTTTGTGTTTACCCTGAGTTTCATTTTACTTTCAAGATGATCAAAAAAAAAAAAAAAAAGGAAAAAACAGACTCAATTGTCCCCAAACTAAGATTAATGATATCAGCTTTGAGGATGACTTAAAAAATGAAGTTAATCAGGACAAAGTTTTCTTCCCTCCTGACCATGCCCCCATTAGAAAACAAAAAACTCAATCCAAACCTTACCGATGGATGTGTCTAACTCAAATATCATCAGTTTTAGTTTGATTCTACCTCTCTCCAGGAGAACATTCTGTACAGACAACACTAACTACACATCCACCTAGTTTAAAAGATGTAACATGGGTGAGGCCTACTGACACAGCTTCTGCTTAAGTCTCATGTGTCCAAGAAAACTAATAAAGCCCTTGAAAAATATTTTTTGCTATTTAAGGCCACCAATACCTACTTACACTAGTAGCTTTCAACTTTTAACTACAGAACCCTGGAGGTCTGCAAGCTATTAGAGTCTTAGAAAGATAAGAGAACCCAGTCTTTTGTCACTAGGCTTAAATTCAATAAACAACCTCAGAGGTTGTTTAAAGGCTGAAAAGTATAGATCTAAGTTGTCCTTCTAATAAAATCATACTAGGACTTACAAAACAATTGCAAAATATTTTGTTACACTTTAAAAATATTTTTAAAGTATAAAAATAAAGAACAACTGTGGTTAAAAGATATACCAAAGTTCAAAACTGATAGCACCTAAGTGGCTTCTCTGTTCATATCCTTAATCTATCAATTTCCCAAAACGCACTTTACTGTTAACTGACATAACCTAAATTGATACCAAAAGGACCATTTTTTTGATCAGACACGTACACCTCAACATCCAGCAAACACCAAATCATCTATTAAAAAAAAAAAATCAATCAAAACAGCTTCCAAAATATACTAGTTGTTTGAATGTCAGTTAAGGAACTAAATATAAACACCCTGTAGTTCATTTTAGCATCCCCGAGATGCTCACTCCTTTTTGGCGTGCTATAAAATCCTGAACACATTACAGGCCCAATTTACTGGTTGCACTAACCACAAAAAGTCAGTATTTATCATGCCTCAGTCAAACGTTCAAATAATTGATTATTTCTAACACAGACAACACCCATGGAACCAACTTGGATCTCCCTGCTCTAACAGATCTCATAGCCTGTGACCAAGCTGTGAATGTATGATTTCTTCCACTTCTCAAAAGCATCAGGACAAGCCACTGCTAAAAACAAGCATGCCCCTAAAATGACTATGGGTAGGAGCCAGGAGGTAGTCCTTGCATTCCCATTTGTGAGGTGCAAGCAGTACACAACTTTTTTTTGCAGGCAAACCCAGCCAAAACTCCCATTGATTTCACTGAAGCTACGATTTTACAGACAAGGGGTACTGGATGTTCAGAATTTTTGGAAATCAGACCTTTTAGATGCAAGATAAAATGTCATTCTTCAGTATCAATTTAGGATAAGCAGCTGTCACTTTCAGATAGCTTTCTTCTCTCCTGCTTTGGCTATCCTTTTGACAGGGTGGCAGCAGCATCACCACCACCACAGAGAAAGGCACAGCCAGGGTTTTAGAGAGATCTCTGTAAGCCCATTAACTGCTCTCGTTTATTGCCTCTGACACTTCAGAGGTACGGTCCCTCTTTCCCCCTCCTCCTCCACCTCCATGCTGCTGGCTACTACACTCTCCTGCAGTCCCCATTTCTACTGGGAGAAACTTCTTGAGAAGTTTCTCTCTGAGGACCACTAGGAAAGATTTTGCATCACCTGATGATAGAGAAAACTACAATTCAGACACCTGAAGTTCCCACTCACATTCTGAGAAGTGTCCCTGATGGACACTTCAAGGGGTCTCTTCAGCACCACAAACTCAGCATACTGGAAGTCACCCATCTTTCTTTGCACCTGCCTATCCCTTGTATCCTTACCTCATACGGCCGGAGCTCGGGGGCTGTGCTGTTTAGGCAGGAGGGAGTCCATTGGCTGGAAATGCTGACTTTGACGTTACTGAATGTCTTTCTGGAAGCATGGAGCAGGGAGTAACTGCCAGAAAACACATAAGCACAGGTTGGCTAAATCTTCTTTGGAGGTCAAGTGGGAAAGGATGGGACTCAAAATACAGATACGTGCTGTCTAAGCAGGCAGACTAGCAGGGGACTGGCAGTTTTGGCGCTAGTAGTCAGCAGCAGGAACCCCCAAATTATGGGTAGACACACTGATTTTAGTGGGGAGTTGTGAAATAGGATCTTGACTGGAAAGGACCTCCTGTTTTATTTTCAAAAGAGGAAGTGACTGTGCAACAACAATTAGGTACCTCAGGAAAGACAAGAAGAGAAACAAAACCCATAACAAACAAACAAGAGAAAGAGAAGAGGCACTCATTTGGCTAACCACAGTTACAAGTGCTCTTCCAGAGACAGATTAGGTATCAGTGGCAGTATTGCTGTGAAGATCAGAGGATATCAGCAAGGCAAAGTTTGTAAAGAGAGGCAGTATGGTATTCCAGCTGTTGTCAGCTGGTGTAACAAACAAGCTTTCAACAAACAAATCTAGTAGACCTTCAGATCTGAAGCAGTGACCTCTCTGTTCTAGAGGCCTGTCCACCCTCTGCAAACAGTACTTTCATGAGAGAAGAGGCCACCAGAAGCATTGAGAGCATGTTCCATCAGTCAGAACAGGAACTAAACGAGTTCTGAGCATCAGAGTTTGCTTTCTTCCTCATTTCAGCTAGTTCCTCCTCACACCCATCCTTCTGCAAAGGGCCACTGCTGGCTTGGCACAGTCAGCCTCACCTTTGGTGCAAGCCCTGTTTGTGGTTGGATTTCCCAGGGGCATAGCACACTTAGCTCCACTACTGTGTGACTCCCAGACCGGTTGGTACTACTAGCTTTTAAGTTTGTTTTCAAGGCTCACAGCCAAAGGTTAAAAGTATTTCCCTACTTCACTCTCCTTCTTTGGACATGCCCTCACCTCCCCAAATACAATGAGAGGAACACTTCTCTGTGCAGAGATAAACTCAACCTACCTGAAGAAGGTGAGCAGGAACACAACAATATGATGGTGGGTGCAATGGGACACAAGGCCTCTGTTTGCAGGCTGCCTCCGTAAGCTTCCAGGGAAAGCCATCCTCCTGGCTGTCCTACCCCTGTTTCCACCCTTGGCCGCAAAGGCTGGATAGTGCTTAGGTCATTTTTCTCCTCACTTAAACAGAAGGTGGTGGGAAAGGAAGAAAAAAGAAAACATATTTGAATTAAAACACATGTATAAAATACAGCTGTGTTACCCAGACAGCTAGAATTCAGCAGGAAAAACTCTATGCCGTTCCTTCCCAATTTGTTTCACATCGCTACCCATCTCATCACACCTGTACATTCCTTGACACCTTCTATGCCCAGAAATGTCTTTTTATTCCCATTCGCCCAGTACTCCTGTGGTTATCCTCCAACCCATTTCTTTTTTGTTCCCCTCCTAGCAGATGCCTCTGCAGTGCCCATCGCCAAATGGGTTCCCTCAGGATCTAGTAACTTCCAGTGTTCCCATGCTAAAGACCATTCTGCACCTTTTACATACATGGTGCGTGACAGAGTGGTCATAAATAAACTAACTTTCCACTGCCACCTGGCTGGCTATAGTGAATATAGTCATGAGAGCAGCATTTGGTTACTAGTGGGGAATGGTTTTGGGTCTAACTGCCTCTTTAAGATGTTGTTGAAAGAATATACCCAAGAGTGGACTTGGACAGCTGGAAGAAGGAAAGTAACTGTGAGGACAGTGCTGCAATCCAACAGCTAGACACCCTGCCTATTCATTCTCATGCCCTACATTATAGCTCCATCTGTCACTAACTCATTAGTACAGCATGTGGCAAGTCATACTTTCCTGTCCCCATCTGTAGGGCATGGTGACATCTGCCTAAACTTCTATATACCAGACATTATCGGTACTGAGGAAAGGCTATGTTAGACACACAGTTTCTCAGTGCTAGCTCATGCCATACCACCCTACTCCCTCAGCCGTACTGGTGTGGCTGAGGAGCCGTTTCTACAAACCAAGTCACAGAAACAACCCCGCTGCTCTCTCCAATCCTCCCTTTTATTTTCTTGGCAGAGATCTTTTCAGACAGATTTCCCTGCCACAGCTCACAAAGGCAGGGCTGAAGGCAGAACTTGATTCTGTTCATGCTAGCTGGCTTAAGACAGCTAGACAAATCGGTTGGTGGGAGCTGCGCCTCCAAGAGACATTCAAACATCACACACATTCTGAATGCTGAGGTAAAATAAGCCACCATCCCCATTCCCCCAAAGAATCAGAGCTGAAATAAGATGGAACATAATGCCTTTGTGTTCTTTCATATCCACAGGTGCTTTTTGTAATGATTTGTAAATCTGACATACAATTTTTAAGTTCAGCTTCATACCATCACTTGGAAAGATTAGAAGTCATTGCCCAGACTCCCTCTTATCCAAATTTCTGCCCGTATTTCACAGAGATTTCTGCTCTTCCTTCTAATAACTGTTAAAGATTTCATCAAGACAACTTTCACTGTAGGAAGTCGTCCCTTCCTGTTCTCTCGATGATGCATGCCCTAGCAACAAACAGATGCCAGCTACTACTGGATACATTAACCATCACGGAAATCAAGGCCACATCTGACCTCCAAAACAGAGCAAGGCATGGAGATCCTCTGAGTAATAGGGACCCAGCTATTACACTTTTGAGACACTGGAGTCATGTTTACCCTACACCACACCTGAATGCCTCCACTCTCATCCAGGATAAACACAGCAAGCCTATACAAGATCTGAGACCATCTGCATCTATGCAGCCCAGGTGCAGCTGAGCCACGCTCCCATTCCTCCAGGTAGGACAGCCTGCCCAGGTCCAGCAGCACTTTCTCGTAGGAACATGGTTCTAGGATGCTTGGGTGCACGCAAAGGGAAAAAAAAGCACCTACAGCTGGAGCTGTGGGAAGGCAAGGCTAAGCCTGGAAGAGGCATCTTCATAAGTAGTCTTGAAACTACATCCATCTAAGGTCCCAGGCTGTTCCTCAACATCAGTGAATGAAAACTGAGCACCCACGCAAGCATCACATAGTGCTACTCCCTTTCAGGCAACAGCAGAAGTGCTCAGGGCTGTCCCCCACACAAGCTGCATGGAGAAAGGAACTTGAAGGCACTCCAACTTCCCAGCACTACAGTCCTTAAAGGTCTGTGAACCACGCGGGCTGTTGGTCAAACACCAGAGCTTGTTTTCCTTCCCTGCCTCTCCCACCAGGCAACAACAGATAACAGAGTTCTCCTGAGGAAAGCAAAACACTGCCAGTTGTGCAACGCTGCGGGAAAAGTTCCTTCCTCGGGTAATCAGTTTGCAGCTCGAATCATGAGATTTACTACTTGCTTCATGTCAACATACGCAAATATAGACCTTATTTGTCTAAGATACCAAGTCTTTTTAAAACAAAGACCTGGTTTTGACCTTAAAGTCACCTAGTTTCAGTAGTAAATACTATAAAAAAAAAAATATCTATTCCTCAGAGCTTTTCAATCTCAGCTAGCCTTCTAGAAGACAACCTTCTGGCACAGGACTGCAATTTTCACCTTATTTACAGTGTAGAGATGAGTATGAAAGATTTTGTTTTCCTTTTTTTTCTTTCTTCATCCTGTCCTTTTTATATTAAAAATTGGCATTCTCCCTAGGCTAGAAGGGTATGCATCCAGGAGTTTATCCTTACAAATTAATCTTCTAATTATTCTGAGAACACCACATTAGTAGTGGAGGGGGAGCAAAAACTACGAGGTAGGATAAACCACAGAACTCAAGGCAGTGAAGCACAAGCCCTTAAGAAAGGAAGAAGACTGCTTTTAGGGTGTTAGACTGCCTTGTCTGCTTGTTTAGCGCTATTTACTTTCAGCTAACCGGTATTTTGAATAAGCTTTTGTTAAGCTTTCTGCATTTTCCCTTATCCCTTCGCTTAAGGTCAAAATAAAACACCTTAAGTTCAAAATAAACTTCCTTAATACCACCCTGTCGCCCTCCAAAGCTGACAGGAAAGACCAGAATTAACATTCCTGGGACTTCCAAAGTGCAAAGCAAACAAACGAATTTTTTTTTTTTTTAAACAACACTCTTTTATGCCGTCTTTCCAAACAGACAGAAGAAGAAAGGCACAGGCCCTTGGCAGCTGGCACCCACCACAAGCAGACGGCCCATCACCTGAGCGCCCCAGCTGGATGCCGTTCGGGAGGAAAAGGGACTCCTTCAAGCACCGAGTCGACCCGAGCACGGTCACGCCAGCTGGGGAGGCGACAGGCTGACAGGTCGCCCCCCCGCCCCGGTAACCCAGTTCCGGCCAAAGAGACCTGGGCTGAGCGGCCCGGCCCGGCCCGGCGCGCAGGCCGCGCTCCCGCCGGCGGGCACGGCTCACCTGAGACGGGCTCCGGCACCGGCTTCGCACACTGCCCCACCCCGCTGCGCGGCTGGGCTGGGCCGGTCGGGCCGGCTCCCCCGCTGAAGCGCCGAGGCAGACGATGAGGACGCGGTTCACTCCCCTCAGCAAACCCCTGCCCGGGTCCCGGCGCGGGTGGCCCAGCGGCCACGTCCTCAGCGGGGTGGGGAGCCGAACCGACAGCGCACACACCAGCTCCACCGGAACCGTTACCCCACCACGGCCACTAAACCACCGCCCACCCCGCACCCCCTAACCCCCTTTCCCCCTCCCCGCCCCAGGGAAAACCACCCGCCCCCACGTACCGGGCCCGGCGGCCAGCACAGCCCTCAGGAAGTCAGAGGGAGGCGGCTCTTCCGGCAGGAGGGGCCCGCGGGCACGGCGGGAGTTGTAGTCCGCCCCCCGCCGCCGCCAGGGAGGGCCCTCCGGCTTTGCATCGGGGCGCCCCGGACCCATTGCTCGCCTCCCCCCTCGCAGGGGGCAGGGACCGAGCGGCGCCGGCACCGCTCCCCCAACTGAGCCCGCGGGGCAGGGCGGGCGGAGGAAGAGGAGGAGGAGGACTACATTTCCCGCCGGCCCCGAGAGGGCCGGGGCGGGTACAAAGCGGGCGCTACCTGTCCCGGCAGGTGAGCGCCAACAGGTGAGTGGGTGGCTGCTGGGGACAGGGGCTCCTTCCCCGGGCCCTCGGCTGCCGTGAGCGGGGCCAGGGCGGCGACTCCCTCTTACTGTCGTGTTCCCCCGCCGCAGGCCTGCCCGGGAGCTGCAATGCCTTTCTCTAGCTCTGGTGCGGATGATGCCTTTGACTACCTCTTCAAGATCATTCTGATCGGAGACTCCAACGTGGGCAAGACCTGCGTGGTGCACCGCTTCAAGACGGGGCAGTACAACGAGAAGCAGCAGAACACCATCGGTGTCGACTTCACTGTGCGCTCGATGGACATCGACGGCAAGAAAGTGAAGGTTGGTGGCCAGAGTGAGCCGGAGCCGCTCAGTGGGCAGCACCTGCTGCACCCCATTACCCAGTGGGTCGCCATTCCTGTGCAGGGGAGCAGCAGGATGCTCAGTGTCCCCTGTTTGGCCCTGCTGAAGGCAGCAGGCAAAAGCCGGCTGCTTTCCTGACCAGGGGTGCTGCTGAGGGGAGCTTTTCCTCAGGAGGATGCCCTGGGGGATGCAGTCACCCTAATTTTGGTACAGGCTTGCCCTTGTGGCTTCTCTGGATCTACCTGTGGAGAGGGCTGATGTTTTGCCTGCAGGGAGTTCTTTGAAAGCCAGGTCTGGTTTGGAGGGGAGGTCTCTCCTCTCTTTCAGAGATGTGAGGGTTTGAGCTGGGACACTGAGGGGGGAGAACCCTCTAGTTTGCAAAGGCTCTGCTTTGATGCATGCTTGATCTGAGGAAAGGTGAAGACTTGCAAGATGAACATCGGAAGAAATTGTTAGCTAGAACTTACCTCCATGCACAAAGATGCCTGCCCTTTATATAGCTCTGCTTTGCTCAGCCCCGCATCAGGGCTTCTTGGCTCTTCTTCCTTTCCTATTAAAAGGCTGTAATGCTCTCTATCTTTTAGTACAGTTGTGGAAACTGGGTTTCTTGGCCTTTTGCAAAGCCGTGTTTATGCTTGCAGCTTTCTCTTTGGTCTGTGTAGATTGTGTTTACAGGCATGTAAATGTCTCCTCAGATGTAGAGAGGGTAAAGGCACGCTGTGGGTGTAGCAGAGTGAGCTGGGGCAGGTCTCGCTGCCTTCTAGATGAGGGGTTTCAAAAGCGTAGATGCTGATGGCAAACACATAGGAAGTGGCATTTGCTGGTCTTTACAACTTCTATCCTTTCTCTTACAGATCCAAGTGTGGGATACAGCTGGTCAAGAACGCTTCCGGACAATAACCCAGTCTTATTACAGGAGTGCCCATGGGGCCATCCTTGCCTATGACCTTACTAGGAGGTCCACATTTGAATCCATTCCTCACTGGATTCATGAAATTGAAAAGTATGGTGCTGCAAACTTGGTCATGATGTTAATTGGTAGGAATCTAATTTTAAATATTATATTGTATAGCTTTTTTTAATACATGTATAAAACCCCCTCACTTCCTCCCTAGCCCCCTACTTAAATCATCTATGGACTATACATTAAAGAATGCAGTTGTAATTAGAATAGATCAGAAATTGTGTCAATTTGACCGAAGCTTAAAAAATTATTGAAGTCACAGCCTGGTCCTGATAGGACCAAGCCCATTGCAGACAGTGAAACTTTTTTACTTGCTCCTTTCCTCCTGGAATAACACAACAAACTTGCTGCTAGTCTAGCAAGTGGGGACAACCATACTGAGGTTAGAATTGCAGTAAGTCTGACCTTATACTCCTGATGCAGAGGAATTTAGCAGCTCAATAATTCAAGAGTAAGGGGAATGCACAGAGCAACACAACTCCTCAGTCTCATCTTTCCTCTCTGTTCTTTTGATATGCATGTCCATCGCTCTGTAATGGGATTCTGATCAGGTAAGACAGTAGATGGGGACATGGCTTTTACAGAGCACAAAGTAGTCTGCTTGCATTCCTCCTCCTCGTTTATTCCACTAGCATTCAAGAAACTTTGCCCCTTGAGGAAAGGAATGGGTGGAAATATCTGAGAATGGAGCTGGCAGGAAGCAGTGTGGTTCTTTCCCATTTGTGTTTCAGGTTCTTATCGCTCTTCCCTCCTCCAAGGAAGAAGCTACAAATGAGAGAACTGGCGTAGTAAAATGACAGCTTTTATTTACATTCCACCGCTTCTGCCTGTTCCACTGTGGTACTGTGCCGAGCGCACGCTGGCCCTTGAGGATAGGCAGTGCTGAGCCCCACAGCACAGCAGGCATGGGACCTAAGCTGCTGCTTGTGCTCCTAGCAAATTACTTCTGCCACGGTGGTTCTTCCTGTTCTTCCTCTGAAGAAACAAACACATTCTGAAATTCTGCCCTGCATGTAACTGCAATGCTTGGAATGAGTAAGGGGGGGAAATCATTAAACTTTGGTAGGATTTTTATAACTTTTTTCATGAATCTAAAGAACAAGACCTATCTGTGTGTGTTAGGGCTGGTGGTGGTTTTTGTTTATTTGTTTGGTGGGGTTTTTTTAAGAAGTTCTGAAATTGGTAAAAATAAAGCTTTTTTCAAGGATCCAGCTTGATCCTTTCTTCTAAAGCTGGTGCTGTTTGCTTTACTTACTGTGGCAGGAAGGCTTTGTACATTTAATTAGATGTAGTTATTACATACACCTTTCTAGTATGAGGTTAAGAAGTCTAACTTTCCCATGTGGAACTGAAGAAGGAAAGAAAGGGAGTCTTTTTAAGAAGGCAAATAACCCTCAAGCAAGGTGGTTTTTTTGCGGGGTTGTGGTTTTCTTTTGTAGGCTGGGTTTTTGGTGGGGTTTTTTTTTTCCTTTTAGAAAAACTGAAAGGGACTTAATGGGGCGGGGGGGGGCTGGCTCATATATAATTCAAATTAAATATCTGAATTTGATGAAAAGTTGTCTTCAAACTATGAACATAGACTTCAATCAGGTACTGCATGTACCAGAACTGATGATAACGCCACACATGCTGCAACTCCTTAAATATACAAAGGTATTTTATCTGAGGTGTTTCATGACTTCTGACAGGGTTTAATTAAACTGTTTCAAGTATAAGTTTAATCTATACATGCAGAAACTTAAGTATGTACTTTAAGTATTAAGGTAGCTGGTGTGAATTCTTGTCTTTTTTGACATCATCTTAAAATGACTGACTTAGGCCATGTTAAAATCTGATTTAACAGTTGAGCAGGTTCTTCCTCAGTTTTGGTGTTTGTTTTTTGTTGGGTTTTTTTTGAGGATATCTGCTTTAGACTAACAACATCACAGATCTTCAGAGCTGAGCATCCACTTTGAGATGTGTCAGAATACCTTGACAGTAGCATAACACGTGTGGCTTCCACTGAAGATGGACTAAACCTTTATGCAACACTGCTTTGGTTTACTGTGTGGAGTCACTATAGCTCTGAGATTTTTAAGTTGTTGTTTGTTTTTTTTTTAATATTTAACTTAAATGTTGCCTAATATTTAAAAACACAAGGGAACAGGGTCCAACAGTTGTTTCCAAATAATCCTCTGGCACCATTACCTACAGCAAGCAATTGAATGAACACAGGGGTTTGGATTTTTGTTTGGTTGGGTTTTTTAACTCATTTTATATCATCATATGATTAGCTGCAGTTTTGATCCACATTCTATGTTTGTGGCTCAGATCTTGTTTTTTTTTTTTTTTCCAGTAACTCTTATTCCTAACATAATACCATTATTTAACAAAATTGAATTAATGTACTGCATTTAAAGATGAATTTTTTTGAGAGACTAAATTATTGAATTATCCATTTGCCTTAAGGGAACAAATCAGATTCTGTGGATAAGCGCCAAGTCCTGTTTGAAGATGCCTGCACACTAGCAGAGAAGCATGGGCTCTTAGCTGTACTGGAGACATCAGCAAAGGAAGCTCAAAACATAGAAGAGGTCTTCACGTTAATGGCTAAGGAGCTAATAGCCCGAAACACCTTACAGCTTCATGGAGAGAACCCTCCGAACAGCATCTATCTTGATTCCAGGCCACTGATTGTCAGTCCAAGTGTGGAGAAGTCCCAGTGCCTCTGTTGAAGAGACATATCAGGAAGAACTTGGAAGTAGTCATTCTTCTGAGGCTGTTTGATTTCATTTTATTCAGTTGATGAAAGTGTGCTATGTCACCTCAAGCCATCTCTCCGATATCTCTACCTTGCAGTTTGGCTTCTAAGTATCTCCAGAGATCCTTGTTGCTGTTAGCAGCACAGGTTGCTTTGAACATGGCAGCGTATACTTTAACATGAACTTCTGAGCTGAGAGGACTCAGGAAGCTGCCAGCCCTTGCCTTAACCAAAGAGAACTTAAAAAAATTATTGCCTTAATTATATCCTTAAATGATTTTCTGGCTGTGTCAGAAGATAAATTTGCACCACAGCTCTGCGTTGATTTGACCCTTCTAAGCTATGTTGTTTGTTCTAGCGCAAGCACTTTACTCTTTGCCAGTAGCTTTAAAAACTCTGATGTGTGCTTGGACAGCACTTATCCATTGCTGCTTAAACTTTGGTTTAGGGGTGGTCCTGAATCAGGTGCATGGCCACCCATGCCAAGGAACATAATAGAGTATGTGATTCCACATCTCTACTGATTTCCTCACCAGACAGACTGGGAGATGTCCCTGGGGTCTCATAGCAGGCAGAATATGATACACGAGGGGCCCAGCCTTCTTCCTGGGGTGAGAAAAGTTGTCTTTTATTTTCTTCTCTAATTATAAGAATTGTTTCCAGTAGTGATCTCTGTCTTACTAATATAGACTTGCTAGGAGTAGTGAAGCTTTGAAGGCACAAGTAATGGCCTAAATCAGTGCTGGGGTGAAAGGACTTTTGTTTTTTTTCCTCCTAACTTTGTCTTGCTTTTGATGTGCTGATGTTAATCAAAAACCTTCTGTAGTTTGTGTGATGGGCCAAAGACAGCTTGAGAGTATGCCTGTAGATTTTCAAGGGAGTGTGAAGAAGTGATTGAAGCTCCTGTAAAACTCAGCAAGGGGTAAGATGGTTTAATTATGCAACCTCACCTTAAAGCAGTAAGGGAATGGTATGGAGCATACCAGAAAGCTACCCCTAGGCAAGCATATAAGCTGCTGCTGTGGACACTGAACATCTTGGTAGCAACAAGGTTTTGTATTGTTTCTAAATGCATGGTCTGCTTCTGGGGGGGCTCACCACTTCTGTGTACTGAAATGAATGACGGTTTTGTTTTGGGTTTTGGTTTTGTGTTTTGGGGTTGGGTGGTTTTTTGGTGGGGGTTTTTTTCAGTAGATGGAAACAGAAGGAGAGGGAGGAAAGAAATATATGGAGGAAGCTTTTTGACTGCAGTCCACATGTACCAAAGTGCATTGCTTAAGTAGTTACTGTTATGCTATGAACTGGAAATCAAACTCTGTAATGATAAAATACAGTCTGGGTTACATGCAAAGAAACCCTGGGAAGGCTGGTATGCTGCTAGCTTACCAGATGGCAGTCTGCCCATGTTTCACAAGTTCTGGAAAAATAGGAAAAAACATGTAGCAAATATTTCTGGAAAATCTTGTCCGAGAAGCACAAAAAATAAAGTAGAATGAATCACTAACTTAGTCTTGCAAATATTTCTAATATCATTAATGCTTCCTCTGGCCAGGTTATTTGCTATGACATGCAAAGAGCAGGGGTTAATTCAGCTATGTGTAAACTGAGGGAGAAATCTTCCATGCTAGCTGCTAAGCCCTCTGCTATAACCTGCTATGGAGAAAGCTCCATCTTCTTCAGGCATCCTCCTTCTGATCTGTTTACTTTTAAAATCTTAATTTCCTCTTGATTTGGTACTAACCTAGTAGTTGCATTTCAGCTTGCATATTTAAGCAACAGTAAACACCGTAACCTTTCAAAGTAGCTGAAAAAGTAGCAATTCAGCTTCCAAACAACTAGTTTCTATACCTCATCACTAGGAAAACAGTCAAACGTAAGTTTAATATTCCTGCATGTTTAAAATCCAAACTACTCCCAGTAGTAGTTTGTAATGTAGCAGTTCTTACTTTTTTCTTAGTATCCACACTTAAACTGCTAATAAACTTTGTTCTATTTCAGATATACTAGAGATAGTATTTGCAACAAATACTAATCTTCCAGGTGACCTTAACAGTAAAGTATCATGTTCACCTCCAGTTACACTTTCACTATCCAAGAATTAGAGGAAGGATCTTACCAGCAGAGTATTAACCTTTGTATGGCCCCTTGGGTTTACTGCCTTAATTAGTTTACTCTCTGAAGTTATTTTGCTTACCCTCAGTACAGAAGCTTCTGCAGGCTGATGCTCCCTTAACTGCCCAGCACTGCAGGGCTCTCGCTGTTCCCTGCCCGCACACATGGAGCTCCTTGCAAAGTCCTTCACTGGCAGAAAGCTGTGCAACACGGGATCTGGGAGAACAGGATTGGGATTGTGCTTCGAGCTACACTTGTCCCTTTCCTTTAATGGGTGTTACAGGCTCCTTATGCTTTTTCAAGAAACTAGTCTTAAATACTTGCCCCTTGTGTAATGACAACAGGAGTGAGACCTCTTTTGGTAGGCTCTGTTTGGCATCTTCAACAAGCCCTTGGGGCAGTTATACTGAATGGTTTCCAGAGTAATTGAGTTGTCCTCAGGTGAATGAAGAGCTAGCTGCAGCAGTTGCTAAGAAGGAGGCTCTTCAGAGTATATATTAGTAGACAGTATTATTCATGAGGTAATATGCAAAGTAAGCTATAAACTTAAAAAAATCCCTTCATAGCATGGTATTCTAGACTGTAAGATAGCAACCACTACATTAAAAAAACAGGCACAGTGTAACTTCTGCAGCTGTGTCTTCCCCATCAGGGAGCAGATGGAAGCATGCAGCTATGACAATGCATGTTAACCAAAAACCATGTTAACTGCTATGGAACCTTATATTAACGTGTTTGTTCCCCCAGCATCATATGCAAATCTAACGTGCTTCTTGACAGCATCATTAATACACTTGTAGAAAGTGTAACTTAATGTAATGTTGTTTACAATGCTATTCTAAAAACTACTACTGCCCCCCAGTTTTAAGAGCTGCACATCCAGCTTGCAGATGAGCTTATTTGTTAAATTTTTGTGTACTTGGAAGAAGTATTTGAATCTTAGCTGTGGCACATTACTTGCATTGGTATCACAGCCATGGAAGATGAGACTGAAGCAGCACCTATCCACGTAACAGGGTAACACCCCCCCCCCCGAAGTATTTTAAAATGGAGCAAACTCTTGACACATCCCAGAAGGTGAGTGGCTTAAAAGCAACCATTAACTGTAACCCAGTGACGTAAAAGGCAAATGGCACCACCTATGTGGTCAAGCTTTTCTTCATACATAGGGGACAGGCTCTTAATAACAAAAGCTGATATTCTTATCTAATAATTCCAGTTAATGTTTAAGTATAGTTGGAAAGGAGGGAGAGAAAGCAATTTGCAGGCCCTGAGGGGAGAGGGAGAGGGCTCTATCCTGGAGCTTCCTTTCAGGAAGGAGATGCATGCCTGTGTTTTTGGACAGGGAACTGAAACTGAAGCTTCCCCCAGCCAGATGAGCACTCTAACCACACGCACTGCCTAGAGGTGCCCCTTGCCAGCTGCAGGCTGCCTAGAGGCAGATTTTTATGTGTATCAGTTCCCACACCCCCACTCAGCTCCAGACAGGGTGCTTTAATACTCATTACTCAATGTACTGACTCATGAAGCCATTTTCAAGCACCTCTCAAGCAAGTGTGTGTTACTGGAACTACGTACAACAGGCAACACTGGGATATGTGAGTTCTGTACGAGTAGTTTTAGACAGGCCAAGAGCCTTTAAAGAGTCCTATAACTTTTAATAGGAACTTACAGTTTGAGAGAGACAGGACTTTTAAAAGTCTTTTAAAGCACTTTTTCTAGTGCTGCTGTTCTGAATTCAGCTGCCTGCACAGGCTTGGTCTATGCAATCACATCAAGCTGGTGCCAAACAGGTGTTGACTCTAGCTTGACTGAAAATGATAAATAGCATACCCACAGCTAACAGCAACAGCAGCAAGTAGGGGCAGAAATTTAGCATATTTGCAATCCCACATTTCCTTGCTACAGCTGTGTCCGTGAACATCACTACTTATGACAGTTTTCACTGCCAAGTCTGTCTAGTTTTGCTTACCCTGAAGTGAGGCTCACCACTACAGTTTAGTAATTCCCCCTAATGCTAGCATTAGATTAAAGCTGACTTTGTAGCAACTTGATCCCTACAGCACAGCCCTGTATTATATTTCAATCCTAAAGGACATGTGGATTCCCTTGTTTTAAGCTGTTGCAGCATTAATAATTCCATCTGTACAAGTTTTGTTCCAAACATGAGACATTCCATACCTCACCGTATCTTCTAAGCAGAAATGTTTTGTACCTGCTGTAGCAGGAAGGAGTTACTTTGTTACTTTGCATCCCTCAGCAAGATTACAATAGGCCTTAAGCTACAATCAAGAGAGTGCTGTGCTACTGCAATTTGAACTAAAGCAGCAGAGGTTTTAAGAAGTGCTCTTTGCTTGTATGATCCCACTCCAACCAACTAGAATGGGCAGCAGTCATATTTTGCATTTACCACAAGATATAAAATTTTATATCAAACCACATGTATATATTCTTGCATAGGGAGTAAAGTCAAGGCACTTCAAGTGAAAGCATGCATCTTTTTCTAGGTATTTGTTTCAAAATCAAGATTTTGCTGGTGAAAATTTATGGAGTCTTTATACCTTTTTCACCTTGACACTACTCTCATTGGCCTCTTCAGTTTCTGTATGTCAGGTAGTTGCTTGATGAAAATGTAGCACAGCCCAAGTTGTCACCCTCCTTATTTTTACATAAAAAGTTTGCTTTAATTGTACTGAATTTATTCCTGTTCTTACAGAGGAAAAGCATAGCAGCCTGCTAACATACTTTACTGATTTCAAAGACCCTACTCTTTTCAGTCATTCCAGTTTGGAGGGGAGGGGGGGATCATAGTGCAACAGGAAGCTTAGAAACATAGAAACAGGCTTACCACCAGTAAGTTTTTCAAACTGGAAGTGACACATAGCAGTACTGCTTGATGACAAAACACATGCAGCTCTTTAACAAGAACCACAGCACCCTTCAAAGCAAGAGCTCAACAGAAACTACTTGTCACAATGCACTTGACTACATCAGTCACCCTGCAGCTAGACAAAACAGCCTTCACCAAAACAAATCACTGATTTGCATACTCAGCTGCCCCTGTAGCAGAAATAAGGCTTAGAAGCAGCAGCATCAACCACTATGCCACACGTACACCACACACAAAGTAAAACATGCCCTTTCTGACCCCTTATGAAGGAAAGCTGATGCACGTACTCTGACTGGTACCTTTATTATGTTTTTGCATCTTGCCACCACAGATCTTTGTTAAACTTATGTTTGATTGCAGCTTTCCAATAGGATGTTAACCTATGTTCACTATGTACAGGAGGAAAGGCTAGTTCTACTTCAAAGCCTTTAATTTTTTCCTGTTTCTTCCCGCTTCAGTTTTAAATGTCAATTGTGCAAATCAAGCTCAAATCCTTTTCTCCCTCTGCTACTTGCCTCTGGGGAAAAAAACCAAACACAGTTTAGACTGTTCAGTTAAACTTTTCTTAGTCATATCCCTCAGCATCTGAATATGTTTCTAGTAGTTTTCTTCCAACTTTATGTATTTCTGCTGAAGAACATTTTTTTCTGAACACACATAGGCTTAAAAAAGCATGTAGATTCTCAGGAAGTGGCCTGTAGCAATGCTTGGACTTGCTGTCTAAACAGCATTACAACAGGAAACTATGCATAGAATATGCACTGCAACTGGCTTTGTTCAGGACAAATAAAATTAATACCATAGTGTAGAACTTCTGAGAAAGCAAGCCACATCTGTTCTCACTAATGGCCTCATAAATTCCTTCTACAGTTCAATTGTCTCAGCTGTCTGTTCAGAACATGTTCCTTACATTACAGGCTCTTTGCCTTAACCAAGTTAAGATTCCATATTAGCGTGACACGGTTCTGCATGAGTTGAGAATAAGTGACATAAATGCCTTTGTATTTACAGAAACACACACAAAAATAATCAATCAAGCTGAAACACAGAACAGACAGACTTCTTGTTTAATTTTTTTTTTGATTTTTTTATTTGGGAAAAGTGCTTCTTACAAAAGGCAGCTGCAAAACAATACGTTATAGACCTCAGAACAATTTCTCATTCCATTTAAAAGTGAAAGGAGAGGCAGTCTAGGGGACAAGAGCAGCAGGAGAACAGATCACGGGGCATCCACAAGTCAATAAAAAACAGCAATAATGTAATGCAAGGTTAAAATTTCTGTGCTGGGGCTTTGGTGGCAAAGTAATTTCTCAATGCACATTACAGCCAGAAACTGCATGACTGCCTTTGTAAGCAGTAACGCACATAAGCTGAACAGCTTTACCAGGCAACCTGCCCAACTCAGATGCCATGAGGCACATGTACCTCAAACCAGCCGAGAGGCATAGCGATTTCCTAGCAAAGCTTGCAGCTTAAGTGGTTACACCAAGTTCTAAAACTTACAGAGCAATAAAGCTAAAGGGGCCTCTCTGGTGTTCCTCTGACCCCACCTTGGCTAACCGGATTTCTGCTCCTGGACAACCCTAATCATACACATGAAAGAGAGCTGGTGTACTAGGGAGTGCCATCTATTAAGCGATAGTAAAGATCACTGCCACAGACTGAGCTGAGACCACTGAACCAGTTTCATGTCCAATTGGAGGCTAGATTTCATGCACCAAGAGGGGATGAAAGATGGTTTTGTTATTTTTAACTTACACAGAGTCTCCCCATCCTTGAGGTCCAACTCTACATTTATCTGTATATACACATAGAGAGTTCTCCTTTCACAAAGACATTTTCCTTTCATGCTAAACACAGTAAAAACCCAGAACGTTCACACCTGGTTCTGGTTACACAGTAGTAATAGTAATGTGCAAGTAAACAAGAGACCAAAATCACAAATGAAGATGTGTACATGAGGGGGCTGGAACGGAGCTGATGCCAGAAAGAGAGTATTTGTATCTGGCCTGAAATCAGAAATATTGGTACAAAGACAGAAGAGAGGCCATCAGCCAATTTACATCCCCACTGCATGGCCACTGCTCATTTTTGTATCTGGGCTCTTCAAAATGAGTGTGGAAGTCCTGTAAACACTTTAACCCTGGAACTGGGTGAACTCTGTTGGGTACACAGATGAAGCAACAAACCTAAGCTAACTGTTTGACAGTTAAATTCATTTTTACAAAAACTAACATTTTAAAGATTTATTTCTTGTTATTCATTTAAACAGAGGAAAAACAACACTCCTGGGGTGGGAGGGGATGGGAAGAGACAGACCCTGGGTAAAAGTTATTACAACAGCACCTGGAATTGATCGGCCTGCCTAGGAGAAACACAGGCACTGCCACAACACCACAGGTAATAGCTACTGCCTGAAGCCAAGACGACAGTCCACACTCCACTGACAGGTGCTATAGATCCAAGTCATAGTAATCTTCCAGCTCATCATGAAACAAGTCCCACTCATCCTCGGAATCCGTCAGCTCATCGTCACCTCCTGCTGCCAACAGCATAAGCAACATCTCACCAAGCTCAAAGGTCACCACCTCATCCTCATCGGTCTCAAACGGATCACCGTTCTCTCGCTCCTCGATGAACTCCCAGAACCGATTCCTCCGCTGGGCCTGCAAGTGGAACACAAGTATTTCCACAGGTGACCAAGCGGTACAAGGTTGGAGTCTTCCCAGAGGCTGACAAGATTCAGCCCCCGGTCTACTTTCTGACATGCAGGAAACGACGTTTCCACATTCAGGGAGATACTGACCTCCAGTAGAATTTACCCTTACACACCCCTATTAATGCTGCCCAACATTTCTACTTCAGTAGGTTGGTGTACTAGGAAAGTTTTTTTAAAGCCACTGTTTCCATCTTCCAGCGTTCACAAACTTTAAACCACTGCCTCCTTCAAATTCCCCCTTACAGAGGTCTATCAGAAGTGGGAAAAAAAGAGTCAACATTTCCCTGTCCTCTTCTCAAGGTAGTTGATTTAACGCATGCCCCTCTTGCACTCTCTCTGTATAGAAAGGACAAAAACCAGCAGCACTGACCCGGTATCTACTCGATGTTCCCACTTTGGGTCTCTGTGGCTCCTCTCGGCGGCCATCAGGATATGCATGCTTGTAAAAACAGTTTCCTCCAAATGGACAGCTCCCACGGCCTTCGTCAAAATACCTGCATGGCTTGTTGCTGGAAAGGAAAATATCATAACCCTTACTCACAGCAGACCCCAACCAGACTTCAGAATTGCGTTTACCTGTAGCCCAAAAGGATCTCAGGTACCATTTGGAGCTGAAGGTATTTTTGTCAGTATAACACCTACACGCAGAAATGACGTATTACACAATGTGTGTGGGTCGATGCATGCATAGGGACACTGATGGCTTGCAGCGCAGTAGCTCATACTACCTTATGGCTACACCACTGACTTTTTGTGTCTAGAAGGGAAAGATTGAGGTCAAAGAACATAGGAATAGCTTTGCGACTGTGTGGTTGCATGGATCTGTGAGCAGATAGGTAAGGATGCATTTCACATGTGGTGGTGGAAACAAGGTGTGAGAAGGCTTTACATCAACACCCTTCTTATCCAGGTATGCCTTTATCTCTACTGTCTCAACTTGACAAAAAGCTGCAGTGCTCATACCTCATTGCCTCCTTGTATTTCTGAATGAGTTTCTGCTTCTCTTCCTTCTCCTCGACCCAGTACTCACTTGGAATGACAAAGTTAGATGTGATCCGACATTCTGGGCAGGACCTGGGGAATGAACAGACTGTGCTGCAGAATTCCACATTACAGGGCACTCTCTCTCCTATATAACAAGTCATGGCATATATCTAAAGACGTATTGTACCCGTACACTTGCTGTATGGGTTTTTCAATCTAGATTCTCTCCCATACATGAAGATAACCTAAACTATCTTCTTAAAGAACTCAATGGCAATGGCAGCTAGTCAGCTTGTCTCAGAAAAGCTTGAAAAAAACACTTCACACAGACTCCTTTTTCTTTAGAATTAAATAAATTTATTTTGGTTTGATGTCTGTATTTATTTCATTGGAACCTTGTTGGGGTTTTTTTAGAACAGTCTTTAAATGGAGAAATGTTTTGTCAACTGATTAATGAACTAGGGCGGTAATGAATTAAGAAGCATACATTCTGAACTGGTTAATCTGTTTTCAGATTCCTGGCTGGGTGTCCAAAGACTTAAACAGTAACCACTGGACAACATGCTACTAAATAAACAAAAATTATTTTCTACCGTTGAGTTTTGCAAACTAAATCCATATTAACCAAATCAGAGTGTAAATGTTATTCCTAGCAATTATTTTACTTCCAAACTAAAGTTAGTATGCATTAAATGCAGTCTCTGTGCAGTCTGCATCTGGAAGTCTGTTGCAAGTTGTCACAAGTTACTACGTTCTTCCATAGTAACAAAGCACCATCGAAACGGGAAAGTGCCTCACTTTATAATCTTGCTCTCAAATTGCTTAGCACTCCTCCACTTGCGGATGCACTTGAGACAGTAAGTGTGGCTGCAGTTGGAGAGGATCCCAAAGCGGCGCTCACTAGGATTAGCTTTCTCATACACCACCTCCATGCATATCCCGCACACCATGTCTTTACTACGCTGGACGGCAAATGAAAGCTCCATGTCCTTCTCGTGAGCTTCAATGCAAGACTGAAAAGGAGAGACAAAGAAAACAACTACAGAGACAACTGGTCACCTGATGAATTTGAAGCAGGTTTTTAAGCTCAGTTTTACTCTGCTGTTTTGCATAATGAATGGAGTATGAATAAGCTGAAAAATCTTTATCCTAAAAAAAAAAATAAATTTGCTCAGATAGTGGGGAACAATCAATTCCGAGTTCAAATTCCTTTCCTCAGACATTGCTTTTAAACATGAGAAAGGCAATCTAAAAGACCATCCAGTTTTACTAGGCAAAGAACAAAGCTTTAGAATCTTTAAGCAGACTGCTCTCCCAGCACAGATAAGGAAACCCAGCTGCTTTTGAATATGGCCCTGACAGGAAACAGTCCAGTTTACAACAGGAATTTCATTCACTGCCTGACCTGCATGCATCTTCAAAAGAAAGGGAATTAGTGACAAGTGATTGCGGGGAGCTAGGAAGCAATAACTTAAAGCTGTTTAACACCAGACAGTTGTTTACTTACCTTTATGTGCTCAGATCTCTGCGCAGCATCAATTGGATGCAAGACCTGCAGTCCACACATATCACACACATCCCCATGGATATACACGCAGTTTTCTCCATAACGACATTCTCCTACCGCAGCGTAGGGGCACAGCTCCTTCTTTATCTCCACATCCACTTGCTGCTTTTCGTATTCTTCCTCAATCACCATTTCCTGCAAGGGTGCTTCAGCGCAGGAAGGAGCAGCTGGGAATAAAATTAACAACAGTAAGCAATACACTCAGATTTAGAGCACAGGGAGTGAGAACACATTGTTTTAATACAAAACAATCCTTGGGTAACCCTGCTCAAGTTATCCAAAGAGAATAATAAAAACAACCAAGGTTTATTTCAGTCCATGTTTTACACACCCTCAACCTGAACTAAGAGTTATTTTCCCACTCAAGAAAGCACAACCAATTTCTTCATCCTTCAATCCAGACAAGACTAAAGCTATCAAGATTTCAGTGGTCAGATTCAGACCCATTTACAGGCTAAGTAGGCACTAAAAAAACCCCAACTCATCAGTCCTCAGCAGCTTAAGTACATTTTAATACAAACTTTGGTTCAGCAACAATTAAATAAGGCTACAAATCTCTCACTGCTTTAAGAATCAATTCCACATTGGCTAAAGTTAACAGGCTTTTCCCCAGAAATTATACAGCTGAAGCAATTAAAGGTGTATCCAGCATAACAAAACACTAGAATGGCAGCACCACCCAGCAGTTCCTTATGTGCAGGTTAATTAGCATGCTGTTGCTCAGCCTGAACAACCAACTTTCACTTCTAGACTCCCATGCATCTGTATGAATGATACAAAAGCTGTGTCCACACCTTTAACTAAATCTATTCTACATATTAGCCAAAAACTCTATCCGGTCTATCAGTCAGACACATAAGCCTAGCTTTCAGAAACTGAAATTGAGGGCATTTTCATTGCATTCTAAGCTAGCCATCAGTTTTGCAAAATCCTAAGTAAATTCCCTTACCTAATTCTAAACTGAACTGAAATCTGTGTCATTTCTCTTCCCCATTTAGACAGCTTCTGCTTAACAGACAGCTTCTGCTTCTCCCTGTACCTCTTGAACATATGCTTATCTGTGTCACCCAAAGCCAAGCAGGCTTTTGAGACCACTACATAAATAGGATGATAAACCAAGTTACAAGACAAAAGCAGTCAGTCTGAAGATACAATAAATGCAGCAGAACAACAAAGCATCACCATGTTCAGAATAAACACCAGGGAGAACAGCAACTGGACTTCATTTACATAACCATTAGCTGTTACAAGAATAAAAAGTCATCTATGCTATAAGAAAGTATTACTTTTATAAACTGTTCGAGAGATAGATTTAGAGAAGTAAGCAAAAACTATCAAAGGCAGACTTGGATTAGTAAAGGACCGACTCCTTCCCAAAAAGAATCGGAGGCTGCACGCTCACACAGTTTTCATCCCCATGGAGCAAAGGGACACAACGAACATGTTATCAGCCTGTTAGCTTACGAACATACAGAGAAAAAGAAAAAGAAGGTCCCCGAGAGCTCACAGTTTGGGGGGATAAGCAAATATTGAAGATTAGTGTAGGAAAATATTAGCTCTCAAAATAAGTTCAAGTCTGCTTCTTGAACCATCTCTGACTTTAGAGGTCATTCGCGCTAATCTTGGATCGGTCTGTTTGCTAGAAACATACTTTTCAAAAGCAAGTGAGTGACAGAGTAACAAGTCAGCTGTCAACCTGCTCATTTTTCAGTAAGAGATTCCCAACAAAAAAATTTTCATTACCTCTTCTTCCCCATGAATTCTAGTGAACTGGCACCAAAAAAAGTAACAAGTAAGTAACCATACACTAGGGTCTGCCTACTCTTCTGAGTAGCTGAACATAGTATGAAAATTTGTACTTATTAATTGAAATTCCACCCCATTTGAAATCAATGGTCTCCACTTCCAAAAGAAGTAACAAAAAAATCACAATTACCAGTCAGTTTCTATTCCCTTAACTGTCATTTTTGCCCCTGTTTTTCTAGTTAATGTTGCTACAGATTTTTTACCTAGTTGATTCACATGACTTCTGACATCTTGTTTGACCCTTAGTGAGGAAGGAGAGCTTAGCAGATCATAGCATGGATGCGCAGAAGCCTACTGGACGGACAAATGCAGCTGAGTTCCAAAGGAATCAAGTGATACAATATTAATGGGTCTGGCAAGATGATCTTTGCTTAACGCAATCCTATATCCCTGGAAAATGCATACTTTGAAAGAAGAGGCAAATTTGAAGTTTCTCTTAGAAAAATTTTCCAGTCTCACCTGCACTTCCCTCAAGACTATCTTTTATCAAAACTTTATTCAGTAAGGGTTTTATTCATTTAAATAAAAAAAACCCCAAAAACCAAAAAAAACCCACTTATTGCTTGAGGTTGAGAATAAAGGCTTTGAAGTCTTAGCCCTCCAGAGACTGACTTAGGAATCCATTTATTTACTATGCTGGTTCACAGAAGGAGAGAGCAGAGCTTCGCATCTTAGCACAAAAAAAGTATAGAGCTGTTACTTAAAAACAAACAAACCAACAACAACTTAAGTCAACAAGCACAGTACACAGTACAGCTACCAAATTCCAGCAAGTCCTTGCATAAAAAAGTACAACCAGTTCTTAGTGATTAGACATCTAGACAAAAAGATACAGATCTATTAATGTCAGTCTTTAATAATGGCTCTGGGTACTTCTATATTATGAGAGGGTGGGAAAGGGAAAACCATACTAAAAGTGACATTAGTTTTCCAGTCCCAGTCTTCTGTGCTGTCCCAGCACTTTCCCTCAGCAAGAGCTGTATTTCTATGAAATAAAAATTAAATTAGTGTTTCCACTTCTGAATATCTCAGCTTCCATAACCTAAAGGCCTGCAAGCATATCTCCTGAATCTACTGCACTGTAACTGCTACAGTTTTGCTTCTTCTTCGAAAGCAAACTAGAGAAACTGACAAGACTCCACTGCCTCAGTAGTTCTGAATCCAACATCCCCCACAGAGTAACATTTACTCTCTCTGATTCTGTCCGCTGTTTGCAAAACCACTACCCTCCAGTAGGTGGACCCAATCTCTATCTTCTCACTGCCCATTTCACAGTCAACAGGGTTAAATTCATACCAGTGAAAAAAAACCCTAGTTCATTACCTTCAATTCACACACCACCTGCTTTCACTCTAGGACACACTCTGTAGCATTAAATATCTTCCTCTTGTAGCAGCAGGAAACAGCCATCTAATTCAGAGTGTTTCTTATATTTCTGCCTTTCTACTCTCCCTCAATTATTCCAGAACATCTAGCAGCAGTAGCAGCAGAACAAATAGGGAAATTTGGTGCATCCGTACAACACACAAGTGATTATCTGAAGAACTGTCACTATCAATATCAGATACCAGGTTTAGTCCCAAATCAGAGAATCATCTACATTAGCAGAATGTCATCTCACAGCAAAAGATGAACATTATAACCCAAGCTATGCATAGTTAAACTGCCAACCCTGAATCTTCAGCATTTGTAAGACAATTTAAAACACACAGGCTTCTTTCTTCTAGCTATTTTTAAGAAATAGGCTTCATTTTAAAGTTTCCAAGTACCTGTACATTTCTCCAGGCATTTGACAAGAATAATGGAACACACTGCACACATCTTCCTGATCACTGCAGCAAGGTTCTTCATTACTATAGCTTAATAAAGACAGTGGCTTCAGAAAAGTGAAGTTTTTAAAATACAGCTTTTAAGAAGTCACCATGGGAATTAGCATCATGTAGCACTGTTCAGAAGAGAAACAGCTGAGTATGTTTGTACACTAAAACACATCAAATTTCAAAGGATACAAAACAGTGAATTTGGAACAAGATTCAGCAAAGAGAATGTTATTTAATTTAATCTGTGGCAGTCAGAGAAGAATAAGTCTGACCCCCTAGAAAAAGGAACTGCTTCAAGGTATAATGAAATGCTCTTACGCTTCAGGACTTCCTTCGAGACTGAGAAAACTGGACTTGTTCAGCTTAAGAAGCAATCTTATTGCTACGTTCACCTACTTAATGGGGGAAAAAAAGCTACCACAGAGCCAGACTCTTCTCAGATGTGCACAGGACAAACGATAGAAGGCAAGCAGAGGCAGGGAAAAATCCAATTACATACTAGGAAAGAGTTTTTCCTTGTGAAAGAAGTCAAACACTGCAAAGGCTGCCCAGAGCTTATGGTGTTTTCAGCATCTCTGCGGACAGAGATTCAACTAAACAAACCACCTGGCAACCTGATGTAGCTAACCCTGCTTTGAACAGGAAATTAACTAGATGTCATCTAGAGGTCCCTTCCAATCTGAAGTATTCTATTCTGATTAAAAGATTAAAAAAAGGATCCTTTGTGTCAGTGAACAAAGAAGTTGTATCTTTTATGACAGTAAGGTGACATATTGACAGGTAGAAGACGAGTTTTCATTCCTCTGGACTATATTCAAGTCAGATACACCCAACAATTCCACAATCAAACTTCTCAACAATACTAGCAAAATGTTAGTGTCACTAGACCATTCCTTTCCTCTTCACCCTTGCTCAGATCAGACTCCAGCAGCACCCTGTAACATTGAGAAGGTCATTTTCTTTTCAGATCCGAGAATCTGAGTAGTGCTGTGGAGACAAAGAAGTATAATCCGAGAACTGTATGACAACTTCAAACTCTTCTGTACACAAGGTGTCCATTTTGATTTCAAACAATTATGTGAGTACTCATGGCCATAAGCCTTCAGTTTTAGAGAGCCAAATATTAGAAACTATGCTAAAGTAAATACCTTCAGCCTACTTTTCACTTAAAATTTAAGTCTTTGTGCTATTTTTC
This sequence comes from Grus americana, assembly GCF_028858705.1. Taxonomy (NCBI): domain Eukaryota; kingdom Metazoa; phylum Chordata; class Aves; order Gruiformes; family Gruidae; genus Grus; species Grus americana. The sequence goes on from NC_072852.1 coordinate 64,604,584, forward strand.
TGCAGGGAAAGCAGATCACAAGTACACTGCTTAAACAGTCTGATCCCATATGATGAGCTGCTTCAATCTCCTTCTCAACATGAGGTGTCACAGTATCAAAAAGTCGAATCTCAGAAAGGTAACTAGAATAAATGATTTCCAGCCTCTGGTCTGAATAGCCATGGGATTCATGAAAGCAAGCATTAGGCTTCAATTCGTTCTACAGGAATCTGTACCTCTACTGGAAGACCTTTAGAAGATTAAAAAAAAAATACCCACAAAAAACCCCACCCAAACAAACAAAAAACCAAAACCCAAAGACAGCAGATTATTTTTCCAGAGTAGTGATATTAATATCAACTGCATCATCAGTATTTTCTTCTCCCATCACATATGCAAACTAAAATTCAAAGAAGGAGATTTTCCAAGTCATTCAGAGCCATAACAAGAGGAAGTCAATTATGCAGAGACTGTCTTTAGGTATACCTGGTTTCAGAACAGGACAGCAGTAGTCACCACTGACTAGTCATGTCAGAAAATTCAAGCATAAGTTAAGGACTGATCACTTGAAGTGATTAATACATATGAATAGCCGTATGCAACAAACCCAAAAGCATTACAATAGATGCACTACCTATAAATTGTTGACCCATGACAAAAAATTTACTGTTATCCCATGATCAGCTTACCACGTCCACAGTATGGCTGCCCAGGGACAAACTCTACAGCATTCACCCAGTCTTCAGCACCTACTCCTGCAGCTGCCAGATCTACATTTTCATCTTCTATCTCAGCAAGAATTTCTTCAACTGTTTCAGGGAGTGATGCAAAGTCTGAGGATACTGAGGGATAAATTGTTTCATCTGGATTCACATCAGTCATTTCTTCCTGTTTCAGTGGCTTGGTATGTTCGTATCTAAGAAGGGAAAACACATCAAGTCAATTCTTCACAAAAAACCCACCTCCATAAAGCAGCCCAAGGTATTGGAAATAAACTGATTAAGATGTAAACACACTATTTGGAAGGAGGACCTAGAAATGCCTTGGAAGAGAAAGCCACTGATGAGAGACATGCTTCCACTTGTGTAATCTGTCAGCACTGCTTATGGAAACAGAAGGTACTCCATGATTTTGGAGGAAATGGAGCGGCATGCACAATTCTTACTTAACTTACATAAAATGAACTTCAATTATGTCCAAAACTGGTCACATACCTATTATGCATGTGTAGCATTACTGAATGAAATAAATTAGTTCATTCAGCTTTAAAAAGAGAAGACAGCAGATACTGCTGTCTTCAACTACCTCATGAGAAGCCACAGAAAAGATGCAGCCAGAGTCTTCTCAGAGGTGCAGTGACAGCATGACAGTCAGTAGACACGAGTCCAAAATAGGAAGTTACAATTAGACATTAGGAAAAAGGTTCAGTGTGAGAGTAGTCAAACATTGGAACAGGTGCCCAGAGAGGCTGCACAATCTTCATCCTTTGCAGATAATCAAAACTTGAAAGGACAATGCCTTGGGCAACCTGACCTAAACTGGCTCTGCCTTCAGAACAGCTCCAGAGATCCTCATCAACATAAATGATTCCTTTTCTGCATCTGAGCATCTTGCCTCATTCAGATTTTACATTGAATTTTACTAGTTACTTCTAATGCCTCTTTCAACTTATTGTGGAAAATGATGCTCAGAACACTTTGATCCCTACTGCCCACAAGCAACAGGAAAGTGACATTTCCCTCAAAAAATCTGTCTTCCAGTAACTAGTAGACTACATGTGAAAACAGATTACAGGTGTACCTTTGAAGTCTTAGATATTTGCTGACTAATTTCAAGGAAAAAGGGAGGGAATTTTTGGAGATCATACAAAACTTTTAAGCAACTGTGATTCATTTATCCTGTGTTAGATTAAAAACAAAAAAGCGTCACAGTTCTTGCATATTAAAGAGATGCTCCCAACCAAATGTCAGCTTTGAAATCCTAAGGAAGCTATGAAGCACAAATTTAAAAGTCAAGCCTTCAGATCTCTACATCAGTGGCCTCCAAAGTGGTATGCATGCACCCTATGAGGTGAGCAATACAACCCACTGTGGTGCAGGAAGAAAATGCTAGAGCTTCTTGTCTTTCTTTTTTTCTAAAAAATAAGAAATTAAGTTTTACTAATATTTAACATACAGATTGATGGAAGCGTCCTCACTCGGTCCATATGTCAGAGGGTCCCACGTATGGTATGCACGAGGTGTCCTGAAGGAGGAATGGGTGTTTCACCACACAGCAGGGTTGACAGTGGCACCCTCACTTGTTTGTTCACTTTCAGCATATTGCAACACACTGCAGTTTGCTTGCGCCCAATGAAATGGATTGACAGATTATATTATCTTGTTTTACCTAAGCTAACCCTGACAAAATGTACAAGTGGCTTAAAAAGATTCCTGCAAATAAACTGTGGACTGAAGACAATACTGATAACGTGAGCAAAAGCAAACAACAAGAAAATGTCCTACTAGGAGCTCGTCATCAGCCACATTACAAAGTAAAGACAATGTCAACCCAATCATATCTGACAAGAACTTGTGAGGGGGGAAAAAAAACCAGAACAGACGTTACCAAGCAGACTACCATAAGAATGGATTTACATCCAGTATTATTAATGATGAACCTTGCCCTCAGTGTATATTGTGCCTTGAGGTATTAACTAGTGGTAGTATGAAGCCATCACAATTAACAAGGCATTTAAAATCTAAACATCCAGAACATGAAGACAAACCTCCACAGTTTTTTCAGAGATGTGCCAATTTCTTCATGTGATACTCAATCCAGTACTTTACAAAACGTCATAATAAATGTTTAGAAGCCTCTTTTGAGGCTTCTTATGTAATAGTGAAAGACAAAAAGCTACATACCATTGGACCACTTGTTCTTCCTGCTGTGGTAAAAATGACTGAAATAACACATGGAAAACAATACAGTGACAAAGTAAAACACATTCCTTTGTCAGCAAACACTGTTGGGAAATGCACAGAAAACACTGCTGAAGATTTGAAGAAACAAGTATTAGAATGAATTTTGCAGTGCGGGAAGTTTGCCGGATGAAAGTACAGATGTTTCTAACATGTTTCAGCTTATGATATTTGCTAGATTCTGTTTCAACAATGAAATACACAAAGAACTACTTTTTGTGAGCCACTAACGAAGAGATGTACCGGAAGAGATATATTCTCAACAAATAACTTCCTTAATAAAGACAAAAAGATGTACTGGAGGAAGTATATTCTCAACAGTAAATGACTTCTTTAATAAAAACAATGTTTTATGGAAAAAACTGTGCAAGTATTACAACTGAAGGAGTTGCTGCTTTGACTAGAAAAAAAATAAATAAATAAAAAGATTCCAGGGTAAGGTTAGAGATAGAACCACACCAGAAATTCGTTCACTGCATTGTTCATAGGCAAGATATTGTAGCAAAGATGGAGCCAGAAGCACACGAACTGTTACAGTGTCATCGATATGGCTAATTTTATTAGAAAAAGACCTTTAAATAGTCAAATTTTTACAACACTTTGTTATGAGATGGAAAGTGACCAGGAAAGTCTTCTGTACCACACAAAAGTTTGCTGGTTATCTCGTGGTAAAGTGCTTAAAAGGTGTCAAAGATGAGTTAGGCATTTTTCTTTCACAAAAAGACAAGTGTTCCAAATTTGCTGACCTTTTCCATGATGACCAGTTGCTGTCAGTAGTATGCTACCTAGCAGATATTGTCAAAATAAACACACTCAATCTGTCCCTTCAAGGTAAAGACATTTTAAGAACAAGTCACTGCTTTTTGGAAAAAAGTTCTAGTATGGAGACAACATTTTGAAAACGGCCGTTCCAAAACTTTTCCACCATTATGCGGTTTTGTTGCCAAAACTGATGCAAGTGTGTCAACGATAACAAAAAAAACCTCCTATATCTTGTACACTTAAATTTGGAGACAGAATTCTCTAGCATGTTTAAAAATCTTCCAAAGAGCTTCAGGGGGTTTTGGATCCATTTGTTAAAAAAATAGAAATGCAACACCTTCCAATCAGTCTGCCATAACAGCTGACTGACATCAGAGAAGATGGAAATTTACTAGCCAAATTTTAACAAAAATCTTTGCATAATTGGTGGACAGGATTGAAAAAATGTTATCACATATTAGTAATCGCAGCAAACAATACACTTCTTCCTTTTGGATCTATGTATCTTCGTGAAAGACCTTTTGCAGCTATGACAGCCATTAAAACTACCTACTGAAATAAAGTGAACTTCAAATCGCTGTATTGCAAAATTTAAAACTAAGATTTTAAAAAAATAATGAAATATATTCAATCAATATTACTGCCAGTAAAATAATATTATTACTAATAAGGCTTTTAGTGAGAGCAAAATGGTTTTGGACTGTTAATAAAATACTTATAAAATATTGTTTATTTCATCTTTATTACAGCCTTTTAAAAATTCTGATTTTTTTTGTATGTTTTATAATGTACACAATATATTAGCACAGTAGTATATATAATCTACAGATGAATATATCTATATTGGGAGGGTGCTCAAAAATTTTTTGCTGATAGGGTGTATGATCAAAAGTTTGGACACCACTGATCTATGTGGTCAAGAAAGCAACACTGGCAGATAAGCCTCTCTATAGCCTATTTTTCTTATCTTTCTTATACATAGTAACCGTATATTAAAACATGAAAGTAAAGCTAACTATGAGCTACCATATGAAGTTATGAAGCAAATATTTAATCATGCATTAGAGTTGCAACAAGACAGAATGTTAATAACTCCTGATAAGTTTTAATAAAGTGAACTTCAGATGATGCAAACATCCCTAAGCCTTTGTAAAGCTTTGCTACACTAGGAAAGCATCCGTTTCCTTTCTTCACGTTTTTTTTTTTTTTTTTTACAATAATTTCAGGTGTGTAAGTTAAGTCATATTATGTTTTCTTAATGTAGGGCCATTCTGTGCAGGCAACATTTTAGAACCTACATGACTACACTCCAGTTACTTTTCCAAAATGGCAGTTCCAGTGTCAGAGTAGCAATTCCTGAAGAGATACACAGAATTGAAAAAAAAAAAAAAAAAAAAAAAAATTCTTACCTGTTGAGGCTTTTATGATCACTTACCAAATGTAACAGTTCCATCAGTTCAGCTAGCCTGAATGTAGTCTCACACTTCAATTAATTCACGTACTCGCGTTCTTAATAAATAAAAACCCCCCACACCCTGACACCTAGCACTTTTACAAAAAACAGTTCTCTTCTTGCCTTGCCTTTGCTTATTTATTTGCACAGCAGAGTATTTAGCAAGAGAAGGCAGTTTGTAAAAAGAAGCTATTTTTATAAATTTCTGAAGTTGCAATAAAAAGGAAAACATTTTAAGATTTATTGCTTTTCTATGAGCTCTCTACTCAGGAACTCAAGAATGAAATTACTCCCCTCCAGGGTGGTCAACAGCATTTCTTTACCTGCAATGATCTCCGTAAGCACAGCATCCTCGCTGATAATACCTGCACACCATGGCAGACTGACTAGTGGAGAGGTCATGGGAGTAGCGACAGTTGTCTCCTTCCTTGCAAACTCCATGCATGAAATATCTGTAAGATAGAATATCTGTGAATTAAGGAGAAGCACTGAAGCTGTAAACAAAGTATTTGGATGATGAGTTCTGTAAATCAAGGTATGTTGAATTAGGAACACCACTAATGACTCATGGGACCACATCGCAGCATAAACATACAAATAAGAAGATCTGAGAAAAGATGAAGCCTTAGCTACTCCAGTGAACTGCACTGTACATTTAGAGACTTATGCTTACAAATGCATGCAAAAAAAACCTGCAAAGCAAACCTTATCCTGGGCTATGACACAGAGACGAAAGTCTTGGACAAGGTAGGTGGGGACAAAGTTTTACTCGTAGCTCCTGTGTTTCAACACCAACAAAAACCTTAGAGAAGCCCACCACTGAATCCAAGAATCAAAATCAGCCACACCCTAAACAAGTTTCCTGAAGGCTTAAATTTATTTTTAATTTGTAAACAATTCAAAAGTAATTTCTTCTCCAAGAATGCAAAACACGTTTGTGATGGATAACTACATCTCACAAAACATACACATTCGTTTTTGCCATAGGAGCCAAATAATCAGTAGAAGCACCCTGCTTCAATACTGTACTGCTTGTCTTGAAAGATTTGTACAGTTCCAAAGCTTTTGAGGACAGTTTACTACATTTTAGCATGTCAAATAATGCAAGTTTAATTGAGCATCCTCAAACTCAGCTATTCAAGAAAACTGAACAATTTCAATTTAAGTTTTAACCTAGAAGACACAAGCTTCTTTAAATTCAAGGCACTGTAACTATTCATTCAATATGTTCTCATCAAAACCACAACTAAAAATACAAGTTTAAGTACGTATTTCCCAATCCACACAGAACCATTAGCCAAGCAAAAAAGAAGGAAAAAAAAAACCCAGAACACTCAAACCTACATAAGAATTGAATCCATCAACATGACTACCAACACTTCAGTTTAGAAAGAGAAGCACTGGCCCCCAGATACCACGGAAGTTGCAAACTCTGAACTCATTGGAAATATCAAATCCTGGTAAACAGGGAAATTTGTTAGGGTTTAGGTCTTACACAAAACACCACTTGATGGAAGATTGAGAAGCAGATTATACCCTTCTAAGCCCATCTTGCTGCTGAAAGGGGCAGTCTTGCCCTCCTCTTGTTGCACACTTCCACTGCTTTGCATTGGCATCACACCTACGCAGCCAGCAGAATCAGGTCCTACAACCAGCTGACTGCAGCCACACAGCAGTAGAGTCAGCACAAGAGACAGAAGGATCATCTTTCAGCAGCCCAAACTAAGGTTAGAATAGTTCTTCACAAAACAGCATGTTCAAGTCGATATTCCTAAAAGTGCCAAGTTGTTGAATTGCATGAATTTCTTCATAGGTACTTAGTCTGCTATATTTTTAAGAAGTCAGATAAATCAAAGTGAACAATTCACCAAATTACAGAAGCAGAGCTACATTTGTAATCCAGTACTAGGGATATTAAAACCTGAGGTGAGTATTAAGAGGGCTGATTACCTTCCATGCCAAAACCAGAGGTGTATTTGAGGTATTAAGAACAAAAAATCTAAAGTGGTTTTGTAAACCACCAGCTGACACTTGCCATCAAGCTGCAATTCACACTCAAAACAATCACCTGTCTGTACACTGTAGCTGTATAGTAACCAGATTAAGAAATGTAGTCCTACATAAAAACAAGTGATAAAAGGCCAAGATAAGATTCTGCAGGACAGTCTCCCTAGAGATGAGTACCATGGTCAGGTTTGCCAGGTGGCTGCACAGCTATGCCAGCACGCACCAGAATAGGGTGTTGCAAAAACGAAACAAAAAATCCATGCTCCATAACCAGCACTCTCCACTGCTAACAAAGAAAAAACCACCACACAACAAAAACCCCAAACAACGAAACAACAAACCCCACACTCCAAAAAACCCCCACCAAAACCCCCACCACCCACCCACCCAACACAATCCACTCACAAATAAACTCACCTCAAAGTGAAAAAAAACCCGCAACCCAATGAACAAAAGAAACAAAAACCCACAAAAAAACCTTGTGGAACCAGAACATAACTGGAATTTCTGGCTTGCTTTTAAGAAATAGAAGTCACACCAATAGGGTAAAAAATAATTCAGGTTGTTAAACGTTCATTCTTTAACAACTGTTATCTCCACCCTTGGCTTATTTCCACACAGCACTGCTTCCCCCATGCGTTGGGGCACGCAATTTCATAGCCACCAGCTGACTCAGATCAGGAAATGCCTTCAGATGTAACTTGACATTCCTTTTGCTGCCCCCATGGTTATTTTTAATCCAGATCAGATCACTGCTCAGCCCCACTGCTACTTAAGCCACCAAAGTGCTGGGACACAACTACGACTGAAATAAGTGACTAAGAGAAAGGCAACAGCCTGATGTGAGGACTTCTGTTAGAAAGTACTTGGTCAACATAACTTATCCTAAATGCACAAGCCTCAAAATCAGGCTCTCCCAATGCTTGTTAGACAGAGGAAACAGAGCTCAAAGTCCTTTTCCTTCCTTCCCATCTTATGTTAGAAAATCCTCTGAAAATACAGATTCTGTATCATTCTGAAAGTTGTCACAATTCATTGCATCAAGATGGTAGGCTATAAAAGGGAAAAAACCCAAAACTGAAACACTCACAAGCTCAATTTAATTCACACCTCGCTTTTAGAGGCCTGCAATCCTACGCAGCAAACTCAGCAACATTTGAACAAGAAGGCTGGGGTGGGAGGAAAGAAAAATGTATTTCTCTAAGGATTGCACCAATTTTTGTCCACTGCTAGAATAATATTGCTTCTATTACTTACCATAAGCTAGAGAAAAAGAATTTGCAATGCCTTTATCAAAAAGACACTGCAGTGTTAAACACATATAACTACAGTCTAAAATCCTGAACACATACTAGCTTCTTTCAGATGCTTCCTTCTATGTATTAAGTTTACACTTCTGTAATCCTATTAGTGAAATCAATATGCAATACTTCTTTCCATAGCTTTTGAAGCTTGCAATGAGTTTGCTTATTCAGGTGTGGTTTGTTCTTTACTTCAGGTCCACTTAATTCTGCTTTCAGGTAACTCCATCTTGTTTATTAAACTACTGGTTTTGCTGAATTAGAATGTCACACCCAACAACAGACCTCCTTCAAAAACTGAGACGTTGCCATGACTGGCAGACAGGGAACCTCAGGATAATAGCCAACCGCATTCATTAGCTTCTTCAGATGCCATACAGAGACACAGAATTCCCAAGGAAGAAGGCAGCGGGGAAGAGGCCAGGCACACTGTTCTATCTAGCACAGCACGTGGGCGTTCAGCCGCATGAGTGGCTGATGAAATTCTACATGAGTTAGTAACCTTAAGAAAAAAGAAAATAAAAGAAAGAAAAGAGGTCTTAATAGCATTCATTTCCTTGTCCCTTCTTCACCTCCTTCAGCAAGAAGCTAGTGTGGGATCCAGAACTGAGCACCTCAGAAAGGGGCAATACAAGCAGGCGGTTACAGGGTTTGCGCTCCACACCTTATCACTAGTGCTGCACTGAATTAAGGAGGCATACTTTATCGATTCAGATTCTTCATATTAAAAGACAGATGAATACCTGATCTAGGTTTTCAGAAAGAACAGCAAAGATACAAACACAGAGACAACTCTCAAAATACACTAATTAGTTGCTAAGGGTTTTATTTATATTCATTTATTAAACAAACGAATGAAACATAATCTATTTACGTCAACTTGATGACCTCAACTATTATTGCATGATATTAGGGGGAAGTATCTGAACTAACATTGTCATGTCTTTGGAAAAAAAATGTTGGCCATACCACTGCTTAATAAAACCACATATCCACCTGAAACTGGAAGGACAGAGAAACTTAGTAAGGACCACCATTCTTTTTCTCATTTCAAACACATCAAGAACAAAAGGAACAGAATATTAAATAAGAAGTAGTTATTAATTACAGTTTTATTCCAGATTAAGAGATTATAAATTATTACACACCACAAAAGCCTTGAAAACTGCTGAATCATAGAAGCAATGTAACAAAATTATTTTTCATTATCTCTTAAGGAATATGATGAATTCCTATGTTTCACCCTGAGATTTCTAAACTTTAGCTGCAAGAAAAGCAGAAGGGTAACATCTGCAAAACTAGATGTCTAGGAGAAATGAAAGTCCTTCATCTTAATCATCATGTGTCTCACTCCGAGATACCAATCATCCATCTCAAGGATATCGCACTGGCATAATAAAACTCATTAGCCAACCAATCTATCATATCAGGTATTCAAAGGAGCAGCAGTAACTTATTCTACCAATTCTAAAACTGCCAGTTCTGATAAAAAAAAAAGCAGTATTTCTTCACCGGCTATGAAGTGCTAAATCCTTATACAGAAGGGACTACTATCTCCTAGAAGTTTTTCAGGCAGCATTTATTGTCACCCATATGATTACTTGATTCAAGTAAATAAAGCCTATGAACAACTAGAATTGTGCAGTGTTACTCAAAACAGAAACTGCTCTTCCTACTACGTTAAAAACCCCGCATTTCAAAATTCAACTGCTTCACCTCACAGTTAAATCCTGAAGCTCATTTATGAAGATAAAGCAAGATTTAATGCAAGAAATATATTTTCTTGACTATGAATATGTCCCATTGAAACCAAACTTAGAAAAACAAAATTTTTATCACACATTCCCAGAAGCTCGTTGGAATTGTTAATTTCACTTTCATGTCTGAGGAAAGCTATTCTGCCTACAACTTGAACGGTCCAGTAAAAAAAAAAACACTAAACAAAAAACCCCCCAAAAAACTGCACTCCACACAACCACGTAAATAAGCAAGCAATGGGATAACTAGGAGGACTAGTCAAAAAGAACAAATTAAAGCATATTAACCATTATAAGAGAGTAGCTTTTACTTCCCATTAGTCCTGAGTGTAAATAAATACATTCGTTAGAGGGCCTCACTGCACCACACGACACTGATGAACTTGACTGCTTCTGTACTACTGCAGTCACTTTCTTCAATAAATTGATTCATTGTGTCTGTTACCTGAGAACATCTCTCTCTCTATCTCGCCAATCCATTTCACCTAATTGAGCCTTTCGATCTTCAGAAATTATGAGGCAATCTATATAGAGGGAGCACTAACCTATAGCCCTGCAGCTCACTTAAAAGCTGAGCTAAGCATCATTCCCGGTCATTTCCTCATTGCTGGCCTACCTTTAACTGCCATGCATCAAATATTAACCCTGTTATTCATAGGCAAAACCTCTTTGTATGCAGATGTACTCAGAGAGAGCTGAGAAACAGTGCTTCTCAAATGGACACGTTAACAGTGCATTAACCAAAATAAACAGTGACCAACAGTTAACAGGAATGCTTTACATACTGCAGGGCATACTTAACAGCACAAAAGAGAGGCACTGAAAGCCAAGCAACGGTTCTTCATACTATTTCAATCTGCGATTGGCACAAATGGAAAAATATGCAGAAGAGAGACAGATCTCATCAAGATCTACAGTCTCTTCCTTTCTGCCCAAAGGATGTTCCTTTTTGCTTCCAAGTGACTTTGAATGTATTTGCCCAGAAACATATTCAGGTTAAATGTAATTTACAATTTCATTTAAATACAAACCAAAAATATTTTTTAAAAAATCGGGAGATGATCCTTGATGCTAGTCTTGGATTATCACTTGCTTTCATATAAACTAATATATTTCTCTATTCATAAAAGTGTTTTATATTCCTTTCAGCCTGCAAACAAACCAGCAGTGTAAGTTTAAAAATAGTCCATCTGGCAAGCTTTACAACATGCAGTATGATTTGCATAATCCCATATAAAAGATTTATCAGAAATACAGTTTAAAGGAAAATATAAATAGAAAGTGACGCAGCATACAGTATCTTAAGGCAAGTAGCAGCACTCCTCACATTTTGCAGCCTATCATGACTTATCCCCGTTGTCCGGTTTAATAAATAAATCTTGCTATATCAATCACGAATTCATTTCCATTTTTTAATTTCCATTCAAATGGACAAGAACTTAAAACATTTTGCATTTCCTGCTTTATCGTATGTTCTGGAAAGCGGTTAGAGGACTTCCATTCTACAGTCTCCTTCACACCGACCACTGCGGGCATATTTTCACACAATAAATAGCGGCCCATGGCATCTCAGAAGGAGCCAGCAACGCTTCCAGCCCCCCCCGACATAGCAAAAGGATGGGAGTCACACGCGATTTGCACGGCGGAGCCGCAGGGAACACCTTCCCATAAGGCAGGGACAGAAGAAAGGCCACAGCCCGCACCGCCCCCGCCCGTGGGTCCGGCTCCGGGAAGACTAGGCCCGGAGCGCGCTCGACGCCATCCGGTACTTCCGGCAGTGGGGAGCCGCCACGGTCGCACTACATCCCCCACAAGCCCCGCCATCGCGGCCGGTTTCCGCCCGGAGCAGCCGCAGGGCGCGGCGCGGCCCGGCCAGCTGCGCAGTTTGCCGCAGGCCTCCCCCAGGGCGCCTGGCAGGGCAGGGCGGGGCGGGACAGGGAGGGGGGGAGGGGGCGCTGCGGCCACGCGCTGCGCGTACGTGACCGAGGGGGGAGGGGAGGGGAGAAGCGCGGTGCTGAGGGAAACGGCCCCGGGGTGGGGGGGAAGGGCGACGGCGATCGCGATGGAGATCGCCATCGCCCGCCCGCCCACCCCCCCAGCTGCGGACAGTGCGTACCTGCAAGTGACCTGCTTGGTCCAGCCGCCTCCTCCCGGCCCCACGACGGGTGGCGGCAAGGCTGCAAAGTCGAAGGCTGCGGCCATCGCTCCCGCATCCGCTGCAGCAGATGTTCCCAGGGCCGCAGCCGCCGCAGCGCCCGCCGTTGTTCCCAGAGCCACCGCCTCCGCCATTACTGTTTATCCCACACAGCGGCAGCACCGGAACTTCCGGGAGCACATCCTTCCGGCCGGGCGGACGGAGCGCAGCCGGGCGGCGGCGGGGCGGGGGCCGGGCGGCAACGGGCGGCGGAGCGGCTGAGGCGGGCACCAGCTCCGCCCCCTCGCTCGCTCGGGACAGGCACCGCCCCCTTGCCGAGCGCCGGCTGCGATTGGTGGAGGGGAACGTCCAGGCGGGAACGTGCGGGCGGGTGGGCGCCGGCCGTTACTGCCGCGCGGCCTCATTAATTTAACGGCGTGATTCAGCCTTCTGTCGCGACCGGCGGAAGGCCACCTGGCTGCACCGTTGAGGGCCGGGCTCAGGCGTAGCCCGTCTGTTGGGCCTCAGAGGCCGCCTCGCCTGGCGGGGTGGGGCCTTCAGAGACGCCCAGCTGCCGGCCCGGGCTGCGCCGGTTGGGCTGGCTCAGGCAGCGGCGGGAAACGGGCCTTGCCCTGGAGGGAAGGAAGAACGGGTAACGGCAATGTGGTGCGAGCGGGGGGGGAAACGAGCCAGTGACGCTTCAAAAGCCCAAACTAGAAATTGGCACTAGGCCACCGGGGAGCTCAGTGCTGCTAATTTGGGGTGAGAAACATCGTGTCCTTCTGCCATAATAAATCCTGGTTGTGAAACTACTACTTGCCTGATCTGCATCGTGTCCTTGACTTCTTCCTACTGCCAAGAGTCTTAAGCCAAATACTAGACACAGCCCAAAAAGGCAGAGTGACAAGCAGGGATACAGGGGCAAAGTGAAGAGAGGAGTCTGTCAGTGCAATGTTCCTGATATTTTGCATATCTATTTGAAAATATATTTAAAAATCAAACATACCTAAGCCATCGGTCACTTCAGACAATACTGAAATTAAGCCTTTGTTCTCAAAGTAGACAGCAGGACGCCATCCTGGCATGGCAGGACTTTAGGAAGTACGCTAGAGAGGTCAGAAGAGGTAAGCCTGTTTTCAGGTTGCCTTGAAACAATGACTTAAGTGCCCTTGAACGGCCTGAGGAATGAGGTAATGTGAATACAGTCTTTTGGAGTATACAGAGCCGTGAGCTGGGCAAACAGAACTCTGAAGTAAAAGGAGGTGAAATACATACATACAGATTGCAACAGACTTCAAGCTGAGGTAAAGGTATGCATCAGAAAAAAAAGACTGCCAAAAGCTGAACTTCACAGGATTCAGGGGACAGAGGTCTGGGCACAGAGATGTTTAGTTGTTGGGAATGAACATGGTTGGTTGTGTAAGACCAACCTTCACCCAAGATAAGGAGCTGGCATCAGCTAAAGCATCTGCTTAGCTAAAGCAGCAGCTGACCCCCTCCTGAGATCACCAGCACAGTGATCAGTGCCAGAGAGTTTGTAAATTCGGTTCCACTAATCACTGTTATGAGTACACCGGGATGTTCAATGGAAAGCTGAACCATAAGAATCAGGAAGACCTTTTTTTTTAAAGTTCATATTAATAAGAAGAAACTTACTTTCCACACCTGATTGCACATCAGAGCATTTTCATTACAACGTTCAACACCAAAACAAGTTCAAAAACTGCACCAGGTTTGTATGTTCAGTCTTACATTCTGTTAGAAACAGCTGGAGAAAAAAATACTTTGTATTAGGAAAAAATAAATTAATCAAATACTTTATCACCAAGCCATTAAGATAATCTGGAAAGTTGTTTTGGAACCATTAGAACAATCATGAAAATCTGATAAAAGTGCAAGGATGTAAGCCTTTAAAGACAGGTTAAATCACTAAAGAGTGGCTTTCTCAGGCCTTTGTATTGAAGGTAAAATAAATAAATGGTTAAATAACTGATTCTGCACGTCCCTAGTACATCTCTTGGATACTGGTGGCCTAGAAACAAGCTTCACAACAGAGAGACACCAATAAGCACATTCCAGCTCACAGAACTGCTGCAGGTTAATAGACACAAATCAGGTACAGTGGGAAAGGAAAATACTGTCCCAAGGCAGACGTGCCAATGTGACAAAATTAATGTGCAGCTTCTCATTTCCCTAATGCCTTTGGTAGCGACGCCCCTGAGAGAGAAAATGTTTCAGAGGAGATGATACCTTGGGTAGGAATGACCCTGAGACGAAAATGCAAGGGTGGCCTGAGGGCCCAGCTCCCAGCAGGCAGCAGGAATTTGCTATGGCGATTTCTTCCCAGTCGCTCCTATTTTACCCAGTAACCTCTTTAATATTAACCTCTACTTCTGAGGCCCAGAGGGGGAAGTACCAGCAGCAAGATCTCTAGGCCACTGCAGGCAGACAGGACTGGAACATAGGCTAAAGCTGCAGCAAGCAGAGGAGCAAGTTACACACAGCCCCCACAATTTCCAACGAAAACTATCTCCAGCTGTTCTCCGGGGCTTTCTCTTCTCCCAGTCACCTACACACTGTGGTCCTGTCACCCTAGCCCCTATACCATCAGCAGCCATATACCCCATTTCAGAAACGTGCTGGGAACAGCACGGCCAGCCTGCCGCGTAGGGGCTAGCCAGTATCGAAGTGGCCCATTCTCTTCCTGGTTTAGCAAGCCTCAGTGGCTTTTCTAGTAAAGGATGGGGTTAGCCCTTGAAAATTGCTCACATAAGCTCTTGTTTTCATTGTAATAAACCCAGAAGACAAATCCAAAACCTGGGCTGTGCGCAAGCCTGTGGGAGTGCCCTCAGAGAGCTGCTTGAGTGGCCGTGTTTTGTCTCGGAGACCTATGGGTTCATATTGGAAAGCTGAGCTAGAAACCCAACAGGCTGGTTTTCCACTTGGTTTGAAGAGAAAAACAGCATATCAAGCAACGTACTCTTAGCCCTGACTTATCTGATATGGCAGACTGAACTGGGTGCCCACTGCATAAGATCATCTTGAGATGATCTTGATCTTTAGAGCTGGAAACTGAGTGACCAGCTTGATAACTAAATCATCTTGTCCTGTAGCATGCCAAAAATGTGATAGCCCAGATAGGTTTCTGCAGTACTGCAGTCTTTCCAAATAGATCTAATTGAAAGTAAAATGATGTCATTATAATTTGTGTATATTTTTCAAAAATATAGTTTTACCGACACTTTTTCTTTTCTATACATCTAGCCACTCCTCCTCCCAGGAAGAAGCATCCATTTATGGTATCTGAGGATGCAATCTATCATTCCTGCAATTAAATTCCCTGCAGACCGCATAGCAGAAGTCAGAGGCGGATTGTCTTTGTAACATAGCAAGCTTTGTTTGAAGTTTCCTTGAATGTGTTTAGTTGAAAAGATTGGAAGGATGTAGAAAATAAGACGACATTCATGATTACCAGGCTAAACACAAGTTGCAGGAAACTTCTTTTGAAAGGGACAAGTGTAAAGTGCAAATACAGCTCTAACGACCTATGTTTTACAATTTCCTTATTAATGGATTGCAGTAAAATCAGTTCCCTGACACTGATTACTTCAGCAATACATTAGCAATTACTTTAGCTAGTTTTATGTTATGCATGGAAGCTGCATAGAATCATGTCTGTCTTTTATCCTGTCAATCAATTCCTTCATGGGCAGCCATTTAACTCTGAACTCTGATATTTTCTGCAGAATATAAAATCGAAACATGCGTAATATCAGTGCATTAGATCTCAAAGTAGCATGGCTTTTTTATGAGGGGACAAAGATTTATTAATTTCAAAGCCACCCTAGAACTGCTAGAATAGATTGTCTTTACAGCAAGAGACTACGATAGTTTTTCTCTGTGAACTCAGCTGGTGTTCTCTGCGTAGCCAGGTGTCTGCATTGTACAGAGTATTGCCACAACTGGCTTTAGACCGACAGCTTTCCTCGCTGGGGAGGCCAAGAGCTGGGTAGAGCTCTTAACCCTGAGAAGAAAGAGCTTAACAGCTGCATTTGGTGAAGTTGCGGGGGAGGCATGAATGCAATTCCTCTGCTTTTTAGGAATAAGCACAAAGGGGCTCAGTCTGCAGCGGCATTGCTTTAGTGAGCAATGAATTCACCGATTAAAAAAAAATAAAATCTAACAGCCAAGGAATCTGAAAAATGAGAAAAGGCTTTGAAAGAGTGAGGGGAAAATCTGGCACTGTGTGAACAAAAATAATCACAGAAGCTTTCCTTGCCCTGTCGTGAAATGGCCCCCCGCACCCCAGGCAGCGAGCAGTCGCAAAGCTCAGCTGCGCCTGTGGTTAATAATAAATGGGCTCTCTCGGCCAGGAGCGCCGGCCTGCGCACCCCCCATGCTGCTCCCGGCCCCCCCTCGCCTTCTCCCGGGGCTGCCCAGGCACCGCTCCAGCACCTACCCAGCACCCACCCAGCCTCCCTAGGGAGACGGACGCCCGGAGGTAAGAGACACGCCAGGCCATTGCTCCATGAGGTCGGATGCGCCAGATCGATCGCAAGGGGAGGCGAGCAGGGACGGTTTGGAGGAGGGAAGAAAGCCGGTCTTGTGCTAAAGCTGCCTGAAACTTGCACAAGGACTCTGCAAAGTTTCTTTACAAGGCGAAAGGTCGGATGGGTCTCACTGCAAAACTTGCCAAGCTTCAAAAATCTTTCAGCCAGCTCAGGCTGAGTGTTGGCTGAGTTTCCAGCCAACGTCAACGAATTTGTATTGGGTTTCAGGTGGTGACCAGCTGTTTTTATCCACCGGCCAGCACAGCGTGGGCACTCCTGCCTGCTGCGCTTCAGAGTTTGGGGGGTTGTTAAAGTTCAGAGCACAACTCGAGCAGCTCAACCGATCCTTGGCATAACCTTGTTGGCGTAACAAATTTATTCCAAAGTTGACTTTGCCCTGGAGAGCAACGGGTGTGTACACACAAAGGCAGTGATACCAGAATATTTGCATGAACTGCTCAGGCTGCTGAACTTAGTACTGCATAGGCAGACGTTGTAAGCATGAAGTATAAGCTTTGCCACTATTGTGTCATGATATGATTCCATAAACTTAATTAAGATTTTTCTCTTTAAAAGGATTTGGAAAGTGGAAAAAAGTCTTACAGTTTTGGCCAGGTGTGTATTTCTTCTTATCACAATGTCTGTCTTGATTTCTAGCAGAACCGGTCCCTCTTTTCCCATGTTACACAGCCCAAGCTGTCCTGTATAGCTGAAATCTTTAGATTTGGGCAAAGCACCCCTCTTCCTGGGTGTAAGATGGTTCTGTACAGCTGTCATGTCAGACACTGTACTGAGATCAGAACCATGTTCTGCTAAATGTAACATGAACACAGTCCTGTATTCTAATTAATTTACCATCTAAATTAACAACAGGTGCAAAGGACTGAGGACAGGAATCCTCTCCTCCTGGTGAAGGGGTAAGGAATAGAAAGGTTGGAGGGATATGGCCAAATGCCCACGGAAAATATGTGAGGCAGCCAGGCATTGAGTGCAACTGCCCTGAGGCCCAGACCAGTCTCTTAACCTTTACAGCTCTCTCCTCCTCTTTCTCTGTTTGGAAATGAATTTAATTAAAGTGAATAGGAGTTGCTAAGAGACAAGAGGAGTTCTGGAGTTTGTTGCCGGGGCTGAATTGCCACTCTGCTTCCAAGGCTTTGCACGAAGAAGGATGATGTAACTGTGAGCCTACATAAAGCACCCCCGGCTCTGGGGAAAGCTGCTCTTTCCTCCCTGTAGTTCCAGTCTGGTTTACCAGTTCTCAGCGCCTTTATTTTACTGAACTGCTTGTTTCCTCCTAGACACTGACAAAGCCCAGGTTCATTTCTTTATAGCATTCCTCTGCCTGCATCTGCCTTGTACATTTCTCCTTGTCATCATTCAGGTTGGAGATGGCAGTGGCCGAGCCTGCAATTTGTCATGAGCAGATAGCTTTGGAAATTAAAAGGTTGCCTACTTTTAAACTCTCTGTGGTTCATTACTCCTCATCCTTTCCTCTGCTCCATCACGATTTCAGCCCAGTGTTGACAATGGGCCGGGTGAACTCTTCCAACTCCATTTCTGCAGCTTAACATTTTGCTTTGACACCCTGGCTCGCGCTTGAAACACCAGGAGTTTCCAGGCAATCTCCTGGGCAAGGGTTGTTTGCCTTCCAAGATCAAGGCAAGAGGTGGTATGTTTAGCCTCACATGGCCACATCATTGCTAAATTACTTCTTTCATTTTTACCTGTCTACTTTTGTTATCTCAGGACCATCTGTATGCACAAGATGATTACGAAGATAACCTATAGCCTGGGAAGACATGTGTCCACTGTGGCATGTGGGACCGCCCAGGTGAGAAGATTTCTGCATGGTGAGTAGCATATTCTGAAACAGTTCCTGGGTAGAAAATATTTTTCTCATCTGAATGCAGCAGGGACTTTGCTGGCAGTGTTCTGGGAGCAAAGCAACGAGCAACACTAGTCTCGATGCATGATAGTCTTATAATATATTGAGTTACTATGGTATCCTTGGTGCTTCCACTCTTTTAAAACATATTCTTTGGGCATGGTTGCAGGGCTCAGTTCGTTCACGGTAATGCTAATTTAAAGTAATGTTACTGGAGCTAATGACAACCCAGCTGCAAAAATGGTGGCAGAGGAGCACTTAGTGATGCTGATGAGGATTATTACTCATATTAATGGTACAGATATTTTGCAAATATTTCACTTACATAAAACACAACTTTAGTCTTCATGAAGTTATTTGTGAATTCACCCCAAAGAACAGCTGAAAAGGGGGAGAAATTTGTTGTGATGATGACAATTTGCCTTTTATAAACAGCTCAGTAGTTCCTGCAAATACCCACACACGTAATTCACTTTCCTGTGTTTATCCCCAGGTGCTTATTTCAGGATTCAGCCCTCAATACAGGAAGCCCTGATGGAGGAGAGACCAGTCGTAGCCTTGGAAAGCACCATCATTACCCATGGCATGGCCTATCCTCAGAATCTGAGGTGATGGATTTTAATGTTCCTCATTCAACAAAGTTGTAAGAACGAGGCATGTAACTGGTGGATCGGTATCAGTATTCTTGGTCAAGCCAAAACCCTTGTAAGAGCAAATGGATATGCCAGGTTGCTAGGCACACAGAATATGAGCTCTGGTGTGAAACAAATGGGTTTGGACTTTTAAGGACACATATGGGGTACTTATTCATCTCCTTATCCAACACCTTAAATTTCTGGCTTCATTTGAAATGTGGCAGCAGATAATATCACTTGCTCTAAGAGAGAGCTACCAGCCTTTTCAGCTGCGTAGTTTGTACGGACATTGAAAACACTGCAGTTTCTTTTGGTATATCTTTTGTAATGCAAAAAGGACTGGAATACAATAGTGAAATCTGTTCCTTAGCACTACTCAGAGCTGCTGGTCCCTCTCGCTGCCTTCTATGCCCTGCATAGAACCCCCCCTACACCTCTACCCTTTATTTATTGATGTTCAGTAGATTTGCGTTTCATTACATTACAATGCCAGAAATGACTGCACTCTCCCCTCTATCCTGGCTTCCAGAAAGCACAGGAAGGTTTTGGTATTGATTTTCCATCTTGCTTTTTACCTGGCTATTATTTTGCCTGACAATCTGTCTTAGAATAAAGCTCTAAAAATTCGGTTTGGGGGAGGAGGTAGTTTCAGTAGTTAAAGATTGCCTAGCATATGTACAGATAGCTCAGAAAGGGAGAAGAAGCTGCTTTTAAAAAGGATAGTGTACGAATGATCAAGTATAAAACCCGCAAAGCTTAGAAGACCTAGTCTGCAGCCCTAGAGTATCCTCAGGCTGCAGCTTTTTGGCACTGTTGTTACTCTGTATCTATCTAATTGCCTGTATTGTGAAAAATATATCCCAGTCATTTGAGCAGGGTTTGAATTACCTGGGGTTTCTGTGAAGGTCTATGATCTCAGAGGAATAACAGGTAATAGATACAGAAAGGTCCTATATTGAGAAGATCCCTATTTTCAGTAGTCTATTGTACAACCAGATTTGCCTGTAAACCAAGTGATTTTTCCCAAAACGAAGCACAGAGTTTGGACATTGCTGTCCTGAAAACAAGAGCTCTGCACTTCTGCAAATTCAAGTGCAAATACTTCTGCCATTAGGAAGATACAGAAGAGGAACTGGACTTAGCTGAAATCACAAGAACTGTATACGACTGGGAACAATGGCCATCAAACATGGCAGTTTTCTTGTCTGATTGTTTGCCTTACTAATTTTGTGACTGTCTTGTTTATCTTATTCTAGCATGGCCAGAGAGGTGGAAGAAATTGTAAGAACAAATGGAGCAGTGCCAGCCACTGTAGGTATTTTAAGGGGTCAAATCCACGTGGGACTCACAGATGAGGAACTTGAGTTCTTGGCAAGCAGTAAAAATGTAGTTAAAGTGTCTCGGAGAGATCTTCCTTTCGTCCTCAGCCAGGTGTGATATGCAGACTTTCTATTGAGGTGTTTTCTGTGCAGCAATAGTATAGTGCTCTCCAGCTTCAAGCCAGGTGGCATTTAAACCTCTTAAAAATGTCATGTAAAGCAGTATCTTATTGGTAAGCTCAAACATTGTCCTACCTAGAGTCAAAGTACAACAGAGTAAAGGAATAGCAGTCATGAAATAGGGCTCCTGAAAAGTCATTCTGGATTGGCTGGCAAGCCGTGAGCACTTGGCTAAGAATATTCTTATTGGCATGATAAGGCATCATCACGTTACATGTGAACTATGCGACATGCAGGCCACCCCGAGTAATGCACACAGTGCTTAAGGTGACACTAGCTGCCTGTGAAGCCTTCTGGTTTGGAAAGCCCTGGAGAACAAAGGCTTTTGCTATCATCAGGGCAAGAACGGCTTACATAGCAGGGACAGTGATTCCTCTGCAGTTTTGCCTAATAGAATATTTTTATCAGAATTTCACTTGCCAGCTGGTCACAGCAGGCTGTTGTGACATTGCCGTGTGGTAGACCACAACCATTGCTGCCCGCATGTGGTATTCTCCAGGCCACCCTGGGTGCTGACTGTGACCGGTTGTCCCCTGACAGGGCTTGTCCGGTGGCACTACTGTGTCCGGAACAATGATTGCCGCACACAAAGCAGGGATTCCCGTGTTTGTGACGGGCGGCATAGGAGGCGTCCATCGGGGAGGAGAGAACAGTAAGAAAATGAGTACATTCTACTTTTCTCTATGTTGATGCTGTTTTATTTAATTCCATCTTTTTTCCTAGTCTGTCCTTCAGTAACTGTCTGTTCAGAAGAGTAGTTATCATTCTTCTTGACCATAACTATGGTTGTTTTCTCCCCAATATCTCCTTTCCAGAAGCTTCAGAATACTCCTCTTGAGCACTGGCCAGTTGTTAAGCGGGTGGGAGTTTCTCTTTATCCTTTGCTTACATGAGGTTATATCAACATTGTTTGCTGGTGCAACAGCAGCCGACTGTACCTCTCCCACTTTGTAATGGCCGGATAACCTGATACTGGCGACTGAGCACAGCGTTGTTATCGACTCCCTCTCAGCTGAGGAGAGGGAGAGTCTCACCACAAAAGAGACTTAGGCCCTGGTCCGTGCTCCTCTCTGGAAAATGGCCCAGCCTTGGCAGTGTAGTTTGTGACCTTGAAGTACATTCTGTCTTCTTAGCCATATATATTCCTAGCATAGTCTAAGTGCACGGCCCTGCTGGGTGCCATCCCTTTCAGATGTGATGTAAATTCCAGACCAGGGAGTTTCCTGAGGTCAGCAAAGCTTCTGTGGCACTTTTTTTGGCAGTGATGTCAATAGCAAAATAAAAATCTACTTAAATTAAATTCCATCTCCTTGAACTTTGTCCTTGCTTTATAACACCTTCTTCTTTCTTTTCTACCAAATTTTTGCATGCTGTTTATTGATGTGATCAAAGAGCTGGGAGATATAGTGCAAGGCTGTACCTCTGCCCTAAGACATGTGACTTTTTGTCACTATCTCTTTCAATCTCAAAACCTAAAGGCACAATCTAAACCTGTAATATGTGTTTGTGGATCTAAATGGCTCCAAAAGCAGGCAGTGGCATCCCAGGATAAGGCTTTTTAAGAGATCACATCAGCTTGGAGTACAACACAATCACCCACACAACGGCTGCTTCTCCCTTGACAGGTCTGGATGTGAGTGCTGATTTGACAGAGCTAGGACGAACTCCGGTTGCTGTTGTATCTGCAGGAGTCAAGTCTATCCTTGATATTGGCAGGACACTGGAATATCTGGTAGGTAGAATGGGCTGCTGAGCCTGAAAGCAGATAATGTTGTACTTTGTGCACAGAATGCCCAGTGTTGTTGGGGCTGGTATTAAGCCTAACATTTTCAGAAATGACTGTTGAGAGGACATGAACCCCTGTTAACAATTCTGTAGTCCTGGGGCTATACAAGCACTGGGCTGCTCCCTAACATAAATCTGTCCATGTGCATGGGAATGTTCCATCCATGCCAACTGAGGCCAAGGGCAGCACTAGCCATGCCCTGTTTCTCTGGCCTTAAACTTGCTTTTCTGGGAAAATGCTCCAGAACTGATGCATCAGGCAAGCTAGATCCATCGAACGCTAAAATAAAATCAGAATTAAAATGGGAATCAAGATGATTTTCAGTAGAGTCATTTTTTAAGGTTTAGTATGTTGGAAACCACCAGGGCCAGCACTTCAGGTGACAGCCAATGTCAATACTTCTCAATTGCAAACAGAACTCATTTATATTCTTGTCAGCTCATGACATATCTTCGGATCACAGGTTGTTACCTTGGACTCGGTATTGCACTAACGACAGCTGCATGGCTTTTGATCAGCTCCAAGCACAAGCAAAGGACGTGCACGTCTCCCGTGTCTCAGCAAGCCAGATCCTGTCTAACCAGTTACTATGTCTGGCTCTGCTTTGAAAAATGTTGGTGATAGAAAGCAATAGAATGGGATGTATAAAAATAACCAAACCCTGTGCTAAAGAAAGGCAGTTTCTAGCAGGGTAGAAGGAAAAAGTCCCATTTTGGTAAGTCCCCTTTCCCTCCACTGGTTACCTGCTTGTCTCACCTCCATTGCTGCAGGAGACTCAGGGAGTCTGCGTGGCTGCCTTTGGAGAGTCAAGGGAGTTCCCAGCCTTCTTCTCACGCCAGAGCGGCTTCCAGGCACCATATCATGTCCGGGACGAAGAGGAGGCAGCTGAACTCATCGGTGTGTTTCAGAAGGGAAAGGCCCATGTAGGGGCCTGGAAAAGAGGGTCATAAAAATCACCTTAGATGGGGCACCTTCTTTTTTAACTTTGGTGAAGAGTTTGTCCCTAAAAACAAGCTATCCCACCTCCCCCATTCCTGCTTCAGTGCTTTGAAAATAAAGGAACAGGGAAGTTCAGTCTTTACAAGTTTTTCAGGTAGCTGCAGCCACCTTGGCATGCTCATACACATTTTGTTCACACTGGTGAAGTGGAGGGAACACATATGTTAATGTGTTTACAAAAACAGCTTCTGGGCCTTCAGAAGTAGAATTGGTTTTCTTTAAAAAAATAAAAATCTTTGCCCCTTTTATTGTACAGACTCAAAATAAATAGGCCGATGTAAATTGATTGGTAGCTGGAAAAGACCCAGTCCTTGGGTCAGCTAAGAACAGGAGCCCCAAGCACTGTGGGTTCCTTCACCCCACGCTCACTCTCCTCCATCCTTTTCCTTCAGCATTTAATTTATCAGAGGAGAACCGCTAACGATCTGCCTGTCCTCTCCCAGCCAGCACTTTGGGGCTAGGCCTGAGCAGTGGGGTGCTGATAGCAGTGCCCTGTCCCCAGGAGCGAGCTGCCTCAGGCCAGGTCATCGAAGAGGCCATCCAGCAAGCTCTCGGCGAAGCCAGGTGAGAAGCAACCTAAGCCCTGTCCTTTGCTGACCCGATGGTCTTGGGACTTCAGGGACCCTGCTACAGGGGCTGTAGCACAGGTTTACCTTGGGTGTGGGTGAGCCTACAACATGCTTTCAACCGTCGTTTTATCTAACCTGAAGCTTGTTTACAGGACATTTTATGGTATGTGGTTATGGAGATAATTTATCTGCTAGCAGCAGTGCTTCTCCTCTGATACTGTTTCAGCTCAGTCCTTCTCATCTGCAGGCATTTTCTTTTCATTTGCAGGTCCAAAGGGATCACAGGCAAAGAACTGACCCCTTTTATGTTACAGAAGATCAATGAATTAACTGGTGGGAAATCACTGGACTCCAGTATCCTTTTACTGAACAGGGGGGGAAAAAAACCCCAACTACTCCAGTGTACCTTATATCTCTTCTGATGATGCTTTTTGGAGAACGCTGTCATTTTATTGACAGTCTAGCAAGAGGCAAACACTTCAGTATCTGCAAACAGATGAGAGCTTAGCGACTGCATCCTGCTTTTTCAGGAGCACCCTTACTGTCCTCATCCACGTTTGCATTAAAAATTGGAGGCCAGCACAGACAGCAGGTGGTCCAGAGCCCAAAGAGATCTTTCTCATCCGATCCCTCAGCTTGTCTGCTCCATGATGGAGTCTCAGGACGCTTGCTGGTGGTGGGGTTGCACACTGGAAGGTACCTGGGCTTCCCAGAGCACTGCGCTGTACATCACACTGCATTACCCAACAGAGTAAGAGAAACATGGAATGAAAACACCCCTGGGTGAGCAGGAATCCCCTTACACAGGCAAGAGAAAAGCAGATCCCATCTGGCTGGGATGCTGGTGTAGGATCTGGGAAAGTCAGGTTCACATCCAGGCTCTGCTGCCAGCCCTCTAGGAGACCCAGTCAGTCAGGGCAGATTGGTAAAGGGATTTTTGGATATTAGAGCTGTATGCAGCCACAAAGTGGGGCTTTCAAAGCCTCTGATACTCTGCTCCCAGCGAAATTGCTGAAAAAATTGCTTATAGAGACTTGGCAAAAATCTCAGTAGGCATCTCTTTCTGGAAAAGCCGGCCAAGATCCTCTGAGCTTTTCAGACTCTTGGTTCAAGCCCTTCACCTTCTCTTTTCTCCGTGAAGCCTTTGCTTCTGTTCCCTATATGTCAAATGGAGATGACAGGTTTCCTCTCTGTGGACACGGGGAGGAAGATGAAAAAAATTTAAAATTCAGGGTGTTCATACAGTGCAGTATATGTGCCCCCAAAGGATTATGGTATAGGGGGATCAAATCTATCAAGTCTTACAGCATGTATTTTCTGCTTTCTCTCCATAGGCAGTTCCTACGTAGGTTTCTGACAGGTTGCTCTTGCTGGTATTTTTTTTTTCTTTTCCTCAAAGAAATGCCAAACAGACCTTGCTCTGATCCAGAACAATGCCAGAGTGGGCAGCTGCATTGCAGTGGCCCTAAGCGAGCTACAGAGAGCCAGAAGGAAGGGGAGCCTGCCTCGGCGAGAGGACACAATCCCACCTCAGCCAGTGAGTCCCCTGCTGCCCTCCGTACAAGGCCTCTCTGCTGACAGCACAGGATATAAATTTATATCTATTCCCAAAAGTAAAAAGTGACTCAGCCAGTGACCAATCTTTCTGCTTCACGCTGGCAGATATTCTCTCTTTAGTACTTTTTATTCTTCTCAGACAAATATCCTCTCCTCCTCCTCCCATCTACATTTACAGGGAATAAACACTGACAGTGGCCTAATCCCATTAAGTCTTAGACTATCAAATCCATTAAAACTTCAATCACCTTTTCACCTTTTACTGTGCCCTTATGTACGACTTCAACTGTTTTGTTCTCAGTGCCAGGGAACTTGTGACTACAGGAGTAGACCTGGAAGAGGGTGGAGGGAGATATTTTGAGCTGCCACACACGTTTTATAAATATCTCTTTTTGTTGGCCTCCTGCTCATGATTGCCAAAATTACAAGAGGTACAGCACATCCCAAACAAGATCCATTATAACTCTAGTACTCTATTCACTATCTTGTATTTTGTGTGTGCCACGTAATTTACAGGAAATCTATTTTAGGTAGTCTTTATAGAGATGAAGAATTTTCTAAAACCCATTTGCAATAGGATTTGTCAACATAAAAAGAGGGCAGTGACTCCAGAGGCAATAACCCAGCATTTGATGGAATGAGAAAAAACAGCTGAATGTCCCTAAAGAATCTGGAAACTTCCTGTTTGTGGAGCTGTACTGCTTTTTCTGGCTTTGTAGAACAATAAGACAGTGATCCATAAAGTGTCGCTGGGTACAGCAATTTCTCCTGGGAGCTTGCAAGAAATGACTGCATTTTTCTGACCACTTTTCCCCCATTTTCTTTCCTTTTTTACACAGCAGTGCTTGACTGTTTCTGAGGTTTGGTATGTCAGAAATTGTCCCGAGAGAGATGGCTTCAAGGGCACTGACATAACCAGACCCATGCAACTTCTTATATTACTCTATCACCACGCAGAGAAACCGTCAGCACCCATATGTGTACACGTTAACATCCCGCTTGCCATGCTGGGGCTAGCTATGAGCTGGCATAATCCAGAAAGCAACATAGAGAAGAGATTTCCATTCTTTCTGATCAGGATTGTACAGACCTGTGTCTAGCCATCCAAAGTAAGCACAGGCCTTTGCACTGTTAATTAGATAGCTTTCAGAGGGTGGGAAAAATGACTAGGAAAAGCAAAGATGACTTGGAAACTTTTTCCTCAAGTCTTTCCAACCACTATTTACCTTTCTTTCCTCTTAAAGGTGGTGATTGGAGGTATCAACGTTGACTTTATAGCCAAGGCGCAGAACCCTGTCATTCTGGTACTGTATCTATAGCAGTTTTCTTAGCACCACTGCCATTTCCAGCAACTTTTACAGGAGTGCCAAGCCAAAGGGGGGTGGGGAGGAAGGTGGTGTCCCTGCATGATATCCACACGTCTGTATGCACACACATGCCAAAACTTGGGAGGTGTAGTGCTACATATTTGGTGTGTTGTCTAGGTGGGCAATGGGGCGATACATACTGACCTACTCTGTTCAGTGCGAAAGTCACTATCCCTAACACTCAAGAGAGGGACAGAGCAATGTATTGTCCTTACAATCTCCGCATACGACTCTGGCTTCTACAGTCTCTATTAGGGTGCCTTGGGGCTATTCTCTGATGCCATAAGCTCAAAGAGCTCTTTTAGCAGAAGAGCTGTCCAGGGCACTCTTGAAGCACCTATGCAAAGAGCTAGAAGCAATGGGTAAAGACCCTCACTGTGCTAGGACAACCTCTAATTCAAGGACAGACCCTATAGGGAGGAGATCCCCCGGTAAGAGCCAGCTCTGGCTGCCTGGGACTGTCTTAGCTATGGAAAGCAACATAAATATGAGCAAGAATCTCTATGCAGAGTACCCGTAGCGGTAAGAAACCTTTAAGAAAAGTAGTACTGACACAGTTACAGCTAAACAAGAGAGCCAACTTCCTCAGTCATAAAGGATTTGAGTCACAAAAAGAAAAAGATTGCTTTAAAAAAAATAGAACATTTTAAATGCTACCAGACCCTTTCCCTCTCAATTTAGTTTGACCAAGAAACAAGCAAGTTTAACAGACCTGGGACTTCCCCATGCAAATGACAGCCATTTGCATGGCCTATACAATTTTTGTTGAGCTATATGAAGCACTACAGATTGAGGTAGCGAAGCTTGCTCAAAAGTTGTTTGGTGTCTCAAATTATTCTATGCTAGTTGCTGGGGCAGGAGACTCCTGCCATCAGATGGAGCAGTCTGTGAAGGCCTCTCAGTCAGATAGGGAAAGATGCGCTGGGGAAGCTGTCCTTAAGGAAGTTGGCTATTCAGTGATACAGAGGCAGAGGCCAAACAGTATTATAATGGTCAAGCTGTGACATCAGCTATGAAGGCTCGCAAAACCAAAAGTTCAACTGCTTCAGCTGTGATCTAACTGATAACATACACACCCCACACTCAGCTATCAGGACAAGGAGCTAAGCTGTGCCCAAGAGTGGGCAGCCACCC
Source organism: Grus americana (assembly GCF_028858705.1). Classification (NCBI taxonomy): domain Eukaryota; kingdom Metazoa; phylum Chordata; class Aves; order Gruiformes; family Gruidae; genus Grus; species Grus americana. The sequence continues at coordinate 64,632,918 of NC_072852.1, forward strand.
CTCAGCATGTCAGAAGTGAGTGCAGGTCCCTCGACCACCCATGGCATGGTGAGGGGCCAAGGGCAGCTACAGACCCTGCTGGGAACAGCTGGCGGGGGAAAAGAAAAAAGGAGATTTTAATGTTGCATGAAAAAGCGAGGCATTAGCTGCCCTTCTGTACAGCAGCGAGCCCTAGAGCTGGTGGTCCATCATGGCAGCTACCCAAATGCCAAGCTGCAGGAGGATTTGGGAACTGACAGCTGCTGTGGTTAGGCACAGAGGAAAAGGCATTCTCAACAGCATTGCCTTTAAGGCAGATTTTTTCAAAGGGCTCAGCAACCAGTGGGTCCCACCCTTATGCATGCTGGATTTGTGGAGTACCACTCACACATTGTGCTGTCTCAGCAAGAAAGCAGCTGTATTCTGTCCTGGCTGTAATTCCCACATGGCTTTCAAGGCTATGCAGAAGCAAAGTGCTTTATGAGTAACTCTCTGACCTGCAGAGAAGGATGCATGGTCTTGCTCAGAGAAAGGTGCTGGAAGAAGTATATATGGTTATAACTCTCTCAGGATACCCAGAAGTTGAGCAGAATCTCATTTTTACATTAGGAATTCAAACCTCTTAGGACATGAAGGAAGGTTCCAGAGACTCTCAATTCTCTGAAATATTGCCAGAAAGCCAGCCCAGTCTTATTTTGAATCACTTCAGCAAGCCGATTTTCATCTAAGGTCTGTCTTCTCAGCCAGCCCCACCTGAACACAACATGGAAGAGATACCCGAGTACCGCTTAGACTTGGAGTTGCTGGCTAAACTGGCCAGGTGCGATGAGAGCCAGTCATTTCTTTTGCTTCAAAAGTAGGCTGTTAGTTGCTGTCTCACTGCACCCACCTGCTACTTTAAAGAGGCCCTGTGGGGTTGTAGAACAGCAGAGGTCACCCACAGCTGGATCCCTGAGCCGAAGGCTGGTACATCTGCTGTTAGGGCAAGGCTTGGCATAAAAAGCCCTGAAACTCTGCTTTTGGGATGTGCAGGGGACTGACAACGAAAGGAGCTCACAAGAATTTTCAACGTTTCTGCTAGCATCAGTTTTGAAAAACAGATAGTGGAACTGCATAAAATAGAGTTTGTGCTCACTACTGATGGCCTTTGTACCCTCTTTTAATATTGAAATAAGGGCGAGTGTTCAAAGCCATGTTGTTTGACTTGTCTAAACAAGCATCCTTGCTTTTTATTTTGGAGTAGGGTGTTGGTTTTCGTTGTTTTTTGTAAAACTCTTGGCTGCCTCTATTATGGCTAGTGAGCTTCAGAGTTAAAATAGCCAAGCTCAACACTTTTGAAGTCTGCAACACTCAACAGGAGACAGTTGCAGATAGAAATATCCTCATTCCTGGCAGTACCAGTGGCAATTCCCAGGGAGCATGAGCAAATGTAATGGAGGGGCATTTGGGTTAATGAGGAGTGACAAGTAGTGGAAAGATGAACAGAGGCCATAGGTTGCTTATATACAGGCAGTTCTGTGCAGGTGGTCTGAGCCTGGAGAACTGCCAGACAGAAAAGCAAAGGCATCAAGAATTAGCACGAAGTCTTACAAACTACAGCACTAGAGAGGGTCGTGGCAAACAAAATCAGCCCGGAGGTCAGAAGAGAGTAATAAAAGAAGATATTTAGATGGGAGAGCGGCCTCTTCCAGCCGTAGGGCTGGATGCAGAAGAAAGCATTGTGTGCAAAGGACAGATGTACAGCTCTGCATGGGGGAAAAAGAAAGGTCCTTGGGGAGCTTCAGCATTAGTTTTGAGAACGCCCAAGAACAGTGACAGGTTGGAGGCAGAATATTTCTTACTGTGAGATGGCAATACATTTACTTGTTTAGGATAGATAGTGGAGTTTACAAGCATGAAAAACGTGTACGTGCAGGGGTATTCTGGTATACCTAGGCTACCACGGGGCAGAGAGAGTCTGGGCCAGGAGCTGCTGTGTCTGGGCATGCACATGCTTCAGCGCTTGCCACCCAAACACTTGGCATGCTCTCAAAACCACCAAATTATCCAGAACTGTGAAGATCATTATGACCACCAGTGGCAAGCTGTCTTCAGAAATGGAAAATACATTTCAGGATTTTATGGAACAAGAGCTTTAAAACCATTTGGTAGTCAGATGAAGCCCAAATTGATCTGAGCACTTACTGATGTAATTCTTCTGGAAGGTGAATTAGAAAGAGGAGGACATGAGTGTGGGACTGCCTGTGTTCTGACAATTTGGCTGTTTGTGAAAGACTGACAGATGGACAGAGGAGTGGAAGGGAGAGGCAAGCAAAAAGAGAAGTTGATCACCACACAGGTGGAGAAGAAGGGTATTTTTAATGAGGAAGATGTTTGGAAGAGAATGGTGAGTGAAAAAGTATTCAGACATTGAAACAGATCCTTCCACAAGTAAAGTACAGAGGCAGCATAAGCAAAGGTAACAAATCTCATTTTACCTTCAAAGAGAAAAAAAACCCAACCCACCAAACACCAAAAAACCCAGACTGCATAGGGGGGAAGGGAGCAGGAAGCTAAGATGCCTGGAAGGCAGCTGCAGAGCCCATCAGGTCTGGGTCAGCAGCTCTGGAGTTCCAGTGCTGATGTGAGCAGGTAAGTTCAGAGGGCTGCTTGCATCGACTGAAACACTCGTTAGTGTTGTTCCGAGAGGTCTTAGCAAATAAGACCAAAATAGCAATGCATGGGGAGACCAAACTGATCTCCCCTCCTAGGAGGCAGACCTTTGTCATCAGAGTTGAAGTGTGTAGATGGGCTGTGGAAGCTTACATTGCTCTCACTCTGGTAGCTAGATGCCTTCTGCCCCCTCTAATTGCTGACCGACATTTCGGCAGCATCAACTTCACATGTTAACGGAGATGTAGCAACTATGCCGAGCAGCCCTCCCAGTTTTGCCAATTAACAATTTATTCTTCTAGGGTGGTGGGCAAACAAATGCTGGAAGAGTGAGACAAACCTTTGGCGGCGTTGGAAGAAACTTGGCAGGTGCCTAGTGCTTGGGTTTGCCTGTGGGTGCATGCCAGCTGTGATTTGTCCTTTGGTATTCCTTCAACAGCAGGAGCTCTTGAATACTGTTAAGATCTGGGACACGTTAAGCAATATACCAGTGGGCAGACTGCCTGGAAAAGGCAAGGGCCATTCCAAGAATAAGAGGGGAGGGAGCTGGGGTCAGGAAAAGAAAGGTCCACAAATATGAAATTAACTAGTATATAGCACGGTGACCCCAAATCAAAGTTAAATAAGCATCAGTGATCTCCAATGACTGCTGAACAGCCTGGCCCTTGGTGTTGAATTAACGCCAGGTTATAGTCGCAATAAAAGTATGTCTTGAGCAAGAATTTGAAAGGAATAGGCTTATTCAAAGATGATCAGCCATGCACCACAGACAAGAGGAACTGAAGCGCAGGAATTACTGTACAAGAGAAAGGGCTACAGTTGTTGGCAACAGAAAGGGATCACGCTGTCCCTGGTGCTCCACCACAAGCAGCAGCAGACAACCAGCATTCAGGTATTGCAATTAGCAGGGGCACATTACAGAACGATTTTAAGATTATTCCAGCTTTTTGACCTTTTCCAAATCTTCCTTACACAAATATCTACTATCACTTCAGATAACAAATGGAAAAGCTTGAGGGGGAAAAAAGCCACCCATGCCACCCACTGAGGTATAATTTGTGGTAACTTGAAGGGAGAGGAGGAAGCTTTTCATGTGAATCCATTCAGATTCAGTGGTTCTAGTAAGATAAGGGCAAAGGCCAGCAGCAGGAAAGGCCATGCACAGAAGCAATGTGGGAAAGACCACGTGCCTGTGATGGTAAAGGAGATGATGACAGGGAAGTGCAGAAGTTTCTTTCCCCCTTCTCTTTTCCTCTACTCCCACATGTTCCAAAAAAACCCCAGAGAATTCAGAGTGCAGGTGCAGCAGGCAGATGTAGGTGGCCCCACTCAACCCCAGCCAGTCATTTGCAGCAGCTGTGGCTGAGTTTCATCTTGAATGTTAAGTTTTCCAGGAGAGGGCTTTCCTACAGACAGTCATCCTGCACAGGCTGTCACTGTGTTCACAGTATTCTGATAGATTTATTAACACCTTTTGTTTCCATTTGCTTTTAGATTGCTTAAGCCGTCTTGGGCTGACTCCGCTCTTTTTATCTGCCATAGGGAAGGATGAACATTCAGAGTCCATCCTGCACTACTGTCACCACATGGTAGGTTGCACAGTAGTGGCACTTCAGAAGCATGGAAGTGATGACATTACATAGTTGGAAAAGTGTTCTCAACCCTGGCAGGCATAAGAGCCCTCTTCCATCAGACTACGAGTAGGAATAATTCAATGCTCCTTTGGTTATAATTAGAAGGCAAGGAGCCATCCCCCCAAAACACAGGCTAGGTGTATGTACCATTTAGAGTCTGAGCCACGGGCTCCAAATTCAGCTCCAGGGAGCAGTGCTTGAAGGAGAAAGAGGTAAATCAGGAGGAACCATGAAAACTTCTAGGAAGGCCTAAGCACTCTGAAAAATACACAAAGCCTGACCCCAAGGATAGACAAAGCAATGCCAAAATCAGCCTGGTTTGGATAAAGCGTAAGACAGAGAAAACTTGTAACTGGGAGCCCAGGCTGGGCACCTCCCAAGTTCAGAGAAGCGGGGTCCTTCACATAGCTGCATACACCCCTCCCTAACCACGCACCAGAGGAATACCTGACTTCAGCAGCTTGTTCCCTGAGGTCGGGGAGCCTGGAGCAGCAGGAGCCCAACAGGGCAGAGCCTCGCCACCCCCAGCCAGGGAGCAGAGCAGGCAAGAGAGCCACACCAACCCAAGACATTGGGCACCTCCATGGTGAAGAGGCAGGGCTGAAGACAAGCTGGGGGGGGGGGGGGGGTGTGGAGCCCCCAGGTGAGGCTGGTCAGGGACATTAAAGCCTGTTAGTGCCCTCAGGGCCCTGGTATCCAAACAGAGCTCATGGGGCCTTAGTCCTGGCTACCTGAGCAAGTCAGTAAACGAACCAATATGAACAAGAATCCTTTTTTGGTTTATAAAGGCTTCACAGCTGCAGGTCTATAATCCTTCCTCTTCCCAGCACAGCACAGTTTGTGCCATCAAAATGAGCAGTCTTCCAAGGGAAGATGGACTGACTGGCCAGCTGCCAAGCAATCCTTCCCTATAACAAAACACATTACCACCAGTGTCGGAGAGGACCCTTTCCTTAAAACCTCCAACTTTCCTCTGAACTGCTGGAGGTGGGGGGATGCATTTCTCTGTCCACATGTATATTCCAAGAAATGCTTTGAATTCTCTAAGCAGATCATTCAAAAGACCCACAGAGGAAGGACACCTCATCATTATGTCTGCGACACTGCTGTGAAAATGGCTTCAAGGCTGCCCTCAAAATCAGGCTGTGCTGTCAGTGAGGTGGCTAACATAACCACCAGCTGGAGCGTGCCACCAAGACTTGCCCAGCGTGTCGACAGGCATCGAAGTGTCACACGAGCTATGGGAATGGGTGGATGGATGGCTGGAGCAAGCAGTGCTGCAGCCACTCTTCCATGACAACAGAGACACAACCTATGGAACTGCATGGCAGAGACCTGTCACTCTCATTTACTACATGATTTCTTTAACCTGTGGCATCTGTTTCATTGCAAGTATTAAAAACTAGCCATCTGCCAGGATTGTCTAGACCAAGATACCTCTGAAATGTTGCTTATCGCAAGGGAGAAGGGAGAACAGCAAGCGGGGCCACTGCTGCTGATCAGGTGGACACAGAGAGAGAATGATCTGAGTGTTGCAGGGAAGAGAAACGTGCTCTGTGTGTAACTGTCCTCCCTGTTTTAGGACATGAGCGCCGTCCTTCAGCTGGAGGGGAAGAGCACAGCCACTTACTGTGCTGTGATCACTAGCACTGGGGAGCTCAGTGTCGGCTTGGGAGATATGGACATCCACCACCAGATAACAGAGCAATACGTATGCATACCATCTGATTCGTAAGCTTTTTCGTATGAGAAGGAGTGTGGATATGTAACAAAAGGCAACCGCTGAAGCTGTACGCGGAGGGAGTGGGTGTGCAGAGGGAATATGGGAAATCCTAAAGTCAGCCCCAGACATTGGCCACTGAGATAGCAGCATGGCAAGCTACCAGAGCCCTCTGTTGCTGCTGACCCAGGTGGAGCTTCTATCTGTTTCTGCTCCATACAGTATCACCACTACTATCATCCCTTGACACATAGGCCAGAGCCCTCTTCATTAACTAGTCCCAGATAACCTATCATTTTTGGCACCTTAAAGCCAGCAATAAATCCACTCTAGCTGCAGAAATGGTATTTCCCCCTTTAGGGTAACAACAGAAAAAAAGTGGACAGAACAGTGGTTAAAGCAAGTTTTCCTGTTCCATCCCCTCCCCACCATCCCTGTTGTTTCTACACGCTGAGTTGTATCAACAGGCAGCGCTGCTCAGCACATCCAGACCTTCAAAACGTCAGGGCTAATGGTATCAGTGATTAAGGACTGATTCAATGAAAGCCCCATCACTGCACCCTCCTTCCCTACTCATTCTTTTGTCGACAGAACAAAAGCCTGCGCTGCATGACTGACAGCAACATGGAAGTTAAGTGCCATTTACTTACCAGTGGGATCCCCAAGAGGTGGAGATTTCGTAGGGAAAAATATGGTCATTGCTCCCACTTCCATCCCCACCCTGCCTCTCCCAGGCCTTGGCACAGAAAACCCTTACCTGACAGATTAATTCTCCTGAGCTTTACGAAACAGTTGTGGCCAGTGGAAACTCTGAACCAATCTTCTGCTGCAAAGTGCATTCTGGCAGCGCTTCTTTCCGCCAGGATTAGCAGAGACATGGGAGGGATGCTGCATGAGTGCCTATAATGCTGGCCTGGTGTTCAGGCAGTGGTTGAGCAGCCTCAGAGAGCCAAAGAAGGGAACAGCAGCTCCCCACTCCACTGCTTCACTGTCCCCCATCCCTACACCATTCAGTAGGACCTGGGGGTAAAACACTGTGATGAACAACCTGTCTCTGGAGGCATTGTGCACAGAGGACCTCTAAATAACATGTGCAGCAAACAAAGGCGTAGTCAAGCCAAGTATAGCACAGGGAACCCTTCAGTGGGACCAAATAGCAGCATTCCCTTTCCCTGTAGGTCTCAGGGCACCTACCTTTCTCTGCTGGAGGTGCCCTGCCAGTCGAGTCCAGCTTTTGATGGCATGGAGCAGGGGAAGGAGAAGACGGGGAAGAGACGAAACAAATGGAAAAATCCATTTTCCTTAGGGAATCACTCTTTTAGGTTCTTGCCTGCACCTAAGGGCTGTAATACGAGTGCAAATCCTGTATCCCGAGTCCGAATAGCAATCATTTTGTCCCTCTCCAATGACTTGAGCTGTCTCTACCCTGTGTCCTGGATTTTCACTAGGTGTCCCAGTTCAAGGAGAACCTGTGCCAGGCCCCGCTAGTTTGCATTGATGGAAACGTGCCTCTTTCCACTATTCAGTACGTCTGCCAACTAGCTAGAGAGCATCAGCTAGCAGGTAAGGAGAACTTGCCCAGCCCTGGCCCCGTAGCTCCTAACCGTGCGTGTGCCAAGACACTCTGCACACCCTGAGCACTCTCCACTGCTGCTTGCGGGAGATACCCAGTTACTGCCTGACACGCTGTGCTATTCAGCTCTCCTCTCTGTACACTGCTACTCTATTTCAAATGGATGAAACATTTCTGCTTTCTCTGAGTTTTTCTCATTCTGCAGCTAAATTACATTTCCCGTAGTGTAGGAGCTATAGCCCTTGGGCACTGCCAGAAATCCAGGGAAAGCTGCTTTCTTTGCCTTTAATCTCAAGGCAAGCGCTTCTGCCAGTTTGAGCAGCAATAGAGTTTGCTTGTCAGAATAAGGCATCTTTTGAGAGGATTTCTCTCCCACTTCCCATAAAATACATACCTCCCCTCGTATGCTGGGGACCCTTCACAAAGCTTCCTAAGCCTTTGGAGTTATGCCTTCTTTTTTAAAAGCAAATCCTGAAGAAGGAGACAACATTCTTAAAACCTGGCCGAGGTTCCAAAACCAGCTAAAAGGAGTAACAAACCTGAAGTCTGGTTATATCACTCCAGAGCCAGAAGCAACTGCATCATTACTGAGCACCGGAAGGGAAACCTTGGGAGACCTTGTCCCCAGCATGGGGGAAATATAGTATTTAAGTTTCTAATAGATTACACGTATAACCCCAGTTGTGCAGATCACGCTAAGCCTTGTACACTGCATCCTGCTCTGATGTAGAGATGGACCACTAAAAGTAATTAATTAACTAACCAATTGCAATGTTGTTTTGAAGTGTGCTATGAGCCAACAGATGAGAACAAGGCCTCTAAGCCATTCCTCTCAGACAGCTGGAAAGCGCTCACATACATTTCCCCCAACCTGCAAGAGCTAAGAGCAATAAATCGGACCCTTGGGAACCCTCTGCCAGCAGGTATTGAATACTCAGAAGGATCAGTCACACTTGTAAATAACCTAGATCCTAGATAAGAGCATTTTCTGCTCCAGGCTCCATTTCAAGCAAACTGGGTTATAACGCAGTGGGGATTCACAAACACTCTTGGTGTCTGCCACCTTACAGCCATCTCTGCGTGGGTTGTGCAGCCCAGGACGGGCTGATGATCTGTCAAAGAGCACAGTAGGCCTGGGATGGCTCCTTGTCCAAAACCGGAGATCCCATTTGCCTCACTTTTGTCAGCTAAACAGGAACTATTTTTGCTTTGTAAACATGTCTCTGAAGCGTGATACTCTGAGGGCACCTATCCCGACAGTACCACCCTTTGCAGGAATGAAGTACCCCACCACATGCAGGTGGAAATCCAACAGCATTAAGACAAAGAAATCATGCTTCATGGCAGTTTTTTGATCTCTACAGACACATGTTTAGACACATGAGGAGTGGTTTCCTTGTCATAGGATAGAGGTATGGTATGGAAGGCTAACGTTGGAGAATTCCACATTTCCCACGATTTAAAGAAAAAAATTTATATCAACCACATTTCAGAACTGTTCATAAATAGTAGTGCTCATAAATAGTGGTAGTGGTGCTCATAAATAGGCTGCCAGCCCATAAAAAGGCCAGTTGAGGATCTTTAAAGTTATACCACAGTTTTTCCTCCCCGCTCTTTGAAGAGCTGCCGTCCAGGTTGGAGGATGTTGTCCAGACTGCAATGGCCCTGGCCCGCCCTTTGCTGGCCCACCTGTGCTGTGTGGTGGTGACCCTTGGCACTCACGGTGTCCTCCTGTGTGGCAAGAGCCTGGGAGGGAGCATCTCGCTTCGTCCAGGAGCTCACAAACAGGTAAGGGCACAGAAAACAACCTCTGAGCTCTCAGTTGCTTCTTTATGGGACCACATAGCACCACCGTTGCTATTTCTGGTGGCATGGCAGCGGTCCTGGGAAACAGCATCACTGCTGGCAAATGTGTGTGTTTGGGGGGTGGAATGCACAGCTCTGAAAGAGAGTCAAGTTGTCTGTCCATATACTGCTGGCTCCTAGCAGCAGTGTTTATAGTCAGCTAGTTTTAAATGTGCTTAAAGTTAATATTCATGAGTGCAAGCTTCATTTTCAGGAAGCTTCATTTAAATCGCCGATCTCTTTCAAAGTGTGAAAAAAGAGTATTGCCCCCTTTTTTTTTTTCCACACTTTTGTTTTTTTGGCATCCATGCAGGTCTGGATGGCATCAGCCACGCCAGGCCTTATCAGCTTGGTTAATAACCGCTAACTTCTCTCCCCACACAGACTGCTGCTGCCAGCCTCTGTGCCACCCACTACCCCGCCATCCACATCGGCAGGGAGGAGATAGTCAACGTCTCAGGTGCCGGCGACAGGTATATTGCTCATTACTTTGTCTTCTCCAGCTAGATGTGGAAGGGCCATAATCAGACCCGATTTCTTTGAAATTCTACTGCAAAGGCAAATGACATTCTGCTGCTTGAGGAAGAGGCACTAAGGACGCAAGACCAGGGCTGGTTACTGGGATTCCTTGCGAAGCTTGCTAAAAAATGTCCCCCTGAGCATCTTGGAAGCCAGTCTTGCCATTATTAGTTTTGCTTTTCTTTAAGATCCAAGACTTCCATGGCAATCCAGTAGTTCTGAATTAGTCTGGGCTGAGCTGCTAAAAGCAAAGTAAACCACCTTACATCAAAGCTGTCTTACTAACTAACTCCTTTACTTCCACACTTCTCTACTGGAAGTGGGACTGCCACTCAGTAGCTAAAATTGCCCTATAAAAGCATTCCATCAGGTTCTGCATTTGCCTCTGGCAATAGCTCATGCTTCAAAAGAGTCTGCTGTATAATTCGCCTGGCTGTTCATACAACACTGTACATAGGAGTAGGAAATGACAGGTATTATTCCTACCCCCACTGATCAATTCTCTGTCAGAGCAATATTTTATTATGCTCCTTGTTAACTTGTCAAACTATATGTAGTAGTCAGGGTTTTTTTCTTCTTGCTTCATATGCAACAATAATTGATTCTATCCTTTCATTGCCTTGGGCTGGACCAAAAGGCTGTATGTGACAGGTATTTATTTTTCTGCTCTCACCTACCAATAACTCAACATAGCAACACTTCTTTTTTGAAACTTACAGTGTCCTCAAGTATTTGAGTTCGGATCAATCAGTAACTTCTTGCCAAGCTAGTTAACCCACGTAACACCAGGAAACACTCCTTGTGTCCCAAATCACCTCTGAGATAAGTTGACTGCAACTGCAACCTGGTCTTCTCCAAAGCAGACCAAAGCAGAGGAACAGGGGCTGGGAGGAACCCCGCGGGGTCAGCCTGTCCTAAGGAGAGCTCAGCTTTGCTCACTACTTCCAGCAGATGTGCCCAACCTCTGCCAGCCCCTCCAGGGACACAGCCTCCTCTCTGCACCATCTGCTCTGCAGGACAATTGTTTTCTAGAGGTTAATGTAAACTAAACATCTTCTTCTTTAGGGTTTCCTTTCCCTTTTTAAAAGCTTAATTTAAGGGAAGACCAAAGGTGAGATAAAGCACGCCGCTGCTAAACACCTCCACTGAGTTACGCAGGAGTACTTGAAGATTGTTTTTCCTTCCAAAGCTATCTGAAAGCTAGGGGCCCATTACTGCTCCCATTCCTGAAGTAATATTGGTCTGGAAATCCCATTCCCCAGAGTCCCCAGGTCCACGTGGGAATTTTCACAGCCCTCTTGTTTATCCAGGGATGTCCTTCCTGGTAACCCTGGCTGCTCCACTGAGCCACAGAAATCCCAGTTCCACAGAGTAAGAGTGCCAAAACAGGCTGGAAATGCCATGACACTGCACTGACATGCATGCCGTCTCCACGGGATATAAACTGGTAAAGTCCCCCAAGCCCAGCCTGTTGGCACTTTCAAGGGACCTTGCAGCAGGGTATAAGCCAGGACCATAACACGTTCACAGCTGAGCCTCCATGAACCCCCGCACAGGTCAGGGGATGCTGTGCACCCAGAAACAGCGATCTAGGACACCTCATGCCTCGCTTCGACCCTGCAGCTCTCCTACAGCTCCAGAGATGCTGCCCAAAGAGCCGTGCGTGTGTGCAGGGAGCAGCAGCTGTTTGCTCCTTGCACCTGGCTGCCTTGACAACATAACACGGCGTGCCGGCACACAGCATTGCTAGGGGATGGTCCCCCAAATATTTACTCTGAACCTCTGGAGCTGTTGAGAGATTGCATGGTTTGTGAAAATCGTCATCTTCTGTGCTTTTGTTGTGGATAAAAAGATGTTGAGGTAATTAGGCAGAGCACAAAAAAAAGTAATCTTTTTCCCTTCCCCATAGATTTGCTCATTAATCCTCCTTGCCGTCACATTTTCCTGTCCTTGCTTCTTCCTCTCAGATGTCATTATCTTCTCCCATTTCTTTCACTTCTCCTTTGTCTTTTCCTAGCTTCCGAGCATCATCACTGTATTTAGCTGTGAATAAACAGTAGTTTTTCCCAGTCGATCACAAACACCCCCTGCACATATCCATGCCTCAACAGAGCCTTCCCCTGCAAGCCAGGCAGGTAGCAAAGTCATCCCGTTCTCCTGATGGCCTCCACGGTGCCCTGTGAGGACTTGTGGGTAACCACTGTTGTTCCAAGCACTCACGTCGTTTTTACTGGGAAATGTCAAATGGAAAACCACAGCTGAAGTTTATAAAAATCTGAATCTGCAATCTCATTTCAGCTTTGGATTTCTTTTTCCAATAGTGCCTGTTGCCCCACTCACATATATACGGAAACTTTAGCTCTCTTCCCATCCACCCCTTTGGGGACAAGAGACAACGTAAGGAGGCACCAAGAAGGAACAGAGAAGTGACAAAATAATTAGAGAGCAAGGGAAAAATAGATTCTTCACTTCCTAGACTCCTTTCTTTTCTCCCCCCCTCACCTGGAAAACTGGGGAGAAAGAAAATGTGGTGGAATAGGAAAGTACCTCAACTTCTCAAATGAGAATCAAATAAAATTTGAATAAATAGCACTATTTGATACTCCAAATTAAAAAATAAATATAAAAAAGCAAAAACTTTTAATTACAACCTCACCCCTCCCATTTGACATATTCTGCTTCTGTAAGTGTTGGTTTGGGTCCAAATGAACTCTCTTCCAAACGAATCGCCATGCTACTGAAGTCAAAGCTGTTCCCCAGTGCTCAAATCTGTTTCTTTGTCTCCACAGCTTAATGGCAGGAATCCTTGCAGGGATGCTTGCTAAGCACGACACAGATACCTGTGTCCAGATGGGTCTGCTGGCTGCAAGCTTGTCTCTCCGTTCCTACGAGCCCGTTTCCCCAGAAATCAGCACTTGCAGTGTCAGCCAGGAGCAAGTTAAGAGGAGGAGCTGGCCAGAGGTGAAGGTATGGAAGATGGACTAGAGCACCATGGCTTTCTCATCCATCACCTCCTCGCACTCCCAGCATTGCTGTTTCCAGGAACTAGCCCATGTTTTGAGCTTCGAGCTCAAAAACTGGCTGCTGACCAGAGGAGTTAGATTTTCGGTGCACACTGCCTTTTGGGAGGTGAAGAGTCAATGGAGTGCATTTGGTGACAACTTGTGTTGCACTGCTCACGCTCATGTTTGTCTGCTGTAGTTTCCTCTCCTTTTTGTGGTTTTGTTTTTGGTGGGTACAGCAACCACAGCTTGGTTCTTCTGTCTACTGCCTGTCGATAGTTTCTCTCACCTCCCCCTCTAAGCAGAACACTCATCTGTTTTGGTCTTGAGTAAACCCTCAGAGAAGGAGGCCCCAACCCAGGGAACAACTTCTATATAAAGAAAAGCTGGTTTCTGGTCTTTCAGACCTCCTGCTTCACTGAACCTCCAATCCTTCCTAGATTTTCTCCTGAGGGAATTTTTCCTTCCTCTTCCTTGTGTCACTGTTGTCCATTATCATGGTAACTCCTCTGCCGCTGACTCCCAGATCTTCAGGACCATGTCTCTTCACGTGGGTGCAGCAGCAACACACTCTCTCGCTGCTCGCTCCTGGTTTCTATCCAAGAGGTCCATGGATCACAACGTGTGGCAAGGTGCAGCTGGCAGGCACATATACTGTAGGACAACCTCATCAGCCTTCCAAAGCCAGACAGCAAACACTGTACTTTCTTGCTCTGAAGTCCAATGGCCCCGGAGAAAGCAGGCAAGACTAATCAAAGAGGGGTAACTGGGGGCCAAACTGGTGGCCTTTAAAAGATGACTGCCCCTTGTCCTGCACACATTTGTCTCAACTTGGGGCTTCCTTCCTCCTTGGCCCAGAGTGTCAAGAGCAAACACCCCATTCGCCCACATACACACCTCAGAGAGTTGGAGCAAGGCCCTCGCTCCATGCCTCCGTTTCTGACCACTTGGCAAACCACTGGGTACTTGACACAGAAAACTTTCCACTCGTGGAAGCTGGGGAGGAGCACTGGCAGACATGCGATCCTAACAGAGCACTGCGTGCTGGGACCAAAACATTCAGTCACACCTTTGCTTCCCTCCAGAACAAGAAGTCTCCTGGTACCATCACAGAAGCTCAGGATAATGACGTTGTTTCCAGGGAGGAGGGGAAGCACAGCCCTTGTTTACAGGTGGACACTCAAGCTGTAGCTCAGATGACTCTGCCAAGTTCACAGTGAGTCCACGGCAAAGGCAGGAACAGAGCAGAGCTTCCTTGACCCTGTCCAGGCTAGAGCTGCACAGTTATCCTTCTGCCTTTAACCCCTCCAGCATCTTTATTAGCAAGAACATCTACACTTAGATAATTTTATACAAGCTAAGTCTGGTCCACAGCCTTTTGACAATTAGCTAATGTAGCCAGCTTGGCTATGGAAATAATTTTCTCACTCTTCTGTTGTTTAGCTTATCTCCCAGAGATAGCTCCTCTAGATGTCTTCTAGCCCCAGAACGACTAAGCTCAAGGGTGCGAAGACATCAGCTCTGGCTGTTTTTTCAGTCTTATGCAGGACCATCGGTGGCTGAAAGGGGAGCAACGGGGCAGCAGTGGGCCAGTGGCAGGAGACCTCTGTGTGGGTCTCACAGGGACGCTTGCAGGCTCAAGGCTGCTGAGCCATTCCCACACCAGAGGTAAGAAGGACAGTGATCATGTGAATTCATCCCCAGTCCACAGGGGAACGCCCACCATGCCATTGCAAATGCCAAAACGGGGGAGGGCAGGATAGGGGCTTCTACATAGGCTTCAGGTACAGCGTCTGCAAAACCTCCTCCCTCTCCCTTACAGCAGCTGCCACTGACTGCAGCGTCCAACGTCACCATTACAACAGCCATGCATGAAAATACCTGTGTTTTGCTAGTACACCTTTACTGTCTGTACAGAAAATAACAGCAGCAGATGTGTAGAAATCAGGTCTCTGGTCTCCTGCGTGGTCTCCTGCCTTCCTTTTGCTCACACCCAGGGGAATGGGCTAGCAGCTCTGCAGAAGACTCTGTTGTGGTGGATGGTTTCCTTTTTAGCTTTGAAGCCATGGTGGGACAGAGGGAACTGTCTCTCAGCCTTACACAGGCATGAAAACACTCACTGCACCCTCCAGAGTCCTTCCTCCCACCAGGAGGATGCAGCACAGCAGGCAGGACCACAGACACTTGTCACACCGGAAAGCTGTCCTTGGAGTGTCCGGAGGCAGCGGAGGCTGCAGTGGCGCAACTGCTGTCCCATTCTGCCCAGCTCTTTAATTCAGAGCTATCTTCTGGCTGGAAGTGGTAATTGCATCCTACCCAAACGCTGTGTCTAAAGCCAGCACTGTCAGTCCCTCCTCAGCAGATACACAGAACATTTCTGAATTAAAAGCATCTTTCCTGCAGCCCCATACATGTGCAAATGGTGCCCTTTGGTGGATGGGGAGCCAGAACTCAGTGGAAAAAGGCTCTGGGGTGACGCTCCCTGCTAGTAAGTGGGGCTGAGGGGAAGGGGATAGTTCTGATGCTCTAGACTGTGACTGCAACCGTTTGTCCAAGAAGGTGCTGACAGGGAAGCCATGATGCAGCGGAGGATGCCATCCCTTCCCCATCCAAGAGAGATGCCAAATATTGTCAAGTACTAGGGAGTAAGAGCATCTCCCGTGGAAGCAATGAGGAAGGCTGACCCCCTCTCCCAACATGTGATGTGCTCAGGATGCAACTGCGGTCGCCATGGGTAATCAGCCAACAGTTTGCTGAACACTGAAACTCATTAAAACTAATTTCCAGTGGAGCTGGGTCTTGGTGCTGGCTGGTTTTTGAACCTGATGGTAGTAAGCCTGGAGCATGGACTCATCCTTTGCGTCATATAGAAGTCACCCACTGGCAAGGAGTCCTGACTGAGGAGCGGATCACTGGTATCTAACACAGCACAAAAGCCAACCAAAGCTTGGACAAACACAACTGTCCCGTGTGGGCTCTGCTCTTTAATAAGAAATGAGCTCTCACCATGATGGATGGAGGCATTAATTGGGTGTTCTCCCTCAACCCAAACCACTTTCACCAGGTTTGTAGCATCTGCTTCCCTCTGAGCCTGCCACCTTTCCATCAGATTTGACTAAAACTGAGTGAAGAGCCGAGAAGGCATGAGGGGTTGGCTGGAGAGCTGACAAAGCTGTATCACATCAGCACTACCTCCTTAGGAAACCAAAATGAAAATAGTACAGCTGCCTTTTCAGAGGCACCGCTTTGGCGTGGGATGCACATCCCCTCTCCCTCTCCTGCGCACATTTACCGGCAGCCCCTCCTTTACTAACACCTTGCTTGCAAGTGTTGTTTAGCCAAAAGGCTCTGTGCTCGCAAGCGAGAGACACCATGCGCCCGTGCACAGGCACGCGCGTACCCGTCATGAAGCAGGGATGGGGTGGCCACGGTGGGAGGGTGCTGGGCGCTTGGGAGAGCAAGGGAGGGGGCTGGGGGCCCACACAAGCAGCCGGGTTTTTGCTCACAAGCGGGGAGGTGGGACACAGCAGGGGCGGGGGAAAAGGGCTGTGCCCCTGGGGTAGGTCCCTGCACTATAAAAATGACTTCAGCTGGATCCAGTGGTAGGAAGAGAGGCGGCTTCCACCTCTGCTCCTGCCTCCAACAGCCTTGTTTGGGCAGGAGGATCCTGAGCAAAGCCAAGCCCCAAGGATGAAGGTCCAGGTGCTGATGGTCGCTGCGTTCCTCGTGGTGCTGCTCTGCTCAGCCCTGGCACCATCTGAGGCACTGGGGGGCCGGGCCGGTGCCCTGGAGAGACAGCCAGGAGCTGGCAGCCCTGGAGAAGACTCCTGGCCACCTGGAGATCGAGGGAACAACCTGCCTGGGCAGGGTACGGAGGGCAGCCACCCCCCAGCCAGTGCATGGGAGGTGATGGGAGAGGCCCTCCCCAGATCCAGGTCCCCCAGCAAGGCTGTGGCCAAGCCCCCGCTGGGCAGTGGTGAGCAGGACCCCCCTGGCAAGCCCCGGAGGCTCCCGCCACAGCCCTCCCACAGCAGGAGCCTGGGTCTGAGCCATCGCCTGAAGGGCCATGGGAAGTTCAACGGGGACACGGTAAGTACAACCCACCCTGGGCCAGTGAGGATGGGGGTTTGCAGGGGGACCGGGAGCGAGGGGAAGCACCAGCCCCCACCCCTGACCCTTGGGCCGGGCAGCTTGGTGAGCCCCTTCAGCTGACCCGTCTGCAGGGCATGGAGGGGCCATGCACAATGGTGTTACAAGCGCCTAAGGAAGAGGATGGGACCAAAGAAATGGGCCCTTCCCTCCGCTTCACTCCATGGGTTCCTTCAAGGGCAGGTGGGATGTTGCTGGCCCCTGGCACTTGTTATAGCAAGGAGCTGGCAGCGGCTCTGGCAGGTCTGTGCAGCACAGAGACACCGAAACCAGGCAGGACAGCCCCAAAATGCCCCACCATGCTGCAGTGCAGGGAAAGGAGAGCATCCTCTTGGCACAGCACCATCACCAGAGCTCCCAGCAGCTTTTTAGCAAATCCCACTTGGTACCTGGTGAGGCTTAGAGAAGAGCCGATGACCGTGCACGCAGGCAGTGAGCAGGTCAGGAAGCGAACGCCGGTCTGGGTGTGTCCCCCAAACTGCCATGCCTGGGCTGGGGACATGCGCCTGTGCCACGCAGGCAGCAGCCCTTCAGCCACGGGGACCAGCCACTTAGGACACTTACTGCTTTTGGCAGAAACAAGCTGCCCCTGAAACTGCTTCCTCAGGCCCCGACTTCTCCAGCTCCTTGCATGAAGCTGCTGCTCTATAGCCTGGTGAGCAGCCTGTCCCACTACCACAGGTTTTACTGCATTATTTTACCATTTTAAACGGAAACCAAACATTCACCAGCAAATGCTCATCCCAATATATCACATCATCTCATCTTCTGCAACTTGGCTTTGCTTTCTAATGAGAGCCTCTCCAGCCTGCCTGTCTGGGGGAGATGACGAGGCTCTTTTGAGCTCATCTCAGCCCCAGGCATTGCACTGCTGTCAGCTTGAGCATGCTGGAGCCAACGGCCCCTGGCAAGCGCGGTCCCAGGGCTGAGCAGTTCATGTCACCCCAAAATGACTGACTGACCGGCTGTGGGCATGCACACCCCAAAAAGAAACCTCCTCACTTTCCAAGAGGCTGCTCTCAGGCAGCCCAAGCCTGCACAGAAAGTGTCTCTTCGAGCCTGCATATGGCATGGCCTCCTTGGGGCCGGGGCTCTGAGCAGCGTAAGCACAGAGCGATGACATGGCTGTGACTGGGAGGGGGTCACGAGTCAGGGCTGGGCAAGGCTTGATGCCAGCACGGCGGCCACCTCTCTCCCTCCCCGTGCAGCACTCCTGCCACGGCATCCAGTCCCGGCCCTGCCAGAAGCCCTCTGACTGCGGTGGCTGCCTGGGGCTCTACACCTGCAAGCTGCCCGCCGGCACCTGCGACCTGAAAGCTGTCTCGCGGCAGAGAGGTAGGTTGCAAGCCCGCCGGCCACTGGCACTGGGGACCCCCACACGCAGCTGCCGGCAAGCACAGCCCTTCAGCTACACCTCTCCAAACCCAAATCAGACCTACCCTGTGCAGGGCAGGGTCTCATCCCCTAAACTCGGCTGCACAGGGCTCCCTGTCTGTCCTGCCAGCACCAGCCACCGTCAATGATGAACGAATGACTGTGTGGGGAATGGGACATGCCAGTAGGTATCTGTTAGATCTGGGATTTGTCCGGCACCCTGAGCCCTCACAGGACGCCGACAGCCCATGTGGGGAAGCCAAGGAAGGGAACAGGCCTCAGGGTTTAGCTGGTGGCTTGGGAGCCAGCAAGCGCAGCTCTCCCAGGCATCATGGGGTCCCAGCCCCACAGAGCTGCTTGCGTCAGCATGTGCGAGCTGCCTAATGAACCAGGGACTGGCAGGGAGCAGAGACTGCAGCTTTTAACTTTTAACCGCGCAGAGCAAGCATCCCGATCCTCCAGTACCCCTTGGTAAATCCGTACTGCCCCTGGGCTGGCCTCTTGCCTTAGCAAGTTTGTCTATACCCACATACACACGGTCACGGAGGAGAAACTCATGCAAGGCTACTAAACACACAGACACCAGCTCTGGTGTGGGAAACCCTGGGTTGTGGGATGTACGGTAGGCAAGTATAATGTCCTGGGTATATATAGTATATAGTGTGTGTGTTTATAGTATATAGGGTGTATTCAGTATACGTGCTCTGTTCACACAGTCTTCCCTGGGCACCTGCTGTTGGCAGTCTCCACGGGAGAGCACAGGGACCCGTGGTCAGACCCAGCACAGCTGGCCTCACGGCTTTTCTTCACAGGTGGGTTCCTCCAAGTCATCCAGAGTCCTGAGGGGCGCGGGGTCCTGCTCATCCTGGAGCAACACGGCTCAGCGTAAAGCTGGAGAGGCTGTTCTGCCGCTGGAGGCCAATGCTCCCTGTCCGAGCTTCATTTTACATCCTTAATGACAAGCTCTAAATGTTTCTTTCACTGCACTTCTCATGCCACTGTTTTTTAACACCCCCTTGGATTTTGTACACTGCGTAGGTTTAATTCCCGCTTTCCTGAGAGCTGCCAACAAAAGCGCTGGTGGCCACAGAGCCCGGTGCTGGCAGAGCCCACCTGGAGCCCCCAAATGAGACAAACAGGGCTGTTTCACAGCCCATTTTGATGTGAGCGAGTAGGATGTTGCAGTAAAAGCTGCCAGTACCTTGGCACGCTCACACACAAGTTCAGGCTGAGCTAAGGAGCCCGTCGGCATCGGGCACCCCAGGAAACCCTCCCAGCTCCTTACCACGGCTCCTGCCGAGGAAGGCGAAGTCCCATGCTGTTGGAAACGTCACTTGAGAAGGGGAATGTGGAGCCTCTGGGCTTGGTGGCGGGAAGACCACGTAGGGCACTTGCTTCTGGAGGCCCGAGTTGAACCACAAGATCAGCTTAATTTAGCACCCCACAAAGCTTTGCAGGCTTCCTGGCTGCCTGGTGCACGTCTGGGTGCGTCCCAGCTTTGCAAAACCCCATTTTGCTACCATTAAAAACACCTTTTAAAAAGAGAACCAAAACGCAGCATTGCATTCACCTTGAACTCCACCGCAGTTTCCTTTGGCAGGCCACCACACCCTCCTGTGACAGACTAGGCGTTAAGTGGTGCCAATTTTGCTCAGTACACCCGAGGGGCAGCCCTCCTGCATCCCCCACCTGGCCATCCCTGCAGGAGCCTGACTCCCAGAGGGGAGATAAATGCTGCTGCCTTCTCTGAGCCCCCCTATCGCTGCTTCAACTGTCCCCGCACAGGGGTTGGGGAGCGCAGAGCTGCAGGTGCTGCCTACCTGCCCCCTGCCCAGCGTGGCACTACTGCTGTCCTGCATTTATGGTGCTCACCACAGGATCGCAGAGGGGTTGAGGTGGGAAGGGACCTCTGGAGGTCATCTGGGCCAACCTCTTCTGCTCAAGTGGGGCCACCTGGGGCAGGTTGCCCTGTTTATCTGGTCCCCAGGTAGCGGCACATGTCACAGCCACAACAAGCCCCATTACACTGGAAGCCAGCAAAGCACCATGTCTCTCCACTCACCCCTCCACCCACTTGCTCCTGCCACCACCCGTTACAACCCATTTCTTCTGTCTTTAACCACAGCAAAGGAAGAGGCTGTCACTGTAGGAAACTTTGGAAAGGCAGGCTTCAAAAGATTCACAGAGCATCACCGGACCCACAGCTCCCCCTTTGTTACCGTGGGGAGGTGAGCTCCTCTGAACCCCACTGCTAGTCAACAAGGCCCTCTTGCCTGGGAAAGCCCACTGACCACAGGGGCGTCCAGACCACTTTCAAAACCTCTGGCAGCCCTGCGTAGGCCAGCATAGCACAGCTGCCCACAACAAAGGTACCTGCAGGCAGCTCTCACTCTGCAATCCCTCCAGAGCTGGGGAAGAGATTTCCCTTTGGGCTGTAGCAGAGCCACCCTCTGCCTTCCTCTCTGAAGAGCAGAGATCCAAGGATGCTCCAGCTGCTCTTGACTGTACCCTCACAAACAGTGCAAGGGAAACAGCTTTCGATCAGCTGGAAAAGAGCCCTCACCCCCACCTCAACCTCCACGTGGCTCTCTTGACACCTCCCCACCTCTCCTCCCCACTCGGACAGAGAAGAGGCGAGCAGGAGGGGCGCAATTGCAGGTCCTACCTATTCTCCAACCGGGAGCACAGAAGGCAGCAGCAGGCACACTCCCCTTGCCTGCTTCCTATTGTGCTCCCCAGCAGCAACACTCGAGATCACAGAATCATAGAATGGTTTGGGTTGGAAAGGACCTTAAGAACCACAGTTCCAACCAGAGATGGGAAAGGAGAGCCCATCTGACCCTTGGGGAGCAAGCAGCTGGGCAAAGAAATGTGGCCATCCGGGCTCCAAAAGCTCACACAGAAACTGAGGGCTTGGCCAAGCCGAGGGCTCAGCTGCTAGATGTCCTCTCCAGCTCACGCTCAGCGCCAGGCAGGCTGGCGGGCAGACACAGCTCTCTCCCCTGCATAAAACACCAAGGCTCCGCATGCCTTTTACACCACTCGCTTTTAATTACACTGCATAAGGAAAGGCCTCTCCTCGTGCCAAGACCCCTGGCACAGCCACCCGAGGAGCTGGCTGGCCCATCAAGTCCTCAGTAGGTTTAGTGGTTCCCCCTCACCCTTGTCCCTTGTTTGGAAGCTCCTCCCGGTCAGTCCACATCATCCTTGCAGTCCTCACCGTCCTCACTTTGCAGAGACCTATTTCCATGCATCTCTGTTCCTCCCCTCCTCTGTGCCTGTGCTTTGCCTGCTCAGTCCCATGGGAGTCCTGCTTTGGCCTCCTGCAGCACCAGGCGGAAAGAGGAGGCAGGGCAAGAGTCATCGGTTAATAATTGTTCTAACCCCAATATAAATAGAAAAATACAACAACACAAAGAATTGATTAGCTAAGAGATCCAATCCACTGGGATGCCTGCAACGTGCTAGTGCAGAGTTCAGAGAGTGCTTGGTCCAGTGCATGGTACTGTAGATATCCAGAAACCTCTCCCAGTAGCCCCACAGCCATCAAATCTTCCTGCGGCACCACACGTCTGTGCAAGTGCGTCTCGGCCGTGGTCAGCTCGCCCAAGGCTGTTGGCTCCTGGGAGGAGGCCGAATGGGAATGGTTGATAATAGTCTGATTTATTGCTGTTAAATGGTAAAGCCATTCTCTTCTGTGGGACGAGGATGTGCTTCGCTCTTACTTTTTGTGGAGGAATTTCATTTTGCTACCTGGAGAGATGGAGAAAGCAAAATGGACTTCCCACAGTGACAGGCAAAACAAGTGTCACTCCTCACCACCACTGGCTGGAGTCAGCCTATACAGACAATCGTCCCTGCTGCCAGCCCTGGGTCCTTATCCACAGCCACCTGCCCTGCAAAGCTCCAGTAGGTGCCTGCAGAGCAGGCCATAGCTCTGCCCACCCCCTGGGAGCAATGCTGCAGACTGGGACCCTGCAGACCCCACTTGCCCAGCGGTGCTGGAAAGTGAACGTATTACTAAGCCCACCTGGCCAGAGTGTGTGTGGGAAGGAGGCAGGGCACACCGGCCCCATGGACACTGCTGCTCTTAAATGGCCAAGAAAAGACAAGAGGGCCAGGGATGCGATCTGAACAGATCAAAGTCTCTTAGCCATGACGTCCAATGAATTATCAAGGACTTCTAACCTCAGTCTGGAGCTCTTGTCAAACCCCACTTACAGTGGAAAACGGATTCAATCTTAGGATACTCCTGGGCGATTCCCAGCACTGATCCCTAAGGGCAAACCTGAAGGCCATGGAGACTGTGTCACTCCCCCCATCAGGAACTGCCTCCACCACCCTCGAGTTACTGGTTGCTCCCTTGCCTCCTCAGACCTGCCTGTCTCCTTTGAAAGACACAGACATAGCTCACGGCCCAAACTTTGCTTCCCCACCAGCCTTCAGACAAGTGGCAGATCAGGGGGCAGAGCCCACAGCGTGCCAGAGCAGGGATACACAGCCAGGTGCTGATCGCTCAAGGCTCAGAGCACTGCTCTGCAAGAAGACACGTGCAGTCACTAGCAGAGTCCTGCCACCCTTCGGCAGCTTCTCTGCTACCAAACCTGAAGGCAACAAGAAGCCCAAGCCTCCTGAGAAGCCAAGGGTTTTGCTGATTCCTTACCTAGGCCTTTCAGGAACCTATTGACTCCACTCTGTTCCCCACTGGGAAGTGTTTCCAGGTACTCCTGAGCCCGTACCTCAAACAGACCTGCAGAAAGAAAGAAGTCAACAACTTCTATTTTGCTTCCCTATAAATATAAGTAAGAATGCCCACCTGAATGCATACTGTCCTGCCTTACCAATAAACTGTTGCGCATGAGAAGGAACAACTCACCCCACCTCCTCCACCAGGTGAGCCTGGATCTGGGATGGGAGCTTTGGTCCACATCCGTAGGGGTCCCAGCAAAGAAACCCTGCTACCACCTCCTCCTCCACTTCAGGGCTGACTAAGCTTTTGTACCTCGCACAGGGAGAGGCAAAACCTCTGTTCATTCTGCTACGAATACAGCTAAGTCCAGAAAGTGAGACCATCTGGGGAATCGTCACGCAGGATTTACCACGTTGTAAAACCTCTTTTACTCAGCCACCTATTCAAGTGCCCACTGCTCGTTAGTGCTTGGGAGGAAACTGCTAAGCCAGCACTCAGCAGCAGCAGGGACGAGAAACTTCAGCTGCCAGCAGAGCCCTCGGGACTGTGGGATAACAGGAGTGAAACAACTGGAGCAGCTCTGGGAAGGACATGAGCATCCCTATTTTCTAATAGCCAAAACAGACATAACCAATCCAGCCAGTTCTTCCTCTAGACATGGGAAGGGGACATGAGGGATTGCAAGGATAAATGTCGTTCCAGCAGTGTACCCCTTCTGTCACGGTCCTGATGGGAATTCAGCATGGAACAAAGAGGCACATACATGGAGGATACTGCTTATATCCCTTACTGCAGGGGTGAAGGGTGCCTGTAACCCCAGCCTCGACGAGAAACTACCAGATCATGCAAACAGCCCCTGTTCTCCAAAGCTAGCTCCCATGCGCTGTGCAAACACTGTGTCTCACCATACTCCTGGGAGGCCACACACCCCTTTGGGAAGATAAGGAAACAGAGACAAAAAATCTCCGAGTGACTCCTTGAAGGCCACACAGGTGTGTCAGAACAAACCATCAGCCTGCGCTAGGGCTTCCCTACCACCTCTCTCCCGGTGTCCCTGCACGGACACTGCAGCCTTCAGCCACGGTGCTGGGGACGGAGCTGGCGGCTGGTGAACATCTCCTGGCTCTCGTAGGAGCAACAGTGGAGTTTGCATGACTGCAGAGCCCAGGCGGAGCCCCTCACCTCTGACCCCCTGCTTCCGCAGCTCCCGCTCCTGAATGAAGCCCCCGAACATCTGCGTCTCCATGAAGACCTCCAGGAAGCGTCGGAGACTCTTGGAGGAGACGGATTTGCGGAAAGCCTCACGCTGCAGGGTCCGCTCCTCTCGCTCAGTGGGGGTCAGAAAGAGGGAGTAATGGCCCACGATCTCCACAAAGAAACGGACAAAGGCCTCGGACACCACCTCGTTCAAAGGGCTGGTCTCTAAGAGAAAAGAAAGAAGCAGCGGTGAGGACAGTGCTGTAAGGATGTGCTACAAAAAGTCCAGGGCACAAAACCCCTGCTTTTTTAAGATCTAGGCTGAGCAGAAAAAGCTGCTCAAGACAGACAGCATCCTAGGAAGTGCTTGCTATGGAAGAGGACTGGGATGCTACTACTTTGAAAACCACCAAGTTTTGTCTTGGCTCCCCTGCAATCAGGAGATGCCCGTACTGCCTGGGCTGTCTCAGCCCAGTCTCCTGTGAGCTGCACGGCCACCTCTGAGACTGCAGCTCTGAGGGTGGACTGTCCCTGAGAGGAGCCTGCATCACTCAGACAGTCAGCAGGAGAGAGAAGCCTGTGGGATACCCCGCCCCCCCCCCCCCCCCCCAGAAAGGAGTACACGTGTTCCCTGGAGCCATAAAGGGAGGATGAACAGACCCAGGAAGGGGTAAGTACTGTTTCTCTTCACACAAAGAGAATTGTCCCCAGTGCAATGGAATATTTAACATAGGTTCAACCAAAATCCTCACCTGCCTCCAGTTTCTGTGGTGTTAAATTCAGTACGAGCCTAGTTCTCCCCTAAGAAGCGACAGGAGGAAAAGGGACAGGAAGAGATGTGGTTTTAAGCTGAAAGGCACTGTGCTTTACCCTGCTTGCCATTGATAGGGCCCTCCTCTTTGTCACTCGCCAGCTCGTTCCTCTGCTCCAAAATGTGCTCTAGGGCGGCCTGCAGCTTGCGGGGCAGGATGGAGTCCTCATCTTCCATCTGCAAAACAGAGCCACCTCCTCAGGGCCTGGGGCCAGGACATGGCCGGCCCCTGCCCTTCTCCTCACCAGCTCCTATCCCATCACCAGCACGGCAGGGGGAGCACTGAAAATGAACCATGAGGAAAGGAAGAGGGAGAACTCGTAATACACTTGGCACATTCCCAGCAGCTCTCAGCACAGGACTATGAAGAAGCATGAGAGGAAAGAGAAAGGGGGTGTCTTGTCCAAAATAGTCTCCTATTCTGGAAGAATTTCAGGTGTTCAATCCGAGAGGCTACTGAGTAGTGCTTCACCCATGGCCCCACCGTCTGTCTGTGAGCACTGGCACCACCACAAAGAGGACACATCTGAACAATGCTGGCATGCAGCCAGGTGAGCACAGCCCCCTGCTCCGCTCAGGCACGGATTGTGTTAGGAAGGTGTAACCAGTTCCCATAGACCAAGGAACTGCCGGTGACCATGTGTGAGCTCCTACTGGCCCTGGCTGAGACGGTGTGATTTAGCTTAAACCTCCAAAGAGAAGTGCAAGGTAAAGCATTTCCCTGCAGCTAAGGCAGCTGGCCAGTGAGAATTGCACTGAAGGAGTGGCCTTCGCCCGCACGCTACTCCCTGCAGCAGGAGGTGCACTCGTCCCGTCCTGCCCGTGGGACCTGAGGCACAGCAGAGACTGATGCAGCCAGCACTGCTCAGCAATCTGGCAAAGAGCTCTGGCGCAAAACCAGCTTCCCGGGCCAGGAGTATGTTCGCTCATCTATCCTCTTTGCTTCAATATCCTGCTCCTCCTCTCCACAACAAAGGGAAGTAAAATCCAGCAGGCAATCTTGTCTGCAGAGCAACATACAGGCTTCCTACTTGTGACCTGTCCAGCGCAAGAACTGGAGTGAGGAACCACAAGCTCCTTGGGCAGGAAGGATTTGAAGAAATCACCAAGGCTCCCTTCCCCACTCAGGGCTGGGTATGCAATAGGAGGTGGACTGACAGACACAGGCTGGAAGAGCCCGCGCTGCTCCCCAGCAGACAGCGATGAGCCAAGGCTTTCCAGCTCTGCCCTTGGCCTTACAGGATGCCACGTAAGGACTGACAGTGCTCAACTGCCACCATTTCCCCTCTTTAAGAAAAAATGGAGAAAGAGATAACACACAATGATTCAGTCCTCAACAGCTGTGGTTTGGGACTCTGGTATTATGTACGCAAACAGCAACCCCTATAACAGTGTCAGCCACAAATCCTGCCTCAGTTCATGTGGGGAGCAGGCAGGTCAACAAACACAGATGGAGGTAAGGTGTGGTGGAAAAATAGGACAGAAGACGAAGGATATGAAATAGCTCTGCTCACCTGTCTCAGAAACCGGTTATTTACAAGGTCAACGACGAGGACCTAAAAATAGAAGAGCAAGAATAAAAAGGGGAAGTCATTATTTCCATCATCAGAGTTTATCTTAACTTGTAACTGCTCTGGAGGAAACACTTTGGCCCTGCTTCTGCTCCTCCCACCCACCGCAGCTGGAGCAGGCACCCAAGCACGAGCCAAGAGCGGAGCCCTTGTTGTGGCTTGCTAACGTCGCCGCAAACCACAGAACAGCTTGGACAGCAGGAGGCTGTGCTCCAAGCCCAGCCCACTGCTCCTCACCGTCACACCGGGGTCAGAGCTCCATCTTTTCTCCCTGCACACTGCACCGCTGTCCCCTGGGTGGGCAGGGAGGGAAATGCCTCTCTGACCACGTTCAGCTTTGCTGCATTCACCCTTGTACACCATGAATCTGGTTCTTAATTATTTATTCCTTTCATTAGGCACCTGTGTTAATTAGAGGGCCAGCTATCCTGGCCAATTTGTAGCAATCATACTTCAAGCCCAGCAGACTTTGCACTTAGCCCTTAGACAGCACTATGCAGTAACCAACAGAAACTTTAATGAAATCATCTCCTACTCGAAGCAGCCCCATGGTGAGAGATCCCAGCCCCTCGCCTTCCCAAGCTGTGGACAAGGCAGAGCACAGAGCTCCATCTTCCCAGGGGATGTTTGCCTCCTCCCTCACCCCACACTCGCAGGAGCCAGAGGACGGGAGCGTGGCACCTTCACACTGCCAGCTGCAAAGGCAGACTCTCAAGCACAGCCTTTCAGAAGACAAAGCCCACTGGAAGCAACCAAGAGCAAGGCTGCAGTGGGGGTGCATGGCTCACCTCCTCCACGGGGAGCTCCTTCAGGCGGGGCAGGGAACTGGAGAGCAGGCCGATGAGGAAGGGGGTGGGCGAGCAAACGATGTCAATCATAGAAGGTGGCAGCACGGGGATGTAGGTGTGCTGCCAGGTGAAGGGGTACAGGAGGGCCACCGTGGCGTGGCAACACTTGGAGAGAGTGCTGGAAATGAAACACAACCAAGGGCGATGGCTGGTCAGTCAGGAGATGAGCAGCGCTTCCTAGAAATCGGGGCTCTTTCAGTTGTTCCCCGATTTATCTCTGATTACTAGAGGCTTTCCCAAGCTTCTGACCCCATTTTTCAGGCTTGGGAGCAATGACTCGAGACAGGAGCCCAGATTACGAGAGACAATCCTGGCCCATGCACGTGTGACAAGAGATGGGTCCCACTGAATCCAGGATCTGCTCCTCCAGTACCCCGATAGGAAATACCACACAGACATAAGGTCTTCCATGCCACTGCCTCTCATTAGAGAAATGAGTTTATTCTCTCACAGCGTGCCTCTATGGCTGTTCCCATTGGAAAGCCATAGGTCTGAATGCATAGGGGCTATACTGTCCAGCACAGCCAGCTCACAGCCGTGAGGTGCAGAAGATGGCTCCACCACTACAGCAGCTATCTGTTGGGCTGCACTGTGGCCCACTTACCTACTGGCCATACTCTTGGCCTCATCAGCACAGCTGGATGGCCTGCTTGGATCTCCTGGCAATGCCCTGGGCATAACCTGCAGCCACAAGGTCCCCAGGTGTGCCTGCAGGTCGTTCCAGCCATGGTCTGTCCCTGCCCCTTGGCTTGCTACCTATGCAGCACATATGCTTTGCCTTTGGGCAACCCTTAGCAGGAGTAATTGCATGCCAATGGCACGCTTTTCTATTGCTCCCAATCATACCGATAGCTCCTAGCAGCCATGCTGGAGCACAGGGGAAGGAGAAAGGCGGTGGTCTCGAGCCAGAAGCTCTGTGGGCACGCCGCAGCCTGTTGAGCCTGCCAAGGCTACTCAGAACCACGGGAGAGTGAAATTTCTGGAGGGGAGCACATGGCTGACATCTGCAGCATGCTGCCCAAGGCTCACAGGACCGCAGCCTTCCTTCTTCCCCCTTCCAATGCCACCACCGGCTCAACTGTAAGTGTCTTTGCTGACACCTTCCAAGGGGGTCCATCCAGAAATGCCATCAGCTCTCTGGCAGGAGGCGGGCAGGGTCTGAAGTCAGACAGAGCAGAGCTTGCTGCAGGGCACCAGTTACTCATCCCTTCTGGGTCTGGAAGCATTTGTGTGCATCAAGGGAGGGGGAAGGCTTGCCCCTGTAAGCCCTGTATATAACGTCATTTTGTTTTACTAGCATCCAGGTCTCAAAGAGTTGGAGGAGGGGAGGGAGGCTGGTGCGGCCAGGAGCAGTCACATTGCTGAGCAAGGGCGCCCAGCTGGCTCCTGTTAAACTCCACGGGGGAATTTACACTCAGCAACCTGGATCTGGCAGTTTATTGCTGACTTGAGAGGAAAGGGGTTTGATGGGTGTGGACTTGAGCTCGCTCTGAAAAGCAAAGCCTGCTTTCTCTCCCCGCCTGCTCCAGCTAAGTCTGGTGGATTTGAATCCCTGAGCTGTAACACTAACACATGCTGAGCACAGAGTGGTGGCTGGGCTACAGCTGGCTGGCTTTCATCAGATAAATTCAGTTTAGCAGAACACAATTATGGTTGCTGGGACATCAGTGTGACCGTATGAAGAATTCAGGCAGTAAACATTGCTAAACACATGATGCTTTTTGAAGATAAGTAAATCTCAGGGGAGAGGCTGGAATCTGCTTAACGTGAGAATTTTATCTGGGACTGCAACAGGTAGGGAACAGGCGCTTGGGAGGGACGCCTGGGATGTGTGTGCTGAGAAAGTCTCTTCACAAGATGGGGACAGTTTCCTCTCCCTGCGTTCTCAGAGACTTGTCTTTTCTTAAGGGGATACTCCATAAAAAAGAGCCTTTAAAGGCTGTGTCACAGACTGGTAGCTTTAAGCCTTTAGATGGGACAAAGACCTCAGTTCCACATCCTTGTTTAGGAAGGTCCGAAGACTATCCCTCTCCCTTCTCCACTTTCATTCCTGCTGGCTGGCCCTATGTCCCTGCACTCAAGCTGTGCCTGCCCTCACCAGCAAGTCCATGTCTTGCTGTGTCTACCACACATGCAAGGTAGATAATGAATCTGAGAGAAACAAAATGAAAATAATGAGAAAACACAGAGCTAGTAAGAAACAGGAGCATTTACCAAAAAACCAAACCAAACCAAACCAAAAAAAACCACTCAAAAAAATGTGGAAACAACATCAGAGTAGATTATTTTTCTTGCATCTTTCATACAAGCTAATCTCGAAAGGAACTGCACCAAAAGTGAAGGTAGTGTTACTTGTGCACCCATACATTTCAGACTATGATAGCAGATGCAAAAGCAGGGATTTCTTTACCCCTCCATTACCACAGAGCATATTTTCCACTCCTCAATTTCTGACTGATAACAGCCCCAGTAATAACAACATCATAATGGTGAAAGTGAAAGAACTCCCTTGTGCACAGCACTGTGGCACTGCTCTAAGACCATCACCACTGGACTTCCTCTTCTTTGAAGAGAGGTCGAAGGTAGAAGTGTTAGAAGTTTCACCTTTGTCACAAATCCTCCATCTTGAAAGCACATCCAACTTTCCTGTCTAAAGGTGGGAACTGCCTTTACAGACAGCACTTGCAAACCAAGGGAAAAAACCTCTGCGATTCCAGGTAGCTCCACAGAGGAACACTGAGCAGCTGAAGTACATGGTTATTTATGGCATGGTGAGATATTACGGCATGCTGTCTCCTACTATATTTATGGTGGCTTGTTCTTCCCTCAACCCTGCTCTCAAATCCCAGTGAGTACACATGGTACGTGAGAGATTAAGTGGGAGGAAAGATGGCTGAGGTCCAGTTAGTGGAAGTCACAGACAGAGCTGTGTAACTCTGAAATTATATGCACCACACAGTGGGAAGTAAAAAAGAAAGCTTCCCCTTCCACCTTTCCATCTCCGAATGCCTCATCATCTCCAGGATAAATCCTAGTGATCTCTGCTCTGAAACATTTCTCACTGTGGAAGACATTTTCAGGGAACAGCACTGATAGGAATGAGGGTTGTGAGCCTCCTTTGAAGGCAGAGCAGTTCAGAGATGGACACAGAGGAGGTGTCTCTTCCCCATCTGATTCAGTCATAATTGCTCTGCAGATAGTCTCGGGGAGCTGCAGCTTGCCAGGAGCTCAGCAGAACCTAGGTCCTTTGGAATGACTCCTAAGCTCCCTCCTTCTCCTGCATACGGCACTGCAATGAGCATTAAGGGATTGCTGATTCACACCACGGCTACTAAGTCTTGCAAAAGAATCCAGTATGATAAATTCCTTTTATGCCATCTGTGTGACTGTGTGCTCTTCAGCCAGCAGCGAAGGGGAAGGCTGCCCAAACTACACCACAGTGGTAACACAGCAGGTACCCCTCTGTGTAGAAGGGGAATACGGCCACTGAAGTTTTGGGCACTACTCAAGCTGGATGCCTCTTTCTGTGAGATGTGTGCAGAATCAACCACAGTTGATGTGCACAACACAACCAAAAAAGTTTGATATGCTCTCAAAGCACTATTTCAGTGTCGATCAGCCCTTTGAGGGCTCTTATACCAATGACTTTCGGTAGCTACAGCCAGTGTCCCTACTGAAATCCCGATATCCCAGGACACATGCACCTTAACCACGATAATGACTACTGCCATTGGAATAATACTGACCCAGGGTGCTGTGTTTTGCTTGGTGCACTCCAGATGCCACCAGGAATGAAGAGATCTACCCAAGGTGATTGCAGTGTGCTCTGGGGAATGCCATGCACTACCCTCAGGCCACGGAAGTTCAATGCCAGTTGTTCAAATGGGACACAGACGCCACTTTTTTAAGGCTTTTGGTTTCAACAGCTAATTCTTAAAATACTGCAGATCTTTAAAGTACACTTTTAAGATCCTGAGCACATTTTCATGGGTTCATTCAGCCTCCTGTAGTGAACATGGCTGAGCTGCATGTATGATGTCACTGGCACAGCAGCTTGCAGGAGAGACAGATATCACCAGTAGTATAGATAAGCTAAGAAGTATAGATGTACACAAAGAACCGTGTCAGATCTCTCCCTAAAGGGCTGATTTGAGTATAGACTGACACATATATCTCTCTCGCTGAGCACTCCCTTGGTCAGAACAATATTTTGCAGCAATTTGTGACCTTTGTTTGCTCGAACAACAGGCCTTCCCATCACACAGCATCCTATGCAAAAACGTATCATGCAGCACCCTATGTGGCTGCTGCTTCTTGGTAGTCACCTTGACAGAGGCGGCCAATACAGATTCTGCACACAACAGCTGCAACTACATATAAGTTCTTCTTCCTTTCCTGGCAAAACTTCCTCCAAGACAAGCTTGACTTGTTCTAAAAAAGATACCCTGACAACTTGCAACAGCTTCTAAGGAAGGATACTGGCTGCTCAGATTGGTTGCTTTCCTCCCAAACGTCAGACTGACTACAGCTTTCCACTCCAAAGGCAAGAACCTGTGCTAAAGACCCCCCCAAGCTGAATCCCTCTTTGAGTTGAGGATACTTTATGATTTCTGAAAAACACTATTGAATCAATCAGCCTTTTGGAGTTTATTGCCAGGAAGCCCTTTGCTCCCTGCATGAACCAAACTGCTGAAAATACACTGGCATTTGGTGATTTAGCATGGTTTGATTACATGGGGTTTTTTTCTTTTCTTTTTTATAAGCTCTGCTACAGTAGGATTCATTTTACAATCATCTTTGGATTTCTGATGCTGTGTCACATGTGGATTTACTTATGATGGATCACAGATCTTGTTTACAACATTTAACAGTCACAGGAACTTCCAAACTTTGCCCCGTGCCTTTGCCCAGCGTTGCTGCCAGGATGACGGCAGGTTGCACTAGCTGTGGGGACCTCACTGCCTCCCACTGATGTGGCAGGTTAGTGCAGGTGAAAAAGCGACCATTAAGATGCTCTGAAGAAACAAGGCTATTATCTGGCATCCAAACTTCATCCCTGGGCTGCTGCTTCTCCCTAACCACAATATAAAAAGGAGAAATCTGGGAGGCTGGGATTTGCAGTGCCAGATCAGACTGTTTTTGTAGCACATAGAAAAGGCTTCTTTTTGATGATTAATTACCTTTTACTGGGGATGACCACATTTAAAGTGTCTACTATAATTCTTTCAGATCTGCCTTTGATAACAATGACCACTTTGTGTTGTTGACACAGCTGTGGTTTCTGGCAGGGACAGAGGCAATTGCTTGAGCTGGTCAGATCCACAACAGGCTTTTGAGGAGATCTGGAAAAAGGGTGCCTTGACTTTAAACCAGTGTAAATTTTCCTGATTTAAAAACCCCTCTGAATCTAACACCTCTCCCCTTCAGGCCAGTATAACCTGCCCAGCTTTAGGTACCTTGTGAAATCATCCCACTTGTATTTGGAAGATGCCTTCTAAAAGGTTGGTTTGCGCTGCCTTGAACTGCGTGCCAGGCAGCATCACTTGGAAACAAAATCAGCTCTTGTGTTGCAGCGCCTAACCCGTGCCGCGGCCTCCACTGCCCCAGGACCAAAGTTCACAGCGCAGAAGCGAACAAAAGGTAGGGAAGACTACACAGATAAACAGTTTTAACAAAGTCATTTTCCTGGGTTGTGAGGCAATGTATACTGCAGTTTCCATAGTGATAGAAGGGGGGAAAAAAAAAACCCACCCAAAAACTAATAAACCAAATTCTTTCCTTTTCCGCTGCCAAGCTTTGGATTGACAGGTCTTTAAAAAACACTCAATGTGCATTAAAAAGATGGAAAAGACAAAGTATTTCACTTGCTGTACACTTGTTAGATGCCTTTTTTGGCTCAGCTTGAAAATGTTTCACAGTTCACACAGTATTTGGCAAGAAACCTTTCAACTTTCTTTTCCTATAGACTGATTTTATAGCAATTTAAAGATGTAAATAAATTGCATACATCATTTTCTCTGTCACTTACACCCAGACACACCTTTACACACACGTACAGATAATTATTGATAGTGCCCACATGAAGAACTGCAAAGATGAATGACAAATGTAATTTATTATGCATCTTTCACCATGTCACCTGCACTCTCCCCATTAATCCATCTCAGCTGGATTATTTCTAGCATTCCTAACCTCTGAGCAGTTTCCAACAGCTGCTTTTATCATTTTTTTTCTTCTCCGAAGCTATTGCCAAAAAGCGTTTCTTTTCTTTCCTCTGAAATTGGCATTTTCACCTCTCAAGTAAATACTACTTACTATTCATTGAGTTCAATGTGTTCCTGTCCCAGGAAAAGTATCATTTGGACAGAAGATCCTGTATCTACAATACCATCAGCTTTCAAAACATGGAATTTCCACCAACAAGTAGAAGAGACTGTTGACCTTATGAAAGGCTCACCAATCCAGCGCGCTCAAGTCACTAGACTGGATTAAAATACAATAGTTTATTTCATTTTGAGGGTCTTTGTTTTCTGTTTTTCAAGCCTTTACAGTCCTTTGGGGTAATTTTCAAGTTTTTTCTCCATAAAAATGAGCCAGAGAAACTTATATTTTGTTATAGGAAAAGAAAAAGACTCTCTTGAAATTGCTCAGAGCAAGGTCTTCTCAGAAACGTCAAATATTAAAAGTCTTGTAGAGCGCTGGCAAATCTACAGTAAATATTTGAATCTGAGCCCTGTGGCCTAACAGACCCTGGATCTTTAAAACGTGACAATATTTTTTCACAGAAGAAAGCTGTTTATGGTATATTTAGAGATTTTAGAAACTATGATTCTATAGCTCTCTCCCATTCTCTTTTACAGGCCTGGGCAGCTGGACTCATTCCTAAGGACCCTGGATATACTGACAAAAGATACTGGGGGAAAAAAACCCACCAAAACCCATTGAAGTGCTTTGAATTAGAGATATTCTGTAACAGACACCATGCTCAGAATACATGGTGCTGTGCTGTCATATAGAGATGTGATAGGAAAAGATCTGGTAAATAAAGGTTCATTCTAAAGGGATACTTTGAAAAAAAAAAAGTTCCCTACCATTTACTCTTACCACCCAGCCCTCATGTTGAGATTACAACGTCATCTGTCCGCTTAACAGATTTTCTCAGAATGTAAAATTTCTGCTACAGCGGAGGAGAAAAACTTTTGAAAACAAAGCCTGTCATCATAAATTATCACATAAATCATATATGCTACGTAGAAATACAGCATTTGGATGAATTCTCTCATTTTCAATGCAAGTCTGAATGCTCTGTGCTAAATGTGTGGCTTAAGTATCCAGAACACTGAATATCTACACATATAATGTATTGGTGATTATAAAGAGGCAAATCTTCCCCTCTCTGACCCAAGGCAGCTGCCAAAAACTGCAAGCAGCCAGTGCTGCCTGGATGCTACAGCTCCCCTCTCTCCAGCCATCCTATTCCTGTGATGAGACTGCCTGAGCTCTGCCCGCAAAGAGCCCCGGATCCCTGCAGGATGAATTTTCCCTTCGCTTTCCTGTAGAAGGGGCCCCCCCATTCTTTGTCCCAGCGCTCAGTCCCAGAGCTGCAGCCTGCTGGCTGGAAGTTGTGAAAACAGACAGCTTAGGGGCACTGTACGCTCCTGAAACCTGAGCGTGCTCCTAAGTGTCGTTACTCATCCAGGCAGCTTTTCCTTCCCCAGCCTTGGCGAACTTTCCTCCCTGAATCCTCAAGTGCTTCAAGGGCTGGAGAGCTGCCAGCCACCAGCTGCAGAAGATCTTAAAGAAACCTGGGCCCATTTTCATAATTTAGGAGAGCAAACAACAACAGAAAAATTTAAAAAAGGCAAATTGAGCAGATTCAAAACAGAAGGGGGAAGTCCTCTGTCTCATTCCCCCTCACCGCACCCTTTAATTTCATCCCCCACAAGAAAAAAGTCTTTCAGAACCAATATTAAAAATACAAGCTGAAGATTTAAGAAGATTTTGTGCCATCAGGGAG
The DNA here is from genome assembly GCF_028858705.1 of Grus americana. Taxonomy (NCBI): domain Eukaryota; kingdom Metazoa; phylum Chordata; class Aves; order Gruiformes; family Gruidae; genus Grus; species Grus americana. The sequence continues at coordinate 64,668,499 of NC_072852.1, forward strand.
CAATCTAGAAGGGATGATCTCTGCCCGAGGCTTGATCCCTGGAAACTCCAGCACAGCTCAGTGGGGAACACTGGAGCATCATGGAGTGAAAGGAGGGCTTTTGCTTCCTTAGCACTGGGAATCTGCTCTGAAACTGGAGGAAAGGGAATTTGGTTCTCTTTGGGGATGAGAAGCAGCACATTTACGGTGCATGGTCTGAGTTCCCCACTCTGGAGAAGTACAGCCCTACTCACATCAGATAAGAAGCTGGAAAAGCCAGAAAAGAAAAAAAGAACAAAGCAGACACATCACTGCAGTCTTCTCAGCCTCCCTTCTTTGGCAGCATTTTGTTTAAGGAAATGCAAGAGGGTACCTGAGCTTGTCTGCAATAAAGATCACCCTCCTTTCCAGGAGCAGGGAGGCGAAGACTCTGCTCAGATGCCGCACACTGAGGGATGTGAACAAGGACTCAAAATCAACATGCTCAAGCCTAGAGTCAAGAGGCCTCCGCAGCTCGATGACCTGTTGGAGAGAAAAAGACCACAGGTCAGCTCTCACGGTCTACCCACCCTGTGGCAAGCAAGGACCCAGCAGGTATTTTCACAGCTAACAAGCCTTACTGACTGCACTGGCAAACACTGCACAGCATTAAGTCCTCAAACACAATCTTTCCAAAGACCTCCAATAAATCCTTCTTCCAGATGAAGACAATCCAGAGTCCACTCCAATGGGCACAGCATGAGACCAACCACAAATTCTCCCCACTGGACTGATGACAGGGAGATCTTCATACAGAGGAAAACTAATTTGTGTTCAGCTAGGAGTGGTTTCCAGCCTTTCTGGCATTCAAGCAGCAGAATGGGATGGAGCCTTTCAAATTTGCACTCTTATTTTTATAGTTACAATTTATTTCTTTTACTGCAAGAATCTAGATGCCTAACCTACCGACTATAATTTTTTTATATCAGTTACAGAAAAGAGCAGCCTGTGGGTATTTTCCTTTGTTCATATCTACATAAATAATTCCTGTCACAGCACCTTAGCACTTCAAACTCCTTACCTTAGACAAAAACTTATCTAAATTGTTCTTAAAAGCCTCCAACACCAGACAGTTGATAAATGCCACAAGAAAATTACTCTAGTTCTGAACTACCCTGACCAACACCAAGCCTGCAGCTGAAACATCTCAGTGGCAAATTACTTCAACTACTTCTTGTCTTAACTCTCAGTATAGACTCAGAGCAATTGGTCACCTTCCTCTCTGTAGGAAACTTCTTGTATTTTGGAAGGTTATTGTCACATGTCCTCCTTTGTCCTTTGTTTTCTATATTAAGCAAACAATTTTCCTAAGCTTTGCCTGTATTTTCTAAACCACTTAAATAAGTGGAACTATTCTTCTGGGGCTTTCTCCTAGTGTTTGCATTTTTTTGAAAATTATACTCTAAATAAATTTCCACCAATGCTGGAAAGCAGAATAAAAATGCTTTATTCATTATTCATCCCTTCGCTTTCTTTCACAATGCAGGAGTCTGTCTAAATAATACCGTACTGTTACTTCTGCTCACTTTATGGCCCACTATATCACCAGACCCTTTTCTGAACTGTTGCTCACTCAGTAACTTCCATGTTGTATTAGACTACTCATTTCTTCTTCCCAGCATTTTGCTCTTGTCCATATCGAATTTCAGACCAAACCTTCAACTCAGCAAGGTCATTTTGAATTTTAATCCCTTACTGTCCAAAGTGCCCGCAGCCCATCCCAATGCTGTCACCTACCCATTGTGCGAATGTGAGGTTTATGCCATCAACCAGGCAATTAATGAACATTAAGCATCTTAGAAACAAAACAGCCAAAACATTCTCACAGCCTGACAGCACACCATTGGGACTCTGCTCCTCGAGTGCAGATTTTTAACCAGCTATGCATGTGCTCTGCAGTAATTTCATTTAATTTGGACTGTTTTCAGTTTCGTTGAGGAGAACATCATCATGTAGTGCTATGCTGAAAGCCCTCAGACACAACTGCTATCAACTTGCACACTTTCCCCTCTCTGCCGTGTTCAAGGCATACCATGCCCAACAAGACTATGTTCAATTTGGCTCCCTCCACCCTCCCACAGTCCTTCAATGCTAATCCCCAAAAGCTCTGCACTCTTAAAACCCTCCCACTGTCCTCACACCACACTGTGGAAGATACAACATGTACCCTCACCTCCATGCTGTGAAAATGCCATTCTGAAAGGCTGCACCATTGCCCTTGTGTGCTTCCAGGTATTTTTTGACCAGAACCCTACGCCCTGTCCCACACGAACAGTGGTTCTGTATGAAGGATGCTGGAGCACGTGCTATGAATCCTGTCATCAGGAAGTGTGGGGGGCCTCAAGCAGATCCAAGGTCATATGCTATGCAGCACGGGGCCCGCCAGTCTGTGCCACTTGGCCTCGAGGGCAATGCCCTTTTTCATTTTGCCATATTAGCATGGCTGTGTCCTTACATTCATTTTTATCGTACGATGTCCCTTTTGATTCTGAGGTTACTGAAGTCTCCATGTCATCCCCTCCGGTCCCCTATTTTACTTCCTAGCTTCCCCACACAGTTGCCAGACAATCTGTCCTTGAAGATCCCCACTGCTATGTCACCATCCCAACTTCCAGTCACCAGTCCTGCACCATTTGCTGGCCTAAGTCTCCCTCTCTCTAAGGTGGTGTCTTTACCTCTGTTCCTGAGCCTGGCAAGAAGTTCTTGACTGTAATCGTCCGGCCCAAAGCTGGGAAAGGTGCCTCCATGACACTCCTCATGAGAGGCTGCACCAAGGCGGGGGAAATGCCCCGTCTCTTCTCAACTTCATCCAAGATCTGAAATAAAACCATGAAGACACAAAAACATGTACATCAGGAGGAGGGAGGTAACACCAGGAATAAAGGGCACCAGCATCTACGTTCTCTCCTTAAGCCAGCATTGACGTGGAGCCTTAAATCATAAGGAAGAACGTAAAAGGTGCAGCTGGAGACCCTTAATTTCCTTCAGCAAGAGAAACCCAGCTCCAGTGAGGTCAATGGAAAGCTTACTTTTGCAAACGCCCCACCACCCTCGGAGTCAGTTTTCCAACTTTTAGTCTTTCAGTGCTTGTGTTTTGGTAGTTCTGCTGAAAGAACAAGGCAACAGCTGACAATCTAGTTTTCCTGTTAACTGTGTTTTTGCTAGGTACTGGAATTAGCATGTGGTTGCCTTGACAACACCATTTCAGGCCCTTTTCTTCAGCCATCAGCTTCCCTGATCCCCATTCTTCTGGTGCTGACTTCACTTTGAGGTCCCTCTTGGCCTACAGCATGTATTCCCTCTCTCTCGCCCCCCTCACCTTAGAGAAGAGATTGAAGCATCCAAGGCGACTCACAATGCAGTAAACTTCTGGAAGACGCTTCCCTTTCCCACTGGGCTTTCAGGACAAACGCAAATAGATATGCCAAAAAAAACCACCAAGAAAATGTCAGAGTTATAACCACTGCAGAGACAGTGGCCAGTCTCCTAGTTCTGCAGCTTGCTGGCTGGCTCAGAAACTGGCAGACATTTGACGACATGCTGCTGATGACAATACCTTAAGTCTGGCTCAAACCCCAGTACACTAGAAACAGTGGGGAGGAGCGGGCACATCCACCACAATATGATCCCAAGCTTCTTAGGTCAAACGACTAAGGCAGGGCATGTTGCTCTACAGAGACAACTCAGCCTACAGGACTAGCACAGGTTTAGGTAACTGTTTAGTAGCTATGTGAACCTAAGGAAAACAAACCCTATCTTCAGCTTAGTGGTAAAACAACAGCCCATGGTCATAACGTTAAGCACTGGTGTAAGGAGAAGGTAAAAGAGCTACGCCTGGAGTGGAGGATGGTACTCCATGAGGGACTTTGGCACTGAGCAGAGCAGAAGAGAGCAAAGCTGTTCTGCTGCTGCTCTTTCCACACTGAAAGAGAAGAGCAGCAGCTTTCCACTTTCCAGAATGGGTGCCAGTAACACCAACCCCACAGAAGGCAGCATCTCTAAGAAAAGAAAAAACAGGGGTAATTACCAACAGCCTTCTACAGTATCCAAATCGCCTGCTTCCATCTTCTCCCGTCAGGACAAATGAGAATGTCTCACTGCAGAAAGAGAAACCAGAATGACCAGATACCCATCACCCACATTAAAAGTCTCTGACATACAAACCCAATAAACCCACAATCTTCTTGCATTTCCAATACAGCCTGCTCAAGGGTCTGCCCAATTTTCTGCCTTAACAGTTCTTGTATTTAATTAGCTTGATATTTACATCCTTTTCTCATGAATCAGGATACAAAGTACGGTACTTACCTGGCAAACTGATGGATGGGGGCCCAGTCCTTTGCATCAGGGAAGCAAAACTGGGGAATAGCTTTCAACTGATCTTCTGCCTCACGCATGAATTTGAACGAGCGCTCAAGCTAGCAGAACAGAGAGAAGGAATGTTTCCAATTAGTCATGTGGGGATGGAACGACTTCAAATATTTTTCCTGTGACAAATGAAGAGGTGATGACAGAGGCTAAGCTTCTGCCTGGAAGATATTAAAATTTCTGTGATTCTGGCTCACCTAATCTTTAGGTATCTTAAAGCAACTCTGTGCTCCCAATTCCACCAAGCCCTGCATCTGCAGCACCTGCCCCTGCTATATTGTGCCTCCAATCTGGGACACATCTTCCAGCAAGGGGTGAGAGAACTGAAGTCTGAGGAGAGCTCTGGTTACATCCCATTTACAAACACACTGTCACACTGGTTCTATGTTTCTTCCATTCCTCATTCCCCATTTTGAGCTAGACTATTGGTGAAAGCTGTGCCTTCCCTTTAAGAACATGTCTTCTCTCAAGCATTGGTTTTCTTTAAAGAGAAAAGAGGGAGAAAGGGAATAACCACATAAAAGTCATAGCCAAGGGCAGCAAAAGATCTAGATCAGCTGCTCTTTCAACAGTAAGGAACATCATGACAATTCTTGGGAGTGACTGCAGCCCCTCTATCTTCAGTCTCACTGAACACTGACATAGCAGGGGGTCACTGATACAACGTGGTCAACAGAGAAGCTGTGGCTTCTCCAGCTGCGCAAGCGCACCACACAGTCTGAGACATGTCAACCAGACGTTCCCGACAGGCACCGCACCTTCAATGGGAACTGCTGGGTAACCTCAGGGACGTAAGCAGCCCCAGCCTGCTTCTTGTGCAGCGACACCACGACAAAGTATTCAAACAGCTGCCTCTCTTGATATTCGATCAAGTCCCGTTCCAAGGTTTGGTACCGTGGGGTTTGCTTCAGGCGAGATTTCACATGCACCAGGCGCTGGCTGTGAGCTATGGAGAAAAAGATTAGAGATTGTGACTTTCGTTCTTTGCACAGAGCACCAACATCGCTTTTCAGAGACTTACGGATAAACTCGAAACCACCCCACTGCATTTACTTTGTCAGTGGCTGAGAAAGAGGTGGAAACCATTTGAAAGCTGTACTGTAAATATCGACAGAGATGAGACACGATCTTATGAGTGCCATCACCCTGAAGAGCTCTGGCAGCAGAAGGATTTCATAGATAGCTTTTACAGCTGAAGACAACCCAAACTGAGATCCATATGGGACATGGTATAACAGATAACGTCTGGGCATTCATCCTAGCATTCACTTACGCATCTTTCAAAGCCAGCTGTTAGGTGATTGATCACCTTCGTTCAGAGGAGGCTGTGGGTAGCGATCCCCTTGGTTTTACAAGATGAGCACTTGGGTCAGGCTAGGGCTCCACTGGCTAAGTAACGTTGGGGACTGCCAGCTAAGGACTCCTAAGGCAGGCTGGGCTGTAGGCCAATAACAAAAAATGTGAAAAGAGGTGTGAATGAAAAAGGCTGGCTCATGCCAGTCCTTCCTGTGCCTAAAACTAATCTCTGAGGACCATGTTTCTACAAGTTCACCCAAGACAACAGAAAAGCAAGAAAAACTGCCAAGCAAGCTGTAACTGCAACACACATGAGCTGTGGGACAATAAACATTCCAGCATGGAAAGTAATGAAAAGCTGCCTGCTGAGAAAAGACCAGATGAGATTCCCTAAGACCACCCCCCCGCTTTGTCTCACAGTCGCATCCCAAATTAAATCTCCATGTCATCTCCCTTACCCCTACTACAAAAGAAAGACTTAACTACAAGCAGAGGCTACAGCACATTCTCACAACAGTGTTTTTTGTGAATGTGGGTGGCAACACAACGTTTTGACAGAAACAACCACTATGGGATACTGCGGGAAGTCCACATAGATAAGATGTCTCCTTGGGAAACAGGGCTTCCTGAAAGATGGGATATACTTTAGGACATACTCTTGACCTTTTATCTTGTAAAATTGTGCCATTCTTGGACTATTCCAGACAATAAAATTTAAAGTAATCTTGAAGTGCCTCTTAAAGCAGAGAGTGTAACAATCCCCGGGTAGTTAAAGCCCTGGAAAGATGGCTTAGACTCCTTTCTCTCATCGCCTATTATGCTATTTGCTCTAAGGCTGTAATTCTTCAAAACCTTTCAGAAGTGTTTTCTGTTTTACCAGAGACTTCAAAAGGAACAGTGTCACAGCAATGCTGAGCGCTTCTGAAGAGCTCGCTCAAGCTCTGCATTGTTTATATTCTGTGCAACCTACTAAAAGATACCAGGATTGTACTGCTGTCATCATGGCAAAGTTTGTCTTTAAATGTTTTTCCTTCCCAAGGGTCAGCACTTTTGGCTCTGACATGCAGTTTGATGATTGCTGTCTGATGATTTGCTGTGTCTCAGATGATGTACAGTGACTTGCTAAGCAGAGGTAACTGGCTGGTGTGTTTGGTCTGTTAATTAAAACATACAAAATCAGAAGTCCTAGATAAAAGAGACTTGCTAAATCATCTCACTTTCCTATGTAAGAATAGGAAAGTCGACAGTTCAACAAGGCATAAAGCAAACATGGGTGTAGCTAGAGCAAACAGCAAGTGCCAGAACTCCTGTTCACAGTTACCTAGACTTGCACAGTCACACAGAGCCAGGTATGGATCTGGATATTATTCAGAGTCCAGTGCTGTTGGATTTGAGGTGAGTTCACACAATCTCCAATCATTCTCTCTATAGGCAGGTCCTAGCTGCAGTTATACAGATGTTACAGAGAAACACAGGATGATGCACATGATTCACTATGGCAACCCGTAACAGACAAGAGCTTGAGTCTTTCTGGCCACATCTACACTGTCTTTCTCAGCTATATCTGAACATGGACTGTATTTCACAACACTGTGTTTCAAGACAGTTGTGAACGTAATTTCTGTGCAATCTTGGGCACAAACCCTCTCTCCCTGCCTCCAGGCTAGCCTGAGAACCTGTCAGAAGGTAGGCGGTGGCAGCAGTTTTCAGCATGATCTTGCTAACACAGCAGTACAGATAAAAGATTTCCCAATGCAGAGGGCAGCAAGAGCATACAGTAGTTCTTGTGTGGGAAGTTGTGCTCACAAGAGGGAACTCAGTTTGAGGTTTCAGTTCTAAAAACCTGAAAGAGGGTAAGGATGAGTACTCCTAAGCACAATGTGCTGTGGTTAACACGGAGCTAACTGCTGCTTATGCCTGTCTTTTCAGCTTGGGAACTGACCCATTACCCAGATCGGGTGTGCTTGTAAGTCAGGAAACTTTAGAATCGGAGTTTCCATCCTGTATTCAAACTCTGCCAGGACTTTGAATTTACCGTATAAATTCCCAAAAGACTGTAATGCCACCAGCATGTCACAGGGCTAATTACCAGTACAAGAAATTTCAGAAGAGTATTGTGGAGATCAGTACACCATATAGCTCTACTGGAATGAAGCAAGCAATGCAGTGCTGTATCCCAACTCAGCCAATGCAGAAGAGTCTAACTAGCAATAAATCATATAGTGCAATTCTGTTTTCCTAGCTAGCCAGTCTGGCTGGTGGGTTTTCTCCTTTAGCAAATGTGTAATGGGTTTTCTGAACACCCTGTCCCATGCAATACTGCCTCTGTCAGCCTAGTCACACATCTGTGACTGTGTACTTAGAAAAACCTCACTGTATTTCCACAGTGTCCAAGCCCTCTCCTAGGAAAGACAGTGCAAAGAGCTTTCATGGGAATTGGAATAGATGTATGTTTTAGATTCCTATACTCTATGGATTTTCTTCTGTAGCACTGAGATCTTTGTTTTCCGAGTGGAAACAAGCTCCTTCTCCAAAGGCAGAACAGAGGAAAGATCTTGACCCAGGATCTCAGAGCAGAGTTTATCAGGAGCCATTTGCTCTCTTCACACATTTGCCTTACCTTTCAGCTTCTCTTCAGTATCACTGTCCGATTCACTGTTTTCATCTGTGACTAGGAGAAAAGAAAGGGGACAGTGAAGTAAGTAAAGCCTATTTATAACCATTCATTTCTTATCACTGGCATGAGAAAGCCAGGCCTGACAACTTCAGGGGAAGACAGTACAGATCCCAAGGGTCTTGCTCTTTTCAAGGGTGCGCATACCCACTGACATTTAGCTCACCAACCTTGGTATCTTCCCATTCATTCAGGGAATAATAAAAAACCCCAAACAACAAAATCAATTTTGCACAGCCAAAATAGTTGCATAAAGAATAAAATGCCAGAGCAGTATTTTATCCAAGCCTGTATAAGCATGACACCAAGGTGAAATACAGATTAATATGCAGTAGTTTGCGGGATAAGGGATTAAAAAAAAGCAAACAAACAAAAAAACAATTGCCAGACTGAATCAGACTCAGTCCAATAGCCTGTTTCTGTCAATGATGCCTTAGATGCTTCAGAGAGGGGTATAAAAAATGGTGTAGAAAAAAGTCTGGGATACTTCCCCTGAAGGTTCATATAAACACATTCATCCACCCTGTGGGTGTATATCCTATATAAAATGGGATATACAGTAACAAGTAATTGTGGGAAACAAATAGAGCTGGTGGTCACCTTTTGCTGGAAATTAAGGTGTTTTGGAAAAAAATACTGTGTTGGAAAGACAATTTTAAGTTTTATGGAGATGAGATGTTTAAAACTAATTGCTCTGAAATATCTGAACACTTCTGGCTAGTTGTTGATTGACAATGGGAGGCTGACACCTTGCTATGATGGAGATGATCCTACAGTCAATTCTAGAAACTCTGATTCCCAACTGAGGTGATTTGTTTATTGGGATGCCGAAAGAACCAGGACTGTTTCAAAATCTACTGTCTTCCATTGGACAGTTCATTAAAGTGACACATTCCCGCAAAATATTTTGATCTCAACAAATCAGACTCTTTGGACAGAACATTCCTCTCCAAAGCTTCCAGCCTGTTCCAGAAATAAACATCAAAAAGGGGGGGACATTTTTGGAGTGACCTATAAGGTTATCACGTAAAGCCACGGAATGAAAACGAAGCAAGAAAAACAAAAAAGTTCTGTTTTAATGAAAGTCTTTTGGGCAGAGGAACAGCCTTTATCTTCCCAAAAGAAAGGGTGGAAGTGTCACCCTGGGCTGGAAGAAGCACTAGAAAACATCACATAAATCACTAAGCTAGCCTAAACTCTAAGACAAGTCCTCAAAATGTTTTAGATATATGATGATTCAAAATTCCTTTACCTTTCCCTGAATTGCTCTCTGTAGACTGCGATAGTCTCTTGACACGTTTCTTTCCCCTTCGTGCCTCATAAATGGCATTGATTTTCAGCACAAGCTGCTCAGCAAACACACAAACAAACAAGGTTATTTTCTTCCCCAGGCAAGAAAGTAAGTTAGAATTTCAGCAAAGTGCTCTGTTTCTCAACCCTGGCCATACTGAAACTTTTCACTTGATGGCCCAGAACTGACAATTACACCACCATCTACCTTGTGCAGCACCCTGCACCTGCGCTGCCAACGGCCACACTTGCTTTAGTACGGAAGCAGTACAGTCATGCTGGCATGGCAGGAGCCCAAGGTAACAAGCCCTGATCAAAGGCCAAGCCTTGATGCACTTCCACACTGTGTGGCTGTACGAGCTTGATGGTGCCCACCCTGGCCTGTCCATACCATGGTCCACGCTCCAGGGAGCACCACAGGGTCCCCTGAGAACCTGCCCCAGTCTGCAGGTTTGAAACCAGAAAACCAGCTGGAGGACAACAGCAAACTTTAATGTCTTGATGCCTTTAACATCTGCTGTGGGATGCGCTGGAAGAGCCTTCATACCAAGCATGGGGGAAACACATCATACAAGGAATGCTAAAGAAATTGAGATGGGTGGGAGCCAATGATGCTGATGTATTTTATACTAGTGCTTTGCAATTTTGCTTTGCAAATCCTTTAATCCCTGGCCTCCTAGCTGAGCAGGAGAGAGGACATTTCAGTGTTGGGCATATCTGGGCTTAGTGGCTCATTCAGTGCCTCTGGTCTCCCTATCCGTCCCTGAAGGTGAGTGGAGTTGCAGAAGGACCACGCCAAGCTTCCCTAACCCTCCTTGAGCAGAGCTGCCTCCTTGTCAAAGTCTCAGGTGGGAACAGCAAGACATGGCCATAGCATTCAGATTTGTTCCAGAAAGTCTGGGATTCCTGCACACATGTCCTGAGAGCTCACGGTAAGACAGGCCCACCATACACTTGGTCAGAGAACTGTGAATCGAAATATTTAAGTGAGAGGCAGGATGCTCTGGTGTGGAAGTGCAACCTCCACCCAGCTGCCCGGCTCAAGTCTCAGGTCGATCTTGCCACTGACACAATAGAATCATAGAATCATAGAATGGTTTGGGTTGGAAGGGACCTCAAAGATCATCTAGTTCAAACCCTCCTGCTACAGGCAGGGACACCCTCCACTAGATCAGGTTGCCCAAAGCCTCATCCAACCTGGTCTTAAACACTTCCAGGGAGGGGGCCTCCACAACCTCCCTGGGCAACCTCTTCCAGTGCCTCACCACTCTCACAGTAAAGAATTTCTTTCTAACATCTAATCTAAATCGACCCTCCTTCAGCTTAAACCCACTACCCCTTGTCCTGTCACTACACTCCCTGATAAACAGTCCCTCACCATCTTTCCTGTAGGCCCCTTCAGGTACTGGTAAGACGCAATTAGATCTCCCCGGAGCCTTCTTGTCTCCAGGCTGAACAACCCCAACTCTCTCAGCCTGTCCTCATCGGAGAGGTGCTCCAGCCCTCTGATCAGCTTCGTGGCCCTCCTCTGGACTCTCTCCAACAGCTCCATGTCTCTCCTGTACTGAGGCCCCCAGAGCTGGACGCAGTACTCCAGGTGGGGTCTCACAAGAGCAGAGTAGAGGGGCAGGATCACCTCCCTCGACCTGCTGGTCATACCTCTTTTGATGCAGCCCAGGATACAGATGGCTTTCTGGACTGCAAGCGCACACTGCCGGCTCATGTTGAGCTTCTCATCAATCAATACCCCCAAGTCCTTCTCCTCGGGGCTGCTTTCAATCCATCCCTCACCCAGCCTATAGTCGTGCTTGGGATTGCGCCAACCCACATGCAGGACCTTGCACTTGGCCTTGTTGATCTTCATGCAGTTCGCACGGGTCCACCTCTCCAGCCTGTCAAGGTCTGTTCTGAGTAAACAGTAAATCTGTTCTGAGCTTGCTCTGCAAGACTGCTCAGGGGCACTGCCCGGTAAATACATACTTGTAATCTTCCCTTCAGCTGACATAAACTTGTGTGTGAACACAGTGATGGAGCTCAAGCACATGCACAGATGCATAGGCATACTGGGAAAGAAGACCCTAGACATTTGTAGTCTTTGGCTCATTCCTGAAGAGCTGAGGTATAGAGAGATATATATCAGATATAAATCAGATATGCAAACATGAACACAAATCTGGCAACCAGGAAACAAAAAAGATACACAAACACATCCCTTTCTCCTCAAACGAAAACTGTGGGTTCGGAAAAAAATCACCACGGACAGTCCCTGGTAGATTCTGCTTGTCCTGCAAAGACTGGGATAATCAACTGTGTTTTTATAACTGTGTTTTTGAAACATTCAATAGATAGACTGCTGCCAAGCCTCATTTGGGCTGAATACACTTCCTGCTAGATCTGCAAGAAAATAAAATTGAAACGGAGTCGTACTGTATCCAAATGTGAAGTAGGAAATGTTGCTCCAGAAAATGCTCACGACTCCAGACAACTCCTTTCATCACTCAAATGTCAGTATTTTCATTGTTCATCTACAATCACACCCTCCCTTGAATTAAGAAACAGCCAATGTTTGAATCAGACCTAGCAAAGAACAACAGATTGCCAGGAGGGAACACCAACACAACACACTATTTCTGACTGTCCTATGCATCAAGCAAAGAAGAAAATATGATGGGGTAAGTTTTTTGTAAATATATTAATTGCTTTTTCCCCCCTCTGACAAATGCCAACTTTTATCCAAAAATTAAAATGTAGTTTGTTTTTTTTCCTTCTTATTTTATCTCTCCTGACAATCACAGTATCTCAGATGGAAAAACAACTTCTTCAAAACTTGCAGAGATGTTTGTGAGCCTTCTCCTTCAGGCAGAAAGGGGGCTAAACACAAGTCAAGCTACCTGCCAGGACAACAGCTAAATTGAAGGGATGCCACATTGGAAACTAAAGAAAACATTCTCTCATACTCACCTTCCTGCCTGGAAGAAGCCAAACAAAAGAAATAAAGCCTTAGATTTACCTTGGGAATCTTCCTTCTCCTCTTGCCATTCTGAGGGTCTCCCAAAGAGAAGAAGGTGTCATCTGGACTGCTGGGGGTTGAGGGAGGGCTGATTTTGGATGGTGACCCCGTCCCATCACGGCTCAGTTTCCGTATGTCTGGCAGTTTGAAACTCCGCCGCTCTGAATTTTGGCGGAAAAATATAGGCTTGGAAAGCAACTGGAAATGGAGGAGAAGGAATGAATGAATACAGGGCCTTAAGCACCTTTGCCTCATTGCTAACACTGTCATGGTGGTAAATCCAATGGGGCAGCCACAGCACTCAGCTGGCAAAGCAGCCCAAATTCTGAGAATGCTCACAGATTTCTGCACACACAAGGAACTCGCCCAGCTGTTGGGGTAGACCAGGACTATCTTGACCAGCAATTGAACCATTCCATATTTATTCCAGACCAGAATGCAATCTCAGGGGTTGGCCAAGAAGCCGTGTTCCAGTGTGAAAAGAAATCTCCCCGGACCCAGAGGCTCGGACTGTAAACAGGACAAGACTAACCACACCAGTCAACCACAAGCATTTGGGACAAGGAGCAGCTAGCCAGGAGGAACAGAGAAACAGTAAGACCAGACAAAAAGCACTGTCAGTATGGCTGGCTTTGACAGTAGCCAGAATTAAGTATTTCGGAAGAGGGTACAAGAAATGCCACGATAGACAATTATGGACACTGGTTTCCTCCTAACATTAGCAAGTTCAGTGGGAGCACAACAGTAGACATTTAAGTACCAGAATAAAGTTCTTAAAGTCCCTGACCAAAAATAGCATCAGAGAAGCAGAAAGCTCAGCTCCAGATAAAGAAAGACAAACCACTTCTCACCAGAAAGATGCTCAATAAGAACTCTTTTTGTCTTCTCCTACAGAATTTCCCAGCACCTATGACAAGGGTAAGTTGCACTTTTTGTGGGCACTGTATCTGCACTCCCAGAGGATGTATCTACATGGCACTAAGCGGTGTGGGAGAGAGGTACCCAAGCTGATTCTGAGCAAGTCACAGCGGCACCACAGCTGAGGCAGCATAATGGTCTGCCTCCATCAACACTCAGCACAGTTATTAGCCAGACCACTTCATTCTTTCAGGTTAGCTCAGGTATCTCCGGATGGCTTGGAGAAGACACTCAACTCACAAAAATGCTTACTGCCCAGAAACGTCACATGTTAAAATGAGTCTGGGAAGAGCCTTAGCACTGAAGAATCTCACCCTGCACCAGTGATATAAGACCGAAAGTCTGTCCAGACTCATCCTTCACAGTCTGTAGCCTGGGCAGGCTCTCCAGCGTGATTCACACTGCAGTTGCAAACCCATTAGTTGCCAAGAGAGCTGCAGTGCTGCTTTTCTGACTAATGCAGATCACAGCTTTTAGATGTGAAAGCACCACAGTGTAACATAATTACTCCTGTTCAGCTCTTTACTAAGTGTATCCTGCTGGGAACATCATCTATGGTGAAAGGCATTCCTGTGTAACACTGCAGCCCCCTTTTGACAGCACAGGTGAGAAATCAGGGTGCACTGGTGATTGCAAAGCTCTCTGAGGGAAATCAACTGCATTCCAACACTTGTATATAGACCTTTGCTGCTCTAGACCTAACTAGTAACAAGGAGAATGGACTGAGAACAACAGAACAATTTTCACTTTTAAGTGTTGAATTATCCAAAGAAACAGTTGCTCATTAAGCTGGTTGGAAAAGAGCAACACGTCAAGAAATGCTGCACATCAAACTTCTGAAAATGCTGGGTAACAGCTCTAATAATAGCTGCAACTTGGAGAGCATGGGAAAACCCTTTGGTCAGAAAAAACATGTTTAGATCCCTGCTATCTGCTCTGAACCCAGTTGTTGTCAAGATGACTTCTGCTGTCACACTGCTCCTGCTGTTCCAGCTTGGGCTATATACATAGACAACAGGAATCAACCAAAACAGCTCAGGAGGCTGAGAGCAGGGCTGGCCTTGGTAAGTCCTGAGCTCTGAGTAAGAGGTGCAGACCAGTGTTTTACCTCTTCTTTTGGTTTAACTGCCAAGGAAAATGGCACTAGGCTGTGAGCTGTGCTGTTAGTGGGGAAACCCTTGTAGTATCAGCCTCCTAACCAGGGGACTGGCGTTGCATTAGTTCCCAACAATCAGTCTCATCAAGCAGAGAGCAAAAGAAGCATCCTAAGGGAGGGGGCTGCAGAGGCATCTTGGCATCAGTGTGGGCAGACAGTGTACTGCCCACTGACACTTGATTACCCAAGTACTAAAATGCCCTCCTTGAGGGGAGGAAGATCTTTCCTGCACTATAACAGCAAAAGGTCTTCCCCCCTATCAGGGGAAGGCAGCCTTGGAGTGAAAAAAAGTGAAAGCCAACAAACCATTTGTATAAGGGAATGCTGGTTTTTTACCTTGCTAAAGGGCAATAAATGCCCTCTTATCACACTGTACTCCATGGTAAAAGACAAAAAAGAAAAAACCCTGACATGATGAGTCATTGGCAAAACTCCACTTTTTCCACGTAGAACCTGGATTTCTCCCAAAAACCTTCTGGAGCAGGAGAGGTGGCCACTTGAATCAAAGTACCTTAGTAGGAGTCCCGGGTACAGAAGAGGTGGGGGATGCTGGGAAGGTGAGGACGCATTTCTTCCCCAAACAGCGACTATTGGTCTCAATGTCTTCATAAGGGTTTTCCTTTGATGGTGGATCTGCAGCAAAAAGCCACAAGCAAGAAATTGTAAGTACAGAAAATCCTTGAGGTTTGCCATAAAAATCTGTTTGGGGATCTGATGGCCTTCTCCCACCTCCCACATCAGACATAAAGACCTGTTCTCAAGCATTCCTACAATTGCTTCATTCTCTCCATAGCCCTAGAAGTCCAGCTGCTTGCTGGACAGTGTCCAAACCTTGACACTGACATACGCAGCCATAGGAATGTATCACAGATACTACAGATGGAAAAGACCCAGCGAGTCCTCAAGTTCATTTCCCTGTCTTCAGAGGAGCTGTGAGGTTCTCATGCACATCAGTCCATAATTGTATTTCCTTCTTTCCAGTCTTCTGCTTAGAATTGTCTCCAAATGAAACTGTGAGCTGAAAGCTAGCAGAAGGGTCTTCTCTGTTTAAAACCCATGTTTAGAGGAACCTCTGGTCATCATTTAATTGGGGCTGAAGCAATGCATTGCTATTGGGCTGACCTTGCAGAAAGATTAAATCCACTCTCTGAACATGGATGTCTGTCACACAACATAGGTTTTCAAACACATCTACCAATCACGGACACCTCAATCTCACATGCCCCACTTTGGAAAGAGGGAAGGATTCACCTCACCTAACCTAAGCCATTCAAAGTCAGGATGCTCTCTCCCTGGAGGGTGGAGGGCAGGAAAGGGACACCTCTAAAATAACATTCAGCTCATTCTTACCTAGGATCCCCTCAAAAACACGAGGCTTGAATGACCACACAGAGGTGTCCCTTTCTTTCCACTGGTTCTGGAGATAAGGCACAGAACTAGTCTGAGTTTCAAACACCCAAAATTATACATAATGACCTCCTTCATCCCACTCTTCAGCAGTGCTGGGAAATCCAAATGCAAGTGTGTTCAAAAAGAACACACAACTCTGAAAAAAGCAGGTTATGACATCTCCATCCGAGTATCTAAGAAACCAATGACAAAGGCTTAGCCCAAGCATCAGCAGGCAATTTGTTATGAGATTTCTCTCTCCATGGCCATCATTTCATGCCATCCCAGTGGACAGCTGGGACTCAAAGCAAATGCCTCTCTCTTATTGTCATGTAATCCTTGGCTGAGAGCAAAGACTGGAGGTCAGTGATGCTGCAGGCTGCTGGAGCCGAGGCTGGTAACGGCTCTGTAGGATCTGTTTAACTGGCACACTCCCACCTGCCTGCCCTGCTGGGGCAGGAGTGCAGCTGAAGTCTTCAGACAAGGACAGAAAACCAAGTCTTTTCCAACACTGTCTTCTATCTGTGGCTTGGCAATACTGAGCACTATAGCACTTGATCTGAATTCATCAAGGAGAAGGTAAACATGCGTGACATCAGCAAAGCAAGTCTGCGTGAACTTTTTGTCAGCAAACATGCTCCTGTCCCTGAAAGTGGCTACACTTTCTAATTCCAACGGCACACTTCAGTACTGAAAATATACTTCAGCTGTCACATAACTGGGCAGATTGGAGAAAAAAAGAACAAGTTTGTGTTCTGTTGCCTACTCTGTCTTCAAACTGCTCGGCAGCATGTCCAATTAGCCTCAGTCTAGAACAACACCGTTTCTCTCTTTTTAACAAATAAACCTTGTCATCCCTCTGCCCAGTACAATTTCCAAAATTCCAGGTAAGCAATGGCGAACGGGTAAAGAGATGGTGCATGAAGGGAATTTTCTTGCTGGGAAAGGGAACAGTTCTCCTACCAACAGCTGACCTCCTGAAGTCATGCACATGAACATGAGGTGTATGTATGTGCTTGCATGCACTGATGGACACACATGATTATCTGTGGGTCAGCACTAGCGTCCTGCGGCTGAAGTCTTGGCTCTCCCTCCATTGGTGCGGTTTTCACATGTTTATGTTTTGCAGACTATACCCACCCGCGGTCTTGTGAAAAACAAAACTAGGGGTTTTTGGAGTTATTCCTGTCCACTCCTTTTCCCAAGCTTCCATGGTAACACCACCAGGACTGCAGGAACCAATTAAACATCACTGACTCCAGGCAATGCCTGAACATGCAGCAAGAAAACAAAAAACCAAACATGCCCCATTAGCTGACAATTACCCATAACTTTGTTTTCTTTTAATCTTTGCAGCTAAAAGCTGGAGGGGAGAGGAATTTCAGCCTGGTATTTGAGTTCACTGCAAGCTTGGGACACCAGGGTATGCTTGTGTTTGAATGGATGTATTTGCCTATACAGCCACTCTGTAATGCTATCCATGTTATTCCAGCTGACGAGGTGACCCTTACTCAGTGGTTTCTGAGACCTCCCACCACGCCCCAACACAGAAAACCCCAGCAGCTGCTCAGGCACTCCCTGTTCCCTTGGCCCCCAAGTAAAGAGAAGAAAAAGCCAAACACGGGCCCCTAGCTCCACAAACGAGGTCGAAAGCTTCAAAAAACATCAAAAACGATGGACTGGCATCACCTTGTCTGCCATCGGTCCCAAAGGAACACAATTCCTTTGAGAGATCTTTCTCATCGAGTATGATCAGATTTTATTCATCTCAAAATAATAACGCCCTGCCTGCTCCTGAGAAAGCGCAGCTCCTCCCACGCTGAACAACACAGGCCACCTTTGTAGGATTACAGCTGCATAGTGAGAGCTGATGCAGCTCTTCTCCTCCTATTCTGCTAAACTCAGCCAAGAGCTTTACACAGCACCAGCCTACAGCTACTAAAACTTACTAAGGCTTTTTCAAGAGGGATGATTCTATTCTATGTTCCGTAAAAGGCCATCTAACTCACAATATTAAAAACCACTATTTAAATTGAGAGTGTTGCAGGAAATAATCTTTAAAATGGCATTGATCTGCCACTGAAGTTAGAGGAATTAAATAAAATTCAATTTCAAAGATTGTGGGGCATAGTTTTTTAATTTCAATGGTACCTGGAGCCATACACAATCCTATTTCTGAGCCATGGAACTGATTTCAAGGCTGTCTTTTCAGACTGTTCACATTATCTCAGCGGTGACAAGCTCACCACAATGGACAGACCAGAGCTGTGAGAATTAGTCCACAGGACAAAAGGATGACAGAGGAGAGATGCCAGCAAAAAATAAAAGCTGGTTCCCACACGCCTCAGGTTCATCTTTGAAGCTGATGAATTTTGAAATATTCCATCCATTTTTCTTATTACTTGCCAATAATCTGTGTAAAATGTGTTTTGGTTTGCATTTGGATAATGAAGATACTTTACTGAGCACCTCCGGTGAGTGCCTGTTGACCCCAAGTCTTCTCAGTTACTCAGTGTTAACAGTCAAATCCCTCCCCTCTCCAAGGCTCCTACCCAGGATGTCTTCATAGACGTTCTCCTCAGATAAAGTGCGTGTGAGGGCCAGCTTGGTCTGCGCGTACCAATCCACTCGGCCGTTCTCTGACGACGACTGCAGCAAGTCTTCAAACTCATATGACTTCCTGCACCATCGATGGGAGGGAAGAAGGAACAAAGAAGAGTGTGACACAGTTAACCAGCATTTATAACTAAATCACAGCTAATTCACTTCTCCAACATGCCACGCAGCTGGGAAGATGAATTCCTGAGAAGAGAACATTTCACAGCCTCATCCCATATAAAGCATGAAAAAGTAACACTGAGATTGGTTATTTTTATCAGCCACACAAATAAAGGCATTTCAGGGATGCTGTAGATAATCTGGGTCATCGTGGCAACAGCACACTGTGCAGATGTAAGTGTTAAGTGGCACATCCTGCAACACGGCACAGAACCTTAGGCTGTGAGAGGTCCCATTTACAGCACCAATCCCACTCTTGGCAGGAATAGGGGGCCCCCAAAATCAGCTCTCCTTGAGCAGCACAGGAAAGCAATACTCGCATCCAGGATGGTAGAAAGGGTAAAAACAATTAAGCGTCTTCCATCAACAAACCTGGAAAGTTTAAATTTCCTTCTTGCACCCAAGCCAGGAATTTTTAGGTGACAGTTTATGCAGAGGGCATTAGAAACAGCTATGTATTTTATGCTCTGTACCCCAAAAATGCGTGACAGTCATGTGAGAGGGGAGAAAAGACAAGAAAGCACTCCAGAAGAATATATACACATCAGATTCAGTTAGAGGAATAGGTTTACTGTGAACAGTGAACATGCTGTGGTAGAGTCTAGAGATTATCACTCCAGACCCAGTTCCAGACCAGCTGTAGTAATTTTGTAATTAAATAAACTTTCTGCTAAAAAAACCCCCAACCCCTCTGTTTCAGTCTTAAAGATTCAGCCACACAATACAGTGACCTTAAAGTTCAAATCTGCCATGACTTATCCCTTCACAGTTATCCTGTGAAGTTGTGCCGGCCACTCATACGTTCTCAGAGAGATGACTAAGTGCTTGTTATGGCCAACAAGGTTCTCTGGGGATTATGAGTGACCAGGGAAGATCCATCTCTTCCAGTGAGATATGGGAAGGCAGGACTCCACCATTAAGACCAACACCTTTGTGAAACACAGCCCGAATACCTGTGGTCAGCGTTGTTCTTGTGCTTCCCACTCCAGAGTCTCCTGCTGACAGCTGACGGGGGAGGAGAGGAGGGGAGAGGAGGAGGAGGAATGGATGGCAGAGGGGGTAAGTTTCTTTTATTCCTAGCTGCTGGCACCCAGTCTTCTTCCCCCTCGTGTTTGAAAGTCCGTCGGGGCTTTGGCAGTGGGTTGATGAAGGGTTTCTTCTCTGGCACCCCAGGCTCTGTGTACACGTTCTCCGTTGTGCAGTCCTTGGATTTCACATGAGAAGTTCTTACCTCTTCTAGAGTCCCAAAAATTGGCTCACTGATTTCAGAGTCCAAGCCAAGAAGCCTTTTGTTGAGCTCAGCCCCACATATGCTCTCGTGGCCCTCAGGAGCAGTGTGTCCTTGTGCTGCCTTCTCCTGCAAGCACTGTGGGGAGTAGTAAGTACCAGGCAACTGTGGCTGCATCTCTGCTGAGCCGTCTTTCAAAGCCTTCTCTAGCTTCTTGACCTGACTAAGCACTGAAAGATTCTCCTTCTGGACCTCCCACTTCCCACCTTTCACCTCCTTGCATTTCCCAAGGCTGGACTCCACTTCCTCATCCTTCTGCGTTTCCCCCTTTCGCTCTGCTGCCTGCCCTATGCCTTTTGGAGTTCCTGCTTTCCGCTCATTCTCTTTGCCTGCCCCTTTGCACTCCAGTTCCCAGTTCATAAGTTTCTTGGTCTCCACTTTGCGAGTCATTGGTGCTTCCCCACTCGTCTTCTCAGTAACACAGGGCATCTTGTGATCCTCCTTAACTCCCGGCTCCTCCTCTCTGCGAGGAGCAGACTGTGTTTCCTTTTTCCCTTCCCATTCTGAAATTTTGTCCTTGATGCTGAAGGATTTATTCCTCAAGCCAATTTTTCCTGGTGATCGTATATTCTGAGTGCCTCCTATCTGTCTCCTGATGATTTTACTGTTTTCTTTAACATTCAGATCCACGGATGGGTCACTGATGATCATTTTGGGACTAAGCATGTTCTGCTGAAAGCAGTCTAGCCTTGGATCCAGCATCAAGTTCTCCAAGGCTCCAAGTGGGTTCTTCACCACAGAAGAAACTGGTTCAGCTTCAGGCGTTAAGCCCAGGGTGACAGAGGAACCTTCAGAACATGTCTCACTCAAAAATCCACGCAAAGGACTTTCTAATTCCTTCACAGCTGCTGTATTGCTTTTATCTGCAAGCTTGATCCTGTACACCAAAGACAAAAAGAGAAGAAACATTCACCACAATTGCTCACCCTTGCTTTAGACCACCAGCTCCACAAGCTCTACTCGTAAAGGTGGTAACAGCAGAAGATGCTCGAACCAAGCACTTGAGAGATGGGCTTATGGGGGAGGATGCTCAGGGAACAGTCCCTATAGCCAGAACACAATGCTCTCCCTTCTTGTTATGACTAAGAGTTTGAAATGAAGTCTTTCTCTGTGGCAGAAGTAGGTGGCAGGTTAGAGAGGTAGTTTTCGTACATCAGACATGTTGATACCAATGACAGGTTCAACAGCATTTTCGTGTGTGTTCAGAAGTGCAGTAGAGTTTTGGACATCGTGAGGGCATTAAGCAGGTCCACTGCAAAGAAATGCAAAATGGACCACTTGCAAACAATAGCAAAATTGCTGCTGTTAAACAGAGGAGAAAACATACGATACAGCTGGCATTGCTCTAGGGCCTGCTCAGAGGATCTTTCTTGGTCCATCCAAATGTTCCCCAAATGCATGTTAATGCACAAAGACTGCACTTTTATTATTACATTTCTACGGCCCTACCATCCCAGGCCACAAGTGGGCTTGGGCTTCCACGCACCCAGGCACACTCCTCCCCTAGCCTAGTGCACCTGATGTAGCACCCAAACACCAGATTCAACATTCTCAGAGCAAAGGATTAAACATCTTCACTGTTTGAGTCCAAACTGCACCAAAAATCCCTAATATATTTATTTAGTCTAGGGATTTCCAAGTGCATGATATCACAGTATCAATATTGTGATATTTTATCAATATAGTAAAGTTCTAGCTGAAGAGACAGTTATTTGAACACAAAATGTTTCTGAACCAAAGCACTTAGCCATGTCTTTCAGTTTTGCCTGGGCTTGGGAAGGAGCACCATGACAACACAAGGTAGTTACAGGGATGAAAAAAATCCCTATCATTAGTCCATTTACCATGATCCCAACACTGAGATTCAACTCAGGAAACTGCTCTATTAACTTAAATGTATCAAGTGTGCCTCTTCCAGAACTTAGTGCTCTTGTAAGAGCATCCATATGGATACCCTGCGTGCTGGCAGGCCTCGAGCTTTGTCCTGGAGTTAAGCAACACTGGCAGCCATTGCAGGCTCAGTTGTAGTGCAAATTGAATCTGGGATGGGTTTCTGAGCAGAAATGGGACCTGAGCCAGATACTGTTCTTCCCTAGCCTCACAGATATTTAACTCCTGACTGTCTCGGTGACAACATCATGCTTTGGTTAAGAGCTGGCACTGCGAACGCCACGGCCTTCCCCAAGGAGCAGGGCATCATAGTGCCACTGGTGGTTGGACTGCACAATAGAAACCAGGGTTGAACACTGGGAAAAACCTGCAATGGGTGGGGACAGTAGGGGATATTGTAAAAGTCTGGAGTCTCCAGCATTGAAGATTTGAAGTGCAGGCAGGGTGAACATTGACAGGCATGTCATCAGCACACTTGCCTTGGGGCAGACCTCTTCTAGCATTGCGAGTCTAAGACATTATCAGTCTGACTGGATGCTAAAATGGACAGCGTCACAGTCCTGAGATGGCAATGAAACCACCTGAGACCTACAGGGTGTGTTTTAACATGTGAGGAGAGAGGGACGGTGCAGAGCAGAGAGAACGTTTCCTTCCTTTGGTTTTCTTTCTGTTGGAGATAATAACCACAAGCAAAGCACCCTGGCACTAAAACATGGAAAGCTCTCACCTCTCAACAGACGTGCAGACACTGCTTTCAGACTTGCTGCTCACATCGGCCACCTTGCTAGCTGTCATCATGTCAGCACACAGCAGGGCAGCAGGTCACCTGCAGACAGACACAAGGAAGAGGTGTTGCTCTGTGCTCAGCATCCTTCTCTTCCTCCTACACACACACACACACGTTTCTCCTTCAAATCCAGGAGAAGAGCAGGAGCAAGACATGACAGTTCTCTGAGGACAGTCTCAGTTTCCTCCTCTGAGAAATGGGAAGAGGGGCAATAGCATCACCCCTCAGAAGCCCAGGGAAGAGTCAACGGGTTTGGACAGCAAAAATTGTCTTTGACTCAGCATCAACTGCTGTACCATGACTTAAACATGGAGCACTTTTTGTGAAGGCTTTTATTATTGCCAAAATCTCAGCAGATTTAGATTTTTTTCCTTGCAGAAGACTAAAACAAAAACAATTTTAAAACAACCTGTGTTAAGACCACACGACCAAAGTGATCCCTGTGCATGCAACACTGTCACAACGTCCCCAGCTTGGGACAGAAAATCTTTTAGGCTGAAGAGACACTGCACTGCAACCACTGGTTTCCTTCTCTCTGGTGGGCCATGTTAGGCTGCTACTGATCTGCTTTCAGAGGACTACTCCTTGTGGAGGTAAAATAAATCAGTCACAAAAATGAGTCATTCTGTTTGCCTCATGATTTCTAGCATCCATGGAGTGACTGTCCCTC
This sequence comes from Grus americana, assembly GCF_028858705.1. Lineage (NCBI taxonomy): Eukaryota > Metazoa > Chordata > Aves > Gruiformes > Gruidae > Grus > Grus americana. Next base: position 64,692,031 of record NC_072852.1, read on the forward strand.
TCTTCCTTTTGAGTACTGCTGCTACCCAGTTAATGCAACAGACCCCATCCTCTTTTTATTTCCCCACAATACTCTCTTTAAATAAAAAAAATAAAAGAATTATTTTGTTACTCTGCAGCACCATCTCTCCTCACTTCTCAGGGTGGTCTGCCTGATCTGCAGCATTGCAATGACATGGGGTTCACCATTTTGTAGGCAATATTTGGAAAATCTGAAGCCTTTCGAATCTGTCCACTTGGCTGGTCTGCCAGATGCTGCCCCACAATGCTGAGCATTTGGCAACAAGACTGAGTGCCTCAGGAAATTCAGTAGGTTCTTGTCATTAAAAAAATAAAACCCACCACACCAGAAACAGTAAAGAACAAAAGGATCTCTTGTTTCCACTGTTCAAGTATTTTGGGCAGAGAGAGAAAAAAAGGGAAAAAAACCCCAACCAGTCTCGTTTGTTCCCAGTTTTCTCTCCCTCCCTTTATCCCACACTGGCAACGTTCCTGAAGCAAGGAGTGAACTCTGGGTCAACTCAATGTGTACATGCTCAGGGCAGCTCATTGCTAACCACTTAGTGGACTCTCTTTCCCCAGACAATAAACCTCCTTGGCTTCTCTTCCTCGTTAGTAACTGGAACAAACACCCACTTCACTTCTAGACACAGAACAGCCTTGCAACACTGTCAAGAAAATTTACCAGCCCAAGGAACAAAATCTATTCATCCATCCGTTAACTGTTATGGATTGAGAATAATGAAAAACTAACGATCCCGCCGGTCCCCGGCCAAAGAATGACTCACCCAGGCAGCCAAAGCAGATTCTTGCAAAGCTGCAACAGGGGCTGCTCTGCACTTGGTTTACAACGTCCCTACAGCAGGGACGGTCTCTTCACTCATCGCTCATTTAGTGCCTCGCACAGCAGGGTCAGCGGCCGGAACTCCTTGGCACTGCCTTTAGCAGTAAGAAACGTAACAACGGGAGCTGGCATACACACAACCCATGGCTCTGCTGCCGTACTGCCTGTTCACTTGGGATAAGCTTGTCTGTCTTGATAAGATCAATTTCCCCGTCAGGAAACTCCATCTCTCATCCTTTTCCTAACAAACACTATCTTGAGAATGAACATCTGGGTATGAGCAAATGTATGCCGGTGCTCAGCACAGTCACACACCTGATGTCCCTCCTGTGGGAGAGGCCAAAAAGAAGGTAATACAGAATAAGAGGTATGCTCGTTTCTTCACCTGTAGTGGATGGGACAGACCCCATTGCCCTTGGTGAGCAGAAGAGAGGCACAAGACAGTTGCTGAGTGCTGCAAAAGGGTCTCCCGTGAAAGGAGTGCTGCTGCGATCAGCAGATCGGCATGACTTGGAGTCAAGGCCAGAGGGAGATCTGTTTCCTCCAGCCACCATGTGTGGAAGGAGTAACTAATGCAAAGCACTCACACTAGGCAGATTAAAGAGCGGGCCAGAAGCTTCCAAAACAGCAACACATCAGATGCTGCAACGTGACAACCACCAGGTACCTGCCGACACCGACACACCCACTGACAATAGACACTGCTCAGGGGAGTAAAGTCATCCCTAAGAGATGATACACAGATTGCTGTGCCTTCACCCTTGAGCAGTGGGGTATGCAGGATGTCCTCAGCATCACCTAAGGGATTATTGTAGTACATTAGCTGGTCCTGCCCAAATAAATATTTATCCAAACACACTAGAAGACATGAAGAAAAAAAAGAGTCACCTCTGGAATAAAATAGTAGAAAATAATAAGGTACCTCCCAATTAGTACAACAATCAGATAATTTGCTTGGGGCCAATCCCAATCCCAATCCCAAATGAACTTTAAAGGTGATGGGATCATCTCTTCCATTAATAAGGTCACCAGAAATGACTGGCAAGCCTGACCCACAGGCATTCCCAACACCTGACAAGAGGAAGCTGGGACAGCAGTGATGGAAAATTGCCTCCAGTTGGAAAACACAAGGTTGATCTTCTCTACCAATGTTTGGCTCCACAAGGCACCCAGAGTTAACATGACAGTTCACTGCAAAGGGCAAGGGGAGCTCCTGTGCCTCCTGTCTCCCCACATCTCTGCTACGACTGACCACACACTACCCTGATTGCGTGCTGGCTTGGGCTCTCTTTGGAGCACCTGTCCCTGCTATAGCTCGCTGAGAGTTTTAGACAAAGCAGCTCATGGAAGGGGTCTGACAAGGGGTCCATTCTTGTCCTGATCTGGTACAAGAGAGGTGATGAGACTGTGTGGACAGGAGGGAAAAAGGGAGGGAAGTGGGGAGAGAGAGCACAAGAGAGTGTGCCTGTAGGCATGGGGAAGGGAGACCTGCCAGAGGCTCAGGAGTCTTATCCAAAATGCTTGGCTTTGCTGTCTCATGTGCAACATGACCAGGGCCCTCCAAGTTGCCTAGAAGAAATGTGAGGCGCTGCGTCCAGTTAGCAGCCAACTCGAGAAGGACATACATACATCAAGCTGGTACTTCTGGACCGATTGCTGGTTTCTCTAAAAACCACACAAGAACTTTCTACTGGCAATGGGAAGCACAGGCCCGCAGCAACTCGAGCCCAGGGCCACCAGTCCTGGCACATACATCCCGGAGCAGCAAGGCCATAAAAGGGGAGAGAAGATGCTGAGCCCCATTTGGAGAGCCTCGCCACTGCCATTTATTCAGTAAACCCTGCCATTGTTTGGGGGAACAAAGCAGTCATCTGATATCGTTTCAAAATTAAACTGAGAAAGGAAGGACAGGGGAGGAGGCAGGAGGAAAGAGGGAGGGGAGGGAGCTCTCAGACCTGTTGGCCGGACCCTGGGAAGGATGTGAAGTCTCCCAGTAGAAGCCTCTCCTTGTATCTCCCACACACACCCGGCCTCACAATTCCCAGGGCCATGTGATAGGGGCTTCCTGCTACCAAGCGAAGCAGAGACCTACCCCGACCTCTCTCTTCCAAACATGAGTTCCTGCCTGCTTTGTGTTTGCAAAGAGGCGTTTGTTTACTGATCTATCATTGGCATGCAGGAAACAGCCTTGAAATGAGCTGTAATCATCTGTCTCCAGCAATAGCTGTTTGGCTTTCTTCTAATTTAAGTTTTCCTCCCACCCCCCCTTCCCCAATGCCCTCTTCCCCACTTCCGATCAAAATGCTGGTTGGAGTATGCACATCTGGTTCAGGGCACTAGATACTACATGATGTTTCCAAAGCAACCGGCAAATAAAAAAGAGGCGCTGACAGTGGGCATGCTCCCACCCCCAAAGGACAGAGAAGTCTTCCAGAGGAATACAAGCTAAACTCCTTCAGGGAGAGGAAGAAACCAGCTTTGCCCACTGCACTCGGTGCAGCCACCAGACGACAAAAGCCAGAGGAGCACCCAACGCCCTGCAGCCCACATCATCAGGGATATACGCAGCCAGTGCGCAAGGTCGCACACATGGAGTCTTGCCTACAACAAGGTCAGGCAGTGATGGCAGCGAGCCTCCCAGGCCTCCCTTCTTTGCTATTTCATTCGTGGGGAATAAACCAAGCATACCCCAAAGGGGCTTGTGGTTTGGGGATAGGTATTACCACTGCTGCATGCTGGAGGCCATGTCTCAAGATTTTCTTTGCTCTGTTGACTCTGCACCTCACACAAAAATCAGATCCAAGTTTGTAACTGGATACTAGCCACACCACTGGTGCACATAAACAGTAAGGCTTCACAGCATCAGCAGCGACCCGCAGCTGGTCAAACTCTCCTCTGAGAAGAAAAAAGATGCTGCATTTAAAGCCTATGCATGCTTTCGTTGTCTTGGTGCTCACAGAAATGGTCTCTCCAGTTACTTTCATGAGTAACCCCGAGCAGCCAGACAAAGTCTGCAAGTAACACCTCTCCACTCCTGTGCTTTACAGAACAAAGGACGCAACATACAGACAGCAACAACGAGACAACAATATATAAAATACATATTTAAAGAACAGGAAGGATGCCAAGAAGACAAAACACTAACAGGAAAATCGTGAGTAAGGGGAAGCCAACGGTTAAAGCCTTCAAGGATCCCTCCCCCAGCCCTTGCTCTGTTTGGAGCCCACTTCCCTTTGGGGGAAGAAGCAGGCATGAGGACGGGTGCTTGTGCACGAACACACATACGGAGAGGCCACTGCACGGGCCCCCGGGCACAGTCCCAGCATCAGGCAGTGTCCCTGGGCCTGTGTACGAGCACGCTGCCTTCCCAAGGTCCCCAGCAGCAGCGCAACCTCAGGGGACGAGTGCTCGCAGAGCAAGGAGGACACCAGCCAAGCAGGAACACTGCTAGAGCCGAGAAGGACAACAGCACACAAGAGCAGGCTCCCGTGGTGAAACAAGATGCTTGCAGTGGAGGAGTCACTGACTTGAGGTGCCCAACATCAACTCAGTGGCAAGGCAAGGCCAGCCCACCCTGACCTGGCAGCCTTGCACACAAAGGCCTGACTGCTGGCTCGTGCTCCCCTGCCATGGCTCCTCACCTCTCTGCAGCCCCGGACTGCTACCTCTTTTCCTCTGCCATGAGGGCTCCCAGGAGCAGGAGGTGGTAGCTCCCTGCTGCAGCACAGGGATGCACTACTGGAAAGCGCTTCTCGGAGCTGACCTCCCGCAGGTGGCCTGGCGCCTTTGGGCAGTGGTGGTCACTGCATGGCCTCCTCCAGCAGGAGACCCCAGGACCACATGTGTCCATGCCAGTCTCACAGCCAAGCACTCCGGTCTCATGTACCAGGGTGCAGCAACTCAGGACATCAGCTAATTGCCCTCCTGCCATTTCTGGTATGGAGAAGGGTGTTTGCTGGCAGATACAAGGGTTTTCTGAAACTTGAGCTCAGGGTGTTTGACCCAAAGCTCCACAGCATGTGCCATGAGCCCTCCCCAGCTGACAGCAGCAACAGTTTCTCCTCAGAAGACTTCTATGAACTCCACTTCTTTCCTCTCCCAGTCAGCCCTGCAGATGAGCGCACCCCAAGGTCTGAGAGGATGGGCCACCTCTACACCGGCAGGGTTTCTCAGTGGCATCCAGTGAAAGGATGATTCAGCTTACAAACAAGAAAAATCTTTTTTACTGAGAGCATGACCGAGCACTGGCACGGGTTGCCCACAGAGGCTGCAGAGTCTCCGTCCTTGAAGACCCTCAAAACCCGACTGGACAGTGTCCTGAGCAAGCCGCTTTATATGACCCTGCTGCTCTGAGCAGGTGGTTGGACTTGGCCATCTCCAGCGGTGCCTTCCCACCTCAGCTACTCTGCCATCCTGTGCTGGGCACAGTGAGTTTGGGGCAAGGTGAGCTGTCACCTCTTTGGAGGCTCTGACTATCCTGGCCATGTGAGTCTCCTGCGGGCCATGGAGACTGAAGACACTAACAGCAGGATTGTTCAGTTCATCACACTCGTAATGAGGTCCTAATTGTGGATTGTCAGGTCCAGGTCATTTATTAAAGAAAAAAAAGCAGGATAAACTTAATTAAACATACCCATGAAGGGCCAATGATTGGGAAGCAATATGCTCCTACAGTACCTTTTAGAGCCAGATCCCACACAGCTTCCTACCCCCTTTGCTTCACTCTGTCCTAACTTTTCTCTTTGATGTATTATATCTTACACCACAGGGCTTACAAGGGGGTCAGAAGAATCCCATGTGTCAAAACAAACTGTATTTTCAAAAAACCCAAGTGGAATTGACGTACTGCAACCTCTCTCTTTGTGCATGCACCCTGTGTCAGAGGACCAACACTGCAATGCAAGGAATGCAGAAACTGGCAGTGTCGGCGTTCAGCCTGCGTGCAGAAAAGCTATGTTGTGTGTTACGATATGTCTTTAATTTGATGATATAATTCGTTCCACTGACCTTCTCCCTCTCTAAGCCCACAGAACAAACTGCCTGCTTATATGTCACTAACCCGATTTAAAGGATTACTATGGTTGAAGGAACTGCCCTGCTCCTCCTTTGGCTGCCAGCAATGCGGTCTCATCCCTGTCCTTGGTAAAGGGCATGCCTGATCAGATCCAATAGTTGCCCTTGATTAAGGATGTGCCTATTTTTTCCTCCCTTCTTGCTCCCGCTTCCTTTGTATCAACTCCAATGCCTGTAAAGCCCTTTCTGAGGTAGCAAGGGCTAGCAAGCTAGCTAGTTTAACTCGCTAAACTAGCAAAGAAATACAAGGGGGGAAAAGGAAGAAGTTTTCTGCTCAGATAGTCACCTGTCATGGAAAACCTGATGAGCACTGAAGCACATGGAAGGGAAGGGATGAAATCACATTGCTGAGACAGATTCACTGAATATTTTGCTTTCTCCTCACTGCTTCCTTTCAAGGACTTTTGTTGTTCACTATATAACCATAAAAATGGCAAACTGAGTTGCGCAGACTGCAGGCAAAACTACAATCTGCTTTTAGTAGAGAGACAAGCAAGACTTGATTTTTCAGACTGTTCCACCACAAAACCCCACTGTCTTCACAAGCAGCCATGGGGCCAGCCCCATGGCCCGACGTCTGGCACCCAGGCCAGGGAACACACAGCTGGCTGCAGCTGGCAAAATCTCTACTTTCAGGGTTTGTCCGACATCATGGTGAGCTGTGGGAAGGGCAAGTGAGGAGGTTCCTGGCAATTTCTCCTTCATTACCTGCCAAATTAAGCAAGGAATCCCTGCAGCACTCATTTCACTTGCTATATTACTCCCACTCGCCTCCAGAGCAGGCCCCTTCTGTTGCACTGAAGGAGACCACAGACGCACGGAACAGATGCCTGTGACCACCTAGCCAAGCTTGACCGCTGCAGCACACACGCGTGGAAGACACATCTGAAACGGCACGGACAACCATAAACGTGGCGCTTCTCAGTTCCTGAGTGCTTCACTCCTTCCTTCCTTCCTTCCTTTCTTCCTTCCTTCCTCTCTCTCTCTCTCTCCCCTTCCCCATTTGGAGAACACAAAGTTTCAGCTTTGAGTTGGCTGGTTTGGTTTAAAGGCAAACTGGAAAAAACCCCCACTGGAGTCCCATGGTGTGGGATGGCATGGAGCTGCCGGGACAGCTGGATGCTGTGGCTCCACCACAGGGACCTCTGGCACCTCAGTTAGTGGAATAGCTGGTAACAGCAGCAGCTCCTGGAAGAGGATGGGACAGACACTTTGCCAGGGGTTTTGCACACACTTGCCAGGGGCACAGGGACTTCAGGAAGCATGGGCTCCATTCCAGGCTTTGGAAGGAAGCAGGTTTTGGGGGGACACACCATTATTTTTTAAGTTTGTCCTCTGTCCACTCACCTCCTCACACTAGAACCTTGTTACATAGAGCCTTCCTCACCTACTCAATAGCAGTCCCTGCTTCCCAGGTCCCACCTTGCCCAGACAGCCCGGGTTTAACTCTGAGGTCACTGTTCAAGTCCCAGTTTCATTACACACTGCTAATCCCATGTTCCTCCCACTATCAGCTGTCCCAGTCAGGCCCTCTCTGCCCTTCCCCATCACCGTTTCCCTGCATCCCTCTCTTTCCAGACTTGTCCTGTCAAAACATTGCTTAGCCCATCCTTCTCTACCCAAAGATGTCCAAATATCTTCTTCCCATCCGAAGGACTTTCTACAATGGCTGCAAGCTGCAGACTCTTCTTCGCTTTACTTCTCCCTCCCTGACCAAACTTAAGGGCTCTCCCAGATCTACCCAGCCCTCAGCCCTGCCTCACTTTTCCTTGCCCACCCCTGTTCTACCTCCCTGCTCCAGTAGAAATAGCCTCCCCTCCACACTTCCAGTCTCAGGAAGCCTCCTCCACTCAATCTACTACCCTAAAAGCTGCTTCCCTGCAGCTACCAGTTTTGTGGGTTTTTTTACGTGCCCCCAGGCCTATTCTCCCCAAACCAAAGCCATCTGACACCACATTGGCTTGAGCACCTCCTTTCTGCCTGCCCTTACAGGGCCCAACTTGAAGAGCTTGCACATTTCCCCAGATTTTAGATCCACTACAGCTCTCTCCTGGCTACCAAACATCCCAAACTCTTGCATACAGCCTCTGCACGTCCACAGTGCTTATCCAAGACAACACTTGCCCTATGCAGACGGTCTGCACCTACACGTTGAACACCGTGGACTCCATACACTCATTTCCACTGTCAATATCCTGAGTGGATCCCACACCTCTCCCTCACTGAATACCCATGCACGCACAGCGTAGCAATTATTTCTTATGAAGCAGAGTGACTGTATCTTTATTTCCAAATCATTGACCTTGACTAGGACCAAGGATCTTTTCCTTCCTTCCTAGTCCAGGCTTTGCCTCTTCTGGATACTAGTAAATTAACCCATTTCCACCTCTTTTCTGCTATGCTGCCAGCGGGATAATTAATGGCACAGGAGAAAAACTCCTGGTAGTATAGTTGACTGTTCCTGGGCAGAGATTTACAAGGAGGTCCTACTAAACCCCAGAAACATATTCTGAACTGCTGGTTAGGTGGCCAGCCTTTGGCTCTGAACTGCAGATGGCATGTATCCATCCACATATGACTCGCAGGCTGGGGCTTTATTATAGGACCAGTGTTAGGACTGGGTTGGCAACAAGGCTCTGTTGGAAAGAAGCTAACCCTCAGCAATGAGAAGACAGGAACCAGCAGGACCTGCTGTGGGCAATACTGGTGGGTCACCCTGGGTCTCAACTGCATCCTTGGGCCATCCCTGTTCTGTAGTAAAGCAGCTGGACCCTTGAGAAACTACCCTCGTCTCCTGTCCATTACATCCCTCCACCACCCATTTGCTGAAGATTGTAGGTGAAGCTCCACAGGGACAGCACCAGTTTCAGCTGCCTGGCACAAGGAGCTGGGAGGACAGCACATTCGGGAACAAGGTGACCACTGAAGATTTTAGTTACTAAAAATAAAAACCTCTGCTGACTATGTGCCAGCTGAAATTTTCTTCCCACAGAACCTTGGAAGAGTTAAGGTAGAAATGACACAGAAGACAGACAAATAGAAAAACAAATGCCGGACCCAAACAGCCTATAACACCTCTCTTTCAAAGCATAAGATCAGTCTTAGCAAAAAAGAAAAGCCCAATGCATCTTCTAACGCAGGGGAAACAGCACATAGTTCTCCCCTAGCTTCACTCTTTGAAACAGCTGAAATATTTTGGCTGAAGGCTTTCAAAAGTAATTCAGCCAGAGGCAAATGCTCAGCATGGAAAACTGCAGACTGAAACAAAAAAAATTGACCTGAAGTCAGAAATCGAAAACAGGGTCCCACAATGTGAATTGTCTTCTGTTAAAGGTGGGGCTCATGGTATCCACTATTATTAAGCTTGTCCCACATTTCCCATTGTCTTATTTTCCCTTTGTTCCTCCCCTTAAACACATAACAAACAGAAAAAAAGCTCAACAGCTCAAGGGTATTTGACATCCCTCCAGTCTCCTTTAGGCAACCACACCCTCAGCTGGAAACACAGCATTTCCAGGGTTAGTGGTGGGATGTTACATGACCATGTCAAACGAAACAGCAATGCTCTTTTTCTAATTCACAGCTCACAAGCACAGATTAAGTCCTGCATGTATGGAAAGTAAATACTGTTATTCTTTGTGGTGGCAAGTACAGTTTGTATTACTGTTCAGAGACATGATGAGTCTTCACTCCTGCAAGTAGGTTAACAAATATTAAAAAAATTCACATGGGAAGGAAGAGAAAGATTCAGTATTTCCCAATTTGGCTGCTAAAATGAAGTCTAATTACAATGTTTAATGGAATGACATGTTTCAAGCTAAGCATTCTACAAGGAAGTCATGAACAAAAGATTAAAAAAATACAATTCCAGATGGAGAAACCAAGACCCTGGGAAGCACTGGCAGGAGTAGAGGACAGCTCTTCTGTGACGGTTTTTGGCAATACTAGATCACCTCCTTGTGTTTCAGATCTTGCATTAGTGCATGTGCACACACAGGGGGGTTGCTCAGCCCCATTCAAAGTGGGATAATATTTACTTATGCTTTGCAGCCTAATAAATGAAAATTCAGTTACTTTAAATCAAGGCTGAAGAAGACATTAGCGGTGAATCCTGTGTTACTGAAGCAAACACGAGCTTGCTGATGACATCAGTAGAGCCGGCGTTTCATATCTGTTTTCTTTGGCTTTGAAATTACCCACATACAAGATGACTGTAGTCAATATGGAATAAAACAAAAGAAATATGGACCAGATTTACACGAGCAGACATTTGCCAGCAGAACCATCTACCAGCCACACAAAGAGGGAGGATTCCTAGCAGATGCAGTGGAGCTGACTTCAGTCCCCAACAAAGACAAAAAACTGCACTGGCAAACATGCATTTCTGTCACCGTAGCCAACTGGTGTAGATACTCTCCCTCCTCTGATAGGAACGCTGTGTTACAAATACACCAGTCCTACTACAACAGGAAACCACTTCTAGTGTAAAAAGAATTGGAAAGAATTCAGGGTTATTATTATGCTTATAAGAAACCCAAACATTTGACAGCATAGGAAACAAACTGCCACTAAAATATAGTGTTCAGCTCATGAACCACACTGGAATTCATTTTCGATGTGGTGAGATAACCTCTGCTATAGTACCATAGGCAGGACCCAAAGAGGTCCCTTCGAGGAGCAACTCTGCAAAGAGTTTCCTGGCAGGAAGACAAATTGTCTCACATTCAGAAAGGAAATGAGAGCATTAAAATGAAGAACCTCAACTTCTTCCAAAATAAGTTATCATCAGGGAAGACAAACGGAGCCTCAACAAATCTCTCTTTGGTGGCCTTCACCCTGCAGGATGCTGACTCTTGCCCCTCCTGATGAGGATTTAGCGCACAGCTTCCTGAAGGGTTCCATCACCACAACCTTGGGGCACCATCTGCAGAGCCCTGGTAGCTGTGTACTCCAGGAGACCTTCCTGTACCAGCTCTGAGTCCGTGACCTGCCGCTACAGTCTGTCTCTATTAAGCATCACCCTCCTGAAGCAGAAAGTCACTTGTAGATTGCTTTTTTGTTCTGGAGAGCCCACTTCTCCCCCACCTTGCTCGACCTCCTTTTTCCTCCGACCCTCGCTCTTCCACATATCTTGGCCATCACAAATGCAGAATCTGTTTATTGCAGATCTCATTTCTTATCGAAATCTTTCAACTGCAGCGCAGCACACCGCCCCCTCATTCAACCTTTCTCAGCAGAGAGCAGGGCCAGGCAGCACGTGAGCTGCCAAAGATTCACCCATCACGAGGAGGAAACCCGCGCAGCTCCAAAGAAGATAAACCTCTGCAAAGAGGGCTTGCATTTATTTATTTTTCCAGGAGGAAAGCTGCTCCCTGTGGGTGTGTGCGTGCATGAGTGTGTTTGTCAGGACAATAGGAAAAAGGACACTGGAGCAGAGCTGCCAGGAAACAGTCGGCCATCTGCCCGCGTGGAGAGCAGTTTTTCCTTTTCTTTTGTACTAAGAGGAATGTAGCTACGAGCCGCCATCCGCCCGCGCTGGGAGGAAACCTGAGAGGCTCTGCTCTGCCAGGGAGAGGAAGCGTGGGGGAGGGAGCCAGCCCGGTCCATGTGGTTAAGCGGTCATTGCACTCACAGCCAATAAAAGTGGGAAAAAAACCCCTAACCAAAAATCCCAAATCCTAGGGAAAACAGCTCTTTCTCCTCCGCCCTTTCACTCTCATGTGCAGTTCGATACTCTCTCCCTCCCAGGGTGATGCCGAGTGCAGGAACTGCTGAAGGGGCTTGGCAGAGCAGCGTGTCAGGAGGGTGATGGCCCGGGGAAACACAAGGGTTTCCCCCCACGCTGACACTGGCACCCCCAGACAAGAAAGCAAAACAAACAGAAAGTCAACTCACATCACCATGTTGTTCATCTGCCCGTGCCCTCCCAGTAACCAGGCATTTAGCAACCACAGCACAAAACAGCTTGAGGAAGGACCCCTTGCTCTTTGGCTCTCTGACCCAACAGACAAGGGTAGAGTGTAAGGAGTAAGTCTACTGCTTGTAACCATCCATACATTCTCCTCCGTTGGCTTTGGTACAGCTTCTGACTATAAAATAAAAGTACGTAATAGGAGGGAAAAACGATTTGATCTTCTGGTACTGTCAGACAAAAATGCTGGCAAGACACCACCATGGCTTGGTGGCACATTCTTCTGCCACCTTGCTGGCAGAAAAGTTCTGGGGAAATAAACAAATAAACAAAACCAAGAAGTTAAAGTTTTCAGAAGTGACTACACAACTTTCAAGTTTAAGACCCATTTTCAAAACCAACTGAGGATCAGATTTTTTTTTTTAAACAAACATTGTAAAAGCAGCTAACATTTTCAAAGAATTGTAAGCATGCATTACTTTTTCACTGGTTGCAACAGGAGATGTTGTCTAGGTATTGCTGGGAAAACTGAGAAAACATCTATCTGCATCTTTATGCATCTACATACCTGCAAACTCTGGCACTTCCCACAGAGCTGGCAGAACTTGCTAACGTGGGAGATGCCTGAGATAATGGGTCACAGTCTGGAAAAGGTACTTCCAGAAGAACTGATTAATCCAGACAGGCTCTAAAGAGCTTCCTCATGTCCTAGCAGCTCAGAAGACAGACAGACTGACCCAGTGACGCTATGCACCTAAGCATGTCCAACTCAGATCTGGACTGCCACCCCATGCGTCCCAGTCCCTTTCAGAAACGAGACTCAAATTTCTACATTCTGTCATGACTTTTTAAACATTTTACTTCTCATAAAAACAAAACTTTCACAGTGTGTGACCTGAAGCCACTTCCTTGGATGCTTCTCTCTCCAATGGATGAGAGACAACAGGAACAAGTGGAAACAAGATAGAGAGCTGATATAAAGAATTATTTTTTTTCACCATGAGGATAACACAGCTCTGGAAGAGCCCTGAAACATGTTGGAGCTTTTCAAAACCCAACCGGACAAAGCCCTGACCAACCCATTCTGAGCTCAAACCTGAATCTCTCTGAGCAGGAGGATGGAGTAGATTCCTCCTGCAATCCCTTCCAACGTGGATTATCCTATGATAACCTGTCATTGATTATTGTAAACCAGAGAATTCACTCCTATTTTCTCTGTGGAAAACAAAACAAACCACAAAAAACTGCAGAAAAATTCCCTTTCAAAACACTATGGCTAGGTGCCTTTTCCTCCCCAAGAGATATTTTTTGTCTTTCTCCAACTAACCAGCAAGCATGCAGTAAAAAATGGCTGCTAAAACAAGATACACAATTATGCTACCCCTAACATACTTTCACAGTCTTTTGTCCCTAGTATTTCTATAGTGTCTAAAAAAACTTCAACTGTTCAGTGGAAGCTATGAGGGAGGTTGTGAATCCAGCAGTAAGGCTGCCTTGGCAAATACTGATGAGTGCTGTAAATTCTCACTGTTAGAAAAAGACAATATTTTCTTCCCAAATTCATTCCACTTTCAGAGACATCAGGGCACAATTTTTTGAAAAGCTTAAAGTTAGTTCATAACTAAATTTAAAAAAACCCAAACAACCAAACCTCCCTCCCCAAAACAAAAAACTCTGAGAAATACTGAAAAGCATTTATTTGGAAGATTTGGGGGTTTTCTTTGCTGAAGTATTTCTTTGGGTTTCTCATGGCAGAAAACCTAGAAACTCGAGAGATATCAAACAGACGTATATTGTTCATTACTCTCTTCCAAGGGATGTGCTAAAGGCAATGCATACTCCAGAGGATTTTAATATCCATTGTTTACTTTCTTTCACATACATCAAACTGTTGATTAACGGAGCAGAAGCAGAGCACCCACGTACCATTTCCTCCATTGATTCCTGCTTATCTCACGACTGAAGCAGAGCTATTCTTACAGAAGCTTCCAATCCAGAGAATGTGCATCCAAGTTTTGTATTCCAGGGTAACCACAAGGGCATACTCCACCCAAGATGTTTGAATGTTGTCCTGGACTGGGCCCCGATACTGTTTATTGTGCACAGGAAAAGCTCATTACTACAAAGCAGCCAGCAGTGCATGCATTTCACAAGGGCACATTTTACAGGACCCAGAACAAAATATCAAAGTAGGAGTCTTCTGGAGTCAAACCCTTTGCAGAAGCCCCTGTCCCCTGAACGATTCAATAAACATTATCCCCTTTCATCTTAAACGCTCATAAACATCTTGTTCCAGTCCAACGCGAGGCAAAATCCTAGCTCTACTGAAGCGATTGATTTGACTCCAGTTATTTTGGTGCAGCTTGCATTTCACCCACCCAAATGTCCACATTCACCTCATTTCTGCTCCTCACCAACACAGGTCCACAGAAACCCAAGCAGAGCCCCCTCAGCTCAAGTCCATAAAGTCTCTCCTCAGGGGACAAGCCTTACAGGTTTTCAGGTGGTGTTAAAGAATACAAAGCTTTCCCGCAGGGTGAGTGATGAGGTCTCCCCCAGTAGGTGACCAGCATTAGGAGACATGTGACTTTCCCAGTACAACACCCTGATGATATGCAGGTCCCTCTGTGAAGTTCCCATCTCCCCCACCCCAAAAATATCATTACACACTCAGCTCTAAAGGTCTGGCTCAGGAAAAGAGGCTGTCCATAAATGTTTTTGTCCCCGCAGAAGATGGTGATTTTAACAAATGCACGTGTTCCCTAGCTTAGATCCCTTATAAACAGACCAGTTAGATATTCCTCATCAGAACCACCTTCTTTATGCAAAGGTAGAAGCTGCACCGTGTTGCTTCAAGTACTCATGGCTGAACATAGTGGATCTTTTGATAATGTCCAAATTTTCTTTACTGAAAAGATAATGTCTACAGACATTAGTGACAAACTAAACCTAAACTTGATCTTTTAGGGGAAATTCCCCAAACGTGTTCTTCAATTAGAATTAGGTTCTTTACTGTGAAATGACATTACCAACGAAAATTTAGCTAGATTGGGTGTGTATGAGTTTAACCTTCCCTTCAAAAGGAGCCACAACACTTTGTTTAGGCTTCCCCTCCTTCCCACCATAATTTTTTTGGAAGGGGAAAAAAGGAGGGAAAGGAAGACATGGGGCCAGCCTGCCACCTTTCTCCAAATAGTTCTTTATATAATTTTTTTATTCAACCACAAAACTGAAAAAGAAATACCACAAAATTTCTTCCAAAGCACCAAAAAGCCCCAAACCTCACTTCCAGGTCATTGCTGAGCCAAAGTTAATGGAGCAACAACAGTTGACGCCACCTTGTTTTTCTGGTGATCTCATCCACATACATCTCATCATGCTTCATCAGTGTATCACCAAGTTATGCTGACTCTGTGAGGCAGTTGCTTCGGAAAAGTTGCATTATACAATCTCCTGCTTAATTCTGCATTCAAGGATTTCATGGCAAGCCATACCAAAATCTCCTCTGTTGCAAAATTTGTTCACAAGCTTAATAAAAAAAAGAAGAAAGTTACATGTGCAACAGAGACGGTGAGACAGCTGAATTTTTTATTTCCTCAGGAAAAAAGAATGGGTTGGTGATTACTTGTTTCCAGGCCTTTTTTAAAGTTTCTTTTCACTTAAAAATAGAAAGAAAGAAAAATCAATGTAATCCAAGGTCAGGCTTGATTTTTCAAAAAGCAAATCTTTACCAGGAGCCTAAAGTAAAAATAAAATACTAACACTACTACTACTACTAAAAATTGAATGGAAGGCTGCCTTGAGTGTGAATGAGCAGAGGGACTGGGATCAGCATATGTTATTAGTTTGGTTTGATGTATTTATTCCTGAAGCGATTGTTGGTCAGAGTTGAAGTCCTTCACTGTGCTGACAGGGCAAGTCCTCTGTTTCTGATAACGCTTCCAGATTCCTTTGGATCAGGAAAATAATTTTACCCCATGCAAGCAAACATTAAGCAAGTGGGACATGAAGCAATATATTATATGTCAGAATAAGTTAAAGAAAAACAAACCACAACCTCATCAAATTCTGATGTTTTATGAAATTTGTGCCTTTTAGAGATGATCCTATTTTTCCTAGAAACACACCCAAAAGTGTCTTTCTCTGACTAGTGAAGGAATTTAGGAATTTAACAGGGCAAACCTTGGTTCCCTGCTGAATTTGTGTATGCTAAATCATCCTACAAGGAAGGTTTCCTGCTGGGCAAACAAGAGGATTGCAACGAGGCAAGCTTTAGCACAGACTAAGTGGCAATAGCCATCAGTGACCTTCACCAACACAAGTACAGGACTGTTGTACGTGAGGGGTGACACCATGGCAAAACTTCAACTTGGAGTCACTCGTAGTAATCTTGGGGGACAGAGACAGAAATCTGATGCAAAAAACAGTTACCACGTGTTAGTTTCCCAGGAGGAAACGTCTCGGGCCTCTCTCCGAGTTTGACAAAGCTGAAAAATGGCAGCCAGCTAGAACAGGGCTTCTTACATCATCTGGAAAAAGCTCAATACCTTACACATGTCTCTTCAGTAAGCTTGCAGAATTCAACTACAGATTGCTGCACATCCTGCCTAGCACGTCAAGGCAGGGAAAAACAGATTCTCAATTACAGCCTGATCCCAGGCTCCCTGAATTCATGATGAGCTCCCATGGACTTCAGTAGAGCGTGAAGGATGTCTCAGGGTCTATTTTTGGCCAGATGTTGATTTCTGAACTGCTACATGTGCTGGGAGAAGATGCCGTTCTCGATTTTAGTAAGAGGCATTTATTTCCCTTTGCTACTATGTCACTCTGAGCCCTGGATAGCCCAAGACTTGACTCTTACCTAAAAGAAAATGTGAAGCTTATATTTACAGCATGCTTTGCAGCTGAAACACATTGTATTTTTGTATGTGGAAAACATATCCATCTTCTGCGGGGCTTAACATTTTTAAAGAAAAAAGCTCCAATAGTCTGAAAAGTCTCTGCGAGCTCTTTCCTTTTTAATTTAGCAAGGTGATGCTTGGCTGACACTGGCAAGCGAACTCATATTTATGAAGTGCCCTCATGGTGCCCTGTGAAATTTGCCATTTCCCTCCATGACAGTCAGCTCTATCTATCACGAGAACATAATCCCCTGGGACAGGAGACCCGACCCCTTCACTGCTCTCCTCTGCAAACAGATGTGTGCACATTCCCCAGCTCTGTAAGTCACGGCTGGCTTTTGGCAACGAACTTCAGCAGCTGCACATCTGCAGAGGGGAAAAGCTTTCAACAAAAAATACAGAGGGGATCTCATCCTCCTCCCCCCTCCCACCGCCTGCAAAGCAAGCTCAGCATTTGTTTCTCTCCAGATGACACCCTGATGGGTTGATTTAATCATTCGCATATGCATGCCTATTCACAATGCTAGCAAAATACCAGGGCTGTGACAGCATCTCACCTGAACTGCTCACAGTAACAGGGCTTGTCAGCAAGCACTTGGCAAGAAGTCTCGCAGGATATTAAGAGGAAAGCAATGTTCAAGGACATCACTAATATAAAATGATTCTACAGAATACAGCTGGGTGTGTGAGAGACCATTTGTGCTGAGGAAAACACCTAAGCAGGTTTTTAATTTTAAGCCTATGCTCAAAGCCCCACTATCTTCAATTAGATTGCATGAAGTCCAGTCCAAACTTCCCTGAGCAGGAATGATGTACTGCACTGGGAGCCAAAGTGCTCTGCTGGGTGGACTTACGCACACGCTTAGACCTACACGTCTGCTTAAACGATCTGCCAAACTGGGGGCACTGTACAGAATATTTAGGCATAGCAGGATCACAGAAACACTTCACCACTTTTATTCCCAAAGGGAAATTTAATTAAAACACAGAGCATCCAGCCTTTTAAAATTTTTCTGGTTACAAAGAGCAGTAAGTCCTTTTCCCTTGAAACAGTCTCTCTGGTGGATTGCCAGAGTCCCCAGTAAGTTTCTGGAAACACAACTTACATGCCTGAACTTGGTCAGGAGCCATCTGCTCTCAGGGATCTGCAGGATCAGGAGTTTCAGTGCCTGGCAGGGTCTCACCCAGAATTCTTTCGTCCAATTCCAAGTGAGGTGGCACCTTTCCCCACTCAAGCTGCCCCTAACTATCATCAGCTCTCGACATTTTAAGTGTCTGGGCCAGATTTTCAAACAAGCTCAGAGCCAAGCTTTTCTGATTGCTTCTCTGAGACCAGATTTTCTGCCAGGCGGAGTCTCCTGCACAGATATCTAACCAAGGCAAGACATTCCCAAGCAAGGTCGGCACCCCATATGCTGAACTGTTCAGCAGATATGATTACTTACCGCAATGCCTAATAAGGAGCTGGGCATAGGAAAATACAGCTGCCAGCATCTACTTGCAGAACCTGTCTTTACACTAGTCTTAATCCAGATCAATAGCTCTCTGCTGTACATGTGCTAGAAGGAACAGGACTAATTAAACAAATCTTTATCAATACTAGCAATACTATTTTACAGAGGAGACAAGACTTGCCACAGTTAAAAGATGCCACAGTTGAAAACAAAGTAATGCCCCTCCAACGGCTCACGCAGCAGCATCTGCCTTATTAGTGGCGCAGCACCAGTAGCAGCTCACAAACTCCACTTCAGGCATCACAAATAGAGCTGCACAACAGCTACCTTACCTGTCTAGCTTGCTTCCTTTTGCCTTTTACTCTGATCTGCCATCGCGCATCTCAAAATGATCCATGTCCCATACCCAGACCTGTAGATGAGACCTCGTCAGCGCTGCACGTGAAGCCAACTGCATGAAGAACCCAGGGGACGGCCAGGCCCATCTGTTAGAGGTTTTTCTCTGCGTGGGTTGGTGTTTTTATTTTAACTCACTCTGCTTCTGGGCCCCTCTCTGTCTCTCGCCCCTCCCATCTCCCTCTCTCTGCTCATGAGGACAGAGTTTCCATCCTGGCTCTGGGCCAGCACATGTATGGGCAAAGGCAGCGCTCAGGAAAAGCTCCCTTTCATCGTATAAACGCTGCCAGTTCCCATCCCAGGAGCACAGGGATGAGCGAGAGCTTTGGCTGCAGCGCAGGGGACCTGAGGACCAGCACCTCCTGCCTGGGCCAAACATGGCAACCTGGCCGCAGGACAACCACCTCCTCTCCTGGCCCCAGCCCTGCTGCTCCTGATGAGTGACCCAAGGCTTTGCCCCAGCCACCCATGAGTCGCTTGTCAGATGGCCGACACAGACACATCTCACATTCAGCAAAGGACCACATGTAACAGCACATAAAGATAACGGGTAATGTTCAAGCCAAATTCTCATTTGCACAAGCGATTAATAAAAGAAAACCAAAAGACCCCAAGCAAATCCCAGGGGTGGGATGATGACCTCGCCCACATACAAGAAAGCTTCAGAGATATACTAACTCCTAACTAGTTTAATTAGTCAAAACTGACCTTTAATCACCACTGCAACTACTGAATCTGGCTTGGTACTAACAGTATGCCAGCTGCAGCTGGTTTCCCTAGCCTGGGGAGAGGAAGAGGTACTGAACAAGGGTGAAGATTATACGAGCACTCACAGCGTTCGTTCCAGCAGAACATTACTCTTTCAAGCTTCTATCTTTCCAGCTACAGTAGACTTCCCCTCAGCTTTACTGTGGGACAGTACTATTTGCAGAAAAGACAGAAATGTTATCAATGCATGTTACCTGCACTAAAGAAAGGAGTCCTACTGTTTCAAACTTCTTGCGAGGAAGATTTCTCCTGGGCCCCCTTTTGGGGTCTTTGTTGCACATATGTGGCACCCCACATTTGACCAGCAAAGATGTTCAGGTGACATATTTACCTCAGAGTAGTAAAACCCCAGGGGGTTTCCAGCATAGGATTATCCTGGCCATCACACCAAGATTATCACAAGAGCACAACCTCTGTTGGCAACTACCACAGTGGAGCCACATGATATGGTTCAGAGCTGCGCAGAGCAGTCTTGGCACAGAATCACAGAATGGTCTGGGTTGGAAGTGACCGTTAAAGGCCATCTAGTCCAACCCTCGTGCAATAAGCAGGGGCATCTTCAACTACAGCAGGCTGCTCAGAGCTCCGTCTAACCTGACCCTGAATGCTTCCAGGGATGGGGCGTCTTGGTATACACAAGGCTGACCACAGACACTGAGAATTAAAGCGATTCCATTTGCTCTTCACTAAAACCTGGGCTGAAATCACCAACAAACAGCATGCATATTCACACATTTCACCTCATGCTTTCATTTCCAGTAGTTGGTAAAGCTACGTAGAGGTGAAAGCCGGAGAAAAATCCCATAAGCAAGATAAGTTTGCTATTGTCCTTTCCATTGCACTTCAGAGCTACAATCAAGAAAACTCTGTCTCTTCTCCAGCCTTGTCTGGGTAAAATGGTGCTTACAGATCAGTACCCCTCAGATACAACATTATTTGAGCTGTATCCAGACAAAACTGGGCTCGCTCATTTACTGTCAGAACTCGCATAAAACAAGGAATCTCTTTCTAGCTACATCCCACTCCCTTCTTCCCTGTGGAGAGCCTTCTCAGTCCTTAAGGAGCTGCTATCCAAGTTCATTAAAAGTCCTATTTCAGCATTTCCTTCAGAGTAGAGGCCTCTTCCAGCCAGCTCTTGGGATCCTGCCAACAGACATATCAGCCACTAGTACTTAAATCCTTCCACTAAAAAAATGCTTCCCTAAAGAGCTTATACCCCTGTTCTGGATGCTTAAGAGAGCTGATCATCAAAATTAACCAGCCTCAACAAGAGCTTAAGAGAGGTTCTTCTCCACTCTCATGGGCTTAATGGTGCACTACAGAGCCTTTTTTCCCCTTGGTCTGGCCTCCACTTAGAAAGGAGCAGCTTCAGCACAGTTCCAGTCAGGAAATAGATGTCAGGTGCTACAAAGGGAAGAGAGAACCAGCTGCCTTGGATGATGCATTCACGGGAATAAAAAAAAACCACAGCACTTATCAGGCACTTCTGAAATGCCCAGCATCTCTCCATGTTTAACAGTCTGGTTCTGTTGCATGAAGATCTCATTGGCAAACTTTGGACAAGGATTGCATTTGTCTCTGTGCCCCCAGAACACTTAGCAAATCCGAGGTTTTCATTCCTGTCCATATGAATTAGTTATTATGGATGATATTCAGAATAACTCAGTGGAAAAACTCCTACTGAATTAAGATCACCTCTGAAAACCACAGCCTTGCAGCTTACGTGGTCTTTATTTATCATCTTCTTGTCAAAATGAACATTTCTATCATGTAAACACACCAGGCATGGGAGAACGACAAGCATATTATAAGCGCTTGACAAAGGATCTAAATGCCCTTCTTGTTTTTGGAGAACAGAGACCATCACGTGGTTGTCTCCGCAGACAAAATGTCCTAAAAGATTTCTCAAGGCAGTGAGCTGGGGACACTACCGAAAGCAGCACTTTGGGACACTCCACATACACTTCTGGTCTACAAGGAGGATCATGCTTGGGGATCTGAGCTGAGGAACAGGAAGCAACCTCTGCATGGACTGTCAGAACAGGGATGTGCCGAAGGCCAACCCAGGCTTCAGCACACAACCTTCTCACCCACAGGCAGAGGTCCCATGTGAGCCATAAATCTTTAGCCTGCTTTTTACATCCCGGGTCGCTCCAGCGCCCTTTGTTTTTAGTGCTTTCTCTTCCGTTTCTCAAAGAGACAGTGTATTACCCTGGGAAATCCTGTGGCTTTCCTCTCATTTCCATACTTAAGAGTTTTCAGTTGTTTCCAAGTCTGTCCCAACATGGTAGATATTCATTCTTACATGCTGAAACACTGTTTGGATCATTTTAAAAAACCCAACCACACAAAAAACCCCAAAAAAACAACAACCACCAAACCCCACAAACACTACCCCAATTACAACAATTCAGAATACAACACAAGAGTCGAGGAAACGCATGCCTTTCCTCTGGCAGGATGCCGTAACGACTCCCTTTTTGGTGGTTCAGAAACGGAGCCAGTACACTTTATTGGACTTCACTACCACACACCAAGAATGAGTGGCCAGTAATGTGGCAGCCAACATAGAAAACAACTTTTTAATCCACCAGCAACACCAGCAGCTCCCCTCCCAGTAGCAAATGAAAACCCCGTGGAAATCCTTCAGCTCTTCTCTTTATCCTCCCAGCTGAGCTCTGTGCCGCAGACACTCCTTTCCAAAAGGAACAACCCTGCTTAAATGGCAAGAGCAAAAGTGGCCAGGAATACTTCAGGGTCAGGAACAGCTCCCATACAACTTGCTGACCTGTCCAGGAAACAAACTGCGCTCTTGTAAAGAGCAGGATTAGCCCTTACTACCTGCTCCTGTGAGGCTCCAGTGCAGCCCCCAGCAGCCAGAAAGCCTCAATCCCCCCTAGACCATCCCTTTTCCAGCACTGAGCATGAAGAGCCAGGCTTCTTGGAGACTCCTAAAACCAAACCCTCTGAAAGCATCCCACATGCACCTTGCACAGTTTACCCTCCACTTTGCATTTGACACCCAGGGACCAAGGCGTCAGACAGCTGTAATTCTTCCTTGTTCCCTTCCCAGCTGCTGTTTCCCCCCGACTTTGTGCCTAATCCATTAGAAGCCATCATCCCTGGGTACCAAACAGGAAGGCAAGTTGGTGTTTCTCGCCTTGGGACAGGTGAATACTCTCGTGGATCCCAAGCAGGCGTCAGAAATGCCACCCTGTTAAGCTATGGGTTGCAGACATTTCCTCCTGCCGAGGGCAAAGCAGGAGAAAAGCAGGCTATCCTGAGCAGAAAGAGAGAAAAGCTAAGACCACAGAGAGATTCAGGGCTTTGCTGAAACTGAGGGGAACTCTGCAGTTTGCTCTGATAGGGCCTGGGCTCCCCCCAAAGAATTTGCTCAGCGTTTCCTTGTCTTTTTTGTTGCGGGAGACCGAGGCAGAGCTGAGTCCACCCACGGGCCTCACGCTGGGTGGCTGGGCTGCCCCCACCCCTCAGCACCGTCGCTCCCGAACCACTTGGCCCGGCTGTTTAGCAGCGGGGCCGTCGCCCTCCCCACGTCCCTTCGGCTCCTCTCCCACCCGCCCGCGGCCGAGAGCCGCTCTGGCAGCCGACCCGGCCCACCCGCACCCGGCGGGGACAGAGGGAGCAGCAGCGCTCCCCGTCCCGGCAGGAAAGCGGCGAGGGCGAGCGGCGGTACCTTCAGCGACCGGGAGGGTGGGCGAGGGTTCGGCTCACACCCCTCGGTTCCCGTCTCTAAAGGCATTAAAGGAGGAAGAAAAAACAATTTAGGGTCTACAGGGAAAAAAAAGAATTAGCGAGTTTTCGGAGCGGCATCAATCCCCCGCGCCCCGACCGCTACCACGGGAGACGAGCAGTCTGCAGGCGGCGGGGGCTGCCTCCCGGCCCCTCTGCCCGCTCTCCTCCGATAACCCCGGCCACTGCCCCGGCCCCGCCACGGGCGACTCCGCGCCCCCTACCTTCCTCGGCGGCGGCGGCGGGGGGCCGTGCCCCGGCATGGCGGCGCCCGGCGCCGGGCTGGCGGCGTGCGGACGCGCGGCTGGGGGCTCCCCGCCCGCCGCGCCATGCAGCGCCGCGCCGCTGCCGCCGCCCCCCGCCGGCACCAGCCCCGGCCCCGGCCCCGGCCGCCCTCCGGCGGGAGCACCGCCCCGCCCCACCCCGCCGCTATGGCAACCGCGCCCGCCCCTCCGCTCCGGGGAATACCGCGTCCTGCGCTGGCTGCCAGTCGGAACGGGCAGCCCGGGCCGTGGGAAGCTCGACAAGGCTGGGGCGGGGTGCACGGGGGTGGGGGACTGTGGCAAGGTCAGAAATTAAAAGAAGAGATGAGATGCGCAAGGCGCCTTTCGGGTTGCAAACAAAATATCCGAGGGAACGTAGAAAGTCTCTTCTTGCTACCAAACCCGCACCAGTTACTCCGACAGCTTCTCGTTGCTGAAGGAACCTGTCACAACATCTGATCAGCTCACAGACACTTCACGAGAAAGCCGCTGGCCAGGAAAGCCTCCAGCCTGCAAAACAATTTCCATCAGCAGAGATGTTCACCTGCGCAGGGCTGTAATCCAGCGCCCTGTTGGCACAGAATTTTACTTGGTCAGACCTGAGCTATCCATTAAAGTGAGAGAGGCATCTGGAGTGGAAAGTGGATTAATTCTTCCTACAGGTTTTTGGTGCCCAGGCTATGTTAAAAATATTAGAAAGGAGATTTTTTTTCCCCCTCCAAGTAGAAATACACAGTAACATACACCCAAAGCTGGGAACCAACCAAACTCCCAGCGTGAAAGGTCACAGCTCCCAGCCCAAAGCCTGCCTGCGCCAGACACTAGCTTTGCTTTGCTGAACAGCTGTGATGGCAACACGAGTTGCAGCCTCACCTTTGCGGTGGCAACGTTACATCCACAAAAGCTCCCAAAAGGGAGAGATGGATGATGTCGTCGTCAGCTGCATCCTTGACAGTGGGTTCGTGAGTTTCAATTTATGAAAGGCACGTACGTGTCTTTTGCAAAGAAAATGAGCAATCCTCTGTAGCCATGTCATTACAAACAAGGTGGATGTGTTGCCAGCTGACTCGTGAATAAGCAGGAGATCCAGCACGAGATCCAGCGCTGCCATCAGCAGCCCCTCTGTGGAGTGGAAAGCCCAATTTTCAGAGCAAGCCTAGAAGATGAAACAAGTTCAGCTCTACTGAGATACTGTCATCACCTCAGCAGGCTTTTCCTTTTCATTTTCTTTTGCTAGTAGTGATGCACCATTATGTGCCCTCAGATACTCCCATTACCCAAGCACTGATTGTTTCATTAATACCCTCGCTAAGGAAATCACTAATAATCACAACACGGCATCAGGCTACCACTAGAAAGCCTCAGCTTTTGCTTAAAAATAAAGAGGCCATCGCCAATTTCTCTTGAAATAGAAAAAAAAAGACAGGCAGCTGCCACGTTCCAGTGGCTGAAGTACTCCCCGCATGTGTCAGCCCCCTTGTTTCACCTGTAGCTTGATCCACTGCACTGGTCCAAACCAAGGTAGGCTCAAAACCCAGATGGAAAGGGTCTACATCAACTGTCAAAATGGATGGAGAAATGAAGGACACCGGCCTAAGCATGGGCCCCTTTCCTCTTGTCACCAGGCACCCACAGGGCCTGCATCTGTATCCCTGCAGGTGCCCGGTGACAAGAGGGAAGGGGCTTTCTCTCCTCCTGCGGTGTAGCCCAGGCCTGAGGGGACGCCCCTACTCAGCAGGCTACAGCTCAGGCAAGCTCTTTCCCTCACACGGCTCAGGTGCTACCTGGGAGGCGGGAAGAATCACCTCACGTTCTTTCCAGGCTCCCCCTCCTGTCCCTTTAAGGGGCGTGCCGCTACCGCCCGCCGGCGCTGATTGGCTGGCGCTGGCCGCGCTCCCTTCCCCCCCCCCCCCCCCCCCCATCGGGGAGGCCGTTAGCGGCGTTAACGGCGGCAGAAGGACGATGGTGGCGGGCCGTGCTGTGCGGCTGCTGCCGTTCCCGCGTCCCTTCCCTCTCCTTGGGCGGGCTGCCGGGACGAGGGGGGCGCTGTCTGGTTGGGTGACCGCGGGGCGCGGCGGGCTGCGTGCCGGGCGCTTGGTCGCGGTGGCCTTGGCGGTGCCCGCTGGGGCCGGCTGGAAGGAGAGGCCGGGACAGCGGAGGCCGGTGTGGGTAGGGGAGCGCGGCCCAGAGCGGTCGCCCCGGGGGCTGCTGCGACACTTTGGTCTGGCGCTCCGGTTGGGTCTGCGGGCTTGCGGGTTGTTGCTGCGTTTCGGCCCTCTGCTGCTGCTTTACCCCCTGAGCCGCTTGTGGCCCGGCCTGGGCGCCCTGTGGCTGCGGCTGCTGCGGAGGGCGGCCGAGGCTGCCGGCCCCACCTGTGTCAAGCTGGGCCAGTGGGCCAGTACCCGGAGGGACCTCTTCTCTGAGGCCTTCTGTGATGAGTTTTCCAAGCTGCACGTTGAGGTGAGCCCACACCCGTGGGGCCACACTGATGAGCTCCTAAGGAAGGCCTTTGGTGAGGACTGGACAGGCATCCTCAAGTTCCAAAGCCGGGAACCAGTTGGCTCTGGCTGTGTCGCCCAGGTGTATAAAGCCTATGCTGACCTCACTGCTATCTCCAGCTCCCAAGCCAAGGAGCTAGCACAATGCTCAGAGTTAAGATCCACTTTTGAAGCGTGGGAAGTGTCAGGCTTTAGAGGTTTCCTCAGGTGGCTGAGGAGGAGGAAGAGCGAGGTGATGCAGGATAAGAGGAGCAGGGAGGAGCTGAGCCCAGCAGACTGCTTCCAAGGAAGTCCTGTGAGTGGGATGCCCCTTATGGAGCAGATGGCCAAACCACTCCTGAATGCAAATCCTTCATCAGCCAGACATCTCACACCTGTAGCCATTAAAGTAAGTCATGCATCTGACTGGTAGATGTGGGAAAATGTGTGCTGGACAAGGCCAATTAGATTTTAATTCCAAGGGACATGTATAGGCTGGCAAGGTAGAGTGAGAGAAGGGATGCTTGTCTCCCTCGGTGTCTTTTCTCGGCACTTTGGTTCCAGCCAGCTGCAATCCAGGCTTGTAGTGGCCCCAGCTCTTCCCAGCCCGGAGAGCTTGAGTACGCACACCACCTATGGCACCATTTGACGTGGCATGTGGATACCAGAAAGGCCTGCAAGGGCCCAGTTTATATTAAAAGAATAAATATTAAGCTTGGTTTCACCTTCCATAAAATGAACCCCTTTTACTGCTCACATAAAGGAATCTGGAACAGATAAGTTCTCTCCAGCAAAATTTATTTAAAGAAATCTTATATCCAGGATGTTCCAAAAACTGGTCAGTACTGCATGGCATGGAGAGGGTGGGACTGCAAAAGCAATAGAAAATGGCATTGGATGAGACTGTAGTCTCCAGCACAGATATATTCCATTGACAGTTATAAAATGTTTCTTTACAACTTAATGCATGGCAAAATGTGAATTATTCTGAGGACTAGCTGCGGAAGCCTTGTTAGCTCCCAGTCTTGTAGGCTGAGTTCTGTCTATTTGGAATGTATCACTTGAGCTGATTGAAATGGAGTGTTTGGGGAGTTGATCTTGCCACCATTCATTCTTATGCAGGTCCTGCACCCTGGGCTAGTTCACCAAGTCCAGATGGATTTGTTCCTCATGAAGATGGGTAGCCACATCATTGGACTTATCCCTGGATTCAAGTGGCTCAGTTTGACAGAGATCGTGGAGGAGTTTGAGAAGCTTATGATTCAGCAGGTGCGTGCCATGCCATGGTCTCCACATACTGAAACAAAACTGCCCTTTGTCTTGCTAGTGGCTGGCTCTAACTCTGTTCATACCGCTACTTCTGAAAGGGCTAGATGAAGGCTTGCTTGTCAGTTATGTTCTTTCTTCTAATCAGTCATATAATGTTACTGTAGGAAAGCTTACATGCTCACAGTAAAAAAGCAAAGCAATGAAAAAAATTTAACAATCTTTATTAGATTTTTAAATCTCTTTTTAAGACTTTGAGTATGTTTTCTAGTGAACAGCCTGAACAGCTCAATAGCCATAGTCACAGTCCTTTTTGCAGTATTGTGAAAGATGAACACTGGTGAGAGACCTCTCCTTAGGCAAATAATCTCTCCAAACAAGCGCTCAGATGCATTTTTTCTCTTTAATTCTAGATATATGTTTGTAGTCTGTACTTACTGGTCATGTTTGTTAGCACTGAAGTATATATATTGGCATAACTAATATACTTTTACATGAGTTAACAATACATTCTATATTGTGTCATTATCAGACTCAGTATTGGTAAAGTTAAGCTTTGCAAACAGATCCGAAAACATGTTCTGACTTGCTAATGTCTTATAAAGACACAGTACTGAAAGGTCCTTACTACCAAACATACAAAGATTTTACTACAGGCTCAATTAGGCTTACATTTCTATTAAAATGAACCAATATCTGCTAATTTCATTTTTGTGTCTATATTGCAGAGTCTGAAGTCTGTTACAAGCTTTTGAAAGCCTTAATTCTTTTCTACTATTGCAAAAAATCTACACGGCAAATCTGTGTTGTAAACTGTTGACTGTATTCAGATGTGACTTGATGTCATTAGTACCAGTTTGGCAGAGCTTTTGGTGGGTACTCTGAAGACTGAGGATTAGGAGAGCATTTGATAGGCTTGTTGTAATTTTCTTTAATTTCTCTTTGAAAGAACAATAAGTATTCCTGGGATATTTCCCATTGCCAGATGAGGGAGGTGAGGCAAGGTTATCCCGCCTCCTTGAGCAGCATTAGTGGGCAGGAGAGATGCCCTTGCATCAAGGCGCTGGATCACTGAAGAGCTGGGGCCAGGACTTTGCGTAGTGGATTATTTTGTATGTGTTACATTAAATTTCTTCCTGCTATGGCTGCCTATCTGTAAAGTGAGGTTAGGGCTGCAGTTCTTCTACCCTGTCTGCCTAGCTTGCTATTTGGACAGTAAGCTTTGGTTCAGGATCTGTCTTACCCTTGAAAATAATGCAGTCCTGGTCTTTTTTGAGACACAGTGCCTATACTAAGAGTAACCTGTATTTTGAAGGTGCTGGGTTGTGAGCCATCTGTTACCCAGTCTGTTACTCTACTCTTCCATCAGGAAAGCTATAAGCATGTAAGAAGCATCACTCTAGTTTGTTTTCATTCTGGCTTTCTAACTAGTTTTGTTGGTATTGAGTATTGCACCATACAGTCATACTTTCATACGGGATCCTGAAGATCTAGTTCTAATTGCATCTAATTTCCAACCCGCTTTTTCTTTATCTCCCTTGAGATTGACTTACGCTACGAAGCCAGAAATCTGGAGCGCTTTCGACAAAATTTTCTAGATGTCGATTTTGTAAAGTTTCCAACTCCCCTTTGGCCTTTGGTAACGACTGACGTTCTAGTGGAAACATTTGAGGTAAGAATTGTGGGGTCTGGGAGCGGTGGTAGCTGTGAGAAGGCCCTTAGGAGAACATGCCAAGGAGATGTTTTTTGAGAAGGAGCTATCAGAGGCAGAAGGATGCTTTTCTCTTACTTGCTTAAAGAGATTGGTGTTCTTCCTCAGTGTCTCTTCCACTCTTTTTGTTTGTAAACAGTGCATCCCAGAAGACAGGTGGCAGACATCTCCATATAGAAGTGAACACTTGGCCTGAAACCAAGCAGATCAGCAGTGTCCAGCCACCATGTGCTTGCCTGTGCTTTGCAAACCAACACCACGCTCCAACTCTCCTCTGTGGTGGGTCAAAGCAAGGAGCTCAGCAATCTGACGCTTTCTGATGCTTGCCTCACTTCCCTTGTGGATGTTTGAGTCACAGACCAAAGCTACTCTCAGCCTTAGTTTTCGTGCATGTGATCCTGGCAAGAATATTTCTGCCCCAGGCTGTATCACACCCTTTCCAAAGAACAAACCCTTGCTTCTCTCATGTTCTCCATCACAGTAGGTACATCCTCTACTGAGCAGGTCCTTTCTAGGGTATTCTTATCACCTTCCCTCAACTCTGGGCACCTAGGTAAAGGTGTGGTTGAAGGTGGGGCATAGAGTGTGTTTGACTCCAGCTCTGTCTTTATTTCAGGAGAGTGAGCCTATTTCGCACTACCTGCGTGGAGAGATTGCCACAGAGCTGAGGCAGAGACTTGCAAAGATGGGCATGGACATGCTGCTAAAGATGGTAGGCACTTGGTAGAGGCTGGCAGTGAGGCTTGTTTTCCTGCAGAAGCTATTCAGTTGGGGTAATAAACCAATATGGCTAAAGAAAGAACCTGTTTCTTTCCCACGTGTCCTACCCTTCTCCCCATGGACTCAAGGATACAGCTGTGGCTCTGGGAGCCAGCTTGTGGATGCCAGGTATCTTGCGGTACCCCAGGACCTGGGCTGCTACGGCACTGAGCAGCTCCTGAACTGGCAGAGGGAGGGTCTGTGCTTCCTGTGCAATGTAACACAAGGTCCAAGTAAAGCCTGGGCTAGATGCACCACTGCTGTAGACGTTGACATGGAGTCTCTTCCACCGCAGAAGGGCGATATGCTTGCACACAGTAGGGTTCTCCTGTACAATTCAATCAGGGCATTGCTTGGGAAACCCACTAATCCATTTAATGAATATTCACATATTGCCCTAGTGCTATAAAGTGCAATGGAATTAGCAAATACCATGCTCTATGCAGGCACTATGAATGTGACTCACAGGGAACACAGCCACCTAGTTTCTTCATTTATTGACCCCTCCTCCAAAACTGCCTTTTTTAAGGAAGAACTAAATATGGAGTAAAGAAAACAAACCTGGCCCGATTCAGCTTCTGGCACTCTAATTCTTTTGTGGTTGAAATAATCACAAATGCTCTGGAAAGGAGTGTTGAGAGGTGACACAATTGGCTCATGAGGAGCCATGAGAACTAGTGGGAAGAGTTGCAAAAGAACCTCACAGTTCTGAGTGTGTGGGCAGTAAGTGTCAGATGAAATTCAGCTGATAACTGCAACATCGTACCAGGGCAATGGGGAGGGCTTGCAGTTCTGACTCTGTGTAGCATGACAGACTCTGAAATAGCTTTTACCACTCAGAAAATCAATGGTGGAACTATAATAGCTTTATGCTAATGTTGGATTCAGTGGTTAGGAGCAAAGCACACCCCCCAAATTTTAGGAGTAGAATTAAAGAGCAAAGAAACAACATTATGGCTGTAAGTAAAATAAATACCTGTTCATTGAATACTCTGTGCAGTTCTAGTCCCTCACTGTCCAGGATCCTCCATTTCAAGGGCTGTAATAGAACTAGAAGAGGTGCAGAGGAAGGCAGCCAGGATGATTACTGGTGTGGAATGGCTTCCATACAGGAATGGTGAAATAATTTGGTTTCTTAACTCTGGAAAGCAGAGAAATGAGTAGCTTATGATAGAGATACATGCAGTCATGAGTGCATGTGAGTGAATATGGATCTATTGTGTGGGGTTTCTCAGAACAATGAAGAGGACATAAAATTATCAGAGGTCATTTTTTCAGGCAACACCTAAAAAAATCCCCTTTTTTCACACAGCTCTAATTATTTATATGGCAATTGGACAAATTTGTAGGAGAAATCCATAAAATAAAAGATAGTCTCCTTGAGGCAGGAAGTCCTGCAGTCCCACAGGGTCAGGAGGGTTAGTGGGGAAATACTGTCTTGTGCTTGCCTTCTTGCTAGTGTTTTTTGCTACTAACCGCTAGCAGAGGCAGAAAAGTGCTACATACACTTGTTTCCTCTTGTTTTCTTTACTTTTCAATACAGTTGTAACATGGGTTGATGTCCCAGACTAGGCAAACTTAACCGTTCACCAAACCCCATGCTGCCAAATAGCAAATGGTCTATTCTTAGCGCGTTATTCTTTGCCAAGGCGTCCCGCTATGCCCCCAGTTTAGGGTTAGTGCTCATTGGCAATTACCATTCCTGCTGGGACTCCTGGCTGTCCTACCTGACCTCTAGCAAACACACAGGATTGCTTCACACAGTTTTGCTGACTCCCCTAGAGTGAGCAGCACCCATGCCATTTCACCACAGCTGGTCTCCAGCAGAAGCCATTTGCTGTGTTGCTTCCTGAGGTGCTGCACATTAGTAATGACAGCAAACAGACCAGAAACAAACCTCAGCTATTTGCCTGGGAGTTTTGACGTGGGCAGGTTTGGTTGGAATGAGCTGCTGTAAGACTTGCCTGTCTTCTAGGTCTTTGTTGACAACTTTGTCCATGCTGACCTGCACCCTGGGAACATCCTGGTTCAAGGCACGGCCCATGTCAGCACCAGCTGCAAGGAGCAGACAGCCATCGTGGACCTGTGTGACACGCTTGTGGTGGAAGTGCAGCCGCCCGTCAGGCGGCTCTGCCTGGTGCTGCTGGATGCGGGGATCGTGGCGGAGCTGCAGAGCGCTGACATGCAGAA
This sequence comes from Grus americana, assembly GCF_028858705.1. Classification (NCBI taxonomy): domain Eukaryota; kingdom Metazoa; phylum Chordata; class Aves; order Gruiformes; family Gruidae; genus Grus; species Grus americana. The sequence continues at coordinate 64,723,793 of NC_072852.1, forward strand.
CTTCCGGGCAGTTTTCACGGCTGTGGTCCAGGGACAGGTGAGGCCTCTGTCATGGGGCTGGGGAAGGCAGACAGCTAGAGATTCTGATGGCCAAAGTGATAGTTTTCTCTCTATTTCCCCTTACGATCCTCCCTAAGAGGGGAGAGGAGACTTGCTAGCGTGGAAGCTGTACCAGACACAGGGATAAGATGTTCAGCTACAGCAAGGAGGCTGCCAGAGTCAAGCAATTTCAGTGGCCCAGGAAACGGAAGGTAGTAAATGGGAAGCAGTAGCTGCCAATCCCTGGTTAGGAGTGCTTTGATGCAAGTTAGGACTGTCTGGGAGCCACTTGCGTTTGTTGCAGAATCTGCCAGGTTTTGCTAGAGAAGAGGAGGCAATGGATTAACATCTTGGTCTTCCACACAAGTTCTGTTCTGCCCCTTGCTGCTGGAAAGCCCATATGCCATCCAATTTTACTGTTGTGTCAGCATCTGTAGAGAAGAGGAAGCAAAACAGGTGGGGTGAGGGGGTCTGGCCTCTGCTAGGCTCCTCTGTGTAAGAGGAACTACTTTGTCTTCGTTCCCACTTACTTAAAATACACTCTTTAGAGTAGAGAATCCAGTGCTGATGTCTCCTGTTCATTCTGAGAACAAGCATCTTTGCTCATACTTGCATGTTGCTGTTTCTCAGCTGTGGGTGGGATGGCTCACCAACATACCTCAAGAGGGACGCATTCTAACTTGGTCTGTTTAATCTGCCAAAGCATACTGAGGAGTCGGTGCTAAACCGTGTGTTCAGGCCCATCCTGTGCTGCCACACGTACTTCTCAGCTACTGAGCAAAAACTGCAAACATTTGATTGCAAATCCTTCCTCGGTCAGGCTGGGTGCAATTAATGATGTACAGGTGAAAAGCTACACCAAGTCTCATTGCCAAACCTGCGCCCTCTGGCTCTGTATGTTGCTGTCAGACACGTCTTCTAAGAGGTATAAAGCCCCTCACAAGTGAAGCTTGGATATGGCTCCCCACCTTTCTCACCGAGCATCTGCTGGTGTAGAATGAGCTCGCTCTTCTTCCACAGTTTGCAAATGGAAGGTTGGACTTAGCCCATAAGGGAGGTTAATGTATGTCCTTCTTCACACCATTATCTCCTCTGCTAAGAGGAAAATGCCAGTTCTGTGGGTTTTATTCCCCCCCCCCAAAAAAAAACCTTATGACTGACTGAGAGATATCTTTGTTGCGTTCTACCCTACAAGGCATGCAAGAAAAATAAGCAAGGTTTTGCCAGATAGCAGCTAAGACTTTTGAACCAGTTCTGCTCTTCCTGCACCTGCTTCTGTAGATTCCTTGGGTCTCCATTGCTGGAATGGGAAAGCATGGCCCTGGGATTTCTCCGTGCAGTCTGCAGGCAGTCCCCACCAGGGACCTGTGCAGCAGAGGCCTTCAGGGATGATGCTGTGCAGCTCCCTGTAGGCCTGCTGGCACCAGCGATCAAATTCTGATTCTTCTTTCCCACTTGTTTCACAGGGGGAGAGAGTGGCAGAACTGATCCTTCATCACGCCCGTGCTAACCAGTGTCAGGATATCGAGCGATTCAAAGCTGAGATGGCGGAACTAGTCACCAAGGTCCGGGGGAACACCATTGCCCTAGGAAAGGCAAGTGCACAAACTATGTCCCACCCTCACTTACCTGTAATTCAGTGCAACTTGGCTTTTGGAATGATCCATGTGGAAGGGCCAGCTCTGATCTTATCAACACCACAAACCAGTACTGGGTGCTTCTAGTCTCTCAGGTGCAGCAAAAGTCCATAAAATCCTTTCTTTTTTCCTTCTTGTTAAAACCATGTGGGTTTGTTTGTGGGTTTTGGTATAGTGGGGTTTTTTTGCTTGTTAGAGATTTGAAAATAAAACCCTACATCTGCATTCCCCTGTGAGGAGCTGCTGAGCCTGATATTATAGCTTGCATGCTGTTAGCTAAGGCCAGCCGGCCCACTTCAGAGTGTGTAGTACGGTGGTATTGAGCAAATTGGTGCACGATGTGTACTGCTGTGAGGTCAGACATTCTCAGCCTTCCTGGGCTGGCAAGTAAGCGGAACTGTGGGTCACAGCTGAACTTGTCCTGGGTGGGGTGGGGGGCGTCATACCATGATGTTGGCCGTTGTCAGCCCAATAATGTCCCACCACCAGAACCAAATGCTAACAAACACTTAAAAGAATCCTGCCTGCCACTCATGCGGCTCAGTCTTGACCAGTTTTTTTGATCAGTTTTTAACTTCTTTTGTATTCCAGCTTCAGGTGGCAAATCTCCTCTCGAATGTCTTTAAATTATTGATGACCCATAAGGTGAGGTCCTGTCACTGTCTGCCTTCAATAGCTGGCAGTTCATTTGGGGAGGGAGAACTACTCGGAACATGAAGGGCTGACAAGGAGGGGGACTGTGGCTTCTGAAATGAACTACTAGGAGGGGGACTGCAGGAACACATCTAGGTGTTGCAGGCATAGTGTTTCTCAGGTCTTGGTGTGCACCCTACCAAGACCAATTTCTGTTTTGTTGGGTTTTGTCTTAATACTGCATTTAATGGTTGATATTATTTACTAAAAGGAATGTTGCTATAACACATAGTTTCTTCCTATCTTTTTTTATAGTCCCTTAGAAGCAAAAAATGAAATCTAATATATGTTCCACTTGCATATTATTGTATGCTTTCTTCCCTGGACCTCTTTCTTGACATGTGGTTATGTAACAGCACTAGGCCATTTTACTGGTTTGTTAGAGGCCTCAACAGTGAGGAGTTGCTCACAGAACAGAGACTCCTTCTTATAACGCATAGTATTTTGGGACAAGTTTCCATGGTTGCAAACAGCTTTGGAAATCAACAGAGCTATGGTGGCCTGAACTACAGGAGATGGGAAGGTTGTCAGCCACAGGGCTGCCCAGCCTGCAAAGGGTCCCCTAAACATTCCTTAGTTAGAGGTTTTTGTCATTAAGCTTCATTAAGCTTGTTTCTAATAACATGAAATGTAATTTAGGCCCTTACAAAGCAAGTCTTCCCAACTCCATGAATTCTTAATGCCCTGGTATGCCTGGCTGGGAACTGGGGAGTAGTTTGTTCACAAGCAGAACAGAGGATTGTTTCCCCTGTGATGTGTGTGGGTCTCTTGTGGCTATCTCAAAGGTGAGCTCCCCCTTACACAAGTGGATGTGTCCAAGTACATTGGATACTACTGCAGGTTATAACTACACTAGCAGTGGTGAGCACTCCTAAGCTCCTGCTACTCCAGTATGAAAGAAAAAAATAAATCCCATTCCCCTTCTTGGAAGGGAAAAACAAACTCTTCATTTCCCTTAGGGCACTTACCCTGAAACTGTTGTCTTATTTTTGGGCCTGCTGCTGGATTTCAGTGTATTTTGAAATTCCAAGTGATGGAGTTGCAGTATAGTTTCAGCTGCATGTATGCTCTCCCCAGCCTCTTCCCTTCCCTCTCAGCTTAGCCAGAGCTGGTACCTCTGTGGAATGGGCTCAGGAAAAGAAATGGTCCACTGAGTTCATTCAGTCGCTTATGGTTCCAGGTGAAGCTTGAGAGCAATTTTGCTTCCATCATCTTTGCCATCATGGTTCTGGAAGGTCTTGGTCGTTCACTGGACCCTGAACTGGACATCCTAGAGGCAGCTAAACCACTGCTCATCAAAACTGCGGCTTCTGTCCTTGAATAGACTCTTGTGGCTGCTGCCCTCTCACTGTGCAGGGTTACCTGTGCCGTCTGTGAGCTGACACAGAAAGAAGCTGAAGGTGAGAAGTCACACCTGTCTCTGGGAAATGCCATGCAGTGGTTATTCTCCACTAATGTTGCCTTCAGTCATTTCAGCCAAGCACCAGGCACAGGATGATTAGAAGGTCTATTCCAGAAACCAGGAAGACTTTGCACAGTTGGAGAGTTCTGACTCATTACACCGTTCTACGAGCTAATGCACTCTGGTAGTTTTTAAAATGACATATGTAGTTTAGCTGCACAAGATCACTGCAACCTGATGAGAAAAGCAGTCTTACTTGTCTAAAGTCTTTTTAAAAGATGTTCATTGATCAAGTCTGGTTTTAAATATATCAGGTTAAATATTTAATTTACTGACTTATCTGTCACTGTGGTATGAGAAATGATGTTCTGTCACTACCTAAGCAACTAATTCAGGCTGAAAAAAGCCAATAAACTTTTTTGTCTTTTGTACATTTAACTTCCACTTTTATTGTAGAAGTTTCTTGAGATCCTGCATGGAGTGGTCTGTTCTTAGTCATTTTGAATGATAAAAATGGACAAGTCAATCTGATTTTTCAAACTTCCATACTCTAGCACAATACTATAGGAGTTTGTATTATAAACAGCAAAAGAAAATATTTGCCTAGGCAGAAAAGCTAATTCCATAATAAAACCAACTTTTGGGTATATTTGTCTCTTTTTTTACCTTTAAAAAAAATCTTTTTTTTTCTCTGTATGCTTCCTTCCTCCCACCCTCCCTCTGCTCCCCTACTCTCATCCTAGTCAACTCAAAACCTTAACTAATACGCAAATGCTTGGGTTTTGTTTCCAGTAGTTCGCAAAACAAGGAATCCAAGTGTTTTCCTAGTGGATGGAAAATACATTGTGAACGTTTAAAATTAAATAAAGCCAGCAAAAGATCTAGATCATACATAGGTTTTACAGTCAAACATTTTAATAGTATTATTAAAATTATTTTATGGCTGTATTTAAATAGTGAGAAACTTAGTCTGTGAATGATTGGAAATACTGTAATACTAAATCTATTCCCAGATATACTATATGTGAAATTGCAGCAGTGGTCTGTTTTCAGATGGTTAAGCAATAAAGAGAAAGTACATAAGCAGACAATCTGCTGGTTTATGGTGATTATAAAATAATGATTAATGATATATAAATGAAATCTGAAAAATAAGTTGAGATTCTGCCTAATATATTTCATGTACTTTCCATTAATCATTACATGTTCCATTTCAAAATGCTTAAGGATGAAAGCAGCAGTAGAGTTTAATATCTTTTAAGTTTTAGGCTTGTTTCTCTAAGTCTGGTTAGACTAGTAAACTCGTAACTAGGTACACTATTGTCCTAACTAGCACGATTTTGCGTAGAAGAGAACTCAGAAAAGCAAGCAACCCCCAAGCCTTACATTAAAGAAAATCTCCATGTGCTGCCAGCACCCACTTCCACTCAGCAGTGTGTGTGCCCCCTCCCGTTTCCACCCAGCTGGGTGGGTAGGGGTGCCCGGTGCAGCACTCAGATGCGGTGTGTGCAGCCTGGGCCGGGTCCATCAGTTAGGCAGGTCATGGGCACAGCCACCCGTGTTCTTGCTGAGCACACTTAAGCCAACTTTTCCAGAGGCTAAACAGAGCTTAAACCAAATGATAGAATTCCATGTCTAAAATGCAAAACTGTGCTTCACATGTACTTTTCATATATGCAGCAAGTTATAATTTTTTCAGGCCTTAATTTAAACAAACAAAATGTCAAAGTCTTCTCTTTAATAGGTTCATCTTTCTTTCCTCCTCCTTTTTTGAAAAACCAAAAATCTCAGGAAGGTTTATGTGTATTATGGATCCTAAAGTTAAAATTACCCCTTTCAGCTATTAAGGCCTTAGAATAGTTTGTAAACATCTGGATGAGAGATTAACTTTGTCTTCTTGGGGAAAGCTGAAAGCATAACCTCTCAGTTATCTCTGGAGGAACGCAGTCTGAAACTGCTGGTCATTCAAAAGATTTGGCAGAATTTCAAAGGAGCTCCCTTTTAAAAGTTTTTGTAATTTTTTTTATTTAGAAATGGCTGTTATCACCAGTGCTGTGATCCTGTAAAAGGGGTAACTTTTTATAATACTCATGCTTTTTGCTGAATGATGTGCCAGAAAATGTGTAACATTTCTAAGTGCACACAGAATGGCAGGTAGCAACATTTAAATTTTGTTATTTAAATAGTTTGGCTCTAGGTATCACTTAAAACAAGGTATCATCTCAAATATTATATATATTTTAGCATAATTTTGTGTAATAAAAATACTCTTCAATACAGCTCTGACTCCGCTCCAGCAAATTCTGCCATGTCCATTCTCCTTTCCTTAATACCAACGTGAAAAGAACATTACATTTCTGGCTGCCCGAAGCTGAGAACATTCTCTGTGACACAGCTGCTATATTTGGTGCCTCTGATGATATGAGGAAGAGGGACAGCCCTTTAGGATGTGACAAGCATAACCTCCTCCTCCCCTCTGTGAAGGAAGGCACCTCTGCTAATCAGAGTGCATTAAAAACCCCTCTTCTCCCCTGCTGCAGAAAACTGTCTCTTGAAGTGCCCGTTTCCTTTCAGGAGAGGGCAGAAGCCAGTAGCTTGTCCGCAGTTGTGGCTGACACCACATGCTTCACTATGGAAGTCAGTAATCCACTTACTTACAAAATCATGGAAGTCATGAGCAAGTTGTTGCATTGTGGACTCAGGTGGTAACTATGTTTTACCCTATAGCCTGAATGGGGTACTCTGTCCTCCTATAGCACTACTGGCTACCTCGGTTTCTTACACAATTTGTTAATTGTCAATTTACAAACTCATTTGTCTTTGTAATGTTCTCCTCATTTATTCATGGTGAACAAAAAGTCTGTTTATCCTGACTGGGCGCCCTACATCTGAGTATCTTTGTGACATAAAATTACCTGCTTTTGGAGACAACCAGCGTGAAAGTGAGAGCATAACCAAAACAGACCCCCAAGCCCACCACTGGGTTTGGTGATTTTCCAAAAAGACAGGCATTTTTGTCTAGAATGCCTAGAAAGGGTAGCTTGTCACCAGAAAAAAAAAAAATCTTCCTTTTTGCATTTTGGGTTCCTATGTCATTCTTCCTCTAGAGGAATGGCCTACGTATTCCAAGCAGTACACACACCCTGCCAGTAGTAGATCTACACTTACCTGAAGCCCAAGCTGGAGGGTTCCAATTTGTCTTACCAGGTTTTCTGAAGCCCCCCTCACGTCACTGGATCCCTGCCCTGTCCTCTGAAGCAGTTTGGCAGGAAGCAACGCAACTGTGTCATATGTATGGGGACTCCTTCCCTATGGATCTCTGCAACTCATGTGCCATGGGACGCTTGGAAGAGTCAGTTGTTAATAATGGAAACTGCAGGGGATAATTTACATTTTAGCATGTACATTTTCATTGCTGCAGTTGTTTGGGTTTTTTTTGAACATCCAGCTGGTCTCCAGCTCTCCTTCCCCATATTTCATGTAACGCTAACATAGCAAGGTAAGTTGTACGACAGCATCGCATAACTACACTTCCTATTTTATGTGGTCCTTGACCTCAAAGAAATGTGCTCTTCTGGCGCTGCTCTGGAAGAACCACGGCAGGGCAGAAAGTTCCCAGAGTTCCGCAGCGGAAGCCTTTTCAGGCCTGTATTTGATTTCCCTGCAGGCTTGTATGAGCAGGACGTAACCTGTGCCTGCACTTCCACCCCTTCACTTGGCAGAGGTGGACTAGAGTAGTAACTCCAGAAAGAAAGGTATGTAAAGGATGGAGCGGTGAAAAGGTACTCTGGCTGCAATGGAAGGGAGAGTAAAGACTTCTCCGGGAATCATAATTCCACTTGCCACAACTGCACTCAAGCACCCAAGCTCCAGCACACTGACTCACACCTACAAGATCCAGAGCAGGTCTGTGAACTGCTCGAGGACCTGCTCACGCACTCCACAGCTTCCTTACGCTAGCAGTGATGCTCGGAGCATCAAGAGGTTCTGTTCTCTGAGGTACTGCTGGAGGTCACAGAGTTTTTGGCCGCCTTTTTCCATCTTCTGGCGTGAACGCTCCCTGCTCTGGAACACTCTCCCTTTTGCAGCCTGGTGTTGGTTTTGTTGCCTATCCAGCTCCTGTGATTCCTGTTCCAACATTTCCTGCCGTGACTGCATTCTGCTCCTGAGAAAATCCTACATAAAAATAAAGACATTTACAGTTGTACAGTCAGCTTTCATGCTGAATTTCATCCACAGTTGTCACTGGCAGGTCAGAAATGGGTATAATCTACGGAAATTCATTCCTTGCATACAGAAAGACACTTTCTACCGCAGAGACAGAGAATTTTACTTCCCATCTTTCATCTTTACGCATGTGTCAAAAAAAATGTTACCCTTCATTTATTTACCTCTAAATGATATAATTAGACACACAGGTGAAAGACAAATACTCTGGATGGTGCCACTGCTGGAAACAGGAAGAACACTTCTGAAATTGCCCTTACCAGCCTTTCTTTCTCTTGTTCAAAGCTCCTTTCATTGTGTAATGCCTGCGACTTCTCTCTGTGCAAACGCTGCGTCTTTAAGAACTGCATCCTCTGATTTGCCTTCCTTTTCTCCTCCTCTGGCAAGAAAGATTCCTTCCTGCTCCTCTCTGCCCCAGCAGCCTGGAGCAGTGCCATGCGCTGCAAAGCTCTGTCTTCGTGCTCCAGCTGTTTCTTCAGCCCTTGCAATGTTCTCTGACGCAATCGCTGCCTGTTTCCAAAACAAAATTTCTCAAATTTCTCAGAAGGAAAGAGCAATAAAAGAAAAAGTGCATAAGACACAAAGCAGATATTCTGGCAGCCTCTGCTTGGTTAATATTCCGGGACTCTTTGATAGGTTATGAGGGTTAAACCTGTGTCCTAAACACAGGTGGCAAAGCCCCCAAATGGGCTGGTGCCTGATGTCAGGTAACCGCAGTCATCTGTTCACCTGACTGCATACCCTGGTGCAGCTGTGAGTTCTTGGCCCCGAACACCAGGAACCCAGGAAATAGGTTGCATGGACAGGGCTGTAGGAGTAATTTGGACAAGCAGGTGGCTATGTGTGTTGGTGGTGGAGCCATGGGGGCGACAGAAGGGATGGAAGGAGGTGGCTCATGGGGGCAAGGACCTGCTAAGCTTAAGTGGACTGTGGGGCTGGGGGCAGGGAACAGGGGTTTGGGAGGCAAAAGGACTTTGGGTCTGAGGATGAGATTGAAGGGAATTTGCCCTTGGAAGTAATGCTAAAGGCGAGGAGTCCATGTGTACCCACTCGCCCAAACCTCAAGCGTCAATTTTATTCCCATTAGTAAACCACCATGTGCCCTCTGCAGAGACTAGCATAAGGCACAATGCATGATGTTCAGAGACTGAGCCAGAGCACCAGGGAGTAGACATTACCAACCTTCCGACATTTACTACAAAAACCCGTTAGCTCCTAGGTATCACCTCTGGTTGTCCCTGCGCAGCTGGCGTCGGATGCCATCTGTCTCTTGCTGCTGCTCCCTCTTCAGCTGCCTCTGTTTCTCTTGCCACCTTTTGTGCTCAATCTTGGCTCTGCTGAAGTCCATCTCTTTCCATCTCTCCTGAGATGCACCATTAAAAATTGATTTCTAAGAGAAAAAAAAGATACCAAACCATTAATCTCATCAGTATATTTTACTAATGCAAACTGTAAACCTACAAAACCAGAACAGCTTAGTCTTCTAATGTCACTCCTGAACTCTGGAAGACACACAGGCTCATGAATACTCTAGTTGTGCTTCCCATCCATGAAAACACCAAGTGTGATGCTAAAACCTCTACAAAAGATTAGGCTTAACTAACAAAGGCGTGCCTGAAAATTGAGTTTTAAGAGTTCTTTATAAGTCTGCAGGCTGTACTGTTCTGGTTTGTTCCGGTGTTGAGCCAATGCTTACAACTGCCCAATCTTTGTGGCAGCTTCTGGATTGCGTGGAAAATACAGGTTCTGACCACAAATCGTATTACAGATTCCTTACTAGATTTTATTAGAAAGATAAATATCAGCCTCCCTCTGGCCAAACACAAAATCTTCCTGGAGTTCTGTGCAGGTGTACAATTCTTCACTTCCTGTTGTCTGAGATTTCTACCCACAGTCAAGCAGTTTTTGTGTTTTCTTCAGTAGTAGCTGCATTTCAATGGTGGGCAGTGTTCCTAACTTGCATTTTTAAATGCACTGTGCTGTATAAAGAGATGAAGGAGCACCTACAAGGCATCTTTTAACAGCCATAGTGCAATATTTATTTCTTTTGTACTCCTTACAGTGCTCTGTATGAGGGAAGGAGCAAGGAAACATCACCAAAACTTAGACAGGCATTCCTGTTTACACTGCTAGAGCTGTTTGGGGCTGGAACAAAATATTTTCCTCTCTCAAATGCATTCTCTCTTCTCCTATTCCCAGCTGCAATTAGCATGTTCCTGCCATTAGCTGCTCCTCTGCAAACAGAATGTCTCCTTCCAGTTCTTTCCTGAGGACATCTCTAATACCACAAGCTGGAAAACACTACAGAACCTTCAAATAATGTCCCTGCCAGTCTCATGTAACATTTTGATTGATTTCTCTTAACACATTGATCTGTATGGCTTCCTAGGGGCAGTAAACACCTTTGTTCTCCAATGTATTGCTATTCTTTGCAAAAATTGTACCTTGTGGGTGGTTTGTGTTTAATGACATATAGAGGGAGAGACCAAAGAAAGAATCAAAGGTATTTTATAGGTGGGAGGTGAACCAATGCTGTTTTCCAGCAGGTAAAGGACTGGCCTAAGGATTAGGAGACTTGAAGTTCCATCCCAGCCCTGACAAGCACTCTCTGCTAAGGGATTCAGCTGACTACATAGACTTTCTCTTTTTTGTTTTCAGTATCTGTAAAAGAGGAATAATTTTTTTGCTATCATCTAGTAGAGCTGGCTGAGAGGTTTAGTTAGAGAAGATTAGATCTGAAATAAAAAATTGTATCAAAAGTGCTGAGTAAAAATACCAGAAGCGCCCTGTTCCTGTGCAACACTGATTCCCAAGCGGAAACCTTATGCTTCTATTTATGCATAGCCATTCTTCTACATAGGCATAATTTTTGTTGCAGTAAAAACCTTTGAGAAAGAGATCAAAGGAGAGTATATTCTCACATGACATAAACAAATCGCTTGATCCTAATAGCTAAATCTCATTTGGACGAAATACTTACTGTAATGCTTTTGTCTTTTGGAAGATTTAGAAGATTTATGGATCTCCTAGCCTGCGCACTGGAGGTACTGTGTGGTCTCTGCACATGTAGAGCTGATTTGATGGTCAGGCTATCTTTCTCTAGTGATTGATTCACTCGGTCAAAGAAGCTTTGGCGCCTGAAAGGAACCAAAGCACAGGTTCCCAGAGAAGGGCTCCTTTGGGAATGTGGGATTGGAGCTTCTGCCACTCTGGACTCAGAGAGACCTTTCGAATAAATTAGGGTGAGGACATAACAGGTTACAGACAGCTTATAAAAAGAAAGCAAATTTAAAAAAAAAAAAGTCTTCTCATATAAAACATATTCAAGCAGGACCTTTATAACTTAGTACCAACATTTTCCTCTGAGGAAGTGGGACATTTTTCAGTCTCCACAAAGCAGGTCCCAGCTTTCAAAAAACAAGCTTGCCATTTTGCAGTCAAGCAAGAGTTTTGCCTGGTAACACAAGATCACTGACTGCACTTACAGCTACTCAGGCTAAGGGGTTGTTTACATGATATTTCACAGACAGACACGAGCTGCTTCTGCCAATGTTCTGAGACAAGTAAAAATGATAAATTTCTTGATAGTGCAAAGCCTGAGCTATAGATCCTGCTGAGAGACAGGAGAAATTAGCTTGGGCACAACACTGCTAACAAGCTTTTGGGTAACTGAGGACACAGGCAGAGTTTGCTTACACCTTTCTGCTAAAGACAGTGAGGACCTGAGTGGCAGTTGTTGCATGGAACGGTGCTGGAGCACCAGCTGGGAGGAAATGTGCACTGCTGTTTGACTTTTTATTCTCCCTCTACCAGCAGTGACACTTGGAGAAAGCTTTCAGAGTCCTCACTTAAATGCCTGCAATTGTCACAAAGCTAGCTTAAATGAGAACAGCAACAATTGCATTAAAATCATGATCCGTCCCCTTTTGGATGAAAAGGGAATGAAAGTTTACTCAATGACATTATAAAGCAATCATTTTCAGCACGGAGAAGAGAAGGAGTGTTCTGCAGAACAGTCCTGGTGAAATATTTTTGCTAAAGGCAGACATAGGTACAGTTACAGATTAACTTTTAAAGAAAGGAAATTTTATAATAAATAATATTTATAGTGACCATTATGATAAAGGTTAAGAAAACTCAAAAGCTGCTACTGCAGTAGCAGCAGTCAAAAAAGCCAAGACCCCCCCCCCCCCCGCTTCCATCTGAAAATACTTTCACCTTGAGAAGATGAACAACTACCATTAATACCTACATATAATGATAATATATTATAGTGGCTATATTCAGCATGGCATTATGGCATTTTCTTTTGAAACATCAAGAACTATGGCAACAGATCTTAGACATGATATTGTGTGGCAAGTCTTATGTTTGGCTAAACCAGCTACAATTTCATTACCATGTTCGTGTTTAACATCAGCCTTGGTTTCAGCATCCTGCTGTCTGCTGTCCACTTCTTCCTTGTAGACTGTCTCCATTAAGCAGCTGTCTGTGTTGACAGCAGTATCAACCATGGCATGAACCATCTCCCTCTGAGGACTCTAGAAATAACAAGAAACGCAATCATAATCCAGACCTGCTAAGGAAAAGTACAGGTTCGTTTCATGAACTTACGACGTAAGATGTGAAGTTGCAATTGAAGTTTGAGAAAGAATTAAAAAAACTCTGGGGGAGTTCTTTAGTAAAGAAACAAAGAACTCTAAGTAGAGAAATTTCTCATCACTTTGTGGGTTTCTCTACATCTTCTAATGACTTAAAAACCGGCAGTGCTTCTGCCTAGAAGGGTCCAAACTGGTACAAAACAGATCAGGCCAGAGAAGCTCTGGCTGAAAGGCAGTCACGTTTCTGGCACATGCCAGAAATCAGGATTCTAATCCTTGCAGAGCAATGGAGAAAAGCTTGGCAGTAGCTGGTGCACATTAACCTCCTCCTTACTGATCCTCATGCAGTGCCCTGTTCACAAGCACCAAATCAACTACTGAGGGTCACAAAAGTCTCTTTCGGTCTTTGATTGGGAGAGGTGATGCCTCTACCATGGGTGGAGAAATATCTTAGTAGCATTATGCCAAGGACTGCCTTGGTATGAAACAGTCCTTACTGTAACCCCTATCTGGTGTAAAGCCTTCTGCCTGACAATTTTTCCTGCCTTTACCTCTGTCACACAGAGGGAGGATGTAGAGGAACTGGGCTATGCAACGCTTTTTATGTTCTGCATTGGTGGAAGAGGTTCTAGGAGTATGTTCCAGACAGTGACAATGACAGCTTCTAGTTCTTTCCCAGGTCAAAGCATCAGGAAGACAGTGAAGAGCAAAGTCTCCCCATTCTTTTGCAGGCCTAAAACCTCTAGTAACTTTTTGGTACCAACAGCAGAAAACTTGAGGTAACAAAGCAGCCATTATACAAATAGCAGATCACATGTTAACAGAAGAGCCAGAGTGAAGCACTTTTTACCTTCTTAGGTTCTACAACATCATTGTCCTCTTCCAAACAAGACTTAACATCTTTTGAAATGTTTTCTGTCTTCAATCTCTTATTTTCCTTTTTCTCTTCCTCTCTGGAAACACTTTCTGAAGTCGAAATCCTCACTTTAGACAGTTGCTCTTCTATTTTCTTGCTGACCTCTTCTTTAGGCAAGCTTGTTCCTGGGATGAAGGCATCTTCCTGCTGCACTTTGCACCCTGTAGGCCGCGTGGGTTCCCAGGCTTCAAGGCAGCAATGGGGAAGCGAGGTACACCTGCAGCTGCACTTAGCACATGGCTGAGTCGAATACAGACCCCTTGGCCAGTAGTCCAGGTCTGTGTGACCATGTCTGTAATGGCCTGAGGCTCTATAACCTGGTGTCACGATGTATGGGTAATCCAAGCTTGAATCTACCACCATCTGCCTGGCTGCTAAAGGCATTTGCAGTTCTAGGATGATGCGTTCGCTTAAGGGCAGAGGGATCCGCAGAGCTTGGTAAGAAGACACCTCCTTAGTCCGTCCATTCCAGAAATTCACAAGCACTCCCCTTCTGTTGTATCCTGTGCATATAAAAAAAAAAAAAAAAAGGCAAAGAACGTATTAGAAGCATGTCAACCTGCATGATTTATCTCTCAGAAAGCAGGAGATAAATGTAACAGCTTGTGTTTCAGACAATTTTGTAACAGCTTCCATGATTTTTTCTTTATAGGTTTAAAATGTGACCTTCTTTTGAACTTCCTCTGAAGAGACAGCAGATAGCAAAATTCTCACTTGTCACAGCGAGCCAGGATTTTACCCTGCAAAAGCTGGAAACTAGACTAACGGATAATCAAGTGAATACTCATGAGGGTCAGGAACTTTGTTCTCCTTGTCTTAGGAGGACGCCCCCCCCCCAAGGCCCTACATTTTAGGAAGTTTTCACTCACAGAACAAAGCAAAGGCTAATTCTAGGAGCTGCATTAATTCTGGCACTTAAAAAGATCAGGTTGCTTAGTGCCCACAACAACAACAAAAAAAAGACAATGAAGAGAAACCAAGCAGCAGGTCCTGAATTCTCTCCCTGGTTGAGACTGTTCTCTTTTCTGTACTGTGACCAGCACCTTTGGCAAGTCTAGCACTATTAAGAAAGTCAATACCCCATACCTAAACGTGACTCCTTGTTCTCCATAACCTTTAGCACAGTGCCTGGGCCAAAACGCTCAGCTCTAGCCTCCCATGGCGCCAAGACCCTGTCTCCTGGAGCAAGAGGCTGTTGCCTGGCATCTTCGTAGTGGAGAATGTCATAGAGAGGTGTTTCCTGCATGCGAAGCTGTACCTTGCCTTTCAGAGTGTGACTTTTGTCAAACTCAATTAAAAAGCGTTCCCTGGAGCTCTACAAGAGGAAAACATGCGGTTTGCAAGACAGACATCTGGGTCCAATTAACAGCCAAATATAAGTGCTAAGAGGGAAGTGGCAGAAATCCCAGGAAGCGGAACGTGATCTGGGAATGTAGCTTTCCTCTTCTACCAGGTTGTTTACTGTACTGTGTCCACACTGGACTTTAAGAGTAATTAAAATAATTAAAGCAATTAAATAATTAAAAAGCTGGGGCTGACAGCCTTTCTCTTCCTTTCATTTTGGACTTAGATTTTAGTAAGAACGCAATTAGCACGCTAAGGCAGAACTTCACCAGGAAAACCTCCCACTAGAAAAAGAGCGGCCAAAAGAAACTGCCATCTATGATGCAGTTTGTTATATAGTAATCAAAAGGATAACAAACCAGTAAAACGTCATAACTGCCGTAAATTTAAATGCTTTAATTTAAGCCTCCAGCAATGGGTGTGGGGCAGATTTACTACTGAACTCTCAGCCTTCTCTGCAGATCTGAGTGCACTTACGCAACTAATGCTGTCAGCCCCAACTCCAGCTAACGGCACTCATGCCACTAGCTGTCCCCATCTGTTCCACCCAACACTGGAGCTTACAGCCATCCTCAGCTACACGTGCACCGCTGTTTATTTAACTAACCTGCAAACTGGGAAATGCACTGGATTTTTAAAGAAAGCCTGCAGAGGGGGATTTTCTGTCTGGCATCCAAAATCATCTCACAAATCCCAGAAACACAGAAGGAAGAGAACGAGGAAAGCTCTCAGTTCGGTAAGGAGGAGGGTGGTCCCTGGAGGCAGACATTTTGGATTACTGTTACTAATGCTGTTTAGCTAATTGATTTTACTGCTAGCCTGGGCAGAAGTAGACAATAAGGATAAGGGACCTGTTTTGTTTGATTGTCTCTGAATAACAACTTCTTATAACTAGTAAAATGGATTAACTTCGAGGCTGCTTCTGCTTGCAGGAGTCCTCACAGTAAACAGGCAGTCATCGTCGGGAAATAGATGAAAAGAGGATGTGGGACGAGAATAGAAGTGTATCACAGGAGAGCCACCCTACAGCAAGGCCGTGGGACTGGCGAGGCACGGGAAGAACAGGAGGAAGGGAGAAGCCTTTTACAAGCACAGTTCCTAATAAATAGCTACCTTTACCTCTTGGGCAATGTGGCCCAGGTAGTAATAGCCATCAGCTTCTCTCCTTGCCAACACACGAGCCCCCCTCATGAACTTGGAAGCCTCTGGGGATGAATCAATGAAATTCCTTTTTGCTGAGGATATCAAGGGCATACAAAGGGAATCCGGGTTCCAAGCATAAACAGGAAAGCTGTAGAAAACAAAAATACAAGAAGTAATTAAGACCTTGGCAAGAGAACTTCTGCAACTTGCGGCAATGAAAACAAACTAAATCCATATGGGACCCCCACCCTGTAATAATTGACTTTATTTCCTAGCTTTTTTCTTCTCTGCATTTCCAGTGACCCATCTGTAGTTTTTGAACTTACTATGTGACTGGACATCTTGCCAGCAGAGAGCCACGGGGATCTTTATTAGCTGTGTGACAACACTGGACATGTGAGATGGACATGGAGCTTACCTGGAGGGGGGAAGGAGGAGATGGAAGCAGATGATGAGCATGACTTCTGAACACTTAAATCCTTAAACAGAAATATTCTTTATAAAATTGAAATTTACTTTCCAGTATATTACTTCTCTTTTGTTTTAACTCTTCCATCATATCTTGTGGTACTATGCTGTTTATCTGTAAGCTCATTTCAAATGGTCTTGATTTTAAGAAATCAAGCTTGGAAAGAAGAAATAATAAAAAAAATAAAAGAACTATATGATAAAACTCTTCTTGTTTCACCTGCTTTGTATTCAGCTGTTAGATATGTAGCAGGTGTATCACTGTTTCTTCAGTCATGATGAGATATGCGTTCAAAGGACAATGTGTTATTTCAAGTATACACAAAGCCATAGTAGATATCCCTTTTGGCCACCTCAGATCCTATCATCATTTTATTCTACTGTGAAGGAGGCACTAGGCATGTGATTCTTGAATCAGAATAGTTTTACTTTCTTGCTAAGTCTTACACCTTTTAGTTAACTGATTTTAGTAAAGAGATTTGAACGTGGAAAATACCTCAATTTCTCACGACAAGGCACAGCTTGGAAACAGGCAACAGAATGGAGGCAAGGTGGGGGTTCTGGGGCTGCCTCTCCCATCCCCAGGAGCAATGCAGGCATATCAACCCTGCTGGCTTCCTCCCAGTCCGTCTGCCCCCCGGCTCCCAAACAATAGCTTATGGGCAGCCAGTGGTCCCGCGTGCATTGCCTCCTCCTGTACCCTGCGTCCTACACAGCTACCCAAACTCTCCAAGCAAGGAAGAGCTGTAAGGTCCATGAAAGGAGCTGAAGTCAAGGAAGAATGAAGAAGGCGGGGATGGAGTCTAGAAGACAAAGCTGCGTTTGCAGGTCAAAGCCGACAGTGGAGAGTAGAGCCATCTGGCCTAAGCAGGATGGAAAACGTGAAATGTTTGAGAACAATGACACGGGGAAACAATATGCCAGGGACTATGAGAAGGGAGAAAGGCAAAATGCAAGAGATTTGGGAGGTGAAGTCGACGACAAAACTATGAACCTTATATTAAAGCATTCAACTTTCACGGAAAAAGAGAAACTCACGTTGGCATTAGTCATGTGTTAAGTAAAAACAATGCTTGAATAGTTTGCCGCTATTCCTTGTAAACTGTTGCTGAAAACGCATTAGGGCTGTTATAAGACTCAGAAGAGCAGGGAACTTAAAATCCCTTAACTACAAGGACATCCACAGGGTAGACATGCAAAACCTATGCTGTTTCACCTGAGGATGTCAGCTGTTTGGGATGTTAACAGATTTAGAAAATATTGTCATTTATGTAAAATACAGTATTCAGCCACACCTGCCTAAGAGTAAAACAACATTGAAGTCTGTGAATCAAGATACGCTGGCTGTAGGCAAGGCTGTACAGTCACCTAGCAAAGAAAATGTAAAATCAAAGCAAGGCATCTGTTCTTTCCATCAGGATCTTCACCTGCCAGAGACACCTCTTTTTAAGTGTTGGTCTGTAAAGTTCAGTGAAATCACTTTACAGGGCAAGTCTTTCCCAGCAAAAGTAAATGGAGCTAGACCGAGATATACCTGAAATTGACCCCAACTGTTAGCGATGATGCCTTTTGCTCAGGGGCTATGTGAAGCGCTCTTTCCTCACAAGCAGAGATTTATAGTACAAGTAATATACAATGAGAAGGGTGGATATGCCAGCTTGGGATGTCGGGTACAGCCTGTCCACAGAGATGCCAAACCTATTTCAAATCTTTGTCCACAGCTTGTTTTGTTCATAAGCTGCCAGGCAAAACAGGGTTCCCCTTCCAGAAGGGGAACTCTTCCCCAGTTCTACTTTGTGAAATGTCATCTAATAAAGATTCAGGAGGAACTAATAAGTATGCTCTAATCTTACATTAGTAGTATACCTTTTCAGAAGGGAGGAGTCTGATCGCTTGAAAGGACCCCCCTGATTGTCTGGCTACTTTTTCCATTGTTTTTTGCTTGCTTCTTTCACGATCATCTGAATCTCCCAGAAGGCATACAACGTGTACTGGACACAACTTGTTCTCCGTGAGAAGTTGGCAGATTTCCTCCGAGTCTTGCTCAGGGAGTACGTCAGTGAACAGATACACCGACTGGCAGGCCGGGTCCTCAAACGCCACAGCCAAGCCGCTCGCAGCATTCGTGCCGTTCTCAAACCTCAGGGATCGAACCCAGGCTGCGGCTTCAGTGACGCTACTGAGCGAACATCTGACTAGGCAGTTGCACCATTTTAACACCTATTTGAAAAAAAAAAAAAAAAAGAAGAAAGAAATGAGTAAGAAAAGCCCACTCACACGTGCTGGTCTTTGCTAACATGGGGCAGGCGTAGGATTCTCTGCTGGCTATTTCTGCGCTTGGGCGCCCTACAGCTCGCCCCCGCATTCCCGCCGCAGCCGCCGGCCAACAGAAAGGGCCTTGCCTCGGCCCCGGCGGCTGGCGCCCTCCCGCCGCGAGTGCTCCCCGCCCGCCTCGCCTTGCTGGAGAAGGCCACGACGTTGAAGAGGGCGCCGGTGGGGCCGCCGGCCAGCAGGAAGAGGCTCCGCACCAGGCGCTCCTTCAGGAACCCCGCGGCGGGGCCCGCGCACGCCCGCATCCCGACCACGAAGGTGAGGCCCAGCTCCCGGGGCCACCCGCCCGCCGCCCGCCCGGCCGGGCCCGCCATGGGGGGAGGCGCAGCCGGGGCTCTCCGGGACCGCACGGGCGGCTCCGTTGCCGCGCGCGTGCTCCGTTGCTACGCAACCGGACGCTGTGGGCTGGACCACCTGAGCCGCCTAGGGGGGGAAAGAAGGGCGGGTTATTTCTTTAGCCCCTTGCTTAAAGACGAGCAGCCGGCGTTACCGTCTTGCTCCGCTCGGAACTGAGCGGTTTGGCTGGGGAGGTCACCCCGCGCCATCCTCTGCGCCTAACTTTTGGGACTATCGAGGAACCCCCCCGCCGGTGCGTTGGTGCCGTCCCGCCACTCCCAAGTGCCGGGGGAGGTGAGGAAGCGGCGGTGCCCACGCAGTCACAGCGGGCCCACCCGCGGGGCGGGGGCAGCGCGGCAGTGAGTGGGTGGGTGGGTGGGTGTCTCCATGCCGCTCTGTCACGCCGCCACCTGGGGCGGGGCGCTTTGCCTGGCTCCCGCCCGCGGTCTTCTCCCCTCCGCACCCGGAGTTGGTAGGCGCCGGGGTGGGCCAATCGCCGCGGCTGGTGTTGGGAGGTGGCAGGGGTGACATTGGGGTTAGCGGGGCCGCGGCGGAGCTGGCATCATGCTGGCGTCGCTGGGGCAGTCGGCGGGGCGGCTGCTGCGGGCCGGGAGCGGCGTGACCGGGCTGCGGCAGTAAGTGGGGCGGGCGAGGGGAGCGGGGCGGGCGGGCCGGGTGCCGGCAGGGCCGGGAGTGAGGCGGCGGCGGCGGCGCGTTTGTTGCAGCGCGGGCGGCGGGGTGCACATCCAGCCGCGGTACCGGCAGTTCCCGGAGCTGACGCGGAGGCAGGTGATCCAGAGCGAGTTCCTCAGCGGCTTCATGTGGTTCTGGATCTTCTGGCACTTCTGGCACAGCTCGGACATGGTGCTGGTGAGGCCGGCTCGGCGAGGGAGCGGGGACTGAGGGGCCGGGGCCTGGGCCGGGCTGTGACCGTGCCTTTCTCCCAGGGCCACTTCCCCTACCCCGACCCTTCGGCCTGGACGGACGAGGAGCTCGGGATCCCTCCGGACGACGCGGAATAGGCGCCTCCCGCCGCGGGTGCCGCCGCTCCCGGCAGCACACCGGTACGTCTCCTGCCGCCCCTCCGCGCAGCCCCGGCCCAGCTGCCCCTGGGGACCGCAGCTAGGCCGGGGTTTTGCTCTGAATGGCGGTAAACGCAGGCACCGGTCCGCACGCAGTCTGGATTGTGCTTTAACTTCTGTTTCAAAGCTCCCGGCTGTGATGCAGAGCCAGGGCATCGCACCTGCTGGCTCTGCTTACTGACCGCCTTCCCTTGGTACCGCTACGAGTACCCTGCTTCCAGCAATCACGTGTGTGCTGCCAAAGATACCTGGGGCAAATTTGTTGTACAGAACACAGATACGTTTGCGCTGTTTATCGCCTTCACACACACTTTTCTTGTGTACCTGAATGCTCGAGTCCTGGTAACCTGGTTTTGGCAATATAAGCCTGCAGCGTACCAACTTTTTTGTCAAGTTGCAGGTTAACTGCTACCAGTTCAAAATTATTTTCTTCATGCTGTTCTGTAGACCCAGCGTTACCTAACCTTGGGGACATGCTCTCTGTTTTGAGAGACACCTGTGCAGTTGTCCCCTTAAAGGTTTGAAACTTTTGCTTGTTTCTAATTCTTTAATTACCCTCTCAGGCCTCTCTTCTGTTACTTGCAGGTCCTTGGAACTAAAGAGGCCCCTGGAACGAAAGAGGCTCCTCAGTCCTCATTTCAATAAAAGTTAACTGTAAACAAATTAAGCTATGTTGTACTTTGGTTTTCAGTGCTGTAGGACTTCTGGAGAATGACCATTACAGCTTGCGGGGGGGGGGAAGAGCTGTGTGAGTCCACATGAGCTGCTGCAATATTGGCTTGGCACATGGTTGTACTGCCCCCCGAGAAGTAAGGTGAAATATCCATGCTCAGAGTGATTTAAAACTTTTATGAAGGCAGAGTAGGTAGGAATCCCATCATTAAAGCTCTGCCAAATAACCAGTAAAAGGGTGGAGGGAAATAAAACTTGTCCATGTTTGAACTGCAGAGATGCTAACTTAAAAGACATTTTACTGAAATCTTGTCACCAAACAACAGTTGGACTAACAGTTGCCATAGAAGCAGGGGAAGTTACCTTGAAGAGAACCCAGAGCAAGTGGTGCCAAGCTTTCCCCGGGGTGAGGGGGAAGGGCCCTTGGCTATTACTAAAGTCCAGAATAATCCTTGTGAAGCAAAATACAGAGGTAAAAGCGCCTTGGGGGTAAGCACAGTGGTCAAGGGGGCAGCAGTCCAGCATAAGGAAGATGAAGGGAGGTGGAGTTACTCTCCAGCATCCCTGGGTATTTCCCCACCCCCCCCCGCCCCTTTCTTTCTTCCTTCTAGAGTTACATTGTAAAGTTAATTTTTCACTCCCCTTAAACCACCTTAGTTGCACCTCTGGAACTTCACGGAGAGGAGGAGTTGTGAATTACATGATAAAAAATCTCCTGCAGACTTTTCCATGCAGTCAATCTTTATTATAGCGGTATTCTCATATTCTCATATTCACATCAAGTACATAGAACTTTTTGCCTTTTATATAATACAGAGTTTTTAAATAACTTTACACAGAAATAGTTTTCTTCAATCTGAATTCAGCTATCAAATTTTAATAGGTTTTAAGTCTCCATGCTCTCTAACCAAACTGGACAATATTTCCCATTGTACAAATTTACATGAGAAAAACTCCAAAGTACAAATGAAGGGACAACAAAAGTAAAGGGGGAACGAACAAAGAAGAAAAATAAGTTGTATTGGCAATTACAGGGGAAACTTGAGAAGGAAAGAAGGGGAGTTGCCATGACCTATGTAACAGGAAACTGAAAATAAACATTTTGTTATGAATTAAAAAATAAATACAAGTTTCAAAACAATTACTCCATTGTAGATTTTAAAAAGCAGCTATGGAAATCTACTAACACAATTGTTTTTTGTTTTTGGTTTTTGTTTTTTTTTTTTAAGTAACCAGACTGGACCTTCTACTTTGCAGTTGTAAGCCCCTCGCAAACCTCTGGTGGTCAAAAAAAAAAAAATACAGCTGAAAGGAATGTTGTGTTAGCACAGAGTTTAAATTGGTGGGACATACATTTCATTGCACTAAGGAACAAACAAACAAAAGAAATCAAATCTCTATATAAATTTCCCTTTCCTCTCCTTACTAGATACCTTGCCTCTCTTAAATGAGCCTCTGTATTATGAGGTAATGCCATTGTCTTGACTACATATAAAAATAATCAAGTTTAAAGGATATAGATCTGTATATCTATAAACTTTAAACAAGCCAGTCCTCTCTCAGTCCCCCCCCCCATAGGGTCCGTCTACCGAGTGCTACACCTTCCATTGCTTTTTAATGACATGTAATGCATGGCGCCTCTCCCCCCAAGACACCGGTGCACCTTTCCTAACCTAGGAAAAGCAGCAGGCGCTTGAGTAAGAAAGACAGTGCAAGTAACGCACAACAGCTTACAAACACGTACAATACCTGCTCCTTCAAAACAAGGCAGAGTCACAGAAGGCAACGGTGGCCA
This sequence comes from Grus americana, assembly GCF_028858705.1. NCBI lineage: Eukaryota > Metazoa > Chordata > Aves > Gruiformes > Gruidae > Grus > Grus americana. The sequence continues at coordinate 64,746,479 of NC_072852.1, forward strand.
GCCTGCATGTGTGTTCTGACAAAGGGCAAGAGGGATCCAATTAAGCAGCTGATGACCGATGACTTTTGCAATCGCTTAAGAAAAAGCATCACCTGCCCAGCCCTGGGAGACCGTCACTGGAACTGAAACAGGGCAGGGAGGGAAGTTACACCTGGAGGGCTGGGAGGAGCATTGGGCACACAGTCAGGATGCCCACAGCACAGCCGGGCTGTCTCGTGCATCCCAAATGGGTCTACACCCAGCTGTAGCGGCATGGCTCAGCGTGGGATCCCAAAAGGATTTCGAGGGTGGCAAGAAGTAGGGGGCAGGACTTTCCCCAATCCCAGCAAGCGAGATCAGAGGAACAGCAACATTAATGTGGGCTGCCAACACATGCAAGTTGGCCACTGTCAGGTTTCTGTCAGTTGAGGAGAAATGTGGGGAGGGGGAAGGAGGGGAGGCAGGTAGGACACAAGGCTCATGAAGGAATGATGTGCATTTTTTTTTGTTGATTTTTTTTTGTGTTTTTTCTTTTTTTTTCCTAAAGGTTCACAGCTTTGAATAAAAAAAAAAGCACATTTATTGCACTTATATTTTATTTTAGACAGAGTTAATTTAAATTATGCCCTCAAAACCCCCATCATCCCAAAATAACCCAACACCCAAGTTTGGTCCATTTTGCCCCCTAGACCCAACACTCATGCCCAGATGGTGGGCTTCATTTCTTCTCCTAACATTCCACTGAACTCCCAAACACACAGATTTTCTTTTCAACTAGGGTGAATACACAAATGCAACACAGAATGACATTTATCAAAACAAACCCCAACCATTTTCCAAACCCAAACAAAAAAAAAACCCCAACATAGTTATTTTTTTTATGTTTTACCTGCTCAAAAGTAAATGTCACACAAGGCTTATTCTAAAGTAGAGCTGCTGCAAACGCCATAAACCAGACAAAATGACCGGACAGGCCGCTGTTGGCTCTTAAGGAGGCTGGATGAGCTGAACCCACTGCTGCCGTGATGCACTATGAAGCGAATGCCTAGATAGTTTAGAAGTTTCTAAACACTCCCCTCAGCTCCCTTCTCTTAGGGAAGTAGTTTCTTTGTGATTTTGTTTAAAAACAGACAAAACGCCATCTTCTCACATGTACTTTTAGTGCAGAGTTTGGGGTAGGTGGAAGGATTCCAGATAGTTCCTGGAACATTAGTAAAACAGTTTTACACTTTGCTTTCTAAAAGGAACAAAACCAAATTAAAATTGGTCTTGATATTTTGTATGAACTGTGCATTTAGGCATAACTTTATAATTTACAATTATGCCCAAAGTCTTGCCCCAAAGAAGAAAAGGAAAAGATCTGAAAAAGCACTAATACCAAACCCCATTATTTTGTCCTTTGTGGACAAGCAGGTTAAGTATGACACTGGTGCGTAGGTACTGCCAGAAGTCTACATAAGTGGTTTGAAATTTGAACAAATCAAATTCAAACATACTGGTTGTCCCTCAGCTGACAAAACACCTACCATCTCCTGCAGTTAACATGCAATAACAGTAAGCGATCACTGAAGAGCAGCCTGCGTAGTTGAGAAACCGCAAGAGGCCCGAGGAAGAACTAAGGAAACCCGCTGATATTGCAGAAAACAAAATTAATCGCACTGTCTGGGCCAGGGAATTAACTGTATGGTCTGATATATGTGGGTTTTGATTACATGAGGACTAGCCATCAATTTCTCCTCATCTAGCTCTCATTTTTCATCTACTGTCTCAATCCAAGGTGCCATGACAGTGTAACTTTGGGCCTCTTCAGAGCTTTCTGTTGACTTTCTTTAAAAAGATCTTTGTGTCTTTGGAGGGGGAGAAGGGCTTATTTGAACTAAACGAAACTCATTTAATTTTTAATAGAGCAGATTTCAAGCAGCAGGTTTATTGTAACTGAATTAGGTATCCTTCAATTCCTAGCCTTGAAATGATCATCGGTATTTTGGGGAATGCTCTCTGCCCTCCTTGCTCCTTTACAATTTACCAACTCCAAACTACCTATGTATACTAATAGCTATATACAAAACTACCGCATCAGAAGTAAACCAAAGCCATGGCTCTAGTTACAAAGCACCTGGTTTACATTCTGTTGTACTTTTTAAGGTTGCGAAGGCACATGATCATTTGGCAAACTGCAAAGACTGTTTTGGGGGATCCCTATGTAAACCATTTAACAGAGGGTCTGGGTAGCTCTCTTTTCTACAGAAGAGATACATGCTAGTTTTGACTTGAACTCACTCTTGGTGTACTCTATATTCTGCAGTTTTTAAATAGTCTCCTCCTTCCACAGTTTCATAGTTATTTACTGCCGTCATGGTGCTGACTTAGTAGCTTTTGTGTTAGCATCCTTGAACTTAAATGCAAAGAAAAAGTTTTAACAACTTTGCTCTGCTCCTTTGATTTTATTTACTAGGTAAGAAGTAATGAAGCAATGAAGATAGATACTTAAAATGCATACCAAAACAAATACGAAGTGCAAACGCATATTAACAAGGCTGCAGTAAACAGAAAGTTTGTTTCCTAAAGTTCTATGTCAAAAGCATTAACAGAAAACCAGAACACCCAGCACCTTCAAAGTGATGCCGTAACAGTCCACTCATGCAACTGCTTTTTAACTGAACTTGACTGTACCTAGAAGCTTTGCCTGTCACATCGTGCTATTGGTGATGCTTTTTTTCCAACAGATAGAAGACACCTTGTCTACAGTACTATGAATAGTTTGTGCTACACATGCTGCACTCACAGTCAAGAAGGGAATGAAATCTATAGGCTGCAGAAGTGTGAAATGTCTACATGCTTCTTCCCTAAATTTAGCCCCTCCAGCTATCAGAACTTCAACTTGGACTTGTTTGTGAGGTTTCTGGGGATCTGGTTTCTCCAAATGTTCTGTAAAATGCTGGATGCATTTATATCACCAGGCAAATACAGAAGCAAACCTATTTATGAGTCATCTTCAGTGTATTTTTTTCCCCCTGATTTGGGCATTTGTGGAAAGATGTGGTATTTATCAACAGTCAGCATTTCATTCATTGTATGTCATGAAGGCCAAATTCTGCCTCTAATGAGCACATACTAATCTAAGTGATGTTGAGAGGCCACGGTAAGATGGCAATATTTGGCCTCAAACATTCTGCGTCATCATCAGACGCTAGAGCATTCAAGTACAAGAAAAGATGATTTTACATAAGCATAAAAAGCAGAAGTGGATTCATGTAATGTCCCGTATGAGTTTAGCAAAAACGAAATGACCGGGCTAACTGTATCTGGGGCCACGTAGGACTTAATTAATGTAGAAATTACTGTTGAACCAACCAGGCCTCTCTGCTCATACCATTTGGTTTAAGCTCCACTACAATGTTCCAGTTTCAGCAAACATGCTGCAGGAAACAATCACGTACTGACAGGGAAGATGTAACAGATAACAGGCCTCTCCTAACTCTATGCAAAAGGAAGGGCAGAGGGGAAGGTGTATGTGTGGTTAATAAAGACATGAAGAGCTGGGATTGGATACTGGTGGTTTCGCAAATAATTTTTAGGTACTAGGTACTGTAGAGCTAAACGCAGCGTGACTGTCCAGATGTTTGTCCCAACACGTGCACACAAAACATACACTGACATTTCCATACTACGGCATGTGCTGGTGGTTGGGACACCACAGAGAAGCTTAAGAAATTTGGTGTAACGGACACGAACGTATTGGTCATTTCCATTTACTTCGTTCATCCCACTGCTATACAGGGCACTCGGTTCTTGTCTGCTCTTATCTCCCCAGTCACTAAACATCTACAGAGCACCTTTAAGACTGGTTCTGATGGCATGCAAGACATCCAGAAAAACTCTTGAGGGAAAAGATGAAAAAAATAGTAATCCCAGTTATTTACAAACCGAATTTCCTCCAAAGTTTTGCACGAGTATTACATGGGACCTCTTACAGACAAACACACATTACTACAGCTATCTGGAGGGAAGCAAAGGTGAAGACCAGTAGAAATGCATCCTGAAAGGACTTCTCTAAACAGCAGCCAAACAACTTGCACATTCCTCAGGGAAAAAAAAACCCCAAACAAACAGAAAAACAAAACTACAAACAAACCCCAATAATAAAACCCCCAAAGATCACGTGTTACTTATAAAGTGCTTTGCATGGACAAGGATAGCAATTTTCCTTGTGCTTTTCCTATGGGCTCAAGAAGCATATTGTAGACTAATGGGTAATGAATCTTCACAAAAATAAGATCATTTAAAGCAAAGAATGAAATTCCTAACAGTTATATTTTAGCAGACTATCTTCTGCCAGCATGACCTTGTGGAAGGAAACTAGGGCTTTTAACAAGCTCTGTGAAACAAATGACTGTTGATACACCTGTACATACTTGCTCCGATAACAGTTTCTTTCGAGAGAATATTAATTTCCAGTATGCCCGACATGTACAAATTAGGCCACGGCCCACAGAGGGGCTGGAGCAATGGGCAGGGTGGAAGGAGAATGAGCAGTGACTGCTTCACCCTCTGGGAGTCTGTATCCCTAAACGCTCTCACCTGCCTGCTGACCCCAGCGGCCCCAGGCTCCTTCCACCTCTTCAGTATTGGCCTCGGACAATCACCGGGGAGCACTCCAATTTCACCGGTCTGCACACCACCGCTCGCTCATTAGCTTCTCCACACTGGAAAGTGGCTATTGCTATTATTTAAATTCCTGTCAATCTCAGTAAGGAAAAAACCTTACAGCATCTGAAGACCCACAGCAGACAAGAAAAAATTTGTGCTTTTTTTTTTTTTTAAAATGCATCCTGTACACAAAATCAATTCTGTTCATGTACCAACATGAATCACTTCATTCTTGTAGTGACTATTAAGTCATTCACTATTGCTGTCTTGCTAATGTTTGTGGAATTAATATGAATACACAGTATTTCAGTTATAATTCCCACTTCAGATTAGTCCGGTCCCTATAACCCCAGTAAATATTTACTGACAAACATAACAGACTACCAGCAACACTGCAGAACTCCAGGGTTTTAAAAGCACGTTCCACTACCGATGTGCGTTTCTCCCTTCGCCTGGGAGCAACCTTCTGCAGACAGAAACGGTCCAACTCTCCTAGGGAGAGAAGGACAGTGTCCTCACCCAATACACCCACATTTAGCACGGACATCACATTCACACACATTTAACTCCTTCATTTATTTGTCATGATTTTGTTTAACACCCTCCCAGCCCCCAGCAAGAACCTCTGTGCTAGAGGGGGGTCGGTTCTCCTGCCTCACCTGGAGTGGTACAGGGCAGATATGAATTAAATTCTGAAAACAACTGTCTGAGCTTGAATTTCTTTCTAATGTGGTCTGACTTGCCTCTGTACAAATAATTTACATGTAATACCACATACCAGAGAACTCTGCAAACAGATCACATCACAAGATATTCTACTAGAGGTAAACGATGTGCAGAACTTTGAATTGTTTTTTCCCTGACTGGGTAACTTGTCAAAAAGCTACCGACCATTTGAAAACCAGGATTGGAGGACAGGAAAACAAAGCGCTCTAATGGAGATACCGCCACCTTCATCCTAGTTTGCAAAGTGTACGAAAGGGAAAGACAAACAGAAGGGAAGAGATGACAGGGAAGAAAGCAATGAGAGGAGAAGTAGTCAGCGTGGATCCAGCAAGTACCGTTTTGTTTTGATCTAACAACTTGCCATTAGGACAAGATGTTCCACATTTACACACACACTTATCGGAGGACGTTTAGTTAACAGGATAAAAATCCTTTAAAAAAGCTCTTGAAAGTACCAAAACATAATTTTCGGAATGTCTAATTCTAGGGGGTTTTTGTATTTGTATTAATTCAACCTGAGAACTTTTTTCCCCATTTATGAAAACATTACATATTGGTAAGGTACCTGGCATTAACCTGCACCCTCATTTAAAATAAAACTTTTAAAGTAGGTACATACACCATTCACAGTCTGTATCAGGAATTCTACAGACTTTAGATGCTGTGCTAGCATCCTTGATAAATATATTGTATCATATGATACAAAAGAAAAAAATAAGAGAGGACAATCTCGCTACATTTTTTTTTTAACTTCAGTTTGTTGCTGGACCAACAAAAGAAGGATTTTCCTAATCCTTCTGAAAGATGTATATGCACACACCAAGAAAATACTGGAAAAGGAAAAGGTTAAGGTTGGTGGTTGTTGTTTTGTTTTTTGAAGAAGTGATAAAGTAAATCTGAAAAAAGGTGCAGCAGCATCCCCTTTTCCTTCAGATTAACCTCTTTCCCTTTAGAGTAACATCTTCTCCAGCTCCCATCACCCCACACTTTTAATTTTACTGGAATAAACCACAAAAATATAGACAGATTTAGGTGTTTGACATTGTACTACAGTGAAAAGGGGATACTGCATTGTCCGTAAATCAGTGAGTACACCAGGAAAAAAAAAGATCAGAATGGAGGATGATTCTTTTAAATTAGCACTCATCAGATTTTCAGCCTCTGATGGTACGTTGTTAGAGGGAGAAAGCCGACCGGCAGACCATCCAAAGCAAGTCTCCTAAGTTGCAGCAGCAGTTCCATCCCCTCATGCCCGAGCACCGCAGTCACACCACGAGCGCCCTCTCCTCTCTCCTGGGAATGATGCCAACGGCACAGGCAGCCACTGCGGGTCTCCGAACGCACGTGGTGGTTTGTGTTGAAGGAGAAACACTGGCAGCAGAGGATTCTGGTTCCCCAAAAGGTACTTTTTCCCATTGTGTTGGACTGGCAGTTCCATTCTGCTCCACTTTTAAGCTTATGGATATCTTTTCTAAATTACTTTAGGTTTTGCAGAGCAGAACAGAGTTTTGATGTTACGAAACTGTAGGAACACAAGACTTAAATAACAGAGTGGGTGCTGCCATGGTGCTGTGGCTACTTGAACGCTGCAAATTCTCCTGTAGAGGGAGGACAAGAGCTTGGTTTAAAAAGGTGATTTCAGTTACTAGGTGGTCAGAGATTTTCTCCAGACTAGCTGAACATTAGGTTGAATATAAAAGATGTTAAAAAATCTAAACTGTTAAAATTAAAGCACAAAAGAATACATAGTGAAAGAACATTGAATACAGACCCAGCATATTTTACAAAAAAAAAAAAAAAAAAAGAATTTCTTGAAAGGAAGCAGTACCCATTCTTCCCAGGACAGAGGTCTAAAAGTTCAAGCAAAATCTAATTCATCATGCATTTGAATATAAAATGTGTCAGTTTAATTTCACTTCAAAGCCCTTATTGCACATATATCCTCCTGAAAAGCAACAATTGCAATAAATGTGTCACACTGCAAACAAATTTCTGTTCTGCTGTAAAACTGGTTTAATAACAAAGAACTACTTGACACACCCATTAACCTTTAAAGACTATATACAGTAAAGTGCCTGAATATTAAAGCAGTATTAAAGAATACTAGAATCTGATTTAGAGACTCAACCTACTGTGAGAAAAATAAGAATGGTGAGATTGTTTACTGACTACCAGACCAGAAATGAGGCCTCGCTAATAGGGAGCACAACAAATAACGCAACCTCATGTTTTCTTCAGAATTACTGAATAAACAATAATACTATGCAGTGCTTTCACATGCAATGATCTCCTGAAATTCTATCAGCATGCTGTAAGACAGACTGGTAGTCCCATTTTGGAGATGATGAAACTATGGCACAGAGTAAAATCACTGCCCAAAGTCTAAAGAAGTTTGCCAGAGAATCGAATAGAATCTGAAACAAAGATACTCATCATCTTAATCTCATATTTTAGCCAAAAAATTTCCCTGCCATCCACAAAGAAATCATATTCTACAGGATTTTTACCGAGGGTTGTCCAGCTATGCTGGACCAAAATAACTCAGGAGCAAGAGAAAAAGAAACATACATGTAACTTCCTTTTGTTGGGATCTACATGAATTTTGGGTTAGTTTCTTGACAGCACTCCTCAGAGCTCTCTGAAAAATGAAGGACTGATGAGCCAACAGAAGAGACCTTTTGTTCTGTTCAACAGGAGTGTGTGAATACCATTACAGCCAGACAATTGCTCCCTATCTCCATGTCCTTCCATCCCTTCAAGAGCAAGTGTTTTGTTGGTTTGGGTTTTCCTTAAGATTATTCTGAATGTTGGAAACAAATCGGAAATATCCCTGCAAATAGAATTTTAGGCTGATAGCATTAATTCTATGGAATGTCTTGCTCTATAAAGAAGGGAACCAAGAAAATGATCAGCAGTCTGCATGGGGAGAGGGAGGAAAGGGCATCTACAGGGCCTGGTAGGAACGGCTGATACAGCTGATCTAAGGGAACAGGAAGAAAACATGGAGAGAGGAGAGGGCTCTGTGTGTCATAGGAAACGAGAAGGGAGTACACTCAAGGTCTGAAGTAAGGGTAGCTGGCACAGGGGGCTATGACAGACCTCAAGCTCAACGTGCCTTGATAGACTGTGGTGGTAGGTCTAAGTTATAACAACAAAAGAATGAAAACTTTACAATGGATCTAATTGCCTGTTTTACTAGTTCTACCAACAGATAAAACCCTTGCTCTAAAATACTCTAAATATTTGATAATTTTTCTTGCTTCTCTCCAGCACATTTCACCGATCTCCCAACTCTCTTCATAGTATCTTCTAGAAACACCTCAATTTTTGTACTATTTTTCTTTTAAGTGAAGAAGGACAAAAAAGTCAAAGTATTGCCTGTGAGGCTAATTTTTAAGAATGACATTCATGCTTAGCTACACTTTCAAAACATGCGCTACTTGATTTATTTTTCAGTCTGCTTTCCTAAACTGCTGATTAAAGATCAATTTATAAACAAGAGATTGCTCCCTCATTACTCATCTTGTCCTTCTGCCCATTTCTGGTAATAATTCAGCTTTTAATAGTCATACAGGGATTTCAGAAGAAAAGATGAACCATTAATTGGGAAAGGGCAATGGAAAAACAGGATCGGAAGTCAAGAAGCATTTCAAATAGAATGGTAGCTATAAAAAGGTGATTTTCAGACTTATCTGCCATTTAAATAAGACCTTAACAAAGACATTTGCTTTGACAAGCTAGTGCTAAATCTCCCCTTTCAAAATGCAGGTGCTAATCCGATCTCAAATCAAACGGAGACCAAAAATAGGTAACATGTTCATCTAATAATAGGCTTATGTGGATTGAACATGTATAAAATGCAGTTACCAGTAACAGCTTTCTCTACATGAGGGATGTAGATGGCTATACCTATCCATGTACAGGAATCCTCCATCCTGTTAGGTGTCAACAGGACTTTCTGAGGAGCAGCTAAAACGCTTTACGTTACTCTTTCTATTCTGAAGATGTAAAGTATCTGTAGCTGGTTCTTTTATCTTCTGAAAGAAATCCCACCTGTAGGAGAGGGAAAGAGAATACAGGCCATCTCTTCCAAGACTTAGATGCACACAGATAAATGAAGTAACCCGAACTGTGAATTCACTGTTTTCTAGCAGGACAGGAAGGTCTTGCCTGAGAGCAATGAATGGGCAAAATGAAGACAGCTTTAGGAATTTGCCCTGATATGCCCTGTCCTGCAGGAACACGATCATCCCAATTCTGCCCTAAGTCTTAGGATGCCGTTCCGTAACGGCCAATGCTAATCTAAACTGGGACTACTGCAGTCCCAGTCTCCCTCCTGACCTGAGCTGTAGAGCAATAATCTGGCCCTGAGGCAAGGTGGCTCAAGGAGCTGACTTAGCAAATGGTAACTCAGGCTGGTGGGCAAGGAGAGTTTTCTAACCAGTTTTTGGAGAGCTGCTCTGTTGGTGGTGGTGGGAACCTGCTCAGCTGCGTGGAATGGATTCATGGAATTGGAGAGCATCTGCCAGTGCAAGGGTAAGGAGCTGGGCCATGGCTGCTCCAAATCAGATTGGCTTACCATGAAGCTATGAAACCACATACTTAGCGATTTGGGATGTGAACAACACACCAGACATTTTTATTCATTGTTAGCCAGACATCTGATGTGCTTGTTACCAGGCAGAACTTCTAACACTTGCTTTGACTGGTAACAAAGAAATTCCTTCCCAAAGGATGGACAGCATTTGAAAACCTACAATTCTTACAGAACCCTTCCAGGTTAGTCGCTACGGTCTTTCTACGCTTGTCACATGCAAAGCAAGTGGAAACTATTTTAAATGCACACTTTCAAAAAATCTGTAGTAAAAAGATGATCCAGTTCTTTCACGTTGTGTCCAAACAATGTATTATAAGGGCATGTTCTGAGCAAACCCACTGCCCCTGATTCCTGGAAGGATTTAAGGTGCAGTTACCAATCTCTACTCTCACAAATATATGTTATCTGGATTTATGTGGTTACTAAGGTATATTACACAACATCTTAACTGTAATCCTTATCCTGGGGTACATGCCGTGTTTCTCAGAAGAATCATAAGGAGAAGAATGGTTCCCTTCTCAGGCCTGTGCCAGCCTTGTCTACTGAAGTAGAGAATAACTGACGTATCAAAGGGAAACACCAAATTCCAGCACCTTGCCTGGATTACATTAACAGGCACAAAAAAAGTATGACAGAGGCAGTTTTCTGTTGGATCTTGCGCTGATCTTCTAGTATGGATACTATCCAATGGCTAAATAAAAATTTGGAACATGCACTGATGTGGATGATTAGTATCCTCAGAAGAATATATGGCAGCATTTATGAGGATCTGGTCCTTCTAGAAGGTACCAAGACAGATTTTCTTTCTATACTGAGATGCACGGAAGTAAAAAAAAAAAAAAAGGAATCTCACACAGCATAAAGTGCCCCTCCAGAAAAGGACCGATAGGTATCTGTTTCTAAACAATATAGCTGAGTTGCATCTTTGAGAACACTGACCAAAATCCGCAGGTGTATTTAGGCATCTTCATCCTACATATGTTCCCAAATCTCGTTGAAACAGTAATTACACACTACAGAAGTTAAACCCCTAAATGCCTTTATGTCAGATAAAGTTAACAATCCACAAAAAAAACAGCCTCCTTTTAGGCTTCATAAAATGTTTAGCGAGAAGCTAAGCTCATGTTATGGCCATGGATCCCAAACTGTGCTCAACATGTAAGAACATGTGACACAGGAAGAATTCTAATACATGGACCATACAATAGAAAATGAGGCCAAATGTGTCTAAGGATTCCCCCCCATAATTGTAGTTCCTATAGCACAGAAGAACAATCTTAACAAGGAGGAAAACACTACTCCAAGGAATAACTTGTTTGAACTTATCTGGCAGATCTGAAAAAGAGTAAGCCTGGGCAGGGCACTCATGATGGTTCTGCACTCTCCATAACTCCCCGTGTGGTTAAACCTTTTCTGTCTGGGATGACACATTTCCAGATTCTGCAGGAGACCCAGCAGCATACTCTTGCTCTTACTGAGACGGACATTGTAGGCTGTACTGAATACCATACCTCAAAGCTTAAGAAGCATTCCTCCTCACTGTCTAGAATAATTAAAAATTAATGAGTAAGAGGGGAAAAAACCCCACTTAAGTCCTGTTTTCATTTTAAGATAAGCCTGCCAAAATGAGGTGAAGCTATCCGAAAGATGGGAAACATTTTCTAAAACAATAACAGCTTTTGTCGTCCATAACTATTTCCATAGAGATAGATTTCAACAGCTGAATTTTCTTGACTAACAAAATGAGAAAAGTTAGTTCCCAAACTGTTCCAACGGCTGAAGCAAAAAAGACCATTTGAATCCAGCCAGAAAATGTAGAAATTGCCTACATCTCTTCGAGCTCTCTAACTCTGCCTCCTGTTTCAAAAGGCTCGGTTGCTAGACAGCAGAAAACCTTTTTTGAATTCCTAATTTCAAAACCCTATTGCTAGCAACATGCAAACTTCTCCATAAGTGTGTAAATCAGAAGCCATTATGAACACTCCTGGCCCTTGAAGTCCTAACAAGAGCAGCAATAGCTTGCTTCCAATGCAGAAGAGTCTGTGAAAATTAATACCTTAGTTTAGAACAAACAAAAGCACATAACTTATTTCAAAATATGCAAGAACACAGTCAATAACATTATTGTTTTCATATCTGACATCAAAGACTGATATAACTTGAACTGCTACTCTGATTCACCTCTTCCAGAGGAATGCTCTGGAGAAAAATACAGTCTTTAAAATGAGCTGACAGGATCTTGGTAAGGTGTCTAGCTTTCTCAGATACCTAGTCTAACTGATTCACCTCTAGTCAAACTAGCAGCTTCTATTGTCACTGAGCAGAAGCACGTTCAGTGGTATTCTTAACAATATTAAAGTAATAAAATAATTTCATTTTAACAGAATTCATGGTCTAATACTGACTCCATGAAAACAACTGCTTTTTCAAATCCTCTTTTCCTTTTATGGGTGTTAGCAGTCTTTTTCTCTTAAAGTATTTGGTTATGCTCGAGATTTAAAATATTTTTTTAGTTTTGAAAGTCGTGCTAATTGAAAGATACATGCACCATTACCAGTAATATTCTTGCAATTCAGCAAAAGCAGATTCAGAATTTCTATGTTGCATTGTAACAGAACATTTTGAGATGGTCTAAACTATAGCAGGTCAGAGCATTTAGGCAAAAATAAAAAAAACCCAAACCACAACACCGCTCCTCTGCAGGAAGAGATGTTATCTAAACAGCACTATTTTAAACTTCAACTTTCAAAATAAGAGTGACATGTCACTAAGGTCTTTCTTTGGGTTCTGTGTTATATCTGCTCACTGTGGCTGACCACAGAAAGTTTTGACTGTGCTCAGCCTTGAAGCTAAGCTTATTTTTGCAATTGTTTCCCACATATGAGTAGTGTTACTAAGTGAGGAACCTAAAGCCTATTGCTCAAACATAATGACCTCAGCTGAAGTAAAAAACCCAAATAACACCACCATAGCTTGAGTAGATTAAAATCAAATATACTCCTGAGTAACTAATTCCAATCAATAAACTAGGCAAAAGTGACACAGGCAAACAAAAATGACACCCAACGACCTTAAGAGGATTTTTGCTTGTTTTGAAGTGACTTTTCCCATTTCTCTTATTTGACCTTATAATTCTTCTTGTGCCAGCTGTTCCTAGGGCATTCCTTACGAACACAAACTTTGTGCTCAGGACATTCAATGCCCGCTGTTAGGAAATGAGTCTTCATTCCCTCAGTAAACCTTAAAAACATAGCTGGTAGGAACTGAGAACGTACACGCGGTTTGCACGCACAGGAACACACCAGCCCACAGACACACACTTTCACATTGCTTTTCAGTGTACTGGAAACCCACCGTATCCCCCTGCTTGGATGGGTGTTTTTGGAGAAGCACAAGCATATAGACTAAAATCCTCTGTCTGGAAGCCAGCCCGGTTTAATGAGGGCTCAGATGCACTGCGGTGAATTTTTGGCAATGACCGGGCCAGAAGCTCAATGGAGGCAAGAATCTGAAACGAGTAGAAAATATGTGATCAAATCTGTTGTTCCAAACTTGTAACAATCTCTTAAAACCAAAAGGCAGAACATCAATTAACTACAGAAAAATATTTATACACAAATTCAAACAGAAACTTCTAAAAAGAGATTACTGTATTGCACTCTGATGTTTACATCCTCAAAAAGCTGAAAAGGACATTTTGGGAAGAAACTGTCTCATTTTCCCCTTTAAAAGGGCATACTGATTTCCCTCTGTAAGTATAATGAATATAGTCGCCTTTTACTTGCCTCCTTGTTTATGCACTAGTACCTCTACCTACCATCACCGCAAATACACACAGCTTTGGCAGCAGTTTGCTTAATACCATTTACTAGAAAGTCAGCAGGGGGAGCTCCTTGTTTTTCAAAAACGACTTGGTTACATTTGAACAAGAAAAAATAAGGTGTCATGTCCTGCCCCCCCCCAGCTTTTAGAATCCAAACCTTGCTCAGCAGGCACGATAAATCAAGTTTTGTGACAAAACTATGAGTTTCCCATCATAAAGCTTGGGGGAAGAGCAAGGAGAGGGATATGAAGATTTCTGAGAACATCCCCAACAAATTCTAATTTGTGTGTCTAATTGCAGTTGTTACTTTCACTGTCTCCCAGTTAAAACTTTCTCCAACACAAATGCTTTTCCAACTACACAAGTCATTTTAATACCTGCTTTTTGAATTGAAAATGAGCATTTCTAATTAAACAGCACTAACCAGGTACTGAACCAGTACTCTTATGAAGTCATTCTATAGCACTAATCAAAAAAATTTTGAACTGGCCAGTAAGTTAATAACTGATCTTTATTTTTGATATTTGAATTGTAAAGTCTACTGAGAATGAACTTTCTCACCTGTGGAAAAAGGGGTCTCTCATCTCTTTTCTTTTTTAAGCATTCTGCCATTAGTCTCTTCATAGCTTTTGGACAGTTGCTCCGTACTTTGCTGAGGTCTGGAGATAGGTATCCTCGGCCCACCATAAAAATTATCTTTAGTTAAGGGGAAGAAAGATGAAAGAGGAAGAAGATGACTCCATAATACAAACAGTAACAAAAGATGAACATTTTGCTAGACCATTTTAGTTCCAGCAGCAAGTTTTCTGCTCCCAGGAAACACTAAGAAACTTGGAAATTTCAATACCGGATAGAGTAATGCTTGCTAACCTATTCAGTACAGAGAAGAAATTAGATTTTTTCCTCTTCCTCCTAAGAGAGATTTCTGTGAAACTTGAACACTAGTAAATGGTGACCATTTTTAGCAATAACCATCTAAGGAATGATTCTTCAGTGTCAAAAACTGTTAGAGAAACAAAAACAAGCAACTCTGTGGCAGGAACAGAATGTCTAAAAATAAGTATTCTGTAAAAATAAATATTCTGTTTTATAATATAAGTCAACAGCAATTTCATATTGAAAGGTATTTTAAAAAAAACACATGAACCCTAGATACTAAAAACATTTACCTTTTGAGAATAAATTCCTTCATATACTTTTCCACCACAAAAACTTATTCTTGACATTTGACCACCTTCCCCACCCCACAAAAAAAAAAAAAAACACAAAAGAAAAAGAGAAACTGCCTCTCCTCTGCCGAAGAGGAGACAGACAGGCTTTGTATTTTTCCTTCAGCATGGAAGGCTTATATTTCACCTAAGGATAAAACTTAAGCATAAAACAAAGTAAACTAATAGCAAGCAGGAAAGCAGAGCATAAATATGGTTAATACTCTCTTGGATACGTAAAAAAAACCCTCAAAAAACAAACATCATCATGTGAAGCCAAGGTCAAATGCAATGTGGTTTGAGTACCGCAGTTGTGCTGACACTAAAAAGCCCTTTTCAAACTAGCTAATCAAAGATCTATTCATGCTGCAGCACATAATCACTAGCTTTTCTGAATACTCAGACAGACCCAGCAGGTGTATTACACCTTATATTTAATGAAATGTAACTATTTCATATCTTGCCACTAGAAAAAAAAAAAACAAACAGAAAAATCCCACATCTCAAGCAAGCTATACATGTTATTTATACTAACACAATTCTGGTCCTTTTTCAACTTTCTGATTCAGTCGCATCTGTGTTGGCATCAAGGAGGAGTATCAAACTCCCATATGGTTTCTTTAGAAATCCCCATGTGCCAGAGCAGCATTTCATAGTAAAAACTTGTCTATCTCATCCTTTACCTCTGCTGCAATGAGACTTATCATATTCTAGAAGTTACTCTTTTCTAAATAATTACACTACTTAAGTTGAAATTATTCAAAATTCATTATTATTTATGTTTCCAATACTCTCTTTACAAATAACATCGGGACTAAACTTTTATTTTAACTAGAGAAAAGAGAATACCACTACAAGAACAGTCCTAGTCTGCCTAGAAAAATCTGTTAAGGTGACAGAAACATTCTGAGGTATAACAAGAATGATGCTTTGCTCGCTAAGATTCTTAGTTACATCATGGTAGCTGATGTAGACGCGTTAGAGTGAGAAATATTTACGTCTTTTCAGACAATAGACTGGGAGTGACAAAATTCAAGACACATTTTATATGTTAGCTTCACTTGCAATTTTAAATTTGTTTCAGCACTCAATTGTGAGCACCCACAGCACTGGGCTCATCTTTCAAATCTCAAAAGGTAAAACCAAAACAATGCATGAATACTGCTTTTAGAAGGCTATATCCATCTGGCCAGGAATCTGGACATTTCCCTTCTTTCAAAAGGCAAAAAAATTTTAAAAGTAAAAAAAAACACAATAAAAAAAGAAGTCACTCCAAATTTGATTAATTGGGATGAAGTGTTCTGACAAATATGGAAGCAGCCTTATAAAATGGCATTCACAGATGAACGTTGCTATGGTTGCAATTCTCAAGTACTGACAGTGAAAAAACAAGGGATGCGGACACAGATACAACATAAATATATCACCGCCCAGACATGGAATAGCTTACACCAAAAATCTTGATGCATAGATACTATTTTCAGATTAGACAAAGAAACAATGAATCAGATATGCCTTCACAAATGTGCCTATCCTGTGGAGATATATTACAGGCATGTGGTATCATTAGACTTAAGGAATTTTGTTCACAATTAAGTAATCTTACAGGATTCACACACTCTGGAAAGTCACATACTCCAAGCAAGATTTGAGAGATGCTGATATCCTGAAATTCAATTAGGTGGTGCATGTATTTCTCAAGATTGAAATTAATATAAAACATTCAGTGAGATGATTGCTGTTCCATTTTGTCAGTCCTGCTGCCGAACTATTATTTCGTGCGAGGAGGGGCAGGGGGAAGAGGAATAACTGAACATACAGAGGATCATTTTGCCTTTGCAGAACTATTCTAAACTAGATTACTATTAAGTGACCTGCTCTCTCCCTAATAAGTATCCTGGCAACCAGCTCAGAAGCTGAAAAATCTATACTTTGAAGTACAAAAGAACAAAAAAAAACCCAAACCACAAAACACACCCTCAAGAGAAGTAAGTAAATTGGTGCTACGTGGCTGAGGTGAGGCAGATCTAGAAAATGTAGAAACATAATCTCCCAACATCAGAATCAGAAACACAAACCAAACACACAAAATATCAGAACGTGCACTTCACACGGCTGAACTGATCTCTGTTTCAGGCCACAGCTGACTGAAATCAATCCCTTCCCTTGCCTTACCTGGTCCCTGTTGTTGATGTTTAAGTATGGTAACTGTCCAGTCATCAATTCGTAAAGAACAATCCCAAACGCATACACATCCGACTGAAAGCTATATGGGTTTTTATCTTGCATCCTAATAACTTCTGGTGCCTGTACCATAAAAGGAAAGAAGTAGTTTTTATTTCACCATGTCAGGCTGCACCTCATGTACCAGGAACAAAACATGGACTTGTCCAGAGTGTAACAGGTGCAAGGCCCACTCTTGCCTTCAGATGTTACCAGGTCCTAATATGGAGTGGATCTTGATATGAATCTCAAAATCCATTGGTTCAGTTTAGCTTGGTGATCCCTTTATTCCTCTACAACAGAGCAAAATGACCTTGTGTGGGCTGAGAAGCTATTTTGAAACCAGAATTATAACAACAGTGAAAACAATGCCAACTAACAGAGTCTTCCATTTTTTTCAGGGAGGAAAGGAGAAAGCGGAGCTGCACAGGAGGTTGTAACTGAGACTTAAGCAAGCTGTACGACCTCTTGAGAGTAGCCATGCTTGAATCCTTAAAACTTAAAAGCATCTTACTGTCAGATGAGCCACTTCCTCTGCTCCTTTGCAGGATGTTGGCCATGGCTTTTCTCATCTTTTCGTCAACCCTGGATTAATCACACCCTTTCTCCTTAGCCACCATTTTCCTTTCAGTTTAAACCTCAGAATAAGGGATGAAGACACTAAAGATTTTTTGCTGACTACTGGAAAACATATGTTTACATAAGAACTGAAAAGCATTCATTTAGTACTCCATATTACTGCTTGTTTTTTCCAGCTTAAGACAGTTTGTATATGTCAGTGTGCTGGAGGGATAGTCATAGAAACTTTGGCCAAAGGCAATTAAATTTGTCGAAACAAATGCACCACTTCCCCCTTGCTTACCATCCATAGAATAGATCCAGACAACTGTTCAAACTGATGGGATCCACTCCATCGTGATTTCACTGTAGCTAGACCAAAATCACCTATTTTTACTGTGAGGTCTTCGTGAAGAAAAATATCTATGGGGGAAATGTTAAGGGAAAAGAAACAAGTGGTACCGGTCCTGTCCTATGCGAACAATAAATCACTACAAATTTGCAACATTAGACATAACGGTTTTAACCACCACTGAGGAAGGTTTTCATAAAATACAGGTTCTAAGTAGCCAGCACAGTGAATTGTGGTACTTCAGGCTTACATAAGTAATGACTGGGCCAGCGTTGAACAAACCGTGGCCCTGGTGGCTTTTGTGAAATGCCAAGTACAAGCAAAGCTGAAAACACTACATGAGTGAACTGGCATAATCTTTCATCATATGCAGAAACCAAATGATGCAAAAATCTATGTGATACAACAAATCTTGCTACGTTATTGCATTCACATCAACAGACATAGTAAGTATTCCTTACTTTACTACTACTGATATTACCCTTTCTCAATGAAAATTCGATTCGGCAAATATTCATACATGAGCAGCTTTTCACATCAATACATTCATTTCTGGCAGAAAAAATACCACAACAGGAATGCTGTCATGTTCCACAACCACATCTTTGGGAAAGGATACTATTACTCTTGAGGTCTCTGTGGATGATTGACTTGGCATGCAAATAACTGAAAAGGAACATCATAGATTAGGTGGGTTAAATGATATTTCACTAATCAACAACTCAAAATTCATCATATTACTGAAACACAAATTCTGTAGATATTCAAATTGTACATATTTATCAAGGTGGTAAAATTTCAATTACTCATGACAGTTCCTGCGACAGTCGTGAGGGGAAAAAAAAATAAAGATTAGATTTCCAGCTCAAACCTGATGCTACTGAAGAATGAAATAACAAATATGCACCAGCTTCTGCTTCTCAGTTCTAACTCAATATTCAAAATAAAAATAAAAGAACTTCAGTAGTTTTTGGCATGCAATTCAGTGCTGAAGGTTTTACCTTCCAGCCTTAATGGTGACTGTTAAGACCCCTTGCAGGCTAGTCACAGCTTTAGGTAAAGTGTTTCTAAATTGCAGGAGCTAACTGTGCTTCCAGTCTCAGTGTGTACTCAAGTATGCTGACTGCTTTTTAGTATGGTACTGGAAAAAAGATCCCCTAATTGCAGACTGGATAAACAGATTCCAGGGAACACAGAGAAGAGTACTTGCCCCACAGCATTGATATAGCCTAAATTAGGCAATTAGTCTCCCATGGCTCTTTGTTTAGTCAACGAGATTGGCACAAACCTGCTGCAAAAGCCCCAATTTATGTCTCTGCTTTGAATCACACTCATGAAACAGCTTCAGCATCTCCACTACCTACAGAGGGAGCCTGGGGAGATGAGCAGGCTAACAGAAGGCTGAAGCTGGTTGCTGCAAACACCTCCACACCTCTTGACTGAAAATGTAATAGAATACTTAGTAGAAAAATGGCACAATTAACTGCAATCATCATAGCAGTTTTCCAGCTGGAGGGCTATTTGTCTGATCTTACATCAGTGTTCTGATTTTGACACACAATATTAGGCTAGTTTTGTAAATTCTAACCTGCTCAATTGCCCTCTATGGGAATAAGGATTACTTACAGTCCTTAGAACCAAATAGGTATGTTTTCTTCAAATGCTGAAATCTATTATTTAGAGAGCTATGATACTTATAAGAAAGGAGAAAAACCAAAATCGATTCCTTCTGCTAACAGGGCTGTCTGCCTTCTGCATTATCTTACAGGATTCTGTCCTCTTGTTCAGAGGGTGTTTCTTTTTAAACTATGTTTTACCTCCTACCATAGGACGATCTGCACTGTGAAGATCGTAAAGCCGGGAACAGAAATCTTTGCTCACAAGATTGGAAGTTTAACTACACTGTAATTATCTTTATTTACTATCTAAGACTATTTTTCTTTGATGATTTGTATTTCCTTATGTTCCAAAAAAAGAACACAAAGTCTATTTTACTAATCAAAATAATAAACACTTCACCAAACACTTTGATCAAGTCAGGACCCTGGGCTTGGCAAAGTGAGCAGATAGCTGGCCTTATTTGCCAATGACAGTCAGAGTGCAAAGGGGATAAGTAAACATTGCCCCAATGCTCATTTGCAAACAAGTAGTAAGATACTTACTCCATGCCTTGTGCAGTCTGTCGTGCAATATCAATTAGTTTGATCATTTCAAATTTGGTCTCAATGATGTGTAGATGGTGATATAAGCTGGACCCCTCACACCATTGTGTAACGATAGCCAACTGGGGTTTTGTTGAATAACCCATAAAAAGCAGGATATTCACATGTCGTGTTTTCCTGTTGGAAAAAAAAAATCAGGAGGAAATCAGGCAGATCAGGAAATCAGGGAAAACCCAGGCAGATCTCTCACCATCTACGTGTATCTTTCCAAACAGAAGTTGTTGGGTCATTGTCACCTTTTACTAAGATAACATGATAAACCTGTTGTTAGATTCAGTTTAATAAGTTATTCCAGCAGTTAGCCCTTCTTATCATAATGACACGGAATATCTGTTCTGGAGTAAGCATCGCTTCCTCTTGCTTTTTCAAGCAACCCAACCCAGGACTGCTCAGAAGATGCTGTTACCACTAGGTCCCCATGGGACAACAACAGTTCGCGGGCAGATCTGCTTTTGTGTAACCCCAGTCCAGCTATGAGATGTTGCTGCTCAGGAGGAGGACATCCAAAATAAAATTCCAGTCTCAGAGGCTTCCAGAAGGGACAACTCTTTCATTCAGAAACCAGCAACACACTTCCTTGACAAGGCTTTGATTTTTCTTAGTGCTTTATTTGACAAGAATTTCGTACTCTCTATGGATCCATACAACAAAGGATGGAAACAGGTATGAAAACTGTACCTCAGTAAGGTTAGGATATGAATTTCTTTCCAAACAGCACTGGGAGAGACTGGATTTCACCAGAGATTTGGTCAGATTAAATCAAACCTATTTCAAAGATGGAGCAACTCCAGACAGAAAAACTTCACAATGAAGAATGTAGGATTATCTCAGTAGATATCTCAGTAACATTCAAAGCCTGAAAGAATTGACTGATATGCTGTGAAATCTGAAAGATTCTCCCCACCCTCTAGGAAAAGTCAATCACATTCTTATTGTCATCAAATGGACATGAAGAACTAGATACCTCCAAACATACCAATGAGACATTACAAAGATAAAGTACCTAAGAATTGGGGCGTATTTCCTAGCTTTCCCAGGGTCTGAGGAAAAATAAAGGCAATCTTCTTCCAACACAGCTCGGTACCAAAGGCAGTCAGCTTGCTGTTGATGAAACCTGACAGACCAAGCTTAAAACCTGTAGTAGCTTCTTAAATCTATGCTGCTGCTGAAGATGGCAGAGCTCTATCTTCTCTTACATTAACAAAATAACATGGGAGCCTAGAGTGTGAATCCCTTTGTCGTCTCAGCAATGCAGACTAGAACAGTTCTACACTATGTGACTGTGCCTTTGTAGGTTCAAGGGTTTGTCAAGCAATGCTGAGAGTAACTGCTGAATGAACAAAAAATAAACGGTTTCTTGCAAATCCTACCTCAAAGCTAAGAGAGTAATGATGAAGCATAATGGAAAAGGCACAACTACAGGTAAATCTGGCTTGTTCAGGTCAAAGGATAGGACAACTGACTATTTACTGTAAGTGCTGAAACGATCAACAACAGAGAAAAGCTAGACTGCCAGCAGAAATCTGGACTAGGTATGAAATAAAAGATTTTTGATTTCATGAAGTTCTCCTGAGCAGGTATGTCAAAAATATGCAGAGATATCCAAAGTAGCATGCCCCAGAAGGCCTCTACTTCTACAACTATGGGCTTAGAGTTTTCAGAACTAACATTTCCTGGGGAAAAAGGCTGACCATCCCCTTTTCACTGTGTAGTTTATTGGGGATGCTCCTCCAGCACAGGCGCCCAGCTCAACACATCAGTTTTCCAGAGGCAAAAATTCTTAAAACAGAATTATGCTCAAGACTGCTCAAGATTGTACTTGGATGCTAACAATCTTCCTCAGCAAATAATCTATTGTATTGTGTTGATGGATCCTCTTTTAAGAGCTGAACCCAAGACAAATACTTCCTCTGAGCAAGTACAAGCAGTAGACATGAGAAAAGGAAACAGAGAAGTGACTTTGAGAAATACATTTTAAAAAAATCTCAAAGAGAAGTGAATGCTACTGAACAGAAACTATTAAACAATGGATAATATGAGCAGTGCTGTAGCTCAAACCCAACAATTAGTCATGCTCTCCTTCAATCTCAAAACATGGATGAGAGTAAAGAATGGCCTACAGTTGACAGGCTTGACTGTGCCCTGGGAGTAATAGAATAGCAAAAACCAGTCCTATCTTGAGTGTTTGGACATACATATCTCCACAACATAGGCGTATAGACAAATGCATACGGAGGAAGGAAGAACTAGCAGTGGATACAAAGAAATATTTTTAAATGGCAAGTTATATTTTCTGCCTAAAGTATCATCATGGAGAAATAAGACCAATGTGTTCTAATGCCAATCTAAAATTCAATGATTAATGAAGTATAAATCTACACACATTATTTTATACCATTAAAAATATTCTTACCTGAGCACTCCTACTTCATTTTTGAAAGCCTGTAACTGTTGAGGTGTGGGTGCCGTAACATTCAACATTTTCACTGCTACATCACCTTTAAAATAGCAATTTTTAAATAAGTGTCACTGATACATATTCCTCTAAAGACAAAACGCTATATAGAGCATTGGAAATATTGAGATACGCTATTTTCTAGCTTTCTTGAAATAACCCACTACAATATTAAAATAAGTAAATATTCTGTAAAATGTATAAACATTATTCTTATTGTGCTCTGAGAAATCCTAGCCAAGTCAAAGCTTTCGAAATACATACTTGAAGTCCTCATTCATCAAGATGGATACTTCAGCCTTTCTAGTAATTATGTTTCATCTTTATCCTAATAATTACTTAATTCAGAAGAACAGGCAAGAGTTGAGTTTCTAAACAGTTTGAAGTTCTAACATTACTTATTTAGCAAACTACTTATTAAAAATCATCTTTATGGCCTTTTCAGCGGACTCTCCCCAGACATGTCCATGTCTCTCTTGTACCGAGGAGCCTAGAACTGGACCCAGGACTCCAGGTGTGGCCTCACCAGCGCTGAGGGGAAGGATCACCTCCCTCGACCTGCTGGCAATGCTTTGCCTAATGCAGCCCAGGATACCATCAGCTTTCTTTGCTACATGGGCGCACTGCTGGCTTATGTTCAACTTGGTGTCCACCAGGACACCCAGGCACTTTTTTTGCGAAGCTGCTTTCCAGCTGGGTGGCCCCCAGCAGGCAATGTTACTTAGTTAAGAATAACTGTTTGCCATGATGGCCACATACCATGCCACTTTCCTTTGTAGACTGTTCCAAATGATCCAGATCCTATCCTTTGTCCGACTGTGATCTGTCCATCTGGTATCTCCCAATCATCACTTGAATCCCGTCGACCAAGAGTTTTCTTTATATATATGCATAAACAATAAAAAGGAGGAAAGCGAGTGCATTAATTTCTGTGAAAACAGCTCCTTTGTTAAAAATTCGGTATCAGCATTTCATATCATTAAAGTCCTAAAAGAACTTTCTTTTTCAGGTATCGCATTTGACTTTTCAAGCCAGCCATATACAAAGCCTCAGCACACAAGTATACTCAATTATTTCCTGTTTGCCACAGGTTTCTGGCAGTGTTAAAACCAGTAAATATTAAGAAACTCTTATCAAAAAGAAAGTCTCATTTGTTTTTCAATTCTTAATCATAATGCTAAATTGTGAATTAAAAAAATGCAGACATTTTTATGTATTGTTACATTTGAAAGTTCTCTAGTGATTCTCAAATTTCATGAATCATGGTTGGAAAAGTTAAGCTGTTACTTGAAGGGAAGCTGGCATTAGAATATGAAGCACACCAAGACATTTGGGTGCAATGAAGTAAAGGTGAGTATAGTCAATTATTTACATGATTTATATGTCAGTCCCACAATTTCAATATTCCATTATTTATTGGTCCTTGATCATTACTATACTTATCTTGACAATAATTCGGAAGGTGCTGATGAAAGAAAAGCAAGAGGAACATGGTTTTGCAGTATTTCTGTGCTATGAATATACCATACTATGAATGAAAATAACTCATCTTTCCCTTACCATTCTATTTCTGTCTTCTGAGGATGAGGATGATTTCCTTTCCCGTTGGGGTCCTGGTGATTTCTGTAACGCTTTCACATTGGTGAGTGACCCAGGCAAAGAGGCAGGAGGTGTTGCAGACAAACCTGCAGTTGAGCCTAAATTTCAGAAACAGGATTTTATCTATAAGAAGCCAGCTTACAAGAATGTATTGATATTAGGTGCAAGAATTGTGTTTACGATGCAGTATCTCCAAACATCAATGTAAATGTTAAGAGGGAACAAACATATACTAGGAATATTGTCCTAATATTAGATCAGTGCTCAAGTCTTACATTTCAGGAAGAGACAAGTCTATAGCAAAAATCCCTGTATACCAGATAGTCTCCAGTCTCTTGATCATAAATTATCAGAAGGACAATGTCTCTTTAAATAGAAAAAAAAATTAATAATGTATTTTTTAATTCCACCAATTTCTTTGAGAAAAAAAGTAGTACCATTTTAGTTAGCAGCAGCTACCTCTCAGATCTCTTGTAGCTAACCTTTTAGGGACCAAATAAACAGCTGAAATACTGTACTTTGGAATCAAAATAGACTAAATGCAAAAAATTGAAATGTTTTCTAGTTGAGTCTCCAAGTGCCACCTGAAAACCATTTGGCTGTTTTAAAGTTATCTTTTAGCAGAAAGCTCTTATTTAAAAGTACATATTAGACTGTAGAAAGGATTAAAAAAGAACAAGTACTTTAGCTGTTTGAAGCATATTCTATTAGCTACAAAAAGAACAGTACATCTGTAGCCTATATGTTATCTAAATAAATCCATGCAGGAAAACATGGCTAACAGAGCTGTGTTTCAGAGCCCCAATGGCTCTTTACAAATAGAGCACTTCAACTAGACACTGCTTTTTAAAATACACCATAATTATTCATAACAAGGTTATGACGACCCTCCCAATGCAAAGGACATAAAATAGGGTCAACTGTTAATTAAATTCATGCTGCTCCGCTGAACAATGTATGTCATTGTACAAGACCTCCAACATTCCAATGCTTCCTCTCACAGCAGTGTTTTGAGGAGTGGTAGAAGACAACACTACTCCTCGTAGTCCTTCAGAAGCCCCCTTCTTACCAAAAAAGTGTCTCCTAATGCCAGCTTGAGTTCAAAAACTGACTTTGCAACTTTTTAAACTGTTGTTTGAGTTCAATCACTCACTGCATGCTAATTTATCAGAGTATATATATCCATCACTGCTTGTCCTCACTGACCTAAAATCCATACATTTAGAAGTGGAAGCACAAAATAATGACATACCAACACATCAAAAATAGGATGCAGTATCCATAAACTTTGTCCCTCACGCTAAAGCAACAATAATGATGCATATTGGGCATTCTAACTACATTTACAAACAGCTGGACGCCAGTGACCTAAGGATGGACTTTTGTTTATATTGTTACAGTCACTAAACTGTCATATATTTATTATACTATTTGTCTGAAATCACACATATATGGAATTAAATGTATGATGTTCGTAGAACATGAGCAATTTTCCAAAAGTTTACTGGGTTACAGACTTTCTCTGTAATAGCAAAGCTCTACAGAATGTGTTTTCTTTAGAGGTAACTAAAGTCTCCTACTTAAATTTTAAAACCGCTATATAGAAACACTAGCACACTATTCACCCTTCATCAAAAACGCTTATAGCACATGGTAGAACACAGTTAATCTGTTCATAATAATACCAGATGGCCTGTTTTCCAAGTTATTAGAGTAGAATACTTCAGATAATGTTGGACTTAAGTCATTAGCTTGGACTCTGAAGCTGTACATAACGTATTCCATTCTGTAGCCAGTCTGCTTGTTGGGAACACCTGTCTTCTTACAAAGACTTCTGGAAGAACTTTGCAAGTTCATAAGGTGAACTGCTCTTGATATATTCTGAAACAAAAGTCTTTGAAACAGCCAAGATGGTAGCATTTGAAAACCACACTACATGCACTGAACTACCCGTTTCTACATGTATACATATAGACACAAATATTTACATTTCATGCTATTACTAAATAGTTAGTTTCTCCAGCATACGAAATCCCACAGAGTTTTTTTTGGATTTTGTGCAATACAACAGATCCATTGACAGCTTTAGGCCTGAATTACCCCCAGAGTCAATGATGTGAAAATGGAAGAGTCTTATTTTACATGGTACAGGACACAAACAAATACTCCCTGGAAATATACTAACTACATGGTCTAAAACCATCTAGGGCCCCACTGTGGTATCAATAGCACATTCTCAAAATGAAGTATTTGTTGAAAGTTGACATGTCACATTACTTGAAAAGCTTGAGACCTAATAAGATATCAATGGAAATGTTTGTAATTCACATTTGATTTCCTAGATTACTTTTCAAAATAAAGAATATTAAATATACAAAACCGTTAAAGCACTGAACTGACTTAAACTGAACAGTCAAGGAAATTCTAAGTTAAGGACATCACTTTGTCTTTAAAATCACTGCAATGCAATCCAAGGACCTTTGTTTCGAAAAATTGTGTTAAGGTCCGCATAAAAAACCTCAACTATGAAATTCCTTGCTTTTGAAGATTTAAGTCAGACTTTATAGTCATTTTCAAGCGTGTAAAGGTGAAAGTGAGTATGTGTGAAAAGCACATTCAAAGCATTCCAGCCAGGCCAAGCAAAAACCAGAGGTGTTTTGATAAACTCACACACTTACATACACACGGTGTGAGGGTGAGGCACAAACAGCATCTGTGGTTTTACTTATTTTGTTTGGGTGAAAACAAGAAAGAAGAGCCCAACTACCTCTGAACACTGGGCCAGGCTCAAAATCAAACACTATTTCACTGGGGACAGAATGAAGGAGGGGACTGGGAGTCCGGGATTGGTATTTCCGAAGACAGCGCATCAGCTGGTTCAAAGGGGCTGTTAGAGAGAAAGAGACGGGCAGGCAGAGACAGAAAGACAGACACATAGAAGAAATGAAAGAAGTCATGGGAAATAACTAGGATGCTTTGACTCCTATTCATAGATTGCTTCTGTACTTTGAAGGAAAAAAAAAAGTCAATTACTAGTAACACTGTTTCAGGACTGGGAATAGCCAATTGTTTTCAGATGCCAAGCAGACAGTTTATGATTAAAAGTTAAAACCAACATGATAGCACAACATTTAAATGCTGGACAAAATGGGCAGAACTGTGGAGAGCCACACCTATCAACACATACAAAAATACTGGCAACTTTAAATTAGTAGGCTTGCAGGATTAAACAAAATTTCTTTTCAAAAAGTGTTCTATTGCTGGCATAAGAAAAAACAGCTCCAAACACAATGCAGTATGTAGGTACCATCCTACCACCTACCAGATTTGGATGGGAGAAACATAGTCAGTGAGAGCCCACAGCACAAAACCTTAGAGATCAGGATAGAGTGCACTAAGGTAATTCAGACTTTACTTATGGCTGAAGCAAATTATAATTAGTAGGAGATGACTGTGTTAATGATTTGGAGTTGGAAAAATCGTCATATGCCTACTCTACTTAACTATTTCATTACTTCTGTATTATTTTTATATTCATAGGAATAAATACAGCACATAAGAAGCCCTCTCAGGACCTTGACGGCCAGTGCAAGAAGTTACTTAACAGGCCCGTGCATAACATGTGAAGAAAAAAAATGTATCTTCTGACACTAGTTCTGACGTAACTGTGAATTAGGGCTGTGTGTTACTGAAGGAAACATAAAAAGACCTGGCTTTAGCGTAAGGTCCTAACAACCTGGTTCCAAGAGTAGCACAGGCATGCAGTACAGCAAAGCAGCATCTTCAGCAGGGGTAGAGGGGGAGAAGAACCGGAGTGTTTCATGCTGCTTTAGGATGCAGCAGTTCATATGGAAGGTCCATCTACCATATTGATGGTTTTCAAAGAAAATCCCCATTGTTTCCATGAGTGAAAAGGTAACAACAGGCATGACAATCTTAGAGAGAGTCGGGAAGTTGTAGCATATCTGCGTGCAGCCACGTGAGTGAATGAGAGTGTGTGTGTCTGTGTGTGTGAGAGCAAAAAAAGTGACAGTGCAAGACAATTTTAAAAATAAAAAGCTAGATAACACTTCAAAACTTTTTCTCCTTCCGTCTCCCCCACTCCCAGAATGACTGGCAAATGACTCAAATCTTTGTCAGACAAATATTAAGTTCATGGACAAGCAAATGCAAATTCATTTTTTGTTCTAGTCATATTTTCCTTTGTGCCTGTGTTTTGTAGAAGGAAGTATAACAAAGGGAAGGGACAGAGCGGTTGTGTAATTAAATACAGGACAGTAACTAGTTTAAACACTACTTACCTCCCTCTCCTCGTAAACTCTGGTTTCTAATCAAGTCCTATAAATAAATTTTAAAAAGTGTTTAATTTAGGTATTGTCATTTACATTCCAGAATCAATTCAGATTGATCAAATTAAGAATCCATAACCTCATATGTTGTCCATGAAATGAAAGTTGTTTCCTACCCTGGCTTTCTAATAGCAGCAACTCCAAAGAACTATTTATAACAACTACTAAACTTTTCAAAATTATTTGCTTTAAAACAGCATCTCTCAGTAGTAAAGTGAAATGTACACCACTCGAAATAGATGCTGACGTGAAAATACTGATTTAAACATGCAGTTGGCCAAAATGCATGAAAAAATATCCAACCAGACATTCCAGTTACAGTGTTTGTGGCACAAATTATTTGAACTGTCATATCAGAAGCTGGGACACCAATTTCCTGTACTGAGGTACATCAGTAAAATGAGTTCTGCTTAGTTTTTTCTTGTAACAAAGCACCTCATTTGCATAGCCAGGCGCACTCTGTTCTTCTCAGAAATGACTAACTGCAAAAGGTTTCCTTCACTTGCAATCCACTGTGAACTGAGAGTAGCTTTTACAACATATTCAGACTAAAAGCAAACTATACTAAGGATTTTCTAAACAGAAAAAAATTTTAAAAATTCTAGCAGTTTCCCTCTATTTCCATTTTCATCATCAAGCTTTTTTTTTTTCCTGTTACACAAATATTTTATTTCTTTATACCCCTGCACTGCTGTCGAAAGCACTGGTCCTGCCTCTCTGCTGCACCACTGCTATGTATCATATGCAAATGTCTATGCGACCACATTCTTAATACTAAACTAACATTTCACCTTTCACTCAGCTCACGTGCAAAACCGATTTTGTGCCTCAGCGTCCAGGCAGACTTTGAGACTGCTCGCCTGACAAATGATTCATTTCTAGCAAGTAGACTTAAGGGTAAAATACAAGCTGTATATGTCAGCAAAATTAGAAAGAGGTTGTTGTGACCAACATTTTCAAAAGGTCCTAGTTGGCCTTATATCTATTATCAACCATTATTATTATTTATGATTCAGCATCCAGAAATCTAAAAACTGTGGAACACAAGTTACGTGTACCAGTTTCTGAACACTCCAAAAGAATGCTCAGAACAATATATACTGGGCTTCTGAAATCCTAAGGAACATTCAGTAAATCTGAACTCAGCTTACTGCAATAATTTAATTTTCTTCAACGCCAGAAATATCACTTGAATTACAAATATTAAAAATCCTTATCTTGCATATAAAAAAATGCTTAACATATAATTGTTTGCAGGAGTAGTTACTGGCTCACATATTCTTAATGCTGTGGTAGAGCTAGCAGCACGAGCCTTGGGACTAACGACAGAAAAAAAAAAAGCAGTGGTTTGTGGTAGAATGTTTCTTTGCAAATGAAAGGACAGGACTGTCAAAAGGCAGCTTCTACTTTTGGAGGATGGGTTATTTGCGTTCTTACAGCTCTCAACAGCAGAAGTGTCTTAACATGGGATCTATGAAGATCCTGACAGACCACCAAGGATTTGCTTAGAAACACAGCACTCATGTGTACACGTGATAAATTTAATGCACTGATATTCATAAGGGAAATATCAAATCTACTATTCCCGATCCCAACTTTATTAATACTTACATCAATATTGACTGGCTCGATTGTATTGATGTGAACATTGGGAGCTGAAGAGGATCGGTCGCGTTGCCCAAACTGATTCCGATGGTCTTCATCTGCTGGTCGGAGGGGCTGTGGGATTGGAATGGATTTTGAAGGAGAAGGACTAGGGAGAATTGGTGGTCTGAGAAACAAAGTCAAGGAAAAAGAGGATTTAGGTCTACAAATGGCTTCAAATACTGCATAGTGGGTGTGGTAAGTCCTTTTCAACTATAATAATACATACATTAAAAAAACTGATCTAAAGGCCTGCATAAAAACAATTTTTAATGAATGATCCCTACTCCCCTATGATCAATTGCAACAACCCTCTGCTGCACAAACTACCTAATTACACAGCTGTGAGGTGTTCTGAGTTACAACAAAAAAGCCTAACCTACCATACCAAACTACTATTAATAAATCCTGATCTGAAAAATTCATGTAGCCCAACATGCATTGCAGATAGCAAGATACTCTGCAGCTTCCTCACTTCAGAGTTAATGCAATACACTCTTTTTAATGGCAGCCCGTTGAGAACTAAAAATGCTTAATATCACACAACAACAGCCAGAAGATGTCACAAAACAAATCGTATGGATGAGATTATCGCTCAATAAAGAAAGACTGAAAATTACATACTGGTCACCCAACATAATTAATGTTATTGCCAATGCTATACAAATTATTGATACTAAAAATAAACATGTCACCTCTTAACCTCAACCTTTAAGAAATAACTTTGAATAGTGGAACGTTTCAAGTGTTATTTACAGTGAGACAGTTAGGCAATGCAATAGATTTGACTTGAAAGGTAAGCGTTCAGACTATACAGACACATTTTCTGAAAAAATACAAATGCTGCCAGTCATAAATGTACATAAAGTCTTTAATTTGTGGTATCATGAATCATATATTTAAAAGGCAAAACATCTAAACACTTGCTTTTTCATTTGTAAGAAGGCAGAATGTCACTTTTTTAACAAAATAAATGGATAAGTGAAGTACAATAAATTGGCATTTATCTCTTACTCAAGGTCAGTCACTGTTAAGTGTAATGATTCAATTTAATGGATATAAGGCAAAAGGTCAACGAGAAACAGCCACCTTTGTCAAAGACAACTTTATGTTAAAATATACATCACATCTGACAACAAGGTTTTTTGAACTTACAGAAAAAACAACTCCTAAGAGACGAGTAGAGTCCTCCAGCCATTCAATTACTCATGGGTTCGTTACCATGCCCACAAAGGCAATGCCCATGAGGAGAAGCTTCAGAAATAAACCACACAGCAGCATATAGCAGCAATAGGAGCAATAGGTCCTGGGTCTGCCTCCTCTAAGCGAACACTCCTCGGCCTCTAACATTTTCAACAGGATCTCTTGACATTTTTTCAGAAATGGGTCTGCTTTAAAGACTATTACCCTACCTTTCATCGAAGGGTTTATATGGTTCGGCACTGATCCCAGAACTCAGTGCTATCTGTATCTTAAATACCTGTCACCTTTTCCTTCCTGGCCAACAATCTCACAATTGAGAATGGCAAAACAGAGTGCTTGCGAATTAATTCAGTATCAGTCTAATAAGTCTTGTAATAAAACACTTAGATTATGTTTGGGAAGTGGGGCAAGGGAAGAATAGGTAGAGGGTTTAACCCTGCTTAACATTTTTTTAAAAAATAGTTACCTACTGTCACATGACAGAATATAAATATTGCGAAGATTCTGGGAAGCAATGAACTGAAACTGCCAATAGACAAATTCCCGAGAAAGGGCCTTGAACTGCCCAGCATTTCAGAAGATGCTCAGAATTTCAGAAACATTTTTGAAATGCAGTTGATGTACATACATAAAAGCTAGAGCTTTCATTCATTGCTAACAAATACCTTTAGGTAAAACCTTTTCTACTGTAGATGAGGAAGTTTTGAACTCCTGAACATTTTTGTAAGGAAATCAGGCAACAAGAACCCACATCAGGAGATGGGACACTGCACAGAAACAAGCACACGACTTGGTTGACATTCTAAGACACTGTATTTTCACGTTAAGGCAAGCGTGTCAGACGCCACACAAAGATTTCAGAAGAAAAGTCTAAAAAGTGTCTCAGCCAGGCCAACATTGTCATTGCTGGGATAGTTAACTCCTGCTCAAACTTCCTAAGAGTTCTCGGTAATAAGGAAATTAAGGGAAATGTGTAACAACAAACATCAGCTCATTGCACTAGGAGTGACTGTGAGGCAGCGCTGCGAGCTCTGCCACGTGATGAGAACAGAAGCAATCAGATTTTCTGTGATGGTGAGTAAGCCAAGGGAAAGAAAACCAAATTGCAGAAATGCTGTTTCAATCACATCCTCGTTTGAGTCATAAATGGTCATCTGCTAAGGGAATCTGCAAATGCTTCTGTACTTCTGGTCACAGGTCATCACGCCCATCACGTTGCCAGCACTGATAGCATGCTATGTCGTATCACGTTCGAAAACAATTTGAATAGCTTTCTCTACTCATTAAATTCTAACTGGGGGAGGTTCAGATCTTTAGAAAACAATTACAGGCTGATAAAGAACTCTTTTTTTGGAGACTCTAAACCATTATTGGGAGGATCTCTGGGCTTTAGACACCAAAGAATCCAGAGATGGGAATCTCATAAGCAGTTAGCCACATGCTCCATCTATACAATCAGGATTTCATTAAAGGGTGTCCTCCAGACACTTAGAAAAAGGTAGGTTATTTTTGCTAAATAGGAATTTTACTTGAAAAAGGTAACTAGTGAGGAGAAATACACAAGCGGTTTGCTAGCCAAGATGGCCTACTGAGATCACAAGCTGAGAAGAGATTACCACCAGGCTCTGCCTGTGTGCAGCAAAAACTGTATCTTGATCTGCATCAAGACCTCGATCTACAGAAAACCGGTCACCACAAAAAATGCAGCAACCCTCTTAGCTACCAAAAACCCGTCTTACAGTATTCCTAAATTTTAATTACTCCAGGAAGACAGAAGGGACACCGGAGCAAAAAGGACGGGCCATTATCATTTGGAAAAGGCTGACATTGTCTATTCCAGGCAAGTTACAAAATTAGTTCTGCAGGCTATGCAAATGTAGTGCCAGCATATTGCCAGAAAAATAAAATAATAATAAAAAAATAATCAAGAGGACCAGAACACAACTGCTGCAAAGAACTGTTTACTGTGGCATACACGTGTAGCAGGCTGGGCCTTAAAGGAGCAGCATTTTAAACACCAGGATCTGAGTTTCTGTTGCTCCTGTGGCCTTTGTGAGCAGTTAACGGCCAAGCTGCTCACTAGAGGAGACCTTCTACAAATAAGGTCAATATTCTGACATATTAGAGATGTTGTACTGCCTCATCTTGCACACTTTCTTCCAGCCTCTTAGAGGTGGGCAGTCCTTTAACAAACATTTCTCAGCTTCCCAGGCAACAAGCTGATAGAGTTGTCAAATCTCCTGGCAGTAGGACAGAACACGCTTTTTCCTTGGACCATGTATTTGGGATAAACACATTGTTCCCTCCCTTTTTATCACGGCAAAACAGAAAGAGGTTTTGTCAGGAGAGAAGAGTAATTGCAGACAAATATAGATTTTTTTTTTTTTTACCCTTTGTCAATCACGACAAGTGCCAACATGTCCACAGATTTACTATTCTACAAAATTTGGCCCACAGGAAGGAGGAAGGTAACTCAGAAAAGTGCCCACACATGCTGTGTTACATAGAAACAAATAATTTTATAAAATCATATACAGTACCTCCACTGGATCTTAGAACTTGCAATGATGCAAGCTAGTTCACTTTACAAATATGAAAGAAAATTTCAATATAGCTTTTCCTCAATTTCCTTTACCTCACCAATGTGAGGTTTCATATATTTAAGAGCTGGTCTACTCAGGAAAGATTTTTCTTAAAAGAGGTTTGTTTGGGCTTCAAGATTTTTGCTGGGATTTTTTATTTTGCTGTAGGTAGGCAAATAGTTAAAACTGAAAATTCACATTCATCTACCTTCAGTTATAGGGTATGCGTCACTTCTCTTAAAATGACAGCATCTCTGCTGGACTGAGATTTTTCTCCTCCCCCTCCCACCCTGAACAAGTACATCTCAGTTTAGCCACAGGGCTCAGTGTAGTACACACTATTCACCTGGTAGATTGCATACTCATACCCAAGTCAAACCTACTGCAAGCTACAATACATACTGAGGCTTTTTTTGTTTTGCTTACACCAGAGTATGATTGGCTTTGCTTTTTGTTACTGCTGTTAATGAAGAACACAGTGCACTTCCATATACAAGCAGTTTCTCAGGACTACTAAAGATCTGGGATACAGTGGTATAAACTGTAAATTTTGGAAGCTAAACATGTTCTAATTTAATTATGGTGGTACTCCATAGATATTGCCAGAAAACAAAGTAATTTTTGCTCTTTCCCCATCTCTGCAGCCTGGAAATAGTCAGTAACCCCAAATCAAATGTTGATTTGGAGAAGAGGATAGCAGTACAAGTTTGTAAGTACAAGCTAGAGAAGATCACTCTTAACAGCATCCTGTGAAGTCAGTCTAAAAGCAGCATGGGACAGATCTGTAACAGTCATAACTTCATATGGATTAGTGCATTTTTCTATACCATAACAACTTGTTTTCATCCATGTTGGCTTGTAGGTGGAAAACCACTGCCAGGATTATCACAGCGGTGTGCATTTATACTGGCCGTTAGGCCCACATCAGTTCCTGATAGCTTCATATATGAGGGCCTATCAAGAGAATCCAGGTTTCAGTTCACTACCACAGTTTTGCAAATAAAGTTTTGGAGAGCAAGAGGCTTCCTCCACCTGTTGTACAAGCTAAAGATGGTTTTTCTAAAGATTCTGATACCAGGCCTTTTTGGCTCAGCAAAAACACATATGAAGTTGGATACTGTAGGAAGTTTGTTAACATTTGCATGGAGTGCTCTGGAAAAGGTCTGGTGCCAGAATTTTAGGGGAAAAGTTCATCACTGTTTTATGCAATAAACCACAAAGCTTTTGCTCACTTAAACACATGGGGATCTAAATAGTGTTGTAGTACTA
The DNA here is from genome assembly GCF_028858705.1 of Grus americana. Classification (NCBI taxonomy): domain Eukaryota; kingdom Metazoa; phylum Chordata; class Aves; order Gruiformes; family Gruidae; genus Grus; species Grus americana. The sequence goes on from NC_072852.1 coordinate 64,781,918, forward strand.
AGTACAATGTTGTAAGACTGCGTCTTTGTTTCCTTGGCTTTTCAGAAGCTTTTCTAGACATTTAAATATCTTCAGCTGAGGCAGAGTGATCAGTGAATATTTGGAAGACAGAAAGGAAAGCAGAGGAGTTTAATCATAGGCTGGAGCTCGCTCTAAGGCAGGGACTGGCAAGCTTCCAAGGATGGTACACCAGACAGTCCCCCTTCCTCCCTCAAATTTAGATGATGAAGCATGTTGGGAAATGTTGTTTTTCAAAGAGCCAAGATGCTGCCAACCTGCTTACTAGCAGTGTTCTGCCTCGAGCAACGCAGATGCTTTCAGTTTCTATCAAGTGCAACCTGCCTGTGCTATTCCAAGTCTGACGATGCACCCCCTTACCACTCACTCCGCAGGTTACTCACCCTGCCATAACACCTGCCTCATGAGTTTGCTGAGTTTTGCCAAACATCACAATATCTGAGAGAATAGATGGAAGTTGAAAAAGACAACTTCGGAATATTTTGAATAGCTAATCTCTCCCCTTTTCATACATCTGTAAGATCCAGGGAATTGGGTTCACAGAAATTCTGTGCTCATATTTTATGAGTAAAGATGCAGAAGAAACTTTATGATAGTGCAATGAATTAAATGAATACAATATATTATATGCAGTTTGCATACTTCAATTTTATTACAAATGGCTATTATTGGGGAGACCTACACTTTAATAGTCCTTTCCCGTTAAGTGTAGATTCTGACTAAAATGACTGCTTTGGCACAACAGGATAGTGCAAACTGACAGAACTAAAATGGGACAAAAGACCTAACGTGGAGGCTGGACACGTTTTTATAAGGGGTTCAAAAATGTGCAAATGAGACCATACGTGCTCCCTCATCCTGGGGTGGAACGTCTGGAGGGACTGCCTTTGGCTTACAGTTGGAAGAATGAAAGCCTACAAGACTGCATTGCTTTCAGATGTTACACATGAGCAAAGTGAAACAAAGTTCTGCAGCATGTTTAGCAGCTTTTGCATCATGTCCAATGGTCTTTTCCTTTACGTCCCTTTCTCTTTCCACGTTCTCCATTTGATCACTTGACAGTTTCTCAGCATGTCACACACGCCTTTGCTCTTGAGCTGGTCTTGCAACACAAACTCTTCATTTCTTTGGGCACTTTGCCTGCTGCTGGAATCCCTTCACAAGGCTAAAGATGAAGGATGTTTGCCTTCTCTTTCCTCAGGTTTACCAAACGATTAGTAACATCCCTTCCTCTATGGGCTGTGCCATGCAAGATGCTAGGAGAACAGAGAAATCAAAGGAACAATTATTAAACTCATAAGTGTTAATAAAGCTCTAGCTCCTCATATTTTCAATCCCATTGCCCAGCTCTCAAATTTCAATCCCTTACTCTCTTCTCAAACAAGATAATCTCAAATGTCAGACTTTTTTAATTCCAGTTGAACTGGTGTTCCATATTGTAGCAGTTCCCTTTAACAAATCCACGGGCAAATATATGTTTCTATAGAAGAGGGCAGCTTTTTTTTTTTCCTCTCAAAAAATTCAAGAGAAATTACTATTTCCACAATTATGTCTTTAATAATACTTCTGTGCTTTTTAAAGAAAGGCAAAAGGATAACTGGAGAAAGGTATGGACAGTGCTACACGCTCATACAATAGCATTTGAGCTGCTTCTGGAAAGGAAATACTACAAACAGATGCTTGGGGAAAATTGCATGACTTTGTAACATGCATACTACCTATGAACAGCTTATAATCATAAACCATTTTCAAAATAAACAGAATGTAGAAGGCAGGATGTATGCCTTTTTTTTTCCTTTAACAATGAAGCGTACAGTAAGGCAAAAACCCAAAAAGTAGAAAGCTAGATACCTTTTATAGCTCCTGCAACCACAAACATTTACAGATGCAACACTTAGGAAAAGCTCCTCAACCTCAACTGACAAGTATATTTAAATGTTAACATTTTTATGTATGTGAAGTTAAAAACCTAAAGGCATTAACTGGCTTTGGTCTCAGTTTTTCCTTTCAGTTTTCACTTCACAGAACTAAGACTGCCTGAAGTAGTGCATGTATCAATTAAGATAACCCATCCTGTTGTATCCTCATAAACCGGTAAGAAAGCACAAATGCGAGGCACAGGGAATTAAAAAGTAGGAAAATTTAGCATATACCAGTACAAGGATTGGGGCTATATAGTGCCTTTGGCATCTGCAGGCGTCTCACACAATTGGTATGAACAAGCTTTCTTCACAGATTAATTATAACCTAGCCTGGTTATAATTTCAGCTGTACCATGACAAAGGCAGAGCCTGCTTAGCTTAGAGAACCACAGCAGCAGCCTTGTCCACAACCTGCTTACTAACATCCACAGGATATAAAGGCAACATCCACTACCTGGAAGAGGCACTTCCAAATTTACTTGAAATGGCATAAAACAGTACAAATAAGAACATCATCTTTCTTTGTACTTACCAAATGAGGTTCCCTCTGCAGGACTGCCAATCTGTTTTCCTGGGAGGCATCATATTTGATCTTTCATAAAATAGTCTTGGCTCTCCAGGGAACTTCTCTTCTAGTTAGAGTCCATAGGTGCCTGCATAGCTTCCAGCTGTGTTTCTGCTTTAGTTTCGACACAATGCTCTCTATTCCATGAGAGCCCCTCTGCCAAATTCAGTTCATCTCAATGCAGCACATGTCCTAGGAGTGTTTTTCTGAAGGCTTTTGTATTTGGTGTTCTTAATAAATCCGTATCAGGTTTCTTGACTTTGATACACATCCTTGAGTTATTCTTTCCTGGAGATTTGTTCAACTGTCTACTGCTGGGTGGTGTTGGTGATCTCTTAGCTACCGGGAACACAATCTAAATATGATCACTTATCTCTTCACAGAGAGATGGTCCAGAATCTTTGTTGGAAATACAGGGGATGGAGGCTGTGGTCAGTTTTAGAAGTCTAATTTTACAAAACCTGGATCTGCAGCAAACATGCTATTGGTATATCCCAACATCTAAATAGGAGGAAGACAGCTGGTCTGGAGGATACTAAAGCAATGTTTACGTGGAAAAGCTATTAAAGCAGGATTATGAACCTGGAATTGGCATCTGTTTACACCAATCTTATAGTGGTGTGGCTTATTCTGAAACAGAGGTATGCCACTTCAAGGCAAATAAATTGTAGTTTGACAACACAAGCTAAAAGAATACGAGGATATAGTTTTGGTTCACATTAATTTTAAGTATAAAATCTTTCCAGTTTAGACCGGGTCTAAGCTACCATGCAGAAGAAGCTCAGTTAACAGCTACGGCCCCAATTCTACAGACACTTATGCACACGTTTAACTTGGGTTCATTACTAATTTATATCATTCATGTGAATGAAAACATTCACTTCTTTGAAGTTACGCATAGGTGGATATATTTGCTTGACAAGCCAGATTACAAAAATGTAAAGAGTTGCAAAGCAATATTTTGAGTGTTTCTAAGCATACAGTATTGAAATGTTATGTTATTAAACAGCAGGAATAAGATCATACCCAACAGAATCTGAGGGGGGCACTGAGGGGTACGATCCAGATGCTGGGGTGGTCTCTCCTAAGGAGGCCTCCTCCTGTGGTATGGGGTGATGTTCAAAGAACTTGGACACAAACAGCAAACTGTGAGGCAAGAACAAAACAAAAACAACCTAACTTGTGCAAAAAACAGAAGCTTCACAATATAACACATTAAGATTGCAAAAACCCAACCCCTCACTGATCAAATTCTAAATTTTAGAATAAAGACTACACTAACACATTAATCTGCAAGATTTGTTAAAAATATTATTCACTTGACAAAGGATCAAAAGATCATGCCCTAAACATACTTTTGCGGAAAGTATTTTTTTAATCTTGTAATTGAAATTGCAAAATCTGGTTTCTCAAGAATGCACAGTTTATACCTATATATTGAGTACACATACTTCTTTTAATGTTTGCACTGATGCAATGCCAAGAACCAAATGCCAGACGGATAGAACTATGCTATCCATAAGCCCTGAGCAAAAACTCTAGAGATGCCCAAGGAAACAGCTACAAATCCAAACATAAGCAGAAATTAAATTTATTCTTGGGGGAAAAACTAGCATTTTAAATGATTCCTTACATGAAAGTCTATTTAAAAAGATTTAATAGCCTCTGCTGAAACTGATCAAATAGAACACAGAGCCAATTTACACCAGATCCTTAACCTACATCAAAGACTTACACAAATAGATCAATAATTAAATTCAGGAACACATGACTGTTTAGGACATTCTCTTCTATGTTTCTTACCTAGGCAAACTCACCAATGAATTTATTTTCAATCACTGTAAAACCAACTGCAATTTCACCATATTATACTAGCGTCTCTTAACATCAGGTCGAAAAGAATAAACCCGCATCTAAACATTTAAACAGGGCCCTAGCCATCACATAATAAAGAACCAGTTTTGATTAAGAATAACAACTGTGAACAATGAGAAGTCTGTCTCAGAGTCAAGTGCTCAGCCACCCCATTCATGCTTCAAAGAAAGCATTTCATAGTCCAGCAAAAAATATGAACTGGTTGTCTGAGCTAGCACAGAAAGAATATGAATTATGCAGTCTCACAAGAACAGTTGAACTCCTGTATTTTTTTCAGGCACCTCCTCTGACTTCTTGCATTACAGATTTAACATACAAAAATCACTGACAGCTGTAAGCTTAATAAAAGACTCAACTTTAAAACCAATTGTGATTACTTACTCAAGTTGGTCATAATTAACACACATCAGTGGCACTTCTGTACTACAGCGCTGGTGAAATTTGTAGCCACATGTCTGGCACCGGAACCCCTGGAAAAGCAGCTTTCGACAAAAGTCGCAGAATGCTAACGTGAAGAATGTTTTTCGTACCTACATTGTCAAAAATAATCATAATCAAATAGAGTCCTCCTGTAAGTATAAGATGGACTATATGATTTCTACCTCCCTCAAATACACTTACAAGCCTCTTTTTTGATGCTGGAACTACAGTTTATATATCAAATAGATTTACATAAAATATTGTCTCCTTTTTGAAATAGTCTTTATGCATTAAAATTTTCTTTCAACTATTTATTGGAATTAATGTTTCACTTCATTAGCACTAAGAAAAACAGCAAAAAATCTGAAGCAAAAACAGTGCACTATTATCATGCTAGAGACAAACATTCAGTGTTTAATTGGATACAAGCTATAAAAACAAAAGCTGCTGAAAGATTATCTCATCTTCTAATTTTTCCAGGAGCTAAATGACATTTCTATCCGACACTCATAGGACTGGAAATATATATATGGCTTATATATATATGTCTTCTATGTATGGTTACATGTATAGTTGTAATTTTGACTACTGAAACTCAGAAGCATTTAAAAGCACAAAAAGGTGAAAGGTGAACATATATTATCCTCTATTAGCGGGGGGGGATGATCTAGTTTCATTTCTAGTTTCAAATTTAGCAATACTTACCATAAAAAACACATTCTAGTTGTATTACTACATGTAATAAACAAAATTTCACAAGGATATAAAAAAAAAGACAAATTAAGCCTACTAGACTTTCATCTAACCAGCCACTGCCAAACTAGCTCATTTGAGTAAAATAGTTTAAGCAGCTTGCAAATAGAATTTTGTTTTTTCATTTAAATAAAAGGTCTTTCTTCTCAATGTGACAAACATTATTTCCAGGATTTTGTATGTAGCTGGAACCATTTAGATGGATTCTGTTTAGCAGCTTCCATTTACTTGGTGCCTTATCAGGTCAAAAACATATTTGTGCACTAGCATCATTGATGATGTCAGCACCGCTCTGGGAATAGTTAGTTCATTAGTTAATTGCTGCTGCAGAGCCAGCAGGGAGGCCCAGAATACATTTTATAGATACAGCAATACAAAAATAGTAGATTATTATTACAGCTCTGCAATGCAGTGCTGATTTAAACCCCCTACATTTATAGATTTTAGAGGGTGTATTCCATCCAAACGTGAAAGTTTTAAGGGCGATCAAGTACTCTAACATCACTTATTTCAATTACAATTCTACCTAATTCACTCAAGCTATTGTGATGAAAAACTTCTTTTGCAACCCCCACCACATCCCACAGATACAAAACATTATTCAAAGTTGTTAATTTGAATGTGAAAGTACAAAGTTGATTTAACCCTACTCCACATTTCATAAAAAAACTGTACGTACAAAATTATGTGTTGTGAGTGGCACGTTCTCCAAGACTTCCACATGCAACTCCTCTCCTGTGAGCCAGGAAATGTCAGTGTCCCAGCCAATTGGCTTCTTCTCTCTAAAGAGTAAATAAGCCCTTCATTAGCATCAGCGCACAAATGCTTGCAGGTGTCCTGCTGAAGATGGGAGATCAGGTAGAAAGTTGCGCTGTGGGGGTTTGCTACCCAGTCTCTAACTGTAGGAAATTTTATGAGCAGTACATACCAAGGAAAGCACACCTTCCCTGGACACACCGTGTCAATCAGTTCCAATAGTGGCTGATTCCTTGATTCCAAGGTGACAGATACCTTCTAATCGAGTGCCTGTGAAAGCACCTGTTCCATAAGAGTTCCAAAGAGATGGCTAATTTTGTGTAGTAAGATAATCTACAAACTTCTTAGAACTTGAAACTTGAAACTCAATGTTTTCTCCCCACAGGAACTATATTCAGTTAAGAACACACTATAACCAAGTCAAAATCAAAAAGTTAACGAAACCTATTTAATACTTGTTTGGTTAGGACAAGTTTGATTATTGAGTGTTTTGCCAGCAGTCTATAAGCTCATATTACTCTATATTATGCCTGTTCTTGAAGTGATTAAATCTTTTTCTAGGAGTTTGCCATTCTTTCTAGGCAGGTCTTCAAGGCACAAATTGTTTTAGTGAAAAGTACTGTATCTTTCTGAACTTTGAAAACAACTTCCAAAATGTTGGATAGAATTGGCCATACTGGTTAAGTCTAAGAAGATATTCTAAGAGCAAACACCATCACACACAAACCATACCCATCTTGTATTCTGTAAACAGCACAGCACTCTGGAATAAGACCTCTCATCATCAGAGCTTTCTTTAGGCTGTCTCGGACTGTCACTCCACATCTTGCTGGAACCTAGAGGTCAAATGTAGAAGAAATTAATTAAAACAAGTTCCAATTTATCTCCCCAAATCAATGCAAACATTTTGCGTCTCAAGTGCTAAAATCCACTTTTCACAATGCTTTACAGAATGCTAGGTAAGAGATTTTAAAAATCTTTTTTGTAATGTGGAAAATTTTATTGGCGAATAGCACATAAGCAATCTAGCTCAGCTAGAAGAGAGAACAAGCTCTACGTTTGTATTAACATTTGGAATGAAATATTGACCCAACTCTAAAAGTGACATTCCAACTCTCTTCATCTTGAAGAAAGTGGAAACACAGCACACAGATAGCTAATAACTACATACATCTATAAAAAGTTCAGATCAAACTGTAAAATTAAGTGGGGCAACATGCCAAGTGGAATTAAAATGAAAGAACTTGGACTGCACTCAAAAAAAAGATAAGATGTAAACATTTTATTTTCTATTTCTAAAATAAAAGATAAGCATGTAAACAAGTAAAATAAAACAATCATCTGAGTCAGGCAGACCATCACCTCTCCCTTCAACCTATATTTGCAACTCTGCAGACACTTCCTATTTGAAAAACGTATTCCCCTCTTCAGTTTCAGTATTTGAAAAGTTTAAATATCTAACAGGATAGGAAGAATGGAGAAGCACACTGAAACTAGCTAAAGAACTGTAAACTATGCAAAATAAAGATATTTTCCTTGCCTCTACTCTATTCTAACTGTAGGCATATAAGTACACCATCTCTAGGCATACCTGTGATTTAGCAGTGTATAGTGTCAAGCCATAAAACCAGAACAACACATAATCTAGTCATTAAGTGTAGTTAGGGTGGTATCATCCACTTACTATTTCTAGAACTAAATAGTGAAAATATGTAACACTTTGGGTGGTATACACACTGGGACATATATAATCATGGACAGCACCTCAGACATGAATCAAAAGAAAAACCCACAGACTTAACTAACCAAAAAAGTCTGTCTCAACAGCTGAGATTTGATTCCAGCTTGCTAGTGACCTAAGCCAGAGCCCTTGATAGCCAAAAGCAGTCTCTTAATAGGCTTCAACTGGCTTTGGATCACAGCCTAGTTTTTGCTCCTTGCACTTAAAGTTCCATGGGTATTTAGGGGTCCTATGTCCTACTTAAGGATGACAGTGAAAAGCAGCAGCCTATTTCAAGTAGCTTTGTGAACACCACTTGAGGTTATGCTATATATTGCGTTTCTAGAACTCAAACACGTGCTCTCTCAGAAGAGACAAATAAAAGGAGTATTTTGCTTTACAATATTCCTCCCGTTAATATGAAAGCAATTCTTACAGGATATTTGTGCATTTTCATCTGGTAAACACAAACATTTAGAAATTATAGTTTCTACTAATTCCTTGGAAAAAACATCCTACAGCATACTGCTTTACAATCTTGACGTTCAGCCTTAAGTGACTACTTTGTTTTACGCATTCCATTACTTCTTAATGCATCTTTTAATAATCTAAGTAACTTCTTCCCATCCTAGAAGTTAACACCCTGGCTTTCAATCACTTATAGTCATTCCTCCAGCATAAAACACCCTTAATTGTTACTAATACCTGTCACTGGTATCAAGAGGGATCCCGGGAGCATCTATTTTCATCAATATTGTCAACAACTTCCCATTGTAAAACTCAGTCCTCTATTGTTTAAGTCTCTACCAAACTAATTGTTCACATTGAAATCAACTGTTCATAGGGTCATTTTGTGACTGGTACCCCCTGCTTCTGACCCCTGGCAATGTGGTTAGCATAACTAGCACCATTTTATGAGGCAAGCAGCCATTCTTTGTGACTGAGTGGGTCATGTATTTGTTCTCTTTCCCCTTGTTATCAGACCCTGAAGGTCCTGTGAACCAAGTAGACAAACCAAACATTTCTTCTTCCCCTCCCTACCAGCCTCAGGGTTCCTGGGCACCAGGCCGATTACTCCCTCCCTTGCCGGCCTTGAAGGTCCTGGGCAGCCAGACCCTACATGGTTGGTGATGGCCCCGCCACAGAACAGGGAAGCGTGACAGCACACAGCCTGTAAAACCACGCAGTTACCAGTCCTAAGGGGGGAACCTGGACTGGAGCTGCTGCTGGACAGTGAGACCCGGGACACACCAGTGGCCAGGGAGGCCTCCACTGTCCTCTGCTTCCTCCCAGGATTGAGGCAGTGACTGCTTTTATATGAATTTCGAGGCTAGATTTTGATTGTTATATTGACACACCAGGTGTTAAAGATTTGGCCCGATCTGCAGAGGGTCCAGGTGATTAGAAATCATAAGTTGCATTATAAATTCAGTATTATGCTACTTACAAAATGTACAATGTTGATTCTGCTTGTAGAAATCCTGTGCCATTCTAATCATAAATTCTGTGCTATACTAATCATAATATCCTGTTAAGAAAATAAAGCCTTAATTGTAGCTACAATTTAGTGCCATTATCATTCTGCTAATGATCCCTAAAAGAAACTGTCTGTCCTCTCAGTGTCAGGTGACAAGTTCGCCCTACCTCCAACATATGTATTTACAAATAAAGAGTAAATATTTTTAAGAATTTGACTGAAACCTCTGAGAATTTCAGTGGTGTTTTCCAACCTCCCACACATGTCAGTTCTAATCATGAGCCATTTCACCATTTCCATGGAGCGAGCAAGTGTTCTTCGGCTCAAGGTTATTTTTGCCCTAAGTACAGCTCCCACCGGATTGAGGTAGAGCCCCCACAGACACTTCAGGTCTACCTTTCCACCAACCTCAGCTACTTCACCACTGATACCCACAGTGGAAGCAGAAATTCAAACACTAAGAGGGTGACAGACAGACGGCGGGGGAGGGCAGGAAATGAAGAGAGCCAGGAAAGTGGTTGGGCATGAAGGAGAAATGGGAGGAGAGATGCAGGACAATCACATAATCAGACTGGCGGGGTTGGAAGGGACCTCTGCAGATCATCTAGTCCAACCCCCCTGCTAAAGCAGGATCACCTAAAGCAGGTTGCACAGGATCATGACCAGGTAGGTTTTGAATATCTCCAGAGAAGGAGACTCCACAACCTCTCTGGGCAGCCTCTTCCAGTGCTCGGTCACCCTCACAGTAAAGAAGCTTTTTCCTCATGTTGAGATGGAACTTCCTGTGTGCCAGTTTGTGCCCATTGCCCCTTGTCCTGCTGCTGGGCACCACTGGAAAGAGTCTGGACCCATCCTCCTGACACCCATCCTTCTGACACCCATCCTTTACATATTTATAAGCGTTGATGAGATCCCCTCTCAGGCTTCCCTTCTCCAGGCTAAACAGACCCGCCTCTCAGCCCTTCCTCATACAAGAGATGCTCCAGTCCTCTAATCATCCTTGTAGACCTCCACTGGACTCTCTCCAGTAGTTCCTTGTCCTTCTTAAGACAAACTTAAGAACTGACCAGGGAAAGCCTGTGTATACTGGGAGAGGGCATTGCCATCAGCAGGTTGGTGGGAAACAGCCAAGCAGGCCAGAGGGAAGACAGACCTAAGAGCTAAATGAGGAAGAGGGCAGGAAACAAAGGTAATGATGGAACTACCATGTCGGGAAGAAGTGGTTACAACAGCTGGGGAGGCAATGGAAGCACATCCTGAACAAGAAGCTTTCATGCTGTGATTACAAGAAAAAACGGCTCATTTTGGTCAAGGAGTACCAGGGGGAAGGGAGTGCCTAAGGGAAGCGCTAGAACTCAGCATAGAGGGGGGAAAGATTCCAGCTTGGGCAGAAAACTTCAAGGTAGTAAGTATTAAAAGAAACCAGGGTAGTAAAATCTAGACCTGGGTAAGGGAAGGGAACAGGACAAGGAGGAAAAGCCAAGCAGTGGAAAAAGTTGACTAACATTAAAGAAGAGATGAAAAGAAAAAGGGAAGGAGCCTTGTGCTCATTGGAAGACATTTTCTCCCTCCAGCGCTGATCCTCCATAAAGGCCAACAACATCCTCCAGTACCTCATGATGCAAAGATGTGCATCAGGAACCATGAATTACACTGATGTAAATAATGCCACTTCAGGTGATTTTTAATTTTTGTTTTCTTTTTAATTTTGCTGAAAGCAAGATTTATGAAGTTACAAGCTTCAAGAGATCGATAATGTCAGAAAGGCAAGTTCTCAAAACTTGGAAAGTATCAGAATAAAGGTTGCCTACAGCAACACAAGTGCAATAGGACTGTGAAAAATGTGCATTAAGCATCTTGCTCACTTATTGTTTGCTATTCCTCAGTATTACTTCCCTAAGTCCCTTTCATTAAAATCTGAGCCATATTTATGCAACTTGCAATTAGAAACATGGATAGAACATTTGTTCTCTTCGCTGCCATTTGCAAAAAGATCCAGCTAAAAAACAGTTAGAGAACTGTTTTGATTTCTCTTAAAATCACCAAGTCCTGAATCAGCATCACATTTAGAACATTCTCTTACAGAACTCCTGAGCAGAGAAACAGAAGGCTACGTTAGAAGAACTAAATACTAGAATAAATCCCTGTAGTATTGATTAATCATTTTCCCAGACTGGTACAGTACGGTCTATCACCATCTGTGCATGTAGCCCTTCAGCACCCTCCTTCAGTCCCTACCAGCACCTGCTCTAAAGCAGAAACCTCAGCCTGCAAAGCATTCCCCTCTAAACCTCTTCCCCCACCCCCCATCCTCTTCTCACACTGAAATTATGGCAAAGTTAAAGTCCTGCTCCAAGAAAGTGATTTGGAGAACGAGTCAATCTTAAGAAAAAAAAATCAAAACAAATTCTTTTTTTCCAGCTAACAAACAGGCTTCCTGAAGTAGGAGTTTCGGAACAGCTTCCTACTCACCCCCAGCCGGAGGGAGGGCATGTGGCCCTAGCAGCCTGGGAGTGCAGGGAGCAGAAGCCCCGGCATGGTGCAGCCCCCCAACCCGCGGAGCCCCCAGGCCACCTGCCAGGAGCCGGCAGCTCCAGCACAGCAGGCAGGCAGGCACCAAAGTGGGTTTATCAATTCTATCAAGAGTTTTGCAGGATTCCCACAGAGCATTTTAACTGAATCACATCAGCATTTTTTGACAAAATCGGTTCCCCGTGAGAAAATTTCTGATCTGCTCCAAAATATGCACCCTTAAGACTGTAATAAAGTAAATTGGACAAAGTTTGCATTTGATTGAAACAAAGAATGCTTAATATTATTTCAAACTCATTTTGTCCACGTCTATCCGTTACCTTTTAATTCCTCTGTCTTGTAGCCAAGAGAATCTAAATATGTTTCACAACAGTTGCCACCTAGAAATTCATGCTACTGAATTAGTGGATCCGTTTCCAAATTTTGATTGCTAAGGGTTTTCTTTTTAAGTTACTCATATACCTAAGACTTCTTGATCAGAAATGGTTTAGGTTTTTATAACAATTTGAAAGTTGAGTCACCAAACAATTTTCAAAAGCAAAGAGCATGAAAGACTATGGCCTATACGATACTAAGGAATAGTGCAGAACCTGCCAATACAGACTGCCAGATGTAATAGTACACCAGAGAAAGTAATTTACTTGTGCATCTTGAATCGGGCAAGTAGTGACCCAGGAAAGCACCAAAACACATGCTCAACTTTCCTTGGGACTTCACATTTGCAAACAAATGAAAATTATTCCAGATTCCAAAAACTGTCAAAGCAGAGTGTTACTACCTAGACAGATTAAACAGAACCATAGCACTTAATTTTCTCATTTCTTTTTGTGTTGGGTTTGCGTGGCAAGGTTTTGGTGGCGGGGGGGGGGCTACAGGGGTGGCTTCTGTGAGAAGCTGCTAGAAGCTTCCCCTGTGTCTGATAGAGCCAATGCCAGCCGGCTCTAGAGACGGGCCCGCCGCTGGCCAAGGCCAAGCCAATCAGCGCCTCTGTGATAACATATTTAAGAAGAAGAAAAACACTTAGAGAGAGCTTTTGCAGCCGGAGAGAGGAGTGAGAAGATGTAAGAAACTCTGCAGACACCAAGGTCAGTGCAGATGGAGGGGCAGGAGGTGCTCCAGGCGCCCGAGCAGAGATCCCCCTGCAGCCCGTGGTGAAGACCATGGTGAGGCAGGCTGTCCCCCTGCAGCCCATGGAGGAAGGATGAGGGGGTGTAGAGATTCCACCTGCAGCCCGTGGAGGACCCCACGCCGGAGCAGGTGGAGGCACCTGAAGGAGGCTGTGGCCTGTGGGAAGCCCACGCTGGAGCAAGTTCCAGGCCGGACCTGTGGACCCGTGAAGGGGAGCCCACGCCAGGGCAGGTTTGCTGGCAGGACTTGTGACCCTGTGGGGGATCCCATGCTGGAGCAGTTTGCTCCTGAAGGTCTGCACCCCGTGAGAGGGACTCCATGCTGGAGCAGGGGAACGATGAGAGGAGTCCTCCCCCTGAGGATGAAGAAGCAGCAGAAACACTGTGAGATGAACTGACCGTAACCCCCATTCCCCGTCCCCCTGTGCCGCTGAGGGGGGGAAGGTTTGAAGCCAGGAGTGAAGTTGAGCCCGGGAAGATGGGAGGGGTGGGGGGAGGTGTTTTAAGACTTGATTTTATTTTCTCATTCCTCTACTCTGTTTTGCCTAGTAATAAATTAGATGAATTCCCTCTCTAAGTTCGGTCTGTTTTGCTTGTGACAATTAGTTGAGTGATCTCTCCCTGTCCTTATCTCGACCCACAAGCATTTCGTGATGCCTTTTCTCCCCTGTTTAGTGAATGAGGGGAGTGAGAGAGTGGCTCTGGTGGGCACCTGGCCTCCAGCCAGGCTCAACCCACCACACTTTTACTCATGTAAACTATTTCTATGGACAGTAAGTATTCATAACAAAATTGCTGATATATATTTAGTACCGCAGCCATAAGCATTTAAGCAATGCATAATAAATCATTTATTTCTGTAAATCAGGTCATTCCCGATTCAGTAAGAAATTCAGGGCTACATCCTTAAATAACTCTTACATCATTTTTCTAACATGAGAGCAGAAACTGGCATAGTCTCAGTAAGTTAAAAATGCTTCCTTACACCAATGCAGTTTCCAATATTTTACAGCAATAAAGAGACTCAAGAGACTGACAAGCACTTCAAAAATCAATGTAAAGGTATTCTCTAAAAGCGGAGAGGCTGGACAGCTCTGAATAACTCACATTATACTTCTCAAAACTTGTTAGTTGGTTCCATTTTTCCCCTTAGTCTACAACTGTAGATCAGCTCACTTTAGCCAAGTTTTATGTATTTATGTAAGAAACAGGTAACATACTTTAGGGCTTCAGAAAAACTCCAAACAGTTAAACAGAGTACTGGGTACAATAACAAGAATATTCCAAGTGGTATGGATTTTGAAATATCACTTCAAAGTACTGATTTAGTTATCTCAACACATGCACCTTGAAAGATCACACTTCCCCCCTCCCCCTCCCCCCCCCAGTACCTATATGACTAAAAAAATTCCAGCAACATGCTCACAGAATCTGTTGGAGACAAATAAGCTAAGCTATCTTTTTGCCAAATAACTGGTTTTGCCTTCCCATGTGTTGTGTTTGGATTTTTACCAGAAAACCTAAGATCCACATTTAGTTTCTCATCTTAGGTATGAAGGACAAATGTTTAACCAAATCGGTCAGCTACCTTTTACAGTGCTAACAAATAAAATTAACCCTCTTTGTGGCAAAGAGGATCTAAGATGATACTGAACATCCCACCCTCTGTAACATGAAGAAGAGGACATAAGATGATACTGAACATTATCACATTCTCTATAACATGAAGAACGCTGCTTTCAGACACAGCTCTTCTGGATTTTAGGGCATGATGCTCCGACCAAATTCCAGAAGAAAGCAGCATTTAAGAATATACATTCTAAACGTAGCACATTAGTAAGACAATGGGAGACAATTCCATTGCACTACATCTTGTTTCCAAGGGAAGTTGAACAGAGTTTACGCAGTTTACAAAGCTGCTACCATTCCATCAAATGCATCCCATTTAATTTGCAAAGACATCAGTTACCAGCACCAACTCGCATCTCCAATGCAAGTAAGGGGTACTCATTTGTAGAACACAATGGTCTGACTTATGTCAATACAGAAGTATTTGCTCAAGAGTATACCATCACTAAATCACACTGGATCAAACCTGCTGTGCCCAGTCAACAGCAGCCTCGCCATTATATTTTTCAAGCTTTGGAGGGACAGCTCCCAAACTGTGTTCGGAAAAGCACTGATCATTTGTAAGGTGATGGCAGACAGCGGGACCATCTTACAATTTTAGTTAGGGTGAATGCCAGCGCCAGAAGTTTTCAGGATTGACAGTGACCCACTAATAAAAAAAAAGTTTGGAAAATATGGCTTTAGACTTCAGACTTGAGAGAAATGTTCATCTAGAAAAGTATTCATCGCCACTATATGGGAATCAAAACCCAAGACTTTGAGGTTTGTGTTCAAGTGATAAAAAAGTCAACTGGCTGCTCTCCAAACCAAAACCCAAACGCATTAGAAATTTAAGTTACAAAATAGTTTAAATAAATCTAACAGGTCAGACCCAGAGTCCACATGTGTAGCATCCTGTCTCAGACGGTCACACTCCAAATGCTTTAAAGGCAGCAGGGCAAGAAACCGTACTGCAGAAGGGCTAGAATTCACATCCCTCTCTAAGCTGTTGCAACTGATCCTAAAACCTAATGGATACTTTCATTCCCAGGTAGTATACACATTCTCTACAAATATTAAAGCTTTGATTGGTTAGTTTGCTTAAACAACAAAAGAAGCCATGAATTTAAGTATGGCTTACTAGATATGGAATTAAAATATTTCTTCCGATTATTTTCGAATTTGTGACTTGCATTCCATTTCATCGAGTGCCTGCGTAGCACATCATGAGGTAAAGGAAACACACACACCAAACAATATTTTCCTCTATCATTCATTACTTTCTACAGACAGACTTTCCATCTCTTGAAGTAAGAAATCACTAAGCTCTCCTTATTTGAGGAATACTCTTAAAAAGCAGTGATCAATGCCGCGTGAGGCATTCCAGATGACAAGCCATCAATTTCATAATGCAAGTTTTCAATATTGTTTGACTTTGCAATTTAAGACTCTGTGTCAATAAAATTGAAGTAGATTCAATTATTCTCCTTTCAACACATACTACTTCGAATTTATCCAACACTGAGTTTAACCTGGGTGGTGGGTTAACCCCAGCAAGTAACTGAGCACCACCCAGCTGCTTGCTCACTCCGCCCTCAGCAGGACAGGGGAAGAGAATTGGAAGAACAAAAGCAAGAAAACTCCCGGGTCGAGATAAGACAATTTAAGAAATGAAGGGGGGGGAAAAAAAAAAAAGGGAAAAAATTCCTAGTGATGCAGAAGCAATCACTCACCACCAGCAGATCGATGCCCAGCCAATCCCTGAGCTTTGGAAAAAACTCCCCTCCGTTTTATTGCGGAGGATGATGTTATATGGCATGGAATATCCCTTCGCTCAGCTGGGGTCAGCTGTCCCCACTGTGCCCCCTCCCCAGCCTACTTGCTGGGAGAAGCACTGGGAAACAGGGAAGGCCTTGACCCTGTGCAAGCACTGCTCAGCAAGAGCTAACACACTGCTGTGTTATCAGCACTGTTTTGGTCACCAGACTAAAACGCAGCACTATGTGAGTTGCTGTGAACAAAATTAACTCCGCTCAAGCCAGACCCCCAGTACAGTCTGCTGTAGCACTGCTGTTCACCTTGCTTCACTAAACACCTCCCAAAGACACATTCTTCTGCTTTCCTAGGCGTGAAGGACTTACTCGTGGTAGCTGTAAAGTCTATTTCATTGCACAGCTCCTCTGATGTAGTAACATGTTGTTTGCTTACTGACAGCCTAAAAGAGGTCTTTCATGGTTAAATTTATTCCCAATGAAAACTGGTAATTTAGTCTCTAATTTGATTTTGCCTTTCAACAACAGGATAGGTAGGCCAACAGTTCTCCCTGACAATACAAATATTTAATAAATGTATCAAGTAAAGTTTACTTGAACTTCATTCTACCAGTCTGTTCACATGATGCATAAAATTCTGAAACATTCAGATACATTCAGCAAGCATGCATTGGCATAGGCTACAAATAAACTCCATTTCTGCTGCATGATTGCTATGACACAAGAATTTAATTGGTTTTGATTAGAAAAACCTAATCATGTTAAATCAGGTAGTTAAAAGCAAGAAACTAGTTTATTCAGCTGCCTGAACATCCCTTCTCTGAATTTTCCTTATACTTGACAGGTGAAACCGGTAGGACAGCCTGAATGCCTATAGAAACCCAGTGCTCAGTACTTGGTAAGCTTGAGGCACAAACTCACAGCATAAACTGCAGAAAGCAAGATGCAAATCTTAAGTCAAAAGAAATGCATCTAGCATCATTTTTAAAAACAGAACATTTGAAGGATCCCAGTTATGCATGCATGATGAATTAATTTATGCTAAGAATTTAGGTAGGGTAAAAAGTATCTGATTCTTCCAGCCTTCATGACTGCAGAAGACCACATGATTGCTTGTCTAATTAAAAGGCAGATGTACTAATTAACCAAGGTGCGACAAGAGTGAGAAACCTAAAATAAGAGCTGTCCCTATGCACAGCATTCACAATCCTGTTTCTGCAGATCTCACAAATACAAATTCTCCCTTTTAAAAAACAGTCACACATTTGCATTTTGAGAACTTTCATTAACTTTCTAATACATATGTAACTGACACCTACATGAAGGATACAAACACATAACAAAATGGAAGAGAGCTTTAGTGGCCCAAATTCATGCTCAGTTTTTACACAAATCACCTCCAATTACTCTTAAACTTAAAAAAAGCAAAACAAAGAACAACCAAAAACCACACAAGCTTCTATAGTTGAACACAGAAGGAAGGGAACCTTTTTTTTTAACCAAAGTGTTACTTTTGGTTTAGAAGCTGCCATAGGAAGTTTTCAGAACTCATGGTGGGTGAAAACGGACAGCTAAAGTACTTGGAGGCCACCAAGCTTTCCCAAAGCAGGAACAGCATCTGCTACTCTTGTCTTTCGGGGTTGGTTTGTTTGGGGTTTTGTTTTTTTTTCTTTTCTTCCCCCCCCCCCCCCAGTTTCACTGTCACTACTCAGATCACTATGGACAGAAATGAAACTCAAGAGCGACCAAATCCACTCCTTGTTCACGCTCACAGAAAGAGAGCAGGCACTGGATCTGCAGGAGGACCCTCTGTAAACTCATTGAGCAGAGCCGCAGGGACTCCTTACCACTCTTACAGCCACTCCACCAAGAAGGCCAGAAGACACAAAGCAAACCTAGCAGTGTGTGGCAGACAGCAACGGGCTACATACAGATTCAGAGCAAGAACCATCACCACCTGATGCCTTTTAACTGCCCATCATTTCTTACACCTAAACACAATTTTTTTTCTAACTTTCCACACTCCAGCATACCATCATTCAGGACTGCTCATCTGCTTTCAGACTGTTTCTTCCCACACTGTAAGTACTTGGCTGGAAGAGATTTCTTGGATAATCAAAATCATTCAGGGCTGCTAATATAAGCAAGTTATATGATGCTGTTCATCAAGTACTTGAGTTAGAAGTTCCCCTACCACATTCTCTTCTTTCCTACTAGACTTCACTACAACATCAGAAACCTCCTAATATTGTTCCTCTGCACAGTTATGACTAGTTTTAGCTATTTGATTTTGTACCAGGCCTTATATTAAATGGCTTTTCTCAGAAGCCTTTATTTCCTCCAACATAGAGAAGAATAGCATGTGGCAGATTTAAAGACCAACACAGAATACGATTACTCACACCACATATAACCATGCCTGTGGAATTCCTTATCACAAGACACAAACTTCTAGTATCCATAGTATGGGTTTAATGGAGACTGGATGGAGGGTTTCCAAATAGAAAATGCTTAAACTTATAAAATTCTCAAGTGACAAATAGCTCAAATTTGGAAGACGACATAGGGAAAATACACATGCCTGCCCTATTCTTTTACTCTTCCATTGCGACAGAGAGATACTCCAGATACATCCACAAAACATTTATTCCATTCAAGGTCTTGGAACACTTTCCTGCAAGGGACCAGCCACAACTGATGTGCCACAGGAAACCTGTCTAAAAAGTCCTACTAATGTCTTAAGGTCTACATTAACCAAGCAATCTAATAGGTGAAATTCCTAAATAATTTTAGCTGTTTTGTCAACTTTTACAGAGGAAGGCAAAAATTGGAACAGTCCAGTTTAAAAATGGCAGTTCCAAAAACATGCAAAAAATACTTTACCCAGGTGCTCAAAAAACAACCAACCCCCAAACCCTAAAAAAAAAAAATAAAAATCACATAACTAGAAACAATCCCCCCCAAAATGCTTAGATCTTGTCCTATATGCAAATACCATATTCCTGTAATCTTTACACTAATAGAAAGCTGTTTATGCTCATTGCCTGGAACTAGTCATCTTCAGTTCATTTTAAACTTTTTCCACTGTCTTCTGCCTCTTACATTAAACTGAAGTTACCCTGCTGAGATCCTTAATGACTTCTTCCCATACCTCTGGATCAGGTGTTAATCCTCATTCTCCTTGAATTACTGCCCCTCCCCAACAACCAGCTACACGTCTCCTTCCTTTCATTTTTATGAGTGTTGTCTTCTGTTTTTCTCCCTCTGCTTGCACCTTCAATCATAGAATCATATAATTTGGAAAAAAAAAAATTCCTAATCCACAACACAATTATCTAAGGATCCCACAAGCCTGTTTTGTCTTCTGGCTCCATGCATTCTCTCAGAAATCTCACCGGTAAATAAAACCTATGCTTTTATGCCGACACACTATTATCCACTTCCCATTCAAAACTACCTCCCTTCTACCAAAACCAAGTCTCAGCATCTAACAATCTCTCAGACTTCCAGCAGCCAGCTCAAAGTCAGAGTTCTTACCTCCCTCTCCCATGCAGAAGCTCTCCCTTAATTAGGAGTTTTACTATACACTCCACAGCCATTTAGATTCCTAAACCCAAACAAGCTTTAAACTAATTTTTCCCTAAATTCTCCCACCCACAGTTTGGATAAGCCTCATCAATTTGTTCTGCAAAACAACTGACCATTTCAGGTAGACTTTTACCATCCTGCACTTTTTTTATTTCACCATCCTTTTCTCTGGCCTAGAACAAAATAAAAATTCACACACACAGACTTATCCTGGTCACATCTACACAAAATGCTTCTCCAAAGGACATTTAACTTGCCAGTTGAACCATGCCACTGAGGAAAAAGAAAGTATATGTATTTCAGATATTTATCTCTCTGCTTTACAGGGGATAAATATTTTTTCCCCCCACTAGAGAACAGCAAGCAATCTGCTGTTTTTTCTAGGAGGTTGTTCAGAGAAGGGAACTTCTCTTCTTCCCTTCCCAGTCCAACTGCAGAAGAAAACAATCTTCTCTTTCTGACACTACCTATTAGTTGATTCCCCTCCAACTAACCAAGCCAGCTACTGGGTTTTGCTTTCAAAAACAGTTACATTCTAACCCTGCTGTGTCACCAGCTGAATCAAGATGCTGACTTCAACTGCTAATTAACCAGCAGCAGTAGGCTCTGCCACTTACTGGCTGGGCTTTCCAGGAAGGACCTTCACACCTTTTCCTACATCAGGACAGAACTTTGTCCAACACTCTGCTTTATCATGACACATACAAGGAAACTTGACATCAGCTATGCTACCTATGCACTGAAATCAATTACACTGATCAACACAGTCTCATTTCTTTGTATTGCATTAGTTTCCTCACATCATATTTCTAATTGGACCCAACTCAAACAGATGTATTTATTTGATCCTATACATAAACAGTACTACAATAAAAAATGTAGCAACTCAAGTAACAAGGTAGTTGCTAGTCAAAAAGATAAGCATATTCCCCCCCACCACCACCATTTTAACAGCTCTAAACAAATAGCAGAAAGATGTTGTAGTACTTGGGACTGCTTCAGAGTATGATCAAAGATAAATAAGGACATTGGCTCTCCATTATTAACTTAATTCCAGTCACTTTAAATTAAGTCAGTTTAAGACTGCCATTGCATTCCCAGATAAAAATAAACAAAGACTCCCTTAGGATCTGACAAGATTTCTCTCTTCCTGAAGTAAGTCTGTGGTTGAAGGTAGAGACTGAAAACATTATTGTGATATTAAAAAAGATTTCTTTCAGAAGTAGATATTAATTGAAAGCAGTTAAGGTTGGGGTAGGAGAAGCTTGTTGCAACACTGCAACTTTAACTGCATCTCTCCTCTCCCAGCTACATGCTTGGTTGTAGGACACATTTTATCCTTACTTTAACAGCCACATGGAATGGAGACTTGGGCAGGGGGGAGGCCCTAATGGCAGGTATCGTGTATTTTCGTGAGGAATTTCCTTCCTGCTTCAACCTATCACATCAGAAGCTACTCCATATACTTGAAAATCCTAAACTACATCATGGCTACATAAGCAAATGGCTCAGTTAATGGGCACAAGCAAGACATGACAGGTCTATTTTTAAAGCTAGACGTTACGAAGGAACACTAAGATGTGCACAGCATTTCTCTATCCATTGAGAGAACGAAGGAAGTCTACTACAGTAAGTAATCTCAAGTGTTCAGTGAAAACCATTGGGTGCTTTTTAGGCTAGTGCCCAATCATCTGACTACTGGCAGTTAAAACTGCACTGTAAGCTACAATTCCTTCTGAACTGGGTTTGCTTCTGGAATTTCCTTAGTTTTCAACAGAATACATGTAGGATCAATAAATATTGAAAACAGAGTAACTACATTAAGAGTCGCCATACAAGAAATTCCTGATTTTCTTAATAACACGAGCACTGTTTCAAGTTTCAGAGAAATGAACTTCAGCTCCAAGGCCGATAACCTCAACACTCAGAGTTCCTATAAGCACCATTTCCCAGCTCTAAACCAGAGATAATTTATTAGGTCTATTAAAAAAAAAGTTCAACTTAGTAATGCAACTAGATCCAAGCAGTGTGTAAAACTGAAGAGAAGTCAGCTCTCTCCCTGAGTCAAAGCTGAACCATTAATTTGCAGTATCTGCTGACCAGACCTGAGTATGTATTTCCAATTACTTATTTAGAATAGCAAGTTCAACCAGAACCAGGTCTCCTAGCAGAACTGGAGCCGACCTCCACCTTGCTCTACAGCATATGAAGCCAAATCCTGTCAACCTGAGCTTCCAGCCAGCAATCCCATATGTGCAGTTCATGCCTCCCTGCATCTGCGACATTTGAGCCAGCAGTGTGCCCAGGTGGCCAAGAAGGCCAACAGCATCCTGGCTTGTATCAGGAATAGGGTGGCCAGCAGGACTGGGGAAGCGATTGTGCCCCTGTACTCAGCACTGGTGAGGCTGCATCTCGAATACTGTGTTCAGCTCTGGGCCCCTCACTACAAGAAGGACATTGAGGTGCTGGAGCATGTCCAAAGAAGGGCAACAAACCTGATCAAGGGACTGGAGCACAAGTCTTATGAGGAGCAGCTGAGGGAACTGGGGTTGTTTAGCCTGGAGAAGAGGAGGCTGAGGGGAGACCTTCTTGTTCTCTACAACTGCCTCAAAGGAGGTTGTAGCCAGGTTGGTGTTGGTCTCTTCTCCCAAGTAACTAGCAAAAGGACAAGAGGAAATGGTCTCAAGTTGCACCAGGGGAGGTTTAGATTGGCTATTAAGGAAAAATTTCTTCACTGAAAGAGTGGTCAGGCATTGGAACAGGCTGCCCAGAGAGGTGGTGGAGTCACCATCCCCGGAGGCGTTCAAAAACTGCATAGACGTGGCACTTTGGCACATGGTTTAGTAGACATGGTGGTGTTGGGTCGATGGTTGGACTTTATGATCTTAGAGGTCTTTTCCACCATTAAGATTCTACGATCTGTCTGTTCCTTTATGTAAGTGCATCTACAGACACACTTACACCAGATTTCAGACTAAAGGGACTTGCATCTTCCCTCCACCACTAGCACGTCTCCCACTCTTTTGTCTGTGCCACTTTTTTTTTTTTTTTTATTACCACAGCACAAGACTACAGATTTTCCTGAGGCAAATGTCCAGCTGCGGACAGGAGTGAGAGCCTTTCCCTGACTGCACCCAACTTAAACGACACTTGCCTCCTATAGCCAGGAAGGAGCATCTAGATTTAGTGCTGGAAGAAACTCCTCTTGCCTTGCCACCAGTCACTGAGTATTACTGCTAAGCGCTACAATTCCCTCATGAAATCACAGCACATCCTCAAGCTAGAAAGTTAACTCGTAGGACATAGCAACAGACAAGCTGGCACTCTTGAACTTAATCTCTCCGGTTAAATCTGCAAGCTCCTAATGAGCATGACTGATACCACAGAATTACAACATTCCTAGGGATAAAAGTGAGAATACTAGTCCAGGAAAGCACACGGTCTCACACATGCTTTTGACCATACCACGCTGATCTGTTACTGTTAGTTAAGAACTTAAAGATACACTGGTTGAAGACAATCTGGTTTACTGTGATTAGAATAGCAACATGCACAAAACCATGTCTCAGATGAGACAACACAGTTCTGTACTGGCCCAAAATTGTATGATCTGGTTCACACCGAAATTCAGTTGCCTCTTTTTCCTAACTTGTAATTAGATTTGCATGTTCAGAAATAACTTAAACTTGGTGAAATCCACACATTCAAACATTAAAAAAAATAAAATTCATTCTTGCCAATAGTTTGATGTAGTATATTTCATAATTCTAAACTATTCTTTATACAAAATGATTCCTTCAAAAGCAAAACAGAGCTCAGACTTGAGAAAAGCCTTACCACACCTCTGATAAATGGATTGAGGAGGAGGTGAAAAGAAGAGAGGGAAAGGAGCAGAAGAGGAATACTGCAGATGAGGAGAAAAGAATAAGAGTAGAAATATATTATATGGCTTAGAGAATAGGACAAGATAATACACAGGAGAAACAGAAAAGGAAATGCAACAGAACAATGCAGGAAGCGATATACTGTGGCCCATCGTAGGAAAGAAACAAAACCAGCTTGTGGGACAGGCCCATCACAGGGGCTGCGGCTACAATAGCCACACAGCATAGGACAGAACACACAAAGAAGAAAACAGAGTCTCTCCAAAATCCAGTACCATCTCTCCAAACTTCACAGTGTGGGCAGTACGACATGCCTAGCCACACCTCACTGGCAGACAACAAAGTCACCTTGCTTAACACTCTACATCTGCGCAGTGATCATAGTTTACATTGAATCCTCATTCTCTAGGTTGAAACCCAAAGAGTGCTTTCAATCTTTAGCAGTATCGTTAATAATTAAGCAATATTTAAAAAAAAAATCAGGTGAACACAACTGCCCTCTAATCTACTGTTCCCCACTGTAAGTCTCATGATCTCTTTTGTTCAGTGGGGCAGGGGGGAGATGGAAGGCAGGCAGCAGAGGAAGGGAAAGAACATGTCCCAGTGCCCAGCACTACTCAGTTTATGTTTTCTTCTCTTTGCCAGCAACTCAATTTCCAGAGGCAGTCACAGTCCAGTGACAGCCAATATCTGACTGACTGCTACGAAAAGCATTGGTTTCACAGGGACGCTGGCTGTGCTATGCATTTATTTCCCACTTTTGCTGGAACCACAGCTCCCCTTCTAAGTGAGGAGCATGCACTGCCTTGCAAAACAGAGCCTAGACTATGGCTTGTCAGTAATTTCATGTACCACAATTTGCAGTGTATTATTCTAAAGCACATATCAAGGCTCTTCAGTTGGCAGCTTTTAACTGACAAAAAAATTCCGCCTATAACAGACAATTAAACAGCCAGCAAAAAGTTAACTCTTCTTCCATGACTCCAGGAATCACTATAACTGCCGAAATTGATAAACACTACTTTTTGAGTAGTTTGCAGGCAACACTTCTTGCTCCTCCCAACAGCAACCATGTCCCTCCCCTAGCCAGTTCTCTACACAGGGCCTAATAACATCAGGGTCCAAACACGAAACACTCACTGCAGTGAGTGGGGAGGAAAAGGAAAAAAAAAACCCAAACCCAAGCAATTCTGTGCAGCCCTCCCTAACTGCAGAAGGCTGCTACTTGCTCTAAAGCATTCACTGCTGCTAGTAACTTTGACAACATGGAAAACACTTACTTTCCCCAATCTTGCTCTGTTAAACTAATCAATAATTTTGTATAATACAAGAAACAGAGCTTCCTGACCCCTCCTAATGATTGTAAAATGCTAGATTACTAATTATCTAAGAAAGCTGACTCAAGAAAAATATTTCTTGAGGTATCTTCATTGTTATAAAACTCCTGAACTTTTTGTATTCTCTGTTATTGCTATAATGGACATCTTTGTGTTAATCCTGTTGAAAACATTCAACATATCAAAGCTGAGTGCGGCAGAGCACAAATAGTGATCATGCCACCTCATTGACCTCCACACAGGTATTTTTTCAGCTCCTAAATTAACTTTTGCATACAGCGGGAGAGAGAGATACAGGAAATACTGAGGTTACAAGTATGTGAATAGAAACTGACTCACCACAGTCCTTTGCTTGTTGGGCAGGAAGACTCTAACAATAGGCTTCTGTGGAGACTTCGGGTTATTCCGTGACATATCAGCAGGGTTTTGATAAACCGAAAGGGATGAAGGTGCTACAGAGAGGCTAGAGGAGGAAGATGATGCAACTGTGTCTGTTGAAGCTGAACTGGAGACAGAGAAATCCATTCCATTCCCCATGGATTCCAATAACTGCTGTTCTCTCTGCTGTAGAGCATCTAGTTTGCTGGTGTACTCTTCATAAGCCTGGGAAGGAAGAGCGGCTGTTTTAATGATGTAGTAGCCTCAGACAAAACCAGAAATCTAAGCTCAGAATGAACATGAAACAAAACACATTCTGAACTAATTCAAATTTCCCAGGAATATGAACAAAATGGTCTGGTCAAATTTTTCAGTAGGACACAAAGAAGAAATGGCTTTCAATTCATTACATTAAACATTCTGAACCAACAACTAATTTTTAATAGATTAAATGGATAAAAGAAATCATAAATCACAGTTTCAAAGCACCTGCACTAAATAGTCTAATTCAAAACTACTTTAAAGAAGACATCAATCTTTAACAAATGTTGTCAGCTGCATTGCCGAATTACTGTGCTACAGCTAAATTTATCATTCTGTTAGAATGACAGCTAAATACATCAATGCAATAATTTAGAGAAAGCTAAAATCTGCTTTTCACCATCTGTATCTGACAACTCACCCAGCTCATTGTTCACCATCCTTCACCTCTGGCACTATCCTTTCATACCAGAAAGTACAAAAACTTTATTTCAGTTAGAACACAACAAAGTTTGCCCTGTTACAAAATCATCCATAAACATGTAAAAGTGATCCTTTGAAAGAATTTAACATCTGTATGAAACTAATTTGATTTTCCAAGTTTATGTAAGACCTGATTATGCATTGACCAAGTTTCTTAAACAAAAAAATTCCATAACATTAAATTTGCCCATTAAGTCTTTATTAAATGTAGCCAAGTCAAACATTATTGCCAAGCTCTTTAATACAAATATGTAATCAGTATATATTTTTTGTTTAAAGTTTGTTTCCATCAACTTTGTCTTCGTAACAAGAAAATTTTTATCTGTATCCAAGTATCAGAATTATTTCTTCAGCGTATAAATTAGTACAGAGTATATTCAAAAATCTGAATTAGTTAAGGAACACGTGTTTCATGCTACATAAGCATGTCAGTGTTAACCAAGGATGCGTTAGACCTTTACAGACAAGAAGAGACAAAGATCTAACAAACCTAACATCTAAGCAGTAGGGAACAGAACTTTCTACTTAGCTCTCTAGCAAGACCAAGATGTATGCCAAGCTGCATAAATTTTCAATGCCACAAAGGATATTTATGTTAGGGAAGGATACTTTTTTAAATTTTATTTTATTAATTTGCTTTCATCAAATTTTCTGTGCATAACGTGTTGCTAATTAAAGTTCTAGGAGAACTGAACTGACCAAGAAGTCTGCAGGGTTTACATGTGGAGGAAAAAAAAAAAAAGAGAAAAAATAACTAGCATTCAGTAGTGCTGCCACAAATACTACATTTTACTATGAATTCACTTCTCCAGTTTGTATGTTCAGGTTGACTGAACCCAGGCTGTTTTGTCACATAAACAGTGGTTGGCCCCTCCCTTTTTATGAAGGTTTAGCATCCCCCAGGATGGACCTATGCTCAAAATTGGTGTCATCATCCCCACAGTGTTAACAAAGAGAATGATAATTTGACAGTGAGGACTAAGAAAGAAAAAGCATTTTAAAGAATGGTAGTGAACATCACAAATTCAAATTTAAATTTTATGGGTTCCATTTTTAATAAATGGACGTAAGTTGCAGGAAACTGAGAACTACTTATTATTTCCTTTAAAAACTCAAGATGCCTAGAGTTGGTCATGAATAGACCTCAAACTTGGAGACTGAAAATATTTTCACTCTAGCCCAATTCTACTGTCAAAAGTAAATTCAAACGTTACCCAAATATAAATAATGGCATTTTTTGACTGTGCAGTAACACAAGTGTGTGTCTCCTACTTCCAGAATCAACTTTTCATGTAAATTCCAGTAAAAGCTCCATGCGTCAAGAATTATTTTCAGTAAACAAAAGTTAAGAATCATAAACTGTTACCATTTCACCAATACTTTTCTAAATACTTACTTCCTTTTCTCATGAACATTGCAAAATATTATTTGAACACATGCAACATTACATTGCTTCCGGATACTTGCGGGCTTAGTTCCTTCACAAAATTACACACATCTTTCAAAATACTCAATCCTACAATGTTTACACTGGCAGCTTAATCTGTCACTAATGCAAACTCAAAGTCAAATGATTTATCTTAAGAGAATAAACAATGAGCATGGAAAGTTTGGAGCTGTTGCTGGCTTTGGGTTCTATACCATCAAATTCTCCGTGAAAAGCTCTCTATTTTTTATGGAGACAAAAGCTCTCAAGTATTATACTGTTACTTACTGTCATAGCAAAAGATCCCACAATAAAACATAACTGAATTGGAAATGCATCAGTAGACTTTAAATACATTTTTCTCTTAAAAAATAAATTCTTTCTATACAGAAGGAACAACAGTACATGCAGCAGAAACAGAATAACTCCAATAAAATCTCATTGTCACAAAAATTAAGTACTTTGGTAAGACATTGGTTTTGGCTGATGACTAGCACCCATAGACCTTACACAGCCAACAGCACCAAGTCAAGACCTAGAATTATCCCATGGAGTTACACTGAAAGTGTATTACAACAGCAAAGCTGACCTATGGCAAGTATTTCCACCTAAAAGGAAGATTATGCCACAGAGTTGCCCTATCTACAGAGGCCTGCACCAGCAAGACCATATTAGCAGACAGGAAGGTTTGTATAGCTGTTCATGCAAGTCAGTCAAGGCCCTCTGGGTCAACTATAAGGTTGATTTCTAACACTGTTTTTCAAAAACAAACAAAAATTTAAAATTAAGTTTGTACAGCATAAAGAAGATTAAGCTGAACATTCAAGCAATTCATTAAATTAAGGATTTTAAAGGCATTTCAGAAGGAAAAGTTTATGAAATCTAGAAAGAAATCCATTAAGCTTACATATTCCTATTAAGCAGCGAGTAATGTTCTACAAAAAAAACCTTAAATCTTGCTTTCAGCTTGATATACAATCACGGGAGAAAAAAGAAAAATAAGAAAAAGGTTGGAAGTCACCTGGTCCAAACATTTGTTTAACACAGAGCTAATTTTTAAGTTCAATCAGGTTGCTCAGGGCCTTGCCAAAGCAAGTTTTGAAAGTCTTGAAGGATGGAGACTCCACAACCTCTGTGCAACCAGTTCCAGGGCTCAAAAACCACTCCCATGATGAAGAATTTTCTCTTATGAAATTCACTTGATGCTATTTGTGACATTGCTTCTTCCCCTTTTGCTGTGCATGCCTGAAAAGAGTCCAGCCCTCTCTTTAGGTTGCCAGAACCTCCAGATTCCTCCTTAGCCTTCTCTTCTCCACGCTAAACACCACCCCAATGCAGTCACACAATTAGCAAGTAGACAGGTCCTTCTTCATGCTGGCTACGCACTTGCTAACGCAGCCCAGTCTGCAGTTTGCTGCTCTTACCGTGAGGGTGAGCAACTTGACAGCTCAGCTTACTGCTCACCAGCATTCCCTGGTACTCTTCCTGCAGAGCTGCTACCCAGCCAGCTGCCTGCACTGATGGGCAACCACCTTGTCACAGGTGCAAGATGCTGCATTCATCTTTGTTGTTGTGCTGCTGCTTCTCATGAGGCTTCTGTTCTTCAACTCCTCCAGCTTGTTTGTTAGTTGCCAAAAATAACACATATTATCCTCAACAAATTTATCTGTTTGTTCTATCACTACGGGACTCCTGATTTAATGTGAATTTACAGTATTTTGCAAAGTTAAAGGAACGTATATATATTTGAAAAGCTGACTATTAGATTCAAATTGGCACTTCTTGTCAATCTACATGTAATTCTATGGCTATCTAAAATAGAAAAAAGTTAATTTTAATTACATTGCATATCACTGTGTCTGCATATCATATACTATAGTATCACACATGTGAAAACACTCCTGAGGCTTCAACTAAAAAATGTATAAAGGCCTGGTAAGCTGCCAAGTCCATCTAAAGTTGGCATGTTTATATACAATGAATATACATGCCATAATACAACTGCTGCGGACTCAGGAGCGGCAGAGTTAAAGTTACTTCTTAAATGTTGCAACCTGCTGACAAAATAAAAACTGACCTCAGAAGTCAACAAAGTTTGCATGATGTTACACAGATGCTCCAGCAGAGTTCTGTTGACAAGATGATGACATGGGATTTTCTCAAAAATATGTACATTTCTGTATTACATATCTTTTATATTTGCTATTTGCTTTCTTGGGCCATAACCATGCTACACATTCTAGTAATAAAATCTAAGAAACAAAAAGCAACAAGTTAAATATTTAAAAAAAAATTAATTCAGGACAAAACCAAGTAGCAAAATATGGTTTCTCCTTCTCCCTGCCCCCTACCACATCTGGTAAGAAACCCACTCTAAACTCAAGTGGATCAACTGCTTTTACCATGCTCTCTCCCTTCCTCAATTTTAGATAATATCCATACATTGCAAGACTCTTAAAAGCCTAAACTACAGTTTCCTGGTCTTTGAAATTGAGATTGTGTTTCTATTTAAAAGATGTCTGACCTTTTAGGCTGTTGATCAAATGCAAATCCCACTAAGTTAAATGGGAGCTGAAGATAGACAGTAACGTACGTCAGGATTTCTTCATTTAGTAAGACTCCTAAATCTGTACTTAGTCTAACTTTAGACACTCCAGTTTTGGTCCAACATATTTGATCAGCATCTGTTAGGAGCCTGGTAAAAATTAATCCAAATTTCCCCAGAGAACCACTACGTTTCCCAGTGCCTACACCCAGAGTTCACATTTTCCTGGAATGCCAAATCCAGTCTGAAATAACCTGAGATTCAGCACTAAGATCCATTTCAAACTGTATCTGCCTGCTGTTGCAATAAGCATACTTTAGATCACCAAAGAGGTAATCTTCTTTAATTAATTAATTTGGCCTCCTGCATGGATTCTTCAGATATACAGGAATAAGGAATTAAATGCTCTCCTCAAATTCAACAGTCAAACTCTCAAAAATGGCAACAGCAAGGCCTCTGAATAAAATACACTTAATATTTCAGGAAAAACGAAAGCTAGGGGAAATAAATCACAGTAGTTGGGGACAAACATACTTCTACCCCCATGATTCTCATTTTAAATCGCTTCCAAGAGTAGGAGTAGGAGAGAGAATGATTCCTTCAAGACAGTACTAGAAAGCTGATTGAGTTTTAAAATTTGATACCACTACCATTCTATCTATGCATCTGTATACTATTTTATTTTGTGTGGAGTCTGAATGAAAACAAAAAAAAAAAAAGCAGGCAGCTTACTCTTGTACCGGTAACTGAAATAACGTACAGGTCCAGGATGCAGCTTCACACCACACGTAGAACTGTTTACATGCGAATGGGCTAATACCGTTCAATCAAATTCTCACAGATGACATGTTCATAGATAATATTGTACACATAACTACGAGGCAAGAAGGGGACACAATGCATTTTGGAAGTTTAAATAGGTAAGGCCTCCCTGAACAGTCATTAAGAGTCTACAAAGGCTAACAAATCTGATTAAGTCTTTTAAGCACTATCTCTCCTTTCTAAGTTCGAGCTGACTGCTTTTGGCCAGTCTGGATCTATACAACCCATTTCAGTTTCTAAAGAGCGTTTGTTGCCAACACTAAGTTGAAATGCACAGATCTTTATTCTCCTTTCCCTAACTTAGGTTATCCTTTTCATCGCTAATTTGTTGGTAGAGGCCAAAAAAAAATTAATTTTTATGGCCATTATAGAAGAATACACAACTGCATATTTTAACCATTTTTGCTAACTGAATCCCAGCTTTCCCCAGTATCCTAACATTGGACTTTTTTGCTGTAAAGATTTCCAATATTCGCAATGCTTAAATAAACTTTAAGAAAAGGGTTTTTCCACAGTGAATCACAAACTGTGTATTTTGGGAAACAGCACTTCAAGGACAGATATAATGCGCTAAGAAATTATGTGGGAAGACAAAAATCATTGATGTTTTCAGCTGCTGTGATACAGAGTGCTTCCAAAAAGTGTGGTAAAATCAACCAAAGAGCTCCTGCAGCTTCTTTTCCAGAAGAAAAGAAAAATGCTATTAGTGATATTTCTACATCTACTGAGTCAAGCAGTTATTGCAAATATTTGACAGCGATTTCCAGGAGTCTGTTAGATCTGAGATGCATGCTCACAAACAAGGGATGGAAGAAGTTAAGAACTAGGATTACCTAAGGAAGAATTTTACCTACAAGACATTTTTAGATTTTAATACAGCCATTGTTTACTACATTTATTATTTCTTCCAGATGGAACAAACAGAAAAGTTTTTCTTGTAATCATATTAAAGAACATTGATAAGATTCCCGAAGCTATTATGAGTTATAGCAATTAGAAGAAAATTGTGTGGTTAATGACAAACGTTCTTTTCTTTCTTCTGTTCATTCTGTTTCCTCCCCCTGAATCTTATATACACACTCAGAAGTCTCTGTGCATCTTTGGTCTCCTCTCCTGCCCTGAGAGGACTGAGAGAAGCTACCTGCTGCCCTCCAGCTTCACGTTACATTTTCCACTCCCAGGCACCTGCAGAAAAATAGCCTGCCCAGGCTCTACAGTCACCTTTTTAAGATCGACACTAAGGAGTGATGGATCAAGGCAGGGAGATACCCCTGAATCCGAGTACCCCGTCTTGCAGGAATAATTAAATATATGTTGAATTCAACATAGCACGGTCAATCACTTTTGATATTTCAAGAAATCTGTTCCTCTTTAGTCAATTGATGAATCCCAAAATGATGGCTGTGACAATAGCTGTCAGTTTTAAAGTTCTTTTGATGTAAAACGCATTGAAACCCCATCAGAATTTTTTAAAAAAGTCTACCGCAAGAAAAACATTTTGTCTTCTTACTCTCAGATGAGCACAGGAACAGAAGCTTGCTAGCTTCTATTTTCTTGAGCAACTGTAAAGTATAAATTCCTATCTGTGAGGTGTATGTTTTAGATTTAACGCACAGATAATTTTACTACATCCTTTGAATGCTCAATATTCAGAATTAATTCTCTTGTTCCATTCTTCAGCTTTCCTATGCGCGTTTCTGCTGCCCCAAAACGTTCCTTTCCACTTTTAATTGAAATGTGATTGTGTCGCCAGGTTCAACCACAACTTTACTTGACAAGTCTACAGAGGCAGCTCCAACACAGGCCAGGAGCCAGCATACAGGGTTCATAAGAAACAAAGGATATAAAACCAGACAGAAGTACAAAAGAACCAAACAAATCCTATTGTACTGAAACTCTACACACCAGAAGATGGATGGATAGCTGTCAAGCTTTTCACAGGTATACAAAAAGCCACAGTTTTGCAGAAAGCATTACAATAACAAACTAGATGTTTACAACAGTGAAAGGCAATATGGGTGGAAGTAAAAGTGTTCATTTGCAGGTACTTATCTAGCAATTAGCTTTAGCTAATTCCAACTTTTGCTAAAAGAACAACATGCTTGCTAATAGCACTCAAGAAAGCTATGATCAACAGGCACAATCTACAGAAGCCCTTAAGAGTTGCTAACATTTTACAGAAGATTTGAAGAGATCAGAGCAGTGGAAGGAAACAGAGGGAAGGGTGATGCAGTCCAAATAACAGACTAGCAAAATTACCCATATAGATTCTGGTTAAAAGCAGGGCAATATTGCACTTTACAGTCAGAAATGAGACTTCAGCAAAACAATCAAAATATAAAAGTCAGAAGAGGATGGACAGAGCATAGGTTACATTACCTTCCTGTTCAAGCACTCTGGAGATAGCATACACACCAGAGCATCAAGACCTACACATAGCCTAGATGTAAAAGCTTGAGGGGAAAGAGGAGTCACACATAGAAGTCAGTGATGATGCTCAGGTATGGAACTGAGCAACAGGCCCAATATTGCACAGCGGCTCTGTACACAGGGAGTTTGCTATTTCTAATGGATGTCAGACGGATGAGTTACCTATTGAACCACTTCAGCTACCCACACGCATTCCGCATACTCTCCTGTTCTTTTTATTCATATCAAAAGGATTATATTTTCTTAGTTCCACATTTCCTAGAAGCAAACATGTTCTTCCACACATTATCACACCTTTTTATAGTTTTGTCCTTTCATGCTGCAACCAGGGTTATTCTGGCCCTTTTTCTGACAGGTGGAGGAATACAGAAAGTCAAAACATTAGCAGACATTAGTGACAGATTAGTTTCAGATAAATTACTGCAAAGTAAATTTTGACAACAGAAAGCAACTCCTGTTCTTGACCAAAGCAAAAGCAGCCAAAAAGGCGGGAAACACACAGAAAGGATGCACCAGACAACTGCTGCTGGTTGAAATGAATAGTCAAGGGTAGACAGTAATCTTGCTTCTGACTGCATCAGGTAGTCTGTAACATATTTCTTCTTTTTCTTTCCCTCACACTTTAGTTCTACCTCAGGAAATCTACACACTAAACAAATGACAGGTTTGCAGCATTTAATCCTATTCACTTCAACCAGTTCTTCTGAGAATGATCTAATCTAAGCTAATGACCATCTGAGGAGAAAGTTACTCTCCTCTCTCACCCCATTTTCTAGGTTCTTGGCTCACAGCTGCAAGTTCTTCCCCTTCCCTAAACTTAACTACAGCTTTGGGGCTCACTGGACATCATGATGACCAAGTTCAAACTACTACCTGGATGGCAAACTAATCCAACGAAACCAGAATATTTTCCTTCCAGGTTAGTGAATGCAAGTGGCTCAGCCATTACTGGTACTGTAAGTACTTGAACAAAAGTAGTGGAGGAACAACACAGCGAAGAGCTGGGAAAAGCAAGGCTTTTCATTTTAATGATGGTGGGCTCTTTTCACAGGACTGCTGTCTCATGGGATAACTCAACTGAAAAAGCAGAATCTCAGTCACTTCCACCTTCCTCCCAATGGATTTACTGTTCCCTAGTCAATACCAGCACTACTTGTCACAAGACCATGACCCAGCAGAACCCTCTGCAGCAGAGGAACACCCTGCTCCACCTTGCAGGGCTTCTCTGCCACGTTGATGAGCCCGAGTTGCAGTTTCATCCCAGTGGCACACGGAATCATGCAACTTGCAAACCTACTTGAAGCTTCGTGGTTGGCAGTCACCAACTATTTCACACGTACTCTTTGCAGTCATAAATATTTACTAGGAAGTGATTACGTAGTGTATACGCCCTCTTCCATATCAATGAACTACAGAACAATCAAAAAGCTTCCAATGTAGGGATCTCAGTTTTAATTTAGATACAAGCAAGTGACAAATGGCTGTAATGAACTAACGATTTCACTACCTGAAATCCAGGCTTAGTACACATCAAGTTCATTACTATTGCAATTTGATACATAGTCTAATGAAACCAACACACACGTGGCAGTATTAAATCCAGACATATGGAATGAACCCGTTCCTGTGAAAACAGAGGTGTGTTTATATACCATTGA
Organism: Grus americana; assembly: GCF_028858705.1. Lineage (NCBI taxonomy): Eukaryota > Metazoa > Chordata > Aves > Gruiformes > Gruidae > Grus > Grus americana. The sequence continues at coordinate 64,817,275 of NC_072852.1, forward strand.
GTGGTGAAAATAGTGATTAGCAGTCATTCAATACTCCCATTTCACATTAGCAATAAGTAAAGCAACTATAGAGGACCTCATTTGACCTTAATTGTTAAGGACGTTATGTCAACATTTGTATAATCAAGCTAGTGCCCTGCTCTGACATATTAAGATAAAAGCTAGAAGTACCTCAAATAACGAGATCTTTACTTTTAATTACCCAGTGCCTTTAGGCAGCAATTACAATTTAAAAGACTACAAAAGAAGTCTGGTTGACCTCCAGTTATTTCAATACTTGAGAGAACCAAGAAAAGGGCAGGGTTTGGAGCAAGCAATACCCATTTGATTCCTAATAGACAGAACTTATGCATGCAGTCTTTTTTTATGCTCTTTATGGTCCTACATCAACACAACTTTATGAATCCAGAGTGATGAAAGAATACAGAAATGTAATTTGTAGTTAGTTTACAAATTAAACACAGCTTAAAAGACTATTACTCCACCCTACAATTTTATGTATTTGTTCATGAAGTTCCCTTCTACTAATACCATTTTTTAAAATTCTACACTATTATTTTTTCAAAGAGAAAAAAGTGAAGTCAACTGCTTTAAAGGCAACGTTAGTCTTGTAAGATGTTTTCACATGTATGTGTGTATATTTGCTTTTAACAATGGAGCATGCCTTTTTCTATTAAACACACACCATCTTCCACACGCACACACCCTCCTGTAACTAAAAAGAATGCTTTCTTTTTCAGTTGCACCAACATAACTATCAGACCATGTCACTGATCTTCCCCTACTGATGCGTATCAGGAATCCCATACAGTTCCTTTCCATCTCCAGGGAAAGAGTTAAGTTTCTAACACACAAGGAGAATACTCTCTTTTACTACAGGTATTCTCAGCTTAAATGTAAGATGCTTTAGATAAGATTAAGATAACACACCATTAATATACCAACATTCATTTAAATGTAAACTTACCTCTAAATATATAGATGGTGGGTTATGCTCTCCTCCAAATTTGTCTAGCAGTGCCTCTATATGTTCTTGTGTTAATTTAATCATCTGTTTGATATTCCACACCTGAAACAGAAAATTAAAGATTTTTATAACCAAAAGGAGCCTAGAGAATCTATCCTAAAACAATATATATTTTATTGATATTTAATAACAGAAGTCCATAATAAAAGTATTTTAGTTATCAGTAAAAGAGGGAACATAGCTATCGTGTTCATACACAGTCAGTAAGACACAGCATACTTCTGAGATAAACAGAAAATTAAGTTTGGTTTTAAAATTAACGAGCCATTGAATAAAAAAAACCTTAAGAACAGCTATTTTTTTAAGTTTATCAAAACCATATGAAGTGTTTTCCTTGCAAGACTTTGCAACCCAATTTCTACAGTACTACAAAATTTAGTGAAGGAGTTCTTCTCTCAAACCTTAAGCGATCTGTGTAAACAACATTCACAAAACCTAGACCTAGTGTTCTATTTGCACAAGATTAGGATGTCTTGATAAAGGTGCTTAAAGACCACCTTCTATACTGAGTTCTGTACTCTGTCTACCCTGCAAGTTTTCTTAGAGACCTTGGACATGATGTGAAAAAGACATCTACCTCTAGTGCACAGAGGAAACTTACTGCACTCTATTAAGAAATAACTCACGTTGTTACTCATTCTTCGCAACATCTTGAAAGAGTTAGTTTTAGGACTTCGAGACTATTGTAGGTGAACAATATTATGAATCCTAATTTATACCTAAAAAGGCAAAGCACAAACTCAAAAACACTTAGAGCAATAATGCTACACTGATTTAAGAAGCTACATTAGTCCGACCAAAATCAGAAATTTATAGCAGGGGAAGAGGGAGGAAAATGAGCATCTCTTCTTCATAGGTACTGTTATTCAGACTATTTATCAGGAAAAAATGATTATGCCAGAGTTATTAGACCCAGGATGGAAGAAATTATTATACACAGTGCTTCTTCCAAAGGGATTTTACAGATTCCTGTTACTTTTTTCAGTTTAACTCTTATCCATTTCACAAATTATAATATATACAGTCTCAAGACCAGGTCTGAATTTACAAATTGTGACAACCTTCCTCTTTGAAAAGAAGGTGCAAATAACATCATATTCTAAAGTAGGCACCAATAATAGGTTCCAATCCAAGTTGGATCAAAATAAGTTTTACTACGTAACTTGAGATGTTTACAAAGGAACAAACTCTAAAATACAGAAATCACATTTTGCACACCTCCTTATTTACCCCTTCTAATTCTAGACATCAGTTATTTGCCAGTAATTTCCTAAAGTAAACTAATAATTGATTCATTTCTAGCCCAAGTTTTAGAACAGGTACCAGAAGAAAGATTTCATCAAGAAGCTACAGTCAAGCAAAAATAGTTTGCTCAGGAATAAGCAATCCAAACTACGAAGAGTGAGGGGACACCAAACAGAGCCTGCTATTCAAGTATTCTGTATGTAAATTCCTTTGAGGTGACTGTAAAAGTCAGCTTGCTTCTCAACTTGCGATCAATTTATCACATTGAAGCTAGGACTGCCAGCCAGCAGCAAAGAGGATTTCAGTATTTTGCTAGTTTTTTCCCAAGATGGCAAGAGCTAGTTGTATGGTTGGTGAAAAGAACAAGCTCGAATGAACACTATTTCAATTAATCTGTTGAATATAAGATGTTTAGGATGTTTAGTTACCGTGTAACTGGTAACATGCTGTTAGCCTGGGTGCTTATACAGAAAATTCTTGGCAAACTAAGGAATCACCTCAGGATTACCTTCAGAAACAGGTTTCATTGGTATTTAACATAACTTCTATTATTTGGTCCTTCTGGCAATTTTCCTCAAACCTGTACTGTACCACAGCCAATATACAACCATTTACTATACCTAAATGCCTGGCAATAGGGGAGGTGGAGAGGGAAGATGCTTCACTGACACAGTAACCCAGAACAGCAGAGGGGTTGAGGTTGGAAGGGACCTCTGGAGGTTATCCAGTCAAACCCCCTGCTCAAGCAGGTTGCCCAGGACCATGTCCAGACGGCTTCTGAATATGCCCAAGGATGGAGACTCTACAACCTCCCTGGGCAACCTGTGCCAGTGCTCCGTCACCCTCACATTAAAAAAGCGCTTCCTGATGTTTCGAGGGAAACCTCCTGTTTCAGTTTGTGCCCATTGCCTCTGCTCCTGTCACTGGGCACCTTAAAAAAGAGCCTGGCTCCATCTTCCTTTCACTGACCCTTAATCATCTTTATGGCCCTTCACTGGACTCTCTCCAGTATGTCCACGTTTCTCTTGTACTGGGGAGCCCAGAACTGGACCCAGCACTCCAGGTGTAGCCTCACCAGTGCTGAGGGGAAGGAACCTCTGTCAGATGAGTTTCCAAATATTTCTTTTTTTTTTAAGATTCACAATTAATAACTTCCTTGCTCATATGTTATTTTCTATTTTGTGCCATAACTACAACCTTGCTTCTCTCTTCTCTTACAGTAAAGATATAGAATAACAAATATAACTGAACAACAGCAATATTCACAACAGAAGCATATTATTTAGGAGATGTTTGCAAGAGAATCAAACAGCCTTTAACGAGGGCAGAAATCTTCCTGCTAAGTTAATATCATGACAAGAACAAGAACTGAGTGACTAATGAATAAAAAAATTTTGAAACCTACCAGCAGCTGCCAGGCTACGGCAAAAATGTCATTACCTGAAGCTGAAGTCTAGTGGAAGACAACACTGCTCAGAGGAGCTGGAAACGGTGCCCTGAACTACCTACTATACATCTGTGCACTAAACCAAGAGCCTTTCCACAAGTGAATCTTACAGGAAAACTGCATATGGATTTCTATCATCTTAGAAAGGCTATTCTCACAGGTAAAAGTGTGCTGAAGGAAGAAGGAAATTTATCAGTCAACCATAATTACTTGTTGCTCATAGAAATGGAAAACCTATATCGCGTGCCATATTCATCAAAAATCTTCTGACAAGCAAAAAAACCTTTCACAAATCTAGTATTGACTAGCATATTCTATCCCTAATGAAGTAGGCACAAGAACACATATGCCATGGCAAATTTCCAAGCTTCACAATTTCCCTTTAAGTGGCAACTTCTACTTATTTTTACTTACAGAAGACATCCTTCTGGTTTCCTATATCAGTGAATATGCTTACATACAGGTTTTTGCAGTCCAAAGCATCCTTAACGTGAGAATCAACCCCTGTGCAAGTACACTGCATCCTACTACACAGGATCTATGACTACAACAATTCAATTGAAGGAACTAGAGTCTTTTCCTAGCTGGAATTCGGAACTGGCGCTCTGTGCAAATGACCTCATGCAACTCAAAAACTTCTGCTTCTACACACCACAGTATCCACAGCTTCTACTTCACAAAAAATACACCGTACTTGTTGCATTTACACAGCCAGCAGAGCCAGCAACTTCAGCCTGTCTTTTCTCCTCTCATACTTGTTTGTTCAGCTAAGTTATCTCAGCTAAGTTTGCATCATGTGCCCAGCCTTACAGACTCTGAGCCAAGACACATCCCCATCATCTCTGTGGAAAAAACCTGAAACACTAGGTTCTTAAGAATTAAATCTCTTGAGTTCAGTAGCACTCACAGACGTACAGGGTTTTTTTAACTGCCCAAATAAAACCTAAGTGTTCAAAAATTGCCTAGGATTTTAGTAAGCATCTCATGCCCCGTAAGCATGTACATTCCAAGACAGCAGCAAAGAACTACCTAACAGAGACAGCAAAAACATGAAGTAGAGAATCCTTTTAGCTATCAGTTGTGGACCAAAGAGCTTGTTCCTAGACACCAGAACAAAAGTTTTTCAAGCTAAATGCATACACACTAATACCATTCCTTCCTCAAGATATCACAGTAATCCCTTTATCCACATTGTATTCACACTTTCTCTAGAAATAAAAAAAACCTGCAGAAGCCTGCTGGTCATTAAGAAAGAACAGACCTATTTTTTGTTACTCTTATAAGCACTCCACTACACTTAATGAAACTCCACATCTGTGGGAAATCATAAAACCACAACTGCCAAGTATCGTGCAGAAATACCAAAATTGGTGCCAGCCTAAGAGACAGTTGCTAGAAATCTTAATGTATTCTGAACTAAGTCTGTAATGCACCTAGTACTGTCTACATGCAAGTCCTGCCCTTTCCCACAGGAAGCAGCATGGTTATTTGAGACGTACCATTTCATTGTAGTTCCATGCAAAAGCAATGAATCCTTTACAGCTTGGATAACCTTATCATTTTTCCAAAAAAAGCCTCAAATAAATTTTTCTGTCTTATCTGGTAGCATTAGGTTAAGGTTATTCTCTATCACAAGAGATTAGATTTGATTTTCCTTTTAGTGCTGCTGACACAAGGAAGCTGACGCAGGCTAACATGGACACAGGCAGCCAGAAGACTGGAAATATTCCAGATATACTGGAATATATCAACTTGTATCTGCCTATTGTGGATAATTGTGCATTAATTTTGCAAATAAGCACTCCCTTGCAATGTAATAAAGATGATGACCTATTTCAAGCCAGAGGCAAGTCAGATACAGTAAAAGCCTAAATCCATTCTGTTCAGGAAAGACTATGGCTCCACAAACGCGAGACTATAAGCCACAATGTTATTTTCATGTCCTTTGCTGCTTGTCAAAATATGCGGTGCCCGAGACAGCACAAACCAAACTAAACTTTTATACTTTTTGCACCTGGCATCAATACTCAAATCTTGCAGCACATCCCAACTGTAAGCTCTATGATTCACATTTGGTAGAAGACACCCGACAGTTCAAATCTATTCTGTAAAGAAAAAAAAAAGCCATTATTTGTCCAGGCACAGTATGTCCTGCATTTGGATTATCATACTTGGTGATGATGGAGGGTACTTTGATAGAACCAACTAGGTAATTAAAAAAAAAAAAAGGCATTTTATTTGGAAACTGTTTTATAAGGAGGACAAAATCATCAATACCAATCCAATACTATTATAATCAGTCCCTTCGGGCTTCTTTTTTACAGAATCAATTCAGTTGTTTGGTCCACTGAGCTAGGATCCATTTTGTCAGAAAATGCTTTAGAAAGCTGTCATGTGTGAGATTGTTCTTAGCTGGACTAACGTCTTAATAACTTGGAAGTGAAGTATTAAAAGTGAAAGAGAGGCAAGAGGACATATGAATGGGGTTAATAACTCAGCACCCCACCTCAGCATTCACATGTCAAGAAGCAGAGTTTGCATTTTCCCAGTTTCTTTGCTGAAAATCACTGTTACCTCTTCCTCATATTTTGATATCTTTTCCTGAGATAGTTTTCCCCTGCATCAACCTTAAATGGTGCTAGTCCTCTTCTTGCCCCTTACAAAGCTTGCTTTTCATTTTCTGCAGTCATTCGCTGGAACATGCACATACAGCAGGAAGGATAGTCCATTCCTTCATCCTATACTTCAGGCTCGAGCTCTTCTCCCTCTCTCAGTGGAAGTTTCTTTCAACTCGCACATCCACTGTGTTAATTTTTGCATTTTTCCTACTCTCTGCTAACTCTTCATGCTTACCATATTTTCAACAGTGTAGTTAAACTTTTTAGTATTTTTCATACTTTATTTAATAACAGTTGAAAAACTTTACTGAATTGAAAATCAGCTTGCAATGGGTTTCCCATAAGAGTTTACACAAGCGATATGAACATCCACATTGAAACTGCCTTTCCTAGTTTATCTTCCTCAACTTTTTATTAATGTTGGTGAATCATTTTTATCACAGCTCCTTTATGATGTCTGATACACAAACTTTGACAGTGTATTTTCATTGTCAGCTAACTAGACGGTTCAGAATGAGTCTGGTAAAATTTACGACAACAGAATTGTAAATAAGTTACAGACAACAATATCTACAGAAGTTACTGTAGCCAAGAGAAAAAGGATCTGGTACCTCTTTTTCCACAAAAGTCTATAAACGTATCTTTCTAGATTGAAGAAGAATGGCCTGGGTGAAGATGTATAACCGTATGTTCAAGAAGGAAAATCCTCAAGAAAAGGTACAACATTTTTTATACTATCCTGTCTGATGACTAGGATCATAACTAGGTCAGCTAATACAGTAATGTGATCAGCAGGCATCTGCTGTAAGCACAGCAGTTAGTAAAATATTAAAAAGGCTTCAAGATTAAAACCATTTTCCATTTAACAGGTAACATTTTTTAGAAAGGAAAGTTCAATTCTTAAGCCCCACAACCAGTAATGCAGTGTCTGTTGTGACACTGTTCCCGTTAAGCAAAAACACTCCACCAAAAGCCAACAACTCCCTCCCTACTCCAAAAACATACAAAACGTCTGATCAAATTAACGCTCAAGTATCAGACTATCATCCTTAAGGACTTAGCAGCAGAAACTCTACTGAAAAAATAAGTGGAAGACTAACTCTGTGATTCTAAGGCAAACACATTCTATAAAGACTTGCTTTCTTTACCGGACGATTTCTATCATGCATAATCCTAGTATTACTAATACTTAGGTTTTAGCTAATATTCCTGCATCTCTCATTTATTTGCAAACCATCAGCTGCAACTGAAAGTCATCACTGTTTTTTCCTTTGTTTAATTCTAAACACAAAATTATTTGCTCATCATTCAGCTCTACTCTTAAAGCAGAATAAATAACCTTTCAGTCTGTAAGGCCTTCACCTCTTAAGTTGCCCCCTCTATAACAAAAGAAATTCAGACTTCAAACGTTCCTTTCTTATAAGTGTTTAAAAGTATTTTTAAATACAATGATAAATTGTAATGGATAAAACTCAGTGAAGTCTAGCCTTGTAACATAACCCAGAAGTTTTTCTACAAGAATGAAGTCACCAAGACCCTTGGGCAGTGGCTGCTCTGCAGCTTACACCAACCTAGGAGGATGGTGCAATCACCATATTGTCTCTCGCCATGTACCGCTGCTCCCTTCCTTACTCTTTCTCCAGAGAAAACCTTTGGCTGAACCATTTCAGTACACGATGCAAGCAGAAAATTGTTCTCTTTGTCAAGGTTAGTTTTCTGCCAGCCTAGTGTGCTGAAACAGCTTGGCAAGGGACCCAATGACCACCTGAGCCGGTAGAAAAAGTCACCTTTCCTCTCTATAGCCCACAGTTGGATGGATTCTGGCTACCATGAAGCAGCAGCCTTCCTGTTTAAGTCTCAATTCTCTTTCATTCCCCCACTTTTTCCATCACCTACCATCTTTGCTGCTTGCTGCTAAGTAGAATTTGCCTCCAAGCACTATAAAAAGGAAAGTTAACAAATGTTTTCTACCACAGTAGAACAGCAGAGTGTGAAAAGTAAGAGGTGTCTGTATCCTTAATTTAAATCATTAACCACCAGTTGCATGGCTTTCTTTGATCTACCTAAATCTTTAATTCCACATTCCTCGAGGCTTTTGTGTTGCATTACTACTAGCCCCCTTCATTCGCTTTGGTACTAATTCAGTAGTCATGAAGATCATGCACAGATCAAGCTCTGGTACAATTCACTGTATTTAAATTTATGAATTTAACAACTTCTCCCTAGACTGTCACGGGTTTAAAAAAAAAAAGAGAGAAAAAACCCCTATCCAGATTTCCTAAGTTATTTAAGAATGTAATTTTGCTTTAGAGATGTAACTACCAGAGACTCTCAACAAGCTTTAAATCCATATAACAATGAAATTTAAAAACAGACTATCATGCATGCACCAGATTTTATTTCTCCGCACACCTTAAACTAAAGACAAGTCATATTTGTGATGGAAAGCAAGCAGCCAACCAGCTAATTACAATAATTGCCTATAAGAAGCAAATGCTAGTTGAGCAGAGCTCTTGTACAGCTTGGGTCACATTAATTAAAGTGACAAAACAAATAAACTCAGTCTCAGCTCAACTACAGAACTTATTCTGCTCTCTCTTTGCCAGAGCACACAATTAATTAGACTATCCAGAAAAGATAACCAGCATCTATTTAAATGTTCATGTTATCAATCCATAAAATAATGTTATAAACTTTGCAATATTCCACCACTAAACTATTACTACACTGTACATGTGTTTTGTACCAACTGGTTAGAAAATGTAAGAGACAGCTGGAATTGTTAGTCAAGTACAAATATATTCTGTTTGTTCAGAAATATCTGTGATCCAATAAAGTAACTAAGGTATCCCATTTTTATCACAAACAGGTCTCAAAATCTGAAACAGAGCAAATGTACTTGGTTTTTTATTTGTAAAACACAAGTAATTTGCTCCCAATCACAGAAAACAGTCACAAATAGAAACTGCCACAGAAACCGCATTCTCCTAAATGGCAGTCTATGTTCTACTCAGCAGACCATGCTGCCTTAGTAACCCTAGTACCAATATAAAAACGGAAATAATTTAAAAGGCAGAATTGGCTCCTTGCCACTCACTGTAGACTTAGGTGAGTTTAAAAAAAAAATCCAAACCAAGATACAACAGCTACCATGGAAGATGCTGAAAACTACCATCTAGTTTAGAAAACTGACACCCCCTCCCCCCAAAAATCAAACCTGTTGAAAAAGATATTTTCATTTGACTCAAACTTCAGCTAATCGAATTGGAGAACCAGTTAGAGAGAGCTTTTGCAGCCCCTGTAGCCCCCCCACTACCAAAACCTTGCCACGCAAACCCAACACAAGTACATAAAACCTGCTTCAAGACTTATACCCTATAAATACTGAATCCAGAGACTGGAAGAAGTTACATCAATTTTCAACGATGTACAGGTTAAAAATGTCACAAGAGACTTTATTAGCACTTACAAATTGTATTCTAGCAAAATTATGAGAATGCTTAAAGAAATCCATTCTGAAAGCTACCTCACATGATGCTGAAGACTCATATTTAAATCTACATTACTTACAACTAATTAGAGAGAATGTTTGACCTATTAAGATTTAATCAATAAATTTACAAAACCAGTTCAAAGACTGAGGCACCAATATACAACCATCCAGTTCCAAACACCTAGATACTACCAACTTCTTATAGTCATAATGATATATTTTATTTCATGTTGATTTTATAGTGCTTTTCAAACACCATTAGTCAATAACTAGTACTAGAGAGATAAAAAAACTAGACACACTACTCAAACTTCACAAATGCCTACCCTCAAAAAAATGTTGACCAAACACAATGTAACTGCATTTGAAAAGTATTTACTACTTATCAGTGCATTTAACAGCAGCTTTAGTAATTAATATGCTGTTTAAGGGACCTCACTACCCAACAAATGAAGATATTAGAGCTGGTATTCCCGTTTTTGTGGCCAAAAAAAAAATTCCTAGCCAATTAGTTACACAACACATTTTTAAACAGTAAGTACATTTTGTTCATTTACAACCTTACTTGTAAAAGATTTTAAAGAACGTTGGTACTCTTCATGTAGAAATTTAATTGCCTTTTCATACTAGATTTTGTGCAGGTGTACTGGGAAAACCCACAAAAAACATTTTACCTGATCAGAACCTTAGAAAAATAAAAGCTTCCTTCAGCGCCCAAACACACTCCTATGACCTCCTGAATTCAATACTGATAGTGCAGAAAATTCATCCGATACTGAGCACTGCATGACAAACTCCATTTTCAACAGAGCAGAGGTTCTGTTTTCTGATCTTTAATGTTCAGGTTGGTCACGTGTGTTACGGTGGGATGATAGCTGGCAGCACTGTTCCCCAAAAACTCCTGCCTCAACCGACAGCACCTTCAGACAATGGGAATGGTTTAAAATTAGATCTTGGCCTGTTTCACCCTTTTTTGCTAAGGTCCACATTCATTAAATGTCATCAGAAACAGAATAAAGAAAGGCACCGTTGCAGCTCCTTCAAAACACACAAATGCTGAAAAGGTGGAGCAACAAGACAAACACTTGCAGCAAGGAGTTTATACAGGAAAAAAGAAAATGCATGTAATCCTGCATCAAGCAGCCTTGTTTAACTTTAGCAGTGGTCACAGAAGAAGAAATCAGCTGCATAAATACATATTTCATCATTTTGGAAAGAAGCTGTGTGCAGGATGGAAGATTAAGAGGATTCCATTGTACGCCCAAAAAGCCCGAGAGCAACTGGAACAAAAAAGCTGAAGCAAGGAAACACGTATATTGCATACTGACTTCTGTATCCTGCACTAGTGATGAGAAAGTAGCTGTGTTCACACACACACAGATGTGTGAACAGTTGAAAATGACAAAAAAACATCTCACACTTCAAAAAACTAAATACTGTACCTAGAACTCTCACCTGATCAAAGCTGTTGGAAAAGTATACTTACTATACAAGAAGCTCATAGAGGACCTTCATGTCCCTGGCATACTGGCAAAACTATGGCACGGAATCATATTTCTGTGAAAGGTATGCTCAGAAGCAATCCACAGAGATGAAGTGAGATTGTTACAACCCAGCACGGGAAGCTCAAGACCATAAAGATCTAATGTGTCAGGATCTAAACCTGGCAAGTCCAGTTCAGGAAGCCTCGGCTGAACAAGACTTCTCATTTGAATATTAAAAAAAAAAAAAAAATAATGAAGGCCAGTGCAATTTCATGGGACAAAGACCATCTTAAAAGGAAAAAAGTGGGGGAAGGAACTGGAACCCCACCATACTACCACTCACTACTCTCCCTAACTACATTCCTTCTGTCTCCTACCTCGCAAGAGTCTTGGAGTTCATCAGGCGCCATGTTGAGGAGATTCAGTTCACTGAGCTTGCAAAGAACTAACCCAGCAAAAACGATGCCATTTTCTCCAGTGTTGAGTTGAATCATCTTAGGAAAGGACCTACATGGTACTAAGGGAGTAGATCTGGCTGAGCAACCCGATACAGGGTGTAAGAAACAGCAAAACCTCCCCTCTGGATGGCAGAGCACCATTTGATTGACTTCAGTGTAACTGCTGTGACAGGGAGCAGCATTAACCGTTGGGGGCTACGGTTATGACAGAGCATTTCTACTATATTGTACATTACACCGCCCTTCACAAGTGACTTGTTCAAACTGAAAATAAAACTCACATAAAACTTACGCCTGGCCAAAAAGAGTGTATAAAAAATTCTTAACCCTTAAGTAGCTTCTATGTAAGGCTGGACTGAAAGAGAATTATTGATTTCACGATCATTTGAAACCCTCTTTTGTTTCCTTTGGAAGAACAAAAATAATTTTATTTCCTACTAATTGAAATTTCCTCCAAAATCTTTCATGCAGTCAAATTTTCTATAGATACAATAATTAGACTGAACTATAGATTCGTAACAAAATAATAATGTGGAATATCAGAGCTTTAAGGAAATGAGGGTTTTTTTCAGTTTGTTTTAAAAAATAGCTACCATCAAAAGATATCTCCATAAAAACTAAATCTCATTTGGTCTACAGTATTCTTAACTACATGCAACAAAAGAATTGCCTTTCCTGGCTAAAACCAACTGTCAAGAAGGATATTAATAGAACAGCTTTAAAAACAAGACTTCTTTGAGTTTAACAAGTATAAATGGGAATAGTATTAGTGGCTTAAGTAACAACATAAATTAACAAAAAACTCAGTACCAAACACTCTGTATCCAACCAGTCTGTGGATATCCACAGAGACAAGAAACAAGCCTCCTGAGACATCAAAACTTTTCAGAAGCAGCTACAACTGTACGAAGCAAGTTTTTCATAATCAAACAAGCTACCACAGGACAGAGCTGTTAATCCTATTGCCTTTTGAGAAAAACCTCATGAGCAGAAACCTCTTTAATATCCCCATTAAACTCAAGTATTTCAAAGTCATGTTCTAACGTTCGATCTACCTTGCCACAAATAAATCACAACCTCTTGTCTTTTTTCCTTAGGCTTTTTATTAAAGTCATCATCTTTACACCTGGATCAACTTTTCCCCATCACTCCTGACATGTTTGCCTGTGGAAGTGACAGAATCTATTAATGAGTATTTTATAAATAAGTTAAGAAAGTCTATTTTCATGCTTCACTATACCTAGCCATAAAGAAAAAGTCTAATAGTAACATGAAACCATCTCCTCTGCTACCACTTCAACTCCCTACTTCTGCCAGTAATCTCCATGAGCCTGGAGAACAAGTTATTTGCATTCTTCTTTGTATCAGATTTCACAACTTCCATTTATTTTTTCTTTTTTAAATAACCTCAATTTTTTCCAGTCTTTCTTCAAGGCTCTGATCTTCTAGACTTCAGATCACCCCTATTATCCTTCTCTAGACTCTCCCCTGCTAGACCATGTATTTCTTAAAGCTGTGACCCTAAGTCAGACATTGTACTCAGCTAAGGCCTTTCCCACACTGTGCAAAACAAAATAATTATTTCACTCATCTTTTGAGATATACTCCTGCAGAATATTAGCTGGGTATGAAGCATCTTGTAGTTAAAGTTTAACTTGTCCTCACAATTAATAGGATGTCATTCACAGACTATAAAGTTAGCTCAAGCACTGAACACAAATGCAATGAAACATAATTGAGATTCAACATAAAATGTATTCCCAAAACTACAAGAGCAATGAAGGAAAAAAAATGCTTATATCGTTTCAACTTTCCAACTAAGTAGCATGTTTAATTGTAAACTCTTCAGGGAAACAGAAACTTAAAAGGAAAGTTATTCTAATTCCCAGCATGACAGGTTGCCTAAATGTTATAGCAACAAAAGTAATCTCAGTTTTTCTCTGTGAATCTATGTTACTTTGAGAACCCACCACTTAGTATAAGGTTAGAGGCACCTTTTCATTCTATGCATCTTATTCTTCTTCTTCTATCTGTTTTATAACATTAAGGTTTCTAAATATATAACTAATATTCACACAGAATAAATTCCAGCATTGCCGCCTAGAAAACGATTGACCATCCATCCAACAGCTCAGGCTCTCACTTCGCAACCTTCAAAGTCATTTTCATCTTCCAAAGAGCAGTTCAGAGCACAAAGCTCTGAGTACAGAAAATCCCATTTGAATTATTTAATATTGGTGTAAATAATCTCTAGCAACAAGAACAGAGCCTTTCCTCCCAGCTGTCACACACTCCTTACTATATCAACAACCCTGTAATACTCTGAAAACCTTCCATCCAAACAAACTCTTGTCCCGAGAATTCATCCTGGGGAAGAAGCCAACCTACGTGCCTCCGGACGCCAGCACTCATCCTAGGCCTCCTGACACCAGCAACTCAACAGTGAGGAAAATTCCTGCTCAATTAACTTGCCCCTACCCTTTCCAAATCCTCATGCCTCCAAAAAGTACCTATTTCTGAAATGTACTATATGAGTGCACAGGCAACTACTCTTACTGATCTTGAATTGTAATACAGAAAGAAAAAAGCTTTAGCAATTATTATACTCTTATGTAATGACTTCATTTTTAGAAGATTTTTACTATCAGTAGTTAGGCTACTGAGGCAACTTCTAATGCACTAAATTCATTATTTGATTAAAAACTGGCCACGAGTTGAACAATATGGCTCTAACATTTGCTTTTCAAAACACCAACCCCTGAATTTGTGACACTGACATAGTCGTAACCAACACAGAGCACTCAATTACATTCTTGATACAGAACACCTCCTTTACCAGAGGACTCCAACTTACAAGTTTGTGTAAGACTACTTCAAGGTCTGTCAGAGATTCCTGTTGTCTGCCCCCGCCCCCTTTAAAAGTAGAAACTGAGTATACAACTGAAGTTTTTCCTTCTGGAAATCAGGACTGCATTTCCTGAAAGATTATAGGGAACTAAAACCTTTCCAGGTATAATAAGTGAGGTTATGCTCCTTGGCAGGCTTCCACAGCAAGGTTACTTTTAAAGCTTAGATTTACCTTGTCTTGAAGGAATGAAACAACACACTAGAACATGCACTTACATTAGAACCGTAAGTCAGTTAGAAGCACTTCAGTATTTCTCTGACTTATGTCACTTTGAATTTGCATTACACTTCAGGTTGGCTTGTTTTACTATTAAGGATAGTTTCCATTTTAACTATATCAGCAATTTTTTGATCTTGAACTTTATTAAAAGTACAGGTTTAGATGAAGTAATAGGTGTACTTAAACAAAATTTAATTACTTACGACTTGAGGAAGAACTAGCTAACTAAAGAACAAAACCACATCAGAAAATAAAAATTCTAGCACCAGCTCTGCCTTAGACACATATGTTTCAGTATTTCCAATATATAAGAAGTTTGCTTTTAAATAATACAAGAACACTCCCCCATACTTCTTAACCTTGAATATACGCACCCATACTTGCAATGTACCAAACTCTCTTGTTGGCAGGTGCTCCAGACACCAGACTGCTTCTCTCTCTCCCGCATAGGATGTAAGATATTCAGGGTGGGGGGGAGAAGCAGCTACACTATGTAGTTTAGTATTTGGAGTCAAATCTAGTGACTGACACAGATTAAAACATTTTTGAAGTTCAAGTGAGTTATGGTAGTTTCATAAACACTCTCCTTGGTATGAAAATTGATTTTTAAAAAAATTCTTGCCTCCTGCCACTGCTTTCCCCTCTCCTGTCTCTCCCACTGCAGTTTATTTACCCAACTCAGCTGTACTGCTGTTACTGTTTCTAGGGCCACAATATAAACCAGTTATTGAAATAATTCCACAGAGATTTCTTTTTTTTATGGCAGAAATAACTGAGAAAGTCAGTTCCATGCACAGTCGCACCAGCACAATCTGGGTGATAAAGGTCAGCGAGAAGCATTTAACCTCATTTTGCTACTGAAAGCATTCGTTAAACCCCACTCTTTAGGTATTTAGGTTTCTCAACTCATCGAGAGTTTCTCCTTACTCAGGAAAGTTAAGACCAGACTTGCATTACTCAAAGCATTTAATCATCATGCTGGTTAGGTGTAAAATACATGTATACTGCTGAGTTTTGCCTTCCTTCAGCAAGTCAGGAGCTCCTTAAGATGAAGGGATCAATCTCACCTCTCACCAGTATCAACAGGAACAGATTCCTTCCCTATTTCTCCTTTCTGGCCATCTACCCAGCACGAGCTCTAGTACTTGTCAAACTTCTCAGGTCATTAATTCCACTATGATCCACTATGCTATTAATACATAAAATGGATCAAAAGATAGTCTTTTTCTGGTGAGGTGGGAGTCAAACTGGACCCCTCTGTGAGCTGATGATCCAAGCCAGCTCATTTTTCCTGCCAGAAGCTCTACCCCCAGAGCAGCGAGGAGCCGTTATCTGGTGGGCTCGGCACCTCGCAGGGCCACGAGACTCTGCTCACAGATGAGGCGTCCTGTACCGATTACGCAGACACACTCAGCAAAGCTCAGCTGAAATAATCTTTAGCAACTAACACTCTGAACAAGAAGGCAGAGCTTCTGGCATCTGTATTTACCTCCTGAACAGACTCGCTGCATGGCATTTGGCAATTCGTTCTGACTTCAATGCCTACAGCATTCGAATCTGCAAAATACCTTGTGTTGTTACAAACCATTTTATTCCACCTTCTGAAAACATTTCAGAAGTGTTAGCAACTTACACTTTAACCCTAGCAAAACAGGTAGTACCGCTCGCTCTCCGTGGGATTGGGAAGTTAAGTAATATGCCCCAAAACACAGGAAGTATGTAAAAGAGACACCAACCAGAGGCCTGACATCCTCAACGCCTGCACAGTGCCCTGTCCGTTAACATTTTCTCAAGCTCCTCGTGCAGAACCAGTGAGCCAGGCCAACACCCACAAAAGGAACCGTACCCAACCCTAGTTTTAAAATACATTTGAAGTGTTTCAAAACCATCAGGGGAAACGGATTACAAACCCCCTCACACACAAAAGCTCTGCCGGCCACAGCCACCAGGTAACAGCACGCGTGACAGCAGGGACACGGACGTGGGCTTGTTCGAAACCAGACCTCGACCCGCCACCCCTCCCCAGCCGGAGCGCGGCGGGGCGGGGGAAGCCCCGGCCCCGCGGGTCCGGGGGCGCCGCCTCCTCACGGCGGCACGGGCCGCCCCCGGGACAGAGCGGGCCCGGGCCCCGGGCGCTGCCCGCGGGCGCCGGGGGGTGCGCGGCGGGAGCGAGGCCGCGGCGAGGCGCGGAGCCTCCCTGCCCCGCCACTGCATCACTGGCGGCGGCTGGAGCGAGCGGCGCCCCCGCCGCTGGAGGTGGGGGGAGGAGGCCAGGGCCTCCCCGGAGCGGGGATCCCCGCCGCCGTCGCCGGGTCCACACCTCACCCTCCCCCGCGGGGCCCCGGCGAACCCCACGCCGCCGCCGCCGCCCCGTCCGGGCCCGCCGGCGGCCCCCGGTTGCGGGCCGGCCGGAGGGGGCGGGTGCGCGATCGGCGGCGGCGGGGGGCGGGGGGGCGAGTGGCCTCACCTCCTCCGGGATGGCCGGGTCACCGCTGCCGCCGCTGCCCCCCGCGTAGCAGGCACCGAGCGCGGGCGGCGGCGGCTCCGGCTCCATGTCCCCGTTGAAGAGCGAGGCCCCCTCCGCGCTGCTGCCGCTGCTCAGCGCCGCCATCTTGGATCGAAGCGCTGGGGCGAGGGAGGGGGAGGGGGGAGCCGCGTCCCCGCCGCCGGGACGCCCCCAGCCGCGACCCGTAGTGGGAGGGGGGGGAGGGGGGCGAGCGCAGATCCCGGCCAGCTCCCAGCGGCCCGCGCCACCGGCACGTCACGCCCGGCCTCTGACGTCACCCAGAATCGCCGCCGCGGCCACTGCGCATGAGCTGTCTGACGTCACCGGGAAATACCCTGACGTCACGGCGCGACCACCCGTCGCCCTGGGAACTCGAACGTGGGCTCGGGCCCCGCCCCCCTCGCCGCGGTCCCGCCCCCCCCGCCGCCGCAGCGACCCCTGGCGGCGCGGAAGCGCAGACGGCGGCGCAGCGGTGGCCCGGCGGCGGCCTGAGGCGCAGCGCGGGGACCCCCGCACGCTGCCGGCGCAACAAATCCAGGACTGAGGCGCCGGCAGGATTGAAGTCGGAAGCAAATGGGATCTTACGTACTGTGGGGGCTAACGGTGTGCTGGAACAGGAGTGCGGTGAATAGGTGAATAGGCAAGGGAGGAAAGGGACTGCCAGACCCTGGACTGGTCTGACATCATTTGACTAACAATTGGAGCTTTGAGATGAATCTTTGTAAACATATACCATGCAACAGTGATAGAGGTACTTCCAAAAAAATCACATTTTTATCAGAAAATGTTGCGCCTCCTCTAGTTACAACTAAAATAAATGATTGCTGGAATTGATAAAACATCCTTATTTTTTCCATTGACGGCAATTAGGCCTTGAGCTGCTGCAAGCGGAGGAAGGCTTTGGTCGTGAGCTCAGCAGAAATTGGGACCCCTTCCTTCTCCTTGGTAACACCTTTCTCCCATCCTTTGGCCAGCTTTGTCCAGTCTGCAGGTTTGGGAGCAGATCCCAGTTTCTGAATATGAGCGTTCGCCCTGTCTGCGCCTCGGCTGCGTCACAGGACGTGCACACCTTCCCCGACAGCCTGGCTGACCGGGGAAAGAGGTGGGCTCACGCAGCTGGACCTGCCGTGGGCCTCGGTCCTCTGGTGCAAATGACAGAGAAACCAAGGTGGAAGGTAGGCAGGTGGGTGGGTGGGTAGGGTGCACTGGGAAACACCACGAAACAAGGAGGAGCTGGATCCAGCAGCCACCGCTGCCCCCCAAAGCCTTCTCCCTCCATGTCCCCAGTGCCGGCGGCCATCTTCCCCCAAAGTGGCAGAGCGCTCCCCTTTAAAGTAAAAACTGAGCTGTGTCACATCCTTGTCTGCCACAGCCATTGAAATGCCGGTTACACGCATAAAGCATTTGCTAAATCAGCTGGTTTAAGTTGCTTTCTTGCTGAAAAGGTCTTTATGATAAATACCAAATTGGTAACTGTTTTAAAGCATTGCAAAGAAAAGCTAACATATCAGAACAGCAGCAGGATTTTGTAGAAAGTAAGGCTGTTCTATCACAACCTGATGTATTTTACAGTAGTCAATTAAAATACTAAGTTGAAACATCCATGTGCAAACATCCTTATTTTTGTTTCACTTCAGTTGTGAGGACGTAACCATACAACCATCTTAATGTAAGGATCCTGATGATAGATTTGAGGTTTATATTTTACCTTTCACACTGGGGCCATCAGTGTGTAAAAGTGTTTCAAATTCGGTTCGATAACTGTTAAGTAAGTGCAACATCAATTTAGTGTATGGACACAGCAAAACCAAGATGGAGTCAGGAATAACAGACCCCGTGGTATGGAGGGAAGGAACTTGGGGCACGAATTTAGCTGAGGGTCTTTCCTGCAGAGAGCTATGTGGTATTAAACACCTCCTGAACGTAAGTGAGAAATAAGCAAAATAATCTAGTTAATATTTAAATGGATTTTAAGTGATTATCTGACAAGCTGTGCTTTCCTGAGATAGGAGCCTAGATTTTCCTATGACTGGTGGCCTGCAGTGCAGTCAACAAAAAGGCTGCGCAAATACGTAAGAATCAAATGTACAAATTAAGCAGCTCGCCAAGTGTAGAGATTTCTCTCTAATAGCCACATTAATGAAGAGGATAATTATCAGCAATTCCTGCTCTGTGACGGGAATGTGTAATGGGAGTTAAAAGTGCACACAGGCTCTGGAAAGTAACACACATGCTGAGGACTAAACGCTGGGACAAATGTCCCTGATCTTTGAAGCCAAAGGTGGCAGCAGCAATATGAGATGGCTCTCCCAGCACACCGCCTGTTGATGTTAACGGAAACCCAACAGAAGAATATGGGTTAACTAACAGAGAAATGTCACTGAAACAAATGGACTTAATACCAAGGGATAATTTAGTCTCAATGTACAGAACATAGTCATAGCCCCTGTTTTATTCCCCAAGCAGTTTATGTACAGGGCATAGCTCTAGCAGTGGAATTAGTAGGCTACTATTAATCTGCAACTCGCAATACCTTTCCCAATGCTTTTAGTAATCTTGCATGCCTTGGTTCTTGAGCTGCTGATTTTTTCAGAAGATTTGCATTCATATAAAAAGTGTTTGCTAGCTTTTGTTATTACATTTGATGTACCACCTGGAGAGTTGCAATTCTAAACTCTAATGTTGACAACTGATGACCAAAACTGGGAACACAGCAAAGTTACCACCCAAAATACATGAGAGAGGTGGTACACTGTTTTGTTTGGGTTTTTTTAAAATAAAAACCAGAATACTATTTAAAAAGATATTTGTATAGGAACGAGACAAATCTACTATTTATGCTATACTTTCCTTTTATTTGAGGGAATCCACACCTAGGGATAAATGGCATTTCCTACTCCTTCACATGGTCTTTGATCTCTCTGCATAATCTATCATGATGGAAGATAAAATTGTTAACTGTAACTATTTCTTGGTGATCTGAAATCCTATCTGTGAAAAATTGATACCATCAACATTTTTTACAGAGACTAGCTTTCATTATCAACATAGGTCAAAATCAACCTTATAACCTAGACGTGAAAGGCTGGTTTCTGCTATCAGATCCGTGGGGCACTGGCTGGTTGATTCCTACAATGCGGCACAGCCAGTTTATCTGGTATGGCAGCAGGTAATGCATACTTGTAAATGCAAAACCTGCCACCTCCCATCAAACTCTTAGTTATGCACTGGGGTTTAATCCTCCTCAGAATTTTTTAATTTTAATTCAGATCAGAAAACAAGTCCAGCTGTTAAAAGACAAAAAGACTGTTCAGCTAGATTGCCCACCACAGAACATCTATCTGATCTAATCAACACCTGAACTTCCAAAGAACGTTTCAATGTGTCCGTAAAAAATTAGACGGCTACCTGAAAGCAACTGTCTCATTGCGAGCATTTGATCACTTTATCCTTTACCTCCAAAAAAGAATTAATCTTAATGAGATGCTCCAAAATGAGTATGTCCAAAAAGAGATATTAAACTTAGTATAAATCTAATTTGATATTCTTTAAACAGAAGACAGTATCACACACACACAAAAAAAAGCAGCAAAAAGCCAGCCTTCTCAGTTAATTGGTATAACAAAAACTTCCAGTTTCTTAATCAAAAAATTACACAATTTGCATATTGGTATGAACCTTTTCACACACTGAAAACCAGTATTTGCCCCATACACTGTAGTGTTTGTGCTTGGCCCATGTACATTTGAAAATGCTGGATTAAATTCTGCATCATGAGAAAATAATTACAGATCTTCTAAAGCATATTAAAATATACACGTCGCTTTTAAATGCTGTAGTATGAAGTAAAAGTGCACAACTTTATGTACCTAAGGCAATGGTACTGTTTATATATCAGATTAATTCTTAATCTTAACAGCAGAAATATAGATGTTGGTGGAACACAGATACTAATGACAACAGTCATGTTATCTGTAACCTTGGCCAGAAAATGTGAAGCAGAACAAAAATTAGGCTGTTGTCCAGAGTTCAGTCATTTTCTGATTACCAGTCAGAATAATACATATTTAAGAAAATTAATTTGCTTTCCAGGAAAAGAATATTGAAGATATTTTTTGAGGAAAGAACACAGATTTCCCCCCCCCCTTCTCGTTAGTACCTGTATAGGTGTATTATCCCACTCACTTTAAAATATGCTATACGTCTTTTCATATTTCTAGGGATCACTGATTGCTCCAATGTGAGGCAATAGAGAAAGCAAGGCTGCTTTTTTAATTTTTTTTTATTTTTCCTTTAAACTATTCCCATACAGATCATAAGTATTTTTCTTCTTTGGTAGCTTCTTGACAACTTCTAGTTCAGGAGATTTACTATTCTGTGACATGGCTGAACCTCAAACATTCATACCTTCAGTGAGAAATCAGGCAATATTCAGGTGGTGACTTGAACTTTTTGGTGATTTGAACAATCTCATCCGTATCTTTTTCCAGTTTATGGAGACTTCATAGATCTTTGCCTTTGAGTTAAATACACGAGCAGAAGCGATGAGGATGGGTGGAGACTAGGAGAAAAAAGGAGCTAGGGAAAAAAGAAGAAAATATGAATCTACCACATTCTTTACTCAATTTTCATTCTACCACCAAAATGATCTAACAAGCTTTCTTTTATATAAATAACAACATATTCTGGATTTTCTGATAAAGGTATTGGAAATATTTGCATAGTTTTCATTTGACTGAAGCATAATTTATTTTAGAGTCATTATTTATAAAACCGTTGCTCTTCTCTCCTAAACCACAGCCCAGACCTTCAGAAAGTAAAAAGCAAAAACATTTTCCTTTGGAGGCAATCTATGGGAGGCGGAAAGCAGCAAAGGTGATGGGACTGGGATATGGGAGCAACTTTATATTTAAGTCTGTTCCATACCCTGCCCGTCGTTTGGCATCACAAGAACAAAGTGCTAACCCGTTTCCTTCCTTCCTTCTCCGAGTAGTGACTTCGAGGTCTAGCATATCTCTCTGCTGGCTTCCTGCCTTCACTTTCGTACTAGCATGAGAAGCCGAGAAAACTACATGTTTTATTGAACAGTAGCGGAAACACTGACAGATGTGACATATATGGGACCATCAGGAGAAAGCACGAGCCCTGAAACTGTCTTTAAGAGAACAGAAGTAACAGCCAGTGGAAAAGGAAGGGAGGGATGGGGCAAAGACTAGATGGAGAGAGAAAATAGTGGAAGTAGCCAGGGGAAGGAAGACGCGGCTCTCCTAGGAAATGAGAAGCAGATGAAAATAGGGAAACAAAGGAGCAAGGAGCACTGATTTTCCTGCCTGATGTACTTTACTGAAACTGGGACCAAATCTCACATTTGAGAGAATTAGTCAAGACCCTCCTGTTACTTTAGCATCCCTCGTCATTGCTTTAACATGTTCAGATATCTGATTTCCGAGTCCTTTGTGTTGGATAGCGATAAGCTGATCAGCTTTAAGAATTAAATCGGTTTAGATTCCTAGCATTATTATTCCAGTGTGAACAATCGCATTTCATAACTCAAAACCATCCCATTCTGGCACAAAAAGCTGCTAACACGATTGAGTGAGTTACAAGAAAAGGCAGGAAAGGATTCCACGTCAAACACATTATTTTGCTGTTCAGAAAATGACTGTTAAATTATGTTCCAGTCTTAGGATTTTTCTTCAAAATATCCAGGCTAGCCGAGCTTCGCCTGGCCTGAATACCTGCTGTAATTTGATTCTCCAGCACTTTACAGACAGGTTGTTAACTCTCTACATCTCTGATCTAATAAGAGTTTAGTTAGTAACTGCACCTTTCAGTTTCTAGCCTCTTCACTGAGCAAAAAAAGTCCATTACGGTTGGTATTGGCCTGCAGTAAGGAAACTTTAAGAGTCCAAAAAGACTAAATCAATAACATGAATCAAATAGAGAAACAGCAGCTTTGACACGGGACAGAGAGAACACGGTGACCGATCGTGGTTTTTCAGGGAAATACCCCACATTGCTGGGGTTTTAAGAGTTATTGTTCTTTGGTGATAGGTCAAATAGGATGGATAACCCTTTTAAATGAATGCTTAGATTGCAATATACATATGTATTTAAACGTAAGTGTCTTTTGCTGACAGAGTCAGTATCGCAGTTCATCATCCATCCTTGTCTTTTAATCCTCGCTACCACTGAGACAACGCAAGCCTCACAGACATTTAGTCTCTCCTACGAAGGCAAGCCGCCTGCCAAGCATGTGGGAATGGGATGGTTTCCAAACCACACTGCTACGTTCTCATCGGTCCTGCAAGCACACGCTTGGCCAAAGGTAAAATTTCTGGTGCAGTGGTCGATGGCCTCTCAATGTTTTTGATGCTGTGGATTGCTTGAAGCTTGCAGTTATGCTGCAGGCCCTCAGACATGGTTATTCCTTTTCACTATGATATGACTTCTCTCTCCAGAAGACACATTTGTTTTGGTAAACGAACACAATTTCTGTTACCCTCCTCTGGGGGGGAATTCTGCAAGGCTGCAGCTTAGATCTTCGTTTTATTTTATTTTTAAGTGGTTTGCATGCCTAGTCAATACCCCACTATCTGTCCTCAGAGGGCATTAATGTTTATTAATAAACTTGATGATACTATCAAACAACTCGAGTTTGAAGACACAGAGACACATCACACTGTTGGCTGTATTGGTGCTGGGCATCAGAGCAGTATTTTGGCAAACATCACAGCATATAAGCAGAATGACTAAGTGCAAAAGCAGAAAAATAAAGAAGCTGCAGTGTTACTTTCTAGTTGTCAGTAACAACTCTGACATTCCCTAGCCGAATTAATACTTTTTGTTCATTCAAAAAGCATTTGCAAAGTTTAGAGCCTGTGAACAACGCTTACCTGTGTGTCAGTTGCACCAAAACAGACCCAGGACAGATAGCCAAGAAATAACACGTGCTGCCTCACACGCAGCCTGCTATCAATCCCCTCCCGTCTGCTCATGCAGGAAACGTCGTCTGTCTAGGTGGCATCTGCACTGCCTCATTCACGGGCTGCTCTCTGACATGAGTGTGCCAGTTCAGACAAGACAGCTGAACACCGCTTCAGGTTGGAGCCTTCGTGTAGGTGCTCCAATACCTACAAACTGAACATAAGTAACATCAGTTGAAGCGCAGCCATCTCTTTTTTTACTTAAATAAAAAGCCAGCATAAACTCTGACATCTCAGAAATAATTTTAAAAATACCCAAAATATATAATAAGCATCTCTGTAAACTAGGCAGCTCAATACCAAATGCAATACCCTCACACCTTCCAGATGATCTCTGTCATTGCCTGCTGCTCCCCCAGAAACATTCGGAGCAGCAGTTTGATGCTGCCTGTCACACACAGCCTCCTTCGCAAGCAAGTATAGAAATTAGAGATGGATAAGGTGCTACATTTCTAAATATTATTCTGACCAACACCGAATATCACTGGGGAAGGAGCTATTGCATGCATAGGCGTGACAGAGTCTCTGGAGAGGTATCGTTTCGTCAGTCCTGTCCTGAAGAGACCGCTACTGTCCAAAGGCTAGAGGGGACTACAACCCCGTGTGCTGGCATAGGATTTACCTAGCCGTTATTCAGAGCTAAGTCTCATGGATACCATTTGGAGATAGTCAATATTCATACAGCTTCTAAAGTTAGACCACTTCTGTAGGTGCTTGAATCTGGAATCCCATTTTAGACATCCGCTTTTGAAAGCCAGGGGCCAAGCAACCCCATTCATTTTTACCCAGGCAAGCCTGCAGTGGAAACTGAGGAATGAGATGCATTTATAATTACACATTTGCAGTGAGACACCATTGCATGTGGCAGTATAGTGGTTTTTTAGACTTTCTGGAGCTCAGGTGGTTTTTGTTCCTAATACCATTAAAAGCCTATTTACTGAAACAGCCCATGAGGCAAACATCAGACTCGCAGAAACAACAACTAAAGTGGGAGAGACCCTCTGAACTCCATGAAATATTTACAAACAGCTTTAGGAGCCCTGGGATGAAGTAAAGTACTTTCAAGCATAGACAGAAAACCTAATGGATATAAAAATCCTTTTTTAGCTCTTGGTGAGATTTGTTTTCACAGACCTAGCTATGATGTGAGAAAATGTATGAGGTCATCCAGTCTGCCTCCTCCTCTTCCAGGAGAGAAGTGGTCCCAGTGCTCTGTTTTAGAACACTTGGCTCAGTCTAGCTCTACCTGACTCAGACAACAGAAGCTGAACCCACTTCTTGGGAGGCTTCTCAATTTTTCTAAATATTTCACTTTGTGGAATTTTCCCCAGTATTCTACCCAGAACAATTCAACACAGTATTTATAAAGACACTTTGGTGTCATGATAATTAGCCAGTTGATTTCATATTTATCCCCACAGACAACTCTAAATAATTTCTCAGCCAGCGTGGTGCTTAGAGCCCGCTAATATCTATCTACAGTCACATTCCTCCCCATTTAGACATACTGTTGCTGTGCTCTGCTGTCACTGAACCTTCACGAGCAAATTCTTTCAGATGTTTTCATGTCTGTTCCTTCCTCTCTGTACTCAAGACATTATTATTACACTTGAGGAAAAGGACAAGGAAAGTGAGGACAGTGAAGAGACTAAAATTCTTTCTTCATGCTACCCCAGCTGTGCAGGCACAGAAAGATCCATTCTAAATATCTGGCCCACACGCATCATTTAAGTTTTACCTCTAGGATTTACGATAAGGTTATTGCTTTCATTTCTGCTTCCTCATATATGCCTAATAAGTCCTTTTTAAAGAAAAAAAATATTATTAGAACCCTCGAGTCTTCCATTGTTGTTTGGACAGTTCAGAGCAACAAAGCTGCCCCTAGAAGAGTTTCTGCTCTTGCACATCTCAATATCAAGATAACGAACAGAGAGCGCGTCCCCTTGGAGGATTTTGTTTCCAGGATCTACTCCCAAGGGATCGTACAAGAAGCGTCACAAGCAAACAGCTACAGAGAACTGAGTTTGAAGGAATTGATCTGAGATCCCCATAGCACTTGTTTTCTTTGCATACTATCCTTTGTGCCTTAAAAGAAAAGGAAAAAACCCTACAACCCCCCTCCCCCAACACAGTCTTTCCCTCATCAAAGCAGCCTTTAAGATTCGTAAAGCTTTTCCAAAACACATATACTATGTTGACTGTAGGGGTTTTTTTAAAATGATCCTAAAATGGCCTTCAAACTCAAAATGGTAGAGGAATATGTACACAGATATGTTTAAATTTCAAAAATATTTACAGTTTAAGAAATATATGTGATTTGTTTAATTTCTGACCAAATCAAGATTTTTTTTTCATCATTTGAACTCTCCAACATCTAAAACAGAACAGTGACCACAGTAACTTACCACAGCTTATTTCAAACCTTTTCAAACAATCATCTCTCTGAAATAAAGCTCTGAAATACACAGAGGTACAAGTCCTGCCACTGCCAGACTAAGCTGCTCTTTACACAAGGTTCTCCTGGGGTAAATTCCCATCATAGAAGCAGCTTACCCTCATGACACTATTCGCTAAGTGATCATTATTCTAATTTTACTCTTGAGGAAATGCAGGCAAGTAAGACAAAGCATTTGTCTAAAACCATAGAGTAACTCAGGTGCATTTTGCTGACCCATGTAAACTCAGTGCATTGCTGTAATAAACAGAACAAACTCTTTCCACCCTAGGAGAAAATTTTTTTTCAAGTTAATGCTTTCCCAGGCAAAACACATGTATCTATACTTTAACATTTGCCAGAAAGCAAGACTGCTGCTTTTTTTTTTTTCCTTCCACCATTACAAAGTACAGTTATATGCAAGAGAACTTCGGCCTTCTGCAGGACTTCCAACACTAAGAGGTTCTAGCAATACCCGTATAGAATCTATAAAATATACAACTGGGTCAGCCTGTTTACAAAATAACTTGTGATTATCAAGGCAGTACTCAGCAGCTACGACTATATTATACCAGAATATAATTAAAGACAGACATAGTTAAAGCACTGTAAAATACGGAAGCAGTGGCAATTAATAAAGCTTTTCAGGACTGGGAAGAGTTTAGGGTTTTGCCTCTCAGTTAGTCCCTCGGAGATCAGCTAACCGGATTTATTCCAATCAAGAATTAAAACACCCATCTAAACATCTGCTGAGGACAGTCAGCTTGCACCCTCAGTAAAAGACTGAACTTTGTAACAAAACACAGCAGAGCTTGAATGGTGAAATGAATCATTGTGAGGGGAAAGCCCGCAATAAAAATCTAATTGAACTGGATCATTTGTAGATAAAATGGATGCGCCACTACACTGATAGCTGCAGAAAGCATGTGTTCCCATCCTTACCCCTCACAATGTGGCTGAGCCTCTCCTTACCCTCCTAAATGCACATACTGTGTTAATACCTGGCATGATGCGTTCAGGATTGACTTCCAATTCATCTAGACCCCGTGATTCACAAAAAAATAGTCATCTTCAGGCAATATCTATTCCTAAATGATAGAGTATGGCATAGAAGGGAGGTAGGAAAGTGCCTATTTCTATCCCAGCTGTGGACTGGAAAAAGCTGTATTTTCTGGAACAAAATAGTTACACTAACACTCCCAGCAAGCAATGGATTATCCTAATAGCAGGATAAACTCCAAAAATGGCTGAATCATCATTATCTTATGGTGAAGTCTCAGGGAAAGGGAAAACAGCCATTTTTGAGAAGACCTAGTTCTAGCAAATGAGTACTACAGAAGAAAGTGAAGAAAAATTAGGCAGATGAACCTTTCTTGTACTTATACTGCTCTTTAAAAGTTGTAGTTTTTCACTCCATCCATTTCGCTTTTGTAAACGCTGCAGAGAAGATGAAAATCAACAATTCAGTCCATTTGTTTCACATCTGCTTACTTCACAGGCGCTTCCATCGGTTTCTCTCCCTTTTTGGATACGCTGCTGTAAGTATCTTCCCCAAGTACGTTCCCAGGACGATGCTTTGATTCTAGAGCAGGTTTGCTCTGGGCAGGTTGCAGACAAAGGGGATCATTATAGGTGACTAGCCAAACAAGCCTTTCACTTTACTGTTCATGACAAGAACCTCTCAATATCCATAAACAACTAGGTGGCTTAGAGCAGAAAAGAAAGAACAGATCCAATCCCCAAGCCTAATTATCCGATATTACACCGCCGAGCCTGTGTCTAGCAAGGTGACACACTGAAATACAGAATACCTGTAGCCTTCATTGCCCTCAGTAGGCTCTGAAGATACTCAGTCATTAAGTAGGTCAAATGTGGATTCAGAAACATAACCATGGCCAATCATGCTCTGTAAGCATGTATATATCATTATACGTATACTCATAACCAGGTCTCCACACACACACAAAGTTTTTTACTGGAGCAGGACAATAATTCACTTTTTGATGCGTGCACACTTTCTCTCTCTTGCATGTTTATACTGTCAAAGCTTTAAGTGTTTCACAGGAATAACAAAAGATGCTGTTGAGTTTTCATCTTAAATTGCAGGGGAAACATTTTTATTGATCTTTGGTTTAATTTTAGAAGACATCAAGCTCTTGCCGACAAAGCTGTTGTAACTACCATCACCAGCTGTCCAAAGCTGCTGCAGTAATTCTGCTGAAGAGGTTCAAAACCGGTCTTTCTCTCCACCAAAGCAAGCAGCTGAGCAACTTCGCCACTCACAGACAAAGCCAGAAACACAGCATCAGGCAGCAGCGACCTTCCCACTCGGGCAATTCCCTCTCCCACCTAGTACCTGACTCTATGCTGCTCTTCTTCCTGAAGAGGAATTCAAGGGAACCAGACTGCTTCCCCTGGCTGCACGCACGTGTCCTAGGAACACAGTACTTCTCAGAGGGTCCATCACAGGCTGTCTGTACTTCAATACCAGGCAAATCACAACCCATAGACAACACATAGAACACTAAAATGCCATAGGCACATTAAAGTTGACCAGAAGTTGTTAGTTACTAAAAGGATTTTAAATCAGAGTAAGAGAGAAACTTACTACTACAGTACAGAGCAGATATGTATTTTACTAACTCCTATTTTGTTGGCTATGGTAAGAACTCGGGTGCTTCTCCCACAACACTGCAGATCTCCTAAAAGTCAGCTTCTCAGAGGTTAGAAAACCAGGTAACACTCAGTAAGGATACTGAACAAGAACTACGCAGCTCACCACAAACATCTTTCATACAATCAGCACTCTTCAATTACTAACCTTGGTGAAGTACAGTTGTTGAGCTGTTACAAATTTCTGTAGATCCATTGATTTCAATTATCAGATGCCTTCAAATACACTTAAAATTTAAACAAGCTTGGTTTAGAAGTGTCAGTAGGTTAGTACTGCTCCGTACTTCAGAATGCCTCTGTAAGCAAAATCAGGCATACCTCAAGCTAACTGTGCCAATACTTTCTGCTCCAGTCACTCTACATTTTTAATAGCTCTCCTTTACTACCTCAGGGATGTTCCTCTAAGCTTACATGGTCTGGATATTAAAAAGATGACGTTTCAGGGCACACACAGGGAAGATGCACACGTGGCCAGGCAGAGCAGCACAGCTGCATTCTGCACGTTCTGTTCCCTGAGAGGGACTGACAGGTAAGAATGGTAGATGCAACGCAACCATTAATATTAGCAACACTGCAGGAGCTTAGCGATAAAACCACATACTGAATACCAGTAAAACTGTTTGGCATCTTATAAAGTACTTCATACATGTCCTCCAGGCAATCAAAATAAATTCAAAATCCTTTTATTACAGTAAACAAATATTGTAGTTCAATTAGAAGGGGGTCTCAAACCAGAAAACAGTTTGAGCCTTTGTATTTCAACCTCTTCTGTTGCAGTATCTAAATATTCTGGGTACAATAAGAGTGCTGTGACTGAGCAAAGGACTATGAAGTATTGTCCAATGCAAAATGCAGAACAATAGACTCTAACAGTAACTTCAAAAAAATTAACACTAAAGCTTCCTGAAGTGAAACTCATTATAATAGGCCAGATGACAAGCAGCAGTAGAAGCAGGAAACCTTCATTTTTTTTGTGGCCACATGCAAAACAGTGTTGATCTTAATCCAAGAAAGTAACACAGACAATGAAAACCAAACAATTTTCCAGATCCAGAAAAACCGAAACACCTGTAGGTGCTTGCAAGAAAAACACTGAGCACTTGGTTTTTTACTATTGTTTTTA
This sequence comes from Grus americana, assembly GCF_028858705.1. Classification (NCBI taxonomy): domain Eukaryota; kingdom Metazoa; phylum Chordata; class Aves; order Gruiformes; family Gruidae; genus Grus; species Grus americana. Next base: position 64,847,896 of record NC_072852.1, read on the forward strand.
CTACTTGGGTAAGAGAGGGCTCTGACAAACTAACGTGCTACGGTATATTCAAACTACAGAAATTAAAAAACAAGAAAACCCACAAAGACCCAAGATGGACGCCAGAATTTCACAGTGTGTTTCTTGTGCCCCACACGCAGCTCACATGCCAAGCCCTCTCCAGCTGGGAGCAGAAAGCCTGGGTTACAGCTGCTCTGCAGCATTTCCACAGTAGTTCGTTATATTGTCCAAGTGGCACTATTTCTTCTTGAGAGCTCTCTTTCCTTCCCCCTTCTTTGGTTTTTCCTTCCCACGGAGCTTTTTCAATCGCCTCATCTCCTCCTTAAAGTCCTGATGCTCATCCCTAGATGGGGGAAGAAAGAAAAAAGTTTACTGTATTTCTTGTAATACCTAGGTGTGAAAGGTTCTTTGAATTGTGTGATAATGAAAAAGAAAAAACCCTCAAAACTTTTTTTAACAGTGAAGTCCATACTGAAACTCACTGTAATGTACTCAGTGTTACTGCTAGCAATAATTTCGGACAGAATAACATGAAAGATTTCCTCTGGTACTTTCAGAATTAACAAGGTTACCCTTTTCAGCAACAAATGGTGCGTGCATATATATATATAATTTCCATTGCATTTATTGATCCACTGTGTTTAAATGAGCAGTAAAATATAAAAATCAGCAAGAGACAAGAATGAGAATTTCCTCCTTCTCATCTGGCTCAGCAGTCTGGCAATAGCACATTGTGTTTCTGTGCTAGATACTAAGTTCAGGTCATTAGCTTCTAAGAAAACAGGAGCATGCTGAGCAGTAATTACAGTACATGACACGGCTCTCAGGTGACTTCAAGAATGAGTTATGAAGAAAGCATCAGCTACTGGTAGAATCTTAACAGGAGAATAAAACAGGAAGGAGGATGAAGAGGCTGGCAGAGATAATGAATCCTCAATAATGTTCTAATAAATTCTCTTTAATCTCTGTCCCTGTATTTTTCAGTGTGAAGGTATTTTTCTAAAGTCACAACTGCATCCTAAGTGGTCTAAGATTGCTGCACTGCTATTTTTAAATACAACTTTTCTAAACTCTCAAGCTTTTTGTTTCTTTTTATTATCAGGCCCTTTCAGTCTACGACACTTCATTACATATTTCTGACCAGCAAACCTGATCCTCTAGAAGCTCTCTGTATACAGAGCAGGTAGAGAAGGAACTTGAGATAAGGAGGGGAAGGAGAAGACTAAAGAAAGCTATCATATCATTGAGGCTTTCTGTGTCAACAAACAGCTACTCCAAAGTGTTTGCATGCCCACCTAAATCAAAAGGATTCTGGATGCAATCCTTGATGGCTAGTACTGTGACACTAGCAACAGAAATTAATCTGTTTTGACTTTACAGGGTTAGAAGCCTCACTTTTAAGGCATTTCTTTAGTGCTACCAGACTGAAGTCAGAGGATTGCATGTGACTCCTGCTGATGTTCTTTAGCAGTACAATTTTTCCTACTCGCGACTGTGGAAATTCATTTAGAAATCAGACAACTAGTTTGGATGAATCTGGAATTAACAAGGCTATTTAAACCACATTTGAATTTAATTTAACTTAATTTATTTTGAAGGATTAAAAAACCCCTCCAGCCTAATACAGACTTTCCTTCTCTTCTAAATTTCACTTACTAGCTGTTGAATGATTGAGGAATCTAGTAAGACTGTCTTAGCGCCAATTTTTGTGTTAAGGTAACATCACCTTTTTGTAGCACATTCATTTGCCATATTCAGAACTACAAACCCATCTCTTGTCTATGAGAAAGCTCTCTTCCCTCCCCCATGAAGCCAAAGCAAGAATTGTTTCTTAAATAACTGGTTGCCCATAACTACACCTAAAGTTTTTCTCACAAGAGGTTCTAATTATGGGAAAAGTTACTTAGACAGTAGCCACTTATTTTACTCTCCTTGCCCTCAGTGCAACAATCAAGTGCTTATTTCATATTCTGAACTAAACCTTTTAGTATGTTACTCTTTCCCTTGAGGGAAAAAACTGTAACAAAACACACCCCCACCCCTCTCCCATCTCCAGTTCGGCTTCCATCCCCTAAGCACAGAGATTACCTGTAGAGACCAAAGTAACGGAGTTTCTTCATGAGGGCGTAGTAGGTGTTGTGAGGAGGGTACCAGCTGTAGACCTCCTTCTTCTTGGCCAAAGGCTGCTCACTGAATAACTTCACTACTTTCATAGATTTTGAGTCCGTTGGCCTGACAACTTCTCCGAATATCTGAGCACTCAGCCGGGCCATTCGAAGGGCGTAACTTGAAACATTGGACATCTCCCAAGGAAGAGCAGGCACACATAGACAGATGGACTTTCCTGCAAAAGGAAACACAGACAGAAGAGCCACAGCTCTAAGAGGACCGAGCATTGCAAGCTATCCTAGAATTAAGGCAAGCAAAACAACTCACCATACACTGATCACACGTTTGAAGTCATGCAGTCCTTGCATGAAATCAATCTAATTCTTAGTACATAATCCTGCACATAAAGAATGTCTACACTACTTCACGTACAATTAGCAGCCTAACTAGGACACTACAGACAGCAATACAGACTATAAAAGTACCTACACTGAACCACAATTTACCATGGCTAGTTTATTAGCAGCTCCCACGCAGCTTGCTTAAAGCTACCTTTAAACTCCAGTCACAGAAACAATTACATTGTAAACTCTGCCAAAAATGCTGTCCACTGTGGTGCGTCTGACTTCCACACAAGCACTAGGTGAGACAGCACTTAAAACATACTGAGGAAGCAACTTGGAAGTTTTTCTCATGAAAATTTCTCACCCTATTTAAAACATTGTGTGAACATTATTATAGTCCATCTAGCAAAAATGGCCTATTAACTGTAAAAATAAATAAAATAAATCGTGTTTCTCTGTATGAATCACACAGATCTTTCCCATCACAACTCCTTTCCCTTGATCATTTCCATCAGCTTTTTCTCCATTCTCTTTTCAGTCTCTCCTATCTATTCTTTTTTAAGACACAAATCATTCCCCCATGCTAGATTCTTTTTTCCAAGAAAATCTCACATCAGCAGCTTCCCGTTCTCTTTCAGACATCTCCCACCTAAAGACACCTGTGCAACAAAAATGCTCTGAGGACAAAACCACTGTTATTAGGCCACCAAAGACAACATTCACACCCTCAAAGGAGTGTAGAGAAGGGTATTCTCTCAGCTTTCCTATCCCTTCCCATTTTTTCCTCTTCTTTGCACCTTTACTTTTTCTTTGCAGAATGGGATGTAATGAACAAGAATAAGAGTCCCATGATCCTGTACATGAAGCTGTACATTGTCTGTACTGTGCCTTTTTGAGTAAGTGATGACATAAGCTCCAGAGAAATTGTGGGCTTCGTTCAACTGCACTACACTTACGTTAAAGTTTAAAATTCTTGTTTTAAGTAGTACTGCACAGCTGATTCCAGAAGATGAGCATAAAAAAAATGAAAGAGCATGAAGCAGGGACAAAAGTAATCAGCAGGACAGGGCAGAATCCATTTTTGTATAACAGGCAGCCTGTTGTTTAATAACACAAATCTGAAGCATTCATAACCTCACTTATACACATCTGCTCACTGGAAGACCTGATTTACAACCGCCTACTTTGATTTACTCCTGTTAGCAAAGCACTACAGAGGAAGCAGGAAAAAAAATCAAGCATGAAAATAATACAAGTAATCCAAGTCAAAGAGCATAATGGAAAGAGTAACAAAAGGGAAGGCAAAGTGTCGGAGACCTCAAGTTAAGGCAGCAGTCCTGGTGTGAGAAGATAGAAGCTCTGAAATGATCACAGGGCAGCACTACAACTTTAGCATCTATTACATGGGGGAACAACCACTAAGTCTTGATAAATCATCCATTTCAACACAGTCAGTCCTAATTCCTACATTCAAAGATAAAGCAACAAATTGTCCCCAAAACTCTTCATCACATCACTGTGAATGTATCACCGGACTCAACTCAAACACAAAGCTTGCTTAATCTTCCCCAACTGCAGCCTTAAAATGAAAATACTTTTAACTCCTAAACAATGCAAGCCAGTGGTCTTGAGGGACCTGCTTTTCACTTCAGAATCAATAAAGTAATCTAAATAGCCCAAGCCAAGGCTGGAGACCTCTGTTAATCCTTGCCAGTCTAAGAATGTCTGAGAGATGAGAAAGGCAAAGGCTACAAACTACCAAGTGCCAGAGCTCTCCAAAGCCTATTTTAGGGTGACCTCCACTTCTGTGAGATGCTACCACCACAGTTGTGTTCTTGTCGCTTACAGCGATGGCATTTTCAGGATGACCTACAAGTAATTACCACACCGACACCACCATGCAGTGCTGCTTCTTCACCTGCTCCCCACTCCTCATTGCTACTCAAAGCCTTGCTTCCCTGTCCTAGGCTGGGTTTTTTCTTCCTGATCCACTAGCTCGTCTCAGACCTCTTCCTTCTCACTTGGCATATGCCAGAAGAACTTTCCGTTTCCAGAATTACTTTTGATTTTTCCACGACCACACGGGGAAGAGATGGCTGCCCTGGAGCACCGCCCGGCCAGAGGGACCCTGAGCCAGGCACGGCCCAGCGCAGCCCTCCTGCAAAGCTCCGTCCCCTCCAGCTCCGCGGCCTCGCTTCCCTCCAGAGGGGCCGGCATGGAAACCCACCCGCGGGCTGCAACTGCACTTCGGGGCAACCGCAGCCAACGGCTCCCGGTGACAACGGCCCGCGCTACCCGCCGGGCAGCCCCAGCGGGCCCGAGATCCCGGCCCGGAAGGCGGTACAGACCGAACTCCCACAGGGCGAACGCCCGGAGCCCATTTCCCCCCTTCCGGGGCGCTGCACACAGCCCTAGGCCCCGCTCCCCCCCTCCAAGAACGGCAAGAGCAGGCAGCCGTGCCCCCGGCCACCGCTCACCCCCCACCCGGCCCGACCCCAGGCTGACCCGCGGGCGGAGCGGCGCGGCAGGGCCGGAGGGCGGCGGGGAGGGCGGTCGCGGCTGCGCATGCGCGGTGCCTTCCCCGCCCACGCGTCGCGGCGGGTGACGTCAGGGCCCGTGAGGCGCGGCGTGGGGACCGGCTCTCCCGAGCGGCGCGGAACGGAACGGAACGGAACGGAAAGGAAAGGAACGGAACAGCCCGGCCTGGCCTGGCCCAGCCGGCTCCTCAGTGCCGCCAGGCCCCGCCTGCCCGAGCCGACCTGTCTCCTCTTCCTCCGCAAAGAGAGGCATTTTGTCGGGGTGCTCGGAGGCGAGGCAGGTTCTCTGCCCGCTCTTCGTGGTCATTCACCCTCCCCCCCCCCCTCAGACCTGGACCGAGGTGGGGGCCGGGGGGGCAGGGGGAAACCCCAGAGGCGTGAGGCCGAGCACCAGGCCTCCTACCGCTTCTGCGGCACCACCGGCCCTTCCCCAGCCCACTTCACCTCAGCTTTCACGGTGTTCGGTTTATGCTGATTTTTAATCAGTGCCAGTGGGTGCTAAATCAGGCTCTGTGCAAACATGAGTACATGACAATTATGTGATTACATTTATGAGCCAAACGTGTCATGACATCAAAGAATGAAATGGGGTTTGGCTGGCTGGATCTGTTTTCTACAAGAGTGTGTATTAACTAGCGTTAAATACATTGTTATTCCTTAGTCTTTCCTTGATTAATTTTTCATTCCTTTTTTCCACGCTTCCCTGGGCACCCCAGTCACCTCTCTTGCCCTTTTTGAACATTGGTATGATCTTCTGTAATTTCCTTCGTATTTGAAGATTTATTAAAATTAACATTCCTAAGATTTCTTTTGCCAGTTCTTCAAGGATTGTTATGCAAAAGTTGCCTAGATACCTTAATTTTAAAAAGTTTGGTCTAGTAGATGTTGTTTACCATGTTCATTTCTTACTAATGGACTGAAAAGTGCTGCTTTTTAGAATTTTTTTAGATAGTGAAGTGCCTCTTCTTTAATCTTTTTAAGGAGGGAATAGAAATTTTTACCATTTCTGCCACTTCTGTGCTATTTTACCATCTCTATATAGTGATACACATCGGCATTGCTGCACTCCCCCCTTTACTGTCTGTAGTTGCATCACTCATGCATTTTCTGTAGTCTTTTTTTATACTCCAGAGCATTTTTCCTATATTTTTGCCTTTGTACATTATTCTATACTATGTTTTTAACTTCTGAGTGTTTCATTCATCCTGCTGCTCAGCCAAAATTGTCTATTTTGTTAATTATGTAATCATGACTTGTAGACTATGGAGTAAGATTATAAGAATTCTCATTTGCACTTTTGTCTGTATTTTTGAGTCATATTTTTCTCATAATTTCTCTTGTCTGGACAGAGATAGTCTTCTTGAAATGTGTCTCTGTGTGTAAGAGAGTATTTCCCTGGCTGGGATTGTCCTTTTTCGCTTGTTATAATCAAGTGGTGATTGCTGGCTCCTAAGCAACCACCACCTTTTTGTCCCATGGTTAAATAGTTTAAACATTGTGAGTTTCCAAATATTTAATTGCATATAGATTAGAATACCTTCAGTTACAGAAAAGAAGTTTTAGAAACTCTAGCCATCTCCACCCCTCCTAAATAGGGTTAATTGGGACAAGTTACTGTCTCAGCATCTCTAAAATAATGATGGTGGTTTAATATGTACTGTTACCGTCTCACATCTTCAAATACCTTTATTTGTTTAAAAGGATTGTGGAAAAATATTTTAATATTCCAATTTGGTAAATCATCCTGCCTGTTTCAGTAATTAAATCAGTTTGATCTCATTTGTCTTCATCAATGAAAATAATCCAATTCTTCTTGCATGTTACCTAAACTCAGAAATTTGGTGTATAGACCACTGAAAAACATCTTCCTGTTTCCCTCAAGCTATTGATTTACCTAAAAATGGACCGAATAGTGTGGTTCTGGTTCCATTTCTGTTCCAGCAGCAATATCAGCCTGGTGTCCGACTGTCTAAAGTTACTGTGCTGAGTTTCAGACCAGAGATATTTAGTGGATTAGGCTGATGTGAGAACTATGGCTGTTCCTGATCAGGGCAGCAGGCAAGCTGACTTCCTTTTTTGTAGTCATACACCACAGCTCTGGATCAGTAGGAAGGAGTCACCGTACAGAGATTTTCTCTTCCAGGACGCAGTGTTGTTGCCTACATTTTGCAGGCATACAAATGTATAACTCCATGCCCGTGAGGAGCTCCAGCATGGCTTTTTTGGTGTGGTGGAAGCACACGTATATGAACAGGTCTGCATTAGTGCATTTCTTCTGCTGCTTTCCCTCCCAAATCAGTTGTTTCTCCTGTCAGCCATGCAATAACATGCAAATACTAAATCTGAGGTCAGGAATGAAGTAAAAACGAGCGCTCACAAGAGTGCATTTTTGTTATTATATCACTCTTACGGCTGCTGTTATGAGGGTAATTGCTTGCAAAGCACTCAGCCAGGGTTAGCGTGTTAGCCAGGAAGGCAGAGTACAGACACTCAGGAAGGAATGTCAAGGTCACAACAGTCAACAAAGTGACAGTTCAACGCATCTGCATATTTGCAGAGGTGGAGCATGGTCTGTTTTGCAACCCTGTAGCCATAAATGGTCTTGTGCACCTCATCTGAGGGACTCTGTGTCTCCCTAGATTCTGCCGGGGAGTTTAAGCTCACTGGGTGACGTGTTTCACTGTGGAGGACATTGTCCAAATCACCCTCCCTGAGGTGATGCCTGCCATGAGAACAGGTTAGAGAGGCCAGTCACCTTTCTGGCTGCCTAGCGGTGCTGTAGCACGCATCCCCAGGAATAATTACCGTCAGCGGTGTACGGGGTGGCTGCACGCCTGTTTTAGCTGCTGGTGCTTAACATTCAGGATGATGGATGGCTGAACTGCTGTCCAAGCTCCTCAGTATTGTGCCTCTAGTCACAGAAGGTATTTTTTTGCTTAATTTTTTAGTTATCACTGTGGGGAGGCGACAGAAGTGGAAGACACTAATATCCCACTCCATCATCCCTGCGAAGCTCATCCACGTTGATGGTAGTGTGGAATGATGAGGTAGTTATGGAGATGGGGTGCACAAGAGCTAGACCTCCAGTTACTGAAGCTGGTGGTATCTAGACTGCTGTGCAAAGCCACCTGTCTAATCAGACCAATGCAATACTATTTATGTAGTGCTGTAAATGTGCGTGGAGTCTTTTGGACACATAAAATGAACATACTCAGTCTGAGGTTTTCACAGTCCAAATTAGACTTGACACGCTAAGAGATCACAATAACAGGGAATGGAAGGAAGCAGCAGAGGCTGACAACAGGAACGGCCTTGTGATGAGCTGAATTCTGTGGACGTGTTGTTAGATCCTCCTGAGCTTTTTGTTCTAAACAGAGCAAAGTGTTTGGACCTGTCAGCAATTATTTAGAAGAAAATCAGTGGCAGATGGGTGAGTGAAAAAGGTAAAATGCTAGAAAGGAGTTAAGGGCGTGTGAGTTGACGTGGAAACAACATGGGCATTCTCTGCATGGGGACTGTTGTGAAAGAAAGAGATCAAGGGAGTGAAGAAACACGCATGGAGCACATGCAGAGCAGCAAAAAAAAAAAAAAAGGGAGGGGGGAAGAGACCTCATGATATAGTACAGGGAAGATCTTTTTACAAAGAGTTGGCAGTAATCTGATCTGGAATTATTTTATGTGATCAATAGTGATCTGGGATTACTTATCTGGTTAATTCTTCTTGTGTATGTATTTTAGTTATAACTGAATGTTGAATAGCCCTAAGGTGGGTTTTTGACAAAAAAGCAACTCTTTAGCCAGTGTGAGTTTGTTCTGAGAAGGCAAAAGTATATACCCAGAAAGAAAAAAAAAAGATCAGGATGCCAGTTTGCTCATTGGTGCTTGTTTATTGTCACTTAGGAAGAAAGAAGAGTCTGAACTTGTTTCATTTGATCTTGGAAATGAGTCATTTGAGTTGTTCCTGTATGACACAGTAATCGACTTCACTCCTAAGTCTTATGCTTAGAACTATCATCTCATGCTGTAAGATGATCTCTAACATTTTCTTGTTATAAATATTGATATGAGGGAACAAGATTGTCTTCATCTGAGTCATGTAGAAGGACCCTCTGAGCATTTGGTAAAATTGCATTGGCTACATCTGTGTTTAGAATACATTTGTTATTCACTTTTTATGCGATCATGATTAATTAGTGAACTTCAACTGTATTTTGTTGCACACAGATTCTCGCTGAGCCATGGAGACGTCTAGCAGTGCAAATCCCTCTGGGGAGAATGTGTTGTATTAAGAGACTGACAGACTTTGGGTGGGCATTTGAAGGATATTTTGACTTTAAAATCACTCATCAAACTAATGCCACAGAGTGAAATCTACAAAGATGCAGCTCTTAAATACTGCAGCTCCAGCTGTCTAACACTGGAAACACTTGGGAGGGAGACGCAGCATAAGAGAAAAATAGAAATTATTTTTCAAAGCCAGTTGGCATCTTGAGCTTATTGCTTTCCCGGAGAGCCGGGCTGCTGAGGCAGCCTTCTTGGCTCCTGAGGAAAGAGAGCAAGTGCTCTTCCTCTCTCTCGCGATGCCCTCGGACTGATGCCTGAAATGGTATTGACAGTTCTTAAGAAGAACTGTAGCATGTCCATTTGGAATGGCAGACGAGTTGTTCAGCATAGCAGGGGGTGCATGAAGCTGAACAGGCAAGTGAGGAGAGGATGCTGTAGATCTTCACACATCTACATGCTTGTCATTTAGACTGACTAATTTGTAGTTCAACAATATGTCAGAAGAAATGATCAGTGATTTAAATGAAGTACTTAAGGCTGAAGAGAAGAAATATTTCTTAGTGGTTAGATCAAGGGACTGGGAATGAGAATTGTTGAATCTTGGTTTTTTCGTAGCTCCATTACTAACTCACTGGATGACCTTAAGCAAGTTAATTAACCTATCTGCCATTTCATCCCTCTGTAAACTGGGGATAATAATGTCCGCTTCAGAAATGGGTTGTGAAGAATAATTGATAGAAAATGCTTCAGCTTCTCCTAGTGAAAAACATACTACAGAATTAAAGTATTATTGTTACTTTACCAACAACACGCACATAAAACTTTTAAAAGCAACAGTAGCAAAGACGCATTTTTCTTGGCTGGAACAAAGTATTGCAGGGGGGGAGGAAAAAAAGAAAAAATATTAAAAAGACAAAGTCAGCTGAAAAGAGAAGAAATAATGGAGACATCTGGCTCACTGCTGATAAAAGCTCTTGTAGTTTCTCTTCCATCATTCCTTGCAGAACTCATCTGAAAGGACATCCACCAAGGTTTTCAAACGGGGTCAAAAGAGCTGTCCATCTTTAAGTCTGTTTGACCAAGTGTGAAAATGAAGGACGAATAAAAATGTTCCAGCAATAAAATTTTCAGGAAGACATCAATCTCTTAAACAGAAAATCCAAGGAGATTGGTTGGGTCTGTTTGAGTTCACATTTCTGTTTCTGCATGCTGAACTCTTGTCAAGATGCTGTCTTGCATCTAGACCTCTTGGGTTTGTGAGCTGTTGGGTCCCCTGAGTTTTGGCAGAGTTTGATATTGTATATCCCTGTTGACCTCTATGGTGCATTCCAATGGAGATTTCTCTCCATGTTTTCCTGGTTTAGGTCCCTTCTTGTCTTTGGGAATCTTGACCAATGCTGACCACAGGATACATCGTTAGGTCTTTGGGCGCACTCTAGATGCCCTCTCTCAGTCTGCCTCTGTTTGCAAGTCAGCAGGTTTTCCAAGATCTGGCCGGAATCCCAGGTACCCAGTCATGTCCGTAGCACTCCTTGTAGACCTAAACATCATTGATCAGCCTTTCCCCCTTCCGTAGCCTTTTGGAGGCAAAGTCATGGAAACAGATAATTTTTTTGGTTTAGTTTGGAGTTCTTCAGTCCTGGTGGGTGACACGAAGCTGCCGTTTATTATATCAGGTTAGCCCCAGGATACACACAGCAACCTTGCACAGCACTAGTAACCAGCATTGCTCTTTGCTTCAGAATTTGTCTAGAGAAACATCATCAATCTTGCATGCACTTCCCAGCCTCAGTTTCTTCAGCCTGTTGGAGCATTCTTCTGTCTGGCAGGCGGGTTTTGGAGGGTATTCAGGATCTTTCTTCTTGCAGCTTGTGCTTGTCTTTTGAACTGCAAATGGTTTTTTTTTTTTCTGACCTTGCCAGTACCCAGGCTGAACGAGCCCTGCTCCTACACGTGCTCCTTCTTCAAATTTTATGGCTGTGAGTCCCAAATTTCCTTTTTTCCATTTTTGTCCTGGGGAGATTTTGTTCCTTAGTCCATTTCTTTGGAAACAATCAAAAGAATTAGCTTCTTGCAGGCCAGTCTCTTTAACATACCTGTTGGGCAATCAGAGTAGGGTCATTAAGGCTTAGAGCTCTCCATTGTTTCTTGTTTGGTGGATGCTTACCTGAGGCCTTTACAGCAAAGGAGAATAAGTGCATGTCTTTCACGGCACAGCAGTTCTCACTGGAACAACTTCAGAGTATGAGCCATAATGACTATGTTGCAGGTGACTAAATACCCCAAATAATTGTCAAAACCATATCAAACTCCTCATTTTGCCCTGCCGTGGTGGGTAGTCTGCACAAACTACTCTTTAGAGGCTTCAGACCTTTTGTTGTCAGTTGCTTGCCCTAAGTGGTTGAGGCTGGGTCCTGCTCTATGAATGGCCCTGCTGTGTTCAGTGCTAACACAGTAATCAAAGCAGGGCTGAGTTTGTTGCCATGGTCTTAGAGATGTCCTCCTGCTGAGCTGTTGTTACACTGAGCTTCCTGGAAGTGCTGGAGATGCCTTGGAGTGCTCTTCTTCCATCAGTTCAGCAGACAAGCAGCTAACTGCTACTGAGCTTTGAAATCCCACTGTGTCCAGCCTGGCTGGAGCGGCCCCAGTCTGCCCTAGTAATGGGTCAGTTCTGCTCTGAACAGAAAACGGCAACAAGGGCCTGTGCCTGCGGAACTGAGCTTTCCACGAGGTCTTCACAATCGTAGCTGCTGCTGCCAGCATGCAAGTGACTGGCAAATGGTCAGCTACTGCGTGGGGTCTCCAATCATAAATCCTCTGGAATAGAGGACTGGCAGAGCTCACTCTGGCCCTAAGTCAGATGTGTGGGGAGGAAAGCAAATCACTGTCCTGGCTGGACACTCCAAACAGGCATTTCCCTCAAACACGTTGTATGTACAGAGTTTGCATCCATTCACTGCACTGTAATCATCTACATTGTTGCTGTAAAGCACTTTGAGAAGCCCAGCTTCAGAAAGGTGCTCTAGAAGAGAGGCATCGAGCTGTAGGTCTCTGCAAATGCCTCATTTGGTGTATCACATTTAGTAGTATAATATATTGGATTGCTATTTCCAATGAAAAATAACAATGGCATGTGAAACTAACTGCTGTTGTGATTTCAACTGAGTGTTGACAGAAGAAGAATAGTCCTTAAGGAGCTGCTGCCATCTCTTAGAAAATGAGCACTGGTAGCAATTCTGCTGAAATGTATAGATTTTCTTTCCTCCTCTTTCCTTTATTCTTCGTTAAGACTAACAAACCAATGGCAATTGCTTGGAAACTAGGGCTTCTTGCTTAGGCATTCATCTCTTCCTGCTGCATGTTTCCCACCTGGAGCTCTAATCCTCTCTTTGTGATCTAATCAATTCCTCAACAACCCATTGCGATACCACGGTGCTAAAGTTTCATGTGGGGAAATGAACTGCACAAATGAATGAACTCTGAAGAACCAAATACTTCATTTTCATGCAAATATGGATGGTGATAATAAATGAGGAGAGGTAAATGAAAAACTGTTGAAGATAGCAGCATACTTCTGTCTAAATAGAGAGTTTATCATCCTAGATGTCAGCTGCTTTTACAGAGACACACAATGTGTGTGTATATACATTTTTTGATTTTTTGATTTTAAATGGATCTACTCTGCTAGGACTTCACAGCCAAATGAAATACATGAAGATTGAGGTCTGTCTTCTGAGTCATGTTCCAAAATTGAATGTTTTTAGAGAATATAGTTTTTCTAAGCAGGTGCTATTTTTGGTTTTGCTTACTGGTTTTCTTTCCAGTCCCTTCTGTGATAATTTCTTATGATCTATGAATTCTGATTTTTAACTAATTCTTGTTCTTCTTTTGTGACTAAAAGAAGCAACAAATTGAATTGGCAGCTGGGAGCCAATCGCAGATGTGATACATTTATTACCAAAGGCTGTGTTATTGGTCTACAAAGATTGTGGCTCTGTCTTTCAGTGGATTAGTTCACAAAACACTGCTAATTGATAGAATCGATGTCCAGAAGTCTCTCTGGGAATAAACAATGGGTTCTGAAATCTGCCAGAAGCTTAGGGAAGGTCATGCAGTGTGACTTAGCACGTCAAGCAAACTAACTACTACAGATGGACCCTCATATAAGACTGCCTATATAAACTAAATATTGGTGCACTATAGCCAAATCAGAATTATTCCGGCTTTAAAATATTGAAGATCAACGTGTTAGATGTAGCTTTAAGAATAAAAGTCACTTCATACAAAATATGCTTATTACTGGCAGCCAGAAGTCTGAGTTTTTGCTCTGAGTCACTACTCTTTGGCCCTAATATCTCATCTCTGCCATCCTGGATTCTTCTTGCTATTTCTATAAAAGTCGCAAGATCTATGAATTTTAATGAGAAGTAATATCTCCTGTTTTCAGCTGAGCCCGATGATGGTGATGTCAGAGACCCATCTTCCTTTCGTAGCTGGCTTTAGGCAGCAAGTGACCTTGCTCTAGAACTCCTGCATTCAGAGCAATGTCACCTTCATCACTGCAGCAGGCAATGGGTTTCTCCTGCAGCAGGATTTAGGGTAGGAGGCTGGGCTTGACATATCCATAAGGTAAATTGGGGGAAGGGGGGGTGGCTTGAATGGAGCAGTAGTCCTCTTAGCAAGGCATTTGGGGAAACAGGTCTGCAGGACAGAGTTCATGTGAAACCTAGTCCAACTCAGAGGAGAAGAAGCTGTAGAATACGAAGATGTTGACTGCCAAGTTGGCAAGATAGTAAGCAGGAGGCATAACGGAGTGGCTGCTGTGATCACAGAGTGCACCGGAGTGAAGCTGAATCTCTGTTGCGAAAGCAAGGTCTGAGATGTGTTTTCTGTTGTAGGGAGATGAACATGAAATAGCCCTGAGGGCTAAAGATTGTATGTGTGCTTTGGCTGAGTTGTCTTCTAGCTCAGCAGAACTCCTACTATCAACAAAGACTGACTTATACATGTGCGACTTAGGCCTTTTCTTTTTCTTAAATATTGTCTTGATGCTCCTCTGACATTGCAAGAGCTTGAGTGTTTACTCAGGACTCAATGGAGGGACAAGGCTGGCTTTCCCGAGTCTCTTTAGTGCTCACCTGTGAGTGTGGGACACATTTAGATCCTACCACCTGGCTGAAAAAGATAAAACTCGTGGCAACACCTTTAAAGGTGGAGTGATAGGTTCCAAGTTATTCTGCAGTTTACCACAGCGCCCATGAACACTCAGTCTCAAGAGATGGTGCAGGGACAATGTCTTCAGTTGACTAGGTCTGCCTGCCAGGCCTTATTTTCAGTAGCTTATAGCTTTGCTAAACTCCTTGGGCTGACATTTTCCAAGCATGATGTCCGCATTGGGCGGTTTGGGGGAAAGTTTAATTATAATTTACTTTAAAAAAGTTCATCCTTGTTTTGCCTGAGCTTAAAACTATTTTTGGAGATATTCGGATGAGCAGCAGTGGTTATCATACGTAGTTAGCTGTGTCCACAGTGTAGCCTTAGGTTGACGGTGATGTGGTTTTGACAGTTGACAGCTAAACAATAAAGAGTAAGTTTTCACAGGAGGAAGCAATTTTAGTGGAAAGCTCCCAGTCATTTTTTTTTGTCTTTGGAAAAACAACATTATACTGTGGTTCTTTTTAGTTGGGTACTGTCTTTTACCCGTCTCTGTGTGAGGCCATTTAGTGTTGGCCATTCCTTCAGCTTTATTGAAAAAGATGATATAGGACTGCTCACCTACATGTCTTCCCGCTTTCTGCCCAGCAATTCATTTTGCTTCCTCCCAAAACAAATCTGTTCCTTTGATGCTACACTGCATTCTGCTCCTGACCTCCCTGATTAATTCTGTCTCAGCTCACACGTGCTTCTCCTGTTCGTCGCAACTTCAGGTCACTAAATCAAGACTCTAAGGAAACACCAGAACAAAAATTGTCCGTGACTTGCCATTCACTTTTGCCTTGTGCTCATGAAGTAAGATACATGGTCAGATCCTACTTTCTACACAAACTCAGTTTCCATTTGTGGATGAACTAGGACTCTGCAGCGCTGAGACGGTGGCTGTTTGGTGAAGAGTTTGGAGGCTGTGTAGTGAGCCTAGCAGAGAAATACAGGTAGGAAAAATCATGGTCACATGGTTAAGGCAATTGGATTGAAATTGAAAATTGGATTTTATTTCACCTTTTGCAAGAGTTGCTACTATGAAGCTGAGTCAAATAAATTCCATTCTTCCCAACTACTGTCCGTGTGGTCCCCATTTTCTGTGTATCTGCTTTCAGTCACCCATGAACTAATTTGTAGAAATACTGCCTGCTGTGTCTAGAGCCAAGGTGACTGGGAGCTGTTCTTTGAGGAAGGCAAGTGCTAAGCACCCTGAAAGTTTTGGTTCTAAGCTTCTTTAATTGAGCACCCAAAATACAATGACATGTTTGAAAATATTGGCTTTTATCTCTGTTCCTCAGTAGGGAGCTCTGAAGATAAATTCATTGATGTTCGTAAAAAAACCCTCTCAAACACTACAATGAGAACACCATTATAGAAAAGCCCATGAGGAAATTAATCATTCTGTATTCAATGCAAGATCTGGATGCTCTGCAGTAAAGAGTACATGCACCACACATTGGATGATAAGCACAGGAGAAAATTTGAATACCCTTCATTAAGTGAGCAACATCCATCCTTTGCGCTGAAAAAGGCAGGAGACCCATGGAAACAAAAATCATGTAATTAAAGATTGTATCATAATGTGTTTACATGAAGGGTGAATTAATGTTGCATGGGGGATCTTAAATCTGGCATTCACTAGCTTGCTTAACTTTGCAATCCAAATGTTTTCTTTTTTTAGAGCACAACAAATCCCTTTTGGGAATTGGCATGGCGGAGGGCAGAAGACATCCAGCTAGGTGCTAGTGTGCGCAGTCAGATACTAGTGTGTGCACAGCTAGAGCCCAGTGTGTACATAGCTGTCTGCCTGATCTCTGTGTGTGCGAGTGTGTGTGTGGGGGTAGTTCGTGTTTATGCAGCTGGCTGGTGTTTCTCTCTGAAAATGCCTTTATTAAAAAAAGATACTAGAAGGAGCATTAACAACTGATTTAGATGCCCGGGGTTTAGATGACAAACTTTTATGTGGTGTTTCATGGTCCAGATCTTCCTTTATAGAGCCTCTGAGTCACCTGAACACCCCAAAATCTGTTTGACTGATGGGTCAAGTGTTTGTGGGAGTTATCACAAGATGCTTCTATGGGGTAGGCAGCATCTTTTATGTCTGTGTTAGTAGAAGGGCTGGCACGCTGAGGATTCACCCACACCAGTATCCAAGGTGCATTGGAACGATAAAAAATATTAGTAGATATAATTTGTTATATCTGTGTTTGGTTTGATTACTGTCTTGTATTTGAAATCGTGTAATTAGAGCAGCAAACTGCCTCCAGAGTCGGTGCTACTCCAAGTAATGCAACCCTAGTACGAGTTGCTTTGGCTTCAGTAGGTGGTTCATTACCAAGAATGAAGGCTGGAGCCTGTGTAAAGTAAACACCACCTCTTGGGAAATGAAGATCACAAAGAGAGAAGGGAAGTACTGAGGATCCTCTCTCCCTGTTGAATAACCGAGTTAGCGGCACAGATCCCTAGAAATGGGAAGTTCATCGACTTGCTCAGTCCCCTCCCCCACTAGATGGCACTGAACTCTTTTTCTTTAAAAGAAAAAAAAAAAAAGAAGAGGAAGAAGAAAAATATGGTGGAGGTCATTTTGATGTAAAAAAAAAAAATCTCAAAGACAAGCAAATTGCAATTGGTTGTCCATTAACTCTGCCCTTCCCCCCCTTCTAACCCAGCACCCCGCCTGCATGCGGGCGCTCTCTTTGCTTTGGGGTCTGAAGCTTTCTTGGAAGGCGGTGGGCGATGGTAGCTGGAGGATGCTAAGGAAAGCGGAAACAACCCCGGGAGGGAACGGAGAGGAGACTGGCCCTATCTGTAAGATAAGATCTGCGGTGAGGTCTAGCAGGCAGCGCACAGGGCTTGTCACAAGGAATTTGCTCTGAACAGGCTCGCCGGGCTCCGCTTCTCTGTCCCATGCCTTCAGACATTTTTCCTGTGCACCCATGTGCTTTAGCTTTCCCTCTGGATCACTGAAATCGTTACCTGCAGAAAGGAAAGCCTCAGCTTTCAATCCTTTACTAAAACTGCAATTTCAGTCCCAATTCATTCAAGACCAATGAATTACCTGCCTTTGCCAAGATGCCCTTAATTCCCTGTAGGGAGCGGTTCCCACATCGCGTGCCCAAGTGTGCGTGGATTATTTTTTTTTTAAAATGCCTTCCTCCCAGCTTACATTCGTCTGAAGATCGACAAGGATTGTTTTTTTCCCCCCTGTGGTGAGGCGGGGGTGGGGTGGGAGGAAGAGAATTTAATAATGGTCTGTTTGTGCTGGGAAGGGGCTGTCTATAATAATCCCGGGAAGAGACAGAGGAAAGGTTCCTAATGCCTGCAGCAAACAATATTCTGCCCCTCCTGAAAAGAAGGGGATAATGGTGATGAGGAAGAGAAATGTTTAATTCTATGAGTTAAAGTGGAGCTCTGAAATCCAACACTTTCTCCTAAATTTATATATTTAAGGTGACTTGCAGGAGGATATAGATTGCCATCTGATAAAGCTACAAATGCAAGCAAAAAAAAAAAAAAAGCATAGAAACTGCCACTGAAATGCCTTTTCAGAGAAAAAGATAAAACCTGGAACTGCATGCCAATTTTTTGGCTTTCAAACCCATGTTTAAGAATGGGAAGAGGGAAGAAGTCTGGCTTCTCCAGGTACCAAAGTCCCCCTACCCCAAACTCTCTTACTGCCCCGGAGTGTGGTGGAAAAACCTGGCATCTGGACCTACCTGGGTCCAACCAAATCTTGGCTTTTTGGACTGTAATCCCAATGTTTAACTATAAAAGAAATGTAGGTATGATTATGCTATACTATTTTCCTGTCCCCTAATGTATCTTTGGCCAATATCACGAGAAAAACAGGTCTAGTAGCTGGATCCTCCATTTCGCTCTTACCCTCAGTCTTCCAGTTCTGTCTAAACTGGAAGTTTAGAAAAAAACCCAAAACAACCCAGTTCTGTCTTCCAGTTCAGTCTAAATAGAGAATAAATGTAGCAGGCTCTCATGCTTAAATCAAAAATCCTATCGGCCAAAAAACCATGTTTGGTAAAATTAGGCTTGTTCTCTGTTCTCATCCTCCAGCTTGGGACTTGATCCTAAAAATTCACAAAGAAGCCCAGGTGCACTCTCATCTCTGGGTGGATGCAATACAAGAAACCCATTTGCTGTCTTCTTATAGGAGCCAGCAGCTTTTTGACCATAAACCTCTACATTTTCTCTCTGAACAGACAAGAAGTATGGCTGCTCCAAGCACACTATAAAATTTAATTATTTTTATGTACTGACATGGGGTTGCTTGAAAAATCCAGTTATAGAAGTGGATCCACCTGTGCTTAACTATTTTTAAAAAAACCCTTAGATCCTTAAATATTTGCCTTTGTTATGAACAGCAAAGGGAAGTTACTGCTAAAACCCCCCTTATACTAGTGCCTTGTTTCAATAAAACGATTAACTTTATCTAGAGCTTTCCAGATATAGTTGATATTCATAACATAACATTGAAGGTTCGCAGCAGAGGTGTTTCAGCGGATGCAGATGATTGCAATATCTGTGGTCTGGATGATCAACTTTGCGAGTTTTGTAATCACGCGAAGGGTTGGACAATACAGTACATTGTAAACCAAGAAAGGTTTAATGGAAGAGATGTCCTTCCACAGCTGAAAATCCCAGCTGACTTGGGACCTGGTTTTGCCGGGTAAAATGGAAGGAGACATCTTGCCTTCTGTGATGATACAGTTTAGTTTGGGGCCAAAACCTGGTGGGATCCAGCCATGTGGTTTTTTCTGATGCAGCTGTATTCCACAAGAAAAACCAGGTATGTATTTCTGATACACAAAGAGCTACTATGTCCCTCCTCTGCTCTGCCCGCTGGAGCAAGTACAATTTGTGTGGCTAGGGTTAAAAGCCAGCAAAATCCCAGTACTCCCCTCTTGGGACCAAGGGCTATCACCAACCCAGGGGCTCCAATAAAAGCTGTGCTTATTTTCTATTCAGATGATCCAGCTTGGGCTTCAGGGGCCAAAAGCTGGTAGGATCCAGCGTAGATGTAAATTTTTGCGGCACTCACTCCTGGAGAGGCATCGGTCTGTGGACTTTTTAGTGCAGTAGGAGCGACCGTATTGTTTGCTGTTCGTGCTGTGGAGTCATTGATGTCTAGGAGCCAAATATTGGATGGGGCTACCTAGGTCCCTCTGCCAGCTCCAGGACGCCGTGGTACTCACAGACCAGGATGTGCCAGGATCCAGAGCTTTTTGATGCAAGGGAAATGACTGTGCTTATTTCCTTTTTAAACAGTACGCTTCAGAGTCTGGAGGCCTCAGGTTTCTGGATCACACAGAATCCAGGTCTTGAATCCAGGGTTTTTTCAAGCTCATGCTTTGTGTTATGTAGTAGGTTGGGATTTTTTTTGGTGCAGTAAGAACACCTCCGCTTGTCTTGGATTTGGTTGACACAATGCAAGGGCTTGTGACCAAGAATGAGCAGGATCCAGTTAAATCCAGGTTTTACATTTTCCCCTCTTAAGAAAGTAAGGCTTCGACATTTCCTGCCTGGGAAGTGGTGCAGTTTATCTTTAAGGAGGCTAGAGAAATAAGAAATGAGTCTCACGTTGCATGGGTGACATCACTGGCTTTTGGCTCAGCGCTCTGTATTCTCTGTCTCTAGGCTTTAGCCAAGGCTGCAGGGCTCGGTGTTTGAACAAGGAAAGATTCCCAGGTGTACAGAAGATTGGATTCGCTCTTATTTGGGTTAAAAACGGTAAAATGAGATTTCTAAAGCTTGGGGACTCCAGCTCGCCTTCTGTTGTACTTGATCTCTACAAGATGGGTGAGTTATTCCCATTAGAGAGAAAGGGACTGGAAATTTAAGGAGAAAAAAAAAATATGTCTGAATATATAGCTGCTGATGCTGGGGATACGATTCGTATGAAGCTGCTGAGCTAAAAATCTCAGCTCCGACGTGGAGATCGGGCCATATGGCAGAGAAATGATGCAGACCGAAAGCTGTTGACAACAGTTAGGGGCTGCTTTCCTCTCCCCGTGTAAGGTGTGTAGCGTTGTGTGCGTGTCCCCCACCCTCCCCGGTTTGTTTTGGTTTGATTTCCCCCGACCTCCCTCCCCTCCCCATTCCTTCGCATCCTTGCAGCCAGCCGTAGCCCTGCCTGCCTGCCTTCATCTTGCAGATGGCTAACGTGCCGCCGTGTTAGGAAAACTGTGCACAACACATCCCAGCGCCGGGGACGAAGGAAGCTTTTCAGATACCAGCGGAAAGGGGGGAGCGTGTGTGTGTGTGTGTGTGCGTGCGTGCGTGTCTGTGTGTGTGTGTGTGTAGAAAAACGATGCCGGGGCCGAGGACTGCTTCCAGCGCTGCTTAGCGGGAGGTGCGCGGTCGGCGGCGGGTCCTGCCGGGGCTGCGGCTGCCCCCGCCGCCTCTCCCCGGCCCGGGAGCGGAGAAGCTGCCGCGCTCGCCGGGAGAGCCGAAGCGCTGCTGGGGCGCTCCAGGGAAAGGGATCGTGGCGTTACGCTGCCTGCTGGATGACAGCGCAGACGACAAAAGCAGGCGAGTGAATGGCAAGGCTGGCAGAGAGAAGCCGAGGTGTTTCCGAAGCCAAGGTGTCAGTGACTGTCAGCGAAGTCTGCTAAGGGAGAGACCTGTGCGTGCCTGCGTTTCCAGCTCCAGCCGGGGAGGTTATAGTCCAGCCATAGATTTAAAACAGCAGCAGCAGCAGCAGCAACAACAGATTGCTCCCCCCCTCTTGCTCCCTCCCCTTCGACCCCGCTTTAAACCCAAGCAAGCGACCGACGGTCCAGACGCTGATGCTCTTGCTGAGCCACTGACAAAGAAAAGGCAAGTCACTCGTCTCTCAGCCCGGGATAGCCAGCTGCTTGCGAGCGGGAGATGTCTAGCTGTTGAACTTTTCTGTCCTGTGATGATGCTGTGGTGAGCCTGCTGATCTGAAAGCCATCTCTTCTGGATTTCTGAGCTGGCCAGATTGAAAGAGATTAATGGACTGATCAAACAGCCGTAGCTTTCAGGTCTCTTCAGGGGGGATATATCGCTTCGGCCCCCATCGCTCGGGTGCTCGCGGCAAGGGGAGCAAGACATCATTGTATAGGTGGGTCGCTGGCTCGGTCCCGTTCGAGGTGGAAGGCTGCGTTTCTCCTCGCCAGGTCTCCTCCGCAAAGGAGAAGAGGCAGATGAGACTCCAGGACTGCCTCCAGGGCAGAACTTTGTAGCGCTCTCAGCATCCCTCCGCAGCGTGGATGTGAGCCACGGGAGTTAGGGATGTTTGAGGCGGTCCCTGCCAAGTGACACCTAGCAGCTGCTCCGGAGGTTTTTTGCGTGGTCTCACACTCAAGGGCTTTGCCTGTTGTGAAGATGTCCATGGTGTTTCTGTGAAGCTGAGGTATGGCTGCTGGAAGGTTACTGCTGTATGCTGGCCTCTCTCTAGCTCTGTGTGCCCTGGGCATGCTGGCTGTGGCAATCTGCTCTGACCATTGGTACGAAACTGATGCCAGGAAGCACAGAGAGAGGTGCAAGAGCATCACCACTAAGAGAAATGATCCTGGCTTCATTTATAACTCCAACAACAACCTGCCTCTCAGGGCCAGCAGGTCTAGGTTGGACCGCTGGGAAGGGAAGCTCCTCTTGGCAAGAAACAGGAGGCAGATCTTTGCTATGAGTGCAGTCGACGAGTGCAACAGACAGTACAACTCAACCAACATGGGGCTCTGGAGGAAATGCCACCGACAAGGATTCGACCAAGAGCTGGAGGAGCTGATTGCCAAAGGTAAGGGCTGTTTTTTTACCAAATGAACGTGCCAGGACCCCCTGAGCTGAGCAGAGGCTGAGCAGAGCCATTTGGGCTCACAGATGGGAGCTGGCGTCTCTAGCCAAGTACCTCTCCTTGCGATGGGTGAACTGGCCTGTCTGGGCATTGCTTCCCGAAGCGTTGCCAGGGCAGTTTCCCACGGGGTCTCTACTGCTGACGCGTGGGGTTTGGGAGCAAGAAGGCAGTGGGGGTGAGAGCAGACACACCCCAGAATGTCTCTCTCATCTCTCTGTCTCTCTAAGCTTAATATAGTCTGCCCATCACCATGGTTTCAGATTATTTTCCACATACAAATAAAAAGTATTAATAAAGCAGACATTGGATTTTTTTTTTAAATTTTGTTTGACCCTGATGACTCAGGCAAAGTCCATATTATTTTATTGGAGGCTACATATGTCTGTATTTCATCATTCCCTTACTGAATGCCCCATCAGTCCTGAATCACACCATTCGCAGTGCTCACTGTAGGCTTTTTCTATCCTCAAATGGAGAGTAAACAAAGAGAAATGCTAAAGAGCAGGAGGAAACCCAGCTTGTTGTTTACACTGAGCTATGTTTTGGAATATTTTCAATGTCTACAAAACATTAGATGAATTTATTAGGAGTGTTAGAAAGGAATCATTTTCTCTTGGGGTGGAGATTCATCTGTTTGCCTGTAGCATTTTTGTGCTATGTTTTTTCTTGTCTTTTGGTCCTTCTTCTTATTTTTTCCCCAAAGGTACCGGTTCAAGGTGATGGTCAGTTTGCCTCAAATGTTTCTTTGATCTGAAGTATAGGAAAGGGGAGATATGCATAAAACCCAGCTTAACCATCCTGTCTACAAACGATGCACGATTTTGCAGGATGATGAGGGTTTCAGTAAAGGATGACAGTATCTTTGCTACCCACAGCATGGTTACTCCATACAACAAAATAACATTTCCCTCCCATGGTTCTTCTGTTGCATTCAGATGATTCCCCAGCGGTTTATTTCCATCACAGTGAAAAATCATTGCTTCTTACACCATGCAATCTTTCAAAATACTTGTTTGCTAAGTGTGTTCTCTGTCCCAAACTCCCTTGATGGCCTACGTTAATTCCCTCTTCAGACATTGCAAGCCAAATTATTGCTTAAAGCTAATTATTCACGAGGGATATACTGTCACATGCCTTTGCCAATGTATACATTTTGTTCTGTATGTTTTTAAAGTGAGAGGTAGAGGTGAGTCGCACAGTATAGCCTTGCACTGAGACAGTACAAACAGGTGGTGTAGCGGGTACCTAGATCACTGGTTGGGATCCTGGCTGTGTCGCTAGCGACTCTGCATGTCTAGTTGCTATTTAACGACCTGTATGGAACGTATTGGTGGCTTCAGTCCCATTTGTAATGGACAAGTGAACATGTCCAAAACCTGCCAGCGTCCTGGCACCCTGCTGCTGCTTTCAGCGCCAAGGGAGGGATTCCTCTTCTCCGTCTAGGTGAGGGCGCGGACGTGCTGGGCTGGCTGCGGAGGGCCGGATCGCTCTGCTACGTGTGCTCACTGTGCCTGGGACATAAACAAAGAATTCAACCTTGACAGCAGGCAAACGTGTCACCAGAGCTCACCTTTGGCACATGGAGTTTCAGTTATTAGAGAGGTTTTTCATCTTGAAATAAGTGAGACTTGTTCCTCTTTCACTGCCCGCCTTGTCCTGGGTTCAGGAACATCCGTTTCTCCTGCCAGGAGCTGCTGAAATTGCCTGGCCCTGGGTTATGTGTGAAGGCAGCTCTGCTAAGTGTTAGCCACAGAGAAAATGTGGCAACTCTAGCCGAGGTGGTTATAAATGCAGGAGAAGATACTCTTCGAAAGATCCTGCTGTAATTTGTGTGTGTTCGCATGTGTGAATGAGTACGTGTGTGTAGTGAGCTAACTCTAAATATACAGCATTCAGCTGGTAGCAAGGGAATCCCGGGTTCAGGTATAACATGCGTTCCTGCACGCGGAGTCCTGGGCGTATGTGTCCGCAGATGGCCGGATAGCCACCTCGCAGAGGTGCTGCCCCAAGGTCAGAAATGCAAACTGTGCACCTATGGGAGGTACACGCAAATCACGGTGTGTGTCACTCCTTGCCTTTTTTAAAGGGTTTTTGATACACATTTAACAATCTTCATTGTACATTAGAGAAATCTTAAAGGAGGGAGACTCGTAACACTGAATAACCAACATTATAGTGTGTTTGATGGTCTTTCTGGAGTGAGGATCTACCTATACTATAACTCTGAGCCATGATGAAGTCACACACATTAGCACTAATGCCATAGCGTTCCTTTGGCACCTCCAGATTAAAACATAGAAAAGCAAGTATAATGGCAATTTGATAAAATAAAGTGTTTGACTTGCTCAGAAATAAAACTGGAGATATTACAGTATTGCTTGTCCACTTTATGTTTTGTTAGATCAAAAAGAACAAATGGATTTTACTCTCCCCTTACCAAAAAGTAATGCAAAAGAATAATCTGTTAAAAATCCTTGCGTGCTGAATTCACTGAATTAGAATGAATCAGCTCTACAGGGGTAGCTAACTAGTGTCCCTGTTCCCACCTAAGGCCAGATACTAGGCTGTTTGTTTAGGATCCTCAGCTATATGATGAAAGGAGAATAAGTACATTTGCCATCACTGTCCGGCGCGGAGGACAGCTGTGAGTTCAAAATGAGGCAGGTATTCTAGGTTTGTCCCGACAGCACCACCTTGCTTTTTCTAGCACGCCCTGTGCAGGTGTGAAGAGCTGCAGATGTTCTCTACCTGTAGTAATCAAATACCCTGACTGGGGTACGTATTCCTGCACGGAAGAAATCTCTCCCTCTATGAGCTCCAGGGCAACTACCATATGAAAGAGGATGTTATTGGTACATAGACCTTTTACTCTCTTTCCTCTGCCAGCTGTTAATTTAATCTAGCACACCTCTTCCGGAACTGGAAAAACTAATGCAGGTTCTGGCCCCAAATATTGCGTGTAATGCTATATGTAATTGAATGTAAATGCTATTAAGGGTTGGTGGTGTGGTGGGGTTTTTTGGTTTGGTGTTTTTTTTTTTTTTTTTCCAAGCTGGACAGGATCTAAGTGATCCATTAATTTTGAGACAGATCCTACATTTTTCCCTAGGCAAAACTTCCAGTTTTGAGAACGGTAGGTTTGTCTATCAAAGGGTAACAAAAAAAAAAGGTCATTAAGAGCCTAACTAGCTTTGCAAATACCCTGCAGTTATTCTGCTTATGAACTCTGCTGAAATTAATACAAGCTGTAGGCAATGGCTTGTGGCAGGATCAGGCCCTGTGGTACTTGGCAGTATTCTGATGCAGCGGTTTTATAAAACAGTTCTGTTTCTGAATAGGCTGGGTCACTTTTGTGATTCTATTCTGCATTTATTAGTTTTTACTTTCTGGCAAATAAATCAAAACCTTTATGTTGGATTTTGCTAGAATAGGCAATGAATTAAATCAGATTGTCACAAGTAAACATACTCAGGGAGGGGCAGGCAGACATGAGACCAAAGGCCTGAAGAATATTCTAAAGCTGCATCAAAATCAGGCAGTTCATTTGTTCTCTTTGTTATCATGAATGGGAAAAAAAATCAAACCAGAAACAACAGAAATTAGAGTCAATAAAGAAATTATTGGAGTTGAACGTGCAAACCCAGGGCCCAGTCTTGCTAACTTTTACTCACCTGAATAATCTTTATTCCTGTGAATAGGCTACTCGGACTGAGGGAAAGCACTCTGGTACAGAAGGACCAGTCAAAAATAAAGAGCTTAAAAACCTGGTCCTCTAATTCTGCCTTTGCATCTGATGAAGTGTTTTAGCATTTTGGGACCAGAGTTTCACTCCTGATCCCCAAAGCCTTGCAGAGTCAGGAAATGCTGGCTCTGGGTTTGTTGAGCACAACGCTCCAAGCTTCTTCCGATTCTCTGGTGTCTGCCCAGTCTCCTCCGTGAATTAAGCAGCCCTGTTGCTTACCGTCCTTTTGCATATAGTGTTCCCTGTATCCTATCATCAGATCCACCGTTCGCCTGTTTACCACTGAGTTTCTAGCAAAAGCGGCATTCCCTCACCCTACAAAAAATCCCAGTGAACTGGCCACCTCCAGCACTAAGCAAGCAGAGGTTTGAAATGCAGGTAAGTGTCCGTTCGTGGCTGGGAAAAGGCAGAGTTTATGTCCTGCTTCAGCAACCATCAGCTCACGACTCCTTGTACACGACTTGTTGTGACCCGGGAAAAAAAACTGGAAGCCACAGAGTCTGTCTGCATCCTACGGCAACGTTGCTCAGATGCTTTCCTGCGCTAGTCGGGAGGAAAACAAGAAAGGAAAAAAAGAAATTACATCATTTAATTATAAAGGTACAATAAAGTAGATGAAGAAGTTGCACAATAGCCAGAGACTGTTCCATTTAGACAATTACTACTCAGAGGACCTTTCATCTCGCTTTTGGAAGGCTGCCAGTTAAACCTGTTTGTATGGGGCTCTGCTGCCTGCCATTGGAATCCAATTCTATTAAAAAAAAAAAAAATTCACAATGACCTTATTATTTCAATCCCCCTTTTACCTTCCCTCTTCCCCCAAGATCCGTGGAAGTCATAGTAAATCCTATTTTTAAAACATTTTATTGCGAGTATACTTAGCCCATTGAAAAAAAGAAAGCAAGTAGTTCCTGTGCAGCCTACCTCCACCTCAAATAATATGCAAAATTTCTGGGATGAAAGCATTTTCTGTTTTGGTTTGTCAGATGCATGGCACACTGAGGAAGAAAGGCTTAACAAGACTACTCTGGCCGTCACTAGGGATTATTTATACACAATTGGAAAAGCCTGAAGAGATGCTACTTGCAGCTATCATCTCCAGGAGTAAAAAGATTTATTTCCGTAAAACCACTTACAATACCTTGCAATTCTGTAGATTTGACTTTTAAAATGCAATGGTTTTGCCAGGTAAATTAGGATAGCCATTTTTTCATGTCTCCTTCATACATCCAAGAACCCAAATGCTTTGTTTGAAATGTGTGTTTGAAATCCCAACTGTTCTCCAAATGCACTCATTATAGAAGGGACTTTATTGAAGTCTCGATTCTGATCCTAGTGAAGTCAATAGTAAATGTTTTATTGAACGTGGTGATGCAGCAAGTTCAAGCCTTTAGTGTTTCCTTTGAGGTTAAAATTGTCCCTGGATAGAAAGGCCAACGCAAGGTCTGTGCTCCCTTCTGTCACAGCGGAGTTCTGCTGGAGGGGTTCAGTGAAATTTAAGCAGCAGACAGCCTTTGAGTTGAATCTTCGGCTACCCGGGTATTTAGCCTTCGCCATGTTCAATGCCGTAATTGTTCTTAGTCTACTGATGCAGATTGGAAGTCAAATAACTGCACGTTTCTAAGATACAGCAAAGACATCCTCTTGTTCAGAGATTTTCTAAAATCATTTAATGGATGAAATCACTGGTGTTTCATGCATGTGAGTTCCAGGAGGATTCAGTCCGTTATATTTTAAATAAGCAATTTTAATATTTTAATTGCATCAAACTTAAATAGCAATTCATTAAAAAGTATCTTTACCGCAAGTAATGAGAACCTGACACATTCCTCTGACACATCTGAGATAATTAGTTTGATAATATATATCTGCTAAAAATACTAAGAACATATATGTAATTTAACAGAGCTGCAACTGTTTTTAATCATGCTGTTTTAAAGGGCAAATTTCAATCAAACTGTTGGCTTTCAAGCAAAATTGCCAGTGAAGACAAATGGAAATTTTGCCTGACTAAAAATGACAGGATCATGCCCTTCTCGAGAGGAACAGATATTTGCAGAGCTGCCCGCAGGACCGCATGCTTAATTCCTGTTCATTTAATTGAGCATCCAAATCCTTTTGAGACATCTCAACGTTTTTATCCTTTCTGCCCATTGCTTAATAACTTTTTTAAAAGTGTGGAGGAAAGATTTAATACGAGTGCAGATGTGTTCTGTTTTCTGTAAAAATAAAAATACTTATGATTATTTTATTTAAATGGAGATGAAACCATCTGAACTATTTTGTCATCTCCAGCAATAAAAATCCATATTAATATTGCTTTTTCTCATTGAAAAAGTCTTTCTGTGCACTCAGAATAACTGTTCAAGAGTGGAATGAGTTCATTAACTATTGCAGAGCCAGTAAATGAGGAAGAAGATTTTATGTTTTGCAGGTTCTGCAAAAATAATGACAATCATTTATAATGTAAGTTACTTAATGGCTTATTGCTAGCAAAGTGTTGCTGGAACCCTTGAGTACATAGTCACCTCTTTAAGAGCAAAAGAAAGAAACAAGATGGTGTTTCCTAGTTTTTAAGGTATAAATAAATAAAGAATGTGGATTCCGGAATCCAAGTGTCCTTAACAGACCATTCAGAATAGAATCCACTTCTTAAAAGAAAAGAATATAAACTAACATTTTTTCTCTGCAGGAGGGAAATCAGGCTATAAAAGGAAATTTCCCCATTTTCCTTCTCATAAAGCCTAATTCTTCCACAAATAAATATTCAGAACTGCCCAGCTGAGCCTGCTGAAATCATAATCCTTTGGAGATAACTACCAAAATAGACAGAGGAAAGGTAGTCCTGCAGTTGGGGCGGGGCTTACGAAGCCAAAATTCGGTCCAAGCTCCACCATAGTCTTTCTTCATGACTTGAGGCAAGTGACTTAATCTCTCGTACCTCAGCTCAGCAGCAGTATAATAGGGATTTCGTTCATTATTATTAATACCAGTTAGAGTTCTACCGTAGGATTTATGAGCCTTAATCATGGATCAGAAATCATGGATCAGAAAAATGTCCCTGTCCTTTTGACATGTTGCTGCACTTCAAATATTGGAGAATAATGCAGCCTTATGAGAGCGTACAAAGAGATGACAAGGTAATTATGTTCAGCATGACCGGTAGTGGTTTTAAAATACCAGCAGGCTGACCACATTTCTGTAAGTACCACGAAATGCGGGATTCCTAGAAGGGTTGTAAAGAAGGATAATGAATAAGAGGTGCAAATGTTTACAGGATGGTCTTCCAAAGACTGAGGGATGGCACCAGAAAAATCACGGGTCATGTCTGCTTGAAAAATTAATAAGTAGGTGATGGGGATTGACCTCTTTGGTTGACTGTAGGAAGAAGTTGACATTTCCTTAATGAAGACAAGTAGGTTACACTAATGAGATTGATATTGGGACAGCAGTCTACAGCTGCTAAGAGAAATGACGTGGTCAGAGTGATGTGTTAGGAAGATGATATTTCTAGCAGCATCCTGAATAGATACACGGAGGGCAAGATCACATTTGTAAAGGTCAGAAAAAGAAATATTGTAGTAATGAAGGCATGAGATAATGAGAGCCCGGATGGAGAAATAATATGCAAACCTTAGACATCCCCTGGATCTATGGATGTAGTGAGAGACATGAGATGAAGATGTCGCTCCAGTTGTTGACCAGAACAACAAGGAAAGCAATAGTGTTGGCTGTGATGATCAAGAGAGGAATTACTGAAGAGACCATATAGTAAAGAAGGGAGAACAACATTAGGAACTCTGTTTTAGCTATGATAAGGTCAGTTTGATATCTGTATGTCTGTGAGGGAGCATTAGAGGGACAAGTTTGTGTTAGAGGAGTGAATCTGAAAATTGCTGCATGGAGATGGTAGTGGAATCTATGTTTGTGGTAAAAATTACCAAGGAGTACAATACAGAAAGGGAAAAGCCCCATAAACATCCAGCAGAGCTGGGAGAAGAAGTGTCTTCTGGAGGACATGCAAAAGGAGCTGATTCAAAGGTGGTGCAACAGCAGTGAATAATGTCATGGTAGCTGAAGACAGACACTGTTTCTGGTTAAAACAGCACAGGAGACTACTGAAGGTAGCCGTCATGCTGCAGCAGATGAGAACAGAGTATTCAGACTATGCTGAAATTTGCCCAGTACGTGAAGTAGAGACTTTGGCAGCAGCAGTTGCAAGGCAGAGGAAGCTGCACTGAACTGGTGGGGGGGACTCCAGGCAGCGTTTGTACCTGGCGTATTCAGAGAGGTTGGTGATGAAAGGGAGGAGAGAAAAAGACATAGTATTTAGAAAGGAAAATAAATGTTTTAAGATAAAGAATGTTTTAAATTTAGAATATTTTAAGAGGAAAGAGATTGATTGGTACTTGTGTTATGAGAGTAAAGAGACAGAGGGGCGTGAGAGGTCAAGGAGAAGAGAGAATGAGAAGACAAGAACGGCCGTAAGGAAAGTCAGGAGATAGGATAAGACTGGCTCAGTGGCAAATAAGAGAAATGAAGTAAGAGAGCTGCATAGGAGGTTTTTCATCTGTGGGAGAGAAGAATGAGGAAGGAATTGTATGAGAGGAAGAGGAAACAGAAGGCAAAGCTACTGGAAGAGGAAGATCATAGTTTGACATTTTCTGCATGGAATAACTGGGTGAAATCCTGCGTAACAGCTGAAGTGGGGACTGGAGGAGGTGAGAGGGTCTGAGGAATGAGCCAAATGTGGCAAAGTGGTGACTATGACTGTGAGTCTGAGACTTAACTGAGCTGAGCTGGAGTAGTAAGTCTGGGAAGTGCGCAGAACTGAATGGGGGGACAATGCGTTTATAGTGGAGAAAGTTAGCCAGGCGGTGGGGTTCCCATTAGAGATGCTCTGCTGTGTGAGACATAGCAGAGAGCAACTGGTATGGCTCAGCTGGGATTTGGGATGGCAGGGCAGGAGCAGATAGGGGAATGCAGGGCAAAAAGGTCTATGAGTGGAAAAGTGCAGCATGGATAACATCAGCATGTGGAGAAAGGAAAGAAATGATAAAGAGGGTGATAAAAGACTGAGAGCAGGCAAGAAGTCCTTAATACTGATGATTTGAGGTGATGGGAAGGCCAAGCAAGCTTAGCGTGAAGGTGGTGGCCGATCGTTGTTGCAGAAAGGGTCCAGGGGATGGTCCAAGCAGTGAAGCAGGAGGACTGGGGGAGAGCACAGGGCCCAGTACGAAGCCCTGTCCTTTTGGTGACTGATGGGATCAAACAGGGTTGTAGACTGAACGGAGGAGACACTAAAACATAAAACGTAAGGGGCAGAGAGTTTTCTACCACTGACTCTCTTCTATAACTTGCCCTGCCTTCATGCTGTGAGTTAATGCTGTGTAACCTCACAGAGGTGTCAACATGGTTCTCCCCAGCAGAAGTCAGCGACTTTGTCCAATGCTTGGAACAACTGCGCTCCAGTCTCAGATTGAACCTCCAGTGCAGATAAACAAATATTAACTACAAATTCAGGATATTTTCCACAAAGTGAGGGGGATGGAGAAAGGTATTTACAGAGCTGAGGGGCTTTTATGGAAAAGGTCTTTTCAGCCTGTTGTACCCCCATCCCAGTGCTTCTGCACTTTAAAGCGCTGCAGTCTTTCAAATAAATGCCAGGCCAGCTAGGGAGTCCTGGGTCAGAAGCAACTGCTCAGACCCCATGCAATCAGGCACATGCCAGGTTCTGCTCTGCTGGGCTCATGGTCAGATTTCTCCTCCCTGAGTGGCCTGCTATTGTCTGTGCCCACGTCTGTTTCTGGCTCCAGTGGAGATGTAACCTTGGAACAAGCTGCAGTAGCCTAATGTGCTTTTGGGCTCCCAGAGAAGCCAGAAAACTGGCACTCACACCCCCTTAAAGTACAGCTGAGAGGATCTTCCCAGTATCCTCACCTGCTTTTTCTAGCCGCTCTACCTCTGTCATCCCCAGAGGGATTCTGCACTCGATGTTGAGAAGGAAATTATATGTCCCAAGCTGGGTGATTATCAGCATCTCTTGTCAGATGACAGGGAACGTGCTCAGACTCTGAAACCCCTTCATCGCCCTGTGCCATCTCTGTTCAGTGTCAGTGCCTGACCTACCTGTTCAAAAGTGCCCTGTGATTCCTTTGTTTCTTACCATAAGTGTGCAAGCTGAAACACCGTACAGGAACAGAGGTTCCAGGATGTCCCATGGATATGGCAAAGTGGGTCCCATTCAGATATCCCACCAGATCGAGTGAAAGTCACTGAGAATCTGTTGTCGCAGCCCTTGTTTAATTCTGAGACCTTTTGTTGGTTTTGAGTTTTAACTGCGCACATTTTAAAAAAAACACTTCATAAATGTATTTCTAGACTTTCTAATAGGATGAAACAGTTATGCTAGTTTTAGTGGGTAACAGAAGCCATTTGAAAAGATCTTTCTGCTTAAATATGAATGTACAATGCTTGTCTCTATGTCTCCATTAATCAGTACGTATCTTTGACTATGCAAAAGAGCCTTTATAATGTAGACACTTTTGCTTTCTGCCCAATGGTCATTTAATGACATAAATATTATAACAGAAACAACAACAAAAAAGAAACGAAACCACTTTTCAATCAGATGTTGAAGGTGTAAATTAAGGTCACTAGCCTGACTTTGAAGGGGTGATGCTGATTTATGGTAGCTGATGATCCAATTGCATTGCTTTCTCTTAGGTACTTAGGTGGTTTCCATTGAGACAGTATCTGAATACTGTACTTCTTGATCTTCAACCATAAAAGACTTCAGAAGAGTGGAATTATCCCTGTTTTACACAGAGGACAGTTGCCCAACAATGTAAACATCCTGCAGGACAAAAGTTCACATTGGAAAGAAATTTCTCATTGTTAGTCTCTAACTGCATGAACCGGTGTTTTGTGTTAAGTTTCACCCCTTTTCTATTCACCAGTCCTCAAGATTACCCAGTTCTGCCCATATGATATTCCATAATGGCTAAAGAGAGAGGGAGGAATGTTACGCTGATCTGAGAGACAAAGGAGACAGCTAACAGGAACAGGGGAAATGGAAAAATTCAAATAGCTTAATGGGCTCAAATTGGGAAGTTGGATAATTTCCATCTCAGACTTCTGAAAGATGTGGTATGTGACATTGCAAGTCCAGTAAAAAGGATTTTCAATAAATCTGTCTAATTAGGATGGTACATTAGGAATGAAAAGTAGCAAATCTATATTTAAAGAAAGGAGAAAAAGTTGTCTGGGCCACAGTGGACCTTTTAGTTTAATCATAATAATACCAAGCAGAGTTTAAAGTAAGTTCTAAAGGAAAGATTAATTAAATGCATGGGGGGAAATGAAATAAACATGCAACATATGTTTTTTCTATCTATCTGAAGTGTGCCAAGCTACCTTGATATATTTTGCTAGGAAGATACCTGGGTTTTGAGACAAGGAAATGCCGTAGACCCAAGTTATCGGGATTTTGGTAAAGGATTTTATATTCTGCCCCTAAGGAAATGGTTTGTTACATTATTAAGGTAATTGGTACACAATTTACAGTGTGTTTAAGGAACTGACCAAAGGAAAGCAACAAGTGCTGAGAGAAGGAGTATCAAGATGAAGGTCAACAGCAGAGCTCCTGAAGTAAGGGACCAACCTTGTTTAATAATGTCATTAGTGATATTTGAGCAGGGTCTGTAAGGGGAGGTGATAGGTCTCATTGGGCTGGGCACAAAGGAGTGAACTTAAGACATTTGCTGCTGCCACAAGAATGAGACACTGCCAAGAGAAAGAAGGCCTGGAATATTATATACGAAGAACTGGGTAATGTTGAGAACCGGGTGGTAGGAAAGATATGAAATTTCTTTCAATGTGAACTTTTGGTCCCGGAGGACGCCTTTACGTTGTTGGGCAAATACCATCTGTGTTGCACGCTGGAATTCTGGTCCCCCAGAAATCCAGGCTATGAGGAGATTTGGGCTCAGATGGCTTCCTCCCTGCCCAGGTACTGCAGCGTGTTTCCTTTCAGGGTGGGAAAGGTGCATACCTGAATCTCACCCAATGTGCAGTTGGGATGTGACCACAGAGCACACCTCAGTGGGGGCAAGGGGTTCCTTAAGGTGCACCTATCTTGAAGTGCAGGCAGAGAGTGGTGGAGCCATGACCAGCAGAAAGGCGGATGTGATTGAAGAACAGAGCTGGCCAGATATTTCAAGTAGAGAAATGTTAAAGTCGTGGGCAAGGTGTTAATCAAGCGTTCTCTGTTATAATCTTTGCTATTCTTGTCAACCACCTCTGAGAAAGATGAATTCAAAGCAGGTCCAAAGTGGGGTTACTAGTGTGAGGAGAAGAATGGAAAATCTGTTTTACAAATGTAATTTTTTTCCAGAAGAAATGGGCTTAAACGCAGGAAAGGGGGAAGATGTGTTTAAGCTAAGGACAGCATTAGCAAAGAAAACTGTGTGCGAGGACCATGAATATATGTGGGCTGGAAGCTGTGCTGAAGTGGGGCTCTGGAAGGAGTGATGAGGCCACAACGCTTCTAACAGTTTTTAAGGATGAAGATGGATATATTTAGGAAGAGGGATTATATGAAATACTTGCCTGCTATGCAAGAAAAATGAACACAGTCCTTTCTAGTGCTGTGTCCTTGTGAAACATGCCATAGGACTGTGAAGGATTAATTTATTATTACTATTAATTCCCCCTTTTTTCCCCAAGGAAGAGCATATTCAGCTCTGTATCAAGCAGGACCTGATGGAAGGAGTGTCTGTCACCGGGCTGTCTGATACCAGCCATGGGTGTCTGGTGAGAGGGAAGGGACCTGAGGCAAATCCAGCTGCACCATCCCAGCTGCTTTGTCTCTTTCACCTAGATCTGAGCTGCACTTTGTTTCCTTCCTGTGACACCCCACGCATCCAGGAAGGACAGGGGATGAGGACTGTGTGCACTTCATGCACGTTTTACGTAGCTTTCCTTTAGATAATGCAGTTAGTAGGGTCTTTGCTTCCTAGCTCCCTCATCTGCTTCCATTTCTTACTGCCTCAGCTCAACAACAGCGAAGGCCTGTTAGATTCTCAGCCATTTGTATTCATAAGCCGGGAGAATGCAGAGCCCTCAACTTCTTCATTAAAATAGTTTATATAAAATAAAAGAGAATTTCCGTACTATATTTAAACATTCAGGATGGCTGGCAGCAGCGGAATTAAACTCTTATTTGCACATATTTAAATTACCATGAGATGTGTATTTCAGTTCACAAAATGTTCAGCCATTTGGCTGGTGATGCTGGGTGAGTTTCCTTATAGCGGGAAGGATTTTGCCATGGGATCCACCAGCTTATAAGGGCTAAAGGCACCCACTCCTGGGCTTTGTTCACTTGTGTGTGCAGCACCAGACCACAATTCTCACAAAAGTTTTGAGGAAAGGTCTTACAGGGAACAGAAAGGCTCCACAGCACTAAAGGTAGGAAAGCATCGTCTGGGACAGCCTTTTGGGCTATAGTTCAGCTCCCAGAAAAGGCAGAAGTAGGGATCCATCAAGCAGTATGAACCAAGACAAGCTGGGATGCTCTGCCTGTCTGGAGTTTTGGGGAACCGTGCCTGACAGTGAATACCAAAGCTGCCTGCTGCGTTACTGGAAGAAACTGTTACCCGGCTCTGTGCCTGAGCACCTGGAGAAGGAGGGCTGCATCTAGGCGGGGGGGATCAGAGAAGGAATTTTTGTTTTCTACTTCTGTTGAGGAATGACCATGACCTTATGAAGAGCTGCTCCCCCCTTCTGCTCTGAGTGGTGGCAGAGGCTGAGGGAGAGAGACTGGAGGTTGTTGGTGTTGCCTCAGTGGGGAGCAGCTGGATGCGAGGTCCTCGGCCAGTGTGCTGAACTGTGTGAATGTGAGGCAGCTCCTTCTTAAGAGCCGTATATCTGTGGCAGAGGGACACTATGCTAAGCCACTATACCCTGCTGAGGGCTTGGAACAAGGTCAGAGATACATGGTTTTCTGTGCTCATCTATGTAGACTTGAGCCATCTGCCCTTTTTCTGTGAAACAATCTTTTGTATCTAAGAGGAAAGAGGAATCGTTTATACTTGGTGTCCTGAAGAGCCTTCAGTTTCCAAATGCTATTCCTTGTAATTCATTGATCCTGGTGGGAAACTGGGAGAGATAGCCACAGGCTCCCAGAGGTGCCATCACCTTTGTGGAGTCAGGAAGATGAGAACACTGTCTCACACTGACCACTCCATAAGGTCCCTGTTTCCCAGCGATGAATTGGCCGTAGAATGGGCTTGCACAACATCTTGGCCTCAGGACTTGGAAACTTCTGTTTGGGGAAAGCACGGGGACTTGTTTCAAGTTTGGGAAAGAGGTTTTTAAACAGGTTTCATGGGGAAAAAGTGAGGTAAGTTGTTTAAGTGCCTTCAGGGGAAGGAGGGAGAGGCTACTTGAATGGTTGGAGGGAGGAGAGGTGTATGTCAGTATAGGGTCTGGCCTCACACTGACAGCGATGGCACTATAGGGATGGCTTCTGCCTTCCCCCCAACGTTTCCCTCTTATCCCTGCAGTTAGGAACCCTGTCCTGTCCTTACTGGTGTCCCCTGCACTCCGTGCCACACCACAACTGGTGTCACATTTTTCCCCCTCTTGTTCATCAGTTACTGTTATCATCCTGCCTGTGACACAGCAACTAATTGCATTGTCAATGCCTTCAAATGAAGAAGAAGCAGTAGGAGCAAATGAACTCTTCAGCACCAAAGACTTCTCCTGTGCGTGTCTCTAAGAATACAATTACAAAGAGAGAAGGGGGAAAGAAGCAGGATTTGTCTTAGCAGAAATTCGCCTGCAGTGCTGAGGCATGGGCAAGTCTTCAGGCCCATGCTCTGCTTCACCTGCTGCCAGCCTTGCTTTGTACCAAGGGGTCATAGTGTCCATTTGGTAGTGTTACCATACATCAGCCAGGGTGTAGGTTTTGGCTGGAGGCATTAGGATGACTGGAAGGACAGTCTTTAAAGATTCTCCTCCCTTTGAATGTAGTTCATGGTATTTTGGGAGTTCCTGGACCTGCAATTTGAGGTGACCTGCACTTGATTGCTGTGGTGGGATGGTACATTTTGTCTGTCACCTAGAAAATTAAGTTGTTTGAATGTTCATTTTGGGCATGTGAGTTAGGCACTGAAATACCTCCTCTGAGGACTAAGACTTTTCAGGCTGCTTGTGATAATATTTCACTGCATGTCTTTAGGGTCCATGTTTTGAAATGAGATCCAACTGTCCAGCTCTCAGAGGGCACAAATTGCCCTGTTTCTATCCATCCTGGTGG
The DNA here is from genome assembly GCF_028858705.1 of Grus americana. Classification (NCBI taxonomy): domain Eukaryota; kingdom Metazoa; phylum Chordata; class Aves; order Gruiformes; family Gruidae; genus Grus; species Grus americana. Next base: position 64,885,265 of record NC_072852.1, read on the forward strand.
CAATTTAGACCCAGGTAGGACTTGGTCCTAACACTTAGGGATCAGATACGAGCACTTCTCCATTCATTTCAAACTTTCTTCCTAGGGTTTTGGTCTGTGCTAAAACACAGTTTGACCTGCACCCCTCCTCCAGAGCAGGAGCATACCATTCTGCATGGAATTGGAAGAGGCCACAGAAACTTTCTGGTAGATTTGGTGGAGCCTGGTTGGTGAACAGGTGGGAGCCCTTGAGCTTGTCTCATGCATCTTGGACCCCGTCAATGTGACAATGTATTAACTAAGGCCATAGGGGTCCACAGACTGGGCTACCTATATGGTGCAATTTCATAGCCATAGCATTTACACAGAATCTACCCCTTAAGGCAGGTCAGTGCTCCTGAGTTTAAGTTTTGCTACCCATCACCGAAGGCAACGACCTTCAGAGTTGACATCACAGTTTAGGCATCTGGTGCACAGATATTTGAACTAGAAGGTAGAGGCAACATGTAAAAAACTGGATGTGGATGGAGGAAATAGGTCAGGAGTCCTCTCTATAGTCATTAACAGTTTCTTTTACCGTCAGGCTGTTCCTTTTCAAAGGCTAATATCAATTATTTTTCCTTTGTTTCTAAGGGCCTGGGAGCTGAGAAGTGACTCCTCTGACATTTCAGTATATTGCTGTAAAGAATATGGAGAAAGTTTTCACATGAAACATAGAGTTTACCCATCACAGATGCCAACCTGGTTTCAAAGGATTTAAGATGGCATATTGTCTGCCATGCTGTTTGATGTTTTTCTGTTGATATATTGTCTTCATAGCTTTTTTATCTGCTAGTTGATGTATGGCTGTATATACTGGTCTTTCAGCTGTGCTCGAGTTTTATGTTAGACACAGTACTTTGTTTATTCATGATTCTTATGGTTCTATTTAAAGGTTCAGGAAGGTAAGTCAGAGGTACGTTTGTAGCTCTCACGGCTTTAGAGGTAAATTTATTGAAATGAACCAAGGGAAAGCAGAGATGCAGTGAGTACCTGAGCATTCAGGCAGCCTGAAAAAAATGACTTGGCGAGGTGATCACTGGAGTCTGCTGTTCATCTCACTGGAGCATCACGTTTCAAGACAGAAGGTGACAATTCAACTTCACTGACGAAGAAGAGGTCAGTGCGGCAATGAAACCACTGGGACTGAAAGCTTGGAGCTGTGGAGAAAAGAAAATGGAGGCAAAATTAGAGAAGACTTACACAAAGAGAGAAGGGGAAGACAAGAGAACGGAAGGATGGGTGAGCAGAGACAGCAGTGACTAGAAGGGGCGCAGGTCTTTTGTTGAGTATGAGAGCCAGGATTTGGCCTTGAACAAATATTGAGATGATAGCAGGTCCATAAAGACCATGTTTCCTCTTTGACTGTTAGCAAACTGTTGTACTGACAGCATGTTTGTGGAAGGTGTGGGGAGACCCTAAACTCCAATCCTGCCTGTGAACCAGACTCGTCGTGAGATTTTCCTGCCGAGAGCGCATTTGGGTCCTTGCTGTAGTATGAGCAGGACAAGGGCAAATCTGTGACCAATTTTGTGAATCTTGAAAGGGTAATTTCACCTGCCACTTATGTCTGTATGGAGCCTCCTTGGGGGCAAGTCTTCCAGCAGAGCACTTTTGATCGAGTTTTCCTCCAGAAACTGAAGCAGGAGCCAGAGTCCTTTGGAAAACCCTGCATATAAATATCTTGTTTAGTTAGTCTAATAAAGGTATTACTAACAGTGCTGCTTGGAGGATTTATTGGGGGATTTCACTAAGACAGTGTTAGCAGTGGAATTATAGTCATTCTCTGGTAAGACCTTGTCAATGCGAGAGAAAATAACGTTGATCCAATCAGAGATATTTTACAGGATCAATGTAATATTCCTTTGCATAATCACAACTGAAGGATTATGGGCCTGTGCTGGGAGTGACGAAGGATCACTTGACAGATCACAGCCTCATTTGTTCTCATTGTTTTAACTGGTGAAGTACAGGCAGTTTTTAAAAGTGTGCATATATACCCCTGTATCTTGAATAAATCAGGGCTCCTTCAGGCCACAGGCCTTATTTTCAGTCTATTGCTTTTAAACAATATTTTGGGTTACATACATTTTTCATAGCTGAGCCATACTGAAGCATCTTGGTATGACCTTGAGACAATTCCCTCTGCAGTCCAGGAAGCCAATGTACATGAAATGGGAGAGGACGCCCTGAGGCAGGCAGGGAGGAGGAGAACACAAATCAATATACAGCACAAACCTTATAGCCCAAACACCGTAAGGGATCCTGAATAAGTTTGCGTAATTGAGCTTTTGGATAATGCAGCGATTCCTCCAAGGGGACATGAGCATTGCAGGTGACAGTGAATTCAGGAGGCTCAAGAGCATACTGTGGTATGCTTGGAATAATTTATAATACAGCAAGACCTCCTTATTGGTTACGCTACTGTCTTTGCATTTTTCAGGGTCCCAGTACTGCTCTATTGCTTTAATGACGGTTTTGTCACGCATTGTGGAGGCCCTAAATCCCTCTGCTGGCTGCACTTACCCTAGTGAGGCTTCTTCCACTGAGGAAGAGGAGCAGTATGTTTGATGGCTTCACCACATTTGACTGACTGGTTCCTTTGGATTTACGTGTACATCTCAGTGAATGACGGAAAGGGAAAATAGTGGCTGAGGCACAGAGCAATGGCTCGGCTCACTGATAATATCAAGGGCCATTCAAACTCCAGTCTTATGGTTTCAGATGACTTCAACTGCAGGGCTGCAAAAGTTATTTGGGGAAGAAAAAACAGCTATTGCAAGTGACATTTAAAATTAGATGGGACACAGCTCTCATGAAAATACAGCAAGGATCAGCTTGTTTCCATCGGGGTGAGGGCAGATAACTGAACGGGTCCATTCTGCCATCATGGGCAGAGCACAGCCTGTATCAAAGCATACAGTTTTGCTAGGAGGTTGTGACTAGCACGGGGCACGTGTACAGAGGAGTATGTGAGAGGCTGCAAGAGCTTGTTGGAATTAACCCCTTCAAATGAGCTCAGGCTGGGGACAAGACCTCCAGGAGATTGTGGTCCCATGGCTTTGCCTTGCACCAAGAAGGAAGGGAAGGGGGAGAAGAGGCAGGGCCAGGGTTACCCACGGTCTCAGCAATGCAGACAGGTCGTAGCCTCCAGGCAGCATCAACACCTGCCAAAGTCATCTTGTCGCCCTCGCCCTTGGAGGCCTCATGTTTGGCAATGCAGGTGTTCTACAGCTATTGCTGTGGGACAATTTACTGGAGGAAGACTGGCTTGACAGCTCCCCTTTGCCCTGCCTGGTGCCTCCTGTGCTCCGTGGCACGTGGTGGGGAAGCAGCCACACACCCCCTCCTTGTGCGGGCTCTTGTAGCCCACGGGAGAACTGCGTCTGCTTTGCTGATGACCGTTTCCATAGGACCTGTGTAACTCTGCCCTGCATGTAAGCCCTGGGATGTCGCCATGGGTCTGGCACCATGGGTGGCACCAACACGACAGGACAGGCTCAGGTTGCCAAAATCATTAAGTGAGAGTAACCACGGTGCCTTTTTTTTTTTTTTTCTTGCTACGTGGAACAATCGGCGATCAGATTGCTTCTTCAAAATGCAGCACCGAGAAGTAATCTGTTAGTGTAATCGTTTACTGTATCAGCTCTGGCCACCACAGCCCTCGGACTTATTTATATCCTTGCAATTCACGGCTGCCTGTCAGTTGTTCTGTTGGTGAGCCTGTAGCAAATCCATATTAAAAAAAAGGGGGTTCTGACTTAAACTGAGAAAAGCATGAAAAATCAGAGTAAATCCATGCCGATAGTCTGTTCTTTGTTGCGTAAGTTCAGGATGGACCCTTATCTGGGATTTTCACTCTTAACTCTCAGCGTCCTGGCTCTGGTGAGGCTCCTCAGATCATGGATACTTCTGGACTGTGCATATTTCCATGTTAGTGGATCTATAGGCATATATGAGCATGCTGGTGTAATTTGCATTTTAAAGCAGTCTTAAATAAGCTCTCATGTCTGCAGCTGGGCTTTGAGAGGATCATGTTCCCTGGAGTTAGCCCAGGGTAATGTGCTGAAGATCACACATAGTTTTTACTCTGTTCTTGTTCAAACAAAACTGCTTTTAAGTCCAGGGGAGCAAAATCAGTCTTGCTGAAGTTTGAAGCAAGCATGCCTTTGACTTCAGTGGGACACAGATTTTTCCCAGCATTAATTTTTGCTTGTGAAAAGACTTGAGGAAAAGATGGAGAAAGGCCTTCTAGACCAAACCTCCCAGGAGCTTACTAATCACTCCTTCTTGCAGAAGTTCACTGCCATGTGAGTCCCCTGAAATATTTCCTTGAGGTGAGCAGGAGGTTTGCTTGGAGAAAATGACCTACATACAAGGCAAGTACCATGTAACACTTGCAGTTAACGTTTTATTTGTTGGTATAATAAAAGCATGTCAACAATTCAGGCTTGCCAAATTCCACTTGCCTATTTGGCTGGGATATGTATTTTTTCCTGAGGAGGGAGTAAAATGATGTTCATTTATTTCTTTACTACAGTCCTGGCAAGGAAGAAGATTTTGTGCCTGAGCTGATAAATTTTCAAGTGAATTTTTTAAGGTTGTTATTCTGAACCACTGCCCAAAAAAGTCCAAGGAAAAATAATTTGAGACTCTATATCAATTCATATAACTGCCATCACAAATAAAAATGTTGTGTCTTTCCTTGAATAGTCCAACATGCCTCTAACGTTGCTATCTCTGCAGAACTCATTTCTTCTGTGAAAGCCGCAAATGTAAATGTTCCCTTGCAAACAGTGTCACTCACAAATAAATAACACAGATCTTCCTTGATGCACGTTGTGTCGACCAAATAATTTCCATTGTCTTACGCTTGTTACTTTTTCATTTTTCCCAGAAGGATTTGCAATCATTACGAGTCACTTTCCATTTTGACTTATAGCCTAAGCTATTGAACACAAGTGCAAGGCTTCGGTACGAGAACTGCTCACTGCAGTTAAGTGTGACCCCCGTTAATAAGCAGGTAACGTCGGGCCTTTCAATAGTAATCTCTTTGGGGGGCTGATCTGCCAGGCTGTTACGCAGGCTGGAGAAGCGTACCATGATGTCCATGCCACTGAAATTTTTATACCATCCCATCACAGTAGCATCAAAATGCAGACGTGCGCATCTCCACAAGGAAATACAGCTCAGAGACTGGAATAGATATGCCATGTATTATTAATTACCCAGTTGAAGTATCGATAATAATATTTGTGCTATGCCCTCTGCAGCTCTATTGCCCCCACCCTTTTAAAAACTTCATTTGAATATTACTTTTTATTTTTAGCTGCCTGGCGATGCCCAGGCTTGAGGAGCTTAATTCCTGCTGTAGGCAGGGAAAGTTCGACACTTCTGTGCGTGCGGTCCTTGCCGTTATGCGGGCTTATTCAGCAAAATGGCCGATGCGGGCAGAAGATGTGTAAATCAGCGAGTGCTGCAAGAAGAGCACTTAATTGAAGCTTTATCAAGTGCCTGCAGAGCTGACCTCTGAGCAGTAGCTGAACCACAGTTGGGATGGGAGCGAGCCAGCAGCTTTCACTGATGACTAAGCCCGTGTGCTGGGAAAGGATTTGCTTACAAAAACTTGCCTGCTTTACCCATGGGTGGCAGAGCACTGCATAGCTAGGGGTGACTTAAATCATTCTGCTTAACTCACTTAAATTGTTCCTTTCAGCACAGATTCATAGCTCTAAGTACACTGTGATGACTCTGTAGTTGTGTACGGGGGATTTAAGTTAAAGCCAGGCTGCTGACTGTCGGGGTCAGCGCGGTGCTAACAGCGTGGGGGGGATGTCAGACCGTATGGTGACATGACGGCACGTTCAGGCCTGTGAAGTTTTTTTCTTGCTGGTCTGGCTTTGGAAAAGTAGATTTGGACTGTCCCTACCCCTTCTGCTTGAGCATCTCTCTGCCCTGCATGTCTGCAACGGCATATACAGAGGCGGGCAAATATCAAATAGTTCCAGACCCTCAAACGCATCCCACCGAACTAGGCAAGCGTACTGAAGAAAATAAAGCCCTGGCGGTTGAAGGCAAAAGGAGAAAGAACTGTGTAACGTTTCACAAAGCTAAAAATGATGAAGGGCTAAATTAATTTGGAGATAAAATCTAAACAGTCTTAACAGATAATTGAGAACTTATTGACAACATTTTACTATGTCTGCAAAAACCCATGGTGCTATATATGAGAAAGAAGACCATATTCTTAAAAACTACAATAACTTCGCTATGAGGGGAAGTAAAAGTAGCAGAAAATAAAAATTGTGAATGTGCCTCTTCTCACATGCAGGAAGAAGAAAAGGCAGCATACTGAAATATCTGGAAATTAGAGACTAGGACTGGTAAAAACTAGATAGAAAAAGAAGTACAAGAAGGGAAAGCTATGTCTAGCTGAGTTAATACAGGAAACAAAGCTCCAAAAGCTATTAAAAAGCAGACACTTCAAGTAAATTATTATTATATACTCTGCAATAGCAAAGCATATTAATGATAGAAATGCTAACAATAGTGTTTGTCTTTTGCCAAATGGAAATGATTAAAAAAATAAGCGGAAATCAAGGATATGTTTAATAATAATTTTTATTCTTCTTTTTGAAAAAAGCTAGATGAGTTATTCTTGCCATGTGATGACAACAAAATACTTTCTTCTCCAGCAGTAATTTAGACTCGCAGAGCACAGTTAATAAAGTCAGTCATTTTAATTTAATAGATCTGAATAATTTGATACCAAGCATTTTAAAAGAGCTGGCTAAGGAAATGTGCAGACTTAATTCGTATAAATGGTAATTTTCAGAATTTGTCAGGAGACTACTGGTGAAATATCAAAGATGTGGGAGAAAGCTGGTATTATTCACTCTTGAAAAGCGTAAATATAGCAATATTGGGAAAAGTAATGTAGCAGCTAATGTAATTAATAAATTAATAAAGAATTAAATGCAGATATGCTAACTAATGCTAATCAACATGGATTTATAACAATAGATCTCATTAAACTAATTTTTGTTGATAAAGGTGCTAGTGTTGATTGAATATTCCTTCTCTTCTTTTAGGCACTTGACTCAGTACCAGACGACATTTTGATTAATAAGCTACAGAAACCAACATGATGCAAATTAAATGGATTAAAAAGCTGGCTAAATTATAAAATGAAATTTTCTATAGACATAAAACAGATTCCATGGGGTGTTACAGGTAATAGCTTTTTGCATTAGGCTAGTTACCATATTTATTAAAGAACTAGAGAAAAACCATGATAAAGCGATCCGTAAAGTATACTAATATTAGTTTGGGGAGTGATAAATAATAATGAAAACCAGGTAACTCTGTGGAAATTGTTTGGATCTCTTTGTAAAGTGGACAGAAAAAATGTGTACTTTAGGTACATGTGTTTGGAACAGTGAGATGGTGTATAGATACAGTTGATGTATCCTAGTGTCTGTACTGCAAGCAAATTATGTACCTTAGCTGCACCTCAGATGACATATTTTGGGCTACAGCTGGCCCAGACATCATCCCTGCATAGCATAAATGGGCTATAAAGGCTTCATAAGGCCCATAATATTTGGTTTGCAATGACGTAAGTTTTTCGCGCACTCAGGAAGGGTTGAGACAGCGGAGAGGGTTCAGGGCAGAAGCAATGGTGCCGTTGAGGAGGGCACGCTCTGTAACACAAGGCTTAAGGAGCTCAGCCAGCCAAGCTTAACAAAGAGATGATTGAGGGGTGGCTTTATCGTAGGCTATAAAACCTGGGTATGGAAAGACAACCTGCTCAGAGAAGACTCTATATCTAGCAGGCAGCTACTGGGTTCATCACAAGTGGAAGGCTGGGGTTAAACCAGCTGAATTCAAATGAGATATAAGGCCAACCATTTTAGCGAGGAAGGCATTAACCCTGGGAACAGCCTGCTCTCAGAGGTGGCAAATTCTCCTTTGAAAACACTTTGAAAACTTAGATTGTATCTTCCAAACAGAAATGAATTCAGGACAGTCTCTTGGCCTGTCCTCTGCTGGGTATCTGAGTGAATAATCAGAGCTGCCTTCTGGCCTCATAATTTGTGATTTAACATTATACAGAAGTTGCAGCACTGGAAAACGAGTGCCTGACACCAAGAGTTCAGATTTTATGTGTCAGCCAAGGGTTTTTCTGGCTTTCCTGAATGTAGATCAAAACTTGGAGTATTTTATGTGTGTCAGTATGCAAAGCCATAAATGCATCCACTTCAAAGCACACATCCTTGCCACAGTTTGGGTCACTGGGAGGATCTGGTGGGGTAGCAGTGCAATAACCTAGGAGCTCTCTTAATGCAGGGCCATATTCTGCTGCTGCTCTGAGATCAAGCTGAGAGGATTTTCTCAACTTCAGCAGCATTTTACTGTAGTGTAACTCAGAGCTGAGTTTACCCCGGCAAGTCAGCACTGTCAGTTGTCCCACAAGAAGGGATGTGGTGGGTAATGACAGGAGCAGGCAATAAAAGAGGGAAAGAATTATACAGGAAAGACAGCGAGGAAGGACAGATGGAGGAAACTCGTCAGGAGCGTGACAGAGACTAGAAAGCAGAAATATGGGAAAGCTGCTTTTTAAACCGTATTTTTGTGTACATAAGAAAAAAAAAGTATTGCACAAAAAAGGGAGATTTGGGAGAGGGAGATTAGAAGAGAAAGAGCGTGTAAATAAAAGGTGGGGAGAGAGAAAAGGAGAGGAAACAGAAACATGTTTGTTAGTCTTCGTGACCTTCCGTTACACTTACTGAATTATTTATTCTGATATTTGCTGGTATCTTCCTGCCAGCCATTTAGTGTCACGATATAAATAAGAGCAGAACCCCGTTACTGCTGTTCCTGGAGGGATTTTGATGTTGAACAGCAATGGTGCACCTCCCCCCACCATCCTGCCATTAGGTGATTATGAATTATATGCCGAGTGCCTCTAATAACTAAAGGGAAAAGGCTGCTCAGCACATTTGGAATGTAAATCTCTTTTTTTTTCTCTTTTGTAGGTCATGAAATGCAGCCCTCTTCTAAACCTCTGTGCTGAGATCACAAGCTCCCACTGCACACAAATTCCTCAGCCTATCCTCTGCAAGGGTGACATTTCACCCAACACTGAACCCCTCAGCATCCTGCGGGCTTGAGATAAGATTGTTATTATTATTATTTTAAACACAGACATGCTGCATCATGTCACTTAAAAATTCCTACGTAGATGTTATACCATACAGGAAAGTTGACTCTTGAAAAACCAGAAATGGATGCCGTATTTCAATTAAAAAGCAAGAACTTAATTTATATTTTTCCTTAGCCTGCAGATAGCCACAGGACACAATTTTCAGGGAATCGGCACTTACTAGCCAAAACTTCAGAAGTGTTCACTGCCCAGCCCCTCTCAAGTAACCTATATAACTGCACCTTCAGAACAAGCCCTTTTGGGCTCCATGTTTAGTTCCTGAGCTCCTACATCTCCTGCCCTTGGCACCTCCGTTGCAGAAGCAGGTTCTAGGCTATTGCAGGAGAAGCCAGTGGCCTCTGAGGAGGATAGCATCATGGTTGTGCTTTGCAAGAAGTGAAATGGAGGGAAGAATCTCTTCATTTTAAAACACATGAACTGATGAGCTGAATACTTTGCTTTATGATTGGGGGGAATTCAGTTGTAACCCAGGTCATGGATGGTCAGCTTTTGTTTCTTAGTACACTGATATTATGGGACATGCGGTTCAGATCTCATTTCATTTTGGAAGAGTGAGCAAGGCATGTAACAGTTAAAAGGAGGGGAAGCAGGTAAAAGGGAAAAAGAAGTTAAAATTACTTGGTGTTTGTTTTGCTCCTGGGACAGGCAGTTTCTCTCTCTGGGGAGAAATTCACTTTTCTACACCACTTAAATCTCTCTTAAACCCTTAAAATAGAGCTCTAGGAGTGACATGGCACTGAGGCCTTGATGCTGGCCAATTTCACCTTATCATATTCGCTCAGAATATTTCCGGCCCAGCAGAGTCACATTGCTGACAGCCCTGCACAAGCTCCAAGATATTTCCTTGCTGCAAATTAAGTTTTCTCGGCAAGCCACCCTGCTACTTCAGTTATCACCACTGGAGAACAGATGTCCTAAGGGACTCAGAACGGACTATGCAGTCTCTCACCCATGGGTTTTAATTTGACCTTGCTCGCATCACTAGTGACCAAAAGTTATTACCATAAGTGGCTTACGTGAAATGTATTGGTCTCAGTCAATTATTAGCAGACAGTTGTCTGCATTACCAAACCACCATCACAAATGGTGCTTTTTTGGGAAGTCTTAAGCAGAGCCAGGGTCAGCACGGCTGGCCTGAAACCTCAGCAAAAGTGCAAGGAGACCAGGCTTTAAGTTTCGTGCTTATTCACTTTCAAGAGAATGAAAATAACACAAGCTGTAAAATAGCTGTAAAAGCTATTTCAGGCCTGCATAATTTAGAGCCGTCTCTGGGGCTGCTCTAACTTACACATGGGACCATCCTGCTCCCTAGAGAGCTTCCATCTTCAGGAGATACAAAAGTGGTGTAAAGCCTTTCTGGCAGCCTCTGCCCCATCTCTGCTGCAGCAGGGCAGAGACCGGCAGCCCAGGATGCGCTCAACACGTTTTTTACCTAGTGTGCCGATGTGACAACATGCTCAGCCTTGGTCTATGCAGGGTATCGCATTGTAGACAAATAGGAATGCTCTGCCAGGTCTTTCTGAGTCATAGAGCTCCATCAGACGTGATATGACTACCCAGAGGTACTTGGCTTTGTTGGGGTACAGATGGGGTGAGATGCAAAGCCAGAGCCAGCACCCAGGAGGAGGGAGAGCAGTTGGGCCGTTTTGCTTGAAGCTACAGGCAGCAGATTTCCAAGCTGGGGAAGGCTTGCAAGAACTGATCTGGAAAGGCAAAACAGCGCATTTTTCTCAGAACCAAAACACCAAAAGTAGACAGTCAGTTTGAATCAGCTGAAAGGCCCTGTTTTATTAACTGAGATATTTCATTTTGATTTTGCTTTATTTATTCATTTATCTTGGTAAGCACATGTTGTCTACTGCCTGCTGCTAAATCCCCAGAGCCTCCCTTCTTCCACCACTCTCCTCTCCCCAAGCCCTGACAATTGTACCATGCTTGAAATGTCTCTGTGCACAGCTTTAGGAAAACAGTAGTGGAAAGTGCCTTCTTGGAGGCTGACCCTTTGACATTACTTCATCATGCCTTTAGAGCTCTCCTTGCAGTGGGGGAAAGCTTTGCTTCATGCCTGCACCCTGACTACTTTTGCAGCTGTGCGTAGTCCTGCAGTCGTGGGTACGAATTGGATCCTGCTGTCTGGCCATCCCTGGAGAAATGTCCCTGCCCAGCGCCCTGCATGCTCTTCATTGGGGTGGTTTGGGGTGCAAAATGCCTCGCGTGGCTCCTCGTGCGGGAATGCCGAGCAGAGGCCAACGGGGCTCTACTGCTCATGCTAGCTGGATTTTCAGAGCAAGGTTGTCTTTGTTGTAGCTGAACATGGGAGGTGTTTGTGTCCCCTGACCATCAGCGCCATGGTAGTGCAGGAAGGGAGGTGGTGTGGTGGCAGTGAGCCTTACTGAAAAGGGATTCTCCAACAGGAGTAGAAAAAGTGGGCAGGAGGATCTTGACATACCTCAGTGGAGCTGCAGCATGGCATAGATATACCGGGGGAGCCTGCAGGACCTGCAGCCCTCTGTTAGCATCTGCTGATGCAGCACGTGGTCGCATGGTGCCAGGTGAGAACCCTCGAAGTGCAGCTCATCTGGGCAGATGGGGCTTGGGAGAGCTGAAGCAAACAGTGCTTTTGGTAAACGAGAAGGGCATTACCAAATTGGAGGAGTACAGGTTGCTGTGGACGGTGCTGACAGCTTATGGTAAACTTGCTGATGGGAAAAAATATGGAACTTCCACCTTCCAAAAAGCAGACCCAACAATAAAACAAATCTACCTCAAAAACATTAAAATTGAGCTTCAGCATGAGATTTCTAACAAAGGGTCCAGCAGAAGACCTAGTCCCCAGTTAAGGACTGTGTATCTAATTTTGGGTTGACTAACATGGTAAGGAAAAAGACTGACTCAAAACATAAAATCAAAACAGCGAAAGAATTATCAAGATATTCTGTTTTATCCTGATTTTGCCAAGAAACTCAGGATGCCTTGTCCACAATTGCACAAAAATCTGAGCTAGAGCTGGAAATGTGTCCAAACATCTTGTCTTCTAGACTTCTGCCTTAGCTATAAAAGCATCCTTCCTTCCTAAATAGCTTAAGTAATGGTCTACCCAGGGAATGAAGAGAAATGTAGACTCTTGTGTCCAGTATTATAAATCTGAATAAAGCCTCAGGTCAATGTAATCAGACATAAGGAAAAAAGAAGGATGATGTCTGTATGACATGGTTGAATTACTGGCATTGCAGAGCTGGTCAAATACTTTTTTCATAAAAGGTAAGCTTATCAGTTTCGGGGAGAATCAAAGGCTCTTGTGAATTTTTGTCAAGTATAGTGACAAAATAGTCACTATAGTGTTAGAATGTAGGGAAGAGTCGAGGGAAACAAAGGGGTGAAAAAGTGATTTTTTTTTTCAGCACGAAAAATACCATTGTGGAAATGATGATATTTTTTAGTATTCTTAAAATAGACTTTCATTTTTTTTAGGGAATATTTCTCAAGGAAAAATTGATCCAGTTAAAAATATTAAAAATCAGAGCATTTCATTATGGTTTGACCAAAACATTCTGGGTTGACCTAAAATGAAATTTTTTGTCTTAACATTTCACTGAAAAGCTTTAAAAATTTTATTCAGTTTGATTCAAATTTAATTTTTCCTGATTTTTCCATTTAGCCAGCTGTATCTCATGGATCATTCTTTACTAAAACAGCATCTTTACTTTTGCTAGCTTGATCTTGCACATTTAATTTGACATTAAATATCTTTTTGGTCGACAGTTTCTAGTTTATATTTTTGAATGTGAAAAAAGGCAACAATAATTTGGAAATTAAATGCATTACATTTTCATAATCTGTAACATTATTATGGGTCTGTTAATATTTCATGCTACTTTGGTTCCTCTAAAACATCCTCCAGCCCATTGACTGTAGCAATGGGTCAGGTAAACATCTTGACCTCTATCTACTCAGCTTAAAACCCCTATAAATAACTTTTATTGGTTTATGTCCTCTACAACTATATGTAGTGTCACAGCTAAGAATGTCATTGCACAAAACTGATAATTACATTTGCCTTGATTTTTTTTCTTTTGCTTTCTTTTTCTTCTCTACGTAGTTCATAAAGTGCAAAGACAAGAAAAGTAAAAAGGAAGGTCTTCATTCAAATAAAGGTAAAATCCTGCTGCAGACAGAAGAGTGACTTTGGGTGAAAATGACATCACCAGGCTCTGTATTTAGTCTCTTCAGTGGCATCCAGATCAAATATACTTGGTTTTCAAGGTGATGTTTCTAACCAGCCAGCCCTTAAACTCAAATTGGGATCTGAAAGTCAAGCTGTGTCCTTTCTGACTCATGCATAATCATCTTTAATAAAGTTTCTACGGACAGGATTTAGCTGACAAATTGGTGTTTATCATACATAAGACAAAAAAGATTAATCCAAGCCATTCATCCATAGCTAGGCTGACTCTTCATCATTAATTGGTTAAATGCATGCTGTCTGTAAAGCAAGCCAGTACAGGATGATCTGAAGAGCAGATCCCCTAAGATGGAGGGGTTTTTAAGTAGTGCTTTCCCCCACCACAAATGCATTTCATTTTAGCAAAATATTTCCCAGACAAACCCACTGGTGGGCTCCTGTGATACTAAGCCTGGGAGAAATCCCTTTTGCCTTCCTTCCCCCTACCTTTGTACCCATCCATTAGCTTCCAAAGAAAAATTTGTGGGATAAAAAGTAGGAGGGCAAGAGAGGAATATGTGGGACTCTGCCCTGCAGAGTGATCAGCTGGCCAACGGAAGCAGCGGTCAGATTTTGGGGGTTCCCGCCCCAGAGCTCTCCTTGTTGAGCGTGGGTATTGCATGGGGTTCAGCACACGACACTGAACACCCTCCTGAGCTCCTTGGCATGTGCATTTGTGTATTTAATGTACGTATGTGGCAGCCTGACACGGGCTGTGACAGAAACTGCCAGCGATCTGTGCGGCAAGCTGCCATCTTCTATCTCTTCAGGGTGAGGTAAGGACGCAGTTTGAGCTTGCTTCGAGATCTCACCTCTTTTTAATGAGTGTTAAGACTTGTCTTAAATGTTATTTTAATCCACTTGTCATGTACTTAGCATGCTGAGCAGTCAGGCAAGGAGGAGGGAGCCAGGCTGACGCAGGGTAAGCAAATATCTCTCTGCTTCGGAGGCCTCTGGTCCTTCCCCTTAACCACACCTACCTTCCTCACTTCTGATGATGAATGTTAAAGGGAAGAGTGGATGTCACCTGGCTTTTATCCTGTCACCAGGGTGACTGTAAGAAGCTGGAGGAAGTGTATTCTTCAGTTTGAAGGAAAAGTGATCTCCATTAAGTAGAGAAGGGAGCAGATCGTGCTTATAGGAAGCATTGCTTTTCAACGAATGCACTAGAGCAGAAGAGCGGTAGCCGGTCTCTATTCCCTGATCTGCTGCTAGACCACCTTAGGAAGCAACTTCACCCTGCTGAGCCTCAGCCTACTCACATGTTATTGGCGATGGAGATACCTCCTTTGCAGGGCTTTGAAATCTGTTAGTAAAGAGTGTGGTATTAAAGGAAGGAGTATTACTGCCACAATGCTATTATGGTTACTCAGTTTCTGTCTGGATAAAGATGAAATTTTGTTGGCTTCTTGTACAGATGTGTGGCTGGGTTTTACCAGTAGAAATGGCTGTTGGCTACTGCCTTCAAACCCCTACTCACCTACTAGCTGCTCAGTCCGGGGTTCCTCTGTGTTGCGTCAATAGTGTTTGAAATGCAGAGGGTGTCCCTTTGGAAGCTGCCAGGGCTTCCTTTGGATCACATTTGTGAGTGACACGAGATCATGCTCCTAATGGCATGATGCAGTCTGCCGCCCTGCAGCGTGACAGTCTGGGGCTGAGCAGCCTTTCTTCTCTGCCTTCATGCTGCTATTCTTCCTGCTCCTTTGATCCTGCTCTTCTCTGCTCCCTTCCTTTCTGTCCCTTTCCCTAGTCCCATTTTGTTATTATTACACTTGTCCTTTTAAGTTAGCCTGTTATTTAAGCCAGCCTTCATCCCCTGCCCATTTTGCATTGACCCTGTGCCTTCCCATGCAGATTGTACATGTAACTCATAAGGTTCCCTATCTTTGAAGAGTCGGAGATGGCCAGCACGTGGCACTCCCAGCGTCCCACAGCAGGAACACACCATTAACTGGCTTTTCAGGGAGACGCAGGACAGTGAGTGTGCAGCAATCAGTCCAGGGTAAGAGAGGAGACTTAACACCTTACCAACAAGGCAAGGTTGGGAGGCTTTTACAGGCGGCTGAGGGGATCCTCCCCTGTGTACTCTTGGATTTGTCCCATGTGTGAGTTGGATGACTTTGAGTCCCCTGCTCCAGTACTGTTTCCTCACTGTCTTCCGAATCTCCTGCCCATCCGTGAGCAAGACTTTGTACCGGGTGTCTCCCCGTGATCCTGTGACTGGAGGCTCAGCAGCTTCTTTCACCGTGGGAATGCAGCTATACATAATCCGAGGTTATATAGATTGTATATAGGGATGGATGCTGCTCCACAGTGGTCTCAGGACTGTGTGATTGTGGGATTTGGTGGTCCTTTGCTGTCCCAGGAGTAATCTATGTGCACACAGAAACTAAACAAAGATTTAGCCAAACCATTTTTTTCTTTGGGGGCAAAATGCCATGGAGATTTTGGAAAATATGTTGAAGCCTTCTTTTCTGATTATTATAGTGTATTCTGATTCTCCTGCTATTGAGATTTTCTGAGCCCGTGAGCTCTGTATCTGTCTACTAATGGAAAAAGCAAGATATGAAAATAATCTGGAACTCAGGCCACTCAGAAAGAAGCAAAAGCCTGGAGATCAGCTCTGAGACTTGGGATAGAACATTACACGTTAATTTGTAAAGCAGTGTGTTTGCAGAAAAGTGACAATATGGTTTTGAGCTGCATGTATGGAAGCACTATCGCAGCTAAAGGTGGTAATAGATTTACTCTATACAGTTCTGATACATTCACACCTAAAGCCATCACATCCAGCCTTGCACAAAACTTTACTAACAGTGTCTCGACAAACTGAAAGGAGTTCAAAGAAGAGCAACAAAAATTATCAGGACTGATTTAGGTGGAAAGATTAGAAGTGCTAAATGTGGGTAAGAGATGATGAAGGTGGAGATGCGCTAAGAGACTACAAATATTTAGTGGGTGTTAATGCTAAGAGGAGAAGAATTACTTTGTGTGATTCAAAGGGTTATATCATGAGAAATGACACGCAAGGAAGTGACAAATTAGTCTGAAAACTACAAAGAACTTTCTGCTGTTTAAATATGTAGTACTAACTTTCTCTTTGGGTTTAGTTGTCAGTAAAGTATCTACAGAGGTAGGTAACAGGCCCTGGAGGCAAAACTTTGTGGGCTATACTGCATGGAGTCAGCCTGCACCAGAAGAAAGGTAAACTGGACATTACCTGTCTGAGACAACTTCCATCTACAATACATTTTGTTTTTTCTGCACTATCAGTTTCTTTTCCATATATTCTGCCAAACAAAATGAGGCCAAAGTGTTGACTGTCAGATATGAGATTATAAAGACTGATCAATATCAGTTACTTTTACAAGAAAGAATATTATGGAAAGTCATGGAGGTAACAGTCATCTGCTTCACTAGTACCACCAGAGAAGCCCCCTAATGCCACAAACCTTGTAGGAGCTTGTTATCCTTTTCACACTTGTGAACAAGATGATAAATATTAAAAGTATCATCTTTGTGAATGCATCGTTCATTCAACCTGTCCTAACTCAACACATCTAATTTGCATATTAATTTATTGCTACATGGTTATGACTTCCATATTATGCTCCCAGTGAGTGTACATATTTCAGGAATCTTGTTAACATAGCCCAATCTTGCAAATGTTTTATCTAAATATCTAGTCTAAACACATTACAACCTGGTGAGTTAACCCATCATGTGCCTTGCCACACAATTAAGAAGAACAAAGGTCTTCATCCTTAAATGTGAAACTCTTCCATTGTGCCACTTCCCAAATCTCTTCATTGCCTGAGTCCCAGCTCCTCTCTGAGCGTAACCTCTAGCAGGAGCCTCAATGCGCTTGAGGGTGAGAGCTGCACAGCGCCCAGCCCAGCACCCAAGAGTGCCCACCATCGCACCGCCTTGCAGCTCTGCTTCCTAAACCCCAGATCCCATGTGCTTGTGTTTCTTGATGGAGAAGGGCTGAAACATTTGCCTTGGTATTGCGCACTGATGTCTTAATAAAGTTCTTTTTAATTTTGGTTTCTTTCCCAAGTAAAATTTGGATTGCTTTCATTTAGTTCATCTGAAGCAGGACAACAGACTGTTTACATCCAGAGGCAGCAGCTCCGGATCAGATCTTTGATCCTTGACACAAAACTTGCTAAATATTTCCAGAGGGCTTTTTCAGCAGGTGTGAAGCGTGCCTGGGCGCTGCCACAGGGCTGCAGGCAGGGACAGGGATGAGAAGCAGAGGAGATGAGCAGGTGGCTGCCTTGGACGGCTGCAGGTGCTGGCAGTTTCTGGAGGTGCAAGGCGAGCAAGAGACAGAATCGCATGTCCTCCAAGCGCTGCTGCAGGGGTGGAAATTTTGGGCGCTTTCCTCTTGCTCTTTGCTTGACCATTTATTTCAGTGGCTGTTTACTGCTGGAGGGGGAGATACATAAGGCCCCTAGATGTTAATTGCTTCTGCCAAGTGAACATTGTAAATAATCATGAGAACATTTATGGGGGGAATTTGTTTCCCTTTTATCAGTTTGAAGTTTTCTTGAGGGAAAAGGAAACATCACATTTCTCTCAAGCCCTGCTGTTACAGGGCCAGATCCTAACCGGATGCCAGTGGTACCATTCGCAGTGGCTGCGATTCCTCAGCCCAGTGACACCCATTGTGGGTGGCCAATGAGGCAATGGGAGCAAGCATCACTCCAGGTACAGCTCCTCCACATCACTGTGGGGAAAACAGGGGCCACATGGGCCTGGTAGCAACATGGCAGGTGCAGCTTCCCCTCAGCAGAGGTGGTGCTGACCTAGGGCACTGACAGACCTTAACGGCCCTAATTGGTCCCAACTGGGGCCTACCCACACCTGGGGGCCATTTAAGCTCAGCCCTGGAACAGTTAGCTTTTTCTTGAGCTCTGCTGTGGGGTGGTGGTCTCTAGCCCTGTCTCTGGGATGTTGCCTTATCCTGGCTCCCTCCTTGCTGTGCTGATGGACCCTGTTACCAGCCCTCCATGTTCTGTCTTGTAGGGATGCGCTCCTTGTGGCTCTTTGCTGGTTGTTTGAACAAGGTATGTGCTTGGCTGGGTCCTATGGTGTATGTAGGACCTGTTTTTGTGCACCTGGAGTCTCAAATGGCTGGTGGGAGCTGGTCCTAGGGTGTCCCTGTGGGTTAAGGACCAGGGTGCTGTGGTATCTGCAGGCCAAACCAGCAGCACAAGCTTTGGTGGTGTCCTGAACTGGGCACAGCTCTCCTTGCAGCTGGGTTGTGTGAAGGCAAGCAGCAGCTGGCTGTGAGACCCCATGGTAGTGAGGGGTGAGTGAGGCAGGAGCACAAGAGCTGGTGCTGCTCATGTGCCCTGGAGTGTGGCTCTGCAGATGCAAATGTGGCATGTCCCTCAGGTGGGGAGCTCCCCTGGTCTGGGAGGTGACATGGGGCTTGCTAGTGCTTCAGGGACTTCCCCTGTGTCCACACAGCTTGTGCAGCTCTCCGCTGTGCGGCCTGAGAAGGTAAAGCCTCATGTTAGCTTGCTGGTGACATGATGGGTTTTTATTTCCTGGCTCTTCCCTGGCCTGGAGAGACTTTGCTGTTGGTTTGTGGCATCACCTCCCAAAAGAAGCTGTGGAGGCTTTTTGTGTGAGCTGACTGAGGAGTGTTTGTGCTTGGGCTGGGTGATGTGCTGGCACAGACTTGGCTTGTAAAGCAGTTGTGTGTGATCCTGGTAAGGAAACTGGCTGCCTGTGCGGGAGGCACCGCACTGACCCCCTGCCTAGTGGGTGCCTGAGGCCGGGCAGGGGGGGCAGAGGGTCGGCCAAAATGGCTCCAAGCTTGTGGGCCTGAGGGGACCAGGGCCCAGTGTGACTGGGCTGGCAGAGCTGCTGAATGAGCCATGAGGGACAGCGCTTCATGTGTATCTGGTCTATGCTTACTTATGAGCAAGTGGGAGTAGATTTAAACAAGCAAGGACTTTATCAACATTTTCCTAAGAAAAGTCTTACTTCAGGGGCAAAAATGAATCAGGAAAAATGGGTTCAATTGAATTAATGAGACTGATCATGTTCTTTAGTAAGTGTTGTTTTTCCAGTTTGAGGGTTTTGAATGTGGGGTTGGTGACTTGCAAAGGGGGTGTGTGCAAGTTAAAAGTTCTCACTCTGCATCCTTGTTTAGGTCTTTAACCTAGCAAATACTTCTGCATCTAATTTACCACCTTTATGTGTAGTTTCCTTTACTGCACTGATGCTGCTTACTGGGGCAGGTGCTTACACAGGTACCTGTATGCTGGCACATACAGAGCCTAGGCCTGGCCAGTCACAGCAGTTTTGGCTTTGCTGCAATATATGTAATTATTCAGCTTGTGACTTGGTCAGCAGTATTGTATGTGTCAGCATGTAATTCTTTGCTGCCCTAAAGTAATGGTCTTCGACCAATGGTTCAGGGACTATTTTTAAGGGGTTGTGAAATGTAATGAGAAAAGCAAGGCTTTTGTCATTAAGCTTAAATTAATTATCCAGGGATCCATACCTCTCTTTGACATGCTTTATAGGTCTCTGAGTTTAAATAAGTTGAAACCCATGGCTTTTAACAGCTTTCTTACCTTTTGATGGCCCCTTACGTGATGCAAATAGCAACATTTTTTTCCCAGAGTAACAAATAGCAAGAGTGCTAGGTCACGCATCTGTAGAGCAAACTAACACCAGGAAGCTATAATGGCAGCAGCCTAACTGAATTGATATTTTATGTATTATAAGTGAAAATATTAAATTAACCCGATTACAATATGTATCACACTGTGTGAGATTTTGGGAGATAACTGCTTCTTTGTGCCAAATGTTGCTTAGATGAATGTTATAAATGGGGAAAGTATTGGAAAGGACATCTCTTTCATGCAGGATTTATGTCTAATATCTAGGTTTTAATACTTTTGTCAAGTAATGCACAGAATAAAATTCAGATATGAACAACATAATCTTCAAATATGCTAAAAAGTCAAGCTAGCTCTAAAAAAATTTTGAGATTTAAAACTGATACATGGCTGACAAATACTGGCTTAATTTTTATCATCTTCTGGTTATTGATCAATAACCAGATATTCAGGGTATCTTTTCAGCTGTCCTCTATGAGTATAATTGCTAGATTCCTGAAGCTGAGCCTTTAAAAGTCAAAATATTGTGCAAAGTAGTGGTAAAATCTAAAAGGTTGACTACTGCTTTGCAGTTGGAGCATAATACAGAATTTGATGCTATTCTTTAAGTACTATAGTCTTGTCAAAAAAGATCATTTTGCCTGGGATATACTGTTAAAGTTGGGGTTGGTGGGACCATCATCTATACTGTGGGAGCTTTCTTCAGAAGAGAATCTAAAAACCTGCTCTGAAGAATTGCAATAACCTGCTTTTGGATTTCACATTTGTGTGAATCTTGCCTATCTAAAAGATATGAGGCCCAGGCACTTTTCAGCTTTTAGGTGTTTAAATTTAATCTTAAATGGCATATAGGCCTTGTGATGGCAGATTGCACAAGGGTAGTTTTATTAGGAAAACACAGTAACACAAACAGCTGTAAAATTTGTCTAGACAGAAGAGGAGAGAGGCTAAAATAGCACAGAGGAACATGGGCAGGAAGCAACAAAAGACAAGTGTGTGTTGTGGGAGGGGAGGGTACACATGGCTGCTTATACGTTCAGGGCAAATCATCAGGAACCTGTTACTGCTGGTAAAGGAAAGTCTTGAGGACGGATGGAGTCCCAGGGCAAGAGCTGTCTGAAAAATGAGAAGACAGTTGTGGAAAGATAGTCCCAGTCTTTTTAGATAGGGCTTTTTTAGGTAGATAGGGTCATTTTCTTTTGTCTTTCTCCATTAAATTTCAGTGACGTCTTGATAGAATCTAAGTTTTTATAACGAAATCCTAGTTTTCTAATTGTTAAATTGAAATTTTCAATAATGTTTACATAAAAGTATATAGTCATGGAAAGTAGTGGAAATAAAAAAAACAACATTGAAGACTTACATAATTTAGTAAAGAAAGGTGTGTTCTTTCTTGAAGGCAATGATCCTGGGATCTGATTCACCACTGCCCTACACTTGCTGGCAAGAGGTGCTTCATAGATGTAATGCCAGAGCCCTCATGGTGGTCCTTGCTGTTTCAAGCCTGGGCTCTGTAAAGCTCTCGTTGCTGGTGGGCAGAGTCCTGTCTGGGAGTAGTTCCTTTTAGTGAAAAATACAAACAGGTGTAACCTGTGTGAGAAAAGGTATTAAACTGACAGGATTTGAAAATGTATTATAAGTGTACAGGAGAGCAAAGCATCAGAGTACCCCAGAACTGTTGATAGCTATTGTCTGACTGCACAGAAATATTTCACTCCGCTATCAGAATAATACTGTGGGGAAATCAAAGAACAGTAAAAACTGGGACACCGGGATGATCGACTTAGGAGTTAAATTGTTTTTTCAAAGCTACATCAGTAGGGCCAGATATCAGAGCTTCTATCATGTTCAGTAGTAGCCCCATTAAAGTCACTTTGCTTCTCCTGACTTTACGTGCAATTGAGTTACGTTTGAGAGCGAGATTAATGGTATCAAAATCTTGGCACAACAAATGGTGGGGGGAAACAGGAGATAATCAAGCTCTCTATGGCCCTAGTAAGAGGAAAGTTGAGAGAAACACAGAGGAAATAATTAATAATGAACTGAAATGTAAAATTTTAGTTCAACCCAAGACAGAATTGACTATGGTGATAAGCTGTGGAATTGGATTCTGAGATAAATGGTAAAGCTTGGTTGCCTGAAGCTCTTAGCTTTAAGCAGTTTCTCAAACAAATTATCTTCTGTAATGTAGTATCATATATTTATCTTAAACTCCTGAAGTGCAGTATCAGGAAGAGAGCAGCATGTTAGTGTAACCCCAACACTTGATGCAGAGTTTGTTGTGCATGCTTTGTGGTGCCAGGAAAAAGGCAACAGCTTCTTGGTAAATGTGCATTTTTCCAAATCTTGGAGTACTGTAGTGAAGATGGAATAAAGAAAAGTGCCTTCTGAATTTGAGAAAATTATGCTTAATTGGAAGTGGTTTTTAATATTACTACTACAACATAAGGATACATGAAAAACTCATTTCTAGCTTGAAGGCTTGCATACTTCACTGGGCGTGGGCAAAGAAAGTGAGTTTCACAGCATGTCCCCAAATGAAAGATTTGGTATTTGCAACCTAAATCACGTAGCATTGGTTGGTTCCTGGGAGGGTGATTCCTGTAACCACCGAACTGTTAACTGCGAGCATGCAATTAAAAATGTACGCTGTGTTTGTCAGCTGTTTAAACTGTTCAAGCTAGTTATGTAAGGTGAAGAAATTTATTATATAAGTTACACCATGAATTGCAAATTGTTTACTTAGTTGTGACAGTTGCAGCTTAAGATATTTGTAGGCCAAGAGTTAGTCAGTGAAGACACTTATGAATCATTTTGAATAATGAATAAATTTCAGATTTTTTACAGCCTGTTAGCAGACAATTAACAAAGAAAAAAGGACAAAACTTGTCAAAGTTGTATTTAAATTATTCAGTCTGCTCCAGATTACTGACTTCAGCTGGGTAGCTGGATTTGTACTATTGACTAAGTCTGGCAGTTCATATATCTTGTTGTTGAACTGAGTCATCTAGACTTCTGAATGTTTTTCTGTATAAGTGTATAATTATAGTGAGAAAATAAAGTACATTAATAAGGCTTAATTAAAGCATGTATATGCACACAGTCATGTATACAAATTAAAGTACCAAAGCTTCTATGTTATCCTGACTGAACATCAGAGATGGTAGTACTCTGCAGTGCAAACTCTGTAAATGTTGTTTAAGGTATTTTTTTCTATATTGGTACAGAGTTTCAAACAGTCCTGTGATGTGTTAGCAATTGTGCTGAGAGGCAAAAATGTTGGTTTGAGTTTTCTTAGTTAACCTCTAACTTTTCCAATAGAATAGCTTGTTCCAGTTCTGGAACACAAAGCAAGCTGTATTAGTACTGGGCGGTCTGCCTCTAACATAGCGTACTGGAGTTTCCACTAGTATGATTTTTTCAGGAGAAATCTTGCCTTTACTGCAATAATAATGTGAAAACCTTATTTAAATACAGACTACCCCTTGAGTCTATGTTCTAGGGGATTTTGTTAATTCCAGTGAAGTCTTATGCTATGGGCTGTTCACTGAGAAGCTTTTGTGTCAGGTGTGGGTAAGTGGGAGCCACCTGCTACAATGGGCAAGGGTCTCAGTCCTCTCTTGCTGAGATATGGGTGACTCAGCTAGCTAAACTGTAATTCTATGATCCTGTAGGAAAATGTAGAGTTTGGCTGTGTCTTTCCTTCCCCCTACTGTTTTTCTCCATCTTGGCCCATGAGAGCTCATTAGAGGTGGCTGAAGGTCACTTGTGCTGACAGCCTGTGGTCTGGCTCAGCTGCTGGGTTAGTTGAGGATTATCAGTTCATGGATGCCTGGATCTCTCCTCTCTTCCCTTGGCTGAAGCTTTTGGGATGACTGACAAATGCAGGGGTGCTGTTGGTCAAAGTATGTTTTCTTACAGGAAAAGTAACTTTTCTGGGGCTGGAATGGCTCACAGCAAGTTGGCTGTGTGTCAGCAGAGCAGCATGAAGTTGTCCTAATATAAAATGGCCTCTAGCTCTCTGATCACCTGTTTGATGTAGTTTTCAAGTAGTTTGGTTCCTTACAGATACCTCGTGGTGATTAATGAATGTTTATCGTTCTGGAGATCTTCCAGGGGAAAACAGTTAATAATTACACAGGAGTGTTATTGAAATGCACTTCACTGCATAGCGGGAAAAGATGTATTTAATTGTCTCTGTAATTGCTGGGCATCTTTTCAGGAATGCAAGGTGCATGTGCACCATGCATGGAGCATCTAAGGTTATAAATGCTCTTCATGTCTTTTAACTGAGATGGCTGGTGACTGGCCACCCAGCCTGGCAGGGGAATGTCTTCAGAACCTGACCTGTGTAAAAACTTCTGGTTTTGGCATGTGTGTGAGCTGTACCTGCTTTGAAAGGTGGAAGTGGCCTCTGCTTCACTCTGAGTTCAGAGCCAATGAACCAAGTCACCTGGTGAATGAGGCAATGGAAATATTGAAAGGTCTACATGGGAGAAATGAGTATGGAGAAAAACAAGAAAGAAGTTGGCTTTAATGATCAAGGTGCATGAATCCTGCCTCCTAAGATGTTAAGGAGATGTTCAGAGATAGAGTGCAAAACTGGGTAGCTCCCATCCTGCTAAATACTTGTTGCTTGTCAGGGAAATAACGCAGATCAGCACAGAACTTGGATCTTGACTGCTACCTGGGGTGTGTTGGGCATGGAGAGGTCACAGTCTGAGTCAGGTCCTCAGTGTTGCTCAGACTTCACCTGCACTATCCAGCTATCAAACATAAGTAATTTTAAACACAACTATTTTCACTCCAAAAGTCAGTCTTCACTCCAGTGTTACCTTACTAGAAGTACCTATGTTAAATATAAGGGGGCAGAGAACATTCAACTAGTGAAATATATTGATTTTTTTTTACCCTGGTACTTTCTAATCATACCGATGAATTTGGTTCCCCCCAAAATAGTTTGCAGGTTTTCTGTTTCCACTGAGATTGTTCCCACCCATCTTGACTAACTTATTTTAACAAGGTAAGAGAAAACGCAATTTCCCTTAATATTGGCATTATCTTCTCCCCTGCTATTGAAGTATTTTGCCTAGCTTTCCTCATGATAGAAATGAGTAAAACAGGCAAAACAACAAAAAATAAACTAAGGTAAATACATGAAGCAGGAATCACTGTTCCAGATCTACAACAGAGTGAAAGATGTGGTTCATTACTAGGCAAAGTAATTTCAAAATAATTTTTTACCTTTAGAAGAAAATACTAATCGGAGTATTCCTTGCTGCTCTTTTCTATAAGGCAGCATAGCTCTGGTGCTGTACAGAAGGCTTTGACTGTACTGAGCTAGTTTTATGGCTGGGGAAGGGTGGGTATAGTGGAATGGAGGCCAGAGGTGGTTGATCCTTCTTAAAACTTTTGGCTGTGTAGAGAGTTCTTCAAATGTAGTGTGGTCATAGTGGCAGAATATACAGAAGAGAATTAAAATGTTTAGTTACTCATGTGTTTTCTTCCCTCTTCACTTCCAAGAAATCCAGATCATTCTTACTGACATCTCTGTTGTGTAGGACTAGGGAGAGTTGCTGAATCAGTGTAGTCCTCTGCTATTGCAAGCAACTGCTCTGCATAATCCCAGCCACAAATGTCTTGATACATGTGAAAAAGTAGACTTTTTGCCCTTTCTTCTTGGCTCCCACCAAAACATAGAACTGTACCTATGTTTTTTAGGTTTGGCCTCATTTGTAACCTTCTATCTTTTGGTAGCTGATAGTCTTGCCTCATTGATGTGAGTCTTCTCCTTTACAGTGCTTGCCATCAGAATGAGCCTTTTCTGCCTCATTGACTTTCCACCTCATCTCAAAACACAGAAAAAACGTACCTGTTGTCTGTCCCTTATCTCCTTTCCATACCTGCTGTTACTTATTTGCCTCTACAGGGTATTTTGAGATTTAGCATGGAGAGCATGCTATAGCCAAGTGAAGTCATGTTTTGCTACAGCTGCTGGAGTAGATCCTTCTTTGCCTGTAAAGAGCAAAGAGAAGCAAAGTATGCATTTTAGGTATTAAGTAGTCCAGTCATTTCAGGCATAACTCTTGTGCTAATTAAGATGCTAATATTAACAAATCTCATAAACCTGTTTCCTGTGGCTGTAATAGATGTGCTTGCTTACATCCCACATTTGGATTGTGTTGTAGTGACTTTGACTACTTTGAAATAAAGGTAGACAACTTATTTGAATTCAGTTACTACAGTGGGACTTGCAGGCAGTACGGAGAAACTCTGGTGATGACAAGCCTTGAGATGGAGCTGTGTACCTGTCCTAACCTGTGAGAGTCAAAGGCAAGATACTCAGATGATGTCTAGGCACAAACCACAAATGCAGGAATAGTTCCTGAACTGTTTACCCAGACCCTAGCTTCAGTTTAGAGTGCTGATGGGAGTGTTTTGTGTGACCTGAGAGAATTTGTGTGAATTTCTGGGGCAGACAGAATTCTCTCATATGTAATTTTCCCCTTCTTGATGCTCCTTCACCATTGCCACAACTACCTCACTGCTTAACTGCCTCCAGCTGAATTGGGTGACTTAAGCTGAGGAAAATATAATCATCATGCTACCTCAAATTGATATTTGACAAGGAAGAGGACTGAAAAAGACCCATAGCGCTGCTTATAAATGTCTGAAAGAAACAGGCAGCCACCTTGAAAAGAGATTTGACTTCTTGCCAGAGAAAGAAACCAGGACAAGCTGCATCCACTCACGTGAACATCGCTCAGCCATGGTTAGTTGTGTGATAGCTTTGTGATATAACACTTCAGTAGCCCATGGCCTGTCCTGTTCAGAGCTTTAACTGTCAAAGGATGGGATTTTTGTTTTGCTTTTATGGTTGGTGGTTATTTAAATACAGGGAGTTCTGCTTCAGAAAGAATGCTAGTCATGCCAGAAACTATTGGAAATGGAGAGAATCCTTAGTGGTGCTGCATTTTTCTGCTCTCCTTAAAACAAAGCCCTTTCATCTCTAGATGAAGCAACTAGCACAATAGTTCGTTGTGATTGATATCACTCAATCATCAAACAATCCACTCAGCTTCTGCAAAGAACATTAGTTCAGCAGCACTGGCAGAGCATTGATGGAAGTTAATTTTAATGGTAATTTGGAGCCTGGCTTATTTCTCTTTTAAAAGGCTTTTATACATGAAATAAATTTTTATTGCTAATTCATTTCATAATCATCTGGTGTGGGTTCATGCTAAATAGTGCAGTTCACACTTAACTTCCTTTTCTGGAATAGGGAGAAGCTATTGCCCCCCTCCTAAATAATCACAGCTTGTGATTGTTTGGAGTTCAGAGGTGAACTGCAGGGCTAAGGAACCAAAGGTTAAACCAATGAAAGGGACATTTGTTTTTAATCCTGAAAACTTGCAACAAGCTGCACTTCCTCTGATCAGGTAATTCAGACACAGGAGACTGAGTCTGCCTGCCAAGACACTACCGAGTCTCTGGCAGGGCAGCATTCAGACTTTACCTGTTGCTTTCCTTCTGAATGATGGGAGCAGCATAGCC
Organism: Grus americana; assembly: GCF_028858705.1. Taxonomy (NCBI): domain Eukaryota; kingdom Metazoa; phylum Chordata; class Aves; order Gruiformes; family Gruidae; genus Grus; species Grus americana. Next base: position 64,912,929 of record NC_072852.1, read on the forward strand.
CTAACCCTAATGAAAGAAACTCTCAAAACCATTCATCATGCCTCTTTTATGTGATGTGGCAGAGCAGTACAGCTCATGTGTGAATATCTCATCTCCCTGCCTAGGACTATCTGACTACATCCTTGATGCAGCACAGCTGTCTTGCTGGAATCTCACCATTCTCACATGGTTATCCCTGTCCTTTCTAACAGTAGGCTGAGGATCCATCATCAGGCATCAACATTCTTCAGATTGAGATAAGTAACAGACTATATCTAGCATAGCTTCAAAAAAAAAAAAATCTCCTAGTAAGAATATCTGTGGTGACAGGAGTCTACTCCTCTCCTTTTACAAGTGAGACTGGCATCCTCCAGCTGTTGTGCACAAAGGCCACATAGCATTACTCAAATTGACTTTACGGGATTAGGAGTAATAGTTGAGAGGAAATTGTGCTCGGTTTGATAGCCAGGGCAGGATATTTGGGTCTCTGGTTCTGCAGTGTCAGCAATGTGAAGTTGAAGAGCTGTCTAGTGCTGAAATGCTTCAGGTGCTATGCTACTGCCATCGGTCACATGCAATCATTTGCAGTAATGCCCCTTACTGATTCTGTACTTCGTGGCATGGAATCAGGGCTATGGAATGATCAAAACCTCAGACTTAATTTAGCCTAATCAGACAAAAGGCATCTGATGTCAGATTTAAGATTAAATCAGAGGAGCATGTTGGGGCTCAAAGAAGGCTGCAGAGGCAATCTGCAGTTTACATGACCATATACTACTTCCCCATGGGACCTTAAAAGTCTAAATATTTTTACTTCCTCTTGGGGTACAGGATGCTGAGTCTTCTATATAACTAGACTATTCATATTATACCAGGGCAGAAAACAGTTTGAAATAATAAAATTACAGGCTTGTCCTCAAAGAACAACTCTTGTGGGTAGGTCAGGCATATAGTTGAGCATAATGAAGCTGTGTGGGTAGATGAGATGAATGGTTGAGCATAATGAGACCATTGCACCTGGTTATGTCTTTTCTTGGACCTTGAGTATTAATATTTTATGCAGCTATTTTCTTTCACAGATTTTTAAGTGCTTCTCCCTACCCCAGTACAAAATCAGCTTATTAGATGTGGTATTGGAAACATTCAGAAGTACTAGAAATTTTTATGAAATAGTAAAGGAATTGGGTCTAGGACCATTTTAATTTCATGATTGCACAGTGCCTGGCCTCACAGGGTCCTGCCTGCTCCAAGACTGAGGCTCCTAGGCATTGCCATGGCACTACTGAAATACAGTAAATGGCACCAAGCCTGTAGGAAATCCAAATAGAAAACAAAGGTATTTTCTCTTGCTCCATCCTTTCGATGATGGCTGAAGTGTTCTTAAATATTATAGTCTATATGACATGGAGTGCCGCATATTCTTCTTTAAAGTAACTTATTGACATGTAATTTTATAGCCAAATCTCTTCCATAGCTGAACGGCTGTGGAGGAATGGGTGAATACTGTTATTTCTCACCCTTTAAAGTAACTTGGTTCTTTTCCTACAGGAAAGATGTTTCCTGGAAGGTAGGAAATACTACCTAGAAATTTCTGTTTTCTACCTGCTGAGGGATTCTCTACTTCTGGGCAACTTGCTCACACATTTTGGAAAGATAATTATTAAACCTCTGGGATTCTGTATTGCTGAGGTATTTTTCTTTAATGTAATCCATTATGAAGTGCTGATATCTGGCCTCACCCCTGTGCATGACCTTGGCAAAGGCTTCTCATTTGTGTGGATGAAGTCACATTCACGCAAGTTCAAGCTGTTCACTTTCCGGCATCCCGAAACTGTATCCCTGTACTGAGAATGGTGATCCCTGTATCCTGCAGCTGTTGTAGATACCTTTAGACAAGTTGTTTAATCCTTAAGGTGTAAAATCCACCACACCTGCAAATGAGTTATACAAAGATGTAGGATGATGTTATCAATTTCATAAATTGTGGTATTTTGTCTTTGATTCCTCTCCCCTTTTCTTTTAGAGCTCTCTGCTGCTAGCCGCTTCTTGCCTGTTGCATAGTTGTGTAGCTAGAACTGTAAGTGCTGTAACCCATCCTGTTAAACATGTAAGCTTTGGTGCTCTTTACTCTAGGCGTGATCATGCTTATCGTTTGCCAGAGGAGGCCATGTTAGTGCCTGTTTCTTTAGCTGATTCCAGCAATGAAGAAACAAGTCTACTGTATGACAGTTTGGGGCATTGACTGTTCTGCCAGTGAGTCTGGCACTTGTCTCCTCTTACTGCATTTCTACTGCAGTGTAGGACTAGCTTTTTGCTTCTCCTTCCTAAGCCTCCTTATCCTGGGAGTGCTTCCCTGAATCTCAGCCATGTACCTGCCATCTTACTCTCTTGTTCCCTTTGAGTTAGGCTGTACTTAGAAATATTTTGTGATTTGAATGTAGTTTGCCCACTGAGCATGTACTGCAGTCTATTCCTAGTGGTGCGTTTGGCTCTTACCCTGGTGGGTGGAATCTCTGGGCAAGATCAGCTTGCAGCTATATCTCTTTACTATGATTTTTGTCACAATTGTTGTAATTAAACCTGATATTGCAGAACCCTAGGGGATAAGAATAAAGCTAATGGCATATTTTCTTAAAGGTTTGGATGTTTTCCAAAGAATGTGTTTTCCATTAAGTTGACATGTTCTCTTCGTACCCTTCATCAGAGTGGCTGATGGTCCAGTGGAGGCATGTTAAGAATCATCCTGGATCTTCTTCACCTGATCCTGCAGTCAGTGAACTGAAGCCTTATTCTTCTGGAGTCTGAGAGGCTGAACACAGTGCCTGACAAAAAAAGAGGAAAGAAAATTAGGAGGGTAGGTTAGCATCTGCCCAGTCCTTCTCCTAAGCTGTGTTGTAATTTAGTGTAGGAAGAATTCCATACTGTAATAAGATGTTGGTCCCTAACTTGGGATGAGCAGTAATTGCTTGCTATTTATGTTTTTATTGCCTTAATTTTTAATTGGGATGTTTGGAGAGGGAGAACAGAGATCTGCTGTCTCTTAAATAATTTATAGTTAATAAAATGATGGACTAAGGTCTGCATTTAGATGTATTGCAAAGGGGATTGATTGTAGCGTCCACAAATTAGTGTCCACAAGGTAGTGTACAAAGGTAGGAAACAGAAGGCCTGTATTTTTGGGGGGATAGTATGTAACTTAATGCTGGGCAGCAATACTGTCTTTATTAAATGCTTTGAGGTATTAAGAAATATACTGTGCAATGTATTGTTAAAGTAGTAATTAGAATAGAAAGTAAAGCATTAATAGAATGCAACAATCTATAACAACACTTGGATTTAGAATTAATTGCACAGTTAAAAATAGCAGTCCAGAAGTACATAGGATCCTGAATCAGAGTTAATAATTTCTAAAATAAAATATTACAGTTTAAGACTTATCTTTACATATTGAACAAAAGGAACAAGTGGATGGGGGAGGGAAGTTACAAAACAGAGAAACAGCAAAAGTCTTCCAGGGCACAGATTCTGTTCACTGTATTTGTACAGCATTCTGTCTCAAGAGCTCCTCTTCCCATTGGGTGTTATCAGATGCTACTGAGACGCAGCTCAGACTAGGAGTAAAAATTAAAAGAAAATAAATCCTGAGCTGACAGTGTCTGAATAAATGCCTGTTTCCATAGCCCCTTCCCTCCAAATGTGAAGCAATGGTCAAAACTGGTGAAATTCCAATGCACAGTTAAAGGGCTATTCTGTACCTTGCAAATGGTGCTAGGAAGTGCTTTCTTCTCTGGTTGTGTGTATGGTGATGGGTCTTTTGGGATATGGTTGATCCCCTCCCCTGTCAGAATGAGGATCATAAAGCAGGTTCTTGAATTGTAAAGGGCTGAATAACACTTAGAGCTCTAAGCCCCAGTGGGATTCTGCTGGTCTTCCAGGCATAGGGGTGGTGGGACAAGATAGATAGAGATGCATGTCTTTAGAGGTGTGATGCTTACCTTTTAGATAATGCTTGTTGCTGCTGTCACTAGATTTATATTAATTAATGGCTCTATATGCATTTTGAGGCATCTCTTTAAAGCTACGAATACTTCTTGACAGGCAGCAGAAATATTTAGTCCAGCTTGCCCTGGCCAGAACATCTTACATTACAGTGAGTGGGAGATTTTTCATACTGTGACCCTCTAATTTGATTTGACATTTCAGACAGGAAGATGCAAGAAGTAGTAGATTACTCTTACCAAATGAGAAGAGGATGTTACAGGCAAGGGAACATCATGCCACAACACCCTCCCAAAGCAACATCTGCCTCTCCTGGCAAAAAAACAAACCCAAACCCAACAGCACCAGCAAAAGCCCAGTCTGCTCTCCAATCTGCACTGATCCAGCAGTAGGCATGTGTCTACTGGATGAGAAATTCTCATCCCACGATAGTCTTTCCACATTATATATGCACCAGCTCTGGGTCTAAGCTATGGTCACGTGGTTTTACAACAACCTGTAACTTTCTATGGCACATAAAGTAATAGATGCTGTCAGACCTACTTGAGTTTTCTCTATGCTGTTTTTCTGCACTGTTACCTGGGCAGCCTGCTAGGCTGGTTTCGGCCTTTATTTCTGCATTAAATGGCCCATCTTATGTGCGTTTTAAATGAAAAGAAATACCATGAATCTTAGCTAACATGCTTGGAGACTAGATGCCTTTGGGATTTGGCTAGAGCAACTTAATTCCCAGTTGAAGACCATGCTGGGAGTAGGTCTTCTCACTACTAACTTCATGTAGCTGGTGGCTATTGGCATACCCTGGTCTTCCCAGTTTTGTATTGGGAATAAGCAAAGGGAAAGACAGGGCTGGAGATTAAGTTTGTCCTGTCTCAGTTTCTGGCCCACCTCTGCCCCCATACAAGGACATTTATCCTTTTGATATTTTCAGCCCTCCAAAACATGTTGCTCATTTGGTGTGGAATGTCTGCAGTGATGTTGAGATTCTAGCCCTAAGCACATTTGAGTGCATCCAGAACTTGATGCTAGCACCAAAAATGAATTACTGTAGCATTTGTGAAGAGGTACTCAATGTCTAAGCCTTCTGGACACAAGGGCATATGATGGTATTGCAAAACTCATCTCTGGATAAGTAAGGGCACAGTCCAGTCAATTGGAAAAATATTTTTTGATCACATCCACCAACCTTTCTTATTTCAAATACTTCAAGAATCATTTCATTCTGTAAGGGAGAAACCACTTATGATTTCAGGCAGCTGCGGAGAGATTAACAATATCTGTGGTTCATAGGTTTTAGAATGACCAAATTGTGCTTTAGCTCATCTTGGATTTCACAGTACAGTTGTCTGATCTTCTTAGCACCATCTTTACCTTCCCCCTTTCCCTCTAGTTGTGTCTTTCAGTTCAAGACTGACTAGTGAAGGACCACTTTTAAATATCTACACAACTTTTAATTTCTTAAGGCCCTTGTTTGATTCAAGCCCTCATGTATGATAGTAAGTCCACTTACAATAGTGCAGCAAATGGCTTTGCAAGGAAAGGTCAGTCAGCTGTGAAATCTTTTGTCCCTTGAATGCATACTCCTTTACAAAGGAAGATGAACTGTCCTCGTAATTCAGTGATAGCAACTCACCAGTTAATGAATAATTTGTACAAGGCTAATCCAGGGAATGACTTTACAAGGAAAGATCATGGTTAAACATGACCACTTTACTTTGGAGAGACATTATATGTACTATCTTCATAATTTAGTGGTCTTTACTTGCAAGTAAACAGTCCTGGGTTTATTTCAAGGTAGTTTTAGTAGCTTTTGTCCATCAGGCTGTGTGATCTGAGTAGAGATTTAGTTGGTAGAGTTTACGGGGCAAGAGACATTATGAATTTACAGTGGAAACTCTGCTCACTTCTTAGGGATGATCTTGTCTGTTAGCGCTACACTGGGCATACATTCAATAAGTGCAAGGTACCTTTGCTGGGAAACACTTTTTTGTGTATGAAGTGATGTCTTGAAAGTGCCTTTCTTCCAACCACACTACTCTAACACTTATTTGAAATAACCATAATGGGGACAGCATAAAAAAGGCTAGTGAATCTTAGGGACTACAGAAGATAAGGATTTACTTAAGAAAGTGGTCTTTCCACCAAAGAGAGAATATGTCCAAAGTCTTCTGTATGCATAGTTTTAAAGTCTCAATAGAGTCCTTGATGGATAGTCTGTCTTGCTAGCAAAGGAGGTTATAAGCTCAGTGCATGGCAGATTGAGAGAACAGTTTATGGGCATACCAGGGTGTACCCTTTCTGGTCTTTCCATGCTGTAGTCTTCCCATGGTGGGGGGGGGGGGGGGGGAGTGGAAACCAGCCTTGCTGAAAAGCTGATGCTGGATTTCTTCTTCACTTATTTCTTTGATAGACTAGTTGCCTGCTGGTAGGTGGGGTTTTTTTTGGAACTGCAACCCTTTTGAATCCTGTGTTTTCTCATAGTTACCTTTTGTTTAAAATGTGCAAACAAGGATCCATGCTAGTGATGTTGTAGTTCCTGAAATTCAAGGCAAGGCAATTCACCCCTTACATGTAACCATGTGAGTTAGGAAACCACGTCTTAATTTCAGCATATAAGCAAAATGCTTTTTGACTATGTGCCAATCCTTGAGGGGGAAAAATATAATTTTTCTTCTAAAAATTGGTCTCCTTAATTTGATTCCTGTGAATCCCTAATATGCAATCCCTGCCAAGAACTTTATCCTCTTTCTCCTTTTTCCTCACCATAATTTATGTTCAATTGAAAGTTGTGAAAATATCTTCCCCCTTGACCCCCCCCCAACTCAAGCTCACTTGAGAGACAAAACCTACATGAAAATAGTGTCATATAGATAGGCTGCAATGCCCACAAGTTCTTTCATTTAAGTGATGTTCTTAAGAGCTGTAAGTGCTGAATGAGGTTGAGCCTGTAAATGGGACCTTCTGGGAGATTAGTCTGTGTTAGGTCTCAGCTTAAGTTCCCTAATGTGGGATGCAAAGTATCTGAATGATTCTGTCATGTTGTGATTTTTGCTGTTTAAACATGAGGTTGAAGTGCTACAAGAACTTGAATTGCTACAAGGAAGCTAAGTGCTTTCTCCAGCTCCGCAGTTTAGAGCTAACTGTAAACTAACAGTATGGAGACACAGAAAAAGCCTTATGTTCCATTCACTTGAAGTAAAGAGGAGTAAACGTGTATAGAAAGGCACATTTATGTTGTAAAGCAGCATATAAAATACCTTTCCAAGGTACAGAGATAGGCATCCTTAGACTTCACCGCCTGTGATCACAGATCCTCATCAGAATTAGTGATATCAGTGTACACATCCTTATTTTCTTCTTGGCAATCTGGGGCTCTGCTTCCCAGACATCTTTGAAATGGGTTTCAAAGCTGGTTCAATAAATATGAAGTTTCATGGGAGTATCTTACTATGAGAATCAGAAGATATACATTCATATAGAAGAAACCTGTCCGCAGCATAGCCTTTTTTCTTTGGCTTGACAGCAGTGCTGAGATAGTGCTTTGTTCCATGAGCTATTGGGTCATCAGTGAGTTTTTACTGGTAATTGCTGTCTCAGTGACTTTTTATTGATCATTTAATTTCTGCCTCCAAACAAGTAGGAGCAAATATTTTTCAGCCCTTTTAACCTCCTTAACTTTTCATTTGTGTTCTGCTTCCCTCTCCCCTGTGGCCAGCCCAATGCAAATAGGTGGACAAAAAGATTAATAGAAGCAAGGAGATGCCTTCCTCCTCAAGTGCCCTGTGGCTTGGAGACTGTTATTAATAGCTGAAGTAAAAATGTGTTTCATAACCATCCTCTTGCTCCAGCTTCCTTGCCAGCCCCCTTCCCTTGGTCCCTGGAGAGAAAGTGTGAGCTCATCACTTTCCAATGCAAATTCAGCTTTTGGTCTCATACTTGGAATCTTTTCTTATCATGGGTGGAATATTTATTTTCTGCCAGCTGGTTGCTTCAAGCAAGCTGCTATTTGCTGGGATATCCATAGAGCAAGTGGGGAACAGGCCTAGCAAAAGCTGTTCAGGCACTTTTTCCTCTACTCTGAAAATGTTGCTCTCTGCTCAGTGCATGCACAAATGTCTGCACCTTTATCTTTACCCACACAGTGGTTCAAAAGAAAATTTAGATATTTCAGTATGGAAACAGTAATGAAATTGAAATGTAGGTGTTTCAGTCTGAAATATTTGGAAGTCCTTGTGTGCAATCTGGTCACCATACAGCTCATGCATGACAAAGCTGTTGTGTGTGTCCGGAGATCCATAAGCTTCATGGATTGCTTCCATTTCACGTGCACTTTGTATCTGATGTTTTTTCTTCATATTTCTGGAGATTTAATAGATCATAACTGAAAGTGAGCTGGCAGGTTTTCAGATGATCTGGGAGAATGGGAATGGCATACTCTCATCTATTACCCCATTTCTGTATGAATAGTACAGTATAGCGCAGTATGTTGGATCCTTTCAACCATCTCCATCCCACTATGTTTTCACTGGGTTTTTCTACAAGACTTACCTGCTGAGCATTGTTTAACAAGTTTTACTAAGCTAGAGACTCTGAGAGTGCCTTTATTTGTAAATGTCCTGGTTTTGGCAGGGAATAGAGTTAACTTTCTTCTTAGCAGCTGATATAATGCTATATTTTGGTTTTAGGATGAGAATAATGTTGATAACATAATATTTCAGCTGTTGCCAAGCAGTCAAGGACTCTTCAGCTTCTTATACTGGTCTGCCAATGAGAAGGGAGGGGGCACCCAAGAAGTTGGGAGGGGACACAGCCAGAGGACCGCTGACCCAAACTGGCCAAAGGGATATTCCATACCATATGGCATCATGCTCAGTATATAACTGGGGGTTGGCCGGGAGATGGCACAACTCAGGAACCAGCTGAGCATTGGCTTCGGGTGGTGAGAAATTGTGCTGTGCATCACTTGTTTTGTATATTCTATTATCATTATTATTAATCTTCCTTTTCTGTCCTATTAAACTGTCTTTATGTCAACCCATGAGTTTTACTGGTGGTTTTTTCCTTTTCAATTCTCTCTCCCATCTCACTGGGTCAAGGGGGAGTGAGCAAACATCTGTGTGGTTTTAGCTGCCTGCCAGGTTAAACCATGATGATCCTTTAAAGGTAGCCAACTGGCCAACCCCCCAGGTATATACTGAGCATGATGCCATATGGTATGGGATATCCCTGTGGCCAGTTTGGGTCACCTGTCCTGGCTGTGTCCCCTCCCAGCTTCTTGGGTGCCCCCTGCCTTCTCATTGGCAGGCCAGTATAAGAGGCTGAAGAGTCCTTGACTGCTCGATAACACACCAATATTTTAGTTGTTCCCAACATTACTCATCCTAAATACAAATCACAGCACTATACCAGCTACTAGGAAGAAAATTAACTCTATCCCAGCTGAAACCAGGACAGGAAATCAAGTGAGATGAACTGTAAAAGAAAAATAGGAGGAAAAAGAGCAGGAATGTTCTGCTTGTCACTCTGAAAAAAAAACTTTGCTCACTTTCCTAATGAAAATCTTTAAGCTGTACATTCTGTTAATGTATTTGCTGGGTATGTGCCATTTCTGGGACAAGTATTATTTTATGAATGTCTCATCCTTTCAGTGGCTGCCAACTTGGTGAATACAAGCAAGCTTTTCCTTCAGGTAAAACAGAGGATGCTGTTATCTTCTTGAGTATGTTTCACTGAAGTTCTGTGTTCATTACATTTTCTGGTGGTCAGTAAAGACATCTACATGTAAAAAGCAAATTTAGGTGATATTGTCGAGTTCCGGCTATTGATATATCCTTTTGCTACTGGCATTCTGGCAGCCTTTCTGCATTTTTACCCAGCAGGGAAGATATAGGTGCCTAATGTGCTTGTAAGTACATTTATAGTAAGTACAGTTAGCAAATTGTTATTTATTTTCATGCAGAAAATTGACTCTGAAGCAAAGAGCTTGCAAGGGAGTAGAACCACTTGTGAAACTTGATATAATATGGCTGATGGTTTCAGCTGGAAAAAACACTACAAATAATTAGGAAAAATGTCAATGTTTTAGAGTTTTCAAAATACAGTTTTAAGACTTTCAATTGAAATACATTTTTAAAATTATTTTTAAAGATGGCAAAATAAATTAGATGAGTTCAGTTTTGTGTATGCACAAAACTTGTCAGTTTATCTGAAATTCTGGCTTAACTTTTTTCCTGGTTGTGTCAGTGTTATCCTTCCTCAGTTTTTCAAGTTGGCCATTGAACCCAAAACACAGATTATTTGCCTGCCTGTGTTTTGTGAGCATGGCTGGTGTGAGCATATCAATGATGACCATAGCACATCTTCCACCACACTAGGAGGGAAGGAATTGCAGCTCTACAGAACTTGACTGCAGACCTCTGCTTCTTGCTGTGGTACTGTTGGTGCCATGGTGGCTGCTCCACATGCTTCTCCAGTCTTGGAGATTAACCATCTAGGTAGATAAGGCGGCTTTACTAGAGCTATGGTCACTCAGGGCTGAACTTCCTTTGGCAGTCCTTACTAGGATGATTTTAACTGCGGAGATGCGCACAGCATAGGTTTAGGTTTACATTTGTAAATAACGGTGGATTTGTAACAACATTAGATCCTAAGCACCACTTGTTTCACTTTGTGTGTGTTTTCAGGGAAGGGATGTTACTTCAGACTGGCTCTGCTCTTGTACCATCAGTTGAATTCCCATTAGCTCATCTTCCGATTTAGCTTTATTTGCGAAGAATTTAGTTGGCATGGTCTTAACAGCATATTGTGTTATGAACCAAAGCATGGTAACCAGACATGATTAGGAGGTCATTCTCAAAAGTGCACTCCTGATACACACTAAGTGTTACCATAGACGCATTCATTGTCTCTCCCAATATGTGACTCTTGGGTGGGCCTGTGAATGGGGAAGGGGACTGTTACATCCCTCTTACTTCTACATGAACCTGTAAATGGTGAGTAGAAGCTAACAGTGTACCTCCACCCACTTGTAAAGGTAGCAGCTAAGGGCTAGCAACTTAGTCTTAAACCCAAAAGACACAAACCTCAACCCATCAACGGAAGGGGAAACATCAGCCCAATTTCTTTGCAGCCCATAGTAAGCAACAACCATTAACAGAAGTTGTTCCACTTTATCTAGGACAAGTAGCAACAAGTTCTACTGGCAGACCAAGCTGAACCTCCATTCAGGATGATGCCAGAGCCAGCCAGGAACAAATATGATCTCCTATTCTATAAATTTGGCCCATGCTGCAGCTGAAAATCTATCTTGAGCTCCATTAATTAGAACATTGGCTTCTATTTATACATATAAACTAATGAATATTAATCAGACAAGTTGATTAAGGTGATGCTATTTGCATATTCTTCCTGGATTTTTAGACTTTTACCCTTAGGTATTCTAGTATTCAAGATATTCATGTGGTACCAAGGGAAATTTTGATTAGGTATTAGGGGAAAAATAATTCATAATGAAGGTGGTCAGATGTTGGAACAGATGCTCAAAGATGTTGTGCACCTCCATTCTTGGAGGTAGTTAAAACTTGATTGGACAAGGCCCTAAGCAATGTGAACTATCTTCAAATTTGATTTTAACTTTGAAGTTGTTCCTCCTTTAAGCAGGGGATTGGGCAGGCTGACAGCTAGAGGACCCTTCTAACATAAATGATTCTACTAGTAAAGCAGAAGAATAATGTTCCTACATTTTTGGCATTGAGATATTTATAGATGGGCACAAATATGTAACCAGTACTTTCATGGTTAGTATTGCTCCAGAGGTAATGAAATAATCCTGTTAAGTGTTGCAATACTTTCTAATGAAGTATCTGCCTTCATTAAGATGATAGCTACTCATCATGAGTTCATTAACTAGTCAGCATATCTGATTGCAATTCTGTCATAGCAGCTGGTTAAGGTAGAGCCTAATTTCTCATCCTACCATCCTCCACAGTTTAGTTTGACCAGCTAATGCATGCTGAAACTGCAACAACAACCTCGCCTACATTAAGGTACTTCCAGATTAGTTCTGATGATTCATATTAAATGATTTAAGAGACTGAGGGCAGCATATACTGCTGAGGGCAATAATTCTTATGTTGCACCAGCCTGAATGGCTAGCACTGCTGCATACAATGCTAGCACAATTTAACAATGAACTTTTCCAAGGGAGACAAGACTTTTAAGACAGAACATTAACAGATATATATGCTACATGCAATTGCTTTGTGTAACCTGATCCTTGGCCTAAGTATGATTATAGCCCCTGGAAATCTTACTGAGATGTTATGCTATGGAAAAACTATAAACTTTCTCTGCTCTGCAGCTTTTTCTGAAGATAATGTGAAACAATTAGAGGCTAAATAACCAATATACATCTTCTGTCAGCTTAGCATGGATATAGTCACCCAATGAGGGAACAGTATCCAAACCATGGTATTAAGGCAATCTCTTCTACAGAAAAGGTAGTTTCTCATAATGAATAGCAAATATATGTAGTGAGTGCACTTTGCAAGCCAGAGGCTAAGGTTCCTTTTACTAGAAATGTTTGTGTAGTAATTCTCAGAGTTGTAAAAATTACAGCTAGCATGAAGGGTGAATTTTGTGGAATAAATTGCATTCTGCAAACAGTTCATCTAGAGGTATCTACAACACAGAAGAGGGAAAAGCTGCCTAGAGGTAGCAAAGCCTCAGAACATCCATATCAGTCTTTTCAGGGAAGCTCATCATATCAAAAGCCTTGGCACGAAATGTAATAAAACAATACTAGCTGTACAGCAGATCCCTCTTAGAAATCAACATATGTACTGCGAGAGAAGAATGGGTACCACCTGTTTTCAGATCTCTGCATGTTATAGAAAGTAAGGTGATGTCAGTGCTAGCTTGTTGTGAAATCTGAAATAGCCAAGCCATAGTTCATCCAGAGCAAGTGAGCTGCTAGTGCCCTGCATCTGTCTGAGATTCCTGATTGCTCTTACCCAAGGATAGCTGGGAAGAGTCTTACAGTGGGAGAAATTCTTATGTATAGCTGTGAGCCTTCTAGCTACCAAAGGTGACTTGTTCACAGGCATTGGGCTAATCTGTACCTGGACCTTATGGATGGTTCCACAATTTGTGGCCCTGGAAGATGGGGTGTGGTGGTGGTGGGTAAATGTGAAATCTTTTAGCCCTCATTAGCAGGGAGTATAGTCAGATAATCTGTGTGACTTGTGTGTGTGCCATCTTGGGCCAGATCAGAAGTGACATTACTGACACTTCCCTAACTGCTCTCACAGATTACCAGTTTCATGAAAGACCATCTGAAGGACTGCTTTGTGTTACCAGGTGTCAGATGAGTTGGTCTGTATTATGCAGCAGACTAAACCATACGATCACAGTGGCAGTGTAAATTCCTGAAACTTGACAACCACCTTTGCAAAAATCAAGCTGACCTCACAGGGCAAATGTCTCTGGGTACTTCTGAGATCTAAATTGTAGGACTGATGTGATCAATACCCTGGGGGCATTTTGAATCTTCATTCTATTTCTTAAATTTACCATGAGTAAAGACTGCTTCATGGAGCAGTTGGAATGTGTTGAAATATTATGTTGAGGGGACGGAGGGAAATGCACTTGGTGGTGAAGACAAACACTGGCCCAAATGTTCTGAAAAAACAATGTGTGTTTACCCACTAGACAAATACAGTATGGATATCAGCAGTATGACCTTCCTTTTAATTGATCTCAACCCTGTTCTATCTAGAGTGGGAAAATGGTTCGTTCAGTTACCCCCTGCATCACCGAAGAGCCTGTGGCCTCTGCTGGGGTAGTATTTACAGCCCTAGTAATGCAGTGGGAGCTGAGTTTCACTAGCAGCTGAACTTAACATCAGGATATTGGGATAGTTTTGAAAATTGAATAGAAAAGAATTGCATAATGTTTTCAGGTGATATTCCTGTGATAGCACAGTTTAAGGATTTTCCTTGTAATGGAGAGAAGAGGAAATCATTATATAATAATATGGTGATAGCATGGAGCAATATTTAAAGGATATGGGAGGGGAACTGAGCAGGGAGGGAGATCAGTAAGAGGAGTGGCATGTTTGCTGTGTAATACTTATCTGCTGTGGATGAAGCTATTTCTAGTTTTCTTATCTCAATTTTACTTGGCATCTGAACTTTTCTGGAACAAGGGGTTGCCAACCACAGAGTTACAGCTGCCGAATCCCCTCTGAGCATCTGTGCTTATGTGAGGATGGTATGGCAGAGTTTTGCTCTGTGTGATTCTAGTTGCATCTTCCTGCTGATTCCTTTCCTAGCACTCTATTTGAAGATGCTAGCCACTTTTCTTCAGCATTTTCAGCAAATATTCCCTGTTCCTCTGATCACAGGGAAATATACTGCATCTGTTAGTGGAGCAGCTTTATGGTTGTTCCATGTTTCTTGTGGCCAGCTAGAACACTGGTTGTGGCAGCTGCATAGGTGAAAAAACCCACTTGCTGATTTGCTTTATAAATACCAGTTATTTGAGCAAAGTGCAGAGCTCAGCTGCAGTTGCATTTGGTCTTTCTAAGTTAGTGCTGAAGGCTGGAGATGCTCCGTAAATTGCAGTTACCCTACTGAGGGTATGAAAGGGAAAGTGTTTTTTCCTTATTTTCCTCCTTAGTCTTGCTTCCCCTCCTACCCCAAAGACTGGAGTGAGCATAGCTATTAATTCATCTGAAGGTAAGGGTTTCTTAGAGTTTTTTCTGAGAGGACTTTCTAGGAGAGCAGTAGTTCTGATCCTTGCTGCAGTCACTGCCTCTGCTTTCCCAGGGGCCTCCAGGAATTGGATGTTTTGAACCTAGTTCTCTTCTGTGTAGGACAAGTAGGGAAATATCATGAAGTATGAAATTGCCACAGCTATAGACTTATCCTTTTTCTAACTTTTACTGGCAGGTCCAGGCAAATGAAAGCCTTTTTCTAAATTTCAAAAGCTAATTTTCACCTCTGGCTAGATATATGCTGATGTTTATGTCAGCAGAGTCACTCTTCTACATCTGTGAGAGCAGGTTTAGACAAATAGCTTATGTTTAAATGCTAAGCAATCATAAACCTTGTCAGTTTGGGCCATGAAAAGTTTGAGGTTCCCAGTGAGGTCCTGCCTGCCTCTCCTATCAGTAGTGGTCATGCAGATAAAGATGGCTGCATGGTCTCTCCAGCAGTTGCTGCTGTTCTAGAGTCTGAAGTAATTGAAGTGCTGGAAGCTAACAGAAGACAGCTCTGAAATGCTCTGAACTACGTTCTCCTGAGTGTATTAAACTCAGTGTTCACAGGAGAGTTTAATAGCCTAAAGCCAAAAGGGCCCATTAGCTCATGCAGGCTGACCTCTAGTATATCATAGACCTTTACGCTTCACCCGTTTATCCCTTTATTGAGCCCAGTCACTTGGATTAGACTGAAGTATTTTGAGCCCTGTAACAAAAAATTAATTAGACGTACCCATTCTAGCAGTGAACCTACACTTAATGCTTCGGAGAACGATGAAAATCCAGGAGCAGCATCCTTGTCTGGCTGATCTTGGGAGGTATGTTTCCCCATGTAAGATGAGTAGTGGGGACAATTCCCAGGTACAAGTGAATTCCCTGTACTTTGCTGAGCCCTGTTGAGTGCACACAGTGACCAGCCTTGATATTTCAGAAACAAGTAGGGGAAAAAGGAGAATGTATCTCATCATGTACACTGAAGAGCACTTTACCTTCTGGTCCCTACAAACTCCTGGTTGGAATCATGATGTTTATTGACTAATAGCATGTTATTTAGAGGCAGGAACAGTGCTGAAATTTGTCGTGTGGCTGTAAAGGAGATAATCATGGAATTTGCAATTCAAATCTGCCTGTACTTCAGCTACCATTGAACCATTGCCACTGCAGTTGTACTTTTAGTTCTAGACAGTCTTTAAAGATGTACTTAAGTCTTGTTAAAGCCATGGGGATGTAACCGCGAGCCCAAAATTACGTATATAGCGAAGTGATGACCTGAATTCAGACCATAATCTCTCTTTCTGTTTTAGGTTTTTGTGATATAAGATAGCAAACAACTCACTGCCTTACTACTGACAGTATTTGCAGTAAGGATTAAAAGTATGATGGACCTTGCTAGAAATTAGCCTCTTTAGTGTAACAGGAGGTACTTTTTACTGATTAAGAAATTTTAGCAAATGGAACAGGATTTTTTTTCTTCCTCCCTTCTGTATGCTTTTATTTTGAATCTTGGCTCTGTGTCCTTGTCTGCTATTCTATATAAATCTTTTCTCTGGGTAGATATCTGATAACTTAAAGATTATTTTCAGACAAATAAGCATTTTCCATTTTCTTGCCATTGCTTCTGATCCATGAAAGCAGCTGAACAAAAGGGGACAGGAAAACCTTTAAGAAGGCAAAGTTGTGATTTGAGGCTTTTTTAAAGCTCTTTGCACACTAGCTGCCTTTTTTTAAATACTATTCTTGGTTTGAAACTTTAATTCTGGGCGTACATTTGGTGCCCAGATGGTGCAGACTCACACAGAAGCCCATCACGCTGTCAGGGCAGGCGGATACATATGTAAATATTTTGCCTTTTTCTCCTATAATATTTGGCTTTGTCTAATCTAATTGCTGTCAAAGGCAGAATGTGAGGAATGCTTAAGAGGAACAAACAATGAGGACCTCAAATGTTTGTATTGCACTAACTTTGGAAGATGCTAGTAGACTGCAATGTAACTAATAATTTTGTTTCATGGGTACTCTTATTCACGCTGTGAATTCATGGTGTATGATCTAAGTTCACACTGAGTAATATTTTACAACCTGAGGTAAAAATCTGTAGTTCTAGTGGCATAAAAGCGTATTTAACCCCTTGGAGCTGTTGATATAAGGCTAATGGCTCTACCTTCTCAGTTCAGACTGAGAGTAAGTGTTCTCTACCTGCCTCTTGGTGTACAGCACTCTTTCTTATTCATATAATTCATTGCTTCATTTAATTTATTCTATTGAGTGCCTGTCTTAATGTATTTTTAATACATAAAAGCATTTCCAGCATAACTGCCTCTCTGACCAGAGGTAGCTAGTAGCAAACAGTGTGGCCAACCACATTAAGGACGTCTAGTTATTAAAGGCCTGATCCAAAATACCACAATATTAATGGAAAAATTACTTTCATGAACTTTGAATCTGACTGCTTAGTGAAAAGCTCTAATAAAGTCAGTGTTAGTTAAGGATGCTGGTAACATGGATGTAGGAAACCTTACTGGTTTTCATCAGTGCAAGAATGGTTGCACTGTCATGGGTTTCTGATTAGATGTGAAATTTGGCTAGGCATCAGGCTATGCCAGACTCATTTCTTTAAGGACACTAACTATGCAGAGAGATGCCAGGAGATCAGGGCCTGGAGGTGTGATTATTGTAGAGGAAGGGAAGTGGCTGTAAAAGGAGAATGTAATAATGCGATCAGAAGACAAACAGAAGCAGCACATGGTGCTTTTTTTCCGTGGAATGTAGATGAAATTCTGACTACAGGGGGGAAAAATTGCCCACTTTAGCCATTTGTGTTGCCATCTGAGGCTCATTATTTAAGGGTGTCAGTAAATTCTGTTTCTGAGCCTGCTATGAAAGTGTCTGACTACCTTCAAGAGACGTACCATTGCCTGTCACGTATTCTTCTGCTTGTCTTGCTTCTTGGCTGTGGGGTGGAAGGGGATCAGGAAAATTATTCACTATCTATATATATTATTTTTCCTGTGCTGTTTTTTATTACTGAAGGAAAGATCAAAGATGTTTGCTTTCTGTACCTGCTGGAGTATGGGCATTGAGACACATTACTGCACAATAAGCTAAGACGTGAATTTAGTTTCTACACAGTAAATGCTGGTATACCCGCTGCTAGCTCGTGGTTCAGAGAAAAAAAAAATAAAAGAAGGGGTGATTTGCCATATATAGCTGATGGTGAAAGCAGACACTCTGGTAGCTACTGCAGGGCCTTTGGTGTATCGTAAGTTTGGATGTGAGCTTACCCTACAGGTAACTTGTGCCTTTCATGGGCCAAAGATAGCATTGGTTGTCACAGTGGACTGATGGCAGGGATTACCTTGCTCCTAGCCTCTGCTTTTGATTGTCAAGACCATTTGGTCTACAGCTGGGAGCATATGCTGCATTAATATAACAGCACTTTCTCTTTTGCATGTTGCCTTTCCCAGGAGCAATTGAGCGGTGCACGTACATCAAGTACCACTACTCCTCAGCGACCATTCCCAAGAACCTCACCTACAACATCACCAAGACAATCCGCCAGGATGAGTGGCATGCCTTGCGTAAGTGTTGCTGGCTTTCTTCTGTGTTCTGCTTGCTTGTGGACTAAGTGAGGTACTGACTGATAAATGAGAACACAGGCTTTGACTGACAACCTGCTCAGAGCCCTCTTCTCACATACAGTGTGTCTCTGTAGCAGACTGATCGATTTGTTCTTAGGACCTACATCTCTGTTTCTGCTGCTGACTAGAAATTCTGCTGAGGCATGAAAAAGTGGCAGTGGGGAAGAGGCATTTATATGCAGAGATTAATACTGAGTTAAATACAAAAATGAATAACAAAATCAATGCCCTATTTTTTAATTCAGTAGAACGCTTGGTATGTGAACGTATTCTCATGCAGTTCATGCTGTTGCTGAGTTTTCTGCTTCCAGCAGAATTCATTGCTGGCTTTTATTGTAGAATATGTCCTGTTGCCTGCAGCTCCTGAGTGAGTGTGGCATCACTCTCCTTTGAAGATCTAGAAAGAGAAATGCTGTGCTCTTTAAGGCACAGGGAAGAAGCTTAGCCCTTAGTGATAATTGTAGCCAGTGGTCACCAACTTGTAACATTTGCTGAAGCAATAAGATCTGACAGGGATGGAATTGCCTTGAGATGTATTGGCTGGCCTTAAAGCTTTTTTCCTTCTCATCTTGAAGATAGAAAAGGGTTTTCACTAATAAAATGGAAGAAGTAGGATTTCACAAGTAAGGATGCCACGGCAACTTCTCTTGTTACTGTGTAGTCATGGGGACTGATGAATGTCCTGAGCTCCTCTGTTTCAGTGGAAGCAGTTAACAGCTCCTTGAAGATGGCAGGGATTGAGGGATGCTGATTCTGATTGGAAACTTTGAAAGGTGGTAGTGAGCAGCTACTGTCCAGACTCTGTCAGTTTGAGAAATATGTAAGACCTCTAATGTGTGTTCCCAGAACTTTCAGTCCCTGTTTCACTCCTGCCTTATGTGGCCGTTGCTTTGGGAGGGTCCTTTTAAGCTCTGGGGAGGAGGAGATGTAATGATATAGTTGATTTCCTGCACTGATAAGGTCAGGCCTGGTTTGAGACTCCTTGGTTCTTGCAGGCCTGCTTGGTCAAATCTGGTAATGCATTAAGGAAGTTCTAGAGGGTCTTGCTGAACTCCTAATTTTTTTTTTTTTTTTTTTTTTTGGAAATGTGTCTGTGTATATACATATTTTTATTGTGATATGACAAAGAAAAGTAATATTGAACTCATGCCTCTCAGAAGGTTGTAAGAGGCTGGTCTTGAAAAATATTGTGCTGTGCTCATTTGTCCCTGAAATTGGATCATCAGGCAGTTTGGTTCCCTTCAGGTTTTCTGCTGTCATCTCTGTCATCTCTGCTGGTGTCAGTTTTATGTTAATGTTGTTCATATGTGGGCAGAAAGAAATGCACCCCTCCCTCAGACATCTTCTGTTAGGATTCATAGGGCAGTAGGAAGGGTCTTTGGTTTGTGCTTGCATTTGTGTATGTGTGCTTTTGCCACTCTTGTGAGCAACAATGACTTCTGCAACCATCCATTGGGAATCTCACTATTTAATGGAGGAATTATTGTCTTAAGTTCATCTTTATCTTGGTAATGGCTCAAGTAAAAGCTATTCTGAAGTTGTATTTGTATTTTTTTTCTGTCTTCCTAACTTAAATATCATTACTAATATACCTGGCCGTGTAAGGCACTTGACATGCACATCCTTTGGTGAGATCAGCAAGTTCCTGAGCCTGGTATGTTGGCAGCTGACAGGAGCCTCTAGTAGGGCATTCAGCAGTCTCCAAAGTGGCAGTCTAGACGCTATGCTTACACATTTACATATCTGATTTGGACCAAGGCACTTTCAGGGTGAGGCTGCTTGTTCCCTCCTTGGGGAGGGTACACCGAGTGTGTGGGTGTGCATGCATATTTCTGACCCAGATTTTCTTGCTAGTTCATGAGTCAGATAAGTGTAGGTAGATGTAAATAGAACTGAAGTTTGAATCTATCTAAAGACAGGGAAGGAAAGAAATAATTTGCTGAAGCACTCTCTTCTCCAGAGCAGTTAGGTGCAATGGTGAGTGCTTGATATATAGGGTTAGCCACTGGAGGATCTGGAGGTCACTGCATTTAAGAATGAACTGAACCTATATGATTATTTCCTGTGTAGGAACAGCGACTTTGCTGTTTATCTCTAAAACATGTGTTTTAAAAGAGAAGGGCAATACCAATCTTGTCAAATTGTGTTTCGGTTGAGGGGGATGTTCTTCCTTTGCAGTGGAGGAGACATAAAGTGAGGTAAGACTCTAAGTCCCTTCAGAAAGTTCCTGTAATTTTAGTCCCTGCCACAGCAGCCAACCGGGTTCTGTACCTCTGGACTAGCTTCATCCAGGGCACAGCTACTTCAGCTCACCACTGCTCATCCTGTGGTAGAATAGTGTTTCCAAGTCAACCTGGCCATTATTTTCCTCTGAACAATTTCCTATTCAGAATTTCCCTTTTGCTGAGTGTTGTGACAAACAGCAAAAGAAGCAGGGCCCAGGCCTGTTGTTCTTCCTGCTCTTGCCATGGGTAATTTTTCAGATCTGTTGCATGGGATGGAAAAAAAATTATCTCCTGATGAAACACTGGGGCAAAATGGCATCCTGGAGAATTTCAGAGGAAGGTGAAACCAGAGTGTCCAGTCACAGTACTAAAGAAAAAAGCCTCTTCCAAACTGAAGCCACTGAAGTCCTTTGCCATATTTGTATTTCAGTAGTGGTTATTTTCCTCCCCTGGTGCATGGGCAGCAAACCGTTGTGCCTGGGAAGGAAATCTGTTGCTTTGCCTGTTTACTGGGTGGGGGATCAGAGGAGAGAGGACTCTAGCCATGCCCAGGAGACTGCTTTTTTCAGACTGGTGTGAGGGATTGATGCTTCAGCAGTTTCTCTTAAATTGCAGGAGTGGGTGAGGGGCAATTAATTTGAGGCTGAGGACCCCATGGCACCAGTCAGCACAGAAAGCAGATATTCCTCTACCTGTGCTGTCAGCTATGCTACAAGAACCCAGGGGAGCAGCTGGACCTGGAGGAATGTTTGGAGCTGACTTTATAATTTTTGATTTTATCTTTTTCCATTCTGTTTGACATTTTCAAGATGGAACCTTTGCTCCAAATTGATTGCCTATGGCAGTATGAGCTGGGGAAATAGGACTTCACTTCCTGCAATCACTTCCTCTCAACTATCTCTGGTTAAACAGGGATGGAGGGAAGGATGATTGTAGTATTGCCAGCTCTCACCTGTCAGGAGATAAATGTTCATCTAAATAGACAAAACGAGTGTCTATATGAGCTGGGAGGGGAAGGGAGAAGGGAAAGAAAGCTGCGGCCGACAACTTTGAGCGTGAGTAACTGTCTCTTTATGGAAAATGCCAGTGTAATGATACGATTGAGTCACTATTAGGCATTTATCCTGTCACATTTTGGCTCCAGTCTTGTGCACAATAACTTGATCCATAGTTCTGGCTTCTGAAAAACTCCAGCAGCATCACTGATGCTTTTAGAAATGGAGGTAAATATTATTAGAACAAAAATCCAAGAAAATCTGAACAGTTCTATATTTATTTGCATATTCAGTTCCATGTGTTTTGTGCTGTTCTTGTAGGTTCACTTTCAGTATGCTACAGATTTCTGTTCACAAAACATGGGGAAAGTGATCAGGGGTTTGAGCTGTAGAATATGGTACAGATATTGGGAGGGGTGAGAGACCTTTTCAGGTGATGGAATAAGAACTTTAACTGGATGCTTGAACTTTAAGAAAGTTAACCATGAAAAGGAGGCTATGTTGATAATTTTTTTCCTCTTGTCCCAAAAACTTCAGGAAACCATTATCTGGTATATTATGGCAAAGAAGGTGAAAGGCTGTGTTTGCTTTGAAAATGGTAGTACCACCAAGGTAATGAGGGCATATGCTATGTTCAGTTTGGCATCTTCCAGGAACCAACAGTACTGTTCTCTAAAGCCACTGTGAGGGGTAAGGCACTCAGAGCCCAGGGAGTATTTAGTCTACTGGCTTACTCCTTGGAGCAAAACAAACACCTTGTTGGGTTGATGCTGTTTTGTACCATCAGAAGGACTGTAGAAACATAATTTTTCTTTTTCTTTTTTTTTTCTTTCTCCAATAGGCTATAGACAACCCAGGCTCTAAATTGATCTTCTGCTGCAGTCTTTAAGAAAAAATTGTTTTGTGAAAAAGGGTAACTATAGCATAGACAATAGATGCAGAGAGGAATTTCTAAGTAAGTTTAAGCTAGCTAAGTATGTTTCATTGTCTGGCTGGGAGAATTAGAATTAGAAACTTATTTTGAGAGCCAAGTAGTGCAGAAAAGGGAGGAAGATACAGATAAGAGGAGAGGGATTGTCTTCATACTTTCTTGGAGCCAGCTTAGCATGATGATATTTTATTTTTGTCTCTAGCTTCTTTTGTTTAGACCTTATGCTTTCTCACTCATTTTTACCTTTGAACATACTTGTATTTGCTGTGGGATGACTTTGTGCATCTGTTCCTTGAACGATTTCAACAAGAACTGTGTAGGTACTACAGGACTGTGAGGTAGCCTGCTGTGGGCTCAGACCTACCTGGAGCCTTACAGGGCTGATGTTTGTGGGTTACTCTGCAGTCTTCCTCACTGTGGTCTTAGCAAGGGAAGGGTAAAAGGGGGCTTTTCTAGGGCCACCTTCTCTCCAAGGCAGGTGAAAAAAGTATTGTGGCTTTAAAGATCTGCAAACAAAGTTGCTGATGTGTGTTCTTGAAGAGTGAGATTTTTTTTTTTCCTCTCAGACAACAAGTCAAACTTCTGTCTCTTCCCTTTCTCCTGCCTTGGTAGCTGAAATGGGACAAATGCTGCATGGCACTCAAAGCCTTTGTATGGCAGAACTCCCAGTGGCTTGCACTATACTACATGAAAGTCTCCAGATCAGAAGAGATGAAAAATTCTTCCTCCTCTCTAAAAGCTTTTATTTTGCTAACTCACAGAGCCTATCATGCGAGGTAGATAGCTGGGACTTTAAGTCTGTTATTTTTTTCTTCATCCCTATATATCATAAACCTGAAGTTGTACTTGAATTAAACATGGCCCCAGTGAGAGAATTTCTGTTTGTCTGCTCTTCTCCAGCTTGCCACCTAGGTCTGTCTTCCACAGCAGCTATGTTTTGCGTCCAGGAACATGGGGAGTGCTGCATCTGGCAGAAAGTGGCTGGAATTGCTATGGAAACTGATATCTCCCTGCACAGCTTAGAAATTGTGTCATTATACTGCTTTAGAGAGAACCAGTTCACACACAGGTAGCTAGTGCTTCCTGAGAAATGTTTAGAATTTCCTGGGTTTTTTGGAAATGCTTCTTTACAGGCACTATGGAATCTCCTTTGCCTGTCTCCTACTGCCCCCGCTTCTACTGTGGGACCACAGGATATGGGCTCTGAATTTAGAGCATTGGCATGGGGAGCTGCATTGTCAGGAGAAGAGAAACCATAATGCCTTGTGTTAATTGGAATGATAACGTTTGTCTATGCTGTTGAAAACTGCAATAATCCTGTGTTTGTGGTGGTCTGAAAGCAATTTGCATAAAAAATGAATTGTAAAGACAAAAGTAATAGTCTGGCACATTCTGAGAGGAGCAAGTATTGGAGGAAATGAAGGATTTCTACAGGATGTAGAGAGTGGTAATATTTTAATTCATAGAGCATCTACGCTGAAAGCTTGAATGGATTTTATCAGCCTTAATGGTCTGAACTGAGCAGGAGATTAAGGCTTCCTTGCCTACGAAGCACTCAAATACTTCCTTATAACCAGTAAAACCTACCTGGGGGGACTGGAAAAATGTCCTTTTGTGGAGGTCATTTACAGTACCAATGGCAGGTAACAATTAGCACTTTGGAAAAGACTGTAATGTCTGTACTTCTAATTTCTACAGGCTTCCCAAGCCTTTTCACTCCATGGAACAAGATGTTGAGATTTGCACAGAAGCTCAGCTGATAGCTTGACAATGCATTAGTAACACCAGTAGGCTCATGGGCTTGACCCTGTCTGCTTTTATAAGCAGCGATAAATATTTCATTGTTGTATCTATATTAAGTGCTGACCCGAGAGAATTTTTGCCTTTTTTTTTTTCCTGGGTACTAGTGAAAGCAGTGTTTGAAATAAATAGGCAGCATCCCACTTTTCTTGCTCCTTTCTTCCATTCTCTCTCCCATACTCCCCATGGTCTCCTTCAATTTCTATCTTCCTCTATAAGGAAATGCTGTTTCATTTTTAATTAGCTACCTTGACCCCCAGATGGAGGTACACCCTGAAGTATGACACTGTCCTGCTGGTCAGTGCCATTTGGCTGACAATATGATGTCATTCCTTAATGCACTGGTTATTAAAGCAGACGGGGCAGCCATTCTGGAGGTTAGTCAGGCAGCAGGTGCTCGCATGCCTGGAGGTCTAGTGTTGTTGGATCTCCATCATATTCATCAGTCCCATAGCTAATGACCAGGTGGTAGTGACAGACCTTCTCATTTCCCTCTCTCTCTCCCTCTGCTGTAGGGTTTTCTTCATATCCTGCTATTTCAAGCTAAGATATATTTTTTTCTGGCATCAAAATCTAAGGGCTATTTTGAAATTTGTAAGGGATTTTTATTGCCTTCTGCTAGGCTTCATCTTAGGATCTGCTAATATGGCTGTGATCTTAATACCTACACTAGCAAAGAGCTTTCCCAACTGCATGCTACTTTGTTTCCCATGCTACCTTTGCTTCTTGGAGACGAAAGAGCAGGGAAGGAGTAAGGGAGGAGGTCAGTAGACCTCCCAATCCTGAGCTGACAGGGATGTCTGAGTAGGAACCATGGCTGAGATTTGTGAAGAGAGGAAATGAGGACAGGGAAAGGGATGAAACTTTGTACTGGTGAGCTGGGAGAGGTGAGACAAGGGATTACTGAACATTGATACTGGGATAAGGGCTGGAGTGGTGGACTTGAACAATTTGGAAGGGAAGGTGCAAAAATGGCCAAGCTTTCTGCATTGGAGGACAGTGCAGAATGAACAGGGAAGGATCCCCTCAAAAGCACTGCCCAAGTCTGGTGTCTTACTGTACATCTACTGCTAACACACCTGTGAAACACTAGCAGAGGGGAGGGCTCATCCTGCTCCCTCAGCCAGCAGGTTCTTCCACCAGCTTACATAACAGGGTGCTCAGAGGTGAAGCACAAGTCTTATTCTGCTGGCGAACCATTCACTACTCTGAATCAGTAAGAAACCCCACACTAGAATTCCTGCTTTTTCAGTTTGTTTGTTTCAAAGTTAAGAACTTAAAATCAGACGAGCATTTTTAAGGTTGCAAACACAAGCATGTAAAGTTAGGAGATGACACAATTCAGGCTGCATACTTGACCTTAATTTATCTCCTCTGAGCACACTCATCAAGTCTTTAATTACTGTAATCACATACTGTGTTTTCCACAAGACCCCTGCCTTGTTCCATACATTTGGGGTATTCTGTTTCCATTCAATGCTGTTTCAATGTTTGATTTCTTTTTCATTAATTAATGTATGGTTGCTGGCCTTTCTTTTGCAGAATACACAACTACTGATCCAAAGACAGAATCAACCACTTCATGAGCTTTGTCACATTTCTACTTATTGTACTGAAGTGTGGCATGTAAAAATAAATATATTAATATCTAATAACCTTTTGAGGTGGGCTGTAATTTCCATTTTAGACCCGGCAATTAAAGTTAACTGGTTTGGGTTTTTCTGGGTATCCAGTTTGAAATGATGGAGAATTGGGTTTTACAGTACTTCCCATTAAATAGCCTTTTGTATGTTCAGAGCACAGCTCCGATTGACTTTCAGAGCAACTGTAAGTGTTCCACACTCTGTAAATCAGATTCCAGATGGTCACACAACTTACATTGGGTCAGAGTAAATGAGAAAACATGGCTAGGGAACACCTCTAAAGAGATTTCTTAGACTAATTGACTTATCACCAAGGCCTCTTGGGGTAAGTGGGAAGTTCTTCTATGAGAGGGAGGCAGAGCTGTAAGTCAGCTGACTTATCTCACCTCCTACTGCTGTGGGTTGCATGTGTTCTCACTCTTCACACTGACCCTTTCAAAGGGTCAAATTCTTGTTTTTCATGACTTTGGCATGCTTGACTCAGCAACCTATGTAATGTTTTGATATTTTTTGTTTGCTGTGTTTGTAAGTGCAGGCACTTGGATTTACCTTGGCTTAGGCGATGGTTTATGTTGTCTCCCACTCTTATATTGGAAAAAAGAAGACATGTTTTTATCTCCATCACTGAAAAGAATCTTAAGGTATTTATGGAGCTGTTCTGAGTACAGGAAAATTGACAGCAAATCCCCTCCAGCCTTACTGGTGATTTTTTGCATAGGAGTATTAGAAACATTTTGCCTGTTGCAACGTGGAGATGTTGACAGGTAAAACATACCATTGCTAATCATTTCCAGTCATTCAGCCAGTCAAAATATAGCTTTATTAATATGCATACAGAGCTTTCTCTTTCCCTTCTCTCCCTCTTGAGAGACACAGAGGGGGAGAGATGGGCGTTTTTCTATGTCTCTTGGCTAATCAAGAATGATGCCTTGTGCATTCTTAGGGTGAGAACACAGGAAAGAACAAACAGGATGATCTAATGGGTCTCTTCCATCTCTGACTTCCATAATTTTTGATTTATATACCAATTTAATGCCTGGTTTATGATGATTTATATCCCAGTTTATTTATACCCCAGTCTGATGCCCCACACTGTTAGTAAGATGAAAGCCAGCCAGTTAAATATTTCAAGGTGATTACATGCCACATGCCACACACAGGGTTAGTAATGAGGAGTAAGTGCTTCCTTGCTTCAATGCAAGAAGAAAGACTTAACTAGAACATTTTGGAAATGAGATTATTCTGATTTGTTCATAAAGCCATGCACCATCCATAAAGGAAACATCATAGCAGCCAGTGTGAGATAGATGGCAACAAACTTTGATTCAAACAACCTGGCTTTGACCCTGACAGAAGCTGCAGGCTGAAACATGTAGGTGATTTTTATATGTTGATAGCTACTAGGCAGTGGGTGCCATTTTAATTACTGTTTTGCAGTGATGCTCTTTGTACATTGAGTTACAGAATAAACCTGATCCTCATGTAAAACCAGGACATCCTCCTACTTGCTACTTTGAAAAGGTCTAAAATGTGTGAATATTAATGTGCGAAAACTATAATGCAGCTTTACATCCTCAGATTCTTATGTTGTTAACTGGGCCATGATGATTTTGGCCACATTGTCACAGCTGAATGTAGTTCTAGCCCAGGAAGAGTAGATGAAGCTGAAAGATTTGTCTTAGGGCCCATCCCAAGACTCCTTAATTGGCTGGGTGAATCACAGTTTAGCTGTTCAATTATTCCCTGCCCACCTCCAGGAACTGATTGCACAGTTGGTGAGGGAATAGGAAATCAGGAATATAAATCAACTGCAGGTATATCCTGTGGGACTTCAGAGTTCAGTCTCACAAATCTCATCTGGCTGCTCTGGATGTAGGTTATATTTAATGGAGCTTGAGCCTGCGTGTCCGTCTGCATCACTGGAATTATGACAGTTAATTTGAGTCTATCTGCCACTGGTGTGTGCAATTGATCAATATCTCTTTCATAAATACAAACACTCATCTCTGCCTCCATCAGCTTTGTCTTTTCTGGCTTGCCCTTTGCATCCCTGTTTCTTTTGGGCTTTTTTCCCCCAAAACTTGATTCTCACCTAGATATTCTGAAAGAAGGAAATTAATGGAAGAATATCACTTACTGACCTCGGAGGGGCTTCTTTGCCATACACAGCTAAGGCTATAAATAATTTAGTAGGGTCCCTGTCTTTTTCTGTCCTCCCTTAAGATTGGGTTTGTTAAAATTTTATGGGAGGGGACATGGAGGTGGCTGAATTACTGGTTTTATCTGATACAATCTTTAGCAATGCATTAGCTCGGTACTAGTTGTTCTTCATTCATCATCATAGGCACATACTCAATCGGTCTTCCTTGTAGAATCCATTCTGCAGCATGTTATAATCACATATTTGAGCATGATGTAATGCTATTCCTTACAACTCACTCCCATGCCTGATTGTGTTGCCATGGGAAGAAAAGTGTTAAACAGCCAAGGCAAGGCTTAATCTTTTTTCTAGTATTGGGAGGAAGTCAGCAGTGGCATGAATCCATATATACAAAGATCCTAATCAGAAGAGAGCAATAGGCTGAGGACTAAGAATTTGGTTCTGCTTATATTTATACTATAATAATAATAATTCTACTGAAACAAGAATAGATATTCTGAGATAAAAATAATGTGAAATTAGCATCTGGGTGCAAAATACTCAATAGATTTCAGAAAAATAAAATCTCAAGCATCACTTTTTTGATATTTCAGTGAAAATGAACAGATTCCACAATTACACTTTTCTGTTAATGCTTCTGCTGACAGTGTGTAGTGCACCTTCCGTCCCAGCATCTTGAAACACTTGGGCAATGGTTTTCACTCAGTATCCTTCTGACTTAAATGGGGTGCCAAAGGAGGAATACAACCCAAGTACACCCATTTGCCATATAGAAAAAGAGTTACAGAGAAGTTAATTGACCTGCTAAATGTCATGTGGAGAGCGAGTGGGAGAGCCAGAAACAGAACTCAGGTCTTTGGACTCCCACTGCTCTAAGTGCTAGACAATGCTGCCTCCTGTAGTGCCAGAGATTATGCAGCATATCTCCTACAAAAGACCATTGCAAACCCCTATATATCAAAGATAATGTTTTTTTCTAAAGGTATTAAAAAAAAAAAATCAAGTGAAAGCTTACTGGCCAAAACTAGAATCCATTACATACATTAGTGATGATTTTTTTTCTCTCAAAAAACTAATGGCAAAAGAACCTTCAAAGGCTGGTAGTGAATTAAGGTATGCAGAGTAGGCATTCCTTAGCACCTGCTGAAAACCACATCCTTGGAGATATCTGAGGGTGAGCAACTAGAATCAATAATAATTTCAGAAATTATCTCCATTAGAATTTGTGTAGGTGCTGTGGATTTTCTGCCACATATGAATTGGACTCTAAAGCAGTGTCCTCACTGATTGTCATGACAACTGATATGCACAGCAAGAATAACATACTGGTGTGCAGAGTTTTACCTGCAAATAATCTTAACTGTTGTTTTATTTGAAAAGTAATTGAATGAGTACATTGTGAGAAATAATTATCAGTCCTATTACAGAGCCATAAAATAATCTGGAAGAAGAAATGCACACTGAATGGAAAACTGTAGGCAAATAATTTCAAAATGGCCTTCCTGATATGGCCTAGGGAGAACCTGTCCTCTGGGCAAATCCTCCTTGGCCAGCAGAGTGGCCACAGCCAGCTCCTCATCTCATCCCAAAATAGCATGGGTGAGGAACTGATTAATTGACAGATATAGTCCTGCACCATGATTATTAGCTGTGGATTATCTACTGCCAGGGTATGTTAGAGCTACCTGTGATTTACTGCAACATAAACTGAGGTTGAACTGGTCCTCATCTTGTTTCAGGAGTATCTTCATCCCTCACGGACCTTGGCATATAAGGACCTACATGTTGACTATTTCTGAATGTATTTTATTGCTGTTTAGGTCTTTGTATGAAAGCAGGATTTTTATTCAGTAAATAAGCCTTGGCTGTGACACTTAACTCTTCACTGGAGCAGTAGTCCTCTGTATTGACTTCAGCTGAAGTGGAAAAAGTCTGTGGTGACATCGCTTCCAGGGAGGACCAGATTTTTCACATGGAAGGAGTTGAGAATTTTTTTAAGCGGCAGACATGTTGTGCAAAACCCGTTTGTAACAAGGAACAGGGCAGAGAAATGCAAGAGTTACTTGATATGCCAATAGGATCAGCTTTTCAGAGTAGTCCTCCCAAAGTTTTCCAGGAGGTATCGATGGTTCTCTGAAGAGATGAATTGACAGCTCTGCTAGGTGAAGCTTTTTGATGGACCAAGGGTAGCACAGGCAGGAGCACTTTGAAAAATCTGTCATGCACAGATGGATTAGATCACTTGATGTATCTCTCTGGCTGCTAGTTTGTAGGACTCTGATTAACAGTTCTGGCCTTGGCTTTCCAGGGGAGGGCATCCCCTACACAAGTAAGAGAGTAGAATTCCAGAGGTAAATTAATCCCCATTTTATGGCAGTCAGATGACACCAAATGCAATTTAAGGATATTCTCTTTTTTTTTTCCCACTATTGGGGGAGACTCAGTATTTTACTAGCCAGAAAAGAGAGGCCATTTTTCATCAGTTTACTGGATTCATGAGGAGTGTTTTGCTGTCCTTTTCTCACAGAGCGGAAGAGTTGATCTGTTGCTGTATAAAAGCAATGCTTAGAGAAGGCATAGTAGATACTGTTGTAGGGGCTAAGACCCTGCAGTAAGGTCTGGGAGGCCCCTAAACCTGGTGGTGTAGTTCCCAGAAGAGATGCATTAGATGAAAGGGTTCCACCTGAGTGGGCGACCAGCAGAGATAATCCCCAGGCAGCAATGACCTATGAGAATTGCAAACTTGGCTATGAAGCTGGCAGAAGGAGCTTCAGTCAAAGAAGATATAGGTAGTATGCTGATATGGCCGCAAGTTACCTGCAGAGAGCTCTGACCCACACAGAAATCTCATCTTGGTGGGGTTGGGGGAACTAGTTTGGGGCAGAAAGTCACCTGCTTTGACAGCTGCCTTCATTTTGATGTTGATAGAAAGGGAAAGACATCTGGTGGACCATTCAGTGGCATGGTTGGCAGCTGGAGGAACATTGCTGCTTTCCAAGTCTTTTATTCCTGTGTTGTAGGCATGAGATAGAAAACACTCCCAGATATAGGAGTAGGACTCTTGCAGCCTTGGAGAGTGGTGAGTGAAGAGAGGAACCCTTTATATGACTGGGGCGCTGTGAGATTTTTTTCTGTGGGTTTTTTTTTCTTCTGAGGATGCAATTGCATGAGTGGTGCCTATAAGAATATGAATAAGAAAGCCAAGGTGGTGTGTGTAAACACGCGGGGAGAAGCTAAGAGACAGAACAGAGAATAATGGAAAAGCCGCTGGGCGGGGGGAATAAAAATGTGATGCCTAGATGCTCCTCTACATATAGAGAGAACCTCTCTCCTTTGTTTAATGTGCATCAATATGGATGCATTAGAATCATGTGAAAATCAAACAAATTCCTGACATTGCTGGCACTGCTGAGACTATAACCAAAAGCTGTTGCCTCTGTCACTCTCCTTTTGCAGCAAAGTCTGATAGTGAATGAGACTGGCATGAGTTTGCCATCACTCACTCGTTACTTCTTAAAATTTATTTCTCAGTCTGTGTGTCAAGCTCTTGGCACAAGCCTGATAAGCAACAGAAAGGTTGAGCAAACAAAGCGAGCCTTTCCACAGATCGATAGAGATCAATCTCTTCATTTTGACTGAATGACAACACAAAAACAGCAATTAAAAGTATGCTTGATGCCGTTAGCTAGCAGGCAGCTCCCAAAACCAAGGTACTAAGGGAGACATAGGAGAGCTCTCGCCTGCACAATATTTATACTAACCCCATCAGAGGAATGATGTTAGCATAGATATGAGGATCACACAACAGGTAGATGTGCCTGGAGGATCCTGGCAAAACTATGTGATTAAGGCTAGGTTTACTATTTTGTTGTTTACCAGTGGTCCATGACACTGGCTGCAGTGCTGTACAGCTTTGGGCATATGTATGTCCTAGACCACAACATCCAGGGCAGAGCTGCAGGTGGCATGAGGATGGGACTATACTTTGGTGTTAGTCAACAACTGTAATGTCGATTGGTGCCAGATCCCATGCAGCTGTTCAGTAATACAGCACACGTGGTGCACTGACTTACATAAAAGTCTGGGAGTGGATGATTAGTTCATTTAGGTGTCATTAGATCATTCAATCAAGCATGTGGGACATAGCCACACCAGCGCACTGAACCCCAACAAACCTCACAGGTATAGCTCAAAGGCAGTGTGACTAGACAGTGTGTGAGATCCACTGGACTTTGTTTCCTGACGCCGTGCTGCATACTGAAAGGCTTGCTCACTGTTGCATTCAAGTATCAAAACATAGGTCTTGGTGAAGTAGTTTTAAAAGGTGTGTCAGTACACAGTATTGTCAAGAAAATAGTTGCCCTGGTAGGATCACTGGCTACTTAGAGCACCAAATTATAAAAACACTACCATAGGTACTAGTTCATGGAGCCTGCTGCACATGCCCATTTTATGCCTACCTGCATATGAATGTCTGGGATGGATATACAACAGGTGGCACAGGAGAGTAAGCAGTGTAAGTGGAATATTACTGCTAGAAAATATCAATAGCTGATGCCTCACTCCCTTTTATGAAGGAGTGGAAAACTGATTTTTCAGTTGTCCTGAATTCAACGTGTTGTTTTGTTTCTCTTGCTACAACGCTGGCATCATCAATAAAAGTAAATGAGACACAGTTGGATGTGACCGTTCTGGTGGGCCTCTGGTGTGAATGAACAGACAGTAGGAACAGAACATTGGCTCCTGCAATAAGATGAGTTTTCTCTTTATTTGGGGGAGTGTGTGTGTGGGAAGGCTGAAATAATGTATTGCTTGGGAAAGCAAGAGACTTGACAGCACTGGCTAAAACCAGGCATACTGCAGCAAGTACTGGGCACTTTTCCCAGTTAGAGCCATGCCAGTGTGCTTAATCACCGTGTACAAACTGTTGTTCTAGCAAGAGTCAATCCCTTGTTGGTGTGGTGCGCTCTGTTGTCTTCAGACGGCTTTGCTGTTGTGTCTTGAGCCTTGTCCTGCAGTATTGCCCTGCTTTTCCTGAAACGTAGCACTATCGTAGCTGCAGCCATGCAGCTCTCCTCCTGGGGCTGCTGCTCATGTCAGAATGTGTATTGTTTCAGTGTCCTGCTCTCCTGGAGGAGGTTAGATCCTGTAGACTAGCACCCATTTGTAGGGTATGAGTTCAACTCTTGACCCTAATCTTTAGGTCCTTGGCTTTATCCAGCAGCTAGTTTTGGAGCAAAAAGTGTCTGTGTGATGTATTTATATGCTTCTCATCATACAGCTATCTAGGAAGGACTTTGGCCCCTGATGCAAGTGTGTTGTAACTGGATGTGACAAACGTGGCCCTGAGAACTTGTTGCACCAGTAGATTTCATTGGAGAGCAAGAGTTTTCTAGAGGGACCAGTCAGCTCTTATTCAGTTGTGAAGTGGGAGAAACAGCGTTAAGCATAGTCAGTGATTTTGGCTTTCTGTAAGCCAAAGGCATGCAAGCTGCCCGAGGAGTGGGCTGAAGGTGCTGCTGTGGCACAGCCAGAGTGATGCAGAGGGGCCATGGGCCTGTCTCCAGTCCCTGGGAGGGCAAGGCTGAGGCTTGAGAGCCAGCTACATCTGTGCACTCCCATCTTCCCCAGCAGTGCCCCTGTGTGGGTCCTTCTGGGGGTTTTACCAAACTGAAAGCCTGTGCCAGGGAGATGTACTGCTGCTGAGTTGAGGAGAACAAAAGAACTGTGAAAAGGGAGGTCTGCAAGCTTATGGAGCAACATCACGTGGAAACAACAGGAGGTGGAAATTTCTCACTGTAGCATCAACTGAGACAAAATCCCAGCACCTCAGGCAAACAATAACAAGCCCCGAGTTGACGGACCTGTCCTCCTGCAAAGCCTTAGCCATCGTGGCTGTCCTGCTCTGCCAGAGCTACTTTGAGGCTGCTCAGAAACGATTACCTCTCCCCCCACTTTAGGGAAATGACAAGGGGTGGGTTGCGGGAAAGGTGCCAGCAAGCACTAAAGGGAAAAGAGAATAGAGAAAATTTCATGTTGAATGTATTCATCACCATCTATTCTAGGGTCAGTTGTTGTCGGTTTTTTGTATTAAATGAGGTGTTATTTTTAGATTTCCAAATCCATACATGGAAATTATTCTCAAGTGTTCCAGCTTTCATCCTGTATAAAAAAAAAATCTCATCTTGATAGCACATTTATTGCATTATTTTTGTGTGATTTCTTTTATCCTTTCTTCCTTCTCAAAAAAAAAAATCTCCCTTTTTGGTCCCATGCCTCTGCTAATATTACAGGAGATGCAGCAAAAGAGAGCTATTTAATGTTTTCACTTGTTGCTTTACTGTTCTGTTAGCGTTATGGGGGAAGTGCTGGTGGGTTAAGAAGGGGCTTAGCCTGCAGCCCACCCACTTTCTTGTGATTTTTCTTCAAAGAAGGGTCTGACAAAGAAGAGTTGTTCTGTTGCAGATTTGCTGAGTTCAAAGCGAGTGCCCTATAGATACAACTCTGATTAATCCTCACAACCGGCACATAAAGCTTATGCTATGCCACTGCTACTAATGTTAATGGGAGTCAGGCAACTTACTCCCAGTGCACTGCTTTAAAGAGTAATGATTTACCTAGAAAAGTCCTGTGGTGAGAGAAGTGATAGTCATTTGCTAATTCTTTTGTAAATCCTTTTGTCTATGGTGCTGGCATTGCCTTCCATCTATTTCTAAGTCGTGACATTTTGGTGAGCCCTGGGCCTTGAAATGGGAAGGCAGGATGGTCTTTTTTTCTATGTCCTTGAACTCTTTGGTGCCAAGGGCAGGTGCATATACTAGAATTCCAGGATATATTTACAAAGGAGAGACAAAAATCTCATAAACATATTTTACATTCTCTGTTGTACGTGTAAAATTAGAAGCTATAGAGAAAAATGTGACCTTTGGGCAGCCATCGAAAAGCACACAGAGAAAGCCATCCTGTTAGTTTTGATAGAAAGCAGTCCTGTATCTGGAGCATGGTTTTGACATCAATGAGATATTTACTTATAAAAGCATGTGCTTTTTCAGAAGGAAATGAATTGGGGTACCTGATCTGGAGATGTCTGACATGAAAGGGCTGATTGTCAGTGGGAAAGGGCTCAGCATTCCTCAGCAGCCTGAGTAAGATTGTCAGCATCTGGCTATGGTTCTGTGCAGTTATACCTCCTACTATAGGCAGTTGCCCGCCAAAGGTGTCCCTTTCACAGGTTTTGCTGTATTTGTTATTTCTGTGTTAATTAGACCTGAGATTTCCAATGAAGATGCTGATTTCTCACTGGAGGAGAGAACTTTGGCCAGGAACCAACTCATGGAGAAAAGGCTGTGTGCAAAATTGCACCGTAGTACTGTATATTTTTTGCTATGTGTGAAAAGTTTCCTCCACACATACAGTGGACGTTGGTGTTCTAAAAGCAGGAGAACTGTAATTCTGGGATAAATTACTGTACTGTGTTGGTTTCTAAAAGTACTTGGACTAGTTGGGATCTCGAATGACCCTGAAAGTCATAGGCAAATCTTGAAAATATTTTGTTCCCAGAGTAGATGAAACAGCACAAAACCTAATGTATGCAAACTGTCTTGGTGATCCTGGTGTGAATTGGCTTTGGAAGACATGTGGTAAATGGCAGCTGAAGTTAGAGGACCTCCTGAATACTAAGTTTCTGTCTTGAGATGAGTAGTCGTAATTACATCTGTAGCTTGCATTGCAAAACTTGGGATTCCTTTAGAAATGCTATTTGAAATAATGATCTCACAGCACAAGCTTGAGTATTGGTCTGGGGGACTGGGTCATTCATCAGGTAGAATTCTCTTTCCCTTCCACCTTCCAATAAACATTTTGAATTATGTTTCTTTACCTTTCCTGCTTTTTTCCTTCCTTCCCAAATGCATCAATTTTATATTCTTTTTCACTTTAAATTATCTAGTATGATTTCCCAGCTGATTGCTCTCTTTGCCTGATGTTTATTTTGTAGCAATGAGGCCAGTGCCCGGTACGTCTTGATGTGAGAATTTTTAGTTATTTGAACAATGGTATCTCAGATATTTGGGTTCATTTCCATGCCTCTGCCTGTGGTGGTAGTCAAAGGATAGAGAAGAGATTGAGTTTCCTTTGATCTGAGAGAGGTGAGTAGTGGCAAGCTGACTTCTCAGCAGGATGAATGGGCGAAGAGCTCTGGATAATTCTTGTATGAACCATTTAAACTATCAGCTGGAGTTGAGCAGGCAATGTTCAACTAAAAGCACGTAGTCCCTTTTTCATTTGCTTGCTGGTGTATCTCACAGAAGGTTATAGAGGACAACCTGAAGTATGGTGGTGGCCCTTAGTGAGGCTGGCAGAGGGCTTGGGAGCAGTATTTGGTGGCAGCAGTTGCAGCTGGAGCATGTGGCTGCTACTCCAGGTAGCAGCCTGCCTGGTATCAGCTCTTAGCAAGTGTAGAAGAACTAACAGACCTTAATATTTCCTATTGGGCCACGCAATATACTTTTGCCCCCTTTCCCCATTTTCAATCCTGAAACAGCTTCTTTCAGACCACCATGATTACCGGCACAGGCCTGTCTCAGATTTTGGAGCGAGTTAGTAATGTAAAATTCTGGTTTATCTTCAAATGGAACATGATTATACTGCAGGTGAAATCCAACCTGATCTCCTTCCATGACCAGGTGACCTGCCTAGTGGATGAGGGAAAGACTGTGGATGTTACGTACCTGGACTTTAGTAAAGCCTTCGATACTGTCTCCCACAGCATTCTCCTGGAGAAGCTGGTGGCTTATGGCTTAGACAGGTGCACTCTTTGCTGGGTAAAAAACTGTCTGGATGGCTGAGCCCAGAGAGTAGCGGTGAACAGAGTTAAATCCAGTTGGTGGCTGGTCACAAGCAATGTTCCCAGGGCTCAGTCTTGGGGCCAGTCTTGTTTACTATCTTTATCAATGACCTAGATGAGGGGATTAAGTGCACCCTCAGTAAGTTTGCAGAAGACACCAAGTTGGGTGGGAGTGTCGATCTGCTCGAGGGTAGGAAGGCTCTACAGAAGGATCTGGACAGGCTGGATCAATGGGCTGAGGCCAGCTGTATGAGGCTTAACAAGGCCAGCTGCCAGGTCCTGCACTTGGGGCACAGCAGCCCCACACAACACTACAGGTTGGGGGAAGAGTGGCTGGAAAGCTGCCCAGCGGAGAAGGACGTAGGTGCGTTGGTTGACAGCTGGCTGAACATGAGCCAGCAGTGTGCCCAGGTGGCCAAGAAGGCCAACAGCATCCTGGCTTGTATCAGGAATAGGGTGGCCAGCAGGACTGGGGAAGTGATCATCCCTCTGTACTCAGCACTGGTGAGGCTGCATCTCGAATACTGTGTTCAGCTCTGGGCCCCTCACTACAAGAAGGACATTGAGGTGCTGGAGCATGTCCAAAGAAGGGCAACAAACTTGATCAAGGGACTGGAGCACAAGTCTTATGAGGAGCAGCTGAGGGAACTGGGGTTGTTTAGCCTGGAGAAGAGGAGGCTGAGGGGAGACCTTCTTGTTCTCTACAACTGCCTCAAAGGAGGTTGTAGCCAGGTTGGTGTTGGTCTCTTCTCCCAAGTAACTAGCAAAAGGACAAGAGGAAATGGTCTCAAGTTGCACCAGGGGAGGTATAGATTGGCTATTAGGAAAAATTTCTTCACTGAAAGAGTGGTCAGGCATTGGAACAGGCTGCCCAGAGAGGTGGTGGAGTCACCATCCCCGGAGGCATTCAAAAACTGCATAGACGTGGCACTTTGGGACATGGTTTAGTAGACATGGTGGTGTTGGGTCGATGGTTGGACTTTATGATCTTAGAGGTCTTTTCCACCATTAAGATTCTATGATTCCATGAAGTCTCATTTATTCAGGCAACATAGGCTTTACTGTCTTGTTGAGTTTACATGGATGTTTTGCGTGCCTTAGCAAGATGTTTGACAATGTCATCATAAAGTTACACCAGTATTGTATAAAAATGTAGTTCTTGAGTTTCATTTTTATGAGAGCACATTAGAGAAATCTGTGATAATCCAGAAATTTTAGAAGATGACTGTTTATTTTCAGAACTCCCTGTAGACAAAATATAGGAAAAACAACTTGTCTTTCAGAAGACTGAGGATTGTAATTCCACAAAATAGCATATACTTGCAATGAGTTGAATCTTCACATTTATTTGTTTAAAAAGAGACCATACTTATCTGTTGTCCTGTCTCCAAACTGTAGCATGAACTGGTACTCAGAGTTTGGGGGTTTTTTTTCCCCACTATTGGCTTCTAATCCATAGCAATTAAAGAAACAAATTCCTCTATAACTCCCTAATAAGATTTAGAAGTTACCGTGCAAAAGTTGCAGCAGCCAGACTCTGAAATCCTTCTCCTAAAAAGTCATTGTGAATCCTTCCTAAAATAGTCAATAGAGTTGTTAAATTCTCATACTACTTCCCGTCAGCTCTGTTCCTGTGCTTTCATTGGCTTCATCATCTCTCCAACGTTCGGGTATCAGATATTTATCCATCAGATATGGGTATTTTTTTTACTGAACCATGGTTCCCTAAGGGAGACAGAGTCAGCAATTTGCTACTAGAAAGTACTTGTGAACTTCTTTTATTATGTGGATGAAATATGTCTGTACATCTCATCCTTGCTCTGTTTCCCTTATGTCCTCTCTCCATGTCCATTTTCTCTGCAGAAGGGCAGACTTAGCACCTTGCTAATAAGTCTTGCAGCACGTAGGCCTGGGGCATTCTCCAGGAGACGCTGTTGATGCATTTGCCCAGCGTGAGCCCCTGATGTCCTGGGAGGCAGCAGGAGCTACGTGGTGGTGGCCATGGCTGGGCAGGCAGAGGCTTCGCCTGCACCCGAGTTGAGAGGTGAATTGGGCTTCTGCTTTCTTACCAGCCAAGCTCCAGAGAGCACGCCTATGACAGGTTTGTTCTTCAACAGTTTGATTACAAGAGAAATTTTTGAGCAAGATCTAATGTTGTGCACAATGTAATGTCAGCATCCTACCCCCATCCCTGTGCTTTCAGCCTCGGGATCCTGTGGGCAGCAGTTACTCCGCACGTCCTCCTGCCCCAGGGCTGCTCAGGTCCTTCACGCGCTGCTTTGGCAGCTCTCAGACTCTGACTGCACTGCTCTATCTTTAGAGCTGCAGAAAGTCCGGTACCGCAGTGTCACAATATCCTATGGAGCGGGTGGTAGAGCAAGCCATGATTTGAATTTGAATTTCTTGCAAATTATTTCTCGGGTAGAAAAATTTGTCTGAGTTCGTGAACCTCAGTTTTAGAGACGCATTAACTGTAGAGAGAGCTTTTGACACGTGCTCGCAGCAAAGGCTAACAACGAGGAGGTTATCTGCACAATGGAATTACTTTTTGTAATCTTTTGATGTCATTTCCTTAACCTTGTCCCAGTTTTATCACAGGGATACCTTTTATTACATTCTACTTACAAAAGAGAAGAAAATAACTAGTTAGTTATTATTCTAGTTGAATCACTTACGGAATAAAATTCAGACATAGCTGTCACACAGTTCTAGTACCTGAGGAATATCAGCATTATGAACTGAATGTTATTAGCATATTTATTATTAGCAGTGCACAAAATTTATTTATTAACAGTTATGCACAGATAATTCAGTCTTTATGTGTTTGCACTTCTGTTTTGATGTAGTTAATATTGAAAAAAGCTTGTATTTTTCAGTTTACATTAAAAATATTGATGATAAAGATTGAGTTAGTTTGCTGTTACTGTGTGTTGTGTGTCACCTCACACTCCCTTAGGGACAAATTTAAGGCTTCACTTTCTTAATATCCTTTAAGTACGTGGCAAGGTGGATGTTCTCAGCTAGTATTGATTATTGCTGTTGATTCTTGCAACTTTCAAAATCGCTATAGTAAACATTTGATGTAAAATTTAAATCAACTTGTAAATGCTGAAATCAACAAATATTTTTCCACCTTTATATTTTCAGTAACAAACATACACTCCCTAGTGCAAAACAAACAGCATGTGCTGCGCTTTATAAATTTACATCACAAGAGCAAAATATTTTCATAATTGCTGTGGATTTTATTCACTGCCAGGATTAAGACATAATGGTACAAGCCACACAAATACCCCTGGTTCCAGCTGTGGCTGCTCACAAATAAACAAGACTATTTTGGGCAGTAGCAGAACCAAACTGATGAGTGAACATGCTGATGCAGTGTGTCTCTGGGAAGCCCTCAGCAGTGAGCTGATGGATCTCTGGTTGGAAAAAACCCCACGTGTTTCCCTCTCTGGGGAAAAAAGCAGCTGCCCTCCTCCTCTGGGACTGCATCCTGCTCTGTCCTAAATAGTCCGAGAGGTTTGACTGGCATTGCAGTTGCTCAGGATGCAGCACGATTCCCTTAATTACTGATTGAGAATGTCTTGGTGGCATTGTTCAATAAATGCTGCACTGGAGTCTTGGTGTGAACGCCTCCCCAGCACGGATGTGACTCTCTTGAAAGCTCTGTTTCCCAACTTATGGCCCTCCTTTAAGTGGCATTAACTTAAATTTAGGTTGATCATCCAAAGGGTGCAAGAGAAGTTTCTGTGGCTTATCTAACTTTGTGCTGGTTATTCCCCAGTCTCGAGTCTTGGCTTTTCAACATCTGGAGAGGGGAGGGATATTTTCTGCTCAGAGCATCAAAAGCATTGACTGTTGAGAGAGACTGTCTGTCCTAGAGATTTCATGCCTAGGGGATGCTGAAAAGAAAGCACATGTCAGGGAGTCAGGAGGATTTTTCAGAGCTGCTTTCAATCCTCTGCTGAGCTCAGGTGTAAGTTCTAATTTTCTGAGACCAGCATGTATTTTGGATCTTTTAAAACAATTTCTTAAGTCTTGCTTTCTAGTCACTTGCTGCAGTTATCATATTAGACCAGATTCAGCCTTGGAGAAAGCAGGAAAACCATAAGTGAGTTGGCCCATTTTATATAATGTCACATCTGCCACAGGGAGCTGGAGTCATGCTGTGGATGGAAGGAGAGAGATGGGGCAGTACACGTACACATTTGTGCCTGTTAGCTACAGCCCTGCAGGGGACAGTTGGAAGTTTTCTTGGCTGGTCCATTATCCTGGAGGAGAAAAGGAATTGATATTTACTAGGCTTTGCACTGGGGAGCTCCTTAGCTGATTGCTGTTAATTATTGGAGTTTTTGTTAACCCTTTGGTAAATGAAGACAGATCTTGTTTTACATTAAAAATCCATGAAGAATGCATAAGCATAAGAAACAACAACTCTTAGCCAGGGAGTGCCCCAGGGATTAATCTGTAGTCAGAGGTTTCTTCAGGACACTTGATTTAAACAGGCTGCTTGCACAAAATATCAAAGGTGTTTTATTTGGAATTAGTTAAGTGGTTAGAGATAAATTTAGAAGTATAGTTCCTTATCCACAGACATCAGTTCAAGTTCAGAAGTGTGTGTGGGGGTTGAGTGTTCTTAAAAGCAGTCTGGCTGAGGCATTTTTAGTCTATTCAGGCAAAAATGTTTAGCTATGGTCTCAGTGGTTCTGGGCATAGAGTGATGTTGCCCCTGTCCCAGTGACAAGAATCTTACAGTGTCTGAATAAACTCTTCAGTTTCCACTGACCTCCTTTCATTGTAATTGTCTAGCTTTCTAGTCTATAAATATTCTACAGGAGTACTTCCCCCTGTTTTTGTTCTTCAATACTCCCTTTTCATCCTACAAGTATTTGAATATAATTTCTCATAGGGCAGTGAGAGCAGAACCATACTGACATCTAAGGATATTCACTTGGGTTTTTCTCCTCACATTTCCTGTCCCGTTTCATCTCCAGAGGAGGGGTTTATCTTTCCCACTGAACTTACCTAAACTAGTCCATGAGGAATGAGGCTGCCTTTTCTCCTGCATTTCTGCTATCATGTCCTCTTGAGTTCCAAATATCCTCTAGTTTGAGGGATGACTGTCATACCAACAGGATTCTTGGTGTTTG
This sequence comes from Grus americana, assembly GCF_028858705.1. Taxonomy (NCBI): domain Eukaryota; kingdom Metazoa; phylum Chordata; class Aves; order Gruiformes; family Gruidae; genus Grus; species Grus americana. The sequence goes on from NC_072852.1 coordinate 64,955,057, forward strand.
GTCCCCAGTACTCTGCTCATCACAGGAATGTGGTGCTGGTATTTTGTTGTTTCAAGCAAGAACTTAAAATGCTCCAACTTTTCCTTCCATGTGATGTCATTGTGTGAGTTGAAGTGTACCTAATAAATCAGCCCTTCTAAAAGTACTGCGATCTTCAGTTTTCATTCCTGATAGAATTTGTCTCTTTCCAGTTATTTTTTCAAACTATCTCCCATATGCACACACATACGCATGCATAAATGTGGGACTGAGGGCAAACTCATCATGTTGCCTAGATGTCCCATGTGTGCAAGAGGTGAATATAAACATACATTCAGTTGTTATGCAGTTACTAATGCTAACTATAGATACTGTTGTCTGCACTGAAAAACTGTGGAAGTCAATGCAACTGGATAGCCTGAGAGCTTGACAGTATCTGTAACTTTCATCACATGTATGTTGACATCTTGCACATTTTCTCTATGCCCTCTTAAGGTTTAGTGCCCTTAAACAAGTGTCTTAACATTGACATAAAATGCTGTCAGGGAGAATACAACATCCCTGAGTTACCTTGTGCTCAGACAGAAAGAGCAAGGGCCTCAGTAGAGAGAGACAGGCGCTCTCCCTTTTTCTTTCTGTGAGCTCCCCAACCATTTCACACAGCTACCTATGCAGTTGGCATCTTGTAGCAGTCTCAGAAGAGAGGCCAAGAGCTGAATCAATCAAGAGACTGTGCTGGTCTCAGTCTGGCAGGTAAGCTCCCTCCTGGTCACAGCTGAGATGAGTTCGTGTTCTTTTTAACTGTGCTTGCAAGCTGCTGCTCCATGAGCTGTTTTTGCTGTGTGAATAAACTGGGGACTTCAGTACGGCAAATTTTCACCCACACTAAACTTCACAAACAGCAGTTACTCAACAGTGTTCTTTGGCATCATCCTGTACTTTTTGCAGGTATTTATGCTGCTACGAGAGGTTATCTTCTTTCTGCTGGCTCGTTGAAGGAAGGAGACAGAGAGACTGGGCTTGGGATAACTTTACTTGAGATGAACCACAGAAACTGGGTTCTGAAGAGGGTTCCTGAGCCTTCTCATGAAATGCAGAGAGTAGGCTTGAGCTGAACTTGGATTTAATTTTGAGGTTTTGCCCCCCTTCCCCTCAGCAGATTGCAGAAGGGAAGAGTGACTTTTCTTTACACAGTGTTTTTGACTAAGTTGAGAAATAGAACTGGTAATAAAACTGTGCCACCTGAGTGGCATATGTGAGGCACCCCTCATGTACGGGTATATGAAAGATGTCTTGTGAAAATCAGATTTTTTTTTCACATACCTTGTTTTTTTAATCCTCTTAAAATACATTTTGATTGGTGAAAACAGGCTTGAGCGTATGCCATGCATATTGGATTTGGCCCATGAGTACTTGTATGCAGGATCCTGGAACGGCTGCATTTTTTGAGGCCTTTAAATTATGAGGAGTCAGCAGTATCGAAGGAACTACTTAAGAGGTAAAAGTGCCATGGAGTGAAGGCATCATCCATCTTTTCACTTGTTTGTAACTAGAAAGCATCTCATCTGTCTGAAAGTTTTTGGCAGGCATTCTGGTTGGTGCTGTTAAAAAAGACATGTGCAAGGAATTACATTTAAAAAAAAAAGTATATGCCTCATTCAAGCCTATTAATTGCAACTGGTTTTGGGCCTTTATAAAAAATGAGAGATCCTTCTGGCTTTTCACCAGTCCCTGAAAACTGACAGAGCTCACCAAACATGGGGAGGAAGAGGAGAGCAGCACAGTGTGGTCTTATGCTGCTCTGTAATTCCTACCTCGCTCCTTGCAAGCTTGCTGAGGCCCAGGTTGTCTCACGGGAGGTAGAAAGTTGCCTTGCATCTTTGTCATTGTACGGATGAGGATATTTGTTACTGACATGATCTTTGCAGAGAAGATGCCTCCATTTTTGACATGCATGCTCTTTGATGGAGGACGCCAGTTTCTGGTATACTATCATTTCCCTTTTAATTTCCTTATTGCTAGTAGATTTTATTTTCTTTTTTTGAGAGATAGGTTTTTTTAAACACAGAGCTGAATTTTTTCCCGCTGTGACTTTAATGCTTCCTGCTGTGATTTCACAGACAAACCTAATTTACAGTTGTTGAATGATACACAGAGAAAGAATGGGTGAGTATGGAAATGCTAGATGAGCAGGGTGGTATTTTCATGTTGAACCAGATGTGTTTTGAGGACTGATGGAAGTTAATGTTTTCTAATGAAGGCTTGTCTCTGTTGTCAATTGCAGACTGAGGATGCTACTAATGCTTGGGAATTCTTAGGAACGTGGGTCCTAGATGATCATACTATTTCTTCTATTTTTTTAAGGGGTATACACCAGAAAGACCAGTAGGATGTCTTCTTGTTTTGTATGTACACCTGTTTTGTACAAAAACCCCAACAACTCAAAAACTGCAGATAGGTTTGGAATTAAATGTGAGGGGTGGAAGACTGGTACATCTCCTATCTTCTCAGGGGGATTTGAGCCTCAAGGTACGTCATCAGGTCATAAATTAATGAAAAGCTTTTACAATGCAATGCCTCTTTAAAGATTTGACATGCAAATATAGTTCACAGGAGTGAGATGTCCATAGCACAGTTAAACAGAGCAAATACCTTTGCTAGCAGCTGAGCACAGAAAATTGGCATCACTGGATCTGCACAAACTACAGTGCCTTCTTGGCTGAGATGAGTGTGTGGGAAAGTGTTTGCTTCAATGACTATTTTTGACCTATTTTGTGAATAAATAGGAGTTATGCCTCTAGAGCTTTCAATCTGGCAACTTTCAGTAGCACTACATTAACAAGGAGAAGAAAATAATTATTAATAAATACACTTGAATAGAAATATTCTCCTGCTACAGTTTTCAAAATTCCATATTTAAGCTGATTTTGTGTGAAATGCACCTCTAAGATTACTTTTTTTAAAACAAACCCTTATTATTCATTTTATACTAGGTTTTTGTTCCTCAGTTCTACACAGGTCATTGGCAATGAGATAAAGGATGAAAGAGCTTTAAAGGCGGAATCTGTAGACAGAAAAGTATCTGTGGAAAGAGCATCAATGTTCCCTACCTGCTCTGGTTTTCCTATTGAACTTAATTAAGATATAATCCAATTGTGAAAATCTTTAAAACAAAACTTTGTTCTGAAATACAAGGTGGACGGTTTTTGCTTCTTGCAGAAAGACACGGAGTGTTACCGGTAAGAGTTACTAATAGTAACTTTGTGCAAGGCAGAATATACCTCTGCTTATTCATTTTTGTGTTAGTGTAGTAGGAAAAAAAATTGTCTGCATGAATAAAGCAAGTGGGTAGTATGACATCACGTACAAGAGAAAACATGAACTGGAGTCGCTTGTTTAAATAAATCGAGTTATAACTGCTCCAAGTATGATTAATAAGAGTGATTGGAGAATGTTTTTTCATTAAAAGTCCTGATAAAAAAAAATTAATGCTTGTTTTTAAAGGAGAATGTTGGCGTTTCCCAGCAATTCTTCTATAGTGTTCAGGCAAAAACTTTTTGGGTCTTGATCTTTTATAACTAGGAACTGCTAAAACCTCTCAAACTGCAGAGAAATGCTGAAAAGTCTTTAGCATTTATTTCTCCAACAAAAACTGTTTGGTGTTTTTTTCAAGGAAAGTGAATGCTTCCCACATTGCTTTTTGCCAAAAATCTAATTATCTATTTAAAAAGATGTTTAAACAGAAATTTTTTGACAATCTCTGATGAGTAGTGTTGAGTTAAAAGGCTCCCATTTTAAAACATAATAATTTTTTTTGACAGTACTTTCCAGCAAGCTGTAATGGCACATATAAACAACCAGATGCTCTACAGAGCTAACAGAGGCTGCGTGGATTTTGTTTAGGACTAGGTTTTTTTACCTTTTTCCTGAGATTTGGTTTTAAGGTGGTCAAGCTAATACAGCACCAGCTTGAATCCCAGATCATGTGTACACTGTGTGATGGGGCATGGTGCAGGATCCTCCGAGCAACACCCGTGCTATTTATTTCACGCATTACAGCACAGTGAAAAACCCAGTGGATGCATCGTCTTGCACCCGGAGGCAGCAGAACTGCCTCCCTGTGGCACCGTGCATGTGCTAAAGATCCCACTAACACCCAGACCTGAGCTAGCCTGTGTCCTGCTGCCTTCGATATCTCTGCGTGATGCTCCGCAGTGTTTCCATTTCTGGATTTAATGTGGAGATTCGGCTTGGGTCTCTCCATCCCTGGGACGGATTTACCCTTAAGTCTTCTCCTTCAGTTAGGCTGCTTCTAGATTGCTGTCTATCAGGCCTGTCAGAGCCCTCAGATCCTTCTTCTAGGTCACCTCCTTGCCTTTCCCCAGGGGAGTATAGCAAGCCATACCTCCCACTGAGCTTTCCTACGCATATGCTAATACGATGCTATTAGTGCCACCTTCTTCCCCAGAGATTTGGATGGAATAATGGTTTTGGGAAGCAGGGACTCCTGGCTTCTCCCCCAGCACTGACACTGCTCTTCCAGTGGCTCTTACCAGCTCAGCTGCTATCTCTGACTGAGCGTCTGTAATGTTAAAATTGAAATGATACCACTTCCCTACCTGACAGGCTGGAGGCGAGAAGTGGTTGTAAGGATTAGTTACCTAAGGGCTATAGCGTGCCAAATGTTATTAATAATGCAAAGCAAGAAATGTTCTGAAACAGAAACAAAATTCTTGCTTTTTGCTTCAAAGGAGAGATTTACCAGAACACTGTAAAGGCCCTACTTTCCAGTCAAGTGGATTAGCTGATGTCTTATGGCATTACAGAAGTACATGAAATAGTGGGAGAGTGGCAGGCCTTGAAGTGTCTCCCACGTCTGGGTCGCTCTGTGCTGTTCAGCACATAGGTGAATTGAGAGAAGATGACTCCTGCCCATGAGATGCAGCTGCCAAAAGCTTCCCAGGTTGTTTTCTTAATTTAGCATGTCAGGGTTTTGCTCAGATAATTACTTATATCCTTCACTTTTAACAGTTTCTCGTAGAAGAGCCAGTGGAACTGTGAGAGAGGAAAAGACCTGTGTCTCTTTTGGTATAGGGGTGAGCAGAGATAAGAGGAAGGAAGAACGGCAAAGGACAGAGAAGCCAATGAGTATGTGGAGTGAGATAGAGGGGAAAAGAGAGCGCGAAAAAGAGAGCAGGAAAGACAGATTCAGTAGCACAAGCTAAAAATAATCAGTGAAGGGAGTGAAAATTGGTTGCAAAGGATGGAATGTAGAAGTGCAGGAGAAGGTAAGGGAGAATGAGTCAGTGAATAGAGGAAGAAAATGAGTTTATTATCTCTCTTATCTGACAGTATTGAAAGTGGTGTAACGCTTGCTTGATGGAGAGCCAGCAATTACCCTGCTCCACGCAAGCCTCTGCTTAAAAAGTGGTAAAGAAATGAATCTGATTTCTGATCAAAGAGAGAGAGCCCTCTGCTCTGCCATTGCTTGTGTGCTGGAGCAGTTCCTGCTTCTCTGCTTTCTCCAGTCTCCAAGCTGAGCTGCTAGCTTGCCCCTGATCTAGATGCTAGTATTATGCAATGCCTAGAGGGGGTCTCATCCATGCCAAAAGGGGCAACGCAGCAAGCACTGGAAACACTCCTAGGAACCACCTTGGTGTGGGTTGCTTGATTAATTGGTTTTATTTGTTAACAAACTCCAAAAACCTACACGCTGCACTTCACATCTCTGTTTACACAACATCTGGGAGGCATAAGGGATTAGGTTCATGCCTCTAAGCTACTTCTTTCAACACTGACACGTGTGGAGGCTTGGGGGATTTCTCTGGACAAAATATCATTTTACTCTGATGCTCTGCTGCAGTCCCACTCCCTGTCACGCTCATTAACACTCTCTGCAAGAGGTAACATGCACTTCCATGTTCCTGCTGTAGGTACTGCAGTCATCTGTGATCTTTGTGTTTGCTGCTGCCGTAAGTAGGCAATGCAGTCCCAGGAACCAACTCCACTCCTTACCAAAGCCACTTGCTAATTGGAAGGGTGCAGCACACAAGCTTCAACCAGAAAAAAGCAGAGATGACTTTGTAGCCTGACAGGATTTAGGGTAGCCCTAGAAGCTGCTCTGGGACTATTGAATCTCCTTCACCCCAGAAGCCACTTCTGCTGGAGCTCCTTCTGTCCCTGGCACATTCCTTAGGATGGGACTGGAAAGGGTTGGTTCCTCTGCCAACCCACTGGTCTGGCACTGGGAGATCAGCCTTCGGCTCCTTTGTTTCTCTTCTGCGGCTCCAGCAAACCAGTGCAGCAATCTGGGCATTCTGGAAGAGGGTACCTCCTCCTCATTTTTCAGTGGGATAGGTTTTGAGCTTTGATGAATGGAGATAGCGGTGTAGTAGAAATATAGTGCCAGCTGCTGATTCCAACTTTTTATTTCATTTTCAAGAATGAAGAACTTTCATCTCTAAGTCTTTAGCTTACGTCCAGCCCAGAGGTAATGGGTGTCAGTCATGACCACTTGATAATCCAGACAGATATTGCTGTTATTGGATGCACTGCATTTTAAACCATGCTGACAACATACCTTGCTGACAATCAGGATAGAAATGAGGGACCCAGGAGCATAAAAAAGAACCACCTTCATAGAAACAACCTAGAAGGAGAGGCAGAGTGCAGCCTTGATTTAGTCTGGAGTTCCAGATTTCATCACTGATGCCTGCCAAGGTGGCTGCGTGCAAACTGTGTAACTGCAGCACCTCAGCTATTACCTGTAAAATTGGGATAAGTATTGCTTCCCTGATTAATGTTATAAATTATAAGGTACTTAAATACTATGTAAATGAAAGTCCTGTAAATAATGCAGAAGTGTAGATGAGCGTAACTGGGGGAAGATAAGTAGAATGAAAAGAAGTTCAACCTGAAGCAGAATTCTAGTCTGCTGAGTGGATATATATGGGGAGTCCATAAACTGTACTTATTTTCTAAGCAGAGCTAGTTGGTTACACATAAATCTCTAACACTAAATCATTTTAAATATTTATCTAGTTGGTTCAGTTTAATTTTCTGATGTTTGAGTTGTTATTTAAAGAAATATGTCCCTAAGAGTATGCCTTAGGTTCAAAACCTATATTTTGATCTAGGCCTGCTTCTAAGTTGCAGGGACTAAATTCTGCTGTCAGGCACATAAGCACAGCTCTCCGGGATGTTGGTGAGAACTAGAGCTGCGGAGGTAAATTTGGTACTTAGTATATTTTTCATAGCAGCAGACTCTTAAAAATAACATTTAAAAAATCTGTTCTTCTTTTGTTGAATAGAAACCATAATTGGTGATAATGCACTCATTTCTGCTGAGTGAACTAAAAGACTGAAAAACTTAAATACTCGATAGTTTCCAGGACTGCACCAACTTGAAGCTACAGCTCTGCTTACGAAGTGGATGGGTAGCGTGATGACGTTGTCCTGTGTTGAAGCAGGAGCTGTATGATCTCAAAGCCTGCCAGGACTTGGCAAAAACCCTGCAGTTGTTCAATGTATTGCAGCAGAGAGAGCCCGGTTATAAACTTGCAAGAGATAAACGTAGTCTATCATGTAGATGCAGTACATGAAGTGTGACAGTGGGGAGCACCCTCTGTGAAAGCTTCCAGTGGTACACCAAGAAGAGATCCAAGTTTTGCTGCTTTCAAGTTTCACTGCAGGACTTGCTATTTCATTGAGAACTTCCCTAAAGGGAAGCTGGAAAAATCTAGCTATGAGTATAAAGGCAGAAGCAAGTGCTTACCCACAGGCAGTCCTATGGGAATGTGATCTGAGTATAATCTATGAACAGCACCAAAATACTCTTGAATAATGTTGGTTTAGGTATGATGGTTTCAGGATATAATTACATCAAATCTTGTGTAGGAAGAGGTAATGTCTACCCCTTGGAGAAGGGGTTGCATGCCTGACTGCATCTTGGGTTTTCCATTTCTATCAGTACCTCTAACAAGAACAACTGCCTTTTCCATTACAATTTTCATTGCTCTTTTTCTGTCACAGGCACTTCAGAAAGTCCAAGGAACAGCTAGTTAGATCAGTAATACTTATGCATGGACATAGCAGAAACCAAACTGGAATTACCTTGGCATTTAAAGCTTTGGAAGAACAGGAAAACAGTGCTGTGTTTGCCTGCTGTTCAAAGGGGAAAAAAAAACAATAGAAGCAGGAGCACTGCTTTTTTTCCCTGCAAGCAACACAATCTTGAAAGAACAAAAATAAGAGTCAGTTTAATCCCAGTGGTAAATTGCTAGCATATTCTTCAGTCTGATTTCTTACCTACATTAATATAATATGCAGTGATGGTAAAAATGCAGCCCTTCAGACTAAATTTTGGATTATGGCTGGACAGCCAGAGAGAAAAGCTCTAAATAGCGGCTTTATGGGCACTAGTGAAATTCTGGCTCTTGAATGTAAAGGGAGCTTTGAAACACCTGTATAACTAACTGTGAAATAGCTAATATGAAGTGGAGTCAGATTTTTGGCATGAAAATTGAGATTTTGCTTTCCTTTTTATTTTTGGATTTGTATATTTTCTCATATTTGTGAAGTTTCTCAAAGGATATATGTAACGTTTCCATCTTTTGCCATTATGCTGTGGGGTATGCGTGGGATAGAGACACAAGTGTCATTTAAAGTCTTTTCTATAGCCCTTTGTTTCCAATAGGTGTAAAATTAACCTGGCCTAAGTGCATTATTGAAACACCTGCACAATGTTGGATAATGTCTTCTGGGCCCTGGGAATTGTTTTTTTCAGTTAACAGATGCTCCCTCTGCTTGTTTTGAATCTGGAAAAGATAACACAAGGTAGGACCTACATAAACAGAGAAAATTACTATTTCAATGTTTTTTGGCAGCAGTTGTGGATTAGATACACATGGACGTCCCCTCAGAAATGTAGAGGTGATATTAAACTGAGAAATCATGTGATACCAATTAAACACGTATGTCAACTCACTTCTGTTCAGTAATTTATTTGTCTGAGTATATTCCAGCATCTTAAAAAAAATTAAACCTGACACTAAATAAGGAGAAAAAAAAATAAAATCAGCCTTGCAGAGTAGTGTTTACTTATATATGTTTTTTTCCCTTCCTAACTAACATGGGTGACTAACATGGCCTAAAACGGTCAACGTTTTGTCTTTGATTCTTTGGACATAATGATATGACATGGTGCAAGTCAGAACTTGCAGCAGTGCAGAGCTTGAGACAAGAGTTTTGTGCCACTGGGAAGGGAAGTCACCCTCTTTTCCCAGTGGGACAAACTCTCTCCTACAGCTTTCAGAAGGTCTGAGATAAGAGTTAAGATATTTTTAGATGTAGGAAAGCTATTTTTAAGGGTGGTTTTTTGTTGTTTTTTTTTTTTTCCCCCCAGTTTTAATGGCTCCCTCTGAGGCCTCTGTGGTTGGGGTTGTCATAACTAAGGCACCTGGTGCTTAAACTGAAAAAATGAGTAACACAGTCCTAGCAGCACTTTAAAAAGCTCTTTGTATTGTTCCAAAAAGGCCTTTTTAACATGTAGCATATAGAGAATATATGATAGTATAAAGTTTTGGAAGTAGGCTATGAAGTCTACTTGATACAGAATAGAGACACTGTGCAGTTCATAGTTTTGTCACTTGAGAAGTGCTGTGATGTGTGTGTATTTCTACTAGTACTGTGCTGTCTCCTGTCTACTTGTTCCTACCTCTATACCACCTCCTTAGTTGTGCCAGTGCAAAACTGTGGGTGTCTGTTCAGTGGACTAGATCAGGAAGCTGATCCCCTCTCATAAGGACTCAGAGAGGGGGAAAATGTTTATTTTTCTTCTGAATCGGTTTCCCAGCCCAGATTGTTACAGATGCCCACAGCTCATGTGATGTCCAGTGGGGCAGTGGTGTGAGAGCGGGGGGAAGTGGCTTTGTGGCATCAGGGCAGGGCTGCTCATGCACACCGGCCTCTGAATTGGTATTGCTCTGCCATATCTGCACAGTTTTTCACCAAGATATATAATCAGATGAACAAAAGAGAAGGTATAAAGACCCATACCAGAATATGACAGTTTTAAAAGAAATGAAATTTTGAGCCCACATAATGGAACCACTTTCAGTAAAGGATTACAGCCACTTATTCCCAGTAAACCAACACATTTACTGTCATCCCTACCAGCCAGTAGGACACACACAAAAAAATCAGTTTAGCCTTCTGTGTATCCTCTGCCGGGCAGACAATAAATTCATTTAATCTTCTCCTTGAGGCTGTGTCTGTTCCACACTTTCCTTTGTGCCTACTAAATATGAAGGGACATATTTACTTGAGGTGTTTTCCAGTCCATATCCTCCAACCTTCACAAGGGGCAAAGCCTGCTAGGGCAAGGCACTGCCCTCACTCTAGCATCACGTCCTTCCTCTGTGACATGAGCAAAAGGTTGGTTAAGGTTGCAGAAGAGGAACACCATCCTGTAGGTCTCACACGTGTCCAGGTTGTTGGTGGCTAATCTGTGTCTTGTAGGTCACCAGGAGACTTGGTCTGTAAGTCTGAGCTGTGCTTAAATCAAACTTCTGACAAAACCTGTAGGTGTTCTGTACTGCCTGTTTTCTGTAGGGAGTTGCCTGAACTGTTTTCCTCTGGTCACCCTCCACTAGACCACGTTGCCCAAAGCCCCATCCAACCTGGTCTTACACACTTCCAGGGATGGGGCCTCCACAACCTCTCTGGGCAACCTGTTCCAGTGCCTCACCACTCTAACAGTGAAGAATTTCTTTCTAACATCTAATCTAAATCGACCCTCCTTCAGCTTAAACCCATTACCCCTTGTCCTGTCACTACACTCCCTGATAAACAGTCCCTCAATAGAATCATAGAATGGTGTTAATATAGCATACATGTATGCTAATATAAATGGAAGGACAATGTGTAATAGAAGATAAGATTGTGCTGTACATCCAGAAAGGGATTTTATTTACTGTTGCACTCTGTAGATTTTTAAGCTATTGCTGAGAGCTGAAAAAGCCCTGAGCCTGATTTAGGCACCTTCTAAGACTGCTGTAAATTTTGGCAATCTTTGCCACCATCCTCATCTTCCCTTTGTTGATTTTTTTTTTTTTAAATAGCTTTCAATAAGGAAGAGAATAACTGTTATGAAATTCATCACAGCTTTCTCTTCTCCCTCCTCTGGCTGCAAAACTGATGAGGCTGAGAGGCTGTAGGTATTTCTTTTCTAACCTGTTGCTGATTGCTTGCACCCTTGAGGTATATGAGGCTTTGCATTTCTTCCCAGCACAAAATCCAGGGAATCCTTACCCTTGAAATCTATTGTATGTGAGATCTGGTGTAGGCTTTTCTATCTGGTAAGCTCAAGATCACATGGAGACCCCTCATACAGGTGTGTTCCTATATGCATTGTGGTTATTCTGTCAATCCCATTCCTCCACCAAATTTGAGATTCTTGCTCTCTCTCATCTCTGTCCCTTTTAGAAAAGGGACACAAAAATCTATGGCTTGTGAACAGTTTGAAATTTTCTTTAGAAGATTCTTTAAAATGTTAGTTCAGGATTTTCCTTTTTAACCGTACTCTATTGCTGCCATTACTTCATATTTCATGTTTATTGTCTTTTCAGGCTTTTTCAAATCTGAGTTTCTTACATAGATCTTGACTGATTAGTGTTTTACTAGTATGTGGATTTTATGACACATTGAAACAGTAGGTATATCAATATATTAACAAGAGAGTTGGGGGGGGGTGTGTGTGAAGAGACAAGCGGTGCATCCATATGGCCTTTTGTACAGTCAAGTGGACTCACTCTTCCAAGCTTGCTTGGAGCCATGTTTGTGCTGAGCGTGGACCAAAAAAAAGTAGTGTCTACCTAGGAAAGATTATGTAGGCATATGTGAGAAGAGCAGGAAACGTGGGGACATAGTTCATGTTCTTTGTCATTTTCTGGATAATTAATAGCTTAGTGCCAGATAACTGAAGAAATTTTTTTCTTTTCAGCCTTTGCCATCTACCTTCACTGATCACAGAACTTCAGTTAATGTTACCTTCACTGCTTCGTAGGGACATCTGCTGACCCTCAAAAGGGATCAGGCTAGAAGGGTTAGTGCTGAGTGGGCAGCTATTTTTTTTTTCCAGAAGCAGAGCTGGACATCATGCAGGCGGTAAATGTCCGTGAGGCTCTCACCCTAGGTACAGCAATGAGTTCCATTTGCTAGTTGTAAGACCCAGAATTCAGGTTTATGTATGAAGGTGAAATGAAGTCTCTAGGGCTGTGTTAATTTGGGATTTAGTACCATTCCAGTAGCTTAAAACAACAGAGCATAACCAAAGCATATGTGCAAACCTGGTTCCTGTGCACCCATTCATCCAGCGCTGATCTTGAGGAGGAAAAGTAGTTCTAGAAAATCTTTGGGATTGCCACTGTATCCTAAAAATACTTTTTGCTGAATGAAATATAATAAGATGTACAAGGCTATTTCCTTATGCTTTTGCATAGCTGTCTTTCTACATGCTAATGAGATGTTTATACGCTAGGTCTTTGTTCCCTGATTGCTGCTGGTTTACATTAACTCTCTGGATCTTAGATAAGGAAGATGCTGGCCTTAAAAAAAAAAAAAGTTTATTCACAGTATGGGTGCATTTCTAGGGCTTTGGATTTTGCACGTGCTTCTGGGCTGTAATCAGAGATGATTACAGACGGCTTTAATGCAGTGCCACACTGCAGTTTTATGGTAGGTGGGCAGTGCGCAGAGCATCACCTACTATCTGGGATAAACAAAGCCTGCCCGATGCTGTCAGATATTTCTACCTCATGTTGCTGCCTGAATTTGTGTCATTGGTCCTGGTCCGTGTGGGATCTCTGTGTGAAATGGAAGGCTACATTTGCTTGGATGCATGCCTGGTGAACTGTCTGAACAGGGGGGATGAGATCTTTTTGAAACCAGCCGTCTCCCCAGCCTGGTACCATTGCCCATGGCAATGGCAGGGGTTGTCTTACTGTTCACCCACACTGTCATTTTGCTGACCGTCCTTGGTGTTACTGCTTAGGCCCCAGCAAAACTGCAGTGTGATGAGCTCCATTTTGACATCTGTTTATTAAGCTTTAGACTTGGCTTTTTACCTAGCATGAGTCATTCAAAAATACCACCAGATGGCACTGCACTAGCTCTGCTGCAGGCAACGACAAAAACTTCGCCTGAAGGGAAAATCAGTGCACTTCACTCACAAGGTTGTGGGGTTGATAGAACTTCCCACCCCATGCCCACAGAGCCAAGTGAAAGACCTGAAAGACCATCTTCTTCCTTCCCCTGGAAGCCGGTAATGAGTCTGTCCCTTAGCAGGGCTTGTTGTGCTAGGTTGTTCTGCTAGGGTACAGGTGGAGAGGAGGGGGAGGGTTTGCAGAGGGAAATTGAGAGGTGGCAAACGTTGCTTTGAATATTGGTTCATTTTACTGCAAGGCTACTACACCATACTGGCTGGAGAGAAGGTGCCTCCTTCCCCAGCACTCTTTTTATTCCAAGGCTGCCCCAGCAACATATAGGCAGTGTCTTTTTAACAGATGTCTTGTCTTGGAAAATTGTCTGCAGTCCTCTTTTGAAGGGGCTTTGTGCTCTTTTCTTTGTGTGCTTGTGACCCTTTAAGGATGGCATGGGTTGTTTCCTCCTTCCCTGCCCCTTTCCGACTGGCATCTTTAATTGCTCCCTGTCTCTTCCAGTTTCTTTTGCTGCTTCTGGTATTAATTGATTTCACTTTACAGTCCCTTTAGCAGGAACCATAACGAGGAGTCCCAGAGTGGTTTTTGAGAGGAGTTATTTTGCGTGACAGCACAGGGCTTCCGTCCTTGTCCTATTCCCAGGCAAAGCTGACTTTGTCAGTGGAGCAAACTGGGGACAATGCCCACTGCCAAATACAACTTTGGAGCACCCCATGTATAACAGCAGAGCAGGGAGATGACCAAGTGGTGCCTGTATGCTCTGCCATGTGTGTGCCCTGCCATGATGGCTGTTAGCATTACCCAGGGCTAATCTATTAAGTTTTCAGGACGTCTAAAGGTATGACTGTATTAGTTCTGGGACATGTAGGTCCCTTGATTTTTAGTACAAGTGAACTCATTTTTGCTGTTCTGAAACAAGTTTAAAGGTAAGAACTGACCTCCAGGTTCCTGAGGAACAAAAAGTTGAATCTGGGCTCACTACCCACTTGTGAGGTTAACAGGATTTTCTCCGTTTCCCGCAAAGGTTGAGGTACAAAAGTTAGATGATTTCCTCACGGGCATCCAGAGAACTAGTACTGAAACTGTGAATCCTTTTTGGTCTTGTGCTCAGTCCTTTAAGAGATGTATCCCTTTAAGGGGTATACCACCCAAGTTAAAAAACGACCTGCATACACTCCACAGATGTTCACTGGTAAATGCACTGACGCAGGGAGTAGGACTACCACACTCATACTCTCCATACAGTAAATAAATTCCTTTCTCTATTGTCTCTTTTTTTTCTCATCTTCCTGTCTTATGTTTCATCTCTCCACCTCTTTATGGTTCTTTTGTCTTTGCACACCAGTCTTAAGTCTTCTCCCCTCCTTCTCTTTGGTTTCCATCTCCTCTTCCACTAGTCACTATACTTTTTACACCCTTCCTGGAGATGGTCACTCCTGGGCCATGAGCAGTGGGAGCATCTCCCAGACTGGGTCACTTTGCAAGCAGCTACTTTGTCTCATTTTTCCATCCCCTTTTCCCATTTTGGGAATAGCAGTATGGACAGAAATCTGAATCTTCAGCAGAGGGGAAGGGTGTAGCAGACAGGGCTCAAGCTGCCACATGTATGCACTAGAGGAAAGCCAGGGGAAACAGGCTGCAGGGAAAGGGCAGGTACAGATATAATTTTTCACTGCTAATCTTTTGCTCCGAGGGAGGAAGGCAAGGAGAGTGTTAAATCCCCTCATCTTCACTTAGCCTCTCTCTACTCACCCAGCTTGGGGCAGGCGGGTTCCAGGTAGCCAAGCTGGTATGTTGTAATAGTCACCACATAGTCACCATGTCTACAGGATGCCCCCCCAGCCTGTGCTTTTGTTTCCTGTACTGTGATTTTTAATCCACTGCATTCAGCTTCCCTTTGGGGACTGACAGAGTGTTTCTGTTGTACTTTGTGACCTGAGCTTTAAAGGCCATAGGACACCTTTCCTCCTTCTCAATGAAGGCAACTGCAGGAAACAAAGGCACATGAACCAAGTGCGCAGGGATTGGGAAGGGCTTTTGCTGGCTTAGAAATGGGTTGTGGGTCCTCCCATGTATGCACCTTCCAGACCTGCTGAGAGCCTTCCAAACCCATTGCACTCCCCTTCCAACTTCTTCTCTGTTTTAAATAAAGGCAGGGAAAGGTAGGAACCTCTCCCAGTTTATATTAACTCCTAGAATGAAACTGAGTAATTTTTATTTGTTTTCCAGGCATTTTTTTACAAACATCTAGGGATTTTGCAGAGTGGCAGTGTAGCGTTCCTCTTGCATTTTTCAACCACTGTGCCTTTGCACCCTCAAGGTGGCCTCTACATCCCTCAGCAAAAGAATGTGTGGCAAAGAAGCCCTTTAAACAGCTCATTGTGCTGGACAAAAAAGAAAACTCAACATTCCTAAGATTAGTGGCTTTAGCTAGGGAGAGAATGAACTACTAAATAGTGAAGAAAAATTTGTGATGAGCATACTATATGATTCTCTTTGCCTGATTCCTTAGATGTAATTTCACCATCAGGGAGAATGTGTTTCTCTTGGGTATATTTGCAGAAAGTACCGATAGTTAGCACTTATGTTGCCAAGCAGTTTGCAAACGTTAATTAAAACATCCCAATGAAGAAGAGAAGGAAAATCTGTATTTTGGAGCTAGGGAAACTGAGTCACATATAGTTTAGACATTTTGCATCATCTCATAAACCAGATCAATTGTAGAGCTAGAAGAAGCAGCAGTTAAAAGCTAATGTAACTGCAGGGCTGATGCTAGCTCCTCTGTCATGGAAAGATGATAGTTGATTTCTAGCTCCCAGCTCTGGAATATGGCACTTGATATTTTCTCTCTCACCACACAAAAAACTTGGAGGAGCTTCTGGAAAAGTTGGCTATCTTCTTCTACCATTTCTTGTTTTTTCATTTCTTACAGCAAGCTCTGTTTGCCTACATGTTTCTCAGGCAGGGATTACTTCACAGCACTATTCGGCCAGGCTTGATCAGAGCAGCTAATAGCTGTTTTCTAATAGGTTCCTTGTAGTTCAGCTGTAGTTTGTTGGATTTATTCTGTTTTAATATGTGGCCCATTTATCTCCTGCACTGTGTAGTCCCCATTGTGGAGATGCCTCCTGTTTGGCACTCTTTCACCATTTGTTATTTCTTGAGCCCGGTGGTTGGAGTGTACATGATGATCTGTGCTTGGCATTAGTCCCACCTGGCACTGTGGGGTATTTTGCAGAAGCCGCACTTCCCTCAAAGAGTGTTATCAAACCCATATTGAACCAGGCTGTCCAGAGTCAGCCTGTCCAGAGCTGACCCAGGGCAGAGGACAAGCAGGCAGCTGGCTGAGATGGCAGCCGGCCTGGTTTTTCCTAGAGAAATGGTGAGGAGCTCTTCCAACCTGCCCCTGCCTTGCCGTACTTTATTCCAGCGACAGCTCCTAGCCTCCTCTGTTATCAGGCTGGTCCCCTTCCTGGCAATCTGCTCCACTGGCCTCGAAGCACAGCAGCCCCTTTGCTCTGAGGAGCCACCGCCCAAGCAGGGTCCAGGCTGTTCGGGCTGCCAGGGAAGGGACAGGGGGAGTTAGGAGGGGACAACAACTGCTGTGAGATGTCACATCTCCTAATTGCAAAAAAATCACAGCCCCCACCTCTGCTCCTGCCCCACTCCTGGTATGTGAGGGGAGCAGAAATCTCTGCTCTGTGGGGACTCTGCCCCTCCTGATCCTGCCCTTTCTCCGCCCTGTCTCATGCAAGATGGAGTTGATGGCCAGCCCTGTCCTTTCCTCCTCCTAAGCCCCTTCTAGAAGCCAAGGAAGCAGAGGAGAGTAAAAAGAGGTTTTCATGGGGAAAAAGTTTGGAGGAGGAGACTTTATTGCAGAAGTGGGCTGGAAGTGACAGCTCAGGGGTCTCAGGTTAGACTAAGGGAAGTGCTGTATCCCAGAGGATGGGATAGGAGGAGAGGGCCAAGGAGGAAGAGCAGACTGTGTATGAATAAAGAGGTTCTCTAAAGCTCCTTTAATCTTTCTTGACCACTGCTTAGATCCAACATCTCCTGAGAGCCTTCAGCTCACTCCCACCCCTCTGATATCCACTGCTTCTCACTCCCCAACCCAGAACCTGCTCTGTTGCTGCTCAAAATTTAAATTTTACCTACAAAGCCAAGAGCTTTAAACAAGCTCTGGCCTCATGTATATCTGTCCTGGTTCTGGCAAGGACAGAGTTAATTTCACCAGGAGCCAGGACAGGTGAGCCAAGCTGGCCGGGGGCTATTCCGTACCGTGTGACGTCACGCTCACCATAAAAGGGGCTGGTCGGGCAGGGGTGGGTTCGCTATTCCATACCACGTGACGTCACGCTCACCATAAAAGGGGCCGGTCGGGCAGGGCCGGTTCGGCGTGGCTCCGGGACGGGCTGAGTGTCCGGTCGGTCGTCGGATCGGTAAATTGTTCTCTGTTATCACCCACTGTGAATATCTGTTACCAGTGCTGTTGTTGACTGTTCCCCTCTCCCTTGCTGTCCCAGTAACCTGCCCTTACCCCAACCCTGAGCCTTTGCCGTTGTTTTTCCGTTCTCCTCCCCAGCCCGCCGGGGGAGGGGGGAGCGAGCGGTGCGTGGCACCCGGCTGCCGGCTGGGGCTGAACCACGTCAATATCCAAACATCGTTACTTCTATTCTGTGTTGTGTGTCCGTGGTTCATATCACAGCGGTGCAGTTTTTAGACAGTTATACTCACGGACTTGCTTCCTCTCCTAACTTTTGAGCCATGTGTAAGGTCTCTGGTGGGGAAAGCAATGTCGTCATCAAACTGCTGTTTAGAGAAGATCAAGTTTATTTAAACCTCTGCCTTGCAAGTGCCTTAGGTTGTAATGCTGGGTATGCAAAACAGATCGAAACCAAAAAGCTTCCTTCAGTTGGTTAAGGTCTGAAAAAGTGTGTTTTCTGCATTGCAAACAAAATTCAGGCATTGAGAAGGAAACAAATATTAAGAATTTGAAAAGTAGTAATGGCCTAAATCCCATGCTTTAGCATAGATGCTTCTTGTTGCCACCTGGTCAAGTTTTGCAGCAGAAAATGTCATATCTGTTGTCTTGGGTGATACTAGCCTTTTGGCTTGTCTCTGTCCGAT
This sequence comes from Grus americana, assembly GCF_028858705.1. NCBI lineage: Eukaryota > Metazoa > Chordata > Aves > Gruiformes > Gruidae > Grus > Grus americana. The sequence continues at coordinate 64,973,380 of NC_072852.1, forward strand.
CTCTCCTGATGAGAGGTGAAGATTCAATGGATGTTACCATCTCTTTCCTGTGCAGTGCTGCTTTTTGACTGTCATACTAACCTTTTGGGACCACTGGCAATTCACATAAATTAGAAGAGTGTTCAAGCTTACCTGTGATAGTCCAGAGCAGTTGTGAAAATGAGAAATGTAAGTTCTGATCTTCTCTAAGAACACTGGTGCACGTGCAGAGTTCAGCCTGTGTCAGGACCAAGTCCATGACCCCATGGGCCAGCAGCATGTGAGCTGCTTTATATAACTGAATGGAGAAGGATGCAGAATCTTTAAAAATGGCTTGCTTTCCTTCAAATGCTATGTAACTCTAATATTGGAAAGTATGTTAACAAGCAGGCAACCTCCTTTGCACATCTGAACCCAAATATCAGAACCACAAACCCTCAAATCCCCAAACTTTTAAATAGCACAATTGAAATCCCTTCCACTAATCACTTTTCCAATTTTCCTGGCTTTAGACTTGCGATAAATTTGACCGTTTCTGAAGTCGTCATAGCATCTTCCAGAAAATATCCAGACTTCACATATAAGATACCAGCAGGAAACTATCTTGTAAAATGCAAATGCATAAAAAAATTTCAATCTTCTCACAGTTCATAGAGCAATACAGACAGACCTCAAAACCACGTTAGTTGTCCCTTTACAGGTCACCTTCAGAGCTACTGAAAGGTATTTCTTCCCACTTGATAAGAATGTGTTTATTGCACGGGCAGAATGCAATTTATGAACTCCTTAGCTATTTACTTCCTGGGGCTTGAATAGAGCTGGGTCATATTTGTTCTCCTGTTTCACAATCTTGTTTTTTTTAAAGGAAGTCACAGATCTTTCTATCTTTGAAGAAAATTATGAAAATGAGTCAGCAGTGTCTAACTTTCAGGCAGCCTGAAACCATAGCTTGTGGACATGTCAGGAGCTGTCTTGGTAGCACGCAAGTCTGGTGCCTGGTTACTATAATTTTGGTGGTAAAATCATGAATTGCTGCACTGCTGATCAGTGTGTGGTAAACGGATGAACATATTACACACAGATGTGTGTTTTGTCTTTTTTTTTTCTTTCTTACTGCAATGTGGAGTGGAAGTTGTTTATTTCAACTGGTGTCTTAAGATCACCTGGCATCCCAGGGAGGAGTTTTCCTACACACAGACCAGTTTTAAATATTCCTTCATTTTGGTCCCGTCTCTGAAACTCTCCCTAGATGCCTGGCAGAACACGCATGAAAGCAGTTTTAACAGCTGCAGGATTTGTGGCTGATGCTTTGCTTTGTTGTCTCAAGTACATTAGTACTCAGTTCCAAGTTAGCTTAGTATTGTACTTTGTGAGTGATGCTTTAGAAAATATCACTGCTTGTTTGTCCCAAGTTCAGACCTTGATATCCATGTTTTATGGATGAATAAATACTTCATTGTCACTTAGCAACACTAACTGTTGCTTAAGTCAAAATGTCTTTGTTGTATGATTTTCCAAGATCTTAAATATTTTATAAAGCATTTAATTTCTTTTTTATTGGTATGTAAATAAAGAGACAGTGGTCCTTAAAAAAATTATTAAATAGTAATCCAGTTTAAGAATTGAGTCTTTCAGTCTAAACTAGTAGTTTCTGGAAGCAACTTTGATGCACCTGTAATGGCTTTGAAATTGTCACAAGAAAAAATCTGTTAGTGAAAGCCTATTTTATAAAAGATCCATTAGTCCAGTATCTTTCTCTTGGTCAAAAGAAAGGATTTGCTGGTGATAATGGCGCTCAGAAATATATGCCTTGTCTTTCTTACATCAGGTTTTGTTTTAGAGAATTGTGTTAGGTTTTCAGATACTGGCAATTTGCTGAACATTTTGCTGTTCCTCATCCTTGAAAAGTGTCTGTTACACTAGCAAGTGTCAGAATTCATAGATTCTATTTATTGCCCTTTATAAAGTGCTTATCACCATGATATTCAGGGACCGTACGTGGATTAAAAAACAGCAAGGAAGCTGTCCTGGAGAAGTTGGTGTGACTCGTTATGCTGGGAATGTTATAATGTAAAGTGGTGTATAACGGGGATGGGGAATGGACACAGGTAACCAAAAAAATATTTAGAAGAAGATGTAAAATATAGCTATTTAGATGAGCAACCTAGGACTGTAACCATGCCAGAGCTGGGGCAATATCTGTGCTGTGACTCATAGCTGTACCCTCATGTCTTAATTCCCTCCGCCCCCTCTTCAGATGTCCCTGGCAAGTATCCCCACCCTTTTTGCAGAGGTGAGCACAGCAATGCTGGATCCTCTTCCCCACGGCGACACTCCTCCTTCAACTGAAGGAAATACCAATATTATCTGTAACATGGAGAAAAAACGTTTATTTTGTTGCTTGAGTGGGAGTAACCACCTGGTTGGCCTAGGCTGTGCCACGTTCCTCCTCCTGTATGCTGGCTGGCTGCTGTCCGTGGGATCCCCAGAGCTGAGAGCAGTGGTAGTCACACACCTCCCAGCTCGTGCCCATCGGGCTGGCTGCAGACACAGGTGGCTATCACTCACCTCAACTCTCAGGGTATGGGGTCAGTGGTTTCTTCACGAGTTTGGAGGCTTTAGTATTTTCTGATTCTTACAAGCAGAATTGCATCTTCTCCTGTAATCACGCAATCAGGAGAGGATTTACTGGGGAATAGGTGGGCAGTGGTTACACTGGTAGTCATCTACCTGGGCAGCTCCTTTGTTGAGATGAAGTCCCAATGCTGGGACATAGTGCAGAGCTGTGGTTTAACCTTGGTGTAATTAAAAACTCATACCATTTTTAAAGACAGCTTCACAAAGCATTTTTTTAACTCGTTCTTGTCAGTGACATTTAGCTATGGGAAATTGAAAACACCTTTTTTTTTTAACAGGCATGTTCAGGCACAGTTTTTGATAAGGCGGTGGTCGCACCACTAGTGAGTGGAAGGTCTGCAGCCCATGCCAGGACTGGAGCACAGGGTCAGCAGCCCAAGGCATAGCTTCAGCTTTTAAACCCAAAGCAAGGTACCCCCGGCTGCTGGCTGGCTCATACAAAGGCTTTATGGACAGGCTCCGGCTTTCCGGTTACCAAAAGTGCCTCTTCTACCCATGCCACAGCACTCTGCAGTCTTTTCTGGGCATTTGGCTGTTAAGTGTTTTTTTGGGAAAAAAATAATTTCTATCAAGAGATGGCTAGGTGAGCAAAATAAACAAGTTTAATAGCTTTGTATATGGACGGAAATTCCTGCAAGCATTGCTGTATAAATTGAAAGGGCTTTTTTACCCAAGAAATTTTGAAGAAAGCTTAATTTCTAAGTTAAAAGTTAATTTTAAAACTTTTTCTTTACACTTGTTTTTTGAATGATTTCAAATGTTGGTTATAGTTACCAGTAAAATAAAAATCTAATTTCGTCTAGTTTTAACCAGAATACTGATTCCTGTGTACATTTGCAAATTTGTAACACAGGGGGTGTCATATGTTTACCCATCATGGAGCTGAATCTAGTGCTTGAAGTTCCCCCCGTTTAATGTTCCTGAGATGAAATGACACTGATGTTATCTGGATGGGTGGATAAGATCCTAAATATTAGATTGTCCTTTTAGTTAACACCATCCTATTTTATTCCCACTGTAGAAGAGTAGCCCAGTATGCTGTAGACATACCAGCAGTGAAATGGTTAAGGAAAAAAAACCTCCCAGTACAGTGGAAGAGTCCCTTGAAATAATTTCCGCTTGACATAGTTTTTGACCTTATGCCTTTGCTTTCCCTCCTTCCCTCCCTCTTCCTCCTCAGTCCAGTTTGTCATTAAGATGTAGGAACTGGATCAATGGAATGAGGGCAGGAGGCTGCTTAGGTCCCATGGTCCTGGGTGGAATTGACTGTGATGATGAAGTGGACCCTCATTTTGTGTTAAAGGCTGATACTAATCCCTCTTCCCCATTAAGAAACTGCCACTAATGAGCAAACTTATTTCCTTGTGTTTTGACAGAAGATGAACAATTGCATTTGCAGAAGCAATTTAGGAGAGCGTAAAAGCTGTCAGCACAACTAGAGGTGTCTTTCAGCGTGCATGTTCACGCGTAGAAGCTTTGTCTTTTGAAGATAACAGCTTTTTTCCTGACTGTGTGGTCTGGTGTGTGTGAAAGGACAGGCACGTACAGGACTGCAAGAATGCCTGCAAGTCACTAGCCAGACTCTTTTTTTTTTTTTTTTTTTGAGGTTTCTCAGTGGATGACAGCAGGTTTATCTTCAGGAAAAATGTCTGGGGGATAGATTCTGATCCTTTCTGCCTTGTGCCATGTGTGGTCTTCTGCATCACTGTGAAAGGGACTTCAAAGTGCCATCATTTTGATCTGGTGGCATGCTGCAGTCACTGTGTGCCCATGAGAACGGCTCTGCACGGTGCTGGGAGACAATCTGCTTTTCTTTTTAAACAAACTGCTTCGGCATTTTGTTATACAAGAGAGAGCTCCACGAGAAATCAGACGTGAAAAATAGAGTTCGGACATGGCTCCAGTGGTAAGCATTGCTCTGCAGCCTACAGACCTGCTGAGTCATGCAGATCACTTCCCCCCCCCCCGCCCCCCTTCAATAGTCACTAAGAGCCCCTGTGGGCTGGGGCCATTGGTTCAGCTTGGTCTCCCTTTTGCCGCATAGTCCTTGCAGCGGTACAGGACTTCTTTGTTGTGTGGTCTGAGAGGCCAGAGGTGGTCCTTTCCCCTTCTCTTTGCTGTAGATGATGTTGTAGCTGTTTTGTGCATTCACTTGTCATAGGGAAGTTCTCACCAAGTGGTTGTGCACAAGAGAATGCAGACCTGTGCTTGCACAATACATGAGGGCATATGGGGAACTGCAGGCATGTTTCAAGGTGCGTCAGTGTCCAAGGTGAGCTGTGCTTGCACTGGAGTTGGCATATTTGTGGCAGCAGACAGGGCTGGGGGATGCGATTGATCGGGGCTAAACGCATGGAAGATGAGGTATGCAATCCTGTTTTTTCACGGCTCTGGGAGTCAGGGGACTTGGATTCCACTCTTAATCCTGCCACCATCTTCTGCAACCATCTTTGTGCCTCAGTTGTCCTGTTGATAAAAAGGGACTGCAGCTTTTTGCTGTATCGTGCTGATACTAAAGGACCAAATTCTTCTTACTATTTGCAAATGGTTTTGAGATCCTAGGCTGAAAGCTATTATGTAAATATAAAATATAGTATAATGTTTTGTTGCAAAACAAAAATGTTTTTAATTGTGCATTGGTTGAGCAATCAGTTTCCCGCAGGAATACAAATAAAGATCACAGCTTTTCACACCATTTGAAAGAGGCAGTTGGCAGCGGCATGACAGAAATATACCTTAGAAAATTGAAGCACACTCATCTCCACAGAAAATACTTCAGGTTTTGCCCTTTTATCTTTCCTTTTCAATTCTGAGTTTCTTCACTACATGCCCTGCAGGTAGTATCCCTATGATACTGTAGTCTGCAGCCACACCTGCCTGGAGAGATGCCCCCCTTCCCAATACCCAAATCTTCATTTTCTCACATCAGTGGGTGTATATTAAGGAGTGGGTGGTAGGGGAAAGGATATTATTTGACAGCTAATATTGTAAATGCTGTCTAATATGGTTTGTATATGGGAACAGTAATAGCTACTGCTGCTGTGGTTTTGTTGCTGCAGGGAAAATGCAATAAATAGGAATTTCAGAGGAAGATCTGGTGATGAAGAAAGGTCCCGGGATTTCATTTATTCCTATTGTGCTACCACTGTTAAATCTCCCTTCTCATGTTCCTGGAATAAAATACAGACCTAAACAGGTCCTGGCATGCTATGGATGTACCACATAAAGGCAATATACCTGTTCCCATTAAAATTCATCTGTATGATCCTCTATGGGAAACAGTGACGTTGTGTTTCATAACAACTGCCATTTCCACTCTCCAAAGACTAATCACGCATCTTTATGCTGCCCTGTGGTAAGTTAGCGTTATTGTTCTCCTTTAACAGGTGAAGAAGGTGGGATGCTCCATAACCACATTGTAAGTCAGTAGCAAAGCTGGGAAGAATGCACACTTCTGACCTTGCTTGCTTTATCCACTAGGCTGTACTTTTTCCCTGCAACCTCAGCAGTGTCTGCCACTGCACATCATTTATTGGTTCCCTTGCTCCAAGCTCCATGTTTCCCTCCTTTGCTCTTCTCTTTTTTCAAGGCACCCAAGCATGTCAAAGACTGCAGAACACATTAAGGAACAAGACTGTAAGGGAATAAGATGCAGCTTCTTGGCTTATTAAAATAAAGGAACGCATTTAATGCGTGCCCTGGCAGTGGAAGAGGGAAATAAGATAGTGCTCTCTCTTCTTTACACGTGTAGGCTGTGTTCCTGGAGACCCTTGGAGGAAGCTGCTGCCTGACTTCCTAAGCTGCTCAGACACAGTGTGTGGTAACAGAACATAAACCTGATATTTTATTGTAATTCCTCTTCCAGAACCACTGAGGAATATTAGATTAGCTAGAAAGTTGTATGACGTGGCCTGGAGATGTCATGGGTGCACTCATAAACTGGTTGGTTGCCTTTTCTCTGCCTGTCCACTGCTGCATGTCTGAACATAGGTGGAAAGGACAGCGGGGTTTCTCAGCTGGTTAAGAGAACCAGCTGTATCATTTTCCTCAGGGATACTTGATTTTTTGGGCAGTGCCAAGATGCTTCTTCATACTTTTAGTGAAGCATTTTTGAGGGTGAAGCAAAGGGCTGTTCCTTAAGCCTTAATACTGTTCTGACTCAGGCAGGGCTTAAGAGGTGTTTTTCTTACCTGAGACTGTCATGGGTTGGCCTGTTACTGCTGGAATGAACTTTGGTATTTGCACATTTAAGGACAGTTCACATCACAAATCGGACTCCGTAGGGTTTTCTGCCAGAACTGAATCTTCTTCTTCTCAATCCTGTATGTTACGTATGTATTGTTTAGTCTTTCCGTAATCTCTCAACATGACCTGTGTCATACCCTCAGTCCTGAATCTCTCTGCATAATCTAGTAAGCACAACATCTCTCTGACTGCTTTCTCCACTTTCTTGAATCCAGCCAGTCATTCTGAAAATCTCACAAACATTTCTGTGTGATCAAATGCATTTGTTTTAATAAACAAATATTTCAGTAGTTCTGATCTTCTCTCTAGCTGAGGTTTACCTGAAGACCACCTGCATTATGTGGGTGATGGTATCCTGCTCCTTCTGTGGCTACTTGAAGTTTGGCCCTTTAGGACTCTATTCCTAGTAGGATGGGAAGTCAGTAGACTAAATTAAGAGGAGTCTTGGTATAACCTAATTTCTATTTAAGATAATTAAACCAAATTCTGTTTTTCGGACTAGAGTGAAACAAATTACAGTGGGAGTTTTCAAAGCTTTTTCATCAGAAGTCCCCAAAGGTTCTCCTTATGATGAGCTCTGTGCCCAAAGAGGCCCATCCGCTGCCTCCACTCAGGGTTTCTCTTGTGAGGACTTCTGCTGCTTTCTATCTCCAGTCCACCATCTGGACACTGGCTCATCCCCTGACTTGCAACATTTGAACCTGGGAAACCCTTCAGCAGAGACAGCTGTGATCTGGCCAGTCTCCTACTCTTGCTGATGCAGTCCCTTCTGTTGTTTTTTTGGTTTAATTTCACTCTATGAAAAGGCTTGACTGCCTCTGCTGACAAGTCTGAAAGATCACAACCGTTGTTTTTAGCATTGTGGCTGATTGTTTTCAGATCGTGCCCGGTCCACCCTTGGATCATTGGCTCCTTCCCATGGTTGAACTGGACTAATTCATCCCAGCAGTGCTGAGTGTGCCTGTGTAAGGCTTTGCAGTTGCATCCCTTATGCCTACTCCAAATTTTTGTTCATCCTAGTTTGGAACTCATCTCAGTGAATGACTAGGGATGCAGAAGGGTTAACAAGATCAGGGTTTAGCCTGTGTGTTCATGAGACACTGAGGCCCAGATGGTGTGCTTAATTACTCTGGTCAGCTCTGGCACCATCCTGCTCCAGAGGGAATTAAATGAGGAATGGTGTGTCAGAGACTGTTCCTTTCCAGTCTCCCCAGAGCACTTCAGTGGTAGAAGCTCCATGACACATTAGGCCTAGCTCACACATCCCCAAGACGAAGTGGCTTTGGGGTGGTGGCTACCCTTGAGATTCCCAGCTGGGCTTTTACATAGTCCGCATGCCATCAGGACTGCACTGGGAGTGCCTCATTGCAAGTGACTCCAGGATACCATTTTCTTTGCAGAAGCAGTCAAATTCTGATCGTGAGCATGGCTGTAATGCTCACAGCTCATAGGGCCTCAAATGCACGATGACAGCTTGCTCTACAAGTTTTATTGTTAATCCAGTCCCCCCTGCTGCTTGCTATCACATGCATGGAAACACACTATCTTGGTGGCTTGCTTGGCAATGTACCTGCCCCTGGACAGAACTTACAGGGCTGATCCCCGTTTACTGTCAGGAGCAAAAACCCCAACCACATCCACAGGACGTGCGATCTCTATTTTTGCTTCGCGCGCAGAGTGAGGCTGAACATCAGAGGAATGCAGATGGCCCCATGGCAAGATGTGAGCCAACCCCAGATGGTGCAGCTCAGCCTTTCCCAAGGAGTTATGGCCTGGCTGCAGTGGTTGAGTCCTGGTTGGATCTGCTCTTGCCTGCAGCGCCAGGTCTAGTAACCAGCTGTTAGGAGGAAGCTGGCTGTTCTTGTTTGCTTAGCAGAGCAGTGGCTGACATGGGTATGCCTTGATGTACTTGCCACATTCTCTCTTCCCATAACCACCAGGATTTTTAAGTGATAGAAATGCTAGAGAACGAACATTTTTAGCAGGGCCTGGTGCAGTTAGAATTGCGCTTAAGATTATCAAGGTGCTTTAAATTTTAAAGTTCTGTTTTCAGGGTGAACCTGGGAGGTATTCTGCATTTGTCAAAGATTGGTCATACTTGGTTTCTGGTCTGAAATAAAGCTTTTTCTTTTCTTTCTCCCCCCCCCCCCCCGCCTTTTTCTTTTTTTTTCTTTCCTGTCCCATCTTTTCAAATAAGAGCAAAGTTAATGTAGTTATTCCTAAGAAAAATAAAAAGGTGGGGGGGAAATGTCTTTTAGGTGGTGGTGGTGGTTTTCTTAAGCTGTTTTCTGTAATGGCAGATGTTTGAAAGTTGTGATTTAGGGTAGAAATGTTCCTCACTGAAAAACGATGCGTGGCCTTTTTCCAGAGAAAATTTGGTTTGATTTGACCACACTATTAACACTGAAAATCACATACCGAGCCTGCACTGTAGAGTGTTTTTGCTGGGCTTGAGTGTGCGTCTCAGGAACTAGGCACTACTTGCGAGTGAATAACTTCATTCTGCAGTCAACTGGGTAGGCCTCAAAAGGGCTTTAAAAGCACAGGCTGCTTTTCACATGGCTTGAAGAACGTAAGGTAAGAAAAGTGTGTCCCATAGTGCCTGCTGCTCCACCAGTCAAAACGCCTCTGTTGCCCGGGGAAATGCACTCAACTCTAGAAGTTGAGAGGGCATGAATCCTATTTCCAGGTCTGTGCTTCATAATTTTCTGTGCTTCACAACTCCTATTTAGTGCATCTGGCTGGTGCTGAGCCGGCTGGAATTTGAGAGCTGCAGTTCGTTATGGAAGTAGTTGCCACTGGGGAACAGCGTATGGCTCTGATCCAAGAGTGACTGATTTTTATTTGACCAGTTTAAGGGGTTTTGAAAATCCCACGCTGAACGTGTGGAGCAGAGGTTTTAGTAGGCACATTAACACAGCCCCTGAGGATGGCTGTGCTCTACAAAAGTGCCTCCGCTGAGGTCAGGCGCAGACTGAAGTCCCTGATCTCCTCGAAGTGCCACTAATGAGCCTGCACACACTTTTCAAACAAAATTTGGTGAGAGAGAGAACCATTCTGGTAGTGTTTAGCAAATTAGTTTTTGTATTTTTGGGAGCTTTATATCCCTGTGGATTTAAGATTATCTTTTTTGATATTCTGCTTCTCTCTCATAAAGCAAGCAGATAAAACCACTGTAAGAAAGTAAATGGAAAAGCATATATTGCATTTGAGTTTGAATGCGTAAGTCCTCCTGAGTCACGCACAGCTCGTACCTCTGGCTGGCAGTGGCATGCGCTGCCCTGGGGCTGTCGCGATTTGTTACGAGGACGGGAGAGGGAGGTGCTTTGCAATGGGATTGCAGGAGTTGTTGGGCAAGCTGTCGCTGGGCCTTGGGCGAGCAGCAGGGAAGGGGGATGCATGGCTTCAGACACGCGTTGCTGGCTTTGTCCTCTGCAAGTTTGTCAGCTGGATCCACCCGCGCCCTGAGCGGGACAGGCAGGGTGGTTGCGAGAGGCACGTAAAACCTGGCAGCCTCCTTCCCCAGCAGACGGAGCCTGGGGGCACTTTGCAGCCAGCCCTGGAAGGCGATAATCATGAGAGGGATAATGGCTTGTTTCGGGTTAATAGATCCTGACAGCCTAATTTCCCCTGGTGAAAATAAAAGGGAATAAATCTTACAAATACTGTAAAATCGATAGCTAACAGTGAAGGGGCTGACAAGAAGACCCTATATCCACAGCACATTTTTTTTGTGAGTTTTTCATTTCACATTTCAAGCGGATGGGTTCCCTGTGGCTTTGCTAGCGCCTGGTAATCCTCCATTCTCCTTGCTGTCATGCCCATCTTTTCAGAGCTTGTGTTTTACTCGCTCGCCTTTGAGTAAGGAGTCTGAAGCCTTGAGCCTGTTGGAGTGGAACGCTGCCTTGCCCAGGGAAGACCCACAGTGCTCTCGCTTCTCAGAGGACCTTGGAGTCTGCTCTTCCCTCTTCTCATAGGTATACACGACTAACCAGGTTACAGGTCTTTATCTAGAAACAGTTAGATAACCATATCCTGACCCTCCTAAATAACCCAGCCACAGGACCCTTTGCTCACCGCTCTGTGGCTGCGTTCCCCAGAGGAAGACTGCAACCTCTGTTAGTGACCTGAAATATTGACAGAGTTACCAGCATGCTTCTTTGTCTTCCCAAGGTCAGAGTTTAAGATTCGTGCACTGAGCAACCGGAAGCTTCCCCAGATAAATCTCCGAGTCCACTGAGAACAGTCTGCAGTAAGTGTGGATTGGCAGCATTACAGAAATGGAAGATCATGAAATAGGGAGTAATTTAATGTTTAGTACATACACCTAAAAGAATGCCGGGGAGAGCACTGCTGTGCTGGCGTTCAGCTGCGAGTTGTTGGACTGTGGTGAAGCAGGGAATGGCATCCCTGTTGATTTGTTCTGTTGGTAAGTGGTGGGAGCTTGCTGAGAAGGGCTGCTGGATCCTTGATGCAGACAGAGACACAAACTCTTGCACAGAGTAAGCTTGAGGTGGACCTCAAGCTCCAGGCTTGAGGATCTCCTGGCTCCTTGGGGCAGCATGAGTGTGGACTGAGCAGTCTTCCCAAAGGAATGTGCATGCAAGCTTGAGGAAGAAGGCTTGGGCTGGAGTGAGTGTTTTCTTGCTATTGGTTTCCCAATGAATGAAGATCAGTGGGTCTCTATTCAATAGTCTTGTGGACCATATTTTAAAGCCAAGGTGGAGGAACTACACATTTCGCAGTTTTCAAATACCAAGGATGATTTAGGCTGGTACAAACTGTGGTAAAAAGCTGCTCTCCTCTCAGAGATAAGAATAACACAAAAAGGATTTAAGAGAAGCCTGTGTGAGTGGTTGATCCCACCTCTCAATTATAGGGCTTTGGCTCTTTTCTATCAAGGTTCGCCTTTGAGCTTTTGCTTGAAGTTATGTCCTTCATTAAAAGGAAAGAAAATTCTCAGTTTCTTTGCTTCCTGGACACAGACGTTCTTGGACAGAGGCAAGTGAACTTTTTTCCTCAGCCTGTCCCAGCTTCCCACTTCTTCCTCCCTGCTGAGGGACACTCAGAGCCAAGCCGCTTTTCCTATGTCAGGGTACTGTCCAGGTGAGGGCACTGTGCTGGGTCTCAAACTCCCACCTCTGAAACAGGCTTCCTCTGTGATGTCAGACTTGTTATTTCTTGGCCACAGGTTTTTCTTCTGTCAGCCGGCTCCTTCCTTCTTTTTCCCTTTTCTGTCTCTGCATCATGTAGTTTTCAGACTTTTCAGGCTCACTCTCCTCCCCCTCTGTGTAAGTAGAGTGCCCATTCAGTAATGTCGTTTCCTTTGCTGCCATTTCAGTTATTACATGTAGAACAAAAATACTGCTGAGAGAAGTCTGTGAGGGTTTCCTCACTGATGGTTGGGGTTCCCTTTGAGATTTTCTCCCCCCCGGCATGTTCTGTTATCCCCTTTCTCCTTCTGTGCATTTGCCATTTATAGTGCTGATGACCTGATGCAACACCTTTTCCCTCTTTTGTTACTGTCCAGGGACTGTGGGGAGACACTTTGCATAAAGTTAACTTAGGCTGAAGCGTATTTTTAAAAAGCAAACGTATCACTCTTGTTACTATATTATGCAAGCAGTAGCTAAAATTTCTTTCAGAAAGGGCTGGTCATCCTGCTGCTTCCTGTGGGCTCTTTCTCCCTTCAAAATGAGAGAGAATCTCCATCCCCTCTCTCCCACCAAGAATTCTGCTGATTTCAAGCAATACCAAATGCAGAGCAACATTAATGAATTTATGCACAGAAGCCTAATTTAAATCATACAGGTAGTTATGTTTGCTTGTAACACCTTTTTGTGGGAAAAATCAAGAAACTCATGCATGAGAGTTCTACCTCTCCATTGTGAAAGGTAAACAAAAATCAACATGCTGCAGGCAGTCCGTGTTTACAGAGAAGAGGCTGATATCAGGCTGGGCAGAGAATCCCCTAGTGACTCCATAGTACGTATTTTTTCTCTGCCGGAGTAACTAATGAAATAATCATAATATTTAACAATAATGATGATAATAATAGCTGGTTCACATATAGGGGTTTTGTTTTCAGTCAAATATTGCAGCGTTCTATTCTTACTGATGTGTTTGCATTTTGAAGATACATAAGCCTAGGGCAGTAAAATACTTTTCAAAAGTTGTCCAGCAAATAATAAGTGCTAACCCTGGGAAATGGGATCACTAGTGATGTACTTCCGTGGTTACAAAGGTGGTTTTGTGGAGGAAGGATCTACTGGGTGGGAAAATGAATCTGTGGTCATGAAGGCACAGGACTTGGGGTCCTGGGGAGACCTGGAGCCTCTTTGTTCCATGCAGACCATGGGAAATGTTATCCTTGTGGCAAGTGATTGTTCATGTCAGTGGAAGTGGTAGAAGGAAAAATAGAGGCCCACAAATGGAAGTGGACTTTTTGACTTCCCACATTGCTATGAAATACATGCAGGTGAACACTAGGTGTGCACAGCTGATGTAGTCCATGAGTTGTATCTTGTGAAGGAAGCCTTCCTGGACACATCAAGGAGAGATGTCCTGAGACATGGAGAGAGAGCTGAGGTAGGTACTTTTGGCAAATGTGTCTTGTAGCACTGAACCCTCCCTCCTGCTTTGGGACCCTGTACTCCAGACACAGCAGGCTGGCATGTCAGGAGGGGGGCTGGTAAGCTGTATAAAGGATCAAGAGGCAGGAGAAGAGGCCATGACTGTGCTGCTAATGTGTGGGATGCAGGTGCTGTGAAGGGACAGCTTGGGGAGGAATTGGGAGAGTGTGAGTCTCGCACTTGCTCTGTGAAACTTGGCAGATGTGTTGAAGTCATTTGTCTTGAGTCATTCAGCAGGTCAGTGGCAGAGCCAGGAATAGAATCCAGGTCTCCTGAATGGCAGGGCCACCACCATATCTCCAAAACCATATTACCTCTCTGAAGTTATTTCAGAAGCATGGAAAGTGCTGAGGGATCTTGCGCTTTTCTACCCAGCCAGCTCTTTGATGTGGCCAGGCAGGTGCTTTTTGATCATGGCTGCATAGTCAAAATCTGTGGCAGGTCAATTTTGCACAAGAGTTAAAAATGAGTTTTTCATGTGGTGCGGATCTTTTGCTACTGTAGGTAAGAGGCAGGAGTGCGATGCTAGAGATAAAATGATTTAGCTCTTTACACTGCAGCTTTCAAGGTGACCTTCACATTAAAAAAAACCACCATGAACATAAATCAGGAAGTCTTATGTATTTATTTGTTTATAATTTAGGAAATGCACTTTAAATATGTGGTGCTTTACAGACACCTAAGAGAAAACCTCCAGGAAGCTTCTGCACACGTTCTGACTCATACACTATGCTGCATAACGATGTAAAATCATGCAGACCTGGCTGATGTGGAAATCAAGCCTGGGAGGATTTGTAAAGCAAAAGCCAAAGTCCTCTGAAGTCAGTCCTCTGGGGTTTCAATCAGACTCTCTAAGTGTTTTTCCCCTCTTCTCTTAGTTGAGTTCTAACTGCAGCTGTGACTGGAGTCTCACCACGGATCTCCAGCAATTTGTTCAGGCTACATGCTAACCATATTCCTCTGTTGAGAAGACAGCCTTCATGGAAGGGCTTTTCTTTGGCATGACACTTTTCTATACAGCATCTTTCCTTTCTAGGCCTCTCATACCTTCTCAAGGAAACCTAACTGCAGCCAAGTGCTAGGTAGTACATGAATAATCATGGTTTCAATTTAAAGGGTCTTGTAGCTTTGCCATATCAATAAGAGTGCAGCAACGAAGAGCAGGCACCACGGTACCTGGTACACTACGGGCAGAGCAATTTGGAAAGTGTTGATTTTTCTTTCAGCAGTGAACATTGTGCTCAGCAACCTTTTCACATCAGCTGTGGGATTTTCAGCAATGCCTGGTATTGACTGCATCCATTGCGAAGTGGCAGAAGCTGAGCACTGCTTGCAGGCAAGCTGTGGAGCGTGAACTCTCCTGCCATGCTACAGTCATGTCTGGAGCCGGTAGTGATAGGGCAAAACCTGGCCTTTTCAGTGCTGCCCTGCCACGTCCCGTGCATCCACAAAATACTGTCATTTGAAGATTTTGGCTTGGGATGACTTATATGCTATTTCTAAATCCTCTCAGGACTTGGAGGTGTGAAATGCATTGGTATGTGTGCGATTCTGTTGCTGTTATTTTTATTTCTAAAAGAAGGACAAACTTGATACCGCAATCAAAACAAAAACCATAAAGAAATCCTAAAATGCCAAGAGAAGCTGAAACAATGCTTCTGGGATGGGACATCTGTTCTGGTGCTCTCAGACCAGTGCACTCCCCTGAGTGGGAGCTCATGTATCATTGGCTGCTTCTGACTTGAAACCTCTTTTTTGCATTTTCAAATGAATATTTATCTTGATTTGGCATTATTGACTATTTAATATTTAAACATGCTTAAATCCTGAAATGAAACCACGGTCACATGAACACGGGACTTCTAGCCTCGTCAAGGGCAGGCATCAGCAGTAAAAAGACAAAAAGCCCGAAGTAGGCACAGTGTCAGTGTAACAAACGGCGTTCCCTGTCTCAGTAAATGCATTGCGGGTTTGTATCTGCACCAGCAGCAGCAGGGCAAAGGCTCCTCTGGGAATACAGTGCTGCGCTAAACTCTGGTGTCAGAGGGCTGGTTGCAGCCCGACGCCACCCTCTTGACTACAGCAGTGAGGAGGACCAGGCAGCGACAGACATCTCTCCCTGTGGAGGTAGGCCGTCACTGGCAGGGCACCAGCAGTGCCTCCCCTCTGCAGGGGTGCAGTAGAAGGCACCGATGACATGGCCTCTGGCACGATGGTTTTTGTCACTTCACAGTCTCCTCACAGGTTTTATTTCTTGACCTAACACTCTCAGTGGTTCCTTCAGGTTGTCTCCAAGCTGTTATTTATTCCTCACTGTCAGGAGCTGGCTCTCTCCTTCAGCTCTGTTTTGGTTGAGCTCTTTCTGAAGGCAAATTCCTCAAGCCCCCATGTCCCTGCAGCTTCCACTGGTGCAGATGCTTCCAGCATGAACTTCCTAGCCTCTCACCTTGCAAACGTGGGCTGTCCTGGGAACTGTTTTTTTGCAGAAGATCCCCCTCAGTCTAGATCCACTAGATGCTCCGAGAAGATCCCTACAGCTTTCCTCCTGTTGTCTGTTGGTGTTTGTCCTCGTGCTCACAATGACAATAAATGGAAATTCAGTTCAATAGTCTTATGGTCTAAAAAGCTATATGCTTCTGTGCTAAAGCAGTTCTGAGAAGGTTTAATGGTAACCAGACAAAAACATATTCTGTAGGACCAGTCTGCCTTTAATAAGTTAGTTCCATATCATGCAGATTTACTCAGTGGGGCATGAAAGATTCTCAAATATAGTGTAAGTACCAGAAAACTTCTCTTTATGAATCAAGACATTGCAATAGCTTTACATCAAGAAGCAACTCTGAGTTGTACAGCCACAGTGTATCCTAATGCCTGGTCATCACCTTTGTTTTCTGTTTATGCTTTCCAATGTACTTGGAGGATTCAGGTGTTTAGTTGTGCATCTTAGGAATCATAGTGGTTTGGAACAGCCGCTTTCAGGCCTCTGCAGTGCAGATTAAAAGCTCAATGTAAAAGGAACAAGACTTGGTCCCATATATCTAAAAAACAGGATCGGGAACCTTTCATAGCTGTTTGCAGTGGGTGCTTTGGCAGTGTTAAAACTGTCTGTCATGGTAGGGCCTGAGCAGACGTCATTTCCCAATTCATTCCTGTTTCCTTTAGGAGTAAGCCCAGGCAGGTGGGAAGGACATGGCTGCAGTGGTTTCCCTGCTTAGGTGGACCCAGGACTTTGGGGTGCGCTGCAGAATGTACCTTGCCTGCAGTGAAGATGAAGCCAGACAGAATGAATGCAGATGTGTGTTTCTACCTTTTTTTTTTTTTTTAATAGCTACTAGGAAGTATTTTAAGAGCAATATGTGTCCTTGCTCAAGTCCAGTGATGAGTATTTTCCACCTGGTGAATGTTTTCATTTATGAAATCTATTGCTCCTCTTGGCTATTTGGTGGAGCCTAATAAGCACTATCCTGAGAGCTATTTAGCTATGTCCTGATGCTGGGAACACTGACAGTTAGGCTAGAGAGCCTGCGTTCTGCATGCTGAGCCACATGCTAAAACGCCACGCTGCAAAATATACATCCTGTCTTCTGTGCAGATACACAGCGAGCGTACATAAAAGAAAAGGTGGGGACAAGACCACAGGATAATAATCAAGTGTTTAGCAGCCAACACTCAAGAAGCTCTGTGGCTTATCTAAAAGCGGGGAGTGAGAAACTACTGCCTGCTCTGGGAGAAATTGTAGTAGCGATAATGAAAATGTTATTGGTTGTTAATATTTCAAACTATTCAGAGTGACAAGGAGACTTCTACCAGTTTTGAAGTCCATATGCCTGAATACAAACCTTAAATCTCAAAGCCCTTGGAGGTTTTGGAGGAGAAGTTTAATTATGAATTTGAAGCTATATTTTACAGATTCAAATCCCTCTGCATTTGGAAGGGTCTGAAACTTGGACTGAATCTGGTAGCTTTGAAGCATCCTTACACATTTGCAAAATTTTTTTTCCTGTTTTTTTTTTCCCTTTCCCCCTCCGCCCTGTGATCCATCTGTAGTTTCTTTTCTCTCCTATGGTTCTCCAGCAGGCTCTGCCACATGATTTGCACTATATTTGCTGCAAGTCAGAATAACATCCTGAACTATGATAAGTTTGGGAAGTGCTCTGGAGAAGCACTTCACTTTTAACAGTACCTTGAGAGGGAGCTCATAAGACTGTTTCCTCACTGGGTAGCTACAGTGGGAAAACAGAAGTTCTGAAGGTAATAGGCTTTGGTACTGGATAGCCCCAGTGTTAATCAGAATCACTATTATTACAGCCCTGATGAAATACTGTAGCAAAATATGCTAGTGATGGGGTGTGTGTGTGAATTAAAGGTAAGGGAGCACTGATACTCACAGTGGGAACAGAAGGTGTATAGGTCCATCCTCATCCTCCACAGAGATCTTTTTCAATATGTGAATTTGACCTAAGCATGTTAGAAGGCTACAAGACCAATTCATTCAACATGTGAACTTTGATCATATGCAGAAGCCAGTATGGACGTCCTTTCACCTCCATTCCACACCAAAGCTTTTTATTTGGTTGGCCATGTACACTGTTACCTTTTGAAGCGTCAGTCAGCAGTGGGGTTCAAGACTCAAAGAACCAGTGACCTGACCAGAGATGGCAAATCATAAAGGAGGAGGAACTGAATGTCATTCGTTCCTGTCCTAATAACTGAGAACTGTGACAGCTTGGTTTTATTTATCACCAGTCTTCATTTTCCTGATTGTACCTACTCCTGTCAGTAATTTTCTTTCCAGATACTATCTTTGGTCTGTCACTTTGTCTACAGTCTTGAACCCTGGTTGAAAGACCACTATACCTGGAAGGATGCTGTTTAATGCCCTGCTATTCCGATGGCTGGTCTGGCTGACTGTTATGGAAATTTGTTATAACCTATAATGACAGGAATCAAAACATGCAATGTTAATATTCAAAGACTCTAAAATGGTCATTCCCTAAATACACGCTGCATATGGTTATGGTACTTTTTAAGGATACCCTTCAAAATATTTTGTTCTTTTTTGAATTGGTCTGGGAATTGTACTGCTACTAATTTATGACCGGAAGTAGCTGAGTGGTAGCAAAAAGTATTCGGAAACAATTTGACAAATTTTATTTTGTTTCATATTTATTCCTCTTCTGTGTGTTACACAGGTTTTTTTCTCGTTGTAAGTATGATTTTGCTACCTGTTGACAATTCTTTTTTAATGTTGAAAGACAATGCAATCTGCCAGTAGATAGACAAGACTTCTGGAATGACAGACTTCCCACTCTCTCCAATCACCGTCTTTAAAACACTTCTTGTTTCTTCTTAACAATTATGTTCATCTTGTTCAGAGAACTGAGGCAGCTTCATGGGAATAAAGTGATCAATCACATAAACATAGCAATTGTCCAGGAAAGGCATTTAATAAGCACTTTATGGGTCAGATTTGTTGGCACTAAACCTTCACTCATCACTATTGACTAGGAAACTTTTTTTTTTAGTTAGTCTGTTTACAACAAAATAAAATAAAAAAAACCCAGAGTATCAACCTCTAAATAAATTATTTACTTTCAGTAATTCACATAACTCTACAAGAGTCTAATCTAGCATCCATTGGAGGTAATACAAATTTCCAGTGATGTCAGAGGTCATTGCTTAATGTTCTTAGTGATTTCAGTGTTTTTTTTGTATTTTTCTATCATGTAGACTTTCTGAAAAACCTGTTCTGGACTCTCTGTGTCTTGTATTAAATAGATTATAGACTAGCTGTGCTGGTCTCTGTTATATACATAGACTTTGTAAGCCCTAATATTGTTATAAAGAATAGAATTTTGTATTTTTAGCTTGTGCCATAAAAAATTGTCTTCTTTTTGCTAAAGGTGCTGATCTCTCCATCTGTCTGATAGGTGATAACAGAGATATCTGGGTAGCCACATACCGCAATTGTAATGTCATGTGGGTTGCAGTTACCACACATCTGGTTTTCACTCAAACCTGCCAGGAACAGGGATCCTTTGGCATGCACGCTGATGGGTGACAAGCATGCCAAGTCTCTGCTGGGCAGCGAAGGGCTGGGCATACACAGAAAGAGGAAAAAATGGTAAAAGGTGGGATTTTACCATTCTTCCTCAGCTGTACCACTTGGGCTTTGCGGTGGCCTCTTCCATGGTGGAACATGTGGTTTGCCAAAACACCACCAACGCAGGGCATCTCTCGACCCTGCTCTCCTCCCTGGCAGGCGTGCGGGGCTCTGCAGTGGCCAGTAGACCACCACTTCCCGAGAAGGAGTTTCAGCGCTGAACCAAAGGGTCCCTAGATATCCCTTGCAGAGTTCATCTCAAGGACTGGTGCCGAGGAAGGAGACGAAGGGACTGGTAGCAACAGCTTCAGCAGCATTAGCAAACACATAGGAAAGATCTGCAAAACTTAACAGCTAAATTAATGTGAGTTGCTTGTTTTTACAGGGCTGAATCTTATAGACTCTCCCACCTGCCTTTGCTCATTTTCCACAGGCTGAGCTGATGTGATTTAAAACCCTTTCTGTGTAGATTTCTGTACTGTCCCTTTCTTTAACTCCTCTGGCACATATCGCTTACAAGTCTCCTAGGCCTCCAGGGCCAGTTCTGGTCCCTACAAAACATACCATGTAAGCCCATATTTTCTCAAATCTTCAGCTTTGTGATTGCTCCAGCTGATTGCCCTGGGATAGCTGAAATACTTCATGCACTGTCTGAGGGATTCCAAGTCAGTTACTCTTCAGCTCACACATCACAAGGAATGTAACAAAATCAATAAAATACTAAAAACATTTCTCTGCTTCAGTTTTCTCATTCCTTTGGCGTGTTCCTTGCGTTTTGGGTTCTCTTGTAAGACCAGGATCCTTTCTGGTTTTCTGCACGTGACCTCTCCTCTGCAGTGGTGTATCTGTGGCATCCTCTGTCTTTTAAGTAGGTGATGAGCAAAATTTGCCTTTAAAACTTGCTGTCCCCCTTGACAGTAACATCTTGACCAGCATGGTTGACTGATCACATTGCCTTACCAGCTTGCTTGCTGTTTACTTACCAGCTTATCAAAGTGGATGTTTTTTCCTGATCTGACTGTCGTTTTGGCTTAAAGTGTTTCTTCTAGCAGAAAATTATCGAGGTTTAATGGTTCTTTTTCAGTCTGGTCCTGCCAGCCCTACAATTTCATTTAAAGACAGAGATCTAAGAAGAAAAGAGACAAGCAAGCCTCCTGCACAAAAGCTGTTTGCAGTTTGAAAGCGAGTCTCCAATATCAAGCAGAGCTCTGAGACAGAGGAAGCAGATCATCACTGCTGCTGTTAATAAAATAAGAAAACAATTCAGAGGGGCCACACCAGTCAGAATGAGTCTGGAGGCCTAGGGGAGGTGGTATGCAAGACATTTGCTTCCTTTTCTATTTTACAGTCTACTGCAGGGTTTTTTAAGGATAGTGACATATCAGCGTGCCTTTCAGCATTATTCTCCTGTCCTGTTTTATCGGAATTTTAGTCAGTGATGGCTAATGGAATTAAGTACTGGCCCTTTTCTTTGGAGCAGTCCAACTGGGCACGCAGTGGTTAACATGAAGGGATGTAACAGGAGAAATAAATTGCCTAATTGTTGCTGATGGCTGCCAGAGTGCTCCAAGCACCCCAAGCCCAGTGTGTGCATGTGTGCTCTCATTTCTGCAGAGATAGCTGGCTTCATTCATCAGCTGCTTTGTATCTGATGAAAGGAAGTTCTCAAAGAATGCACACCTCAAACAGGCCATGAGATTTGAGGCAGTGTTTTTGCTTCAAGGCCTTCTTTGGGCCGCGAGGAGTCAAAAAATAACAGTGAGCAGGGTTAGTAGAACAGCTAACCTTTGTTCTACATTTTCAGGAGCAAAAAGAAGGGCATTGCCCTTAACCTTATCTCCTATTCCTAGCTAGTGTTTTTGTTAACTCTTAATGTTTTCAGTGTGCATTTGCCACAGCATCCATCTTCCTCACAATGCTTTATTCGAAGCCAGTGAAATAAAAGGGAGAGAAAAAAGATGTTTTAATTTCTAGCCGGGGGGAAAGTGTTAGAATCTCTAAGATGAGTCTGGAGAATGTAAAAATGTGAAATGAGCTAGCTTTGTAGGGGTGCTGGCTGCTTATAAATTACTCTTTTTGCTTCTGGTGCTGACACATAAAGAGCTTTACCCTAGAAGTGTGCATGTCCATCTAGTAGCGAGAAAACACTAAGTAGGCAGGAGCTGATGTTGCAGGGAAGGGTCCTCTGCTCCTCCTTGGGCTGCAACTGTGTGAGGAGCACACAGAGACTCTCTGGTACTTTGCGTTCCCTTCATCCCTTCCTCTGTTTTGTGGTGGCTTTAGTGTGGGCGTCCCATCCTCAGACACTGAGTCCTGTGCTTTTCTTCAGAATGAGGACTGCACAGGCAACAGAAATGCATGTTTCTGCCTCCCACCAGAGCACCTCCATCCTTAACTAGAAGATAAAAGGTGAGAAGCTAGTTTGGTTTTCAGACCCAATTTCATTATTGGGTGTAACTTTGGCGTCAGATGACTACACTGTTTTCTATTTATTTATTTTCTGTGACTAACTGCTTTCTCATAGTTGACCAAAAAGTCATTAAAGTGAAACAACTTTCATTTTGTTTTCATTTTGTATTGAGACAATTTGGATTCTTTCTGGTGACTTCAGATGTAAGGCTTACTGCCCCATTACCAGTCACCTTACCCGTGCAGTCACTCATTCTTATGTCATCTTCATGGCTAGATAAAGGTTGTTTTTGTGTGAGTGAGGTGATGCTGTGGATGCAGAACGGTTATGGGGGAAACACTGAAGGTGACCTCATCTTCTGCTGTGTATAACAGAGAAAAAAAGCAAGTCAAAAGAATGAAAAGATTATAAACTGAAAAAAGGATGAACAGGAAAGCCTGGGAATGGGTTTCAGGTATTCCCGATCCTTGTGGGACTTAGAACAGGGTTTTGGTATGGACTTCTCTCGTGCATTGTAAGAATAAGAATATCAGGACATCTGCAAATATAAAGGGCTTAAAAGCCACAAAGGGCATTGAATTTTTTCCACTTTACTTTCTAGGACACTTTCATACCTATTAAGTTGAGGGCAATGTGTATATAAAATGCTCTTCAGCATTCCCTATTCTTCCATTGCAGGCATTTTACACCTGCTTGATACTCACATGTGTGGGTGCAAATCACTATGCAAGGCAATCAAGCCCTGTACTGCTTGAGAATTACTTCAGTAATTCACAGTTTATTTCAGTTGCATTCATGGAAGTGTACAGGTTTTACTTAACACCTTAAGATCCTCTAATCAGAGTGTGCAACTCCCTGGATGAATTGTCTGGCTAACCTCTAGAAGCTGTGAGTTTACATCCTTCTTTGGGGTTGTCTTTCAGTCAGAATATGCCACAAAGTCTGTTTTCCTCTGAAATGAAGGACTAAATTCCCCGCACGCTGTTATTCTTATCAGCCCCAAACATGCTGCATAGGACTACAGCATTTCAATGGCTCTTTGTAGTGAGGAAGAAAAACATATGAAGTAAAGTCTGATTTTCCAGAAATGGTGCACGCATGAAGAGAGCTTTGCTCCATATGAAGGTAG
Source organism: Grus americana (assembly GCF_028858705.1). NCBI lineage: Eukaryota > Metazoa > Chordata > Aves > Gruiformes > Gruidae > Grus > Grus americana. Next base: position 64,996,515 of record NC_072852.1, read on the forward strand.
GGGATATACTTTGAACTCTCTATCCCTTTGCTTGCAGAGCACTCATCCCCTCATATTGCTGTTCCCTTACGCTTCTGTGCAGACCTTTTTAAGCAGCTGTTGTGCTGAACTCCATGGAATGAGAGCTATGCTGGCATATTTGCAGCAGCCCAGGAGATGCTGAGCAGCAGCGTGCACCTAGTGTGCAATTGGCAGAAAGGAAGCAGTTAATTAGCCTTTTTTATGCCCATGTCAATATGTTTCTATTACAATCATGGGTCCGTGTTGTTACCCTCAGGTGGCTAATTTACATGAAATTTCTTGTGTGCGTTGAGCTTTAAACAACATCCTGGGTAGCCTAGTGAAAAAGGTTGTCGACGGCTTTTATACAAAAGATTGGAAATGCAGCCCCTGTTGGGACTGCGCTTTCAGCAACAACACAAAAATATTAATACCTGTCTTTCTCTCCCTGTTAATAAACAAATCCTTATCACTGGTTTTTCCCCCTAAACAAAAGAAATAGTCCAAAGCATTTAAGACATACAAAGCCAAGATGTGCTATTTATAAAAAGAGCCAAGGCAGATAAAGAATGATTTATGATACTCATAGAGCACCTTTCAGCCAACTAGGTCACTCGACATTTTGTAAACTGATTGTATACACTCTGAGTGTCTGTGTGTATTGTGAGATAAATGAAAAAAGTGCAACTTTTTCCAGAAGTAAGTAAAAGTAAGGTACATTACTACAACGATAGTTTAACAAATCTTCATATTAATTTCAAGCAGGCAGAGAACAACTGAACAGCACGAAAGATAAATGTAGTGTAGTTAGGTGGGTCTTCAAGCAGCACTAAACCCTTTACTTCAGTGAGCAGTGATGTGTTATGTCAGTAATGATGAATGTCTGGCACTTCGGGTGTACCCTGTGCTGAGTTTTGGCTAGCCAGAAGTCAGGGGAGCTGTACCAATTTACACTGACCACAGCATCTGGCCAATTCTCCATTAAGTTTATTCAGACTAAACGAATTCCTGAAAAACACAACCTATAGCTGTTTTGGCAGGAGTGGGAAAGTTTTATTGGAGAGTATTCCCTTGCTATCCTTACTGCTCTCTCTGTTCATTACACAGCTTTCCTAGAAATGAACCACACTACTTTAACGCTTTCCTGTGGTGCCTCACCTCACTGATCTTCATATCAAAATGTGATCCCAACTGAAATAAGCAGCAGTTTCTGTTCTAAGGAATGTTGTCATTGAACCATTCCACTTTCACTGTGGTCCCTCCACTCTGAATGTCGTGGTTAGAAATCCAAAGATGATGGATGGACTTGCCATCACTTCTCCGTGTTTCAGTTTTCTACTGGCATTGGAGAAGTGCCAGCCTCTGCCCCAAGTGCTCTTCATAGAATGGTTTGGGTGGGAAGGGACCTTAAAGATCATCTAGTTCCAACCCCCCTGCCATGGGTGGGGACACCCTTCACTAGAACAGGTTGCCCAAAGCCACATTCAACCTGGCCTTGAACGCTTCCAGGGAGGGGGCATCCACAACTTCTCTGGGCAAACTGTTCCAGTGCCTCACTATCCTCAGAGTGAAGAATTTCTTCCTAATATCTAATCTAAATCTACTCTCAGTTTAAACCCATTTCCCCTTGTCCTGCCACTACATGTGCTTGTAAACAGTCTCTCTCTAGATTTCTTGTAGGCTTTTTTTTTTTCGGTACTGAAAGGTCACAATAAGTTCTCCCCAGAGCCTTTTCTTCTCCAGGCTGAACAACCCAAATTCTCTCAGCTTGTCTTCAGAGATGAGGTGCTCCAGCCCTCTGATCATCTTTGTGGCCCTCCTCTGGACTTGTTCCAACAGTTCCATGTCCTTCTTATGTTGGGGGCCCCAGAGCTGGACGCAGTACTCCAGGTGAGGTCTCACAAGAGCAGAATAGAGGGGAGAATCACCTCCCTCGATCTGCTGGTCACACTTTTTTTGATGCAGCCCAGGATATGGTTGGCTTTCTGGGCTGCAAGTGCACATTGCTGGCGTCATGTTGAGCTTCTCATCAACCAACACCCCCAAGTCCTTCTCCTCAGGGCTGCTCTCAATCCATTCTCCACCCACTGTCCTTTTTGTTGACAAAGATGTTAAACAGCGCCGGTCTCAATACTGACCCCTGAGGAATGCCACTTGTCACTGGTGTCCACTTGGACATTAAGCTGTTGACTGCAACTCTTTGAGTGCAACCATCCAGCCAATTCTTCATCCACCGAGTGGCCCATCCATCAAATCCATGTCTTTCCAATTTAGACACAAGGATGTTGTGCAGGACAGTGTCAAATACTTTGTATAAGTCCAGGTAGATGACGTCTGTCACTCTTCCCTTATCCACCAATGCTGTAACCCTGTCACAGAAGGCCACCAAATTTGTCAGGCACGATTTGCCCTTAGTGAAACCAGGCTGGCTGTCACCAGTCACCTCCTTATTTTCTATGTGCCTCAGCATAGTTTCCGGGAGGATCTGCTCCATGATCTTGCCAGGCACAGAGGTGAGACTGACTGGCTTATAGTTCCCAGGGTCTTGCTTTTTTCCTTTTTTAAAAATGGGGGTTATGTTTCTCCTTCTCCAGTCAGTGGGAACTTCATGAGACTGCCGTGACTTCAGATATGATGGATAGTGGCTTAGCAACTTCATCATGTTTGACTGTGAATTAAGGATCTCATATCAGTGGTTGTGTTAACAGCTCCTGCTGCTCTGCACCCCTGCCCTTTGCAGATCCTTCTGTTTCCTGACTGTGAGCTTCCACAGAGCTGGACTTCCCTTTAGAAAGGTGTCTTCAAATTGTGCCTCTGCTTCTGCATCACTATGTTGCTGTTCTCCTGGGCTGGGACCCTTTATAGCCACTGAAGACTAGGAGCTTTGGCTTTTCTGTGCTAGGGTGATCTGTGGGCAGCACGTACGGAGTGTATCTTCTCTCTGTACCTACATTGGGTGAGATGGCAGTATAGGAAACCTCTTGTCTTCCTGAAATTGGGAGGATTAATGCCTTCAGTGCTTGCAAGACTTTCGGTCAGTTCCTGCTGCAAGCCAGACATGAGGTTTTCACATGTAGGTTGCTGCATCCTGCATTTCATTGATGCTGGTTAGCAATGTTTGCTGTGCATAGTGTGCTTTAACACATCCATTCTGCAGTCTGAATAACTGGGCCAGAGAAACAGCTGATACATCTGCTTTTTTTGAAAGGTTTTTGAAAGATGCTTCTTTTGTCTTAAGAGATATAAACCTGAAAGAATTAAAGGTGACAGATGATCAGTTGAGCTATTGATCTCTTGATTGATCAAGCTATCACATGAATACTTATATGACCTCATAAATAAAGTGTGTGAACTTCTGCTAAGGTATTAGAAGTGAAATTATATTAATAATCTTTTTTCCCATTCCACTGACTTTGCATGTACTTGCATATGTATCTGAGTACATTACAGCAGGTAAAGTCACAACTTGCAATTCTGCAGAAAGGCAGTTACAGAGATGTGTTTTGTGTTCAGCTCTGAATACGGGTAGACCTGCACTTTTAACAAATATGTGAGTGATGGCTATAGTGTGTAAAAGCTGTATCCCATGAGCCTCCCCCTGCTAGTGAGTGGTGTAATTGCTTAGGTGCGGTGCAGTTATCTTGGAGGTTACAGTGAGGTCCCTTGAGTAGCTACTGTCAGTGCCATGAAAAAAACCTTGAACAGAGGACAGAAATTGAAATAGCCTCAAACTTAATGAGGAGTCTTCAATGTGTACAATGACTTGATATACCTAATAATAAGTTAACGGGTTCATTTTACATGCGCTGAAGCTTCTTCTAGGTATGGATAACTAAGCACAACTAGTTGTCACAGTCAAATATTGACATCATGGATACCTGAACCATAATAGCCAGATATGTCTGATGAGATGGGATGTAATCCTTATCGCAGCCAAAGGATATAGGTTACATTTTTCCTGACTTCACTATTTTGGTATTCAGTGACCCTAAGATACACAAAATGCATATTTTTAAATCCAGATTGGTTCTCAATCTTGTACCCTGCCAGCAGGGAGAGGACAGTGAGGTGGATGAATGGCTGGGGGACAGGAAGGCAAGGCTGCCTGTTGTGGAGGTGGACTATGAGATCATGTGGGTTTAACATGTTGGTAGAAGACTTGCAATGTTAGTGGATGAAAGGTCTTTGATGTGTTTCCTTCCTTCTGCAAGCCTATGTTGAAAAAGCTGGGAACAATGCTATTTATTTTAAGTTATAAGGAAGATAACACACCTTGGAGTCATCTGCATTTCATGCCGTATGGTTTCATAACTAATACCAGCAGCCTGGGTAGGAGGAATGGACCCAAAGGGGCTGTGGAGGTGGAAGAAAAAATTAACCATAGTGACCATCTGTCTGTGATCTGAGAGGAAGGACCCTTGGTCATTTTGGAGCGGTTAAAATAAGCAGTGGCAGGATTTCTGTAGTCATGATTGTCTAAAATACATAAGTAAGGCTAGATTCGTAGTGAGAGAATGTCTTTTATTAGATCAACTGGTATAGCTGGAAAAAAACCATTTTTTTCAGGTTGAAAGATTGTCTCTGTTTCTTCCAGCTATATCAGTTAGTCTAATAAAAGATATTCTTTCTCTCTGTAAACCTTCCTTCAGGACGGCCCTGTACACACCTGCAACCTCTCACAGGACAACATAACCCAGAAGAACAGAGGTGCACTTTGCCTGCCCTTCATCCCACAGTGCAGCAGGTCCTGTCTTCAGTCTGTGCACTGGTCCAAACATGACCAAACAGCATCCAGCACCCTGACACAAGTCTGAGTTAGTGCTAGGTTCTCAACCGACTTGCTTTGAAAAGGGAGGCTGGTGACGTGAGAGGTCGCTAGCGGGGAGTATGGTTTCTGTAGTACCCAGTTGCCTAATGGTTAATATGAGATTCTTCAGTCACTAAACCAGGTATCCATCATCTCTGTTGGGAGAGACCTCTCCATTCCCATCCAGCTTGGAGGAGAAGTCACAGACGGTGACCGTGGTTAGCCACTCTCCGCTGGACTAGTCCACGAAGCCCTTTCAGGTGCTGCGGCTCTCTTCATGAAGATGGCGCTTTCCAGCTTCTGGAGCTGAAATGTGGCAGCCCAGGTTTATAAAAGGGTTTATGAATAAAAAGTTAAGTAGGGAAATGCTTTTCCTGCACTTTTGTCTAGATGTCACAGACTTATAAAGGAGGTAATAGGAACAGTCTCTGATAAAGTAAAGAAGTTCCCAAAGGAAATTCAGACATCTATTTGGGGATTGCCTTTGATACATCATCTAGTAAGCTCTGACAGAAACTTTTGACCTTAGATTTCTCACAGTCATTTTCTGGATCTCTAAATAGTTTATATCTTGAACTATGTCTTAGACTGAATCCCACAAAACCCCATACAATTTTAGGGTAAAGAGGGGCTTGGTGCTGTCAAAATGAGGGCAGAATTTCCCTAGAAACAGGGAATTTAAAAGGGTCTGGTCAGGGCTGCTACTACATCACAGAGCTGTTCCAGCAAATAATTTGTCTCTGTATTTAAAAGTAATAATAAAGAAATGTACTTACTTTGTATCTTAAAATAACCTTAGAAGATTAAAACTGAAGATTAAAATGATAGTTTTCATTTGTCAGTATTCATATTGTTTGACCATGATGCAGTTTCCTCTGTTAATGAGGTGCTAGTGATTTTCATTTTTGCCTATATAGCCATTTTCTGCTCAGTTTCAATTTTAGATTTTATGCAGCATCACAGAGATGCAATCGCCAGAGCAGATTGTTAGTTTATATTTAAAATGTCTCCACTGTTATGTTTCTTTTTTTAATTAACATATAACCCCATAGAAAGAATTCTGTTGGGCTTGAGCATTGTAAAATTTCTTCAGAAATGAAATTGTAGAAGGGTGACTTCCAGTATTCTATTAATTTGTGAAAACGTTTGTTTCCTAATAAGCTCCAATACTGTCAGTAGATAAAACCCAACAGTTGTGCCACTGCAAGTCAAAAGGAAATCTTAAGGTTTTCTTTGTACATTGAAGATTTGCAAAGCATCCATTTGAATTTACTTAAAAAAACACCCTACTTTTATTAAATGCATTAAAAAGGCTCTGGGCAGTTTTGAAATCAATACAGACAATCGCACAAATACTTAAGCCACTGCTGCTTGCAACTAGACATCACTGGGAGCAGGCTGGAATTAACTGTCCAGTTTGAGAGCTTAGAAGTGACTAATAACCTTCACCTTTACTTGACCCCAAATATTTCTAGCCATTGGGAACAAAACTTTATGGATGAACTCTAGTTTAGACCATGTGTATATATTTCAGAATTAATTAATGACTTATGTACATTTTGCAATATTGCAGTATTGAGTGAGTGTAACAGATGTGTACTGCTAAAGCCAAATCTATCCAAATCTATACTGAAGCAAAGGTGGTTGCTTATTCCTCTCATCTTGGCAAAAAGTTGCATGTTAGACAAATAACTGATATAATTTGATGATCAGGATTGAACTAGCTTTCAGGAGTGATGAATATGTGAAAAAATGTCTCTTGTGTACAGAAATAAGTGCAGGATGAAAATCTGGTTGCCTTTTCTCTTCTATTGGAATAAATTAAAAATAGCTCAATGGAAATCACGGAAGTCTCACACTTATTATGTTAATGCAAGACAAAGATAAAATTCATCGTTTTGAACAAAAAAATTTACATTTAGCAAATATGATGTACTAAAGGGAGTTTTAAAGAAAGAAGGACCATTTTCCTACTGCAAGAAGGACGATTTTGGTTCTACCATACGTGATCCTGTGGGATTTTTGAGGGTATACATCCTGCTGATGCATTGCAGATTTAATGGCAGGGGGCTAAAATGACATAGACTTGCTGATCCATGCTCAGTTTTAAAATATCCATTAACTAACTGGTCTTTGCTAGAAATCTCCAGAATTAATGTGGTTTACATGTGCAGGTAAAGACTAGAAGTCAAGAAGCTGTTAAAAGGATTGGGTACATTTGCGAAAAAGTATAGGCATTGATAATTTGGGAGCAATCATGACTGAAAGATTTACAAACAGAATGTGTGAACAGTCAGGTATGTGGCCATGGATGCTGTAATCTGCTTGAGAAGCTGCCCTGGGAGAGTGCTAGCAAGATGTACCAATTTATCCCCATGTGGAAGAGATGCCAAAAGTGCTTATCTGTTGCACAAAATTTTGGGTAGAGCTGGGTAAAAAAACCTCTATCAAGGGCTTTCTTTGTTGTCAAATTTAATTTTGGCCCAAACTATGTTTTTGGTTTTGTTTCCAGAAAATATATACTTCCTTACAAGAATATATCTATGTTTACAAATCATTAGCCAAAATCAAGAACATTTAATCCAAAAGTAATTTTTTTAAAGTTTTAATTTCTCATGGAAGTTTGCATTACTAGTAGAAATTTCTGATGAGAATATATATATTTTTTTTAATTAAAAGTGTCCATAGGAAAAAAAACAAGCAAACCACATTTCAGTCTCCTGTAATGTTGTAGATCTTGGAGGCTAAAGAGAACTCAGTGAGGACCTTTGCCTTGATCTAAGCGCTGTGTCTAGGGATACCATGGTTTTGGGAGCTTTTGAAGGCTTGGTGTATACTGCTGAGCTATGAAAAAAACAGCATCTTCTCAGGATGCCATTTCAAACCTTCTGCATCACTGACACTCTAGGCAGTCTTCTCTGGGGAAATGAGCATAAATGTGTTGATTTCACGTGGATTTCAGCTGAAATAACCAAGAGACAAGATTCTATGGTCTTTGCCTACTTTTCTGTCTTCCTTCTTACTTTTCTTCCTAGAGCAGAGTTGGTAGGACTAACAGTGCCAGGTCAGGATGTGGGGATTTTATACGGTCACTATAACCATCTTGCTATGAAGGGGCTTAGTTTGAGGTCCAGCTGTCTCAGCTCATCCACAGATTTAAAAGTCTGGAATCAGATCCAACTAACAGACTTATTTTCAAAGCTCAAGATACAGACGTTGTTGGTATTGACAGTTGAATGTCCTGTGTTTGGTCCTTAGGGTCTGCAAGGACATGGAGCTTTTGTTACCCTCTTCTTCCCACAGGTTTTCAGGATCAAGACTGTGAAAGGACTTCTTGGGAGGCAGAGAAGGGCTGGTTGAAAGACCGGGCTTCATTTCCCAAGGTCTTGGGGTTGAACTTCAGCCAAGGGAATGTTCTCTGTATCAATTAGATTGTTTTGATTACTGGTTATGAATATTATTCTTTGAATTTTTGCAATAATTTGTTTTTGCTGAGCCATTCCTCTGTTGAACATGCAGTCAAGACCAGTAGGGAGGACAAGGTGCACATTGCAGTTACAATCATGACAAATCTGTGTGCTACAGGTGGAATTTAGGTACATTTCTGTGTCTTGTGGGGTGGCGTGGAGTATATTTTCTACACATACAGTTGTCCGACAGTCTGTGGCATGTCTGCAAGAGATACAGTGTGAGTCTTGCAGACCTGGGAAGGAACTCAGAGCTTCATGCCTGATTTGATGCATTTCCAGTTTCTGCCAGCAGTCTGTTGTGAACTATGACAGTGCTGTGCAGAAACCCCATCACACAATGGGCCTGTCCACTCCTATACCCATCACTTTCTGCCTTCCAGCATGCTAATGGCTGCCTGGCACACTACCTAGGTAAAGGGAGACCTCCTGTAACCTGTGACATTCAGGGACCATACCAAGTTTAGAAAATCCAACTATAGACTTGCTTGTATTAGCCTAATTCTTAAACCGAGTAGGTTGATACTGTTACAGGCAACTCCAACCTGCTGAGAGTAGTAAGTCATTGTTATTGATAGGCAGATGTAATAAGGGTTGGTAGGCCTTGATCTTACTAAATTTTTACATGCCTATAGACATTTAGGTCCATTCCCGTCAGCTCTCTCACCAGAACCATTAAGAATCAACCAAGACTGATGAAGAATTACCCTTCTATTAGAAGTTAGCCATGCTGACCAAGGGCATGGACACAAGCCATGTTGGTAAATCCTTCCCAGACTACCTCTGCTTTGAGGATGAAGGGAGCAATTTTGCAAACTGCTGGAACATTTCTTCAGAGAGGCTCAGCACTCTCATCTTCCATTCATGGCTCTGAGAAGACTCAAGTGTTTTCAGGAGGCACTCAGCAGCTTGCAGAATTAGGCACAGAAGAGGGCTGTCTGTCAATCTGGTCCTGTCCTCAAGCGACAAAATTGTTTAAAAAGAATAGAGTGTGTCTGATTCTTCCTGTTTCCATTTGTAGATATAAATATATATATGTTCAAATGATTTTATGAGTCTGTGAGTGGCAGCAGAGAAACACTCAAATGCCTGGATTTTAACGCAGTTACTTCATCAGGAGAGTGGAAGAAGAAGTAATGAAGCCTGTTAAAAGGGAATATCTCTGCTGCTTGTTTTGCTTCATAAATATTCATGAACACCCCCCTCTCCTTTCTTTGCCCTTTGACTGGTTCTATTAACTGGGAGCCATTAGCTGTGGATGAGGCTTGAACCTCATAAACCATTTTGTGGTCATCAGATGCATTATTGGAGGAATTTGCAGACACAGATACTCTTGACATTCGCATCTGTTCCATCTAATTATTCCCAAATTGAAATCGTAAGCCCCTCTTTGTGACAATGCAGTATATTTCTGTGCAGTTGATTGTGTTACTAGAAGCAGGGGTTTACAACTTCAGCCAGGGAATGAGCAAGACACTGATGAGATTTCAGTTTTTCTTTGCAGTATTCCTAGCGATGTCAAGTAAGTTTGAAAGAGCATATATGATGTATGTACAAGCCTACGTAATGTGTAAAAAAAGCATTATTTTTTATGTGAATATTTTATTGAGGAGGTCAGAAGGCAGTAGTAGAGAGCTTATTCATTGCTTTGAATAAAGGATGAATACCCCTCAATCATTCATCTGGGTAGCAGAAAGTACTCCTCTGTCAGGAGTGAGTATGCCATGGGGAAGGTCTAGGTTTTGAGGTAGCTTCATGCTTGCAGGATAGGGACACAGCCATAAGCAGTTTAGCTATTTGGATCTTTAATGGGAAAAGCAGTTATTTGAATCACTAGTTCTGTTTTTTCCCTTTTTTCCTTTGTCCCACTACTACCCCACACCCCCTTCAGTGTTTTTTTTTTTAAGCTCCTTTTTTATTTTGGCATGTCTCCATGGCCTGATAAGCAATACCTGCTGTAAAGATTGCTTTTGTGAGGTAAATACCTGTCCAGCAGGAACCAGATGAAATCAGCAGCTCATTTCACAAAGGATGCTAGATGTCTAGTAAAAGCTAATAGATTTGATCAGCTCTTGACTAGAGAAGCAACGTTAAACTGGAGGTGAATGTTTTCTTAAATGGCATGTTATTTTATTGTGCTCTCACTTTCTCTGCAACCATTCTTTGTTTCACCCACAGCCTGTGGGACAGATGACCAAAATCAGACATGTCATCCCATAATGCTGAGAATAGGTGGAAACTGATGTTGTTCTTTGTTACAGCAGATTGGCTTTTGGGATTTAAGGATGAAGCAATAAAATGACCAGCTGCTTGCCTGAAAGGAAGATCCAGTCCATGTCTCATTAAAAAAAAAATAAAAATTGTTTGTTTATTTATTGCAATTATTTACAGACTGCTGATTCACTGCCATTTTAATTTTTATTCTCCATGCACACACACACACCATTGCAAATATGTTACAGAAAAGCTGCAAATTACAGGATGTCTAATTAGAAAGCTTTGAGGAAAAGATGACAAAGAATCATTCACCATGGAGACAGAAGTTGCTTGCTGGTTTATAGCCAGCTAAACAATGCCGGGGACTCTGATAAGCTATTCCTGGGAAGAGTAGGAGTTAGCCTGTGTGAAAAGCAGGGAGCTGGTATGCAGCATGTCACAGAGGAGCAGAGCTCTCATCTCTTAGAGAGGGACCAGAGACAAGGATAGGATATGTGACTACAGAGTGGTGAATACACTGTCTACATCTTAGATCTGTTTTATAATCTGATATAGTGCCTGATTCAGACCTCTGAAGACAGCAGAAAACCACTCTTTGCTTTCAGTAACTGTTGCTAGGTCACAAGCAAAACAAATCTGTGGTTTCTCTGTAGACCTGGTCATCAGAGATGATCTGGACACAACAGATCTGAAACTAGATTACAAGATTATTAGATTTTTACATTGCTCAGACAGGAGGATTTTTTTAAATTCAGCTGTGAAATTCAAATGTTTGTTCTCAATCTGTATTCTCTCAGCCCTGTGAAACTGGCCAGAAAAAGGATATTTGGTTCAAGGCTATTTTTACATGTGAGTTGTTTGTCACTAGCAGAAAATTTAGCGTGATAGGCAGCCTCTGCGTAAGACACTGTGGGGACAAGAATAGCAGAAAACGCTGCAGATGAAGACTGAGGTACATTGACAGTGATCTATTATTGCGTGTAGAAAAATTGCATGGTGCATGACTGTATAGAGCATGTAACATAAGCTTCTGCATCCATTTCGGAGATATGTCATTCTGAAGGTTTCAGGCTTCTGCTTTTAGTAGAAGGGGTTCCAAATTCTTCCACATTTCTTGCATTTCAAGAGCTACTTAGCAACTCCTGTTCACAGCTTTGTGAGCTGTAGGCATGCATGTTGCCGTCACCATGGGATGTCATGCGTGACAACATTGTACCCAATGCAGCATCACAGCAGCATTGCACACAAGGTGTCAGATCCACCACAGTACTGTGTGAGACACTCTGCTTTCCTCAAAGACAAGGGAAGTAGGGAGACTTTTACTAAAGTTTTGATTTAGACTGTGTTCAAGCTAGGGAACAGTCTGATCAACCAAGAACTGCCTTGCTGCAAAAAACTCTAAAGCAACCAATCAAAAAAAATCAAATGTTGCTGAGAACCTACTTGAATTACCAAGAGAGGGAGTAAATTTGTCAGGTCTGAAAACCTGACAAAACCCCTACTGTGAAAACATTTGGGGTCTAAATTTATACCTTTCTGCTCAAAGTACACATCCGCCTCTTTAGAAGTAGGTTTTGATTTGCATTTGGAAGTGATCATCAAGCTTTAACTGAGATCAGAAGTCACTGAGGGTTAGGTAAAAGAGTTCTTATGAGAACGAGATGAAATTTGGTTTCTCTTTCAAGTAGGGGATATACACCAGGTTAGCTGACGGAATAAGTTGACCGTATTTTCAAAAAAGCCCAAACCAATCCAGGATATTTTGCCATTCTGAATTGCTGAACAAGCATCATTAACATACAAAAGAACAGCTTTGGTAATATCTACACTCAACTTTTCATGTCAAACACTTGTAACCCTGGATTGCTTGTTCCTGGTAACAGTAGAGAAAATTTTACTCCATATAGCAATAAGCCTTGGAGAAATATTTTGTCATTAAAAAAGCCACCAATATTTTAGCTGATGTAAATCAAAACTAGGGCAGTGATGTTCCTTGATCACTGGAACCTCCTCACGAAAATGTGGAACAAACCTAGTAGAACTGGGATATACATATTTCTCAAGAAAACTTTGCTGACATGTATCATGCAAGGAAGGAAGGACAACTTCTTTCAACATACCTAGGCTAAGCTTCAGTTGACTTTGGTTCTGGCTTTTAGTGCAGAGCTGCCATTTCGTCTGGTCATCAAAGGGAAACAGTTGGCAGAAGTCACTCAGAACTTCTCAGCAGTGTATGCAAAATGGGATATTTTCGTTCCCAGAAATCTGAATGGGAGTTAATTTATATCTGTGTGCACTGGTGAGTTTTCATAAGTTTTGGAGCTTTTAGATGTTCAAAAGTCAAAGTCTGCACAAAGTTGTGTGAGCTGTACTTGCTGAGACTCCTAGGAGTGTCCTCGCATTCACGTGCCACCTTCGCTTCACATACCTGTATGCAGCGGTCCATACCTGGTTCCTAGCACACCTTTCCCTGAGATTATACAACTTGGAGCAGGCAGCATGGAATAAGTGATCAAAGAACTTGACCTTGAAAGGAAACCCCCCTGGGCTGGGCTGTGTATTCATAAGGAGACTGCAGAAAGGCTAAACCAAAGCCCCAGTTAGTGGCAGCGGTCTCTAGGATGGCATCCTAAGCACAGGAGGATGCATTGCATTTGGCAAGGATGCCACATTTGACAAATGGCAGTATGTACGTGCTGAGATGGAAAATAAAAACAAAGGGTAAATGAAGGTTTAGATACCAAAAATTGTTTTCAAACACAACTACAGTCTAAAAGTTGTGAGGGAAAAAAACCAGTGAATTACTTCTGTGTAATTAGGCTCCCCTGTGAACAGAGGTCCTGGACGCTCCTATCTACAAAGTGGTAGTGGGTGATACAACTCTGCCAGTGCTGTTTGGTTAAGAAGTCCCTCTAGGATAAGTGGTCCTACTATCAAATCAATGGCAACAGCAGTCTGCTGAGCCGATTAAGATATGGGCTTTCTTTTCAGCAGCCCTTCCTTTCATGAAAACCCTTCATGTGTTGGTAAGCAAAGATAGAGCCTATTCAAGCTGTGTGGGTAGGAGACTGCTTCCTCCCAGGGTCAAACCCAAAATCGCCCTAGGAGTGGGAAGAGTCTCTAGACAGAAATTTCTCCCACCCCAAGGTCCCAACAGATTAAAAATCTGCTGCGTGTTTGTCCGCATTGCTGGCTGGGCATACAGTATTCCGTAGAAGGAAAGCACTTGAGCCAGGTAATTAAACATGTCAGCTCTTTATCCAGGAGAGTATTATATTAAATTATGTACAGTAAATATTTTTGGAAGGTGGAATTCTAAAGAGAACTTATTGATTTATGGCAAAGGGCCAAGATGCTGATGGGGTTGGCAGACGTGTTCAGCATCCAGGGCGAGCCTGGGTACGGTGCATGCTCGGGAGACGCAGCAAGCCGGGTGTATCGGCGCAGGGGGAGGCTGCTCTGTGCTCTGCGACTCTCCCTCCTTTTTGCAACTGCACAGAAAAATTGTGAGCACCCCTCGGCTTTTCGTACGCCTGTTGAATCGATAATGGCATTGTAGAAATGCTTGATCAGCACTACTGTCTCAGCTGTTCTTGTAAATGGTAACATTAGCAGGACTACCCAGCCATAGCAAGCGAGGGTGGCAGTGAGGGGAGGGTGGAAAAAAATGTCAGCAATATGGATGGCCTTGCCAATGTTGTCAAGGACTGGAGGCGATAAACGGGCAGCTAGAGACGTCATTGCAGCTCCCCAGGGAGACTGGGGTCAGATGTTCATCATATCTCTTTATTCCAGGGGCAAATGCTATATGTGAGACCTAGGTAGTGTACTTCTGTAGATTGTCTTCTGTCAGGGCTGATAGGTGCACTTGGCTTTTTGAAGCTTGTGGGCTCCCAGTGCTTCTTAGGGGTGCTTTGCATCTCTGTGTATGGTCAGATGAGCCTGTCGGTCATCTACAATATAAGTAGGAAGTAATCTAGAAGTCATGCTACACTAAGAGAGAATGGGTTAGATAACCTGAAGAGATTTCTTATTTGTAATCCCTTTCTTTTACTCCCTGGAGATTGTTTGCACGTGCATGTTTTAGGAAAGGGCACAGAAGTCCTTGCATGGCATTGTAAGAATTTAACGCTACATATGTCTGCACGTGGCTGTGGTGCACACAGCATAATGATGGTAACTCACCTTACAGCTGTGTGATCACAATACAGTGAACTACAGATGTGCGCGTGGGGTTAAGCAGGAGTGCAGATGTATTATTGTATAAGCACGTGGAACATTTACCATCATATTTACTGGTTGTTAGGGTAAGGAGTGTGTTTCAGAAATGGGAATGTACGTTAGTCATGCATGTGTAGATATGTCCAAGTCTGTGCTTCTTGAGTTATAGGTAAAAATTTTGCATGTAAGATATACATATTTACACTATGCATTGCATACACGTGTGTCTTCTTGTGCTCTTGTATTTTTCAAAGGTAAGTGCTTAGGTGGGGCAACCTGCCATATATTGTGGAGTTGTAAAAAATATTGTTATGTATACAGGTGTGTTTTTATTGTCAAATACAGAGACATATGAGTATAATTTCCTAAGGTCGTTTTCATTTTCTTTTCTGCTGGGAAGTTAATAATGTTTGTGATAGTTTCTCAAAGGAAGAGAAAGATCCGGTGTAGTACAGTGTATGGCATTATGTTCTCTGCAGGGAGCCATCAGTTTGTTATTTAAAGATGACTCTTCACTTTGCAGCGTAAGGTCATTTCACGTCTAAATGATGAAAGTCCATTTCACCCATAAAGATTTTAATTTAACGTGACCAATGCGTCTCCTCAGCCGGAAAAGAACTATCATTGGATCTTTCTGTGGCTATCATAGGAAAAAAAATGAACCAGAGCAAGCAGAGAGCCTTCTATGCTGCCTCTTTTGTGGATATCATGTGTATCCAAGGGGGCTCTTCTTCAATTTGAAATGTTCAGAGATTTGGTGCAAAGAAGCGTCCAACTTGTTTTTGGAACATTTTTTAATTTTTCCAAAACTAAGGTGAAGTTTCACAAAGACACACATTTGAAAAGATTTGTCAGTGTTACCTGCTTGCATTTGAAAAAAATAAGCAACACCAGACTAGGCTTGAAATGTAATGCATGCAAATTTAGAGCATGTTTTCAGTTATATAAATAAATGGTGGCTGAATATGCAATTAATCCAAAGTTTGGATGCCCAAATAGCAGTTTGCAGCAGCAAAGGAACATGCATGAAAATGCTGCAGTTTGGACCACAACATGAAATTTGCATCTTATGAAGTTTGAGCTGTTGCCTTGAAAGACATGTCCCTTTCTCCCATCTCATAGCATAATAATGTATGGTTTACCAAGTATCTTGCTGAAATATTTTCTGCAGTTTGATTGAACATGCTTGGACACTGCCAAACAACCCAGATAAGATTTGCATTTCCACTGTCCCTCTTCCACAGCACAGTAGGCACGTGAGTCTCGAGGTCATATTTAAACTGCTGATTTCACTGGAGTCGTGCCAGGTTAGGCCAGCTGTGAAAATTTGGCCCCAGGTCACTAATGAGAGGTTTGTCACTGGAGCTCCAACCTTGCAGCGGTCTTACTGACACTGCTGGCACTTCTCTAATGCAAAAAGCATAAGAAAAAAATTTGGTTATGATGCAGTTAAACCCTCTTTAATTTGAAAGTGATTATAATCAGTGGAGAAAATCCTGTTAATTAGGCAATTATATACTCCACTTCTCTTCCAGCCTCCCTCTTTCTTCATTCTCCACCTTGTTTTCTACTTTGGAAATCAGAAGAACAGACGTATTAATCTTGGCTTCTAATTCTAAATTCATCTCCTGGGTCAACCTCATTCCAGTCAGCTCACCTCTCCCTTCAACAGCAAGATGATTTAAAACCTCCGCCATACCATTGTGATTATTTAAAAGTGAAAGGTGACACTGTGTGTGTTTGTGCGTGTTCCTGTCTTTCAGTACACCCTCTCAGGACATCTCAAGTGTCTCTTACAATAAAACCTTCCGAGATAAATTGACATCTGTTTCCATTGCAGCTTGAGGATGCCTGTAAGTGAAAGCTTTACTGACCAAATGTCCAAAGCTTTCCTATTCTTGAGGTTATTGACTGGTATGCTAGATGTCAGTCAAAATCCACACACATGGAAAGGCGTACCTCAGTGCAGCATGCACACACACAGCTGTATAGTGAGGGAATAAGATCCTGTCAGCTCATCACAATCCTTCTTATCCTTCATCTCCCCTTTCATCCCACCTTGGTTTTGTTTGATATTGGTTATCTTGGGGAAAGAAAGCTATGTTTGACTTTCTCTAGTGGCATCACTGCCCTTACCCCAAACCTGAAAACCCATGCTACCTCTGGGGTCGTCTTGTCTTTAAAGCTGTAAAGGTACCCCCGGGGCTTCAGGCAGTGACCTCTGGGCTAAGGAAAGCTTTTCCAAAATGTTCTTGCAGTCTCTGCTGTGACAGTTGCTTGGGAAGTCGAGACCAGACGGGTAATCAAAATCAGTAGTTATGCACGCTTGTTAGAGAAACAGGCCATCAAGACAGTACTTAAGGGGAGATTAAAGTATATCATCAATATAAATAGATATGTGCAAGGTTGGAAAGGGAGAAGGGAGGGGAGCGAGGAGGCTCTGCAGTAGCTCAGCATTAAGGTTGTCAACCCTTCCCCACGCCAGAAGTGGGATGACGCACGGAAGTAGAGCAGGAGTGGGTCGAGTGAGTGGAGATGGAGAGGAAGCAAGGGGGAGGCAGGTGGAAGCTAAGGAAGACTACGTGGGACCTGTGGAAGTGGAGTAGGAGTGGTTTTGACATGTGAAAACAAGTTTTGGAGCGAGTGGAATGAGTGGGAACGGAGCAAGAGTGGGTAGGGCCCACAGCTGCTTAAAGACCACATTCGTATTTCTGACAGCTTTCCTCTCTTTTTGGTGTGGGGGAGCAGTGTCCTCTCTGGAGCACATCTGGAGGTGATGAGAGGATGAGAAGAGGCAGCTGGCAGCGTCTCCTAACCCAGAAAGGCGTGAGGGAAGGAGACATTTCAGAACTATTTAAATACTTTGCTCTCCAGCAAGGAACCAGACACCTGGATGCCATCAGGTACCACGCTTCTTGGCAGCAGAGCCTCGCAGCATCATGTGTGGTGGCAGCACTAAAAATGTTTGTTTCACAGTTTTTAGTCTCCCGCTGCCCAGGGGCGGTTCCCCGTCATGCGGCCAGGTGACAGTTAGTTGGCCTGAGGCTCTTCTGACTCCCAGCGGCAGCACCAGCTCCTCCTGCCCACCCCTGCAAGGAAAGCAAGGATTGAGGGTGAGACAGAAAACAGCTCGGCCTTGGAGCCAGGGCAGACCTAGACATATCTTTTGACTCCAGCCTTCCCCGTAGCACCAACTCAAAATTGGCAAGAGGCTTTGGTAGGGATTAAGAGGGCTGGTGAGTTTATAAAAGGCAAAGTGGAAATGAGTGGGAAGTGGGAAGGAGTGGAGCAGCAAGGGTGCAATTTAGCCACCCTTGTCTCTCCCAGGACTGTTTCAGATAAAGCAAGATGTTGAACAGCACAGGGTGATGTGTTTTGGATGTAGGACAAATGTTGTTCCCTTATATTTATATTAATAAGCGTCCTGTGGTGACAGAGGTGTTCAGAAAACACAGAGCTGTTTAGCCATTTATCTTTATGTCTCTACAGTCTTAAGCAAAGCTATTGTCAAATCCAAAGAAATCAGAAAAAGAACTGGGAGAATTTTTAGCTCCAGATAAAATATTCAGTGAATATGGTTCATTTCTGTTTGCAAACTGATTCTGATTATGGCTAATGCATGCTTTCTGAATATTGTCCAAGGAGTGTGGGACTTTTCACTCAATGAAGGTTGTTGCTATCTGCTGCACAACTGACTCGTCCCTGGAATACGTTTTCCAGTAGTGTTTTTGCTCCTTAACAAGATGTCTGAAACATTTTCAGTAGAAGAAATGCAAAGGGAGAATAGAGAATAACCAATTTCTGTTGTCAATTTGGACAATGTCAATTGAGCTTCCTGGGTTTTCAAACAAGATACTTAAATAACAGGTTACCAAATAACAATGCAGCACTTATTAATGGCTCAGTGGTGCACCCCCAGCTTTTATTCATAAATCCATTGTGGGTGCTGCTTGGGCAGCGCTCCCACAGTGTGTTACAAACTGGAGCCTGCTGTCCCAGCCTGGGTTTCTCTTGGCGTGTTTCTCTCAGACATCCTGACTTGCACACAATATGGCGATCGGGCTGTCAGGAGAGACGCCTGAAAATAAAACAGATTTCTCTCTCCTGTTTTCTGAAGAAAAACAAGTGCAATAGGTTAGTCCCCGCCCCAATGCACCAAGAAGAAAAAAAAATCAGAAAAGGGGATGGCAGTGGAAAGGAAGAGGAAGGAAGATGGCACGTTTTCTTGCTTTCCTGAAAGCAGGGGCTGCTTTTGACCCCTGGTTGAATTCGTCTGCGTTGGAGCCGGCGAGAGAAGGATGCTTCTGCCAGGCTGCTGTTGCCATGGAGACCAGCAGAGACAAGAGAGGCAAAAGACTGCCGGAGATGATGACTTCTGAATTAAAAACAGGGCATTCCTGCCCTTCGCACTCCCATAACCCAATTCCCGCTGGTTTCCGCTCTTCATGGGCTGTAGGTGTAGTAGCTCTGATGGAAAGGGGGAGGCAGCTCTTTACTTATCCCATGGAATGGTTATTTCCACACCTTTCACAACCCAACAAAACAAATACAGCTTTTTTTTGTCTCACACTTGGTCAAAAAAAAAAAAGAAAGAAAAAAAAGAAAAAAAAGGCAGTGTGAAATTGCTCTTCCCACCCCTAAAACTCTCCACCCCCCTGGAGACTAAAAGGAAGTATCATCATTTTAATTTGAACTATCGCTTTCAGCTCCAGTGGGTGTGTGGAGGTGGGTGAGAGCTGAATTTCTAATTTCTCTCTCTGCCATCAAAAACGAGCATGTGGATCAGGAGCTGACAAAGTCTGTTACCTGCCTCTTCCTGTCGGGTGTGTTTGGGGGGAAGAGGAGGGAGGGAGGTGGAACAGGGTGTTTTTATCCTTTATCTCTTCTTCAACTTTATCCTAGATTTCTGATTATTCTAGAGAAGTCTTGGTGTTTGTTTTGTTTGTTTGATTTTTTTTAAAAATCACATGTATTTTACATGTATATCTCTTCTGTCTTGCGCTGTCAGGGTTAGAAGGAACTAGGAGTTGCAAAAACAACAGGCAAAAGGGCAAAGTGACCTGTCAGTGTTCTGTAAAAACGATGCTTTCTTCTTCCATTTAGGCTTCTATACTGTTAGACCTTTCTATATTTACTCTTTTGCCACAGAATATCCCAGGTTTGTCCTTGGTGCTTGAATGCTAGGGGTAGGTGGTGAGACTCAGTTACTGACTGGTGACCAGGCTCCCCCCAAATACCACACTTTGCCAGCATTTCATTAGCATGCAACATCCTGTGGAAAAGGATTTTTAGTCTCAGTCTTCAGCCTCCCTGAAGCCGCACTCTGCTGAGAGTCAGGCCTAGACTTCCCACCCATGACTTCAGCCAAGTGCACTCCTCCAAACCCTGCTTCTCCTGGTTTGATCCCCACACCTACACATTGCTGACTGTGTATTTCAGGTAGCTGATTGATAGCATACAGAGTAAATTCTGCATTAAAACACATCGGTTTCATCACCCTGTAGGTCCTGGCTCTGAAAGACCAAGACGACAAGAAAAATGTTGTACAGGAACGTGAAATACAGAAGGCCAGAAACAGAAGTCTTCAAAGATTTCCCCTGTTTTCCCAGGCCCCCATATGGTTCTGACTTTCCTCTTTCACCATCTTTGATGGGACTAGCTCCAGACCTATCAAAATATCATCTTTGGGTTGGAGAAGGATTTCCTTAATCTGTTTGAGATCTTTGTTTTTGCATTCCCTAGTCCAGATTTTCCTCTCCACACCCAGGAATCCCAGCCCTAGCCTTCTCTCTGCAGTCTCTCTGCAGCAGTCAGCGGTGGGGAGATAATCAGGACTGGTGACATTTGGTGTCTAATCCTCCCCAAGGCCTTCCTCTGAGCTTCACTGTCCGGTAGCGGTTGAAAACATTTGTTATCTCCCAGGCTTGGGGCCCAAGCAGGAAGTAAGTATTTTTAAGAGGCAGAGATGCATTTGTTATTGACATCTGTTCTTGTTTTAATGAGGAGAATTAGAAAGAAGGAGGGAGGATTTCAGATGGAATTAAGTTTCCATTTTTCCAGCAGGACACCCCATTACAAGTCCTTCCAAAGACACTCATGAGTCTTTAGTAAAGGAGAAGGAAATCATTTACACACTGATAAAAACCCCCTCACCACCCTGCTCTCCTGCCTCCCCTTCTGTCTAGGTTGGTCAGTAATTCCTCAGGAATGAAACCAGCAGTTTTCTCTTCTGGTGAATCACAGCTATAATTTCCCTGCCTTGACTCACCCACAGGTTTGAAATGCAGGTCTTTCTCCAGCTTCTTCACAGACGTCCTTCTATAACTGTTTCTCTGTAATAAAGACTGACCAAGGAGTGAGATTGATGTCTGACATGATAATTCAATCGTTGGCTTTTGATGATCTATTAAATCAGCCTGTGATGTCTTCTGATCTGCCTCTTGCTGGAAAGAGTCCTTGCAGCAGTGGAATTGCTACCTCCATTAGTTTGTAAATAACTTCTACATTTGGAGGTCAGTTTGGCATGATGTTCTCTGGCTCAGCAGGTGGCCTGAACCATTGAGCCCATTTGATTTTTGATTTGTGAAGGCTTTAAGTCAGGAAGAATAATTTATAGAAGACAACCCCCCCCCCCAAATCCTCCCCACTTTTTTGTCCTTCCAAATGGAAGGCAAGGGAGTGAAACATTGAGGCCCTGTGCCCTGTCTTTGCCCCGTCCCTTGCCTCCCTCGCTCTGTTGCTCCTGTTCCTTTCCTTCCTCTCACATCTCTGTTCTGACCTTCTGCTAGGATGTGGTGTGTTTTTTGTAAAAGAACTGTCATCTGAAGATAGGCTACTGGCTAGTACTCATAACAGAGAGATAAATACCTTTGGGTAGCATCTGGAACAGATACCTTCCCATGCTGATGAGCTTGACAGCAAGGAACGCACTGTGCTGATTTTTCCACTTTCCAAGAGATAAATTCCACCTTTACCTCAGTGACATTCCTGCTTCTCTCTTCTACTTTTGAGAGAAGTTTGAGGTCTGCTTTGCATGTTGGTGAATGTTGTTTGGGGTCTGTCAGCACGGGTGGAGCAGTCTGGGAAGGCTCCCATTTCCCCTTGTGAGTTCAGTGGCTGGGAGAGCCCAGGCATGCCTCTGTTGCTGCAAGGTGCAGGGTCAACCTGTAGGAAGGTGTTTCCTGGCTTGGTGGTTATCCATGGTTTGGATGTAGAGGCAGCCTGAACCCAGAAAGGTTATTAAGTGAGGTACAGTGCTGTGTGCAGGAAGCTGTGTTACATCCAGGGCCATATCACCTCCACCAAGAGTGCAATCGCTTGGATGTCTCTGGGGTGTTCTTGGACTTGGGGGTAGCAGGAAAGGAGTAGTGGCAGGAGGGCAATTCTATATGGAGCCATTGTGGATCCAGCTGGTTTTAGAAGATCCAGCCGCTCCAGCCCCAGCCGGGCTCCACACACAGCTGATGCTGGAGGCATGGAGAGGCCCCATCCTCTGCCTGGTAGAAGGATTCTGGGCACCAGGAATGCTACGAACCATGATGGACGTACACCCCACCCCAGAGGCTCTATGGCAAGTAATCTAGTCGAGGAGGGATAACATTCATCTGGAGCTAATAAACTTATTTGAACTTAAGCTGGCTCCATACAGAGACCCCAGGCTGTTTCTGTATCACATTCCTCACTGATTTAGCAAGACTAATTTTGTGTTAACTGGGGTAACCCAACCTCTCTCCCCCATCACTCCTGATAGCAGAACGTTGGCTGTAGTTCAGTTTCCATGAGGGATTATAGACATGGAATGGCCTCGTCACCAGTTAGGGATGAGAGGTGTCTCTTCTTTGGCAAGTACATCATGACTGTATTTAGTTCTCATTCAGTTAGCTAGGGAACAGAGGTGATATCACTGATATGCTACCATGTGGTAGACAGATGAAAGACCCCATTGCAAATATAATAAATCTGCCAGGCAATTTCACTTGCAGTAACTGCTGCTGTGCTCCACTCCTAGGTCTTGAGGAGAAGGTGCCTTTCATATTGGGTGTGTTTGCGAGATGTATTGGGCTTAGAATGAAATTATCAAACTCATTGTGCTCAGATAAAGTGTGAATTCAGGTTCCCAGAGGCCGGTGTCCTGACTCACAGGGCCATCTCTTTTCTGTAAAAAGCTGTTGACAAAAATTCCCCACTAAAATCTATCTGTCTTCAAAGAAATATAGTTCTCAACTTGTATTGAAACATTTAACTTGTCAAGTAAATAGGTTGTATTGAATGGAAAATAGTTTGATGCTGTTTTTTAGTGGTTGTATTGTGCCATGAGAAATAACTTCTTTTCTAGTTGTGACGCCTCCTGCAATATTACTAAAAATATGGAAACCTCCATGATATTAATCCTGAAGAACTGAAAGTGGCTACCCTGTAAAAGGAAAATGGCAAGCTTGTAGGATTCTCCATGTAGTTTGAAAAGCCCTTTGCCTATACAATATAGAGTTTATTTAGTCTTTCTGAACAAAACACTAAGATGTATTGCTTTAAAACTAAGCATTACAGATTTGCATCAGTGTAAATAGGACAGAATTTGCTCTGCTATTTCTACCCCCCTCCGTCTTTAGCTATGTTGCTGATTAGGGCTAATTACAAGGGACTGACTCACCACTCCATTACTGCTCAGGTTTATGCCACTGTAGCTACCATTTAAATTAATCAGGCTGTGTAGCTGCATCAGCCCTGCCCTTGTTCTCCTCTTTCCTACCCAGCTCTTTTTTTTTTTTCATTTTCAGACTCCATGTGCCTTCCTTCATTCTTTCCATGCAACTCACCTGCCCCATCCAGCTCTCTGCCCATGGTCTTCTCTTTTCGGCTTCTTTCTGCAAAGTCCTTTTCCCTGCTAGTGCTACCTACTACACTTTGCAGGAATTTAACATTTTGCTGCTTTGTCTGGGTTGTAGTTGTTTTTCATTTGTCATTATTTTTGCAAGGCTATCATAAAGATCATTTGTCAGACTCTAGGAGAGAACTGTGCAGGCAATAGGATGGAAATTACCCAGCTCGGGTCAGTCCCTACTGAGCCCCCATTGCAGGGCGAGAGAGAGAGGTTTCACAGTAAGAAGCTGAAGACCTTTCTTATTTCACACACAGTCCTTCAGCATATTTTCAAAGAGCCTTGCCTTGCATAGCATCCTCTCATGTTTCCTTTTGATATTCTCACTTCCCGCCTCATATTTTATTCTACCTTCATATCAAGGCTGTGTGTGGTGCCAGCTCATTCTGAGCTGTCATTACAGTAGCTGGAGAGCTGACACCACAGGCCAGTATTTGTTGTTTTGATCATGGATTTTAGGTTACAGAGGTACGTTAGCAGTATTGAGTGGTTGGTTTGCTGCTAGTCTGTGAGATGTGGTTTCTTAAGGAAGCTTCTCAGGTGTGCTCAGGCTGTCTTCAGGACAGCTAAAAAAAGGGGCAGGACAAACTGGCTCTTTGCTTCCTCGGCTCTTTTGAGGGCTAATTGTTAGGGCTGCAAGATGCACATGCAAACTGGAGCTGCTGATGGTTGTTTTGGCAAAGTCAGAACGGGAAAACTGTATTTCAGCTACATAAATGCAAAGCAAGAGGAGAGCAGGGGCAAGCAGCATAAAAGTGACTTTGTATCACCTACCTACCAGCTTAGACAGCACACAGTATGATGTTCTCATCCAAACACTGAGAGTGGAAATGGCATTTAGCCTTGTGTGATACATGTTCTGTTGTGGTCCACTTGAGCCGGACTACCGCAGGACTTGTTATTCATCTTGGACTAGGTGTAATTCATAACATCGACCACTTCTCAGCTACCGCACTGCAGGTCTTCTCAGTCTCCTTCACAACCGTAAACCATATTTTAATGTAAAGAGAGTGGCTTGTGGACTCCTCCATTCCAATTTGCCATCCTACACAAGCTCCCCCCAATTGCTAAAGAGCACATTGCTTCCGTGTGACAGCAGCAGCAACTGCCTACTGAGGAAAAAGGTAATCTTAAGAGGACATACAATGTATTTTTAGATAGGGAGTATGTACACTCTGTGAACAGGCAGCTCTTTGCAAACAAGGAGCTGATGCTCAGCAAGACACGCACGGTTTGTGGCACATCTCTGGGGAACCTGTACACTGGATTTTGTCACCCAGTATAGTAGTGTCACAGCTGGACTTCAGTGTTTTGGGGAGACTCACTCAAAAGCCAGGAATAGAAGCGATATTCACTCTAGCACTGAGAAGTGGAGGACTGTGGTGGAAAGGGAGTCCCCAGGCCAGAGTTAGAAATGCTACGGCTGCTATTCTTAACTGCTTTAACTCAGCAAGATCCAAGGACCGGGCTTCACGAGAAATCCCTACATCGAAGGGCTTGATTCTCTTTTGAATTGGTCTGGCCTGAAAAAAACCTAACTGTTTTGAAGTGGATACAGCTAAAATAGTCAGGGGAACAGTACTGAAAGCTTACTCTACTAATTGCACCAATGTATCAATGCTAACTGTATACTGAAAACTCTCCAATATCTCGTTTAACATGAATTCCAGGCATGGAAAACTACAGACCATATTACAGTTTCCACTTTCAAAAGCAAACCAGCTCCAGACTCAGCTTGTGTGTCTTTGACCAAGCTTGTTGGTCTGCCCTGCTCAGTACCTGCTACCCAGGGACAAGCCAGTGCTTAGAGATGCACAGACCCAGCAAAACAGGAAGCCTGTTGGTGCATATCCCACCCCTGGGCAGGACTTCCCAGAGCAGCTAGGCTGGAAGAGCTGCCTAAAAAGAGCATAGAGGGTCTTGGGAAGGCAGTTAGGAGTGGCATTGTCCTACAGGGTGAACTTCTGTGCTTGAAGGTTTCCTGGCTGCTCAAAAACATGTCCTGTACAGAAAGGAAGGATCCTCTACACAACTGACAGGGCAGAGAAGACCTTGTTTTGAGCTATGTACAGAACAAATGGTTCATAACTTGGGTGCTGAGCATGCACACAGATTCAGCCTTGGTCTGGAAGCAGGATAATGTGTTTGCATGATGGTTACCCCTGGTGATAAGCTGGTTGGATCTATATAGAGCTAAACAGAGCCAACTCATGTCTCTGCTGTTGTCCAGTATGTGCGCAAACCAAGTAGTCTACTTGCAGGTAATTAAAGTGGACCGTGCCTTTCTAATGACTTTGTCATTAGAAAGTATGGGAGCTGGAACTCCATCCCCAGTTGTATGGTCTAGTTAGGGTATTTCTATAAGGTTAGTCCCTCCCGTGCGCAGGGAACTGTCAGTCTCACTGTGTAGCAGGGATCCTCACATTCGTGCACTCAGAGGAGGAAATTCCTGTTCTTTGCAAAAAAATCAATGATGGCATGTGTGTGCATAATATATAGCTATTTAACTACTGAAAAATTGCTGATTTGAAACTTACTTTCTTGCAGTTGTGTACAAGAATAATATCAGTTTGCATTTTAGGCAGTTTACGAAGTGCAGGAGCAACCACTTACATACCGGCTTTTTGCCTGCTGCAAGTCACCGTAACTAACCAGATTATCATTTTGTGATAACATGTATTTACAGAACTGGAAAACCAAGGTAGTTGTAAATGAGTTAAAGTTTGAAGAGAGTTAGGACATGCTGGAATTTTTCAGTATTAATCTAAAGAAAATCACAAATTTGGTCTTTGGAGTTTGGTTCATCCTAATAGGACACAGCAGGATAACTTCAATAGGACCTTTGAGAGCAGTTTCACAATCAGAGGCTTCCATCTCTGAAGACCTAAACTGGAACGATAAAAGCAGTTGTTTTAATGCCCCCACAGGGTGTGATGCCGTTATGCTAATTTGCACCACAATGCCAAAGACTCTGCTTTAATAACAATAATGTCTTAGTTAGACCAGTGGCTTAGTAACTGCCTTTTAAGATGCAGTGGATGAATCAGGGATTTGGGAGCAAGTAAAGCAAATTAACTTTGTCAGCTTATCCTTGAGTGGAGAGTACTACTTCTCTTTGCACTCTCAGACAACTTCAGAGGTGGGGGAACTTGGAAGAGGAGAAATAGTCAAAATGGAAAATTGAGTGCTACTTACATGTGCTTTACAGACTCTTCTTGTCATGCCTGTCAGTGACAGAAGGCTGATTTATTCCCTCCTCTGTTTAACTCCAGGCAATATAATCATCACTGTAGTCATGATGTGTCAATGCCATCTTCTTTATTTTTCATCATACTCGGCAAAGAGACTATTGTCACTGACACCAACATCTTTCTGTTTTCCTCCTGCTTCTCCCAACACATTGTGGTCAGAAGGCAGAACATGGTGTCTGGGAGCCAAAGGAATTTTGGCCAGAGATCACAGAGACTATTCCTACCACTGCTTCCAGGAGTCCCAGTGGCAATCACAGTAGGGATGATGGTGGCACTGATGAAAATAAAGGCATTTTTTAGTTTGTCGAGGCTGATGGTAGCATTTCTGGAATCAGATGAGAGCTCCACTAAATGGCTTTTTTGTGTGTTCTCATCAGTTTTTTTTCCATTACACACTCCACAATGCATGGGTAGGTGTACCCAGTTTTTCCACTGCTGACCGCTGTTCCTCCAGCTGCAAGTGATCACTAAAATCTCTCCAAGTACTTCTGTAGAGGAAAGGGGCCAGCAAGTCTCTGTAACCAAGTGACTGGGATAAAGTTGCGTTGCTGACTTGTAGGTACTTGCAGCTCATATTTTAGGCAGAAGGGACATAACCAAAAGGGAAGGACTATGGTCCATAGCCACCAAGTACAGTTCAGAGCTATCTGGAGTTGCCAGGATTATGAAAAGGCTATAGACAGATTCAGAGAAGTTCTTGGCAAGTGTCTCTCTCAGCTGTGCACTGCAATTTTGTTGGACAAAATTGTGGATTGAATGCCCCTGGAGTCCAGGTGTCCTTTAACACTCCCTGGTTGCATCATGAGACTTGTTTTTCAAGTGATTTCTTTCCCTTATGGTTTGTTTTGGGCTTTTTGTAATGATCACTTTCCATATTGTGCATTAGTTGATCTCAGTTCTCTTGCAAATAGATGCCAACAACACTAAAGTGCAAATTGCACTGGCTAGCCTTTCTGCTGGCCCTTTGAGCAGTATGATCACTGACTGAATGGTACGGACAGGGAGATAGCCCATAAACTTTGGTGTTGGTGTCTCCAGTTGAGGGTACAAGCACATTGGCCAGGCAAAGGTTATAATGATGGCGCCTGAGAGCCACAGGAAAAAGGCCTGGATCAGATCTCCGCTGGCCAGATAGGCCATTGCCCTGCACGGAGGCAGGACCAGCCACACTCACACCCGTTCCACCAGATGTTTGCGTGACTTGTTCTGCCCTGGGAGCCCTGCAGTCAGCCTAGACAGTCTGTTCCCATGGTGAGCCCCACTGCAGACAGTTTCCTAAGGTCTAACCCACATCTTGCTCACCACAATCAATGCAAACTTGTTTCTTGTCCTGTTCCCTGTGAACAAGGAGAATTGCTTATTGCCTGCCTTTCTGCAGTCACCTTTCACATGTCTGAAGACTGTGGTATCTCTTTTCAGCTTCCTGGAGACTAAACACCCTGAATTCCCTTCAAACTCTGACCCCCTTGGTCATCTTGTCCAGACGTTTCATCACCGCTGCTGCTTTCCTGTGTTACCTGTGATATGCAGATGGTCGACTTCTATGTCTAAGACTGTCAGCATAGCACTTTTCACCAGCATTATCTCATTTGAAATAAAAGACACGAGTAAAGCAACACTCTGACCCACAGCATCTGTGTGCTTCTGTTGAAGGAGTGAGGGTCATTACTGTCACCTAATGAATATTGGTTTTAACCCAGATTGCATCAGTCCCTCCTTGCTATGCATTGCTCACTGTGTTAATCATCAGAACTGGAGATAAACAAGGTCTCAAGTGAATAAGCTTCTGTTCTTATGGACTCCTGGGAGATGATGATTTATCTTCCATATGATATTGAGGACTGGCATCTGTGAAAGATGAAATGACATGAACAACAAAAGGACAGATTTGTCATTGCACAGTTACCTCTTCCTATGTAAGTGCATTTGGGAACGCTGAGCTGGGTGGTTAGCATTAAAGAACAGAAATTAAACTCAGTAGTAGGACTACTAGGTATATAAAACTAGTTAGTTAAAAAAGGGGCAGGAAGGCTTCGAAACCGTAATCCGGAGTAAAATAGTGATGATTTAGACCTCAGCTAGGCTGCCGGTCTTGTCTTTTGCCTCCTTGGCACATGTTTCCTGTTATTTGATGTTATGACCCCATAGCTTAGTGAAAACAGGAGTGTTAATAAAAGGTTCTCAAATGTTTCTTTGCAGAGACTAAGCCTTTGCTGGAATTTGTCTGAGTGTGACCTATAGCTGGCTGTCTCTTGTCAGCCATATGGTACAGTTAGGAAATCTTGTTATTTTGGAACTACCTAGAGAAAAGCTACATGAAAGCTACATGTTTCAGGACAGGAGAGTAGCATTAGGGTAAAAGCTGGAGTAGGAATTTACTTAGAATTTGGGCTGCTTTAACAAAATGTTGCTTTTATGCAAAAGTGTGCTGTGCCATGCTCTGTGCATGTGTGGAAGAAGGGAGCAAGAGCTTGACTCATGGAGAGAAAGAAACAGAGAAGGAAATAAGGGAATCTGCACTTAGTGCCAGTTGTATTTCTATTCAACCTTCTGTTTTGCAGTCAGAGGATTTTACACTAGACGAGACTGTGGTCCACACAGGCACAAAATAGCCACTGATGGAGAAAGAAAAAGAATCTGAAAGGACAAGAGAAAAGAAGAAAGACTATTTTTTCCCATTGTGGAAAGGGGGAACGAAAAACTTACTTTCTTAAAAAGGGATTCAGTCTGTGAAACTGTTCAGTTGCGGGACAGATTTTATTCCTTACATGCATGGATGGTTTCTGTCCTCTCATTAACCTGGTCCACATGTTCCAGATGGCTATAGTCAGCACCCTATGTTTTGGTTCTTTCACTGCATTCATAGGCAGCTGAGGGTTAACGTTTCCTCTAGAAAATAATGTCCTTTTCCTACCTCTGCTCCTTGTTTCTCAAAAGGTTCTGAAAGACAAGTTTTGCAGAGTGCTCCCATGCCAGCAGTACTGGATTTGCAGGTAATGAAACTGCATCAGAGAGAAAGCACCATGACAAACAGGTATCAAAGTACTTGGATGGTTTTGGTCTTTCCTCAGTCAGCCATTGTCAGTGCCACCGTCATGCCGGTACTGTACTATAGCCGTACATGGCTCTTCACAAAGGTACCGGAAAAGGCCCCCGCTCTGAGGAATGTGCAGCCTCAGCCCCAGGGCAGTGGCCCGTTGGGGACTGCTTGGAGGAAACAAAACCACGAGGTGAAACAGTGCATGTCCCAGAGCGCTGTGGGCATGGGACCCCTCCTGGTGTTGCATCATAGTGGGCACCACTGATCTAACTGGGGGAGGAGGAGGAGTCCAAGAAGGAATGAGGGACAGTGCTGTTTGTTGTAAGAGTCCTCTCCATCCTGTCGTGTCCTCATCAGACTTTGGCTCTCCCATTGCAATTCCCTCCAATGCTTCTGGTGATGGGGAGGTCACGCAGCCCAGGGTAATAAAGCGGTGTGCTTGTCTCGGCCTCTCACTGTTTTACAGCCAGAAATGCATTTGTAATGAAGTGCCAGTAGGTGCCACAAACTACTGTAGAGAGGTTAAACTGCTTATCTGTGGTTTTGTAGGTCTCACTCAGGGAAAACTTCTTTGGCTCAGTTTGCAAGGGGCTATGCTTCTGGGATCAGAAGGGCCCGGGCTCTGTCCTCAGTGACTGCGCCGTTTTGTGTGGCCTGTATGTGAGTGTTGGTGATAACGGTGATGTCCCAGGACACTAGAGGTTGTTTGGGCGGGGTACTCTGTGCTGACACAGAGTTTTTTACAGTCTGTAAAGGTCTCCTTATCTGGTGTAAACTCAGTGCTGTGGTTTGTGAGGAGGTGGGATCTGTGAACATCCCCATTCAAAAGGCACTACAGCAGCAAGTGCAAGAGTCACATGCAGCGAGCTCAGCCATAGTGTCCGTGTTGTTGCTCTGACAAGTTTCCTTACCTTGTCTGCTGATCTGGGAACAAACAGAAGTGGCTTAGAGGCAGAATCCCCTGGGTGAGCTTGCCTGGTTTGAATCTGATCATTTTTTATGTGTGGAAAAGCCAGTGGATCAATGCAGAGTACGTGAGGTCAAGCTCCTCCATCACAGGAAGTCTGAGGACCTCTGGATCCCTGGACTTGCACAGCCATATATTGTAGCTGTCTCCCCTGACCTTCACCTTCCAAGAAAAACTTTTGTGCTGACAGATGCAGGGAAGGGCAAAACATTGTTATTTCTAATTTTCTTCCTATTTTCTTTATCTCTTTCACTCCTCCTCTTCCCTAGGGTTAAAAAGAGAAAAGAAGACATCCGAGAGATGGCTAGTAACTAATTTGTGTAGGGTATTTTGTTTTTAAAATTCCTCCCTATTTCCTGCCTTGATTACATATTACTCAAGGGGTTGTTCTCCGTTACTTAACAGCTACGTCTTGAAGAGAGCTCACAGAAGCCTTACTCATTTGTTTAACCAGGAAAGAAATTGAAGTAACTGAGCAAATTATTTTGAAACAAATAAAATGATATTTTAAAATAAAGTGTTTACTAGCTCTTTCTCTATTGTGCCTTCTTCCTCCTCTGCAGTTTATAAATTCCCAATACAATCTCTTCTTTCCTGACTTTTCGAAGGCATGTAAGACAGCCCCAACCTACCCAGTGTTTTATTTTCATTTGAAGGCCTCTATAAAATTGCATGTTGCAATATATGGTGTTGCTCTTGTGTAACTGTTTATAATCTGCTTTATGGACCTTAACGCCATCCAGTCTTCTTATTCCCTTCAGATAGGTGTTGAAATTAAATTGCCTGTAAAGGCTTCTTTATTTTTGAACCTTTTTTAGGGAGAGCTTGTTTCTTCTTTGCATTTGCTTAATTTTTGTTTTGCTGTTTCTTTTCCTTCATGTTCAAATGGTGTAAACCAATTGCTCTGTTCCTCCAGATTTCCAGCTTTCAGTCCCATGCAGGGGGAATTGGGATGGAGGTGGACAGAAGGACGAGGCAGGGGAGAGCGTATGATTCTTGCTTTGTTTGTACAGCAGGGTATGGTCCATGACAAGTTAGTAGCAATCTACTCACCGGGAATGATGTGCAACCTTGTCACTGCATGAAACAGCTCATATCATCCTGTTCAGCGGGCACTAAACAACACGGTGTGGGCTCCATCTCATGTCGTACACTGCAAACTAAACAAAAGGCCTCTGGGTCCCAGCTATGCTAGAGATCTATCTATAATGACTTTTTAAGGATGTGCAATGAATGGGAATGAAATCTGCTTAACTCCTTAGCTCCTGGGCAGCTCCCCGCTCCTGCTGTTGTCTGCTCCTGTCTTTTGAACTGGCTCACAGCATAAAGGTCTCTAACTGTTGCTGTTGTTCTTGCTCAGGTTTGGAAACTCTTCCTACTTTATTGCAATCTAAATAGGAGGCAGTATCTTCAAACTGCTCTAAAAATGTACTCCTTTTCTCCTTAAGCACCCTAATTAGATATGCGAAGCTCCAGTGGTTTTTTACTGTTTTTCTTTCCTCAAATAGCTTTGCAGGTGGGCTTGCAGATTTTTGTTTAAAAATACAAGGATTTTTTCTGAATTCCTTGTTTAGACAAGAGCATGTTTGTTGGTTGTGACACTGAACTGAGAGTAAGACAGTTGGATTTTACTTCAGACTTCGCTCATGCTTTGTTCTTAAATGCATCGTTTGCCCTTTTTATAGGCACAGTTCAACCCTGCAGTATGTAACAGGAATTTAGCTGTGTAGAAAACTCACTTATACTGTGGTCAGGTTTAGTGCACCTTGTAATTTTCTGATCTGCCAGCTAGGGATAAGAGTACTTGCTCATTAATGGAAAAATGTTCCAATTTAGCAGCCCAAAAGTTAGAAATCAGAAGCCAGCCATGCAATAAGAGAATTGACTTAAGCAGCAAGATTTTTTTTTTCTTAAGTGGAAACTGTTTTTCAGTTACCTTCAGATTTTTGAATCGTGACTTGATTTTCACCAGCCCCTGCCCAATTATATAGCTATGGATCTTGCATATCAGTTGACTTCTGAGAATTAGGGCTTCACATAAAACAGAGTAGAACAAGTAAAGTGGCGAGACTTGTGATAAAATCAAGAGAGATGATAACACTGATATTGTAGAGACAGGGCTTTATTTGTTACTATTTGTAAACTCTTTTGCTAGCCTTGTATGGCATGAGCTATAGAAAGAAGCATTACCATGCCATGTGCATCACCAAACGATGCACCACATGTCTCTTCAAAGTGCGTGTGAAGTGAGAGCGTGGGGCAGTGAAGTATTTCCATCTCCATTCACTAATGATCGCTGAGCAGGTGCTCATCTCCTAGGCTGCCTGCACACAGACTGCTTTGTTGCCAGACTAGCTCTGTGTTCTGCCGTTGTGTTTTTAATTTAGTAACTGTAACGAGATGTAAGATTTCTCAAAAAAGGAGAAATATGACTAAGATAAATAGTCTTTGTTGCTTTTTCAAGTATTGTATTCACATTTGAATCCAAGATGTGTTACAGTGATTTTCAGTGTTGTAACACTCTAAAGGTGCAGATTGTAAACCAGGATGTGTCTCCCCAGCTTCCACTACCACCAGTGAGATGTAGAGTTAAAACTGAGTGTCCATTGACCTGAAAGGACTGAATTTTCTTTGCACTCACAGTGACACTAATTCCTGTAATCCCTAATGTGGAAAACCTTCTTGAGGTGTTTTGCCCATTTCATGACTGAAGGATTTGTGAGCCCACACCTCCTGTATGTGAATTTTGGGAGTGTCAGGGGGAAGCCTGTCTGTTACCTTCCGAGCAAAAGGATATGTGGAAGGGCAATGGGCAATAGGCTTCAAAAGGCTTTGGGTCAGGCATTTTTTCTAGGCTGCCACCACTGCAGTTCATACAGATATGGTCACACTAGCTTAAAATAGCCAGCTAGGGCCTTCCTTCAGTGTGAGCTACAAAGCCTACCCAAGAGGCTGAGAAAACAGTTTTAGTTAACCTGTATTGAACTACTGTAGGTAGGTGCTAGCGTTACCCAAGTTAAGTTAGATATGTCTACGCAAATGTAGATATACCAGACTCTTAACGAAGGAACTTGGCTCACGTTAATGTGCACAGGTGGCTTCTGATAATTCCTTATATGACTGTAGATTGGAATATGGTATCAGCAGAGAAAAAACTCTTTCCCTCCGTTCTTTTACATGGAGACCTTCAGGCAGTTCCCCCTCCCCTCTAGTACTCTCCTCTTCTGTTCATTTTCATGCCAGGTCACTTCATGCCAAAAATCCCATCTGCTCATCAGTGGCATTCCAGAGCAGGAGGTGCTCTGGGGACTTGATGCTGATTAATAGCCTCAACATCATTCATGAGCCTGTGAGTGAAAGGAGGAGGAGAGGGAGATGGTGCCAATCAGAGCTGAACTAGCAAGGTCTAGGAGGTTCCTCTCTAAAGGCCGGTGATCACCACATGTCCTTTCCCTAGGTAATACATGTTTCAGGATTGTTTCCTCAAATACAGTCTTCAGTCTAGTTTAAACGTCCATATGGAAGCAAGGGAGCTTCCACCTGAGTCAGAGGCAGGCTTCAGAGTCAGAACAGCTTCCATGGAAATCACTCTGGTTTTTATGCTCATTTTCATCCCATTGTTTCTAAATACTCACTTAGGTGCACATGGTAGAAAAAATTCGTTCTGATAGATGTGTGTAATAGCTTTGTCACTCTATCATCCTGTTTTCCATCTTTGTCTTTTTCCCATCTCTGCTTCATTTTCTGTGCCACCTCTTCCCCTTCTGTCTCCTCACATTCCTCCCCCTGACCTGAATGAGGGGTGGGAAGAGGTCTTGTTCAGCCATGTCAGAACATCTGTGACAAGAGACTTGAGAATTTGGCTCACAACCAGCAGTTTTAATTGAAAGGGAAGGCACAGAAGGAAGTAGAGCCAAAGGGGTTTCAGTCCCCTCAACCTCTCCAGGTAAATCCATGCCGGTCTTCCACTGTGGTTTCCCTGAATGTCACCTGCAAGTGTCGCTTTCTGTGTTTTTTCTCTATCGACATTCCTCTTCCCATCAGTTTTGTTTTCATTAACAGTGTTTACCCCTCCTTTTCATCCTGTCTCTATTCTTGCTTCCTTCCCCTTGGGGTCACCTTGCTCAGCTTCCTTCTCTCCTATCTGCTTCTACTCTACCCCTACTTCCCGCCTCATTTTTACTTTCTGTCAGGCTTCAAAAAGTACCTGCCCTTCTGGGTGCTTTGTTTCCTAATAATTTCATTTTCCATTTGCTCCAGGAAAAATATAATCAGGTACAATGCGGGAAAATTTGAGGGAACAGAATCTTACTCCATTACCTATATTTATAGTAGGACATGTATATACAACATGGGCGGGGAAGAAAGAAAAATTGTGTTACTTGTCCCTTCTGCTGCTGAAATACCCCCATGAAGCTACACATCTGGAAAAAGATCACATCGGTCAGAATGGTAGATCTCTATTCTCTCTTCATTGGAGGTGACTGGGATGAGCCGGAGAGTTAAGACTTGGCAAGTTCTGAGTTGAGTCATGTTGTTCTTAAAGGTTGTGGTGGGGGTGTGTTTTAATCAGCAGATCAGATGAGATTATGCATTATTAATTAATTACTCTGCCCCTTGACGTGGTAGAAGTAAGCTGTCCTCGTCTACTGGAACTGACTGGTGAGCACGGCGATGATGACCCAGCGCGAAGGCAGTCGCTGGCTGCGTGGGTGCTTGCCTGTCTCTGTGGCTGCTGACACCACCTTTTGCTGTCATTATAGCTACTAGAACATGCGTCACCCCTCACCTTAAAATGGAGAGAGGAAAGGTACAATGGGGAAAAAATTGCCATGAAACACTAAATTATCTACATGTATACCTTGGTTTGGCTCCTCTCACTCAACAAGGTGATCCAGCCTGAAATACTGTCTGGTTTTTGCTCTTCCCTCTCACACTTGCTCATCATTGGTGCCAAATTTTTCAGAAAGACACATTTAATAGAGAAACCACTGCTACTGTTTGTATTCACTGATTCCTCTGAAATACAAATGAAACTGGGAATGGATGTGTCTCTGGGCTTGAGTGCACGTGTGTGCTTCTGCACGTGCCCACTGCTTGCAAGGCAAATGTTTACTGTCCCACTCTTGTTCCTTTCTTTGAGGTATATTCCAGCCACCACATTTCCTTTGAACCCCGGCTCTTCTTAACCAAGACTAACATTTTCTATACAAACTTATTAACACTGAATTAAAAGAAAGAAATGTCATATTAATGTTCCAAATCAGTTACATGTTAACTTAATTGATTACATGTGACCACAGAGTAGAAGCATCCATGACTCTCAAATAGTTTCATTTTATTGTTTTCTTAAGTATCTCCAAAGCAAAGCAATCTCTTTTATGGCAGAAAAACCATGAGTACATAATAAAGTCACAAGCAGGGATTAATATACAATTACACAAAAGTCACTTGTTTTTGATCAATAAGGCTGTGGTAGGAATAGCACACAGTTATACGCACCAGCTAGTATTAGAAAATGGAAATGACCTTCTCATTATGCTAAAATCAGATTTCCAGTATTCTTTATAAATCATGTAAATGAATGCTGATCAAATTCAGGTTGGGCAAAGCCAAGGAAGAAGATGAGCTCCAGGGTTGAGGATCTGTTGTTGGGATGCCCTCTCCCAGCATCCCCAATTATGATCTGAAGAACTCAGCTCAAAAGTCCTGATGTTTTCACTTGTCAGAGACCAGTGACAAGGCAGAGCAGCTTAGAGGCTAGGTACAGGACCCAAACCAAAAGCACTCCTGGGCAAAGGGCTGTATTTATAGCCCACAGGCTATTTTGAAGCCGCTTTACACAAGTGAAGTAAAGAAAAAAACCCACCCACCAAAAACCACACTGTACTGATTCTTTTTTGCATTTTACATCTCCTTTTCTTCATGAAAATGTTCAACCTGGAAATTGCTTGTCTTTTCTTTCTGTAGATACATTTTGTGTTTCATAAGAGATTTGATTAACACCTGAGGTACTGTGCAGCAAATGCTCTGTAGACCAAAAAAGCTGAAGAGGGTATCTCCATTGAGCTCTCCTCCCAGCCATCCTCAAGCCAGGATCTGGAGTTGTGGAGGCTGTAGGCCCCAAACATTTTGTACATATCCAAAAGGCTTGATACAGTCAGCATATAGACATGCTGTTTCCAAGTCAGAGTCAACATTTTTATCACCATGTGTCTCTCTCTGACTTTGGTCCCTCACTTCCAAAAAGCAAGTGAAAATCGTTCCTATGCACTAGTTTCGGTCTAAGCCATTTATAAAACCCACTAATTCTGCAATGGTTTGGCATTTGCTGCACATAGAAAGCCTTGATTATTCACAGAACTGTTGGTAGCAAATACTGTAGGTTTATGTTTGCCTCCTCCTTCCTTAATTTCATTGAAATTTCCATCTCCTGCCTGTCACCCTGTCTCCTACGTGCTTCTCGTGTACCCTGCCTAGTAAAACCTTGACTATGAACCTGAGCAGACTGTACCACTGGCTAAGCAGCACTGCACTCAGCTTCACTCCATGTTTGATGATTTAGATCCTGTGTCTTCATACGCAGTGGATAAACACGTGGAGACGCCAAATCCTGCCAACTGCAGAAGGCAGCACTGATCCCCCCAGAAAAGGATGCTGCACTTCTCAATTTTGGCAAGAGGCAATTTGCTGTGTACATCTCTGTAGAGCTAAATCGCTGATGCTTCAGCAGCCAGGCACAGAAGCATGTGTGTGCGCACATGCACTCCCTTCCGGGACTTGACAGTCCGTGCTGTCAGGAGATTCAATTATACCAGTGGAAAATGGTGTGAGGGAAATAGCCTGAGACAGATTTCTCAGATATTGACTGGTTTTCTGTGAGACCCGTTAGTGTTAATTCTCTGTTCTTTCACTCCAGTGTTTTCCTCAGTAGCAGTTAGGTGCAAAATGTAATGAAGTCAGCATTTTGGGGGTGACATGTCCAGAGCATTAACCGTGAAAGGCAAGTCTCTTAGATTATTCCCCAGCTCAGGAGAGGTGTTAGGGTTCTGGCTTCTAGAAATGCTGAGCAGTCCGAAACGTGGGAAAAATCAATGGGAGCTGTGGGGCTTCAGCTTGTCTGCAACTCTGGCCCTTGATGTATTGCTGATTTAGCAAAGATTTTTTTTTTTTGTAAACGAGGTAGCTTTCCCATCTTTCTTGCTTTTCCTCCAGTTTCTGCCATTTTTATGTCTGCATGCAGACTTCCCCTTCTATTTTCTTCTCTCGCTCAGGTGTGTCATGTTACCTAGCTTTTAGTGTCTGAAAGTTAGGCTATTAATTTAAGCTGGTTTTGAGGCTGTCTTGACAGCCACCCTATCTGAGACAACTATTTATTATGGAATAATTCATTCTTTGGAAGTGCCCCCCACCCCTTCCCATTGACTGTAACACAAACATACAGCAGGGTTAGACAAGACACCTACCCTAAAGTCACCTGAAGTGAAGGGCGATGAATCCTGCCCAATCTCTTCTTTGCACATCCATTTCAAAGCTTGGAGCACTGTGTAGCCCCAGCCAGATTCTTGCATTAGGTCCCCAAAGATGCTGAACACCTGGTGCCACACCAGAGGGTGCTGGGTTTTATTCTGGTTCCGTTATGGCTGTGGGAGCTGAAATTACTGGCCTGCAGAATAACGTGCCACACTGGAGGTCATGTAGGGCTGGCTGGCTCCCCTTATGGCTCTGTGGCTATAGAAATACCTTGACTGTTATTCTTATGCACTTCTCTGGGTGCAGGTTGTGGGGAATGGATTGAGCAGGACAGGAGAGGTAGCAGACAAAGATGGCAAAGTAGAAGAATAAGGAAAAAGTAAAAGAAGGAAAGTATAGAATGGGAAAATAAGGGGAAAGAGGCAGCACGGAGGAAAAAAAAAGAGAAGAAAAAGAATGAAGGTAGGAATAAGAAAGTTGGAAGTGGGATACAGAGATCAGGGAAGAGGATGAGGTAGGTAGACAGAGGGAGTATATGACGGAAACTGAAGAAGAGAGAAAATGGGAACATGACAGAGTACAGGAGAAATGCTTATTAAGAGTTAATTTTCTTCCCAGTGGAATAGTCCTGTTAGGAAAAAAAAGTCATCTAACAGACAGCATGTCAGCTTGAAATAACACACAAAAATTAATATTGCACTGCGTATGATTTGCTAAATTCCATCCCCTGGGGGACATCTTTTGGTGGAAACAAACTTTGGGTTTGTCAGAATGAGGCTTTCTCTTTGAAGGTAAATTGTTCTGTCTTTGTGTCGTGTACCTGGAAATGATTCATAAGCTGACAAAAGCTCATGCTGGGGGGAGGTGGAGGTGAAAGGTCTTTCCTCTTATGCCTGTGTGCTGGGGTGGGAGGGGAGCAGAGGGGCAGGGGCATAGTGAGGGAATCTCTGCAGGTTAATGCTTCTGAAAAGAAACATTTATAAGGGACTGGTAAGACTAGAAGGAAGTGTGTGAGAGAGAATAAAAGACATGAGACGTAATGAAGAAGTATAGCCAGTGAGCAGGGAGGGAAAGATGTCCTCTTCCCTTCCTATTTTTTAATCAATGAATTCCCTTCTGATATTTGTTGTTTTACTTCTCTGGCTTCCCTGGCATTTCTTTACATTCAGCTCCTGTATTTTCCTTTTGCCTCTGTTTCCTCATGTTCTGCTACAGCCAATAGTCCTTTTTCCTTGTTCCCTTACGTTATCCTTCCTGCCTTTTCACAGGCTCTCTGCACATAACCAGTGTGTCACTTTCTCCCCCTTACTCCTTTTTTCTCTTTCTCTCACATTTCTTTTTCTTACCCATTTGTGCTCTTTTCCTGAACTTGTCCAGCTATTAGAGGTTCTTGCTTTGGTGTTCTCCATAGCTAGGGTCCCACTGTTATAGATATATTTATTTATATGTACACAGAGATAGATATAATGTATATAAATATGTATATCAACATCATAATAATATATATACATTTTTATATATATATTTAAAAATTACTCTGAACCAGAAATAGTTAATCTGTCCTTGGACGTAAAATGAAGCCTGGGTGCTGTTCTTACTGTAGCTGATGAGCTGCCTGCTCGTCAAGGAAGATTCAGACTCCAGACACGATTGCCTTTCTCCAGTGCCTTCTCACAATACTCCTTTCATACCCAGAAACTGCCCATGACTTGGCAGGATGGAGTTGTGGGAATGGCTTGGTTTACTTCAGCACTAACATCACAAGATAGGACTCCTGAAACCCAGCTGCCCCATGGCTCATGAGTGCAATACCAGCATAAAGGTTGTCAAGTGGACCTAGCAGAATAGGATAGGGCAGTGCAAGTTGTCATGATGAACCATACCAGCTTCACTTGTTGCAGCCCCACTCCTCCCTCTTGCCCACCTCTCTTCAGACTCTTCTTTGCCCTCACACCCGACAACAGAGATAACTCTGCTCTGTACTGCAAATAAGACATCTTTTTAGCATATGTGCTGAAGGCCTATGTGTCTTGATGTTTTATACCTTGAATTATACTCGTCAAAACTGCATGTAGATAGCTTAATTTGTATTTGAGGTGGTTGTATTTACTGCATGTAGACACAGGTTGTTTCCAGGTATTTATAGTAAGAGTAAATTACATCTATGCTCACTCCTTGGCCACTTTACTTTGTTGGGGGCTTAGTATAGGTATGAAGCAAGACTATAAATACTGAATCTTTTCTACTATGGTTTTCTAAGGAAACAGAGTTTATGTACTTACACTGAGAGAGGGAGACTTAGTCCCTCTTCTTCCTCTTAATTAAGTTTGAACCTCTTTGGCCTAATTGATTAGAGAACCTCCTGTGGAGAAGAGTGCTGCAGGGGCCACACCTTCTTGAAAGTCAGAAAATCTGTTTGGGAAGGTTGCCCTGCTGCCGGCCAGGGTCCATTAGTTCCTCTGGTTATGTGAGTACGCACTGACGTCCTGCTGAGCTCTGTGCTGTGGGACAGGCGCTCTCCCAGCTGCCTCATGGCTCCTGTTTCCCACTCCCTTGCCTCAGGTAGCCCATGCTCTCAGCACCTTTCCAAAGGCCACCCTGCTGTGAGTGTACAGACGCAGTCATGAGAGTACCAGTGCTTCTCCCGTGCCTTCCCACCACATTTCTTTCTTGCCCAAAACAAAACCCAACCAAACCCAAGTTCTGTTATGATGTGGCAAGAAAGCTCAGCTTACCTCAGCCCTAAGACCTGAGTCATGGCTGGTTACAGAGGGTCAGGGTGTGCACAGAGCCAGCAGTTTTTCTGAAAGCCCACAAAGAGACCAGAACTGTGCGGAGCACTGACTTTGCAGGAGCATTCGTGCTGAGACCAAGAACCCAGCAGCTTATAGCACAGTCAGCCAACAGTGTGTGGAAAAAAGTTTCCACATTCTGAGTTTGAAAATCTCTCCTATTCACATTTTTTGGTTTGCTACCCTTTTGGTTCATTGAAAAGCCTCCTTTTGCAAAGTGAAAGAGCTTAAGGCCAGAAGAGTCAAGACATTGTATGGAGGGACCTTCTGTAGAACACAGGCTATTTCATTTCATTGACTTTCACTTGTATGGAGGCTGGTAATTTGTGTTTGGTGAAAGCATATCTTCCAAAAAGGCATCAACTCTTGATGTGAGTAGACTAAGAGATGGAGAAGTTATTGCTTCTCTTGGTAGTTTGTTCCAGTAGTTAAACACTTGCAGTGTAATTTGTGGCTCATTTCTAGTTTGAAGGTGTCTTGCTTCACTTTCCAGGCTTGCATTCACCCATTTTTCCAGAGTTGTGCTTATCCACAGTAAGCCTTAATCTTCTTCAAGGTCCCTGCTTTCCCACTTGCAGTGTCTTCCTTTGTAGATGTGGTCTGTGTTCCTTGGTCCTTGATATATTACTCTGCATTTGGCAGAATTACAATATATTCAGTTTGAACAGATATAATTTAGAAGTGATCCACATTATTTTATGTCTGCTCCTCTACCAATCTCTGCAAACTTCACCTCAAGTATTTTGCATTTATTTCCACATCAGTGATGAGATGTAAAATCCTGTTCTGTTTACTGACGATCTATGCAGAACCTCACACCAAATCCTCGTTCTGAATGATGATTCCTCATTCATTGTTCCGTTTTGAGATTCCTCAGACAATCCTGAATCTGTTGAATAGGTACTTTATTGTCAATGTATAATGCAATTTAAATAACAATGATATGAGGTAATAAGCCACAAGCTCTACAAAAGCCAAAATTTTTATAGGTATTCATTTACCTTTGTCAACAGAGTTTGTAATTTAATTAAAGTATGAAAACATATTTCTTTAAAAAGACTTTGTCCCCATAATCTTATGTTACCTGGCATGAATTTTATTGATACCCATTTAATTCTTTAACTATTTATTACTGACTCAGCATTTCTGTGATCTTTCCTGGGAGTATTGTCAGGCTGAGAACACTTCCTTGTTCCCTGCCCTTTTTGACTATTGACTCAATATTAGGAGTCTTCCGGGCATATCGAGTTTCCTTGATATTCTACAATGTGTTAAAAATTAACATCAGGAGGCCAGGGATGTCTGTAAACCAGCTTTAAAAGAATTGTGGGTGTAGGCTGTCTGGCCCGCAGAACTTGTCCCTGGTCCCCAATATGTTCATTGTTTACTAAGGGAATTAATTATTGCCAACTCAGAACAAGTATATTAAATAGGTACAGTAATGGTTATTAGACATTTTTCTACCTTGGCATTAACAATTTTACCACTTTTAACTAGTATCACACTTTCATTTTTCTTCAGATTTCTTTTGTTCCCAGAGTATTTTCAGACACCTACATTTTGTCATTTTAACTGTGTCAGCCAGGCATTTTCCCTTAACGTCTTCAGCTTCCCTTATCAGTTACTTACGCCCCATAACTTTCATTTATATTGACTGCTACCTGTAACTGCTGCCTTACATTTTGCCATATGTTGCTTTTATTTCTAATTACTGTTTTATTTGCCATCAAACCAAGCATTGTTTTCTTATCCAAGGTTGTAAGCTTTCTTGACTGTGAGACTAGCATTTTGACTAGTTAATTAACTCTTTTTGTATAAAATGCTTCCACTTTTCCGTCAGGTTACCTGTCTAATTTTTGGTCTCTATCAGTTTCACTCAAATTTTCTTCAAATACCTTCTCTGAAGCCTTAAGTGTATTTGTAGGTATTTTTGTACACTGTATGGGTACATATATGTAAGTATTACTAGTAGGTGCTGACCTTTTGTCATTCTTATTGAATGTAACCTGGTCATGATAGTGGGTTTCCAGGCAACTGTCATTTTTCAATCCAGTTATTAATTTAACTTCTCATAGGAAGGAGAGAGGGAAATATAATCTCTTCATTTAACTTTTCTTCACCATTTCATGTTTTCATGTTATTCTCCCCTCCAGGATGGGGTTTGTTCTTCTGAACATAGAATCTCTCAGTCTTTAAAACATTTTTTTTCCCCTCAGTGTTTCCAGTCTTCTAACAATTGCTCTTTCTGGAACTGACCCCCTTGATTTTTTTCTTCAGATCATACCCCTCAAGATTTTTTTTATTACCTTCTTCCCCATGCATGGATGTCATGGATTACTATAATGAAATTATAATATTTCAAGTGTTCTTCTTTGTTCTTTTCTTCATACATCTTGATATGTAATTTGTCCTGAAGATTGCCTTTGTTGCACACTGAA
Source organism: Grus americana (assembly GCF_028858705.1). Lineage (NCBI taxonomy): Eukaryota > Metazoa > Chordata > Aves > Gruiformes > Gruidae > Grus > Grus americana. Next base: position 65,040,066 of record NC_072852.1, read on the forward strand.
CTATCCATGGAGCTCATAGATAATTTAGAAGCTAGTAATGTGTACAACGAGTTCAAATGATTCCTTCTGGTACCTCACATTTTTCAGCACTGAGTTCTATTTCTTGTCTTTGTGCTCGTTCACATGTCTTCGCCAGGTTCAGCTGAAAATCTATATCATCTTCCTCACTCTTGATTAAATGAAATAAATGGCATTGTTTGGAGGTTTAATCACTTCCCTCTTCACTCCTTTTCATAGATCCCTACTAAATATATTGATGTAAAGTACTAAACAAGTATCAGAAATCTCAGATCTTTTGCCGTGCAGTGTTCCTGCTACTTCTAAGACATAAAAGAAAATTTTTGAGATTCCAAAAGGTATTTTTGAGCAGTGTAAACTCTGTTTTAAGATCTGGAGTTAGGAATCATTCTGCTGACCTGTTGTTCACTGGCTGGGTAGTGTTGAAGTCCCCTTCTCCTCAGCTACTAAAAGCCTCTCTCTTCTTTACTTCCATTTCTCTTTGGAGAGGTGTCTTCCTTCCTCCTAACAGCTAATTTCAGAGGAGGTTTGATAACAATGAGATAAACAGTGTCAGATCAAACAAGAGCACTTTCCTCTTAATAAACCAAATAGACATTCTTACAGGAGGTCATCAAACATTGATTTGTCATTATGGACAATATGGACCAAATTCAGCTCTCAGGCACCTGACTTCAGCAAAGCCGTATTAAGATAATGGGAGTAGAATTTAGCTAAAGGTGCGGGTTTTATTTTTGCATGTGGCTGCCTTCAGCTAAGTAAGGAGCCTATGTAAAAGAGTCCTGATCATCTGAGGTGCTGAGCGCTTTTCCCTGCCCTCCCCTTCCCACTGCGGCTGCAGCCGTCGGCTAAGTGGTGCTAGAGTGATGGATGTCATCCTTTGCCAGGGGTGCGAATTGTCATTCAGACAGGAAAGCACTTGCTTTTAGTCTTCATTCTTTTCTTGCTTGGATTTATGTGGGCAATTGTCAGCAGGACACTTTTTGGATCTGAAATTGGGTCTGTGGAAGGCTTTCTCTGCTGAAAGCCGTGACGTGTATTCAATCAATCACTGTTATAAACAAAGGACATCTATATAAGCTAGGCCTCACAGCTCAGTATAACTGACATTAAAAGGAACTTTTAAAATGTTCAATTTGAGAGGAGTGGGCTGTTTATGGGAATGAAACCTGCATGCAAATAAATAGTCTGTGGAGTATCACCGTTGTTTGCTCCCCACACAGGATGGAGAAAGATAAGGAAAGGAAAGTGAGAAAAGTACCCCCTGGCACATCTCTGCCAGCTTTCAATTGCAGTCAGACAGTAAGTCCATGCATGCTTCAGTTCTGATGAGCTGATAAACAAATCTATCAAATTTGCCAAGTCTGTGGGAATCCCAGGCTGTCTAATGGTAGATGGAGGTGGGGGTTACAGCAGGATGGAATTTACTATAGCTGGGAGCTGAAATACAATAATAATATAGTAATAAATATGTTGCTGCTCCAGCAGAGAGAGCAGAACTACTGGGGCTGCATGAAATTTGGGTATAAAAGGGGCAGCAGTGGGAGACCTGGAGGATATTTAGCGTAAGGCAGCAGGAGATATCCAGGAGCTTAGGAGATGTGGCAAATGGAGGAAGTCGCAGTCTGTGAAGCACAGTAGTCCAAAACTCAGATCATACATTATATTTAAAATGAAAATTATACACGTTTCGCATAATGTTATAATTTTATCATGGATAACTGGATGAAATATTTGGCCTCTCTGTGGAGTAATACCCTTTTTAATTTACCATCTGCTGAACATGCAAGGATGTACACACACGTTGTACCAACCGTTCGCTTTTTGCTTTCAAGGGGAGATAATTTTGAGTCAGAGACATTTTAGGTGATGTTGTATCACCTTAAAATTTTTGTAAGATGTGCTTTAAATTATGAATTGTCTGTGCACCCAGTCTGTCTACTGTGTGGCAAAATCTGAACTGACAAGCTTATCTGCATGGGAACTAAAATCACACCGTACAGAGGTCACTGTGAGGGTCTTCAATTTAAGAGCATTTGGCACCAAAGTTGTTTTGACCTTCTCTCTAAATACATATTAACTTAAACACAGGAATAAACAGCTGAGGAGAGATGTGACGTGAGCGTTCAATGCTTGGTAAGTCTGACAGGAAGGATCAGCGGCAGCTCCTGCACGCACAGAATTGCGGAGACAATTTCACTGATATGAGCAAACTCATGTTGATGACTAGGGTGAGAAGACAGAGAAAGAGAGGAGCGGACAACCTGACATTTCAATTACATCAGCATTTAAGAAAAAATATTTAAGGAAGTAGATGGAAAAGGATAGGGAAAACAAAAACAAAACAAAACAAATGTCCCCAGGAGCTTCATGGCATTAATCTAACCTTCAGCATAACTGAAAACTGCACAGGCAGGTGAGCAGAATTATTGATGTTTGAAGTAATTACTTCAGCAGGCGCTGCTATCAAAATTCATAGTGATTGATTTCCCACTAGTCAGCTTATCTCTCTGAGAACAAGTTCACTGGAAAGCAGCTTATAACCCCTTCCTAATAAGCCATGGCACATCACTGGAGAAAATGGCGTCAGGCTCATTTTGTTTTGCATTCACTGCTTTTAAAGGTTGAATCATTCAAAATTTTAAGCTGCCAGGCTATTTTCTTCTCCAGATGGTTTAGGAATACCAAGGTCTACACTCCCCAAGCAAGCCACCCTTGTCCTCCTAGGTACAGTGTGAACTGAAGGAGACTTTCAAGCTGAATTTCTTTCAGTAACAACAGGGAAATGTCATATCTGAACACACACGTAGACCATAACTTTATTTTTAAAGGTGAGTCTCAAATACAGAATATTTTCTGCAGGTTGACTGGGAGCCGGTTAAATCAGGAGACTGGAGGGTATTATTGAGGTGCCTACCCTGAGGCCCCACTGATGATGTTGTGGTATATGCACTGAGCATCATCAGCTTAAATTGGTGTTGCCACAAGCTGTGGATCCAGGTCTGAATCTGTGCTGAATTCTTTAAGGTCAGGTTGGATGAGGAGACAGGCTCTGCTGGGGCTGTTTTCACCAGAAGACTGAGAAGACACGACCGATCCATGCCATCACAGCTGTAGCAAAGGACTGCAGTGTTGTGATGAGAACATGATTTAACATCTCTCATGTAACAGATATCCCAATTTATGTTAAGGAACAAGGAATTACTGCTCGTGACATTGTAACAAATGTTGAAGCAAATGCAGCCTCCGTCCTGCCTCTGGACATTGGTGTATGACTTACGGAGAAGACTGTCAATCCAGAGTGGAAAGGGCTCCCTTTTCCCCCATCCATTTTAGAAAACAGCCATGGGCTGGAAACCAGCAGCAAAGACATGGAGCTGGAGCACTAGTTCAGTGTCCAAAAGAGCTTGGACCTTTAAATTTGCTTCTCCTTCAGCCTCTACTGATTGGCAGTTGTCTGCTCCTGCAGATCAAAGAATAGGAAAAAATTAAATGAGGGACAAGTGCAAAGAGGTTGAACTACCAGTCTCCTGGATTTTCATCAGTTTGTGTCAGGAGGCACATCATCTGAAGGTGTTTTTCCTTTTCCTTTTGGCTCGTTTCCCATGCATAGAGAGCCAGAACACTTCCTTGTGCAGATAGTTGTTTCACCCTGCCATCTGGCAGGGTGCATGCACAAGGGAGGCAAACGGTGCTATTTGTCACGGACCAAAAGGATTATTTGACGGATCAGTTTTATGGAGGAAAAGAGAGGAAAGTAGAGGGTACAGGAAATCCGTTTTGTACAACTGGCAGGAAGAGGAGCTGTGCGAGATCATTTCTCAGGGCAGAGGTGAGCTGCTCCTTCCAGCACCCAGCAGCTGTCTGCTTAGAACCTGTGTGCGAGAGGGAGAGGTGAAGGCAGGAGGGGAGTTAGGAGCTGAACCTTCACAGAGATTTTAAATCACAACTTTTTCAGAGTTTTGGGAAGATTTGGGCTAGTTTCTCCTTTCATTATTTGCTCATTTCACGAACACTTGTGTTTCCTGGTCTGTGGTGGCTAATACATACGCAACACCTGTGGGTGGCTGACTCCCTGTGGGTATATCACTTTCCCTGACATGCCTGTGGGTTCCCAGCCTGGAGCCTTTCTGTTTGCACTAGTGAAGATTGACAGAGTGACATCGCAGCGGCATCATGCTTCCAGAGGTACACGGTATCGCACAGTACCCTGTTATGAAACCCCAGTACAACTAGGCCTCTGCTGTATGGTCAGTGCTAATCTTGCACCCTGCTCTGTGCCACCCTTTGGGGCATAACTCGGTCCTACTTGGTGTAGAGTCACCTGGCTGGGTCCCTGCCCATCCTCCCAGAGCAGCCATTAGGAAGGGCTGGTGGTGGCTCTTCCTTCTGTTCCCTCAGGAAAAAGCAGTACTGCCTGAGGTCTCTGTGTCCAGGAGGGCAGTGGAGGAGGCAGGGATTTTCTTGCAGGGCAGGAGGTAGTACAGGACAGCAAGGTCTTCCAGGGACAGGCTCTGGCTTCTTGGCCTGCAAAGAGACTGGGAGAGAGCTCTCCACCCAGAGCTCATCAAAATCAATCTAGCTCCTCATCCAAAATACCTAAGTGAATCACAATACGTACACATGTTGCAGGTCTTCTCTGGTAGCAGCAGTGGCCAGGGCTCCTTCCGCTGCTCATCTGCACTGTTTGGGCAACCAGGAGGGGATGGAAAGGTCTGTAAGCTCCTTCACTAGAAAAATCCTCAGCATGCGTCAGTCCTAGTAGGGGAACTCTGGGTTGTGTGAACATGTCCTGGCAGTCCCAGGAGGCCTGTGACTCTTCAGATGCTTTGACAGAGCTATTTCAAGGCAACCTTTCTTCCCTCAATTATATCCAGCAGACTCTGGGGAGGCATCAGAGGCTCCATCAATTCATATGTGTGCCTTTATTCTCATGCGTTTCTTCACCTGCATTCTTGTGAGCTACAGGGGCCTCAGGCACTGTTGACATGTGCCACTACACGTGCCTCTGCTCTTCTGTGGGCCTCATACCAAGGTCTGCAAACCAATATGGCAACCCTGGGGTTTGGCCCACTTTCCCAATAGGCTTCTGTGCTCTTTTTATCCTTCTGGGTTTCCAGTGCAGTGGGCTACAGCAGAGACCAAATTCCCATATCACCCTTCTGACTTGTAATGTTGCGCTTCTGTTTCAGTGCCTGGCTCCCTGGTCAGTGTACGGTGATCCTCATGGTCCACGGGAGCCTGGCACGGGTGGGAGAGCAGATGGTCACAATAGCGCAATGAGGTTATATGAAAACTGTCTCTGATGGGGGCACATTTGTTTTGGATGTACAGAGATGACTGCATCTTGCAACAGCTAAAGAGCAATCTAGCTGACAATCCAACTGGTTTCCCTTGCAGGAATCTCCCCCTTCAGACCCTCAAACCTTCAACATCTTGCCTGCGTGTCTGTATCTCTTTCCATTTGTCTCTGGATGGGTGCCGGGGCCGCTCAGCTCTCCGATTCCCACAGAGTCGGGAGGTGAAGCACAGAATGCAGACCGGATGGTTCCCCTGTGGGGCTGGAAAGCCTCTCTCTTTCTGTAATTGTTTCTGACGTTTCACCTGTCACATCCTGAGCTGCTTCTGGGGGGTGATAAAATGTTTGCATCTCTGAATGTGTAGCCAGTACACTGTGTTCCCTGTCGACAAGGGATCAAAGATGTTAGGGCTCTGGAAAAGACAAAAAAGAGAGATTGAAAAGCAAAATATATTTTAAAAAAATAAAAAATAGAGTCATGGGGAAGGAGAAGAAAGTCAAGCAGAAATGGGAACAATTGCCTCGAGACAGGTGGACAGATGCCTAGCAAACCAGATAGACAGACGGCTGTGGCAGAAATACAGCATGCTCCTTGCTGTTCTTGGGCTGTAATTATCAGCTATTTAGGCAGTAAGCCCAGGCAAACCAGTTATTATCAGTATTCAACAGCTCTGAGGTGAAGCCCAAAGCAATTAATGCCCTTCGAGAACTGGGGACTAACTACAATAAGCACTGATTTTAAGCAGAGTGTTTGTGGGGAGGGATGGATTAGGACTTTTTCATTATATAAGGAAGGGGAGGTGGAATCTGCTGTAGAGGAGGTCCCTGCGGATGAGCAAAACGGGTATGAACTCCAGCAGAGCTCGAAGGTGTGAGCAGGGAGCAACTGCTGATGACATCTTCTCTACAAGCAACCCCTTTTCTTTAGGGGAGTAGCTGCTGTCTGAACTGATAGAGGAGTTCTGAGAAAGCAGAAGCACTCAGAAATACATATGCAGGAGAGCAGAAAAAAACCATGGTCTGTGAATGGCAGGAGCACCTGGTTTCTTTCTTTTTTTTTTTTTTTTTTTTTTTTTGTCTGGTGTAACTGTAGCATCTGAAAAGGAAGCAAATCTCGTACTGTGGGATGGAGGGAAGGAGGGATGAAGGAACGGAGGGTGGTGCTCTTTCCTGGGTGAAGGGCTGAAGTGCAGGAACAGGGCTCACCCCTCCTAAGTATTTATTCCTTGCCTTATCTAGAAAACCATCCTCCTGCTGATGTAATCCTAGAGTGATGGAGGCACTTGGTGTGGCATAACAAGACTGTGGCTGTGTAGGTTTTTTGGAGAAATACAGAAGGTTCCCAAAAGAAACCTTTCAAAGAAACTTCTGAAAGACTGCACAGTCTGCAGTCTCATATTTCAGCATTAATAGCTATATGTGCACAGTTGCTGTATACACATACATATCCACACAGATCTAGCTGCGTGTCATGAGTCTGATGCTCGACTGCCATAAAGTACTCCAGCTCTGCTGAGTCAGTGGAGCTGTGCTGATCTGCCCTTTTTTGGGGTCTAACCGCTCGTGGTGTTAGTAACCAGCCATGTGCAGCGTCCTGGCTTGTGTCATGGCTCAACAGCTGGTGCTCAGCACTCCTGAGTGGTGTGGTTTAACCCGGCAGGCAGCTAAAACAACCACACAGCCATCTACTCACTGCCCCCACACACACTGGGATAGGGGAGAGAAACGAAAAGAAAAAGGTAAAACTCGTGGGTTGAGATAAAGACAGGTTAATAGGACAGAAAAGGAAGATGATGATGATGATAATAGTAGTAACAACAATAATAGAATATATCAAGCGATGCACAGCACAGTTGCTCACCACCCGGAACCAACGCTCAGCTGTTTCTTGAGCCACGCTGCTTCCCCACCGACTCCTCCAGTTATATACTGAGCATGATGCCATACGGTATGGGATATCCCTGTGGCCAGTTTGGGTCGGCTGTCCTGCCTGTGTCCCCTCCCAGCTTCTTGGGTGCCCCCTGCCTTCTCATTGGCAGGGCAATATGAGAAGCTGAAAAGTCCTTGACTGCTTGGCAACAACTAAAATATTAGTGCACTATATTAGCTGCTAGTAAGAAAATTAACTCTATCCCAGACGAAACCAGGACACCAAGTCAGAAACCTTGAGAAAATGGGAAGTCCCAGGCACCAGGAATTCTGTCTGTCGCGGCAGCCTGAAACTCAGATTTTCTCCTGACACTGAGTGGCCACCTACTGCTCTTTGGCTTGGAAAATAAAGTGTGAGCAACTGAGATGAGAACTTGGTGGAGTTGTTACTTTGCAATATTTTCCCCTAGATCTTAAGCATGGCTGGGTGTGAACAGCAGAGCCAGCAGTTTCTGACTCAAGACACACAAATTAATAGTGTATTTTGGTGTTTCTAATTAGCCCCTCAAGCACAACACAGATTCTGCTTGGAAAACTCAGGCTTGTGATTTACTGCTTCGCAGTGAAGCCTGTTCTGATAATGAGAAGGAAAGTATTTTGAAGAAGCTGCGTATGTGAAATGGCTGTTAATCCTCCTTAAAAACCCCACATTTTTTTGTTTTAGTCTCCTGGAAAACACCTTCCTTTATACTTTGAGCTGTATTTTTTATATAAACTTGCTCTTTGAAAATTTAGAGTACAGGAACAGCTGGTGAAGGAGGCTTCTTCATCCCACAGCAGTGAAGCTGTGCAGAGAGGGGTCTGATGTTGTGGGGGAAAAAGCAGTGAGGAAAATATTTCTTTCACCAATACAAGCTTCACAAGTTCTTCCACTGTTGCAAGCAAAGCACCTGTGCCCAGGAGACCCACTTTTGGGGAAGCCTTCACTACACTCAAGAACTGAGCAGTGTGCAGCCACTCCATAGCTAACCATACACTACTAAATAGATAGGGTGACTGACACTTACTGAGTAGGGCATGAAGGGAGACACCCACATGTCAAAATAGGGTAGTTAAGGTAAATGTTTGAGTCCTGTGACCTACTTATTTATTTGTTCAACCTGCAGCTTTTCTCAAGAGCTACACAGTCCCGAAGCAGACCTTTAAAGCTGACTCAGTGAATGATGCTGAGATTCGTTTTCCTTTTAGATATAGCAACATTAGTAAGAACCAAATTAGTAAGAACCAAGCAAACTGGGGAGTGGTGGAGGCTGTGTTGCTTACGCCACTGGCTGGGATCAGAGCGGCATTCTGTGCTGTGCAGCCACTTGTCAGAAACCCTTAGGCTTTTTGCTATACAAACTGTTGGAGATGCTTGAAAATGGAGTGTTTTCCCTCACTGGTTTCATCTTTCTTTTTATTTTATTATTTTTATTTTACCGCATCCCTTGCTTTTCTCCAGATATTTTGAACACAGCTAGAAATTCATAGGGCTTGATTGCTTCTTTTATCTTTTACTTTATCTTTTATCTTTTACTTTATCTTTACTTTATCTTTTATCTTTTACTTTAGATCCTGGCATGGCATCAGTACACCAATTGTGATATATTAGGTCTGTGCTGTTGCCTGACCAGTATAACAGCCCAGTGTGTTTGCTCAGGACTATTCCTCCATTAAATGGAGTCCTGCCCTGCACAGCGGGCATATATGGGTGTTTTATTTCTTCCTTTGAAGCACTTGCTGTAGTCACTTTTGAGGAAGATGGCATGGCAAGGTGACAGTTGGCTTTTTTCTGATATAATAGTTTCTGTAATCACTACATTGGGTTTTAGTCTGGCAATGAGAGCACTTTTAGAAAAATACACATTTAAATGTCAGAAGAGAAAAGACCTGTGTAAGATGTTTGGAAATGTGATGTCCTCTGTATGCCTTGCCAGACCTTCAGAAACAGACCTCAGGCTGTCCTGGGTTAATCCCGCATAGCTTTGTGCTGAGTCTGCCATGTGAGGAGATGGGATTTGGGAAGTTTATTGAGTGCTGTGGGAATGCTCATGTGGTACAGACATGATAAATGAAGCTGGTAGATTGTGTCTCTTCTGTCAACTTTGTGTCTTGATTTACAGAGCTTTCAGTGTTTTAGGGCCCCACAGCTTTATAATTCCAGATTGTGCAAAATTTGCCTACTTTGGGATTTGATCCAAAACTCTTCCTATGTACACTGAAAAGCTTGATATCTTTTGGAACAGATAGTTTGAAGCATTTCTTATTGATGCAACAAAATGGAGGGAAATATGTTGTGTTGCTGTTAAAAAAAAAAAAAAGAAAGGAGGAAATGTTTGGAGAAAGCTGCCTTGCTTTGTGGATCTCTGGGGTTCTTAGACAATCAGGCTCAGAGCAGAAATAGGAGGTGTCTTTGTCTAGTCTGTGGAGAATAAGGAAGGGCATTTACTTAGAAAGAAAAGTGACCTGTTTCCCCCAGATTCTGCTAAGCACTTTTAAAAATAATTTTGAAGAGCAAATTAGGAATGTGTCTTTATTCAGCAGGCTGTGTAATGATTTTAGATGCTGACTCTGCTGGTAGTTTGGCATCATTTTTCCTCCAGCCTGCCTCGCTCTAGCTTTGTTTGGAGGGTGGGAATGGAGGCTCCCAGTAGCATCACTTGGAGCTCCGCTCTGCTCCCCTTCCTTCCCTCCCGCCTTCCCTCCCTCCTTCCCTCTCACTCTGCCTCTTTGTGCCGCATGTTCCTCTTTCAAAAAGTAATTTCATGGCTCATGCACTTAAGATTCCATCAGAAAGTCGAGTCTTTGATCAGGCAGACAGACTCCCTGCTGGGATTTCATTGGCAAATCACAATTCCCTTAATTAAGACTATGTGTCTTTATATCACTAAACTGATTCCAGCTGGGTCCCTGCTCGTTTTACATCCAGATTTACCTAGACTATGGATTCTCACCCCCTGCGACTCCAGAGGAACAAAACCCATTTAAAGCCTTTCATTCCCAGCTTCTCCCCCCAGCTGCTTCTCCCCACCAGTGCAGCAGTTGGTGTGGGCTGGAAACTAAATCTCTCCCTCAGTCTTGTTTGCACTCTCCTCTGAACTGGGAGGTACAGTCGTGCGAGGGATTTGCTGTTTCTCTCCAGTGCTTGCAAGCTGGGAATCGGTAGTACAAAAGGAGTTTAACTTGCCTAGTGGTTTGTTTTTTTTCTTTTCAGAAGCCATGTTTTTACTGAGAGTCAAGACGCCGCCAAAATTCAGCATAGTTTTCTCCTCCTTCCCGGCTTTCTTTAGCTATCAATTAAAGATGAAGCAGGTTAAGAGTGCTCGCTTATGGTAATCACAGGTCCTGTGTGGGAGGGACTTCGGTGACATTTCTGCTGTGCTCGGTTTGCTTGTTGTATTAGTCATGCCAAGGCGAACATTCCTCTGGAGACAAAATACACAGTCAATGAGTCCTGACTTTAAAATGTGTGTGGTCTGCTCTGGCCAAGGAGATAACGCTCTGGGGGTAGTTTTGACAGGCAATGTTGTTTTTCTTTCAGTCATCTGCATTTTCCCTTCCTCCTCCTTAATTTCCTCGTCTCCTCTGAGCGGTGCCCCCGACACCTTCTCCAGGGAGAGGAAACTTCCATAGCAACCTGCTAACGGCACTAATTACAGGGATGGCAGCTAGCAGGGCTGCCACGAGGCAGAACCCAGCCTCTGACCCAAGAGCACAGCCATTCCCTTCTATCACGATGCCTGTCTGGGAGGCAAAGGAGATTCATGGATGGGGCTTCTCAGTGCACCAACCCCAGTGGTATGAGTGTGTTTGCCATGCACCAGAGAGAGAAATCTGGCTCCTCTGGACCATCCTCCAGAGCAAATCCTTTAGGCATTTTCAAAACCATCTGTGGGAAGATGGCAGGGACTAACAAACGTGCCCACAGTTTGAGAAATGTCCTCGTAAATGTAATTGCAGGTGGGTGCAGTCAGACTCTGCTCTACGTGTGGGCAATGGCTGTCCCTGTGTGGGGCCTGCAAGATGCCACCCACAGACTCTGAGCATCCCTCCAAGTGACAGCTCTGCAGCCAGGAAACCCACCGTGGCTTGGAGATGGCAGCCCCGGGGCTGGGGCACAGCCGCTGGGAGAATGGAGCCTGGAGCACAGAGGCACTGAGACTTGGCTGAGCATCCTCTGCACCCCTCACTGTAGTGGTAGGCTCATTTATGGAGCCCCTAGACAAAAATGTTGAGCAAAGGTGAAAAGCCAGGAAACCTGGCTGCTGGCTGAACAGTGGTGGGTAGTGTGACAGCGCATGGGAGGCTGTTGGCTGCTTATGCAGTCATGCTTAAAATTAAGAAATAGCAGCAAACAGGGCAGCTTTAATGGCTAGCAAACCCTGACCCAGCATTTCCTGAAGCTGAGCTGCCTGCTTAATAAGTGAATCCAAAATCTCGACTCAGGACACTTCCTCTTCCACAGATGGATTTGTCTTCAGCTTTATCATATGGAATTCTTCGCTTGAAAATGCCTACTTAATTATGTGCCAGCAGAGCTTCAAACCCTGTCTCGGGGATGCAGTGACTTAGTAATTGGTCATAGTAGATCTTGACTTTAAAGGGGCTTCATTTTAAGGGTCTGGTGTATTTCCGGCTGTTACACCCAGCAAGAAGAGTTTTGGTTCAGTCAAACAGGCTACAACCTGAGCTAAACCTTATTTAGCTCTTCACATGCTAATAAAAATGTTCACTGAAAACCTTAATAGGACTTTGCACTTAGATGGGTCTTTGATTTGGGGATTCCAAAGCTCTTTCTAGTAAGAAGTGCTGATTATGACTCCATGGTAAAACCAGATTAGATCAAAAGGGGTTCAAGATCTCTGTTTCATTTGAGAGACAGAACAAACCTATTCCAAATGTACAGAAAGTACATTCCGTGACTAGAAAATGAATTATATGAGCCTTTATAAATAACCTGATAATTAATTTTTTTGCTAAAATTAATTAAAAATCTCATACTTTATAGAATGTTAACATCTATGTTTATCTTTGTCTTGTCCCAAATCATCTTAATGGAATGATAGAGATGCATTAAACTTATATACAGTTAAAGTTAATTGAAATCTTGCTCATAGGCTCTGCATAAAGAAATTAGGATGTAATTAAGCCAAGTTGTTAATGATTGCTGTGTCTAGATGCTGTGGTTATCAGGATCTGTGTCAGACTCGGGTCACTTGGAGGTGCAAACAAAGGAGCCCAAGCAGTCGCCACGTTTCCTCTGTGGCTTATTGAACACAGCGGGGCGGTGGGCTGCAGGGACTCAGTGGCACTGGGGATATCCCTCCCCTGAAGGAAGAGGTCTCGGTCAGCAAGGGTATGCCAGGACCCAGAAACCCACCGTGGCTTGGGGATGGCAGCCCCGGGGCTGGGGCACAGCCGCTGGGAGGATGGAGCCTGGAGCACAGAGGCACTGAGACTTGGTTGAGCATCCTCTGCACCCCTCGCTGTAGTGGCAGGCTCATTTATGGAGCCCCTAGACAAAAATGTTGACCAAAGGTGAAAAGGCAAAGTCACCAGTGTGCGTTGGGTGTGTGACACCACAGCAACACAGTGAACATGTCCTAAAAAGGGTTAAACTGGGAGGAGTGATGTAAAGCTGGTATTTCAGGTCATCAAGCCATCAAAAGTATCAGAAGGTAGGATTCTCTTTGGCTTTTCTATACAGCTTGTTATGTGTGATTTAAAAAAAAAAATAATTAAAACAAGCACAGTAAGAAAATTGCTAAGCAAAACATCAAGTGCTGTTACAGTTAAGAGTATCTGTAACTTATGAGTAACTTATGAGTAAAAATAGTAGAGGACAATATCAAACAACAGAAATCCAGGTTATTCATAGCTGAGTTTATATATAAGAGAAAGGAACTATATTAAAGTAAGAAATGCAGAGATAAGGCACCCAAGCTCTCTTACCTCAGCCCTGGAGAGATACCACAAAGGGAGAAAGTGGAAAATCAATGATGTTGCATTTTACCAACAATTTAAATCTCATCTGGGACCATAAAGACTGGTGTCATTCTTGTTCCACACTGAACCGTAATCATTGCATCTGGCCACTGACTTCCCTAATATTTTCTTTTGACCTGATAAGGAACCTGATACCTGACTACAGCTTTTCAGATGTCTTAAAAGTCACTGGGAGGGTGTTGTGATGTGTCAACCTAGAGAGAGAGAGAAAGGAGATGGGAGGAAATTATAGGGGAACGTTAGAAAGGGAAGGGAGATGTGCATTAAGAAAGGAGGAGCAAAAGAAGATGAAAAGCCAAAGCGCTACAAGGCAGAGAAGAGCAGGTAGAGAAAAGGAGGGGATTTGCACCAGAGATGGGGATAGAGGGACAGATAGGAGGAAAGGTGGGGAGATAGCTGGAGAGGCCAGGTTGGCAGCTGTAAGGGGAAGGGTGGTATATTTTCTTAAAATACAGATATTTGCATGCATTGGACCTGCCTTTCGGCTCTCTAGGTGGACAAGCCTCAGTTAAGGAAAAGGAGAATGGGATCCTGGACCTTGATAAAATGCATCTCATCTTTTGGCGACTGAGCATTTGCCAGGATAGGCTCTTTTAAGGGGCATATCATTGTCGTCTGGGGCATAGCTGTCTGCCTTCTGCTCTACTGCTAATATCTAAGGAAAAAAGGGAGATAAATCATGCCTGTAGCCTAGCGGAGTGCAGCAGAAGTGGATCTTGGCCCCAGTGTGCATCACTTTCTGATACAGTGTGAGTTTTTTTGATTTTATTTTTTTTCTTATTGCACATACATCAGAACTACAAGACTGGGAAAAAAGCTGTTCTTTCCCAATCAAAAGCTGCTTTTTCCATCTATCACAAGTGTTTTTACTGTATCTGTCTCCTGTTCTGTACCGGGCTGAGGCATGTGTTTTGATATGCAAACGTAGCAAACCTGCCTGCAATCTTTTCATTACCTTTCGATATTTCATACTGCATGATGAGATCAAAGAGGTTAACTGAATTAGGAATCTCCTAACCACAGCTTTTTGGAAACGTGTGACTGTTAGCAATGCACAGTGGGCCTTTCCTTCCATTTGTTCCCCCTCCTTCGCATATGTACCCATCACAGCTTCAAAAGCTGCATCAGATCTGGAGAGACCCATTAGGAAGTGAGCAAACCAGCCAATACAGGCAAACTGAAAAGCTTCTTAAAAGTGAAAAAATGTGCTACAAGGATCTCAGATCCCAAATCAATTGAATCACTCATGGGTAGGCATAAAAATGAAACCATATGTCATCTCAGAAACAAAATATTTGAGAATTAATTCCATTTTTACTCGCCTGTCAAAGCTTGGCTTCCAAGTTTAGCCTTCTCATTCTTGCCAGTGATATTATTAGCCCTCTGCCACTGCTCAGGTGTCGCACTGATGGACAGAGCTGTTGAAATAAAGGGCTTTCTGGCTGGAAAGGCAAAGTGAATAAAACAGCATGGTGGAAGGGCTGCAGGTGGCTTTTAGAAGTTTTTTCAGCAAAATGAGCAACAATTTATTTTGGAGCAGCCAAGAGAATTTTGGCTGAATTGAGATGCTTTGATTGTCTTACTTAACCCTTTCAAATCCTTTCTCCTTTTTCATTTTAATGTAAGTGCAATTTAAAAAAATGCTCTTTGAAATGAAAAGTCAGAAGTTTTAGTATGAGAAAATGCCCGTATGAGACCTTTTGGTTTTTTTATATGGAGCATATCAACATTTTTGAAGTGGTACTTAAATTTTGTAACATCTCAAAACCAGTAGAAAACCAGAACTGAGCAGATAACTACACAGACACTTTGTTGCATGGTTTTTGGGGTGCTCTGCTGCCAGGGAGCCATAGGGGCCGGCTGCCCCTCCGGTAGGACAGCGTCCAGGCAGGCCCACAGCAGCCAGGCAGGTCAGACAGCTAACCGGGAAGTCGGCTCAGGGGCAGGGTCTGGATTGAGATTTGGGGTGTCCCTGCCCAAGCTTGGCTGTGATGTGGTGAGGCCATAGCACTCGTGGGGCAGGAGCTGTCAGCCTGGCTGAAAGCAGCTCCCAAGGGCACAGGGTCAGCCCTGGTGGGCATCTCCCTGCTCACCACCACCAACTGTGCTGTTCCTGAGCTGATCATGTAGATTTAACATAGGACCTTGTCTTCCTCTAGTTCTTAAAGAAGTTTTTGTATTGAGGAACAGGAGATGGTACATCTGGCCAAATGAAGAATTTAGCCTCAGCCAGTCCTGACATGCATGTTACCATCCTGGGGCCGTGGCTGAGCCGTGCGTCAATGAGAGCAGCCTCAAGGCTGCTCTGGTACCATGCAAGGGGGAATGGATCACCTACAGCACGTATGTGCATGTCTCCACATGCAGCACCACAGCACCTGGGCAATGTGAGGAAAATGTCAAGGTAGTTTAGCAGTCAGCTTCCAACTTGCATTAAAAACATCTCCGATCTATATCAGTATCACAGACTCAGCCTTTAAGGTGAACGCATAGAGCAAGCCATGTAGTATGGTGAACTTTCTGACTTCTGAGTGCAGCCACCAGACCATCACCCAGTGAAAGAAACAGGAGGCTGCACCCTCCACAAAGAGTTGTTCCCTTGAGTGGAGATGTTACAATGCCATGCATACTGTATCAGTATTTCTAGACTTGGAAGCTTACTAAAACTCTCTTCTGGGGCACAGAAATCAAGCACGTGTTTTATGGAGCAGGTTTTGATCACTTAGCTATCTGGTCATTTCAATATGCCTGTGAGTAATTAAACTTTATATGGAGCTCATAGAAGTTGCTCTAGATTTCCACTAAGTCAAAGATCTAAGTACAAGGATATTTCTTTTTTCTCAGTAAAACTAGAGAATCTGTTTCATGGCAAGTTCTTCTAGATCATTGAGTGGTTTTGTGAAACTGCTGTCGAACGTGGTATTTATTAGGGTTGTGCACAAATACCTAATGTTGTGAACACACTGCATACATATGTTAATGTCACATTCACGTTGCAAAACATTTATAACTGTCAACTCTTTCCCCATCTCTCTTTTTGCACGTCTCCAAACACATAACCAGCTCTGCTCCTGGCTGATTGATGAGGTAGGAGGGTAAAGTCAGATAGCATCCTTCACCCTCATGTTGCTTTTCAGCCTGCAGACTTCAGAGACTCTGCACAGGGACTTCAGTTTCTGAGTTGGTGGTTATATGGCAGCGACAATAATCCACATTTTAGGATGGCAGTTGAAAAATACATGGCATGAAGGAATGACACCAGGGTCTGTTGGTGGCGTTGAGGGAGTTGTTTGTTGGTTTTAGGTGATTTAGCTAATCTTGTAGAATGTACAGTGTTATTCCTCAGGAATCGGGGCCCTTCTATCCTCTTTACCATGCAAGCGTCAGTCCCTTCAGAGACCTCAAGCCACATCTCATGGGCTCACACCACTCTGTCAGACCCTGGAGCTATAGGCAGGGTGCTGCCTGCACGACTCTGCTGCATTAGCAGCACTCACTGTTTTCTTTAGCAAAGATCAAGGGGTGCTTTCTGTGAAAAGGTAACAGGCCCTACGAGACCACATACGGCTGCAAGATTTTTCATCCTCCTGTCCTGTCAGTCGGTGCGCAGAGGCTGTTTAAACTGGCCAGCTTCCACTAATATGCGGTCATTTCTCAGAAAATCTCCCACAGTTGCACCGGTTTGGCGTAGGCTTTTGTAACGATACCAGCAGCAGGAGTGCTAACGTGTGCTGTAGAAAAATCTGCTGCTAACCGGTGCTTCCACTGCGGCTGCCATCAGGGGAGCCTGTGCAAGGATAGGTCTTTCCTGAAAAAATGCAAATAGCAGCACAGCTTGTTAGCGGCTTAGGAAGTCAGAGAAGCAAATGAGGCCCTCGGGGGGGGTGGGAACTGGGTGCTGGGCCAGGGAGGCCCTCTACAAAACTGGGAATGAGCTGACTTGAGTAGAAGGATGAACATCTATGGGCTAGTCTGTGTCACCAGTATTGCTAGAACAAGGCAGGGGCTCGCTCTGTCCTGTGCCGTATGTGGAAGCCCTACCTGCTTGCAGAGCTGTGGCCAAGTAATGACTAAGTCCCACTTTTTTTATCTGATGAGACCAGGTAGTCTCGCATGCCAAGTTGGATCCTACTGGTTATTTTAGATGGAGCAATGTGTTGCCAGAAGCAGTCAGAGCTAAATATGGTATACTGGGTATGGAAGCAACTTCATGCTGTTTCCTGAAGTCTGACAGGTGAATGACTTGGGATCAAGCATGCCGTGGTGAAATCCAGCATGCTCTGCCACGACTGCTGGACACACTGCACTTCTGACCCCCATCATCCTCTCAATCCCATCAAGCATAACCCCTTACAAATGTCATACTGGTAGCAGTCACCTGTATCCTGCAATCGCATGAAACACCCACGCATGGTCCAGCCTTGGCCGCAGTCCCCTGCCTATCAAGTGACCTTACTTCAGAAAGGTCTCAGGCTTCATACTCCCCATGAGCGTGCTTAATACAGTGATCCAGGAGCTACCCTACTATTATTTCTTCAGCACAAAAGACGCTTCAGGGAAAATGTCTCAAAAATAGTAAATCTGACTTTTTCAAAAGACTTACTGTTCCCAGCCCGTGCAGAGACCCAGCTTTCTGAGGTTGTGCTTTCAGTGTCAGTCCACCTCCGTCAGCAGCTGCTGACCAGTGGCTCCTGCTGCCCTTGCTTAGGGAGTGTTCTGGAGTTTGTTAGAGCTCTTTTGGGCTCCACGTTTGGCTCTGTGCTTCTAGAGATGGGGAGGGCATGCCTCTCAGTCGCAAGCTGCGGTGTGCTTATCTGGACCGTTGTGCTGACTCCCTGCCTGGTCTGCCCAGAGGACCCACATCATCATAAAGAAAATTCAAATAAACCATTATATTTAAATAGTAATTTTGCATCCCTGGTCAGCCACGTACAACAGCTATACCATTACTACACATGACTGTTTACATACATATATACAGCAACTCCACCTCCACATTTTCCACCGAAGCATCAGTAAGCCATGCTAAAAGCCAGAGTCCTCTGATTTCAGCAAAAAAGTTATTTCAGTGTTGCTGAAACGGGGATCAGAAAGAAAGGGAGTGATCACAGCACCACTGACCTCACCACATAGCAATGCCTGGAAGCAGAAACCAGACATATCCAAATGCAAGAATAGAATTGTCTTTCTAACAGTGGGGGTTAATTAATAACCTGAACAAACCACTAAGTGCAACATTTTCTTTATCTTCATCTTGTCACATGATGATTGGAGCACTTTCTGGAAGTTAGTTTTTAGCCAAATATGATGAGATTCAATATAGATGTAATTTGGGGAAGATGTATGGTGTGTGATACGCACGCTGAGTAGCTGAGCCAATCTGTGAACTGTCAGGGATGTTTTGTGCAGAGATACCTTGAAATGTAAATTCAAAGACACTCTACGAAACAGTGTTAGAAAATAGTTGTTTCCCTACAGCTGATCACATTGGTGGAAATATTGAAGACTCCTTGTTAGAGCAACTGCCAAGTCCTGTGACATCTGATGTTAACCAGACAGTTTGCATAGACTGAATGCCGTGTCCCATTTCCCTTCTGCTAGGAAAGACTTTCCCTAAATTTGCCACGTGAGGAGAATCTGTTGGGAAACGTCTCAGGCTAGACTGGGCTTAATGGGTGCCTAAGGCTTTTTTTCCAAGCACATATTTGCTGGGGTACATCCAGCTGTGGATGTGCTTTTCCTTTTTGCTGTGCATAACATCTGTGCAGTGGGCTTTTGTTTGGCTGGTTGGCAGTTTTCTCCTCCTTCCCTCAAGCTGCTTTGGCTGCTCACCCAGCTTTTTACCAAATTGCAAATTTATATTCCTTCTGCTTTCGGCAGACCCATATGTGGAACTGTCAAAATGTCACTGGCATCAATTGTGAAAGGTTAGTGCCACATTATAGTCAGCGAGCTTATTAACAGGGTTTTGGAGAGGGGGAGGGAAGGACAAATGGGAATCCATTTTCCAGGCACCTGCTTCTTCTACTAAACATTTCTTCTTGTCACGTATATATTTTCAGAAAGTGGTTGCCATCTGCATACGAAAAATTTAGGTAGGGACCCCAGGAAGAACAAGGCTTCGCCAACCCAGTGACTAGAGACAGGATCATGCTGCACAAATTGGGTCTCATGGGGACACAGTGTCAAACTGGGAGACTGTGGGTCTTACTTCCATGATTTCAGCTTGGCCCAAGAAACAGTCATGACATTCAGTTGCTGTCCCCAAGTTTGCAGGTGCCCGTATACACAAGAGCTACTGTTTTGCTTATTTTCATCTCTGGACTTTTTCAGATTTAATCAGATTGTATTCAAAGTCACCACTGAAAAAAATCTCATATCCTACTGCAGAGTGTTTATCTGTCCAAGGCATTTTTAGGGCTTTTGGTGCCATCGTTGCACAGAACCTAACTTTATACATCTTTAATGTATTAATCCTCAAACCAACCTGGTGAGATGAGATTATCTCAGTTTATGAGAACTGAGGCACAGAAAGCCTGACTTTTTTGTCATACAGGTTTGTGAGACAGCAGAGAGTAGTATCTGCTTCTTCACAGACTCTCCGCTAGTACCTGGATCACTGAACCATCCTTCTCATGTTTCATTTTTTCCTTTGGCTTTTCCACCTTGTTTTTTTAAAGTCAACCTAACATCTAGCTGGATGTCATCCATTAGAGGGGAAGGAGGAGGAGGAGAAGCGCCCAGACCATACCAAAAAGTTAAATCTGTGTTGCATTGTTACTCTCTAAAAAGAGCCAAAGCACGGTGTAGTTGCTTGTCCTTAGGGTTTGTATGGAGCTGCTGTTTCACAGGAACCACTGCCTGGTTTTTGGACTGTAGATCACGGCCAGCGCCAGCCTGACCTAGATTCAGACCAGTGACCTGAAGGTGAAACCCACCAGTGTCCATAGCTGAGCCTCTGGGGCACCAACCCTCCTTCGCTACTCATTATTCCCTTTTTGACATGGCAGAAAAAGCCCTCGAGGTGGCTGATAATGTACTCCTGGGTGGTAGTATGTATCTGACCTTTTCTGTAGGAATGAGCTTGAAAATGAAGTAGAAAAAAAGGTAATGAATATTAATAATTGGATTGTTCTGGGGATTCTTCACTGGCAAAGAAGCCCATTGTGCCCTGGAATTAGAGCAAGCACCATGTGAAGGTGGATCTTTGTGGCTCCCTGAATGCTGCTGGTAGGTGAAATTAAATTTCACCACTCACGACCAAAACCAAGAAATGGGGATTCTGCACGGATATGGCCATAAGAGGCCCCTCTCTCACGAGGCAGGAACTTCCATGCTCCCCCCCATGCTCCTGCCTGTCCCTCTGTGTGTGAGCTCACGGCCAACACATGGGATGTGGGGCACTGGCACATAGCAAGGCTGAGTTTCAGAGTGGTCACTTCAGGCAGAGAGGAGGCAGGGACGGGAAGGTGAGGGCAGGAGGTAGGGAGAAATTGCATGCAATGTGGGGATATTGCCTTTATTCATTTCCAGCTTTCCACCTCACCATGCGCGTGTTGGGGATTTCAGCTCTCTCCTGCTCACAAAGCTGCTCTTTCCCTTTCTTGTTCTTGCTGGTTTTGCTGCAGGAGAGGAGGTAGCACTGTGCAAAACACCAGATCCAATCTTATACGAGGTTTCTTGGTTTGTGATAGGCTGTGCACAGCCCCAGGTGCCAACGCACAAGACGAGCATGATGTGAAATGTGGATCAACATGTGGACATCTCTTCTTGCCCCAGGACTTCTCTCCAAACCCCCTGAGCGCAGCCTCCCCAAGCCCCACTGACTCCTCTGCTGTGAGCTCTCCTCCTGTGACACCCCATATAACACCACACAGCTGTGCTTAGGTGCCTTTCAGGGAGGTGCATGGCCGTGTTTTCTAGGTGGTGCGCTGAAGGTACAGAGGTGTCTAACAAAACTGTAGAAGGTCTGATTGTCCAGTCAGGACTGGGGACCCTGGTCACGACCCCAGCAAAGTGGGCATTTAAGTGGGAGTGTGCAGGTCCTCAGGCATGGGCGCTGTGTCACCAGGACCAGACAGGAGAGGACCCTCCCACCGCATCCCTGACAGCAGGCTGGACTCCCTCTTGTAGGCTCCAGAAGCCCTCCTGCAGAATATCTGAGCTCAAAACTTGGGTTTTGGGCAATTGAGCAGCCATTCCTCTGCCTTCTTCTCGTGCCAAGCAGAATTTTAATGCACTTCCAATTTCTCTTTTTAGCACACACAAAGAAAAAATATAAAAAAATTAATAATCATCTATAAAAGAACTTCTTTTCAGACAAATGGAGAAGCATTCAATGCTGATATATATTTTTCCCCACTTTTAAATGGTATCTATTTAAATGCAGATTTTCTGGTTTCCTATGTGGAGCTTGGAGGAAACGCCTTTCAATTTAAATGTTAATAGAAGAGTAAACTTCAAAATCAAAATTTCTCCATAAGGGAGAGTGTTTTCTCACAGCTTTAAATGTCTTTCAATACTTCCTCCCTCCTTCTCCCCCATCCTCCTTCCTCTCTTCCCAGCCCCCAGCCCAGCCTCACTTGCAGTAAATGGTCTTTTTTAAAAACAAGAGTTCCTGAATTAGAATGTTTAAGGCTGGGGTCTGTGGAATGAATATGTTTGAGCAGAGTGCCGGGGCACTGATAAAGCAGAGATACCATCCCTCCACCTCCAGCCTTTTTCATCCCAGCCATTTATCAAACCTGCTGCTCTGAATGCTTTATGATGGGATTAGTCTCAGGCTTGTGCTGCATAACATTGCATGGGTGGCTGGGGCAGGGCCTGAAAGGGAAGAAAAATCCTTAGGATAATGTTTTAGTCGCTCCTGAATGTAAGCTTTGGTGATGGGCTGGGATGGGCAGCAGGGGAGGGAAGTCAAGTGCAGAGGGAAGAAGGTAAAACAGAGGAGGCATTACTAAGTCTCTTTTTCTGTATTACCCCTCCTGCTCCTCCTGTGGTCCATTCCTGTGTACCTCCAACTTCATTTATCTTCAGGAGGAGCTTAGGGTAAATCTGCATTTTACAAGAGACTCTTAACACTGCCTGATACTGGGTTTTTACATACAATTATGTTTCTTGCTTCCTGTCACACTCCATTTGTCATCTTTAATACAAACTTTCCTTTAATTTTCCTCATCACTCTCTTTCATTCTCCATCTGTTTTTGTCCTCTCTTCTCTCCTCACTGAAAGAAAAAGGGAGGAAAAAAAGTGTTTCTGTTTTTTCTTCTGCTTCCTTTTGGCTCTGATAAGCCCTGGCCACCTTTCCAAGAAGTGGTTCAAGAGACTCTAACTGAAGATTAAATTTTAATAAGCTTCCATGTATATAGTGAACATGTAGGTACTGCACTGGTGAATGGCATATAAAAAGCAGAGTGTAACAGGGCAGAGTGTTCTTCCTGTGGAAGCAGACTTTTGTAAACTAGACAATAAAGCTATGACTATATATAATAGGATATAGGGCTTTCTGTACCCAGATTATTTTTACAAAACTGTTACTGTACCCTGTACATCATTATTGTCTGAATGCCTCTGGGGAAAAAAAAAAAAGAAGAAGTGGTGAATCAGCTTCCATGGCACCCCTGGGAGACAGGAGAAAGTCTGATTTTCAGAGGAAAGCTTTGGACTACCCAGCCATCCCACCGATTTCAGGGAAAGCAGAGCTAACTGAGCTTTTCACTCTAGATGCTCAGTCCCTCGCAGGTGGGGGCACTGGAGAGACCGCTTGCCCCCAAGGCATCTCGAGGTGCCTGTGACACCCTGGCAGAGCTGCATGGTGAAGCTTGCCCTGATGCCCTGCTCTGCATTTCCTCCTGTGCACTGTACCTAGTGTGTGTGGGGATAAATGGAGCAGTTCAGTCTTCAGCGGTGTCAGAGCAGCGCTTCTCATCAACACTGAAAGCACTTTACAATGAAGGGTGCCGCCTTTGCCCTGAAACCCAGAGCCCATCGCAGCTTTCTTCCAGACCATTGGAGAATGCAGGAAAACTTCCATTTAGAAAGCTGGGCTTTCCACCTGACCTCTCCCCCTGCCACCGAGGCTGGACGTGCTGGGGGGAGGGAGATGCTGCCTCGCATCCTCCAGGAACCTCCAGGTGCCTCACATCCTCTGGCCAGGCTAACGTGGTGCTGAGGGACTGTGTTGTGCTTCCTCCCCAGCAAGATCGTACTTGTGATGTGGTGGCTCAAAGGAGAGGTCACTTAACGGAAGAGGTGACCAGTATAAAGAAATGTTTACTCCCTGAGTCATTCTAGGGAATAGGAAGGGAGAAAAATGAAAAAAAGCACAGCTCTGACCTGATAAAGTCCTGAAGTTCCCATTGAAATTGAGCAGAAGCCATTTTATTACTTGTGCCTCAAATTCTTCAACACCTGCATAATCCGTGAAAGCTGCGTAACAAAAAGCTTCTTGGCATAGCTACAACTGGGAAATGTTTGCTTTGTGTGGCCTCACCTAGCAGGAGCAGGAAGGATTAAAGTTATGAATATGAAGAAAGATGTCCAAAAATGTAGGTACCTCAGACTTTCTTCCCTGTTTCTAGGGAATGAGGGAGGGGCAGGAGGGATGAAAGGGTTGACTGGGCAAATTACAAGTGTGCTCTTCTGGGACCGAAGCTTGGAAATGTTCCTAGATGATCATATATTGCAGTGCTTAAAAGCCCGGATAGTAAATCTGGAGAGAGAAAGACTCTTCAAGATCAGCTCTTGAACATCACTGAATAAGAAATTATCAACTTCAGGTACTTTCTGCACAAAAAAAAGATCTCCTCTCTGGAATCAAAGAAGGGGAGGAGAGGGAATGGATTGGGGTAGGGTAGAGTGGAATAATGCTTTGGCATAGGCTCAGCTACTCTGGCCTACTGCATCAGGGGTTATAAGGGCAAAGCTTTTGTTTCCTTCCTAGCCTGCTGTCACTCAGAGCTGAGTAGCAACACAGCAGATAATAAAAAACCCATTTTTCTTCTCTGGCCAAAGTTGCTTTTTCAGAAGAAGGGGAAGTAGGATTGAAGCAAAAGGCTGAACCCTTCTATGGGATGGTATTTACAGCCATCGTTCTCCCAAGACCTAAGTTTTCTGCCTTCTATGGTAGAACTGCATCTGATGTGTTAAATTTCTGCTGCGCAAATGCCTCCTTTATGCATTGACATCTCTAATATCTATATCGTAAAGCCTCTTGAAGACAAATCCATTTTTTCAGCCTCACGAGACACTTTTTCTCACCTTTTTTCCCCTGCACTTAAACAAGCTTTGTTTCCTTCCTTCTCTACCGCCTCCTTAAATCTCTCTCTTATTATCTAGTGGTTTTCTTTTGTCTCCTCTCTGCTCTACACAAGCAAAAGGCAAGAGTAAAATCAGAACTTGATATTCAAGGTCCAAACGGTGCTTTCAGCCACTGCAGGATTTCTTAGGCCCCTGTAATTTTCCCAAAACCAGAAGGAATTGCTCTCAGACAGTAACACACCAATGTGTGACCTGGTCTGGGATGCTCCCTTCCTCTCTGGTGCTTTATGAGAAGAGTCACCAGATAGAAGAAATTGCCGTGTCATGTGGAATTTGCTGTCTGTCAGCATGAACCTCTGAAGGTGTCAGCCTTTGTAGAAGACAGGGCTTCGTTCCTCCTCTAATGAACTGCTCACCTGACTCTGAAGTTGCTGGGATTTCTTATGAAGGAAGGCAGGCAGAAGTGCCAGCAGTGCACAGCTGACACCTTCCTTTGGTGATTGTTTCTATTTTAAATAACTGTAAGAACACTTAAGAACTCTAGCGGATGATATCCAGATAGATGGTCTGTCCTGACAAGAATAAATCATGTGTCAGGATGTCCATTCTACACCCCATCCTGAGGGACATGTTGACTAGCACAGACCATAGCCAGTTTGTGAAGCTTCCTATCAGCATTTCCATATAGACAAGTTCATACATGCTGGCAACCAAACACCTAACACTTCTTCACACAACCGACTAACTCTAGTCAAGAGAAGGTGATGGGATTTTCTGGTTTAGGAGAAGTTATGCATGTATTTTATTAACACCATTGTGCCTCTTGTGATGTGAAGGTTCACCTAAATCCTTCAGAGTGCCAGTTTCTCTTTTTGTGAGGGCCTTCTGCTGCTCTTTCTCTCTTTTGAAGGGGTTTGAAAGGGTTGCGTTTTAGTGTATGTGCTTGCGACATGCATATTTCTGAGTCATTCTCTGATGCAGAATACTTACATATAAATATAATCCACTGTTACTTTTGTTGAAGTGGGTTGTACTCATTGGGATTGTGTTAGAGTAATCTTTAAATTGGAGACTGGGTTGCCATATGATTCAGTAAAAGGCACTCAGAGATTTTAACTGAGTCTCAGGTAGACTAATACATATTTCTTTTCTTATCTCTCCATACCTGAAGCGGAAAGAAAAGATTAAAACCTCACCCTCCACTTGCCAACCTCATCCAAAATACAGACTTAAGCTGCGCGGAGAGAATCATGAGAGTCAGAAGATACCACTCAAAATCACCTGCATTAATACTCCCTTGTTCATTGCAGCTGGGAGCTGCTAGGGCTGGTATTCAGCAAAAGACACATCTGTCCAGTTTTAAATCTTGCCCCCCCCTTGTAGTTTTGGGGTGAGGTAAGAGAAGGGATGATGCCAGAGAAAGGTATCTCTGCGCTGCTGATTCTTTGTAAGAGAAGTCATTTAAACAAAGCTTAGTGAAATCTGGTAAATTGTGCTCTTGGGCTGTGTGCAGTTCTTGAATAATTTCCAATACATATATTTGTTCGGAAAAAAGATGAAAAAGGAGTGATTTAGACTCTTTTCAAGTATAAATGTTTTTAATCCCACACTGGTAAAGACAAACGAGAATGAATCAAGCACAGGAGGGTATAGATCAAAGTGACCTGCAATGAAGGATTATGCTAAAGAATTATGCTATCCCAGTCTATTTCTGCTTGTGGCGGTACTATATTCTGGCATTTGGTCCTAGAGGGGCCCAGAAATACATTTGTGATTTCCTTTTTGGTTTCCCCTTTTGTTGGTACATCTCAGGAAAGAACAGTGCTATACCCAGAATGTCTTCTAAGCTGTTCTAGATATTCTGGATACAGACTTCAGGGTCCTTAGTCCCTCTGGACCTTTCTCTGTTGGGAGAAGAAAGGAGGAGTTGTAGGACTGACTATCTGAAACACTATTTGCAGCAGTATTGCACTTGCTGATGGTCTGATAACAAGCACTGTAGTTTGATCTGGTAGCAAACGCTTAAGAACAAGCAGTTCTGAAAACAATAGCAGTGCTGTGTGGTTAAAGGGCCAGCCAGAAATCCAGGTAAGGTAGATTCAATTATACGCTCCTCCACAAACTTTTCATGTAGCCATGGGCAGGTTGACTATTCTCATCTTGTCTTGGTTTCCCTGTTGTTCACAAGAGGCTCATATTTTCCTTCCTGCATGTGTTGTGAGGAAAGAAATCTCTAATATTTTGGTAGTGGTATTAAACTCCTCTGTGGAAAGGAAGATAGGTATCAACAGGAGAACTGAGCCCTTGCTTTAGAAAGATGACTTGCAATTTCAAGGAAGAGGACAGAACATCAGAAGTCAAAAAGGCATATTGAATTTTTCAAGAAGCAACGCTCATTCCGAAAATGTTATGTTTGCAGCTGCTGGGGTGTGAAACTTCTTCCACGATGTGACAACCAGCATGAATTACTTTATTGCTCATAACAAATACAGATGGACAGATATCAGGGTGAAATGAAGGGCAGGGGCATTTGCAAACCGACAGAGAGAACCTTCTACCACATGCTGCTTGGAAATAAACAGATCTTAATCAGCTCTTCTGCTTTTCTTTATCTTCAGAAAACCTTTAGAGTTAATATTCTCCAGCGGAAGACTAAAATGGTTTTAGGAAGTGCATGTTGTTTTATGAGAATCTGTCTCTGTTTTAAGGAGGTTGTCTAAAATGCTAATGTTTCTCTTTTCATCATGATTCACGAAGTTTGTGGCTTTCAAATTTACCATTTCAGTTTCAGTCATGGGAATTGGATTACTTCATTCCCTGTCCCTTCTCCAATGCTATCAATCAAGAAATTTGTTGTTTCCAGCCTACATGAACATGATGCCTGATGATCCACATTGTTTTTGAATCAGGATTGAGTTGCCTGCCTATTACATGCAGCAGCACCTCTGGTAGTGCTAGGCATGGAAAGTACTCCCAAGGGGAGGATATTGACACATAGCTTTTAGTCTGTTAATATAAAAAAAGAAAACGGGATGAAAACGGTGTCTCTAAAACACGAGTGGAAAGATAATATTGCACTTTCACCCACAAGTGATGGGGATATCTAAGTCTGTGTAGTAAAACATTGAAACTACTGGTCAAACAGGCATTGAAAATCAACTTCTGCATTATAGGTCTTACAGAACAAGCAATGTAATACATTCCTTACTTGTGCCCTGTAGCTACATTTCTAAAGGTTTGGGTTACTAGGCGGTGGAGAAGGAGAATTCATGGTACCACTGCAATCTGTACACTTTGCTACAGTGTGAGAACTTGGGATGGGTATCCAGGAGAGGATCAGCTGTAGAACCGGCTAAGCAGTGCACATGACTGAGCTCAGATAAGGTGTGTGCTGTTGCAGCTCCTATTTGGCTGCGTAAGATTCAACAATGCATTTTGCTGGCATAGTCATTCCTTTGGTTGACTGGGATTGTCATGCCATGATTCTGAGATGCTGTAGTTACTCAGAGAGGTTCTCTAAGAAAGAACGAGTGTGGAGAACCATTCATTTCATAATCTAAAAATAAATAAAAGCAATTTCAGAAAAATAAAAAAAAAGCAAACTCAGGGTGTGCTCAGATGTCATAAAGTGGTGTTACATGAAAAAGCATGACCCTTTTTACCTTTGCAGGATGTATTCAGGAAAGGTCTTATCAGTGCCAATCAAACTCAGACAAAACCTCATCAATTTGTACTGATGAGCTGTTTTTTATATTTATATGGCATCCCTTGCTCCTAAATTAGCAGAAGAAATTTATATATTGCCTTGAGTACACAATGCAAATCTTTGCTTTTCTGCTGTCCCTTCCATGTCGAGCACCACACCAACAGAATAGTAATCATAAAATGTACCACTAATGGGGGTTTGTGTCCAGAAAAGAAGGCTCCTGTTCCCTGCCCTTCTCCTCACTAAACAGCCTGAGGGTTGGTTACATACATTAAGTACCTTCCCACAAAAGAGTCACTTAGAGTAGTCTTGTTCCCAGCACTGACCTCAGCTTCATGTGGACTCTGACAGGTGAGGAGCACCGGGAAGATGCTGTTGGACAAGCACAGGCTGTATCTGAAACCAACTTTGCAACCCCCTTTCCCAGCACTGCTATTAGCAAGGGCTGCCCTCAAGGAAGGTTATGACAGGACAAAACCCAAGATGGTTTTGAATAGAAAAGAAAGTTTGTGTTTTATTTATTTCAAATAAGCTCTAATGAATGGGCTTGTGAGGAGCAGATTTGCAAGTAGCCTAAGCAGTGGCAATCTTAAAGTGAGCCCACTGAATTTGCGAGAACTCGGATTTCTTAAAGAATTTCAATTTTGAATTTGTTTATATGTGGTATTAAGTGTCTGGCAGAGGTCAGCTTTCTGTTTTTTTCAAGAGATAATGTAAGCCCAGAGTTAAGATGCTGATGGATTTTGCTGTGTTGCTAGAAAGGGAATTCAGGTTCCATCAGGAAGAGAGCTCAAGTGAAACAAACTTCGAAATTGGGCCTAGAAATCTTGGTCCTGCTATTTTAACTTTTCTGTTCAATGGCAAAACTCACACTGATTTTAGAGGGGTAAAATCCATTCCTTAGTTTGGCATATAGGATGTGAGGATGCTTGTGATCCCTTCTGGGACCTGTGAAAACTGGCTCCATCAGCTCGTCATTGGGGTAGGTCTGAGAAGTTACTGACATCTCGTAGCTGAATAAAGCTACTTAAATTCAGCTAATTAAAAGCAAGTTCTTAGGTTATGTTTCCATTAGGATGAGCAAGTGCTGTTACCCAGAGTCAGCAGTCACAAGTTAAAATGGAAGGGTCTTGCAGAGCTGACACAGACAGCTGTGCAGCGCTTCTGAGAGACGTGTTGTGCTGTTATTGAAGATGACATAGGAATCAGTAAACATTTTATGTTTTTATCTTTCTTTCAAATTGAACCCAGGCCTTCACGGACTGAAAAGTAGGAAGACATTCTGCCATCAAAGATGCTTACTAACATTTACTGCTTGTTTTAGAAAGCACTCTGAGAAATTCTCAGTGAACAGGGACTAGCGTTGCCTGTGGGAAGTACGAGTTTCTGCAGGAAACTTTTTTTTTCTGCACCAGACCTCCTTGAAAATATCAATGCTTTGTGGGAAGTTTTTGTTTGTTTTTTTTGGTGGGACAATCACAAAATCTAAGATAAAAATATGAAAGTGTATCTTGTTAAAAGGGCCCTGGTCACTGGTAGGCTGAAGGCCTGGTAATCCTTATGTTGTCAGAGGGGCTCCTTGTAAAAAATAGTGACAATCTACAGGAACCGGTTATAGTTGCAAGGGAGGGGTTGTGTTCTGCAACTCGATCTTGCATAAGAATTGCTTTAATGAACACAGCTCTGAGTAAACTACCTTCCACTGAACAAATCATTCTGTCCCAGCACACCTAGAGACCTCGTGGACACTTAGCATTTTGGATAAGGAGGTTTATGTGTCTCTGATGATGCTAATTTATCACTGTTCACAAATTTCACTGAATCTGCACTGCTGGTATTGGTGGTCCTTTTGATCCACTGTGGAAAAAGGGTAAAAAAATAACAGCAACTGAGAAACAAAGTCCAGCCAAGGAGAAAGGCTGCCACAGAGACTGGTGGATGATTCACAGTTTCCAAGTCTTTCTCCCCCCATCATAAGCATTCTGTTTCTTGAAAGAAAGTGAAATCATTGCTATGCAAAAAAAAAAAAAAAAAAAAAATGTTTCAAGAAGGAAACAAATGTTTGGAGAGCTGACTTGGCTGGAATTTTCCCAGCACATATACTCTTGACATATCAGTGCTTAAACTTTCTGTGTGTGCATGAGGGGGGACAGGGAACAATCAAATGTTAGTGAAGATGCCTCCATCTGTTCCATTATTTGAGGGCGTAAAGATGCTCTTCAGCTCTCACAGTCCTTGCTATTTTGGTTGCCAGGTGGTCTCCCTGCCCAGGTTTCACATCAAAAACAGATGTGAAGATGCAGGAGCAGAGATCCCAGCAGTGCCATCCTTTTTGCAGAAGGCAAATATGGGATATAGGAAGGTCTTAATTTAAGAGTTCTTTACATTAGGTCTTGGGGATTTTTTTCTTTATTTATGAAATAAATACAGATCAACCCCATGCAGCCATATCAGATGCAGTACTCAGTCCCCACTTGCAGAGCACAAAATGCTTCACTCCAGCCCCCTGCCCTCCTCCTCTGCTCAGTGTTCCCTGGAGCACTCAAAAACGTCCTCACCAAAAATCATCTGACAAGGTCATCATCTAGATACAAGAGAAGGCAATAAAGTGTCCTGTGCCCCAGCCGTGTATCTGCAGTGCATTTATTATCTCTAACACCAGAATATCTGCATGCCTCGCCATCCTGGAGGTACCCAGCTTCACACACAACACCGCTGGACAGCGAGGCTCTACGCCCCGACTTTACACATGGGAAGCTGCGGCCCAGAGGGGATCAGTGACTTCCCAAGATCACACAGGGAGTCAGAGCCGAGCTGAATCCCCTGTCATGTCTGCGCTGGAGCAAAGCACAGAGACCGCTTTGCCTATCAGTTTGAGCAGGCACATCCATTGGATGCAGTGGACTAAAGAATGCAGATGTGAAGGCAGGATTTAGACAAAGTTGTGCTAGTACCCAGACACTAGAGTTATTAGGCACAGCGTTGCACTGAGTCCATTTTACAGCTTCTAATTCCTGAGCAAATTGTCACAAGTCACTTGGGTGCATCTGCACTGAGCTTCATTGTGTGGTGAAATGGTCACCTCCTCCCTCTCCCCAGCCCAAGCTACTATCTTAATTTATGGATTGTCCTCCCTCTGAACCATCCTTACTCAAATCGTCCCATGCCAACACACACTGAAGACCTTGCAGATCGGTAGCATTTTGGATTAAGACTGTTATGAACCTCTAATGTTGATAATTTATCACTGTTCACAAGTATGCTGTTTTTCTGTCTTCCCCACTGCAGATTTGCGCAGGATGACAGCTGGCTTCATGGGCATGGCTGTGGCCATCATACTCTTTGGATGGATTATCGGGGTGCTGGGGTGCTGTTGGGATCGAGGCCTTATGCAGTATGTGGCAGGGCTTCTCTTCCTCATGGGAGGTAAGGATATTGGTGTCTGAAGAAATGTGTTCTTTTCCTTGTTTTCGTGTTCCATCTTTGCACATGTCCCTCTTTTTCGAAGTTACTGAAAACAAGTCTTCAGAGTTGTTTTAGGTGATCTGGACTTGCTTTCATTTCAGCCACCTTCTGGTGTACGTCAAGGATAACCCAACCACAGTTACGTGTTAGTTCTATCACAAAACAGTGTCTGTAAGTCAGAGGACTGGAAATGGCCTTCTTAGTTGTTTAGTCCAGTGCTCTGTTGTTGCAAGTAACACCATCACCCTTAAACTTAATAAAACTTAATAATAAAAATCTGAAGATTATGCAGATGCTATTCCTACCACTGCCCTATTTCATAGTGGGACACTTTGCTAACTAGAAACTGTGCTCAAAGTTTTAACCTATATTTATTCCTGGTCAGTTGTTCTTGAGTCAAATACAAACTTAAAGTGTCTCATTTCTTTCTCTGATTTATCTGTGAAGAGTAATGGTATCCTCTGTTTTCCTTTTACCACTCTACATATTCTATGTTCTTGTAAACTTTTCTCTGGAAGACCAGTTATCAATTCAGCAGCCCTTTCTGCCACCTATTTTTGTTTGTATTTGCCTTTTTCTAGTAAGGATGAGAAGGACTGTTCCCAAACAAGTTCTGACCAATGCTTTGTATAGTGGCATAACAGTTCGCTTTCCTGCTGGAGATCCCTTTTCATGCTGCATCACACTGAAGACCCACTGAAGATCCTTCAGTTGGATAATACATCCAGGCTTTTCTCCTCCTTTGTAATTTCCTACTAATGATCTCCCAATTTACAGCAGAGGTTCTGTTTATTGGTCCCCAGGTACATGCCCTGGCACTCTGTGCTTTTGAGCTTCTTCCCATTTCTACTACACCAGCCCTCAAGGTCATCCAACATTTCCCACGTAATCTTCCAGCCTTCCTTACTAGAGATGCCATCCAACTTTCTATCACCTGCAGGTTTCATGGCACACAGTGACTTTAAGGGTATGAGAGTGAAGTCCCAGACATGGTGCTGAGTGAATGTCTCAAGGTGAACAGCACTACTTCTGTTCTCTCTTCTTTTCTCTGCTAGTGGTTTTGGTTTGACTGGTTTTTTGCCCCCCATGGAGATATCATTTCAATGCACTTGGTCGCCTGTTTATCTGTACTGTGGTGTGACACAGCTAAGAGTGTGAAATACAGGGAAGCTTCTGTAGTCCCGGAAGAGGAGTTTAGTGCTTGAGTAACGAGTACTTACGTTCCAGCGCTGTTGGTGCTGGTGAGATAGACATTAGCGCCCTCGGTGCCCACAAACGCATTTGAAGTCTGCTAGTACTTTGTGCAAGCACATACTGGTCTGTCTGGGGATGTCTGTAAATGGTTTGTTGTGGGTGTCAATACTTTATGGGCACTGAGTCTGCCAAATTAGCTTGGTATTTCTTATGTAATTAAAAGCTTAGTTTGCACAGGGGCTATGTTACTGTAATATGCTCAGATATCTGTGTGGTATTTAACTTACTGCAGCACAACATTCAGATTAAAACATTAGGACTATACTAAGTAAATACAGAAATATGTATTAGAAACTAGCTAAGTCTTGTTTACTAACTGGAACTTATCATTATACATGGGAGAGTTTCTAGTGCAGCTGCAGAGATTAGTTATTGACTTAATGTTATTTAATAGTTTGTCAGTGATTTGAAAGATGGCTGATAAAAGTTTTCAGGTGAAACAAGACTCAATGCAACCATGCATAATGGGTTGGGTCACTCGTAGCTTACAAAGTCATCTTTTGGTATGCTCAAACAATATGCGTTTCAGTGGAGACAGATTCAAGGTCATGCAGCTGGGAACCAACAGTGCCAGTCATCCTCGCAGAAGGAGAGGCTGCCTCTTGGAAAGCAGCGGCTCTGGAAAGGTCTCTGGGATCACGGTTGCTGGGATCACCCAGCTGCACAGGAGCTCTCAGTGCACTGCAGCTGCTAAATGTGCCAGTTTTGATGGGAATATGCAATAAGAGCATGAGGTGGGGTTATCTGGGCAAAGCAAAGCTATTTTTGGACATCCTAGTCTGGTGTCCATATTAAAGAGGGACGTGGAAAGATTGAGAGAGGTTTGCAGAAGAGCTACAAGAATGACTCAAGGTCTGAAAAACAAGAAAAACACAGCATGCCACAAAAAGCCAATTGCTTGAAACTGGTTAACAGAAGGTTTATAATTGACATGAACACAGTGTGGAAGTACCTATGCAAGGAGAAGCCATCTGATAGTAGCATAAATAAAATAATAACAAGATCCAGCAGTTGGAATCTGAAACTAATTGAAATGAGATGCACCAGATTATTTTATCTGCCAAATTCTGCCAAGATGCATGATTTTTTTAATACAGATGTGTTGGAAGGAGATCAAACTCATTTTCTGCTCCAGCGTAGGCACGTGGATCAAGGTTACAAAAGGTTGCTCTCATCTTTGTTTTGCACAAGTCAGTGGCAACTACTACACCTTTCCTGATTTCTTTTAACAGCAAATGTGCATAAAGTAACATCTACAAACTGAAGCAGCCAGTTAATAAAATACACATTTAGAGCCATCTAATCTAAAAAGCAGTAGCTATCAATGTTTTCAGACTGTGTCATATGTTACATAGTCGTTCCTTCTGCAGCCAATCAATCTTTTAATTTGAACGTTTTTATTGCTTGACAGTGTTTGAGTACAAACTTGTTACTTCTTTCATGGTGTAAGTGCTGTCAAGATACCATCTTACTGGTCCTCAAAATGCATGGAGCCACAGTGCCTCTCAGCTTTCTTTAGCTTTTTCTGTGATCCAATAAAGAGAAAAATGCTTTGGGAGGCTAATGACATCTGACATTATTTTAGATGACAGGAGACTGTGTTAAATTGGTAGCCATGTAATCAGCCTGAAATCTAACTTTCTCTTCCATTTGCAACACTACTTGTCTTGGCTATGTTTGTAACATTTGCTCTGTTTTAATTTCTAGATAAATAGAAATACTGTAATGATTAAACATTCCTGGCTTGCCATATCTATGGGATTTGTCCCTTATTGCCCATAATTCTTTGAACGGGAAATCTCCATGGAGCACTGAGAAGTGTACTGTGATAATCTAACAAGACCAGACGTGGTTTACTTGGACCTCTGGTTCTTTATTATATTTACTGAACAGTCTTCTTGTTAGTCCATGTGGCAGTGCCTAATAAGGACTTGCTTTAGTGTGCTTGATCTAATTTCTCAAGCAAATTGCTGAAATAAGTCATTTGTGAAATGCAGGCCGTTATCTGGTATTAGCTCATCTGGAATCCAGGACGTGTAAACTGTGATTTAGAGTGTTTTACACTGTTATTCAGCATGTTTTGTAACAAGTTAAAAATTATTAATAATTCATCTTTCCTGTTTAGTCCAAATGTATCTGTATCAACAGCAATCACAGGTCTCTTAAGGCTTCTGAAGTTCTTTTGCATAATTTTCTGTATTTATTGTAGAATTTGTACTTGGATTCCTTATCTTGAATGACAGCATTTGCCTGACCACAGCAGGATGTTTTTTTCAGTCCCTCATCTTGCACAGAGCCAGATGGATACTGCAAATTCTGTTCAGTATTTCTGACCTCGTTTTGCATGATGGTACTATTGCATAGCCTCCTGTACCCAGAGTTGCACTATCTCTTGTAGTTTCATTTCAGTATCGTCAGTATGATTTTATCCTGCAAGGTGGGAGAGTTTCTCTTTTTCAGAGTTTCTCCTTTTGGAATTGTGCTCTTAAGTTTCACTAAGACTAGTTCATTGATGCATCTTATTTGAGACTGTTTAAGTCTATTACAGAAGTGGGTCATACTGAAATTATACAGGACTCCAAGCACATCCTCCTGCAGCTTCTTGCATTTGCTCTACATGCAAATTACTGAAAATCTGTGCACCAGTAAAAGCTCCATACTGGGCATGTCGTCCAGTAATTTTGCAATTTTATAATAATTTCTGGAACCTTAGAAGCATCTATAACACTGCTTCCAAATGTCAGAGTCCTGTGGCAAACTTGATGCTTTCATGCTCATCAAGTACATAGTAGTGGTCTAAAAGGAATTCCGTTAAATATCTGCCTGAGAAAATGTGTGAGGCATTTTATACATTGTGTTTTGACCAAAGTATATTTACTTGCACCAAACCCCTGCCTTTGCTTTTTGAAGTCTAAACGTGACCTCCTCATCAGCTCCCAGGAAGTAGCGCGCACATTTTCTGGCTTTGAGAAGATCTTTTAAATGTATTCAAATCCTTGACTTGTTTGGTTTTATTATCAGGGCAAACCTGTCAATTCATTTGGTTGGTGTCTTTACTCCCTCAATACTCCCCCTAATATTATTGCCAGGTCAAGGTCAAATTTCAATTTTACTTCCAGCTCCAAAGAGTTGGGATGCTGTGAACTGGCACACTGGCAACACTACCAATGCAAATTCCAATATCTTCAGGAATCCCTCCTTTCAGTTCTTCATCAAGTTGTTTAAAAATATTTCCTGTATCATGCTAGGCAGACAAGCTATATATCCATCTGACTCTTGTTTCTTCCACCTGCTCTCCAGCACATTCATTCATAGGATTTTCTTGTTTCAGCATCTCAGATTCTGCTAGGTTGATTGTCCTTCCACACCCATGCAAACCCAAGCTCACCACACCTTCTGTTATTGTACTTGCTTCATAAAATCAGCTTTTAAAGACAATCTCTGATAGCCTGTTGTTTTCCCAGTTCAGCTCTGATTTCATGTCAGTCAGCTGTTTTGAAACATCATGTGACTTGCGTTATTTCAAGTTTTGAGGGCAGGGCTGACTTTGTACCTAAATGCTCCAGAGCCCTTTTCCTCCTCATCAGTGCCTACCATGGGGAAAGCGGGGTGGTAGGGCTGCCCCATGGTGGCACGCTCCAGTGTTTCGGCAGTGGCTGGCATCCTCCCCTTCCCCACCTGGTGCCCCTCCCTGCTGAACTGCTGTCCCTTGTCCCAGCTGGAAATACAAAATGGCACTTCCAGTATCTTGTTCTAGTACTAGCTTCAGCATAAAATTATCCCTGGCCAAATTACATCCCTGGCCACAGATACATCACTTGCCTTTGTAAATGTATTAAAAGACCCACAAGGAATGACGTTCTATCATCCTTATCAGAGCTCTGTCCTTCAGCTGCACATTCATGTATTTTCCTTTTGTAAGTCTGTAATTTGTATTGAGAACACATTTCAGTGAAATAGTTCGGGGTTTTACTGCATGCCTCACAAGGCAGCCCTTCAGGGAGAGACTTCTGCGTTGTCTTATTTTGTTCCAAATTTACTACAAATAAATGCAATAAATCATCTCTGCACTTGTTTACTGTTTTACCTGTTCTCTTCACTGTTATCTGGTCTCTGCCAGTTTTGTCTTGTGACATGCACTTTAGGATCACTTTAGGGTTTTTTCCCCATTTGCTAACAGTTTCCTTAAAGAAGCATAAAATTTTACTAGCCTTGCAAATATTCATTATTCTTTGCAAAGTCAAGTGTGTTTCTTGCTGTAACCTTGCTTTGAGCCAATTATAAATTTTACCATTAATAATTCAATCTCTAATTAGCCTATTTGGAAATTATTCCAGCTGCTAAATGCCCTTATTCATGTGGTTAACTTCACCATGCAGATCTGTAATAAAATGATCTGTAGTCTCACATAGCAGCTCATTTCTTGTCTTTGCCTAGTGACATTTTTGCATGAAATACTGGGCTTGGGGCTTTGCTTGGGAGTCTGGAATTCCCTTTTTTACTGGCACTGAAAGGCCTGGAAGTCTTGCTGTACACATACAGCAGTGCTATGGAGTTTTTCCTCTCTGATTTTCTGTCCTAGCATGTGCTTTTAGAAACATCGAGAATTTCTTTCATCCTCTCCTCTTCCCTCCTCTCCAATGACGATCTGCCAGTCTGGGGGATTTGAGCACCATTTGCCAGCTCCACTTCTGCCGCTGATTTGGGTTTCCTCTGACCCACCTAAGAGTGCTGCCCGTCCATACTCACAGGACTTAGGTCAGGGTTACAAAAGCTTCAAACCTTTTCCCACAGCAGAGGTGAACACCTATTCTTTCCAGTGCTGGCTGCTGCGGCAGAGATAAGCAGGCAGAAAAGATGTGTGAGAGGGAAGAAAAAATAAAGTTATGCAGGTGTGCTGGCACAATTTAATGCTTTATTTCAGATATGCAAGAAAGAAGAAAGGATGTTTATTAAAGAAATAAAGAACAACCCACTTATGAATGTATGAGTGTATTCTGCTTTTGTATTCAACTCCAGGGAGAAACAACCTTTTATAAATCATTTCCATCCTCCTCCCTTCTCAGAAATTTTTCCAAAATATTTCTTCCCTCAGTCCGGGAGTAAGTAGACAAATTACTTTATTAGCCCTGCAGCCAGAGCACGGACTGACCATTTACACTGGGTCACTTTCTCTTGCCCCAGCCATGCCATGCTTCACATGGGTCTGTTGCAAGGCGCTGGGGTACAAGGACGCTCGCAGGGGTTTGTGCCAACGTGTGTACTGGAGCCCAGCAGCTACCAGAGTGCTACTTGTTGTGCCCAGGAGCTGACGACCGGGCTGATACTGAGGGATGCAAACCCCATCAGAAAGGGGGACTTCCAAACAGGGCTTGGGAGCCCGCGCAGCACAGTCGTCGGTACAGATGCGCTGCACACTTCTGTATCCTCTTTCACTCCCCACCTCCACAGAGAGTCCTGTCTTCAAAATCCCCGAGCCTGTGTGCTGTGCTTCCTTCGCCTGCACTGTGCATATGTTAGTAGATGACAACTGAGGCATCTGTGTATTTGCAACCATGGATCGTTACCAGCTGTTGAGTCATTTGCGTCCCAAATTTAACGCACTGTACTTTGAAAATAGAACATAGTGGTAGAAAATCAGTGTTTATTCTACACAACTGTGGTCCTGCTATCTCAAAATAATCATTCCACTGCTGAATAATTTAAGAAACAAGAATGGAGCAATTTAATACAGCAAGTGTAAGGCAAAGCTCTGTGATTGACGTCTCCTAGGCGGTTATGAAGTACCTTCATAGCAGCTGCCAAGAGGAGGCAAAGAGAAAGATGTAAAAGAGAAAGTAAGAGACATTCTTTGGAGTTTATCTGGAAATACAGTGGGTCTAACAGGGCACCTAGGATTTCTATTTCTCACTAATGATCAAGGTGTCTACCCATTCCTCCGGACGTTCACTTGTGGTGACATGATCAATCACAACACTGAAGATTGAAGATATTTTCTGTGACATTTTTTTTTTCTTTTCCACAACATTATTCATTGAAAATCCAGTTTCATGTGCTTCTTTTTTTCCATATGGAAAGGCAAATGCAAATGCACGCTTGTATGCATACAGAGCTTAAGCGACATCATGTGATCTCTACAAAAACAGAGATCTACAATAAGTCGCTATAACGTGAGCTGTGAAGCTTGGCAAAAATGTAGTTTTTGCAGAGGCATAATGCCTTTTTCCAGTTTGAAAAGTATTTATAATTCAAAAAAAGTTGGATCACTGGAAAAAATGAGATGCCAATCAGGCTTTAATCCTGTGGGAGATACTAAATTAATGATAACTGCAGAGGAACTTTAGAATTCAGCAAAACTCCTTGCATGCCACTGTAAGAACTTATTTATGTGGATTGACCTCCAGATGGAGACAAAGGCTGGTTTGTATCAAGAGATGCCATAAATTGGTTATGAAAGTCTTTGAAACAACCCTCAGCATGACAAGGTCAGTCCCCCCTCTGCCATGCCTCCCGCACCACACATGTACGTTCTTGTTCCTACTTGTGCTTTTGGTGAAATTTTGCATTATGCTCTAAAGTGATTTAAGGCCTCCAATTGGAATGAACTTGAGTTAATGTACAGCGTTAATAGGTTTTAAATGTTTAAACCTCTCTAAGGCTCTTGATTGTTTAAAACCGTCAAATACACTTACAAGGGTGTTGGGGAAGGCAGAAAAGGAGCTGATGAAGGTCTTTATGGACCTGCGATGAGACCCAGAGCCCAGAGCAGCTGTGCAGGCTTTGTGTCTCAGTACCCATCAGGCAGTAATGTAAGACGACTTGAGTGCATGCATATTAAGGTAATAAGAGTTAGCCTGGTTTTAAAAATACGCTTTTTCCTCACTTTCAGGATTTGTCAGTCCCTTTTTTCAAACAGCTCTCTCCTACACAGCTTGTGGTATCCTTCACAGATGGGGTTGCGGGTCATGTTCTTTGGTCCCATTTTAGGCTATGTTTCTGGGGCCTAAAGCGTGGCCTTTCTTATGTGTTTCAAAACCTAGACACTGATGGATACATGTCCAAATATATTTTTATATATATGGACATATATATATATGGATATAGGTCCACCAGACATATACATGTCCAGTCCACATACGTGGATAGGACTGGAGGTGCTTCTTCGTCCTGACCAACTAAGCATTAGTAATCACCCTTTAGAAATTAGTATCACTTTACTTTTGAATGTTATCTGATTTCCTATTTTCACTCCAAAAATAAACATTTAGGAAATCATCCACGTTGACATACATCCCCATCACCATCTTTTGGGGTTTTTAAATGATGTCGAGGTGGCCTGTTTAGCATTTCCAAGCAAGGAAACAGTTGCTCAGCAGACTGCACAAGACTCACAACACATTATACTTAAAAGGCAAAGCTGGATTGGCATGTAAGTCTTTACTTCTAGTACTTCTCTATGATTCTGGTGCACTGAGAACACATTTTATTAATGCTGCCACCCATTTTGAAACCAAAATAGGAGACTCTCTGGAAATATAAAATATCACCAACTTTCACTGTACTGGCTTCTGTGTGTCGCTGCGTACCTGCTGCTGAAATGCTCGTTTATAATTTCATGTTGTAATACTCCTCAAGGGGAATCATAACACCCATCTTTGCATCCCCTACAGCATAAGTTCGAAAGCAGAATTATGTCCGTCTTCTCATAGAATACTATTTTCATTAGATTGATATTTTTTTGCAATACCTCAGGAATTTAGCTGATTCTTTTGGCCAATACCAACAGACCTAACCCTGAAAAGCCAGGACCTAAGAGTTAACATCTC
Source organism: Grus americana (assembly GCF_028858705.1). Taxonomy (NCBI): domain Eukaryota; kingdom Metazoa; phylum Chordata; class Aves; order Gruiformes; family Gruidae; genus Grus; species Grus americana. The sequence continues at coordinate 65,080,808 of NC_072852.1, forward strand.
CGTAAGAGAATAGAGGTGGGGTGGGGTATAGAAATGTCGGGGTTTTTTTTCAAATCAATAACACAGCTGTACTGCAAGGTGTAGTCATTTAGAGGTCTTCCCCCCCCCCCCCCCCGGAAGGAAAGGCACAACAGAGAATTCATTGTCAACTTCATGGTATTTGATCTCCATGGAAACATTATCAGCTGACTTCAAAGTCAACCTTCAAATGTGTTGGATTTTTTTTTTGCTGTGGCTTGTTTCTGATGCTCCTAGATGTGCACTCGCAGGCTGGGGGAGAAATACCAACACAAGCAATTCAAGCAACCTTATACCTGATCACAGAAGAGCACCAGCATTTAGGAGAAGGAGAGGAAAAGCTTCGTAATGAGGTGCAGAGATCTCATAGTCTGGAGCAAAAAATGGGGCAAATAGTGTATGTGTGCCTATAAATTCATTGTTTTTCAGTTTTAACTCAAATGGGTCTCCCTGAACTTAGCTTATAGTAAATTAAGGAGTCAGCTCACTCTGGCTTTTCAGGAAAAAGAACTATTCATATTCCTCTGTGTGTTCATTTTAAGTCAGCTATACTGACTTGTAGTTTCTCCCTCACCAGGATGGGAGGTACTGACAGAAGCATCAGTACCTTCTAGAGTTATGAGAACAGAAAACTTAGCGTAGTTTATGAAGGGCATGCAATCTTGTTTGCTTCTCAGGGATGTCAGTGGGTCTTTGAGGGGCTGACAGAAGGTGAATTAAAGTAGAAGCAGAGTAGGGGAGACAGATCTGATAGAAATACAAAAGACTTTCCCACCCACAGCCCTAGAAAACAAGTTATATGTATTTTAAAATTCTGTGGTTGTTTCTTATCCCTTAATAATGTCACCAGGTCTTTGATCTGTTGCTGACTTCCGAATTCCAATGGCAAGACGCATCAAGGCCACAGACAGACAATGAAAACAGAACTGGCATTTATTATTGGGTTGGGTTTTATAAAAAAGTGTTTGCTGAGTTGTTTGCATGCCTGGCATCAAAGAGGAAAGAAGACTGCACGTGCAACAGAAGGAAGAGTAATACTGGCATGATTTGCTAGACAGGAAGAGTTCTTTACAGAGAGAAAGGGGAGCAAATTTCTGTGTGTGGCAGATCTTGTCGTTAAATGCTGAAGCAAGTTTTAGATTCACCTTCTTGGCTCCTCTGATTGTCAACTTAGAAAAACAACATTCCCCTTGGACAAATCACTGCTACGCTTGCTTGATCTAATCTGCCTGGACAGATTCCAACTGGCCACTGGAAATTCCACAGAAAAAGCAGCTGGATCTGACAGAAACTACATGAGTAGGGCCTTCCTTATTTCTGCCCAACTGGCTCTTCCAGGGTTACCAAGACGAGTCATGCTAAGGTACTTGTGTGGGCTGCAGAGGTATTTCCTCTGCAACAGGAAAGATTTCAGAATGTGACCCTTTAAGGCAGTAAAAAAAGGGGTCAGGGTAGTTTGTTGCTTGCAAGCATTCATGTGAATGATGCAAACTTCATAGGGGTGCCTGCGTCCAGTGGTCCTTGTTGACAAGACGATTACATCTTATTTTGATTTCTGGCTATTATATCTCAATAACTGTATTGCTTAGCACATAACAGAAAGGATTTTTCTATTCCTGGCAGGTCAGCTCAGGGAAACAGTAACAGAGCCCAGACCCTTTTGCAGCAAAGATCCTCAATTCACATTCAGAACAAACAACTGAAAGTTGTACAACCAAAGAGTCCTTTTGTCACTTGAAAAAATGAATGGATAGGCTTCCCTGAAGGGGAAAATATCCAAATCAGGTAGCCACCACCATGATCCAGAGCTCCCAATGGCTTCTTTAGTAGTGCCTTCAGCAAAGAAAAGGATTAAAAAGGCATGTGAATAACTCTACCCTTTCAGCCCTGAAAGTATTCCCTCTAAGAGTATTTTTAGTGGCACACACTAGGCAATGTGGAAGAGGGCTGCACTGAAGTTGTTTGTGCTGTGTCTGTTCTCCAGTCTCGCTTGTCTTGAAGAACATCTGTCTGAAGACTTTTCAGCAATTTAAGGTTTCCTACAAAAGAAAGACTCCATAAACCCTCAGAGGTTCCTTCTGAGAGAGATTCAATTTTCTGACTGGAAGAAAAAGACCTTACATGGGAGAGGCAGAGTGACCTGGTTGCTAAAAGACCAATACAATGTGGTGTATGGATTCCTCATGCTATGGGAGATGTTGTGTGACAAGGCAAACCCAACCTGACCCCTGAAGCTTCTCTTCAGCTCTGGCAAATGCTAGGCTGGGAAGAACCTGCCTGAGGTACAGTTTGATACTAAACTTATGTATCTTGTCATCTGGCAAATCTCAAGTTTGCTCAGACCTCCAGTGCCCCTTACCGTTTAATCTTTTAGTCTCTGCCTAGGCCATCCTGGGAGGTCCGTACTGTAGGGGATGAAAGAAACCTGCCGGCAGCCTTTGCACGTTGCCATGCATGGTGCTTGCCAGCACAGCAATGGGATAATTTCACTAACCTTTGATTAGGATGTATCTTCATTTTGACATTAAGAGATCCTCTTCCTTTCTCTCCCTTCTGCTCCTAGTAAAATACTAAATCACATCCCACTACTACAACTGGCACAATTTTTGCTGCCTCCTCTGTTGTGGCTGCAAGTTCATGAGCCGTTATGTTTGCTTGACGACTGTAGTCAAGTCACTTTATTATTGCTGGGTTATTTTGGGTGGGTCATAGGAATCACCATTATTAAAGTAATCAGAGGGTTATTCAACTCAGGCTTTGATCAGCTCCCCTATTTGTCCCTAGTCCATTTTATCAAAACAACGTGCCTTTAGCTACATAGTGTTGCTTTTGCCTTAGGTGCCAACTTGTAACTTCAGAGGATGCATGCTCATAGCTGGTGCTCAATAGGCTGCTGTGGTGCACAGCATGGGTATCTACTCCTAGTGCAGTCCTATGTCCCATGGGATACGGTAGCAGAAACGTCACCACATGCAAATCTGCAGGGTACTGTAATGTGCAATAGAGGCTGACTGTCGGTTGTACCAGCATAGCAAACTGGAGATCAGCCCTCAACTGCTGTGGTATTGTTTCATATACTACACTGATTTACACGAGCCTAAGGATGGAACCTATTAAGTATTTGCAGTTGTGACAGAGGATACATAGTCCTCTGATGCCATAACATATTACAGCTTGTGCAGCGACAATTCAATAGACAGGCACCGCTGCTGAAGAAACACGCAGCAGGCGTACAGGTCTGGTGGGGTACGGATGCTGCTGGTGCATTTTGAGGTAGGAGGCCAAAGGCCAAATGCAAACCACATTCTGGCAGTGGCTATAATGCAATATCATGGCACCACTATAGACCCCACAGTTTACACTGGTTCTTAGTATAAAATAAAAATGTATTGAGTTCTAACCGAGGTGGGTTTATGGTCTCACAAGGACACTGCACTGAATCTCCATCACCCAGTCAGACTTCTCTTTCCATCTCAGCATTTTTTATAAGGGCAATTTTCCAGTAAACCCCTTGCTATTCTGCAACTTATCGGTGAGGCTGCAAGCTGCTTCTGCTGGAACAGTACATAATTAAGCAATAATTTATATTCTATGCATGTATGCACAGAGCAATAAAGTGTTCTCAAGAGCTGCGTGCTGCTGAGGCGTTTAATCCGTGCACAGAAGGAGTTTACTGCAAAGCTGCTCCCTCCAAAAGGCTTTTGTCATCACTGTGTTGGGAAAGAATTTGGTTTATTCTTTAATAATTTCATTTGATTGTGATATAATTTAAATAGCTAATGGTACAAACTCCATTTTAGGATCAGACCTCATTTTATTTGTTTGTTTGATGTACCTTGAAAATAGTAAAAACTAGTAGGGCAGAGAGAAAGTAAAGATAATGTTGTTTCACTTGTGAGGTTTTTTTCCCATAACCCTATAATAAAAAAGTGATGATAATTAAATAAACAGCACTCCTTCCAAAGACATTAGTGGCCACAAATTGCCATCAATCGCAGCTACTAGAAACATTTTAAAAGGGGGAGATTCAGATTTATTTGAGAACTGCTTGGTTTCAGAAGACATCTTAAAATCCATACCTTTCTGTTTCTCTTTTTATCTAATAGTCTGTATAAGTAATACTTGACATTTTTATCTCTGGGAAAAAAAAAAAGGGAGAAGAATCAGGGGGGTTTTGTTTGTTTACTTTGTACATCTGAGAGCACAGTTAGTTCATGAGTCATTTCTGCCTGTTGTGGAGGGAAGGGAGAGAACAAGTGTCATTCTGTCAGATGTGGAAGAAATGTTTTCCATATAATGAGAAAAATGACTTGTAGAGAGGAGGGTCTCAGAGGTGGGCTTGGTGCCTGGATCATTTTAATTACTGGCTTTTTGGATTTCCCTTGACTTCAAATTGGTGATGTCTCCTTCAGGCTACAGTCAGACACCTCAACCCTAATACTAGGGACAAGGATGTTTAGATGAAGCTCCTGCCAGCAGGGTCTGTTTGCGCACCAGCACCATGAAGGCTCACCTTGGTTTGCAGTATATCTAAGAAAAGCAGCAGTTCTTGTCTCATGAAACACCACAGACCCTGTGAAATCCCTCAAGCTCTGTCACTCCTGAAGCCATGCCAGGTCTGTGGGCAAAGGACGTGGCTTCTGACATGGTTCAGGGGGACGTTTACATGAGGCAAAATTGAAACACGTTTGGTATGGACGGTTTGAGCCTGCTTGTGTTTCAATCGGTTCACTCACAAGCAGTTCTGCTCTTCCCTGGAGGTGAGGTTTGAAAACTGCAGAGGCATTGCAGCCCCTTGCACAGCCAGGCTGATCGGAAAGAAAATGGACGTTTATGGAAAAAAAAAAAATTGCTAGCAGCAGAGGCCCACGGCTCTGCCTGATATAATCATGCTTAAAAACAGCTGCAGCAAAGGGCTGTGAGTCATAATCCACACCGAATTAGGCTTTGACCAACAGCCATATTACCTTTCCCAGCCATCCCTCTCCTGACCATGTCTGCCCCTGCAGCAAGGATGGCAGGACCCCAGTCTTATATACATATATAGCAAATAAATTCATCTCTGTCCTAAACAAACTTCCAGTCTAAATGGAAGAGACATTCAGGGTATGTTTAAGATCCTTCTTCTGTAATATATAAGAAGGAAAAGCACAAGATAGCCATGTCGCATTTAATAGCTCAGGTGCTCAAACCACCGTTGATCCTCAGTCCGTTAGCAGAACCAGCTGTCAAAACCAGCCCCAGAGGAAGGGCAGCTCTCTGATAAGGAGTCAGGATGGAGGTTCGACTACACGTCAAACAGCGGTTTCTGTGCCACAGACATGGCTTTACATGAAATTTCATCTCTCACCTGACTGAAGCATTTTGCAGTGACACGTGAATTTCCTTTGTCAAAAACACCGCTGTTGCCTTGCCTCGTTCATTAGTGTTTCACTTAGGATGATAACGGGTAAATCCCAGCACAAAGAACTTGGTGCGTTCTGCTGTCCCCAGCTGCTGAAGGACATGGTCTTTATCTCCCCCGTCCAGCTCGCATACCAGCACATCCCTGGCGAGCTCTTACTACCGCCTGTCATTCACGTTCTGTGTGCCAGTGCCACGGCTGGACCACCAGCCTTCAGATCTGGTCATCTGCTTGGGCCAGAGTTATGAGGATTGTTTTTCACAAAGAAATTAAAGCTTGTATTGCTGCGGCTGCCCAGGGATCTGGGGCATTAGTGCACATGTAGGGAGGCACCTCACTGACGGCAGGAACCTGCCAGGAAAATGAATAAGGGTTCAGTTTCTTTTCTGGGCAGAAAAAGAATCTCAGGGTCAGGGATGCTCATGACTTGCTGCAGTCCTGCTGCCTCTGAAGCGCTGTGTCCATAGTGCAGGCAGTGTCACAGGCCATCCCAGCTCCGTGTCTTACCCGGACTAGCAGAGGCTACATTTCCAAGTGTAAGCTCAGTCTCTGCATCCCTTCCACCTATGACTCTTTCACTATGATGTCCAGCAATCGTGCAATTTGCAAGGATGGTCCTTTGTGTTATGACTGCCAGTTCATGAGGAAAAGCTACAAAACAGTCATGGGGTAGTAACCACATGCAGTTTTCATCAGTAACCCTCCTGGTGAGAGGCCAGATTAACTACAAGTGGGAACTTCCTTGCTCGGCTGAATACAAACAACACATAGGACTCGTATAATGGCCATAAAGATTCCTCTAGGTGGTATAAAATGGCATCTTTTGTGTCTGTAATGAATAGCACTAGGGAGGCTGATAAACCTGTGCCGTTCAAGACATCCTGCAGCAGCGCTGGGGGGTGACTGGCTGAGGACCATACTACGCATCCTGTAACGTTACGCATGGCAGTCATTATTTATCGTCGTGGGATTAGCACATTCTCCAGTGAAGGGGCAGGGTGGGGGCAGCCTTTTTTTAGAGAAGTCTCATGCTCATGATTTGCTTTATTCTCTATGGTTACTCATTCCTCTTTGTTGTTCGTTTGTTATGGGGCAGAATACCCCCAGCAAGGTGGAGGGCCAATATATTGGGCACCACTCAAATACAAAGAGTAAGCAATGCTCCTTACATTGAAGAGCTTGTAATCAAAATAGGCAAGACAAAGCGTGAAAGCACAGGGTGTATTTGAAATCCAAACTTATTTCCTTCCCTTTTGTACTTAGCAAATGCAGCTTCAGTCTGGCCATACAGATTTTCCCACCCACCTTTCTTAACAATTTTATATTTTGAGAGAGCTGAAATTATCATGTTCTTGCTAGCAAAGAAAGGCCTTTCATGTCATTTTCTAACCACAGCCATTTGAAATGAGCCACAGAGCGTGGTTCAGAGCACAGCGGCTCTGACGGATCCTTTTTTCCCCCAATCTGACAACGTACTAGTCATGTTGACATATCACACAGGGAAAAAATGCATTCTTGCCAGACACCTTCATGTTACTGGATAACCTAAGTGACATGGTAAAACATGGAAAGGCTTGTGTGTTTTCTAGTCAAACAACTTGATTTTTGAGTAGGGGATTCTGGAAGGGAGACCTCCCCATTTATATGCTGTTCTGTGCTTTGAAGTAGTGTAGGACGTCTCTGAACAGAGCTCCAGACTCTGGTGTCTCATAAGGCTTTTGCAAAAGTCCAGAGCACTGACTGTAGACTAATTTGGTGCTGATGAGAGGCAAGAAGGCTGTTTTTATTTAAATAGGCATAGTACCTACCACAGCAGCTTGCTGGTCCTGACCGATACCCTGTGGCACTATCATGATATGAGTACTTATGCATAACCTGGGCCATCTGGGAGCTACATATATCATTAGAGGAGGCACCCAGAGCTCCCATATTCCCTGACCTTTACAACAGAGAGTATCTACAAGTGGCACTCGAAAACACACTGGAGAAAAGACAGTCCAAATAGACAAAGCAGTGATCAGAAGAGGGAACAGAGAGAGGGCCGTGAGGGTGGTCTCACAGGAGGTCCATGATAGAGATTTGCCTGCAGATTCTAGACATGTGTGATGTTCCTACTAAGTAAAGCAGCAGAGAAACAACAGGAAATGTGTTGCAGAAAAGAAGTAGGAGCAGGGGTGGAAGGAGTAGAAGGAGGCAAGGGCACCAGAGGAAAGGAGCTTGACATTCAAACCAGGCTGGCTGCGACTGCTTTGGAGAATCATGCTGTCTTAGGGATGAGACCAAGAAGAGTAGGAGATTCCTTGCCAGCAGATGCTAGTGAACAGATACAGGACGTGCTGCACAGGTAGCACACATGGCATGCTACTGATCTGTGCACAAGTAGTGGGACAACACACGGGACTAACCATGCGTGTTACCACAGCACGCATTCTGTAGGTTGCCTTCTGTGCCCAGAGCTCTCCAGACAATTCAGAGAGGCCCACACAAGGAGGAATTAGAGAGGAAGACTAAACTACCAACTTTATGATGACTTTAGTTGTTATCTCTTGAGACAGGCATGTAGCATCTGTAGCTATCCATTATTTGGTGTGTGGGTGGCAACTGTGACATTTCAGGAGCTCAGAGTTAGCTTTGATGAAGCTGGAGGCCAAAGATCAAAATTAGATTCATCTGGGTGGGCTAAGGTTCAGCCTCATCTGATACGTGTGTCTCTCCATAACACTTACCACCTGACAGAGTTATGAAGCCTGTCCTCACAGTGCTCTCAGGAAGAAATGAAATATTGCTGCAGAGATGGAAAACAAGAACAGGATGTTTTGAAGATTTCCCCAAGACTGCAGAGTGCATCTAGATTGGGACTGGAGTCATGCAGAGGGTAGAATCTGAATTTTGTGAGGGATTTTAAGATTTCGACAATGGTATATAAAAGGAGGGTGTATAATGAAAGATTTTAGATTTTGATATAAGAAAAGTGTGAAAAAAATCTCCCAAGTAATTTCAAATGTACATTTCAACAGAGCCAGAATATGTCAAGTATTTTGTAATATTTTCTTCTAGAAAATCCATCACCGAAAAATTGAAATTAAACAAAAAATTCAAGCTATTCCCCCCCCCAAAAAAAAAATATTGAAACATGATTCACTCTGTATTTGTCTAAAGCAAAATTCCATAAAAATCAATGGTTTCACAAAGCATTCTGCTTTCCAAGGGAGTGCTTGTAACGAAAAAACTGTTCCTGTTGAAATTTCTCCATACAGCTCCGTTCAGCATCAGATCAATATTCAGGGCTCTGGTGGCACTTAGTTCTTTCCCCGTGGAGCCACTAGACTAAGCCACTTTCTATACAAACATCTTCCCATAGGTAATTCCCTTCCGAAAACTCAGTAAGGATCCCTTCTCAGGGGGCTTGGAAGGTGGTCTGTCTGTCACTCTTCTAACTTCTCTTTGTTTTTTTCCCTCCCTCCTTCTCCCCTTCCCGCTCTCCTCCAGGAACCTTCTGCATCATTTCACTGTGCACGTGCGTGGCTGGAATCAACTTTGAGCTCTCCCGCTATCCCCGCTACCTGTATGGACTTCCCGACGACATCAGCCATGGCTATGGCTGGTCCATGTTCTGTGCGTGGGGGGGCCTGGGCCTCACTCTTATCTCTGGCTTCTTCTGCACTCTGGCCCCTTCTGTCCAACCTGTCCCCAGGACCAACTGCCCCAAATCTAGACCTGAGAATGGGACAGTGTGCTAAAACAAATAGCAAACAAATACACACACACACACACATATATATGTCTATGTATACCTATACATGCATATATATGTATATATAATTATATATATATATAAAATCTCAAATTAATGCCAGTGCCAAGGTAGAGCTGAGTCCAACACGGCACTCACATCTCCACCGGACTCTGTGTTGCTTCGTTCTTTCTCACAGCGATGGGAAAGCTTTTCCCCTCACATGGCTCTTCCATCCAAGTCTTAACTTCAGCATCATACCTTAGAGGTCGAATGAACATACAGTTGCACCTACCTACTGCCATTTGGGAAGGGGAACAGGGGGTCTGTGTGGGGGATCTGGAACCAGAATCTGTACAGGACATGGAGGGTGGGGCGGGAGGGGACAAAAGGCCTGTCCATTGCAGCCAGAAGGGAAAATGCAAACAGCAAGCAAAGGAACAAATCAAGCATTTGAGCCACCTCTACAACGTACCTCCTCAAGGCCATTATCAGAAACCCACCCACTTTCTTTTTCTTTCTTAAAACAAAATGACAGAAGCCTGCTCTGTCATTGGGTTTGGGGTTTTTTTTGGTTTTTTTTTTTTTTTTATTTTTGCTTAAAACACAGAAAACAAAATGGACAGAACGTGTGGGGAAAAGCAGAAAACCATTTTCTCTTTGCCTGCCAAACTTTAGAGAGAAGCAAACAAGTGAAAATAATAATAATAATAAACAGATCTAACAAAATACAAACAGAAAACAACAAAAAAACTCCATGAGGACATCTCAGCGGACTTTCCAACAATGAGGTTTTAATCTTCCAGCTGCCTTACATCCAGGCTTACAACTGAGGCTGAACTGCTAACGTAAATGCAGCAGAAGGCCTTTTGAAAATGCTGTGATACATGTGTGTATAACTTTTCCTTCCCTCTTCTTTTATTTATTTTTTTTTTAAGAAAAAGAAAAATTTAAAACATTGCAATGTGATTGTCCACTAAACCATCCATGCTGTGTTTGTGGCCCAAGACTGAGGCACTGCAACTGCAGAAGCGTGAGGAAAGCCGTCAGGTCTGAGACAGCATGTCTCCTCTGGTGGAATTCAGGATGTTTTTTTGTTTTCACAAAGCATCTGAGAGTTCAGGATGGTGGATCCAAGGGAAGACCGACCAGGGAGAAGGGAGGTGGGGGGAGCCCTGGCAATTGTTCTTCCCAGGTATTTGCTGGAGTGGGATTTCATCGAGTTTCCATTTTGGATGTTTAAGACAACTGGGCAAAAGCCATTGCCGAGGAGAAAAAGGGAGCTAATTTTTTAAGGGAGAAGTAAGAGACGCCTCTTGTTGTGTTCATGTATGCCAAATAAGACCTTCCCTCATCTTGTCTTTGGAAACTGCCCCGGTTCACTGGACATCTCCACTCTCCATCTGGGAGAACTGTGTACAGATGGAAATGAAAGGGTCAGATGCAGAGAACGGAGATCCATTTCCCATGAGCTCAAGCGCTGTATGATATAATTGTGAATCCGCAAATGGGACTCTCTCTCTCTCTCTTTTTGGTCTTTCTCTTTTTCCTGCTACTCCTCTTCCCGTTGTCTCCTTTTTCCTTCACTCTGCTCTTCCCATCGTTCAGGTCATAGGTCCCAGTAGAGCTAAATGAACAGCGAAGTCTGGAGAGGCGGGTGAACGTCATTAGGGGAAGCAAAGCATTTTGGCTGCAAGGGCAGTGGGTGCTTGCAGGGTAACAGTGGCTGAGGGGAAGGTGAGGAGGAAGGGCCAAGGGTATAACCAAAGGGAGTCTGAAGAGGCGATGACTGAATGGCCACAGGTAGGAGTGAAGGTATCACTGACAAACGTACAGGCTAAGGGAGACAGGGCAAAGAAAAAAGGCCTCCCCGAAACCAACCCAACGCAACATGCTCTTAATTCAGGGATAGTACCAGTAATCCTTTCTTACATGACAGCTGCATGACATCAGTCTTCATTAGTCAGTAAAAATCATCCTCTGCATCTACAAAACCTCACCAGGAGAAGGAGGCAACCTGTTGAAACTCTGCCTACTGCACAGAAATGAAGGCATCAGTTTCCAGGCCATGCTATTTACACAGCTGGCAAGAAACAGTATTTTGCTCAGTTAAAAAAATCCAACCAAAAATGACTCTTATGTGATACAATTGCATAGCCAGCCATTCCCCTTCCAGCCCTGCTTCCCCTCCTCGTTACACCTTGTGTGATGATGTTGCTTTAGTAACAGTGCCCAAAGAAATGAAGTTTCTGGAGGGCATTTTGGAGTAGAGTAGATTTGGGTTTCTTTTATTCTTGTTCAACTACCTACCTTTTACTTTCTCTGGTCTACACATTCCCCAAACATGCCAATGCCAGCTGCCACACCAGTGTGTTGCCGCTGAAGTGCCATCCCTGGCAACTGAAGTTCTGTCATTTCATTCTCCATTAGATCTGACTGGAGAAAGTATTTATATATTCATGTTGAGAATGCCTTTTGAAGAAACTTCGTTTTAAAGTAGATTGGTTTATTTCTTTTTTCTGGCAGGGTTTTCAAATAGAGTGGTTTTGAAAAGCTTTGAAACTGTTTGACTGTACAAGTGCCTACTAGGTAAGGAGGCTGATTAGTTACTATTAGAGTGAAGAAGGAAATTAAAAATAAAAACAGCTCTTGGAAAGCTAAATGAAAACTGAAAGCAGAAAATCAGTAACTGAAAACCAAAAGAGACCTACAAAAAATTTGTGAAATTTTTCAAAATATGAACAATTTTGAGAAAAAAATCTCATTAAGAGATTAATGCTTTAGAAAAATGGTAATTGTTTCATTAAAACAGCTCTGAACGTAAACTTTCTTCCTCCTCTGCAGTGCTGAGTGCGATAGAGAAGGTGTTTCATGTGAATACAGATACTTGGAGTTCCCAGGTAACTAACGGGCATAGAGCTATCTAGCTGGAGTGGCTCTGCGGCATGGAAACCAGTGTCACAGCTCCTGTGACGATGTACAGTCTTGTGTGGTCCGTGACTAGTCACGGTGTATTCTTTTACAGATACAGTTTTGAAAGAGGTATAGCAGTCAGATTTCAAGAAATGGAAATAATTTTGCTCTTTCGTGGATTCTCAAAGCTTTCCTTTCTTTCTGCAGCTGGCATGAAAGTAGTTCTGCCTTGATGAAGTATTCTCTGACGGTGTTGGTTTACAAGCTGTAGATGAGCCTGTGTGTTTGTCTGTGTGTGACTTTGGTGGCAGAGGGTTACAATTATTTTTATTTGCAACAGAAAAGCGTTAACCCTGGATCTTTAGGCCAGTTCTGTGATTTTCCACTCACTATAGCATAGGCTCTCTAAGGCCTGTGTGGCTCTGAAGTATCTTAAAAACTATGGGAGTAAGTGTCTGAAGCAGCAGATTATCATATAACCTCAATCTCAAACTGGACCCCCAAAGGGACCATTTGCCCAAACACCAGTTCTCTCATCCTTGCCTCAAATAAGGGCAAACCCCCTCAGGATATTGTGGATTTCCCTCCATGCTACTCACAGAACCACGAGGAGCCCTGCATGCTTCCGTACCCTTGGAGGGGACTCACAGCCCCACCACGCTTTCTGTTGGCTCAGACTTGTCTTTAGAGCAGGGTTGACTCAAAATACACCCAAATCCAAATTTGCAGTGGTTAGTTTCTCCACCTATCCTGAGCCAAAGCACACTCCCATCTAGTCTGAGTTTCTGCATTTTTAGGAGGCTTTGAAATATCTTTCTCAACAGAGATTCAAGCTTTTTGACTAGTGTCTGGTTTTCTAGTTTGAGGAGTAGTTAATTAGAAATCTGTTAGCTGTGATCCCAGCATTAAGGGGCTTGACCCCATCCCTCAGATCTGCTCTGACGCAGTGCCTAAGCATGTGCTTACTTGGAGCATGTGACTAATCCCCTTAACTTCGGTAGACTATTCATATGCTTAAAGTTAAGAATGTGCTTTCCTGGATGATGTTCAGCTTCCTGCAGAGTACAGCCCCCGCTCTTCTTTTCCTATCCCACCCTTGTAGATAATGTGACGCTCTTGTCCTAGCCTGATGTACCAGCGGGTGTTCAGTCTCCCTCTCCATGAGGCTGGTAACGCGGGGTCTGTAGCTGGCAGGCTCTCTCTTGCACGTGGCCTTTCACGTTGCGCTGCTGAGACAACATGTCTCCATGCTCCAGAGACCACAGAGGAACTTGACTGCAGTGAACGCAGACGTCATTAAATGCCAATCCTAGGGACGCAGGATGAATTGTCTCAACCCACTGTGATCTGCAGGCTGAGGTTTTGTGTATAGTGACTCTCAGTTATTGTACAGTGAAGTTGTCCTGTGACCGTAGCGAGTTAGCTACAGGAGGTTCTGCTGTCCACCCCTGCCGGGAGCACTGTATATGTGAGGGGGCTACATGGCAGAGGTCCATGTGCTCTGTATCTTATGTACTGTATAGGACACCTTCTTCTTCAAACTAAAGCTGTTTGTGTGTTACAATTCCTGACTCATCTTGGCCACCTGTATATATCATCTCTCCCTTCTCTCTCTCTGCAAACACACAACTGAGCTTCCCTAATCTAAATAGTAGTCCTTCCAGTTATATTTCTAGTTGGGCTTTTTACCTCTTTCATTCTACCCCAGGGACAGTCACAAGTGGATCACAAACCACCAGTGACCAGAGCAATTTCTCTGAAATGTTGCTTTTGAAAAATTGCCATTACTTTTTAAAATGTTACTCCAGCTGCAGTAACAAATGAAAGGAAAAACCCCCTCAGAGTCCTCTAAACAGAGGATCCTCATCCTCCCAGGAGAGAATCGTGAGAGTGCAGGTATTGTGCTTTCCTGTAGATGTGAGTCATTTGGGACCACTTTTAGCTACGGCATGTTAGCTGTGCGGTTCATTGGATAAAACAATGTTGGTGAGGGAGAGGATTGATATGCAGGGGGTATCTCAGATTCCCAAGCGTTCCTGGAAGACTGTGTCTCCATGGATGTCCATTTACCCACCATGCAGCGCCTTCGAATCAGGCTCATCCCTGGAGCCCCACTGATAAGCAGAGCTCAGAAGAAAATCACTGTAATCTGTCCTTAATTCTTGAGTGCCAAGCTAACTGCCAGCAGTGAAATGGAGAGGAAATAATATGTTACCAAGTATAGCTTAAATAAAGACATACATTATTTGGGCTTTTTCTTCTGTGTGTCTCTACGTAGGCCTAGAAGGGCTGCAGGAGCGCTCAGGCACATTCACACAAACCAACACTGCATTTCCTTGCCCCCAGGTTTTGCACTCTTTCATGGCCCATACTGCTGTGCTCATCCAGCCAGCAAGGGAAGACTCAAGGTGAAAAACTGAGAGAGCTCTGAACGACTGCCAGGCACCACTGAGAGAGAAAGAGTAAAAAGTGTGCATGAAGCACAAACGGCATGTAAAGATTAGCGATGGATGAATTTCCAAGGTCAGAAACTGAGTTTCAAACAAGCCTAAAGTTTGATTGCAAACTCCAGGCCAGATCCGTAAGACCTTCATTCTGCCAGTCTAAGCTGGAAAGCTCATAAAAACAGGGCTTAGCTCAAAACTTATAGCCCCACTGTTTCCAGTAAGAGCCAGGAATATAATGCATCTGTTCCATAGTCTGTTGAAGTTCATAGAAAGCTTCCCCTTGACTCCAGTGAGTTTTGGATCAGGTGCCTCAAATAATATTTTAGTGCTATCCTGGCTAACACTGAAAATGAAATGCATGCTCACACACTCGCAACATCTAATCTTTGACTTTTCAAAGAAAGAGTCATCAGATGTTACCTTATCTTTTTTTCTCCTTGATTTAGGGTTTCCATCCTGCCTGCCCCATCGCCCCCAATAATCACTCATATCCCAATCTTACAGCCTTCTTCGGAGCCATAGATAGAGATTACAGCACTTTTTAAAACAAATGACTTAGTGCTGGTGCGAGGGGACTTTGACAAGCTCCCTGTTGACACTGGTGGAATAACTGGAGCCTGATACAATACTGTCAGTTTAACTGCAGTATGCCCTGCACGTATTTAGGATTTAACTTGGAGAAAGAGCCTAGATGGCTGCCTCAATATAGGCCACAAGAGGGAAATGAAATGCTGGTCACCTCTAGTAAAGCGCTCCAGAATCACAGATCAATTGTACTTCCTTGCTCAGGGAAGACTTGCAATGAAAATAACTGAGGCTGTTAGCTCCAGGGGAAGGTGAGGGAATGAAAAAAAGAGGAAACCAAACAGCAATTGCTATAGTTCAGAATTGACAGGCATTGGTAGAGTTACGTGAGGACAATCCAATGTTGCCCGCAGCATCAGCAGCAGGAATTGTCAGTCCCTTCTAGGACTGCATTTTTATATTTTTCCTTCACTGATTAATGCTTCCGCAGAGTGGCAGAAAGCGACTTCAAAATTTTTCTTGTGTAGGGTGTATACACATGGACACCCTCACTCCCCTGCTTCCTTAGACACATACACATGCATACCCCACATGATGTGGGTGCTAGTAATCTGTAAATATGTGTACTATAGAGAGAGAAAATACATGGCAAAATGCAGCATAATAGTTTGTTTTCTATTCTTTTATACTTAACTCAGGAGTTGCAATGCAATTCAGATGCCATCTGCATCCGTGTTGGGTTGTGCGTGCAGATCGCATGGAAACTATCTGCTGAAGAGACATGAGGAAGCACAATACAACTGGGACAAATTGGGTATTCGCCGCCAAAATGTATTTGGTTATTTAAGAAAGAGTTGCCAATGTTGTTCTGATCCCAGAGATGCAGGGAAAGGAAGCAGCTGAGACATCAGTATCTGTTTTTCTGCCTATTTTGCGTTTGGGCAGATACACGCAGCAAAAAGGGAGGCAGTGAACAGCTCAGGGCAGTAACATCCTCAAACACCGCAGCAAGACTCCCAGAGCTGACCATCAGTGCTCTTCAGTACAGGGTTTCTATAGAGCTACTTCTGATCCAGTCAGTCCTGAGCTAGCCAGCCTACCTCCGAAAATGCAGTTGTGTCCACAAGTCCTTACTACCTTCTAGTGCCACGGGCCCTGGTACTAACCACTCGTGTGCGATACGTACGGGTGTCACTTTCTGAGTGCGTAAGGCCAAGGGAAAAATCCTGAAGTCCCATCGGAAGGACAGCCTTGGTATTCACAAGATTGGTTCTTGCAACCTGCTGTTGCAAGGTGCTTCTCTAGCACAGGTGGCCTCAGTCACAAGAGAAAAAATTGCACCACATCGTGTCCAAATCAGAAAAGTTTATGATCCCCTAGTGTAAAAATCCCGCTGTGCTGAGAGGCAGCACCATGGCGTGATACCGCCCGAGTCTTACTTGTCCTCTGCAGAGGGCTTCTGCAGGCTGTCAGCAGCACGAAGGCTGCGGTTAATGCTGCTTGGCACAGCGGGAAGCTTCACATCCCCGTGGCTCTGAGCCCTACCTGTGGCAGCAGGGCACAGCAATATTTCTGTAAAGGCAATCCCTCCAAGTGGCCTTGTTATTTTGCCGGTTGGTCAGAAATACCCAAACAGTAACAGCGATTCTGCGGTAGATGAGATAAAGAGTCAAGTCTTCAAAAAGCTGCGTGACCTGCAGGTTTTGCCCCCGTTTCAAAGTGATGTAGACACCAAGGAGCATGAATCGGATACGGCTCCATCTCCTGGGGCCAGCTACGCAAAAGAGCCTCAGCATCCAATTCCTCCTTAGATGGTGAACAGGAGTAAAACACTAAATGTCTTTGGTGCCTACATATTTTTTTAAAAAAACATATGCGTTCCTAATTTGCTTTAGGTCTTGTGACATTTTATCTCAAGAATAGTTTTCATCTGACTGTGAAGCAGAAGGCTGTAATTTTTTTATGAAGGGTTATTCATTAACAATATGGATCATAAGAAAAAGGTTCAAGTAATCAAGACAATAAAAAAAAAGTGCAGCCTTAGACTATTCAGTTAGAGTATACTGAATTATTTATAACTCCTGGGCACCAACAACAATCACAGACATCTAATTCAAACTGTTACTATTTTTACTTGGCGATTTCCATCACTTAAAGTGTTTATATTCATGTATTTGTGGTTTGATCTTTTGCAGGACAAAATTTCCCCTACTTACAGAAAAGCATACTTGGGGACTTTTGAAGATAATTTTTTGCAGTAACTTAAATTATTTTAAAGCATTTTGAGGCTTAGTACAACAGACGTTACAACTTTCAAAGCTGTAAACTGTACCTAAAATGGGCTTGAACTTTCAGTTCTGTCTCAAGTGAAATTCCCCTTGATACCAGGTCATTGGAATCAATGGGAAATTTGCTTCATTAACAACTGTACGACTAGGTCCTATTTATGTGTATATGTGATGAGGGGACTTAGGTAAGGGGGCTGTACTTACATGTCAGCCCACTTAAGGATCTTTTGCGTAGACACAAGAACAGTCACCACTAAGTCACCCCAACTTTATACCAATCTTTTTTTATAAAAAAACAACCATTATACTCGTGTGTGGCTGGAATAATGCAGTGGTAAATCTAGCCCACAGGCTGACACACATATACATGTATATATGTATATATATGTATATATATTTGTAAATATATGAAAAATGTCCATAGCTTCATGATTGCCTGAAATAACCTGAGGTCGATGTACAGAATTTCAGGCAAAGGACTGTTTCTTTTTCACAATCCTCATGTCTCAGATTTAAATCAAAACAAATTAAAAATTATTACTTCCCAGAAAATCCTCATTCTGCCATTGCGCCAGTCAAGAAGGGGTACCACACTAAAGTCAGCGGCATTCACATCCACACACGTATATCCAGTCATAGGACTGGGTCTCAAGGGCTTTTCTAAGGAAAAGAAATGGACTGAAAAAGCCATGGCAGAATTTGTTCCACGTTAGCTCTCTCAGTAGACTCATTTATCGTTTATTAAGAGGCCCTGCGTACAGCTGCTGTGCATCTGCGCTAGGTGTACATCTGAGGGGCCTCTGTGGATGAAGTCAAGCTACACAAAGGCCTGGATTTTCTGACCTGAATTCATCCCCATTAACCTTAGGCACTTAACCGAGTTCTTTATGTTAAGGAGCTTGTCTCCTCTGGTTTCTTGTATAGTTAATGAAGAGACAGTCACTTCTAGATGGTAAAACAGTAAAACTGACATCTAAGTCAGCTTTAGGAGATCTCTCTTCCTCCATAGAGTGACCACTTGGTGGTCCCAAGATCTTAAAAGATCTTAAATCCTGGTGAGATGAATCAGGGACCTAGTGCAGAAGAGCATCCATATGGAGATCGGCCATGGCCCTGTGCTTCAGATGCATGGCCTGGATCACCATGTGAAACGCAGATGTTAATTGTGGAAGACTGCTGGAGCAAAAGGAGATGTTCATGGCAGCCTTCCCCTCCCAAACTGCAACATTACTGCAAAGGACAGGGCTTTCCTCAACCCCTGCAAATTGCGTTTGAGGTGAGTTCCTTGTGGTTGTTTCCAGCCACAGACTACTGGGTGGTCCCACTGCTGGAGGTCAGAGATCTTTGGTCTGAACTCTTCACCTTTCACTGCCAGTCCTGGGAATTGCTGAAGCAGTTCAAAGACTGAATTTACATCCTAAAAGTCTGAATAGCTGAGCAGTTCAAAGGTTACTTTCTTGCTCCATCCCCACACTGGTCTCAAAATAAGTCATCTAGCTGGTAGCAATAATCAAAAAATTCTCCTCCAAGGTACAGTTTGGGTAGTTTCACATTTTCTTTTTTTCAATGTTAATAACTGCTTTACAAACAGCTTACATGGAGATTAAAAAGATTGCAATTTCATCCCTTATTGTTGGGTTTATAGTTGTCCTCAGAAAAACTAAACTGAGGACTCAACAAGAGAATGAAGTGTGACTGTATTACTCAGAAAGCTGTTCTGACAAGGTTTAACATAGGTCCCCATCTCATGGTGAGAGTCTCTCAGAGCCAAAATTTGGAATGGCATATTGATAGCAAGTCTGTCTGGAAGGACCAGTAATTTAATCCACTATAAGAAATTTGGAGGTCTTGTATATTCCCATATTTTACTTGAATAAAACAAACACAGTCAGAGGAGTGGGAGAATTAAACTGATTTCTGAAAACGCCAGGACTAAGAGAACTTTGGATGTTGTGCCAACATATGGTCACTACTATTTATTTCTACAGCTAAATTTAAGTCAGAGACTTGACAATCTTCACCCATCTCTCAGAATGACTTTATTTTTAAAAATACTGTTAAGGTTATGGCAAGAGGGACTTCAGCTGGCCTGCAGGGACCTGTAAAGTAAAGATTCAATACTGTGTACCAGTACTTAGGGAAAGACTTTAGCTAGAAAGTGGAAGATAAAACTGAGTTCCAGGGATCAAAAGTTATTTGTCAGCATGGTACCTCCTTGACCAAGCTGTACTGTTTCATCCTGACATTCCTCTCCTGTTCTCCCTTTCCCTTTTTGAGGAGCCAGATATGTATCTCCCTCTCTCTCTCTCTCCATCTCTCTCTTTCTCTCTCTCCCTTTTCCTCCTTCTGTGTGAGAATATAGAGATGCTTCCTGTAAAGACGTTTTTCTCTAAATCCCATTCCATACTGACTCTTGCATATGTGACTGTTTTGTTATTTGAGATGTCTGTGAAAAAGAAATAAAGGCTTTAAGAGTGAACTCTGGAAATGAGGAGGAGCTTGAGAATAAATCAAATTGAAGGATGCAGCACCATTTTCTGCAAGACCTTTCAGAATGTTCCTAAATTCTCATCATCGCTCGCCCTCCCTCCCTCTCTGTGAGAGGGATGGGGACAGTCCTGAGATGTGGGACTCTCAAACGTCGTTCTTTTAGCTGTCAACTCACTGTGTCCCACAAGGGTTTTGCAGACTTTTCTGAGTCAAAGGAAACCTCCTTTCAAAAGGTGATAAAGTCAGTGTGCAACACCATGTGGGGAGAGGCTCTAAAGGGTGACTCTGTCCCAGTTTATCTTTCTTTCCTGCTCTTTACAACAGCCCCGCGTGTCCAGCCATGCACTCTCCTCCCTGCTGGGCTGACTTTACCAAGGGCGTAGCTTGCCAAGAGGGGCCTGCCTGGCCCCTCTTCCCCACGCTACACTTGGATTATCTTCTTGGATAATTTTCCACTTTCTCTTAAAAAAACTGTCTCACCTCCTAACGAAAGCCATAAGCACTCCTGTGACCCTGCAGCAGGGAGCGAACGCACAGCCTCCCACGGGACAGCAGCAACGCCCGGCACCGGGGCGATCCCGGGGGCTAGGCAGAAGGACGGGTGCAGCTCACATCAGAGAGTTAAAGCGTCACCTCGCCTTGCGAGCTCCCACTGTGCTGCTCATGAACCACTCGGCCAGTTCAGAGCTGTGGGTCTGACTCCTAGCCGTCTCACACTTGTGCCGTCGCACACTCCTATAGCAAATACGTGCAGACATGGCGAAACACGCCTGTGTGAAGGCACTAGCGTTTTGCACAAGGGTCAGTGAGAAATCAGACTCACTGGACTCTCCTCCATCCACAGTAGATGCATCTCATGCAGGTATTTGCTGTTTAGGATTTCTTCTGCCACAAATAATGTTTGCCCTAGCCATGAGCTACCACACTGGCCAAAAGTTTTTGGAGGGTTCCAAAACTGTCTCTCTTACAGTTTGGGAGGCTTAGGATAATAATTCACTTAAATGCCTGTGAACTGAAGTATGTCAGCACTTTTCTAGGACTTTCCCAAGTAAAATAGTATGACTGGTACAAGACATTTGTCATGCAGATGCATCTTGGCCAGATGTTTGTTTCCTCTAAGTGCAGCACACCCGTATCAAAGCTGTATTAGAAAAGACCTAGAATGCCACAATACTCAGGCATATTCAGAGAAATGCATTGATATGTTTCATTTATCTGGCATATTTTCTCTTCAGAAAATTTTACAAGTATGAGTCACACCAGACCTGTCTGAGGCAGGTAGGTATTATAGCCATTTTAGAGAAGGGAAGCCAAAATCTTGGGAAAATAGCTGATGTTTTTGATGCCCCCTTGCAACTTCCACTAGCTGCAGGTGGAACCTTCTGGTTTTGGCACTTTTGAAAATCCAGACTGTAGCTGGTTTATCCAAATCTGCAGTGGCTGTACATGTGAAAGGCAGGATTAGGAGTCTCAGGATCCTGACTTCATCAGAGCACTGCTACAAAGCTTTGATCCTACAAAGCACGTAAGCACTTGCCTAATTTCAAGCATGAATGTCCCATTAATGATGCTGTTGCCATGCTTAAAGCTAGGCACATGCCTAATTGCTTTGCTAGATTGGGAATTACATTAAAATATGTTAAAGTTTAGCATATTTCAAAAATCCAAAAATGTGTCCATTTCTGATTATGTTTCGGGCATTGTCAAAGATATTTGAACTGTGTATGCAGCTGCTCAACCAAGTGGAGCACTTTTTAGCCAACCCACGCAGAGTTTAATGAGTTTTGGGTAGTAACATCCAGTTGTCAGAAGTAATCGAGGGCGGCACGTCCTGTGAGGTTTGGGCTTCTGTGCTGCTGCAAAAGGCAAAGTGGCTCCTGTGGCCATTGGTGCTAACAACACATCAACAACAACTGACTATTGCGTTAGGTCGTTCTGGTAAGATGTGAAACATGGTGGCTAATTTCACAAGTAATGAGACACCTTATCAAGTGTATTGTACTTCTCATTTCTTCCTGTAATCTGTTGAAGAAGAGATGAACAGAAGTTGTTTAAACATGAAACAAACCCAAACTTCTTGTTCCGCTGCTCCAAGGTGCTAGTCTGCCGACAGACGGGTGTTTGTGTATGTGGATCGGTGTTTGCAGGACCACAGTCCTGAAGGATCGTTTTAGTGGCAGGGTTGAGATCAGGGAACTAACGGGGGAATGAACAAACCCCTGTAACTTTGAAAGAAAAAAGTCGCAGAAAGCATCATAGGACTTTGCCGAAAACCTGGCTACATCTTACAATTTTCCTTTTGTTTTGATTTTGTTTGGTTTTGGTTTATCCAGATCAGCACAGAATACTGTATTTCCATCAATTAAAATCTTGTCTGGTAACTAAACAACTTGTTCATGGAAAATTAAAAAAATAAATAAGTAAACTGTCAATTGTGGAATGTAAACTGATTAAACAAATAAAAAAAATCATGTTGTGTGTTTTAAGCGGCTGTGTCTGCTTATGTCAGGAGCTGGGCTGCGCACCTTTCACCACCCCCATCTCCAGCTGAAGGATGAAGGACAAAGAGCAGAACTGGAAGGTGGGTGGCCTCTGAGCTATGGGGCATTGGAAATACTCTTTAAAAGCCACTAATAATAATGATTAGATGGCTTCTGATCAGAAATGCACTATAAAACATTACAAACACAACCAGTATCTTGACCTGACTATTTATGAGGACTTTTTACTGCCTGTCATAGAAGGGATTGATTCCTGCAGGAGCTTTGGGAACTGCATGCACTCTAACACCATTAATCCCTTTTGGAGCCACTTAACGTGTAGAAGTCTGTGATTTGATTGAATTGTACAGAGACATCGCAGTAGTTTTAGCCCCCACCTTCCCCCAGTAAATAAACAAACAAAACCAAATATGAAATACAGTCTTTTGGGTTTTCAGTGCTCAGCTGTAAAGGCTTTGGGAAACCTGGCAGGCACAACACTGCACTGATATTAGTGCTTCCTCATTGCACTTGTGTCCTCAGGCCAACAATAATGAATCAGGCATACATTTTCTATACAGCTTTGAGTGTGCGACTAGAGTTGGGCTGCAGGTGTCCCAGGTTGAACAGCCAAAGATCAGGGTACTCATAACAAATGTAAAGGTATAAAAACAACCCAAAATGTATAAAAAGAAATCAAGAGGAATGGACAAAAGTGTTTTCAACTGACCTAGCAGAGGAAAAGCAAAAGAGAAGATCAAAGAGAAAGACACAACTTTTTAATATTTTAATCAATGAGTTTTAAATTAATTAACCTAGAACTAAACTATTATCAAAAATTCAGGCAAGGTATTTTTAAACAGTACGGTGTGAAAATGTCTATGTATGTTGGCTGTTTTTACCTGATTTAGCAGTTGTACCTATCAAGACTTGACAGTCAAATATAAGGAGGCACCTAAAATGTCCTTCCAGGTGGCACAGTTTTCTAGCTGAGGGTTCTTCCCAAGCTGACTGTTTTTTAGCAACAGACTTTGGGTTGTAGCAACAACAATCTATCTCCTGCAGTTCTCAGGATGGAGTCCTTCCTGCCCCCAAAGAGGTGCTGTCTAAAATATCAACTGCAGTAAGGAACCAAGTGAAGGGTCTGAATGGAGGAGCGTAAAAGGGAATTCTCTGTCAAAAACCTCATCGGAATTAGTGTAAATCCTTTGACCTCTTCCCTGTCACTAAAGGCTGAGGAAGTGAGAAACCTTGGTGATTGACTAAACTTAGAACTCGGAGGATGTGCCTATTTTTGCCACATTTCAAGTGAAATCGCTTGCATTACCAGTTCTTATGACTTGCCTGCTCCTGTGAATAAAGTCTGCGGGGCGAAGCAGAGGGCAGGAGAGGGAAAGAGCTGGCCGGGGGGTGCAGAAGCTGGCAACCCCCCCAGGCAAATGAAGGGAGCAAAGGCTGCACAGTGGCATGTTCGGCACCATGAGGGATTAAAACCCTTTCGATTAAAAGTCTCCTCTTCTTGCCTACTGCTGCCTGTGCCGCCAGGCACCGCTGCCCACCCAGCCATCCACATCTGCTCAGTGAAACTTCTCTGGTTTAGCAGCAAATGCCGGTGGTAGGGGCTGCTTGGGTCTTTGCACTCTGCCATCAGCAGAGGCAATGTGATTCATCGGTGCTAAAAATGGAAGTCTGCAGAGCTTGCTTTGTGGCGGGGGAGAAAGCAGGTGCCCTCTCTCGCGGCAGTGATGGCATGGAAAGCCTCAGGAGCGTGGCCGCCGGGGCAGAGGGCTCAGCTGCTCAGCGCTTGTATGAGGAAGGGGGAAGAAGAACATGAACTGAAGGACCCAGCTGCTCCTTGAAGGTTGAGCTAGAGACGCCGTTGTGGAAGGGCCTGTGCTGCAGAAAGACAGTGGCCTGACTTCAGGAAAGATTTGTGCATAAAACACCAGGTTTGCGTTAGCCACGAGGGCTGAATTTTAACCCCCCAGTGCACTGTTGGTCCCTGCAACACCCGGGCCGCCCAGCCCTGCTGCTGCAGGCTCCATGGTGCTCTGCAGGCTGCTGCTCACTTCTTGGGGTCCGGCTCTCTGGCACGAGGGGAGACGCCGGGCAGTGCCATAGCACCACACAGGAGCCTGCAAACTAGCTAGACAAAGCAGACAGCGAGCAAGAGAAGGGAAGACTCATTAACTGTACTTCACCACATAGGAAATGGAGAACAGAGGGATCTGAATACCTTGACATCACACAAGCCGCCTGTGGCAGAGCAGGGGCTTGCTGTGCCCTTGTTAGGCTGTCTCAGTTGGGAAGGCAAGGGCTGAGGCTGCCTTAGACAGACACTGCCTCCCCGGCACGCCAGGCACCTGCACTCAGCCACTCACAGTTTGGGAAGTGTAGCAAGAGCGCTCATCTCTCGTGGTCCAACTCCCACTCTGAATTAGCACCATCACCTTCAAAGATACCTCCAGCTATTCAAGACTCCACCTGGTCGTGAAGGGAAGTAACTACTGACTTAGGAAGGAAAATAGTAAATACTTTGAGAATTAGGTTTAGGAGAGAGAAATCTACCCGTCAGTTTCCTCTGCAACATAGTGGGGCCTCGGCAGGTTGAATGGAGGGACAGGGCAACAACTCCAGTTCCTCAGAGCAGTGAAATCCCTTGCTCTGCCCTGGAGCAGCATCCCAAAGCACAGCTTTCCCTTTGTTTTGAGGTATCTGCTAATGCTTTGTGCCCACACAGGAGCAAGGACCCTCTCACTGAAATGCAACCGCTCTGTTTCAGAGGCAGGATAATCTCACAGTGACCTTTCTTGTCAGGAGCACATGATAACTGCAGCAGACTGGGGCTGCATGGGGTGAGGATGCTGGTAATGAAATGCTTTCATAGCTCGACACTCATTATTCCATTACATTATCGGGCTTTTCCCCAGGGGCCCTCTAAAGAGTCACGGCTGAGCTCTTTTCCTGCAGAGACCAAAACCAGACCACCTAACAAGCTACATTTACTAAAATTTTTGCTCCCTCCCTGCTCAAGAGGGAGCGTGGTCTTGTTCATTTGCATAAGACAGAAGTGGAAGAACTACACCAGCTCAGCTATGATTTTATCAGCCTGCTAACGCATGCCAAACAAAGCAGTCATCCTGTCCCCGGCCAGGAGTGGCAGAGGCTGCTGCCACCCCAGAGCTCACCACGCAGGGTCCCCAGCATGCCTCAACCACCCTCTCTCTGCTCCCCTGCATCTGCTGTTGACTTGCAAAAGTTGACCACTGACCACTTCTTTGTAAGAAACTGCACTTTCCCTTTGACTGCTTAATTCCCTGCAATTTCTTCCCATCCTCAGATAAAACCTTGGTCTTCTCAGTTCTGAAATTCAAAGTGGCCGTCACTGGCAGCAAGGACCTCACCTGGAGATGGCTGCTCAGAGCGAAGCGTTGGTTGGCCATGATAGCAAAGCCCTCTGACAGAGCTCAGCTCTTTACCAGGAAATGAGCTGGTGGCCCAGGGGCATGCCCAGCAGCGTGAGAATTGTACTGCCAGCAGATACAGTTGGAGACAGATCACAGAGTCTAAGCTTTGGACCATCATCTCCCCCCTGTTCAGCTCCCTGGAGACAAACCTTTCAGTCAAAGGTGGTGGTGGGTATTTCGGGAGGTATTAAACAGGAGAACTGGAGGCACTAGGGAACTTGCTTTGGCTTTTGCTAACTGTTCACAGCAATACTCAAAATGCATGCCAGGAACATAAAGGGAGAAATAAACCCTGCCATAAGGAGCATGTGATTTGGAAAAGCAGAGGCAGCCAAAGGGTGAGAGAAGGGAATAAAACGCACAAAGTCTTCATAGCGATGGTCGGCACTTGGAGTTGGCCATATATATTTGAAACCACTATGCACAGAAAGCCGATTAGTACTTCAGTGCCTTCTGATGGCTAAATAAAGTGAGCACACACATGGATGTACACGTGCAGACACATGTGCACCCTCAGCTGGTAGGTAAAACACGAAACAAAACCAAGTATCCACCTTCATAGCAAGGCAGATTTCCTCCTTTTCTGTTCTGTTTTCTTACAAGCTTCCTGCAAATGTGTCAGGAAGGAGGCTGAGAGTCAAACAAGTTGCTCTGTGCATTGAACAAAGCCTCGACTTTTCAGTTTCACATTTGGGGTGTCTCTGACAGGCTGCAGTTTCTGCTTCATTTAACCTAGCTTGTTGCCTTTGGGAATTCTCTACCCACTGTGTTTGTGGCAAGAAATACCATGTGCTGAGGTTTATAAGGAGCTTTCAAACAGAACGGGTGACTGCTGAGTCCTCCCTTCCTTCCCTTCTGTCAGATGGAGATTCATGCATTACCTTGCACTTCTCGTCTCTTCACAGCTACCAATTTTCACAATTAGAAAGCTAAATATTTTTGAGACTTCTAACGCTCCGTCAAACTCATTGCAAATAGCCAGCAGATTCAAAGGTCGATGAGGACAGATGGGTGGATATCTTCATTTCCTTAGGAAACCAGGATAAAAATATTACGTTCGGAGTTCAGCTTTTTCCGTGAAGATGCACAGTTTCCCGGGAGGCCCAGCCGAGTCAGTGGACGCAGGTGGCAGCAGCAGCTCCGTGTCCTGGGCGACACCTTTGCCCATCGCAGCTGTCATTGCTGTTCCCGCCACAGGTGCGTCGCATCAGCTCCTCCTTTCAGCTGGGGGGCTCTGCGGCTGTTGAAATCCTTGCTCTGGGTCTGAAGAGGAGCCCAGTAGGGAGGATGATATGGAAACATTCATGGTCAGAGCAGAGATCCACATTGTCTGAGGGAGGATCCGAGTGCTCCCAGGCTAAACCTGGCAAGTTGAAACATATCTGCAGAGAGAGGCAGATGCCCTGAGGAAAGCTGTGTCTCAGGATGGGCAGTCAGCCAGGCTTTCCTCCCTCCTCCAGCTGTAATGGCACCATCCTGAACAGCCTTGCAGGAAACCTTGCAACCCACCTGCCTGCCTTGCTTTGCCCACCAGTAAGCAGGGATGGACATGAACATCTGCAAAAGCTTATTGCGAAGGCCACTAAGGTAGTGCTGCTACAAATGTTGCCAGGTGGCATAGTCCCAGTCTGCATAAAATAGTCGCAGAGCCACCTTTTCACCGTTTTGCCAGTAACAACAAATTAATTTTCACCAGCCTTGCGACTTGTCTGCAGAGCTAGATCTGAGTTGCGCATTTATTACTAACATGCTCACCTATTCTTGAACACAGAGTGTGCTCCCGCAGCCCTGGGACTCCATAGCGGCCTGGCGTGCATGGCGAGAGGGGAGCAGTGCTCTGTCCCCAGGCAGTGCCGAGGTGGCTGCCAGCGGGCGGATGGGCGCTGTCGATGGCTCTTGATTGTCCTGTCAGACCTTTGCTGACTAGTACTTAAATTGAGCAAGTTCATCCCATAAAATTTAAGGAAGAAGCGAGAGGACAGAAGAATGAAAAGCAATGTATTTTTCTTTTAGCACCTCTCTTTTTCTCATTTTCTCCTGAAGTGTCAGCACCTTAAATAAAATGCCTTTTACTGCCTCACTGCTGCCTGCATCCAGTCACAAATAGCGCACGCTGTTGCAAACAGGCCAAGATCTCAGCTAGCCAGCTCTACTCTCAAGGGTGTCACCTCTGTGCAGAGCCCTTCATTCACCTTCCTCCCTCATTTCTCCTTTGCTGTCACATTCACTCCTGCCAGCTCGGAAAACACTTGCCTTTTGCTTGTAGAGATCAGAGGAGGTTGAGGGCAAATCCTATTCCCTGTTTGGCTGTTTTAGCTTCCATCCCACCAAGAGAATGGCCAGGAGGAGCCATGTTACTGATTTCCAGTTTCTCACAGTTCATTCTAAACTTGCGAAGCCCACTGAGAGCTGGTGAGGTATCGCTCTGTCCCTGCTTCCTCCTGCAGCCCCGAAGAGGGTTGGCTAGAAAGGGATCTCCTACAAATTCTGCTTCCTGGGGAGCCCCCATTAAGCACTGTGAGGGTGTTGGAGATCAGAAACTCCTCTCTCATAAAAAGAAACACCTCTCCTCAGCAGCTCCAGACCGAGTAAGGCTACCCAGTCACCAGGCAGGAGGAGGATGAAACAGCGTCCTGAGTGGGACCTGTAGCCAGGCACAGCACTGGGCTGACAGATCACTCCTAACCACGTAGCAAACGCTACACCAGGGGCACTCATTTGTTTGTGGTTTTTTTTTTTTTAAGTTGATTGCATTTTTGTATCTCCTGACGGAGCCCAGAGAACATCGCAGCAGAACAAATGCTGGCAGCGTGCAACACAGGACGTGAGTTATGGGGGAGCCGGGCAGAGAGGAAGCTTCGACCTCTTGTTCCTCCTCACAGACTGGAAGATTTGCGTCACTTCTAACAGTGTAGTGGGAGCCCCTGTGGCCTAGGACCCCCCTTGTTTCTCCTAAAACTGGCTGCATACATCATCTGTGATGTATTTCTCCACAGGAACATAGTCATAGGCAAGCGTAGCCCAGGCAGGAGGGTCGCACAACACAAATAGGAAAAGAACAAAAGATTTACAGGCAGTTATACCAGCAGGGGTGGGATATTATCCACCAACTTGCCATTTTATTCTTCTTTTATGGATCCAGGAGAATTCTGTATTTTTAAAAACCCTTATTTGTTATCCCTTTGCCCCCTTTACTGAAGAATGTAACTGGGTACCTCTATACTTCTATTATATTTGCAGTTGTAATACTGACTTACTGAGGTAAATGCAAACTTGCATATTAAAACAAAAAGGTATTTCAATTGTTTGGAAGAATACGAAGTAGAAAGAGGCTGGGCCAGCTCAAAAAGGCAATAACCAGTAACCTCTCCTGAGTCCAAACTAAATCCAGGCACCTCTCTCTGCCTTGGCCCTCTCACACAGTAATTTGCACATACACACATGCATATGACATACCATCCCCTCATTGATTTAATGGGACCTGCTTTACTTCAGGAGCTGGGTTTCTTTTTCAGCCATTTGGCTGAGCATACCAAAGAGGTCACAAACTCATCTGTGATACTCAGAAAAAAAATTTTCCAGGCCAGAATGAACATTAAGTATAAGAGTATAGTTGATAAAAATAGTGAAGTTGGATGAGGATATTTTTGATGTACCCAGAGAGGAAGCAGTCAATGTTTCCATCAGGTGTGCAATGTACCCATAAAATGTTCCAAATATATTTTCATGCATTTATAGCTAGAAAAAAAAAAAAACCCTTACATTTTTCAGCAGTTATTTTACCAGTGAGACAAATGATGAGCTGTTGTTGGACTAGACAGTACAGATCAAAGCTAGGGACAGAAATTGTTTTGATACATGTTCAAGTGGCTCTATGCAGGTGTAACAGAGCTAAATATAACTTGGCATGGCTGATAGGCAACAACAGCTTGAAAATCTAGCCGTCTGCTCTTCATGAATGCATTTCCATTTACTTCCACGAGCTGAGGATCAGGCCTCAGATCTTTCAAATATAGATGGCTCAGAACTCCTCTGTGGTTTTGCTTCACTCATTGCAACATCAGGAGCCGCTACTTGTCAAGAAGAAAGTGATGGCTTCCTAGTCCCATGCAAGAGCATCCAGTATGTCACCTGGAAGCATCTGATGTACCCAAGAGATGCTGGATCACTGTCATGGAGTTCAGCTTCACTGTGTCTGGCAGCCCCCTGGGCTGGCCGGTGCAGGTACTGGTGTTTGCCATGGGAATCCAGCAATGTTGTCTCTCCTAAGAGGTCTCCCCGCTCACAAGGGGAGGGGTCCGCCACCATTTCTGGTCCTGACTGTGCCATTTTGTGGTAACTGGGTCACGTAAAATGGCCAGACTCTAGAAAAGAACCCTGTAATTGAAAGAGGATTTTCATGAGCTATTTAAACCTTTCTCAGAAAATAATGGACAAAAATCTATGAGAACAACCTGTTCCAGAATTATCCATCACTCACTGTGAGATTCAAACTTAATTTGATTTCTATTATTGTATGTATTTTTATTTTCCTGTTTGCTTAATGAATGTTGCAGTTGTAGTAATAAGATTATTGGTAATATGAAACAGATTTGCAGAATGATGAGAAGATAATTAGATGATACCTTGAGGGTGATTTCTGTTTAAGACACAGTAACTATGCCATGGAGTAAATAAAGTTGGTGAGGGAAGATATCAATGGCTATTAACCTAAGATACAATTATTCCTAAGTTACCAGGATACACATTTCATTACGGTGAAATACCTGGTGACTGATGCTTCGTCCAGGCTCTCCCATCCACTTGTGAGGCTGTGGGACAAAGCCTGGCCCAGGGCATGAGCGGACAAGCAGCTGTGGTTCCCTACAGCTCAGGATGCGGTGGTGGAGGTGGGACTCAGCACCCACACCTGAGACCATGTTTTACTGGCAGCGTGACTCCCATAAATACATTGGGTTGTGAACTGTGAGGTTTTGACAAGTTCAAGTGATCAAACTGTGCCTGGCTTTCAAGAGCTCTGCCTTACGTCTTGTGCAGTTCCCATCGCCCGTGTGTAATGGCAACAAAAGCCTGACAGCACAGTGGTGACAGAGATGCTTGGCTATCAAAGCCGTAGTCTGAAGACCACGTCTTCCTTTCTAAATTGATGCTTAGCGACATTTCAGGATCAGAATTAGTGCAAGGAATCTGCCGCTACTGCTTGGATCTGCGACACTGGCTGGGACAAAGCAGTAGTCTAGCCGTGAACCTGTTGCCCACCTCTCCTGCACAAGACAGACCCATTGCCCACTTCCTCCCTCCTTGCTTGGATTTGAAGATGATCATGTAACTAATCGTGTGCTGCGGGTGACAATCTCCAGTGAATACACAGCTGGTCATGTCCCACTGTTTTCTTAAAGTGATGGCAACTAGCATACATACACACGAGCAGGTACACAGCTCTCCAGCTTGCCCTCCATCATCCAAATGAACCATCTAAATTGCCTGCATATTCAGTATATACGGTAAGTTTTACCAGCTTCCTCAGTGCCTCTAATGGTCTGTGGAATATTTTCCTGGCTCTTTGCTTAGATATTTCAGTCCCTGAAGGACCTTTGCACATCCATGTTGATCCTAACTAATGAGAGTTTCTACATAATTTTCTCCATGGTCTCACCCTCAGCTATATCTCTGGCAATCACAATCCATCTTTTGTCCAAAGTAGGCAGAGATATTTGGTCAGTTGTTTTTCTAAGTCAGATCATTAAACATAAAATCTAATTCTAAGCTGCGCCTACTGCATTTACGTCCAGGTAGCTGGAAGTGGGTCTGGGCCCCCAAAACGCCTGCCAGCTGTGCATCTACCTGCAAACAGTAATTCCCAGGAGGAACTGGCTTGACCATCTCAGTGAGTGTGACTTGGTCAATTTCAGAAAACACTGTTTTCTGTGAATTAACCCCAAAATCTCTTTATTTACTAGAAGACGTCAACATCATGTGTCATTGGCATCTGTGGCACAGAAGTCATTGTTTTGCAGCTTTGAGCATAGCTTTGCAGCACCACTGCTGGTGTCCTTGGAAAAATAAGTGTGTAACTTAACCCTTGTGCTGTGAACCATTGGAATTGAGTCCCCTGATCAACCCCTTGAGTTTCTCGAACTCTGTATTAGTATTGACATTGCACATCCGTTAAACATCACCATGCAGCAGGGCTCCAGGTGGTTGCTGCAAGCAGCTAGATTAGGGGCAAATGCCTCTGTTACTGACATTCCCAATGTATGTTTACACATTTTCCTTGTCTATGTGGACAAACCCTCCTCTGTCATCTCACTTATGATCTACTCATTCGACTTTTTTATGTTACTGTCTTTTATTTATACATTATTTGCATTATCTAGAATTTTCTGGTGTGTTTGCTTAGCTTTGTCCTGGTAGTTCTGGCACTAGAAGATGCTATGCTTTGTCCTTACAAAAAGGAATGTGATGGTACCTGTTCTAACATCCTCTGGCCAAAGCCCCTGTTAAGATCCCCTCTTTGCCTCTGATTTAATGGTAACTTTCCTAAAGACAAGAATTGCAGGGAGGAGAAGGTAGCATGAAGTTAAGGGAGGAGGACTCATCCAGGTCTGCTCTGTATTTAGTTGAGATCTTTCCTGGGTCGCTATTAGAAATTATGCCTTTTCCAATATATTTCCCATTTATTTTCCAGTTTTGTTCACATACTTCTTTGTGCTTAATGAACTTATCACTGTCCATATTTCTGTTTTCCATATTTACTTTCTGCTATGTGTGACTCTCCTACGAGCATCTTCTAAAAGCGTTTCTGGCAACACATTTGCTTTTGTATAACAGTTAAAAAATAAATGTCCTATTTACTTCCAGTTAGACCATTTCATCTTTGGCTGCTGTGTTGTGCGTGTTTGCTATGTAATTTTCATCTAAGCAAGTGGTGCTGTCCTTGTTTTCTTTACCCATCCTGTATAACCCTTCTGTTGGTATTCACACATTTTTGCAAAGAGATATATGATCCCTTGCACTCCTTGCATCTTTTGTCACATAGTGGACATGATCCTGACTTACGTTACCTGCTACAGTGTGCATAAATCCATAAACTGTTTCACATGTTTGACATCTCGAGTATTCTCCTTTCCATGACTTGGGATTCTCCATGTACTTGTAACATCAGAGCCCTGTCCATCCTCTGCGGGAGTCACTCTGGACCAAGTGATTTCTGTCTCTTGGCAAAGCTTATCTTCTCTGTTAATTCTTAATTGTAAATCTCCTGTTAGCGGTTTAACTGCTTCATTCTTTCGTTTATGGTATTTCCTTAATTTACTTTACTCCAGGTACCTTATGGTATTCAGTACTTAAATTACTCTTCCCATCTGTTCTTAGAAAGGGAAAGCAAGAAAACAAAGCAAGCAAAGATGTCATATAAATGGAGTCAATAACACCTGTGCATTTGGAGAGCGTGGATAACAAGTGGTGGCTCGTAACTGTGGCTCAAACTGCTTTCATCTAATGTAAAATACAAGGCTGTTCTGATCTAGCCTAGTTAAGTCCCAGAGTCTTACACTGTCCTCAGTATCATCTTATCATAGATCCTTAAAGCAGTGTATTAAGTGAAAAGAATGCCTAAACAGCACGAAAAACAAAGCCAGCCTCTGAACTGACACCAGGTCACAGTGTGACACGAATTCAAAGAAACTACACTGTATGCAGTGAAAGAAACTACATGGAATTCAAAAGCAATGCCTGTGTCATAATTAGCACTTCGATTAATAATATGAGAATAAAAACAATGACTTTTAAAACCGTATCAGTAACTTTCTGGAACTTAAATGCAATGTAAAACTGTACAAAAAGCAAAGTAGCCACAGAGCTTGTTGAAATACATTTGCTGAAAATGCTACAGAGTTTATACAGAAAACATGTTTGGAGGAACTTTTAAATGTCTTCTGAAACCTAAGGAAACAGTACATATGACAGGATCTGTAATTCCAGCAAGTTTTTCTCATGGGAAGAGTAAAAAGATGACCTTTGAAATAGCTGAAAGCTGAGAGACAATGAAAAAGCAGAATATCAGATTCTATTCTAATTTAACTAATTTTAAAAAGTAGTCCAAGTACAGTTATGTGTTCACCAACACCTGAAAACATTAAAACCTTTATTTCACAGGCCGATGAAATGGCCAGTAACAATTCATCAGCAAAGGTCATTGCCAGTATTAGATGCGGGATATATCTTTTGGCAGGGACTGAACCAGACCAATGTATAGTAACTCAGTGGGATTATACTTCTCCTAAGTGGGCATATTTTCTGCTCCAGAATCCAAGTCAATTAATCCTCTAGCTTCTACAGGGGCAAAGATATTTTGTTGGTGAAGAGGAATGGGAGTGGTTTGTCATTACAGTGATGGATTTTCTTAGCCCGCCTTTGCCTGCGACTGATTCTGTTGTTCCCCCAACTCCACCTAAGGACAAGGATAAAACAACTTGTCGTGACAGAGCACTGCCACTGACTTTGGAAGAAGTGAAACTTTGAGCAAACACAGTAATGTGCTGGGTATGTGATCTAAGATGTCAGCCAGATGTGCTCAGTGGGCCATAGTGATGCACACAATTGAGTCAAAACAAAATGAAAACAGAAGCATTTAATAGGAAACCAACTGGGAATCTCTCTTTTCTCCAAAATGTGGCTGTTGCTCTTTGATTACAATTGCCCAAGGCCCCACTCCATCTGGTCCATAGATTAGGATGTCAGTGCCTCAGTGAAAAATGAATCATTGCTACAGATGTATTAGTAGTTTTCAGGAGCTCTTCTGAATATAAGATCATCTGGCTAAAGGGTGCAACCAGCATAGTATATGGCAGCAACTGGATTTTCAGGTAGGTGATATCTTAATGTAAACATATGTAAGTAGTATGTAACGTCACATTTCTGGACACACTGAAATCAATAAACAGTATAAAAGCCTTAATTTCCTACCCTCTCTCTTGTCCAGCTGTACAATAGGGATAAATTGAGAGAATATTAATTGACTTTTTTTTTTTTTTTTTAAACAATGAGCATTAATCTCTGCCAGAAGCAAAATGCCTGAGTGGAGATTCTCATGGTTTAAATCACCCACTCAGGTTCTGTCTGGGAAGCGGAAATACCTGCTGGCAGATGTAAGCCCAGGCAGGAGAGGTTAGGTGCTACCAGCATGCTGGATGATGGCTACCTCCCTTCCAAACAGATGTTGCTTAGAGAGGTGTGCACACCCCCTGCGCACATCTGCACTATGCATTTGGTGTCTCTCCTCTCTCCCTCCCTGTATTGTACTATTTTCTATGCGTAGTCCCTTAATACGTATCAGCGCCACAGTAACAGCACCAGCTCAGAGATGAGTGACCTTAGCCTGGGTCAGCAGGACGTTCTTAAGGGTTGGAACCTGTACCACTAACAAAACTGATGTCCTCGGTGTAGCTTTCACTGAGATCTTCACTGAAAAGCAGAGTGTAGAGGGGCTAGCATTAGCACAGGAGCTGCTACAGATTTTTCTGTGCAGGGGTTTGTGCTGCTGGGTGAATGGATAAATCCCAGTCCTGGAGGACTGCCCTTGTCCCTTCATTCGAAGCAGACCCAGAGGAGAGCGAACTGGTGCTGGGAAGGACTTAATATCTCTGGCCAGCTTGGAGACCACAAGCTTAGAGAAATTTCTGTCTGTCGCTCTGCTACATTTAAAGCTTAGGGTCCATGGCTGACCACCCTAATGTCTCAATGGCACCTGCATTTACTGAATCCAAATAGGTTGGGAGTGAGTGCAGAGCCTTCTGAAATATGTCTCTGCTAAAGGAACAAGTTCCCGACAAGATTGCCACAGAGCAATTTAATGGGTTTCTGCTGCTGTTCAAAAGCTGTGAATATCTCTATTCATTCCCTTGGAAAAAAGGTTAATAAACTCAGAGAATCAGGGAATATTTCTGTGTAATAGCTTGGTCGTGGGAAGAGGGGGCAGGGCGTAAAGGTGGTGGGTTTTTTCTGTGGAAATATGCTAGGCACGCTCCTGAATTTCCTTCTCAGGAGGGTGAAGCTCATGTTGTGTTCTGCTTACAGAATAGCCAAGGAAGAGCATGGAGGGGAAGGAAGGGGAGAGATTATTCTTGTGCAGAGTCTCTCTGAGTTACCCAACCAAAAACCCTGCCAGTGTGATTCAGATCTTTCTCCAAGCCAGTGGAGCAGGCACTGACTGCAGACATGACTACCCCGGGGACTCACACCTCCAGGCAGAGCTGGAAATGAGGGCAAGAGAATCCATCATGAACTTTCTCTGCTCCCACAGGCAGGAACTTTCTCTGATTATCTTCAGCGGCTGCAGCACTCTCCTCTCTTACACAGAACGGTGGCCAGTGGCGGAACGGAGAGGGACCTGGGACACATGGTGGAAGAAGAGCTTCAGGCCGTGGACACAAAACCTGGAGAACAGAAGCAGAGAAACATCAACTGGGAAGCCCACCAGAGATTTCAGTGAGCACAGGAACCACCTTGGACAGGGACAGAAAGAGCTGTGTCTGCAGCCTAGCCTATGCCCATGGCTTGTAGGGAGAGAAAAGTTGGGGGTGGGCGCGTCTGCAAGTTTGGAGCTCCCATCCCTCAGCCTGATCTGGAGAGATACTCAGATGGTCCTGCGCCCATCCACCAAAAGGGCTCTTCCCTACCTTAAATCGTGCTTGGTGTTCAGGTGTTGTGGAATCAAAGCAGAGCAAATTATAACCTCCCTTGCTGGGCTAGAGGCATGGAGAGATTTAGAGTCGGGGTTCTTCTCATCAGCTGCACAAAAGCTTGAAGGTTGTGTGTCAAAAGATGCTCTCCCCTGTCACTCTGGCCACAATGATATTAATCACGCATAAAAACCCGGGGAGAGGCAGACTACAACCAGAAACAACGCTGCCTCAGCCTGGCAGGAACACGGTCTTACATGGGTGTGGCAAACACACAGCTCCTACAGAGCAATAGATTTGCAATACAAGCCGTTATTTGCATTTTACTTGTAAGGAAGCACCTGAAGACATATGATCACCATGACAGCAGGAGATGTAGTTGACAGCACTGCTATCTGATACCCTCAGTCCATCCTTAGCTGAGTCACAAATGCCAGAATAACCAGCAGGCAGAGGGGTATCGATTCTGTGTTGCTGTAAGGACGACAGACCAACTACATTGGACTGGGGATTTCCCCTTCTTTTGTGCACACACAGGCACATATCCCTCACATTACCATGATGCAAAAACTCTCTTCTGCCCTTGTACAGTGCTGATACAGAACTTTCTGGAGATATAGGATGGGGTCATCCAGTTCAGCCATATGAGGATTACCTATAGACCACATGGCTAGAATTAACTTTCAAACCATGAGAGCCACTGGTACTAAGTGGTGGCTGTGAACAGGACTTCTGTTCCTGATTTTGAAGGTCCCACTCAGAACTACATACCAAGTGATGAAACCGGTGACTTCAGTAAAATGATTGCATATGTTCAACCCCATTCGCAGAGAAATGACCACGAGAGAAAAACAGCAACCCAGATGACTTAGCTGAGGTGAGGACTTGAGGACAGATTGTGCTGGACAGAAAAGGAGACTCAATCATTCTCTGTCCTTGTCAGTTGTAGGGCATTCCCAAGTAGTAGACAAAAATCTCTCTACTGTTTCACCCATATTCTCTGGCTGAGAACTGAGATTGTCAAGCATGTGACTTCCCTAAAGTTGCAAGCAAATATGTCCCTGAATCCTGGTCATATATCTGAGGCTTCTTCTGCTAACAGGATTGACGCTGATGGTAGAGATAGGATGATAAAAAAAATTGCTCTTCAAACGGGTCAGACATGAGTAACTGGGATGAGGCACTCACTTGTCTTTACACACAGCTTGTCTGATAATTTTAGGTGACACATCCCCAGTCAAGTATTAGAGTTGCAGGGCAGCTTTTTGAATGCTGACTTTTTTACACAAACCATCTACCAATCATACAAAAACAAAAATGCATGTTCCAACCTCTTCTGAGCAGTTTTCTGAAAAAGGTAGCAGTCATTTTACTTGGCCTACAAGTAAACTACAGTATAACTATAACTACAGTATAGAATCTAGAGGATGCTCGAGATCAACCCTTTATCCTCTCATTTGTCATTGCACATACTCTAATACCTATTTCTATTGATTTGACATGCAGAAAACTAGAAGAGCTAGAAGGGAAGTACCCGGTACATGCAGCAGCACGGCAAGTGTGATCTACCTTGAGGGTGATCAGATGACCACAGCCAAAAACTGGGACATATGTGTTTGCCAGCAGGGATTTCGGAATGGACACTGCATCCTAAGTAAAGTCAGGTAATGAAACAAGTGCACAATCTGTCATTGTTATCTGCAGTGTTTCTTTCTTCTAAGGGCAGTTCACTTACTTAGAAAAACCTCATCTCAAAATCACCAGCCCAAATTCTCAGTGAATGTCACACAATCCCAGAATGGCTGAGGTGGGACAGGACCTCGAGCTCATTCAGTCCAGCCACGCTGCTCAGAGCAGGGTCAAGCCCCTCTGCTAGGGATGTGGAAAGACAACTAGTATTTGAGCTAAAATTTCTCATTTATACTACCTCTGATGTGTTTTCATGCATACGTACTCAGGAAAATTTCCATTCAGTCATCTTGGAGATGTTCAGGTCTTTCATACATTTAAGAGATTTTCTGACTGCTCCAAACATGTATTGGCATATTAAAGAGGCTTTATTTTAAAAAATCAACCTTGTTTTGGAAGCATTGTCCTGTTTTCGGCTGAGAATTTTCTTTCTAGTAGATGGTACAGTGCTGTGTTTTGAATTTAGTATGAGAATAATGTTGGTAACACACTGATGTTTTCAGTTGTTGCTGGGTAGTTGTAGTGTCTACACTAAGTCAAGGACTTCTCAGCTTCTCACGCTCTGCCAGGTGCACGAGAAGCTGGGAGAGCACAGCCAGGACAGCTGACCCAGACTGGCGAAAGGGATATTCCATACCATAGAATGTCAGGCTCTGTATATAACTGGGGAAGTGAGCCAGGAGGCAAATTTCCTGCTAGGAAAGACAGTAATTGTATTTGTGCACACATTGTCGTCGTCGTCGTCGTCGTCGTCATCATCATCATCATCACCATCATCATCATCATTATTATTATATCATCTTATTTTGTTATCCTATTAAACTGTCTTTATCTCAGCCCACGAGGTTTTCTTTCCATTCTCGTCTCCATCCCACTGTGGGGTGAGGGGTGAGCGAGCGGCTGTGTGGTCCTTGCTTACTGGCTGGGGTTAAACGATGGCAAGCACCATTAATTAACACAACTGTACTCAGTAGACTTGATTGCGAAATAGGAAGTTACAGATGCTTGTAAATTATTTGTGGCACCTCATGAGAATTATGAATTTGAAAAGTATTTATCAGCACACAATCTTTTCATAAGCTAAGGAAAGCGGGATGATGGTACCAGTATCCGTTGCTATCATTGCTGTTAGCAGTTGGCCACATCACCTGAAATCTCACAAAAAGTAGGACAACACCAAAACAAAAAGTAGGACATTTAATCACTCCACACCACCTGGAACATTCAGCAGTGCATCAAGTGCATGTACTCAGCACATTGAGATGCACTGGACAGATGAACCTGGAATATGTAAGAGGGAAGCAATGGCTACTGGAGGAGGGTGTGCCTGAAATATTCATCAGGAGCTGATCATTTAATTTTTTTCTTAGAAAAACAAATCCCAAATCTTCTACTGTACAAAATGAAGGGAAAAGAAAACCCAAAACATAGTAGGGAAACTAATCCTCAGGGTTTAATCTGCTTTCCTTATCACTAACAGCAGAGTGTCTTCTGGACCACCTTTTGCATCAACTTGATTTTTGCAGAACAGACTTTTGCATGCCAAGAGTCCCAAATTTGGCCTCAAGCAGCCCCCTTATGTTACTACTCACATCCCATCCGGACATCATTAAGCAGAGGGATTTGGGGCAGCTTTTTACAGAAAAGCCATTTTATGGGCTTTGATGTTTTTGTAAATGTTCAGATTTTGCTGAAAATGGCATTTTGCAAGAGGGAAAAAACATTCTGAAGGAAAATTTCTGTCCAGCGCTGTGTTCATTGCCCCAACCTGCTGGTCCCTGCCAGGCTGCATCCTTGTTGTCCTGCGTCCTCAAGCCCGGTCCCTGTCACGAGGAGGGCAGTGGTCTACAAAAGCAGCGTTGCTTCCTCACACCACTTATTTAGCCAATGGTTCATTCTGAAAGGCCCGCCATCTCTCTTCCTCTTCTCATAGGATGGAGTGTCTCTGAATATCAGCTGCCTGTGCCTCCACTCAGCACTTCTGTGAAATCTCTGAGGCCGTTCACCCTCTTTCAGGCACCATGGGAAGCCACAGCCTAAGTAATGCTTGAAGAGGCCACCACCACTAGATTGTCCCAAAGCTTTTCCCACCGTGAGGTCAGGTCTTGCCACATGGCTGTGTTTGCACCTTTCCCTGGCAGGATGTTCATGCTGTTCACGGCTGCATGGCATCCGTGCAAGGTTCTTCTCTTCTCCATTCATGGTTGCAGATATTTCCCCTGGTGTTTGTGGTCATTCCGTTTGTGGGGCTTAACCAGCAACCCCCAGGTACTTCCTAGCCACCATGTCTTCTAGCTGAATCTTCCGAAATGTTTTCTCCATTGGTTTGTTTGGGTGGTTTTTTTGGAGGAGGGCACCGTGGGTATTTCCACCAGTGTGAAAAAACACCTATTCACTTTTGTTCTCTGCTACGCAGAAAGTCTCCTGCTCCCCTTGCTCCTGGCGTCAGTCAGGGCTGGCTGCCAAGAGCCCATGGCTGCGGGTCACCTCATGGGCTGGAGGACGACCACGCAGTGAGGCTGTGAGGGCCAGGACACAGGTGGGTGCAAAACACTTTTCCTTGGGATTTGGAGTTTGGGTTTTTTTTGATTGAGGCAGGGTGCACAGAAGGCCCAAGGCAGGGGCACAGTAACATGGATGGGGGGTGAGATCTCCTCAGCCCCGCGCTCCATGCGCAGGGGGCACGTTGGCCAAAACCAGCACGGCGGGGGCCCGGAGAGGCCCACCCCCGCCCCAAGCCGGGGGCTGGAGCCCGGCGGGCGCCGCCTGGCCTCTCCGCGGGGCCAGGAGGGCGTCGCTGCGCGGAACGCCGGAGCTGGGGGAGCCGTTTCCAGCCGAGCCGGGCCGGGCCGGGCGGGGAGAGCGGCGGCGCGTCGGTTCCCGCCGGCCCATCCTGA
Organism: Grus americana; assembly: GCF_028858705.1. Classification (NCBI taxonomy): domain Eukaryota; kingdom Metazoa; phylum Chordata; class Aves; order Gruiformes; family Gruidae; genus Grus; species Grus americana. The sequence continues at coordinate 65,121,841 of NC_072852.1, forward strand.
GGGGCGGCCGGTTTGCCCCGGGCGGCCGGGGGCGGAGGCGGCATGGCCGGGGCGGTGAAAGTGCTGAGGACTCTGAGGAACCACTGGAAGAAAACCACGTTCGGAGTCTGCCTGCTGAGCTGGGGCGGGAACTGGCTCTATGGGAAGCACTGGTAACTGCCGGCTGGGGGAGGGCCGGGGGGGTGGGGGGGGCGGGAGAGCGGGGCCCGTGCCCCGGCCGTGTGCCGCTGTGTCTGCACAAGCGACCGGCCCCCACGGTGAGGGCATGGCTGTCGTGTTCGCCTCGGGTGCCCGGGCTGCAGGGCCCTCTGCTAAGGCGGTCTCCCCTCGGAGGGGCGCCGGCGCCTTGGGGGGATGGCTCTCCCTTCCCCTCCAGCAGCCGTGAGCTGAGGAAGGCTCAGTGCCTTTTTGTGACTTCCCACCTTGGCCTTGCTCTAAGTTTGGGGCTCGTTCAGGTGGTAGTTTTAAGTAGAAGTGTTGTCAAAGTGGCTTGAATCATTTTGGGGCCTGTTGGAGAGGAGAAAGATTTTTCTTTCCTAACCAAAAAAAAAAAAAAGCCATCAGCCAAGTGCTTGCCATCGGCTTGCTTGCTTGCTTTTAACCAGTATTATAAGGATGAATGAAACCAGAGGCCCTACACCTGCAAATGGTGCCACTGGTACCAGGCTGATGGGGAAGCCACCTTGATGCGCAGAGAGCGGTCATCACAGCGTGTCCATCATGTGCCCGTGGGTTTTCCCACCTCCTTTTTTCTTTTCACAGTGCCATATACCTCACGACAGATGTCAGATTTCTGTTGCAGGAGCCGTTGTCCCTTTCTTGAGGCACGGCACCGGCAGCAGCTGTGCCCTGTGCCTCCCTGGTGCGCCTGCTTTGCTGTTGTCCCCCACCTAGCTGGATGGAGCCCAGCAGCTGCTGCAGCAGCAGTACTGCTAACATGAGTCGTACCTACCAGGGTGTCATTTTAACTGTTTATCTGTGAGGCAAATGTTCTTTAGAGTAAGCAAAATTCTGGTTCACAGTTTTTACATAGCTAGGCTTATATTTTAATCCCTGTCCTTTAAGTTATGGTTAATACACTTGACTAAAATGCAAGTATAACCAAATTATTTTAAAAAATTATTACTTTTGGTGCTGTTTATTCTGTCACTGTCTTAATGTCTTTTTAATTGTTAAGTCATGATTTTAGCAGTGTTCTTTTCTGCTTACATTAAAATGCTGCCAGAGCCTCAGTAGAAAACTTAGAAAAATAAATCTGTTCATGTTTTTTATTATACTTTCCTTCTTTATTTCCTTTTGCCTAGGGACTTTTGCATTAAATCAGCCTTTGTTTTGAATGGTACATCTGCTTTAGTTGCTTACTTCTTACCTGAAGCACTAAGAGACTTGGTTGGCTGCAGGGCAAGCAGCAAAAAAACTCTCCCTCCACACTTTTTTCCTTGTAACTGCTGATTGTAGGGCAGGCTGTGGTAAGATGGATTATAACTGTGTGAAAGTGTTGGTAACAAGGTCATGGTTTCATGTGTATGCCTACATGGGCCAACAGGCAGAAGAGAAGTACATAGTATGTAGAAGAAGGGCTGAGAGAGTTGGGGTTTTTCAGCCTGAAGAAGAGAAGGCTCTAGGGAGATGTTGTAGCCTTTCAGTACTTAAAGGTGGCCTATGAGAAAGATGGAGACAAACTTTTTAGCAGGGCTTGTTGCAATAGGAGAACGGGTAATGGCTTTAAACTAAAAGAGGGTAGATTCAGACTAGATATAAGGAAGAAATTTTATATGATGAGGGTGGTGAAACACTGGAACAGGTTGCCCAAAGAGATGGCAGATGCCCCATTGCTGGAAACATTCAAGGTCAGGTTGGACGGGTCTCTGAGCCACCTGCTGTAGTTGAAGATGTCCCTGCTCACTGCAGGGGTGTTGGACTAGATGGCCTTTAAAGGTCTCTTCCAACCCAAACTATTTTATGATTCTATACTGTGGTGTTGTAAGCAGAAATATTTGTGCTAAACAGGTTGGTGTTTGGGTTTTTTTTATGCCTTCATGTAATGTCAGTGGATCTGTGAGCTTACATTCCACTTTTCCCTCTGACGAGGGAATTGAACTTTGAATTCAGATAAAATAGTGAAATGTGAGTAATTATTTGAAGTTCTATTATTCTAGATATCTCTTAGCCAAAAGAATAAACTTAATGTACAAAATGAGGAGGAAGAAATTGCTCGGTGGCATTCATATAAGGGGTTTGCTGGTGGGGCAGAGCAGCCTATGACCTTCCCAGGTACCCTGCTTGTGTAAGTGGCCTCTTTACTGGTCTTCTGTTGCCACAGATACTAATGACAGCAGAATACATGTCAGACCTGGGTACTATAGAGAGCTACTGAAATAGAGCATTAGGAAAAAGACTATATCTGCTCCTTCTGCGTATGGAGAGTGGGCACTTGAGGAGGCCCAGGAGCAGCATCAGACACAACCAGTCTCCCCTTTATGTCTCTTGTTTCTGGGAGTTCATGTGCCTATGTATTGCTGGTTTCAGTTGTATCGACTTCCTGTGCAGTAACTGAATACACATTATGATCACGGAGAACGTAAAGCATACCATAGGTGGTGATATGGTGGTGAATAAGGAGGAAAATATGAAAGGCAAACAAACAAAAAGGGATCTTTTGATATCTAAATTTCAGTGCTGAGAGGATATTTGCACCAAGTGTAGACACAGTGCTTTAACCCAGATGATGTAGTGGGGGAAAAATGTTTACACATCCCATTCTTCAATCTCTACTTTTATCTGTAAGGGAAACGCAAGGTAGGAAATCCTGTGATGACAAGCAGCTCTGTGTGACTTGTGACTTTGATGTACACTGAAGCACTGCTGTGAAGTAATGCTTTCAGAGATTTAAATACTGTTTGAAAAAAGTGACAACTGTTGAGGTATTTCTTGATCTTGGTGGAGGATTGTTTTAGCTAGGGAGTATGAAAACGAGGAGTGACAGAAGAGCCTGATGGCAATAGTGTAAAAATTCAAAGGTGGTCTCAGCATCCCTTTCGCGCTACTCTGTGCACAGTGAAGGCCTTATCTTGTGGCTGCTGGACAGCAGCGAATAGGCCAGGATCATTCTCTGCGGCTTCTGTTTTGCCTTTGGAATGTGGTAATGGCTTTTGGTGAGGTTTTTTTTCATACTTTCCCTCTTCCCAGTTTCTTTGTTTATGTACCAGTTATGCTGAGGAGCGTGAGAGGTGCCTTTTGCCCCATGCACAAACTGCTGGAGGCAGTACTTGAAGAGGTTAATGAGGGAATCATGTATGGGCTTTGTTGGCCATGAGGCTTGCTGTTATTGACATCAGAGGCTAAATTGCTATGCATGAAGCATACTTGACTAGAGTTATATTTGCCCTTTTAGAACAGATTAAAGGTTTAGTGAAGTCTTGTGCTTCGGTTTTTGGCATCACTGGAGTTTCTGACGAAGTGGCTTGCTTTAACGCAGCATCAGTTCAGATTAGCTTCTGACTTCTTGGAATTAACTGAGATGTTGCTTGTTTATTTGCAGCTGAAGAAAATTTTTGTTTCCCATCCTGCATCCCTCTTCTTGGCTTTTCCATCCTTGTGGATTTTCTAAGATATTTCTCTTGCAAGGCAAAGATCATTTGCTTTTTTGACTTCTCAAGATTCATTCTTCTTTTGGATGCAGAGGCTATGATGCCTGCATTAAGTGGAGCTCTTGCAAATAACAATCTGTCCTGCAAATAAATGGCAACTCTTCTATGGTCAGTCTCTATGTGCCCACAGGGACAGAGGAACTCTGGAGTACTTCCTTAAGGCTTTGGAGGATGCTACGTGCACAAACATGGACAGGAATAATGTTGCCTTTTCCAGACTTGTTCCCCATGCCAGGGAACACCCGGGTGTCCCTCTCCTGCACTCTGCAGACTGTGCTGTGGGGTCTGATGTGGAGGCCCTTGTGCTCCATAGGCTGTAGAGGAATGAGGGGCACTGGTGTGTAGCGGTTCATCGCTGAGTTAGTCTAAAGGTTGTGGATGACGATAACTGTAAAGGTCGAGAAGCTTCTTAGCCCAGTCTTGTGTGATACTTTCTTCATGCAGCATTTAGTTTCTGGATCAGTGTGTTAGCTTTTCATCTTTGGAGGTGTTTGCTCAAATACTGACTGACTTAACAGTAAGGGGTTTTCAGATGAAAGGGAAGAGTAAAGAGGAAACCTTGTGCAGGTTCCCCCTCCCCCATTTGTGATTCAGCCCTTCTAAGTATGTAATGTAACAGAAGTTGCCTCTTCAAAAGAGACATAGATCAGGAGGTGGCAAAGGTTTTTCATGTGTAAAATGATAGGCATTATGTCTGGTTGAACTACTGTTAACTAAAACCCTATTGGTATTCTTACAAAACTTCAGTGAGCCTTAAAATTCTTTTTTTTTTCTCCTAAAAGAACACATTTTCAAAATCCATTGTCTTGCATTTGGGATAACAGACAAGTAGGAAGAGCACTCGGTGTTGTCACGTGAGGTTGTGTCCCTTTAGTTTCTCTGGGTTGTGTGAATTTATGTGTGAGCATAATTTTAATCTATAGCAAATCATACTACAGGTATGAGGGACACTGAATTTAATATACTAGAGCAAAGCTTAGAGAGCATGCAGATTGTCAGATACATGCTTATACACAGTGATGTACTTCTGTTTGACATATACACATGTGGTTGATTACAGATAAAGATGATTGTTTTAAAATTTCCTTCAAGTTTGGAAGCCCTTCTCACCTTTTTGTCCTGGATCACCTCTTCTGAATTGAGCTGCTGCTGTTCTTTATGTGTCCAGGTGGTGCAGTGAGTCATCATTGTGTTGGGTTTGTGTGGCAAGGTTTTGGTAGCGGGGGGGCTACAGGGGTGGCTTCTGTGAGAAGCTGCTAGAAGCTTCCCCTGTGTCTGACAGAGCCAATGCCAGCTGGCTCCAAGATGGATCCGCCCCTGGCCAAGGCCGAGCCAATCAGCGCCTCTGTGACAACATATTTAAGAAGGAAAACAAAAGAGTTAAGAAAGCTTTTTGCAACCGGAGGAGTGAGAAGATATAAGAAACTCTGCAGACACCAAGGTCAGTGAGGAAGGAGGGGCAGGAGGTGCTCCAGGCGCCGGAGCAGAGATCCCCCTGCAGCCCGTGGTGAAGGCCATGGTGAAGCAGGCTGTCCCCCTGCAGCCCATGGAGGAAGGATGAGGGGGTGTAGAGATTCCACCTGCAGCCCGTGGAGGACCCCACACTGGAGCAGGTGGAGGCACCTGAAGGAGGCTGTGGCCCGTGGGAAGCCCACGCTGGAGCAAGTTCCTGGCAGGACCGGTAGACCCGTGGAGAGAGGACCCCACGCCAGGGCAGGTTTGCTGGCAGGACTTGTGACCCCGTGGGGGACCCACGCTGGAGCAGTTTGCTCCTGAAGGTCTGTACCCCGTGGGAAAGACCCCACGCTGGAGCAGTTCGTGAAGGACTGTAGCCCGTGGGAGAGACTCCATGTTGGAGCAGGGGAACGTTGAGAGGAGTCCTCCCCCTGAGGACAAAGAAGTGGCAGAGACAATGTGTGCTGAACTGACCATAACCCCCATTCCCTGCCCCCTGTGCCACTGACGGGGGAGGAGGTTGAAGCCGGGAGTGAAGTTGAGCCCGAGAAGATGGGAGGGTTGGGGGAAGGTGTTTTAAGACTTGATTGTATTTTCTCATTCCTCTACTCTGTTTTGCCTAGTAATAAATTAGATTAATTCCCTCTCTACATTCAGTCTGTTTTGCTCGTGACGGTAATTAGTGAGTGATCTCTCCCTGTCCTTATCTCGACCCAAGCCTTTTGTTATACTTCTCCCCATCCCGCTGGGGGAGGGGTGAGTGAGGGGCCGCGTGGCACCCAGCTACCGGCTGGGCCTAAACCACGACAATCAGCTATGTCAAATCAGCAGAAATTTAATCTCTGGCATGATGGACATCAGCTTAACTGATTGTCGGATTTGGCCAGACTGTTACAGTGGTGTTAGCGGGTAAGTGATCATCACTTTTTCAGGTTGGGGACCCTCAGTATTGTACTGAGGCAGTGGACTCATCAGATACTCAGTTTTACTTTGTATATGTTAAAATATTGACTTTCTCCGTAGAAAATGCTGGCAAGGCATCTGGGCCTTTGACTGCTTGCCAGTAATCTGAGTGTTATTGTTATCTATAATTTGAATGTTAGTCTCTGCGTGTCTGCCAACTGATAACTCACTTTGTCACCTTTCTGCATATACTTCCTGAGTGGCTGACTTTATTTCATCAAAACTTTGTCAAATAAGGGAGTATAAATCCTGAGTCTTGGGTAAAGCTGATGAAAACTAGGATTTGTCTTTCATGTCCTTCCAAAACCAAGCTGGAAGTAAACGCTAATATCCAGCAAAGAGGACACCGTGCTTTTGCCATATTGGAAGTGTGGTGGGTTGACCTTGTCTGGACGCCAGGTGCCCACCAAGCCACTCTGTCACTCCCCTCCTCAGCAGGACAGGGGAGAGATGGAAAAAAAACTTGTGGGTCAAGGTAAAAGCAGTTTAATAGAGCAAAAGCAAAGGTCACATGCAGAAGCAAAGGGAAAACAGAAGATTTGTTCTCTACTTCCCATCAGCAGGCGATGTTTGGCCACTTCCTGGGAAGCAGGGCTTCAGTATGTGTAGTGGTTGCTCCAGAAGACAGATGTTGTAAATAATGAATGCCCCCCTTCCTCCTCCTTTCTCTCAGCTTTTTTTGCTGAGCAGATGTCATATGGTATGGAATATCCCTTTGGTCAGCTGGGGTCAGCTGTCCTGGCTGTGTCCCCTCCCAAGATCCTGCCCACCCCCACCCTGCTGGTGAGGGGGAATGTTGGAGGGACAGCCTTGAGGCTGTGCCAGCACTGCTCAGCAGTAGCCAAAACACCTGTGTGTTACCAACACCTTGCTGGCTACCAATGCACAGCACTGTGAGGGCTGCTATGGGGAAAATTAGCTATATCTCAGTCAGACCCAATATAGGAAGCAGCCAAAAAGCTTTGTGCTAAGATAAAAATCTCTTTTAGGAGTTCTGTTATAGCTCTTGAGGAGTGATCCTATATGCACAGCTTTGGTGAAGTTTCTTGTCACAAAACTCTGTGTTTTGATGCAGACACTGAACAGGAGAGTTTTTAGGCTTCTGGCTTGAATGTAATTAATAGTCTGAGATTTAATGCTGATAACCCTTTTTGAAATGGGATCTCACATCTGAGCTGCTTTATACATCTGTAGTACGGTCACTTTTAAGGGAGTTGCTTTGATTGGCTCTAAGATGAAGACTTACCCTTGCTACAGCTGTGGACCTCAAAACAGCTTCTTCAGTTGAATTTGCTGTCTTCTCCTTGTTGAGTTCATTGGTGTCCTGGCTGACCTTTCATCATGGGAACCATCCTTCCAGCCCTGGCCTCTGCTGGCACTTGGGCAGAGGATGCAGTTTCAGGTGGAGTAGCATACATATTAAATTGTGTGGGTCTGTGTGCTTATATATGAGTGTTGATACCCTGTTCTAGCTGAAACCACTCAGGACAGGAGCAGTGGCCACCATCCTGCGCCAGGGATGTTGTAGAACAGCCCCCGTTCAAGTGACTCGTACGAATGTTGTACTCTTACAGCTCGCTGTGTTCTGGCAGCCTGACACGGTTGGTGCGTGGTGAGCTCTGGACAGTTGCTCTTCCTTTCTTTCTGCATTGGTTCCTGGCTTTGGCGTAAGCCTGCTCTTCTCCAAAGAGAACAGCTACTGCGCTGCGGTGGCTGCCAGCCTTGCAGGATTGGCTGATATCTTTGTTGAACCAAAGTTCTGTCCGTGGGTTCAGCTTAGGACATCCTCTTTCTTCCATACCCCGCTGCCACTGCTCTTTCCTCACTGTCTCCCAGTTTTTTACTGCTTAAGCAAGTTGGCCGAGTTGTAAGCTGTGCGATGCTTAATTCTCAGAGTGGAAAGGCAGCCCTCGGTGGCCAGCAGATGCAATACTGCACGTCAGTTTTGCTGTAAGGTGGGAGTTTTGTCTACAAGCCCTTAGGGGAAACATAAAGTAAAATTTGATTTTCAGTTTGCTGTGGATATGGTGCAAGTCAGAAGAAAGCTCTGTGTGTTCTTTAAGGCAGTGCAGCAATTTCCCTCTGCCTCCACCTGCTCATGTTGGAGTGTTGTTGAAAAGGCTTTGTTACTATGTAATACTAGTCAATAAAATACAAAAAATCAACAAAATCTCACGTTTATCATTGAAGTATCTTTTTCTGTGGAAGTTGATATGCAGTCATATTTTCATAAGGTAATACGTACTGAGACAGAAGACTTTAAGAAGTTACATTTTCGCTTTTTTTAAGATTTTCCTAGCTATATTTATTAATTGGTATGACCCACAGAGGCCTTCTGTACCCACCTGTGGTACTTTAGGTGAGCCATGTCAGGTGAGTAAAGGTAAGAGCGGTGATAGAGGAGGAGAACTGCTGTTCTCGCAGATACACCCCTGTGAGTGCACTTGTGCTCTTTTTTTTTTTTTTTTTCATGAAGTACAAAGATAATTAAGTGTTGATAGAACATTTTAAGGAAATAAAAATTTTCCTGTTACCTGGCATCTTTAAGCCAGACTTGGGACATCTTTAAGCCAAACTCAGAGGACTTTGAAATATATCAATGGGAATCCTGTGAGTGTGGCTGGGATGGCATGGGATTCTGGGGGTGCTGTGCTGCTGGTAAGACAAATCACCTATAAATTATTGGGCAGTAAATGGTTCTTCTGGTCTCAGAACCTAAACCTTTCCTTTGACACCAAAATGATATGTGTCAGAGTAGACTTCTTCTGTTTCTGTAAGTGCTTCAATGCAGGAGACAATAAGCTTAAATGCTGGCATCTGAACTATCAAGCTTAATATTTATGGTTAAGACTCTGTTGAGCTGAATCAAGCTTCCATCCTTGACAGTTATGTTGAGGGTCTTTGCAGGTTGGGACAGAAAGTGCTGTATCTTTTGCTTGCATTTGAAAAGTTGTGCTGGACTCCATTTTAAAGGCGATTAACACTGCAGCACAAGGTTGTGGGCACCAGGAAAACATAGTGGCTGACGATGTGACCCAGCTTGACTTCTGAACAGAATAGCATCAATGTGAAGTAAAGAGATAACATGGATTTGACTAGAGTCTGTTAATAAGGTTAGGACAGCAATTGTCGAATATGTCAACTATGCAGCCATCATTTGATAGCGGGGTTTTCTTGATAACCCTTAATACTTCAACGTTACGTATTGAAATTGTAATTGCTTTGTGTTTGCTCTGGCCATCCATAGTCGCAGACGGGGAAAAAATGTCCCTATGTGAGGGCTCGTGCCCTCAGCAGCGCAGTGTGGACTTAGCCTGTCGCGCTGTCTTGATTAAACTGGAATTAGCTGGGAAAATGTTGTTTAGCTTGGAACACAAACCTTTTCAGAGACAGTTATTTTAACTAGTCTGCTTTCATTATATTACTGCAATCAAAAACAAGTCTGTCACTCCTCTTAAGTAATATTTCAGGTGCTTAATACAAATGACTTATTCCTTTGGTTTTTAAGGAGCAAACATGGCCATTAAAAACATGCTTATGCCTCTGAGGAAATTTTTTTTTTTTTAGACACTCCAAGTTGCTAACAAGTAACTCCAGTTACTTGTTATCCTTGTGAGGTATTATTTATATTTTTATATATATGAACAATTCTTCCTTTGTCGTCTTATTATTACTAAGAATAAATCTGTGGGGCTTTTGCTGTAGAGTTATTTTCTCAGAACCCAACTTTATATCTCACCTGAAGTCACCCTGCTTCTTTTAGGACCTTGCAGCATCTTTTGGTGATGTCAAAAAACCAGCTTATATAGCTCCAGTGATGGATAAATAGCGTAAGCTTATGGAATTGAATAGATCGCACTCGTGTGTGGGTCCAGAGGTCTGACCAAGGCTTTGACTTCTCTTCTGCCATTTCCATTGGAAGACTTGGCCTGATGAGCCACAGTTTGTGGCAGGAGTGTGCTTCTTTCCCAGACACTTGTTTTTCATGGTTGGCCTTGAATCATTTTAATTGGTGTAGCGTATTCATTTCATATTCATGACTATAATTGTTTGGTTTTTTTTTTATACTTGATACTTTGGAGACAATAATGTACCGTCTTGCCAGGTGTGCCAAGGGAAAGCTGGAGGAGTTTTTTGGTTTTAGCAAGGAAGGAGGAGTGTCTGGTGTCTAAAGGACAGGTGAGGCTTTGGGCACTGCAGAACAGGATTCCCTTTTTTGTCTGCAAGTGCCAATAGGGCATTTTTTAATCTGGGGAAGAACTGAATTTTGTTCCTCACTCAGTAGCTCTGTCTCCAGTTTGCTTTGCCAACCTTGCTAATGCTGTCTGTCACCAATGAGAAGCACAAGGATTAGTCTGGAATTTCTTTCTAAAATGACCATCAGTGGCATATCTAATACTGATATTTTCTTCTTTATTTTTAAACTTCACTTTGGTGAGTTGAGTGATTCTCACCTCTATGAGTTACTGCTTTAGGTGGGTGATAGGTGCTGCATTAGCATGTGTTCAGCTTACAAACTGATGGAGAGGGGAGTTCACAATTACAATGCACAAAGATTTGGAAGTTACACTTAAGTCTACCCTAAATCCTTTCTATACTGCCAGAATGGTAAGTACCTTCAGTGTAAATAACAGGCAGTATTAACATTAAAAAAAAAAAAAACCCAACCACACCCACCTTAGATCGAGTACAGTTATGTAGCAATTAAAAAATAAATCACAGTTATACAGTGTCTCATAGCTTATGTAACCTCAGCACACTTGGCATCCTGGTCTTTGTTGTCTGCTTTTCTTTACTATAGAAAGGGTTTTTCTGTGCACATGCAGAAAAAAATTATGCATGTGTGCTTAAATGGTTGTGTTTCATCCTTAAAATGTGTTAAATAGATCTTAAAGAACCTGTATTTTTTTATTTTAGTGCTGTCAATGCGTGTGTAAAAAGGGTATGTACCTACATTTTAAAAATGAGCAAACTGTTTTAAACTTACACAACCTAATGTCCACTCTATTTTCTGTCTTGCCTAATAGCGATAACCTGCTACGAAGAGCTGCATGCCAAGAAGCCCAGGTAATACCCTTTAAAGTGATAAAATTAGATGAAAATCTCCCTCTTATCTTAGTTGTGCAGAGCTCCTGAGATTTTCCCAACGGGCCCTCTCCACGTGACAAGCCTTATAATGATGCCATCTGTGTTCATTTGCTAAAAGTGCCAAAGGGTGGATGAGGCCTGCAGCTGGACTACTATACCTTTCATGCCCTGACTGCTGTTGCGATGGACGGTGCAGTGTTATCGTTAGGGTAATCTTATTTACTGCTGTAGCTACCCGGACCTCCATTTCTGCAGGTGCAATTACTCTGTGCCTGTAAAGTTCCGGTGGGAAGATGATTTGTTGATAAGATGGGAGACTGAAATCTCAGATCCACCACGATGGGTGTAGTCTGGGCAGAAGCAGTGCAAACTGCTTCATGTTAGTGCTTGGCTGGAGAGACCTTGCCCTGGTCTATTTGAGCCCGAGTGCCTCTATTGAGGATACTAAGTGTGGTGACTGACCTAGCGCTTTTCAGACCCATGCACTGGGAACTTAATGGAGACAACCTGTTTGCTGATCATTGACAAGAAAGCTGGTATTCAGAGAGAAAGGGGTAGTTACTGTCTGAGTATATCGACTGTTGTGTTTTGTAGTTTGTGGTCTGCGTGGGCAGCCAGCAATGAACAAATTCCCGTAAAGAAATCCTGTCCTTAATAAGCAGTCTTTCATGGGCACTTTCAAGTGCTGTTGCCCATAGATTACATCACTGCACAGGTACTGCTTACTGGCTCTGATTACCTCTGTGGTGTGGTGTAGGGTTTTAAGAATCTTTCAACCTCCCACAAATAAACTTTATTCTAAATCTTCTTCTCCATGCCAGATTGTAGAGATTTTGCAGGGTGTAACACTGCTCCCATCATTGCCACGTACTGGGGCCTGAGAAGAATGGTGAAATTTACTTGTCTCAAGGAAAGATCTTTCCTTGAGACTACTCTGCCTCTGTGGTGCACCTGAATAATCCCAATTTTAGCCTGCCTGCTGTTGAGGGAAAGATATTCACTGCAGCTTGATTTGGGCAATGGAACTTCATGGCAGAATAGGTGTAAGGGAGCTCAAGTCTCATGAAAGAATAAGAAAAATCTTTCCCTGAAAATACTGCTTTCATAAATCATACTTACAGCTTCAGAGTCAAATGCATTTCCAACTCATAGTATCAGTTGTTCTTTATTTTTATGTTTTCAATATTCATTTTTACTGCATAATATCAAAGTGATAGAAGTTTTTTATATTGCTGAAAATAGCAGTTAATACCTCAGTGTTCACAGCATGCTGACCAAATTAAAAAAAAAATTAAAAAGACACTGATGAAATGATACATAAGGAGAAGTTAAAAGACCTAAGTGTATATGCTGTCAAAAACGTGTATCTGCAAAGGAAAGACTGGTACAAGAAGATCGTTCTGCTGTGGAAATTCTGACTTTCCTGTTTCTTACTTCCAGTCATTAAGTGATGGGATCTATTCCATTATGGTTTATTCTTGTAAATGAAAATGCAAAAGCACTGTCAATAGAGCTTCCTTATTTCAGTGGTTAAAGTCTGGGAAAATATCCTGCAGAAGACTCATGCATTAGAAAGGAATGAACCAGAAAGCCTAGTAATCAATTCTTGCTGTAATTTCCATTCTCACTGATGTGTCAGTCCCAAATACTGCTTGAAAACACACAGCAATACAGCAGTAAGACATTAAATGTCTGGTATGTTCTTCAAAATAACAACAATCTATAATTGTTTGAAAAATGCTACTTGTATTTATAGTGCTGTATAAGTATTAGGAAAAAATAGAGGCAGACTCACCCAAGAAGAAGTTTTGTCTGAATGAAGTGGGGGGATCTCCCTATAACTTTTACATCAGATTTTTAAGTTTTTAAGCCTATTACAATACCAAATTGACGAGGCGCCCACATTCCTGCCAAAGTATCCGCTACAGCAGTATTTCATGCAAAGACTCTACCATGCATGTTTGAATTTAAATACCAGTTTATGGTGACAGCCTTGGGGTGGCAAATGATCATAGAAAGATTCTATAATAAAGAACCCATTTATGATATTGTAAATTTTTACACGTCCTTCTCTGGAATAAGCCATTGTCAGCTGACTGTGGACTTCCTTTGGAAATGTGGTCTTGCTGATTGACCTTGTTGTTACTGAACTCTGGGCATGTGTTAAAGAGGTCCTGTTTAGCTGGCAAAGAATTTGCTCTCTGAAGCAGGGATAGTTTTCTGTAAAGGAATGTAGTTTCTCTGTTAGTATTCATAAAGCATTATAAAGCCTTTTTATAAAGGGTTTTCCATAGTTGCAAAATAATGATTGTCATCTTAGAAGTGCAGAAATGCAACCCCTGGAAGTGTGTATTTGACAAGGAAGTGAAAAAGGCATTGACCTTCCTAAATTATACCTTTGTGTGTATATATATGTTTAATAACTGTTTTTAATGTCTGGCTTTAAGTTGTCTTTCCTTGTGTTGAGCTCTGAAAAAAAGACTTGTAGAATGTTGTGTTATTATTTTTTTATTTCCTGTCTTAAAAATCAGCATTTGCTTTAGAAATGCCCCTGTATTTAACATAAATGTCTAAGTATGTTACATAAAGAAGTGATTATGTTATTACTCATAAATTCCTTATGAGCCTTATTAGATTGCTTAGAGCAAGCACATATATCACATTGTGCCCCCCAAGCAAACAATTAATTGTTTCTAACAGCTGTAACATACTAGAGGTCCCCTATATTTCCCAATTCCCATCCAACAATTGCAATAAAATAAGTTGGTCTGTTTTCCAGCTGATTTTTGAGTAAAGCTTAAGAGCTGTTGATTTGTTTCCCTTTCTTTGAAGATTCCTTTAGCCTCAACAACTTTTCTCATCCTTTTCCTTTCTTGAAGAAGAAATTTGAATGTTTTAAGCAATATAGCCAGCTGCACGCTTCTTTTAATTGAGATTTCCCGAGCAAAGTTGGCAAGTGGAATTAATTACAAATTTAAACAGCTAACGATCACTAAAATCTAGTGTGCTTTGTGTACAGTGTCCACCTTCTTCAATATAAAAATTCCTGCTAGGGGGATTAACTTTCAAGATAAGGGGGGAAACAGGGACAGTTGACTGTGTCTTGTGTTTGGCGCAGTAGTCTTTTGTTCCTACTTTATTTCTGGCCCTCTGGATGGTACTGCTGAATACGTTGTCATCCTTGTACTCAAACCCAGTTTGATTTGGTGCAGTAGTGAGGATGCCTTTAGCTGACCTTAAAGAAGTTTACAGAGTGGGAAGTAACAGGCATGGAAGCTTTGCCTTTTATTGTCTCTCCTGTGCTGAAAAGCTATGGAAATAGGTTCAAATGGCTAAAAGGTACAAGAGGCTGTATGGAGTAACTCTCAGAGAATTTAAAATTGAGGCACCTATTCAGAATTGGATGAAAAGTTGAAGAGGAATTAATTGACTTTTATATGCAGACATTAGGAAGAAAAAATGTCTGAGAAACAGTGAGCTTGCTTATAGGTCAGGGCAAATTCTCTTTCATATCGTCAAAAACTTAAGCACAGAAAATATAAAAATGAGCAAAGATACAAGAAACGAAGTGCAGAAGTGGAAAAAGATGCAGAAAGAAAGTGGCAGGCAGGTGTATGAGAATTACATAAGGAATGAAAATCAAGTAACCTTGGAGTCAAGGATAGTTCCCTGGATCTCTGCCCATGGCAGAAAACCAGAGGTTGACAAAAACGAAATGGTGGTGGAATTGTAAAAATGAGCTAAAGGGTACTTAAGTCAGTGGTGTGGGCTGTTGCTAAGAATGCAGGTCTTTGAATAGGAGACCTGCACAGTGGCTGAAGATGGAAGTCATTTGAATGTCGTGAGGCTTGAAAGCCCATTGACATTTGTAGAGATGCATTTTTTTGAACTTTTACCAATGTGCTTAAAACTGAACTCTGCTCTTTTTATCTCGCTTAGGCTTTTGGCAACCAGCTTATCCCTTCCAGTATGCCATTGAAGAAAGCAACAGTGTTCCTCAACCCAGCAGCTTGCAAAGGGTAAAACTGCCCCTTCCCTACACTCATATGTGAGGCACTCTTTCCATATTCTTGCTCTGCCATCCACTATAAAAGCCAGCCAGATTTTTGAGCTCATTTTTGCCTCCCTCTGATGCCAAGCTGGTGCTATGTAACTATGCCAAACTTTTGCACCAGAATTTTGGGATGAGAAATAGAACTAGATGCTTGAGTTGAAAGAATGATTTCTAAACATATTTTTTTTTTGTTTTATCCTGTGTTTTGGCCTTTGTCATTCCTTCTTATGTGGAATTCCTTCGTATTCCTTACACACTTCTGTATGTGATGCATTTCCATCCTCAAAAACTATAGAAATAAGATAATGACCTTGATTGCTTCAAGACTTGAAGTTAGCCAGCGGTCATCTTACTTCTGTGGGAACCTGTCCTTGAAAGGGATATGCCCACAAACTGAAACGCTAAATATGGGCTCAGAGCAAGACTCCTGGAAGAGGTCGGCTGCTATTTTTGCATACTCATTAGCAGAAAAACAGTTTTCTGGGATATGATGTGTGTCTGTTTCTGCTCATCAGCTAAGCTTTGCATCAGTTGCATCTTGGGGAGGGGCAGGGAGTTGTCAATAACAATATAAAAGGAGTTATATATCTGACGTGGAAGTGCTTGGATTTATGTGCTTTTGTTCCAAATGCCCATGACTGGAAATTGCAAAGTGTTAATAAATTAAGTCTCTGAATTCTAGTCTTATGTTTCTACTTGTTGTAAGCAATTTATAGTTAATGGCATAATTATTTTATTATGCAGTTACAGGCAGAAAATGCATGAATCTTATAACAAAAGAAAGTTAGATAAAATTTTGCTTCTAAACTTATTTAATAAGATGTAACAATAAATATTTGTTAAAAATATTTCTGAAAATGTAAATGGGCCTTCTTTGTGGTCTTAAAGCCTAGTGCTCTGTAAGTCATTAATTTTCTAATAAATTTCTTTCTGGAGATCTTGTTGTATTTTTTTTTTAATTATTTTTGGAGAAAGCTAGATAACCTCTTCTGCATTTATTAAAACTGGAACAAAAAGCTGACATCTGAGATATGAGTCTAGAAATGTAATACATTTGAACCAAATGAAATCTCATCTTTCCTGACTGGCACGTTGAGTGACTGATTGTGTAGACTGTATGCTCTGTTTTTAAATAGATTTCTTCTTGTTATTAATTTCTATCCTTTTTAATTTTTTTTTAGCCACCAAGCTAATGAAATAATTTTTACTCTGTTTTTTCCAGCAAAGCCAGGAACCTTTTTGAAAAGAATGCTGCTCCAATTTTGCACTTATCTGGCTTGGATGTAACTGTGGTTAAGGTAAGAACTGTTCTGTTAATACAGATATATTGCCTGCTCTGCTTTGTCCTCCTGAAGAACTGAAATTCAATTCTGGACGCATTTGAAATTCTCAGTTGTCTTGTAGACATCTCATGAGAAGAAATAAATACTGAGATATTAAGCTGGTACTTAATCTTTTCCTTTTTACTTCACAGTTAATTTACAAACTGTGTACTGAGTTTTTAATTTTCAGCTAAAGCAGTACATCTACTTGTCTGTCTGTCTAAAGCAGCCCTTCTATAATTTGTGTTTGAGAGAAAACTCTCTAAATATTTGAGTGCTGGCTAGTGGTGCGTGCCCATCACTGTTGAAATTGTCAATTCTGCCTGAACTTGCAGAATTCAGAAGCGAGGAACTTTGACGTGCAGCGGAACTGTTCAGATTAATTAAAAATAACCTTTTATTTTTACACTGAAAATATCTCGGCGTATCCCCAAGTAATTCAATATTCCCATCATGAAAACAGAACACTGAGTTCTAAATGGTGTGAATTAGCAGAGAGGTTTTCTTTGGAAAGAGAAGAAAAAGTAAACATATTTTTGCAGGTTCTTGAGGCTGCGCTATGTGGATAGTTTAATAGTCACTGTGTCCTAGCAGTGAAGTACCCTAATATATATCTTTCTGTCTTGGAATCTTTTTCACAAGGTTTAGTGTTAAAATACATAGTCCCACCCTAAGAGAAAAAAATTGTTTTGAAAGACTTAAAACTGACGCTTTGTAGCTTCAGACCTGACAAGTTAGCAAAACAGAGCTAAGCCAGTAACTGAGGCTGAGATGTCCCTGTAAAATAATTTTGCAGAAAACATTTTTAATGGTTTAGACAGTCATTGTACTTTGGCTTTGGCTGCTAAAGATGTTGGGACTTTTTGTGCAAGAGCATGGTTTGCTTGTGGTTTTGTTTCAGTGCAAAAGTACCTGGAAATATGATTTTTGCTGTCATATTCTAGATCTATTGAATAAGATTGATCTTTCATTTACCCTTTGTGTATGTGTGTTTGCTTGCACATACTGTATTAGGCAGCAGACTTGTTTTATAAGTTGAAGAAATTTCAGTGAATGTAAATAACACAGTACTGTGTGCCTATGTGAGAATAACTATTAAGCAAATGGATAGATGATTCTTTTTTTTTTCTATAGAAGAAAAATCCTAAAAATAGTCACTTGAATTCTCATGTTTGGATTTCTGTTTCTTCAGACTGATTATGAGGGCCAAGCAAAAAAGCTGCTGGAATTGATGGAAACCACAGATCTGATCATTATTGCAGGAGGAGATGGCACAGTACAAGAGGTACTGCAGGAGCTTTGTCCTGGTTTGTTGAGAATCATAATCAGGCTGAGGGTGAGAAGATTGAGTCTGTGTAATGTAGCGACATCATAACAACTATTACTAGAGATTTGTCCGTTTTAGTATCTGTGTTTTCAGTCAATGTTATAATCTTCTAGGGATAAGAAAACTCTGCTAGTTGTTATTAGTCTAAAACTGATGATGGGAGTGGGGGCAAAAAGAGTGTGTGACATAACTATCTTCCAGAATTTTATTCTAGAATGAGAAAATTATTTGGGGAGACGTGATTCTATCTTTTTCTTTCTGTGTAATGTAGCTGTAATGGTTTAATTTTCGAAGCTCATTCCTATCTGTACTCCCCAAGAGGAATGTATGTTTTGCCAGGTGGGAATCAAATAATTTAAAAATTACCTGGGAGTGATAACAAAGCATGGTATATATTTAATAAATGCCTGTTGTCAAGATGATTAATGACAGGAGCAAACTACCAGCAGAACTGGGGGATACTCTATTTTTCAAGGAAGGCTGTGTATTATTAAAGCATTTCCTGGAATGCTAACTACTGGCGTCATAAGGCAATGGCTAAATGAAATGCAATGACCTTAAGAGAAAGTGGTCAGAATACATCTGCAAGTTTCTCCTGGCCTTAGAATTGATTATTGTTAATTACATACTGACCGGGGCTATTTTTGCATTATGTAGAGCATTATTCGATGTTAAAACATTTACGCTGGCGTTGGTTGTGGGGCCAGCATATACTCATGCGTGCTCATAACCCTGCTGTTTACACCACATTCGCACACTGAACGTGCCTCCTTTCCCATGTAAGCAACTGTAGCACCTTCTATAAAAGAGTAGCTGCTCCTTACTTCTTTTCCAAAGCGTAAATGTGTGTATGAATGTTGTAGCTTTCTACTGTAACTGAAAAACAAAGTTTTCAGAGCTGAGCATTTCCCATGTCTTTCAGGTCATAACTGGACTTCTCCGCAGAGCAGATGAGGTGAGGAAGTGTCATTTCTAAAATTTTGTTTATTTTGTAGACGAAATGTGTTGTGCATCCACTGTGATCCCTTGGCCTCAGCTGTCTTCTGCAGATATGTTGCTTACTAATCTGGAGCCAGCTTGCTGCGTAGTAAGTCAGCCATGCTAGTGTCCTGCAATTCTGCCTGTTGTTCTTCATGCCCTTTCTCGGGGAGCGCAAAGGCTCCCAAGCCACGGCTTTGGGAAGTTTCCAGCATCAGAGCAGGGATTGTGGAGAAGCCAAATGAAAAACTTTTAAAGACCCGTGGACCAGCTGTGTATGCTGCTTTGTTTGGCAGAAGCGTTGGGCGAAAGTTCATGTTTTTCTTGTATTTGTACAGGCTTGAAACCGAACTCAGTTATGTCCGTGTTCCTATTGCTTTATTATTGCTTTGCCATTTTTTCGAGCGGTGAATACCTACCTATGCAGATGGCTGCAGAAAGCAAATTTTAACCTCTCAAGGTGGATCGCTCTGAATAGAAATGAGAGAGATTTTTCTTTTTAAAGAGGGAGGACAGTGTTATTGAAGAAAGGAGGGAATCATTGTTCTCAAAACCTTCTGGCAGGAGCTGGCAAAAACTCAATTAAATGATCCAGGCAAGATTATGATGATATCCTTGGCAGCTAGAATTGTATCTGTTTAGGCAGTTGCTTTGTCTGAATGTGACAAGAGAAACTCTGCAACCAAGCCAGTATTTTTAAAGGAATGCTGGCTGTATCAATTATGAGACATCAGTTTTTTAAATTTAATGTTATTATAGTTGACCCCTGAGACCTCGACAATCTAAAGATACTAGAAGAAAAGTTTTGGAGGCTTTACTGGCTAGTATTTCTTCTCTATTTTTTGACTGTCTTGATGTAGCTTGGGTTGATTTGCAGTAACGTAGAAAGTTCTGCATCCAGCACTATTTTGGGTGGAATACTGCATTGTAGTATTGCCACTGTGTCACTTTATGTCTTTGGCCAGGGAATTCTTCTTGTCCTTCATATCACTCTGTCCTAGGAGTAGAGATCTGCAGTTCAGCCCCCTCACTCTGTGCTCTGCTTTCCTTTTTACTTGGGTATGTCATACCACTGTTGCCTGGATAAGAAGAGCCTGTGCAAGGTATTTCAGAAATGCTGTTCCTAGCAGCCAGGGGAGCAGAGCATGACTGCACGAGCTGCAAACAGCCTGTTGTCTGCACGCTGTAAAACAATTCTGAAGAAAATGAGAGAAGGGTGTCTGAGATGTGTTAAGACTTGCAGGAGACACAGAGATAGCGAGGGAGAGCGGGTGGGCATGAGGTGAGAGGGGTATTACTTAGTCGATGTGGATTTGCAGTATCATAGAGCTGTTAGTAGCAATGCCCAGGAGGGAGATGGTACATTGTGATATATGGTAGTTTACATTGATTTGCTGACATGCTTCAAGAAGCACAGTTTATTATGAGGTACAGTGTAATAACTTGCTCCTTCAACAAGCCCTTTTGCTGAACTGTGGTACAGAAAAATAACACAGTCAATGACTTCCAAAAATTAGACCTTCTGCTGCTTCATGATTTGGATGCCAGAGGAATCAATTAATTTCCTTTCCTTAACTGAGAAAATATCTTTGCCATGCAATGCAAGGTTACTCTATCAGAGGGGGATTTGTGCAATGGTAAATGAGATTCAGAGCTTGTGATGCCACCGTCAGTATTAAGAAAGATGGCAGATTGCTGACAGAATCCATGCATTAGTTAGGACGTGGCTGCCAACCTGCATGTAACAATGCTCTTAATGATTACAGAGAGCTCCTTTGTACCCAGTTGGCAGTGGTGGGTTCACAGATTCGGATGCCATGTTCTGAGTCATTATGTATTACTGCCTCATTTAAGGAAGTGCCTGGCTGCTTAGTGCCAAAGGGGTGATATCAGACACAGCTGTTATCTCCACACAGGAAGCTTTGTTCAGTTGATGCAAATGTTAATTTACTCTCCTCATGTGTCCAGGCTCTCTTCAGTAAGATTCCTATCGGATTCATACCTCTTGGAAAGACCTGCACTCTGAGCCACACGCTCTACCCTGAGAGCACAAACCAAGTCCAGTAAGTATTACATGTTTCTGAAAGGGGGATTTTTTTTTGTTTGTTTTCAAGGAGCAGCGCTTCTCGGTAGCTTGATACTTTTCTTTTTCTTCTATGTTACATAGAAGTTGGCAGTGTCTGGGCAGAGCCTGATGATTCTCTGGACTTGCCTGAGTTAATGGCTTCCAAAAACTGACTAAAAATTAAAAGAAGGAAATGTATGTATTATGAGAACATGAAATAATTTTCTGTGGCTAATTTCTCTGTGATCATGTGATGTTCAGCGGTTTGGAGAAAAAAAACCAGGATTAAAAGGATCAAGCCTCTTAGGAATAGTCAGAAAGAATATGACAAGGATATAGCAAGGATATGACAAAGTAAAAAAAAAAAAGTAGTCCTCTTTCCGTCCCTTCTCCAGTTTACAAGAATATCTGTATGGGAGAGGTTGGATCCCATTACTGACTTTTGCAGGGTTTCTTGCCCATCCCTGTGATGGGCCTGATGCTGGCAACTCCAACAACCTGGCTCTTATCTATCAGCGTCTTGGATATGATCCAGTCTGACAGTATCTGTTGCCTGCACTTCAGTTTGTTGTAAGTTTGTTTTGTCCATTTCTAAAGTAAGAAGGCTAGTCAACTAAGCTGAAAAGACACTTCATGTCTTTTCAGTTTTTTCCTTCCTCTCCTCCCATACTAATGAATATATTTCTTCTCCTGAAGAGAAATCCTGAAATCTGTTCGTTCTGGTTCTCCCAGTAACTCATTAACATTCTTCTTTGTGGAACCCTTGCTGGTATCCATCATACATAAAACCCACGAGCCCACTGGCATAACATCCTTCATTAAAACTACCAGAGTGCTTTTTAAGCTCAGCAAGATGGACAAGGCTGTAATCAGCAGCTAAGATTAAAATGATAATTTATGTCTGGGTTTTAAAAAAGCTGTTTGAAATGAATGATCTTCTTGTCCTAAGGTAATGAACTGCGCAGGTGAGACTGCAGCATATTGGTGAAGTTGAATGGAATTTGGTCAATAGGCTGCTTAACAACCCACACCAGTAACAGAACCTGACTTAAGAAGTGTAGAAGTGATATTTTAAAAAGAAATATTTGGGCTTTGGTTCCTTCAACACTATTAGATCTTAGTTGTGGGGTATAGGAACTGTGGAGGTCTTACAGAAAGATAAGAGTTGGAAGAAAAGAAGGGCTGAGGCAGAACAGCTTCCTTCTCTGTCTCAGTATTCTAAGCCTGATGAAGCCAAGGGCAATTTCTCCTTCTGATTCACATGAATATGTGAAAACTGCATTTGATTGGTTGGGGTTTTTTTCCCCTGTCCAGCTGAGACACTAGAAATGTGTGCAGTGTGGAATTTAAATTTTACCCAAGTTTGAAAACAAGGAAGGGGTTTTAATGAAATATATGCTTCAAGGTCTGAACATAGAGACTACTTTATGAATTTGAACACTTTGCTTACAAAATCTTTAGTGCCACACTTTACGACTTGAAATAAGAAAGTGCCTTAGCTACTGTCCACAACTTAATGGAGACCAAAACCACATGAGCACTGCTGATGGGTAGGTTTAGTGATTAAAAACTTCAAAACAAATTAACATACTAAGGCAATTCAGTCATAGACACATGCATTCAGACCAGTCTCATGACCATCCCCTTCTCTCCCAGTTTGTTATACTTGCCACCAATAAAATAAAACCATGATTTGGGTCCTAAGTTTCTGAAACAGCAAGTAACAGAGTTGGTGTGTGATCTGCCAGATTAGCTGGAGAAGGAGGAATCTCTGAAAAGCTCAGGCTGAGAACTTGCTTTTGCTTTTCAGGTCTTTTGCTGTTTGTTAGAATGCAGGCTTTGACATGTGTTGCAGCCACCCAGTTTGCTTTCTGAGTTCAAGGAAGTGTAGCACTTTGTCAGAGTTCTTTTCCTGGGGTGGTTGTGTTTGCTGCAAAAAAGCCCCACCTGGACTTGTAGTGAGGTTTGCTGAACAAAATGTGTAATTTCAAAGCTTACTCTTTTCCTTCCTTCCTGTTTGTTTTCCTTTAGTTCTTTCCTGTTTGTTTTGCAGACATATTACTAATGCTACATTGGCTATTTTGAAGGGAGAGACAGTTCCACTTGATGTCTTGCAGATCAAGGTAAAAGCATCTGCTTATTTGGCACCCACTGTTCCTAAAACTTTCCTATTCTCATGTTGTTCTGTTTATGTGGACTGCTTTTCCTCTGTGTAATGCTGTCATGAATTTTGGTTTATAATATCAGCAGTTCTGGTGGCAGTCATTTTTCCACTGTATGCTATGACATCAGATAGTCTGAACTGGAGGAAACACCAGAATGTCTGAACATCTTTTTTTGAGGCTCAGAGAGTATTGATGAATACAAAACTTACTAACACCAATATTTCTGTAGAAATTATGAAAGATAACAATAGCTGTCTGAGCTGATTTAATGCATTCATATGTATTGTGGAGTTAATAGCTTTCTTTTACAAACTGAAGAATGTGAAATGGGAAAACCTTTGACTGTGCCCCATATGGTTTTTGAATATTATTTTTCTGCAATGTTGTAGAATGGACATTTCTGCAGCGAGAACTTAGTGTCACTGTGCAGAGCTCCTTGCTTTTGGCTGACAATATCCACAAAATGAAATGGCTGTTGCTGGGTGTGCAAACCCAATCAACCTCTTCAAAACTTCACCTCTTATATTCCTCTCTGGGAGCAGATGGAATGTATAACACTTAAATTCTGCTTAGCTTTCTTGCTGTTAGCTATTTGTCATACCTCTTCTGTGAAATTTCATTTTTGGGATTAATCAGAGATCAGTTTTTATACAGAAATGATATTTTTCTAGCCACAAAAAAACCAATGTTAGAAACAAGATAAGAGAAAGCAATTTTGCAAAGTTTATTTTTCTTTACAGGGAGAAAAGGAACAGCCTGTGTTTGCAGTGACTGGTTTAAGATGGGGATCTTACAGAGATGCAGGAGTTAAAGTTAGCAAGTAAGAAAATACTGTTTTTTGAAACTGTACCTTTTTTAGCATCTGTTGCCTAAAAAGACATACATCCCTCTTGTAAAGAAGTCTTTTTTAAATGTAGGCATTTGACAGGCAGAGACACCCACTCTTGTTAGGTCTTGCATTACACACATGGGAGTGCAAGACATTTCAGCATTTTTGTCATTGGAAATAAACGCTTATTTGGTGCTGACCTGTTCTTTTAAGTATTTACTTCCTGCTTGCCTTGTGGTGCCCACTTCTGGAACTTTATTCAGATTGTATCAGTGGGAAAAGCTCTCCCTTGAGTACAGTCTAAGTAAAGTAATTGGCCATTGTTTTTCATCAGTTGCCAATGAAAAGACGCATGCAGACTGTGTAACTCAATTCCAACAAGGGACATCAGATGCAGTAGAAATGCCCTTCAGTTCCTGCCAGAAATGGCATGGGCCATGCTGTCTGATGACTGTTCTCTGAATGCTAAACTAATAATTGTTGGGCTTTCTCCAAATGGACGTTTAATATGCCACTGTCTGTGTATCAAATGACTACCATTATCTGGTGAAGGAGCAGCAGGGCCAAAGCAGTTCACTTCTCAAACTGTTACGGAGGAATTGTAGCACATGCCTCTGCTGCACAGCTGTAAGGAAATACCATGTGTTTTGTGCATGAGCTATCTTTGTCAGAAAGCAAGAGGTAGCAGACCTCTGGAGTCTGTCTGGCAAATATCTGAGTAGGTTTGAGAGGTGATGTGGGGTGGGGGAGATGCAGTAAATGGTCAGGGTGGTTGTCCCTGCGAAGCAAGAAAATGCTTGGTAGCCTGTGTAGGTGCTGACTTGGCTACGCTGCAGGCTCTCCTGCTAATTGCAGGCCCAAGATTAAGGAAGTGTACTTCTCTTCCCTCTGCACTCTTACTAGGCTTCTTGCCCATACCCTGTTTTTTTGCCTAGTGTCAGCATTCGCATCTTTTCCTGCAGCAGTTCCCTTTCATAAGAGTCTTTTGGACTCAGTGCTGGAGGCATGACGACACATTTTGTACGTGGGGCAGCATGAACATCCTCAAACCTCGTTCTCTTCCATGAATGTTAACCTGGTTTTTGGCTGGGATAGGGTTAATTTTCACAAGAAGCTGGCAGGTCATGGGCATTGGATTCCAGGCGGTGAGCAAATTGCATTGTGTATCACCCACTTAATATATAATTTTTATGAGCACTGTTGTTATTATTTTCCTCTCCCTTTGCTGTCCCAGTAAACTGTCCTTATCCCAACCCACGAGTTTTACCTTTTTCTTCCAATTCTCCTCCCCATCCTATTGCGCAGGGGAGAAGCGAGCGAGCAGCTGCATGAGATGCTTAGTTGCTGGCTGGGGCTAAACCACGACAGTCCTTTTTGGCGCCCAACATGGGGCTCAAAGAGTTGACCTGAGGACAGATCTGACCAGACCATGTTAAAACAAATTTGTTATATGCATTTATTATATTAGTTAAATAGTTGCTGGTCACAATGGTGTTTTGTTTGTTCACATGGTTGTGTTATGTAAATCCTTACTTGTATTCCCTGCGGCGCTGTTTATCACCTCTGGGAGAGAGGTGAGAATTCTCATTTTGCTGTACTGTGTAATATCAACTTAGGATACGATAACAGCACTGGTCATGAGGTTAAGCTGGTATTTGTATGTGGCATTGCTGTCATGCCTGTACCTCGGACAACATCTCTCAGAATTTGTTAATAATTGCACCCAATCCATGGGGAAGACTGGGGCGGGGGGATACTTTCTCCCGTTCTTTCGCCTCCCCTTTTTCCTTCAGGCTGGTTACAGCAGCTTTTGAAAATTTTGAATATGCTTGGAATGTTCAAGCCAGCATGCTCCTGTTGCTATGTCTCCTGAATGTGCTGCAGCTCTTGTTTAGGGTAACAAAGAATTGTTTTAAGAATACCACCCAGCGATCTGCCCCAAGGCTGGATAGTTGTGGGTGGCATGGCTTGTGGGAGGATATGGGCAGGTATATAGAGACCTTCTCACCTCCAGTGGTTTGGAACTTCACTCCCAAATAACTACAGGACCCTGATGATAGAATATTTGAAAGGAAAATGCTGTGGCTATTCCAGGGAGGCACAACTTAGCACACTCTGCTGGGCCCTGGCCATACCAAATGCTGCTCGATATTGGGCCGTGTCATCACGGGGAGGAGAGGGGAACCAGAGTGACAGGCACTGCGGCTGCTCCAGCCCTGGGACAAGCACTGTGGCTACTCAAACCCCAGTCACAGGCACCGCAACTAAAAATACCAGCCTGTGCTGATATCAGTCGCCCCTACACAGAAGAGGAAATACACACAAAAAAATCAGTTCACTTAGTAAGTGACGGTGAACCAGGACCATCTTGAGAAGAAGAGGAAGAGCTAGAACCAGAGGGAATCACCTGATCCCTGTCCCTGAGTGAGCTGCGAGATATGCAAAAAGATTTCAGCCGCCATCCAGGCGAGCACATCGTTACCTGGCTGCTCTGATGCTGGGATAATGAGGCTAGTGGCCTGGAATGAGAGAGTAGGGAGGCCAAGCAGCTGGAATCCCTGTATAGGGAAGGAGGCATTGACAAGGTGATTGGGAAAAAGACACAAGCCCTCAGGCTCTGGAGGTGACTTCTGTCAGGCATACGGGAAAGTTATCCCTTCAGTGAAGATGATGTATGTCATCCAGGCAAGTGAACCACCATGGAGAGAGGTATCCAGTACCTGAGGGAATTAGCTGTGTGAGCGATGGTTTATTATGAACTGGACAACATGCAGTTACCCAGCAGGTCAACCCCTAACTTGTACAGGTGCATGGGCTTATTCCTCCCGAGGTGCAGGACCCTACACTTGTCCTTGCTGAATTTCATTTGGTTCCTCTCCGCCCAATTCTCTAGCCTGTCCAGACCTTGCTGAATTGCAGTGCATTGTGTGGGCCACTCCTCCCATCTTCAGCCCACAGACTGTGAGCGTGGGCTGTGCCAGATACACCAGCCATGAGCTCTGGATGCAGCATGCAACAATGCAACAGCACACACCATCTCTCCTGCCCTGAAAGACTGTTAGAACAGATGGAGCCCAAAATCAAGGACTAAATGAACTCAATGGGCATCTTAGAGGGATGGCCCATAGACTAAGGCAATAGTGTCTGCGTATTTCTATATCTGTATCGAAGACAGGAAAAGTGGTGGTGAATAATTGGAAGTGTAGGATCTGGGCATGACATAGATGGTATAGAATAAGGGGTGGATGATGTCCTGATTTTCGGCTGGGATAGGGTTAATTTTCACAAGAAGCTGGAAGGGGACACGGTCAGGACAGCTGACCCAAACTAGCCAAAGGGGTATTCCATACCATATGGTGTCATGCTCAGTATATAAGGGGGGAACTGACTGGGGAGGAGGGATCACTGCTTGGGGACAGGCAGGGCATCAGGTTCCAGGCGGTGACCAGATTGCATTGTGTATCACCCACTTTGTATTTTGTTATAAGTACTATTGTTGTTATTTTCCTCTCCCTTTGTTGTTCCAGTAAACTGTCCTTATCCCAACCCATGAGTCTTGCCTTTTTCCTCCAATTTTCCTCCCCATCCCACTGGGGGGGAGGTGGGGGGGGGGGGGAGGAGTGAGCAAGTGGCCATGTGGTGCTCAGCTGCCAGCTGGGAGGGGGGGGGCTAAACAATGACACATGTTTTTGAATCCATAGAAAATGTGCCCAGTTTGGAAAGCAGTTCAGCCACAGATGAATGGGTGATCAGAGTGAGCTTGGGACAAGAACCATGTATGATTGTCCTGTTTTTATACTTCTCCATCTGCTTTTGGTCCCCATGAGAGATGGGTTATTGGGCTAAATAAACATTTGGTGTGTTCCAGTACAACTGATCTTACACTGAAAAGAAGGCACCTGCTACAAAGGGAGTTAAGTCATAAGCCACAGTTCCAGAAATTTGTCTGACTATCTCTCTGCTAAGCACTGTCCTAGTGGAGACATGGTGCTGGTTTATGTTTTTGAGCTTTTATTATTTTACAGACAGTTTCATGGCTTGATGGGAGTGGTGTGACAGTTGCACGTCTTAGTAGTTAATGATATACTTAGATCTGCAGTACTCTTGAGCTGATGGTGTTTAATGTGCTTTGTTGACCTTCTTTGGTGGAAGACAGTGATCAAAATATGTGCCAAGCCTGCCTAAATATAGTCCCATCTTTAGATTCTATACAATGCTATATGGCTGGCAGGATTTTTATTTTGTAAAACATTGATTTTGATCTGAGAATCCTTTGGGGCAGATGAATGTTTGCTGGCTCTGTTCTTTTGTCACTGAAGCTGTTGATTTTTGTTTGTTTGTTTCCTCCAACCTCATTCTTTATTGCATCTTGTGGAGGTGCATCCCACCAGCTGTTAGACCACAGACCTTTAAATCATTCCCAGTTGTGTCACATAACTAGGTAAAATTCTGCTACTGAGATGTCACGCTGCCTGTAGTGAAGACTGTATACTGCATTTTGGTGATCTGTAACTCAGGAAAGAGATGTCACTGCTAAGCTGCTGGTGATATGTAGAAACTACCTTACAGTATCACAAAGCTGAAGATTTATAGGGGAGCACTAACTTAAGTGGCAAACAAGTCAGATTTCTCCCTCTGCCAGTACCGACCCCTGGATATCTTAGGAGTTCTGTCTGTGTTCTTTTTTCAGGTACTGGTACCTTGGGCCTCTGAAAACCAAAGCAGCTCACTTTTTCAGTACGTTTAAGGTAAAGCGTAATTGCAAGGAAAGTGTTTTTGTAGTTGGGACGTGAAAAGGCTGACTATGCTTTGTATAATTTATCTGCAAGCTTTTGTGAGGAGTTTTGGTATTGATATAAAATGGGAGTGAAACTCGACTTGTTAAAAACCTACCAATAGACTTAATTTCTGGAGGAATGAAGGGGAGGAGGAATACTTTAAAAAAAAAAAAATCTTTACTGAGAATCTGTTGCTGCAAGATCACCAGGGGGAGCCAGTAACCACTATTGAAAGTGGAGAGCAGTAGTGGTGCTGGAGATAACCATTAAGTGCTCTGTCACCTTTTCTCCACAGTCTTTCTATGGTAACATTTCATTCTGATTTATTCATCTGGCAGAAGTGTCTATAATTAGACTTCTCATGCATGTTGATAATCAGGCTTCCATGTGTAGTAAAATGAACATGAAGATTAATAGCTTATATCTCACCTTAAACTTCTCTGTTGCTTAAAATTGGTCCTGGAAAGATTAAAAATTGACCTGCATGAAAGGTGAGGCATTTTCATTCACATGCTTTTCCTGTTCTCTGAACATATAAGGAGCCTCATGAAAGGCTGTGGAAATACCCAGGAGCTGGTACAGTAGATCAGATTGTGCAGTCCAGCCATGCTGTCTGTGATAGTGCCAATGCTTCCTTTATAGGAAGCTCCTGTAAAGCAGAGTTAAATTGTAATGCGTCTGTGAAAGACTTTTTCTTCCCTCCCCCCATGCCCAGGAAATGTGAGGTGATGATTCTGTGTGCTGGCATTCTAGGTAGAAACCTATTCTTCACTTCTTTCCAGCCCCTTTCTCACTTTTGTTGAGTCCTTAGCCTCAGTTAGTGGCAGCGATAGTGGATTTCACTGGTGAGCTATTCATTGTACATTAAAAAGATCTGTTTAATCTGCTGAGTGTTAGAGAGAAGTACCTGCTTTTCCTGCTATTAAGATAGAAAAGTTTCTACCTGATCTCCTCTAATTGTGGTATTCATTGCTTATGTGCCTCTTATGTTATCATTTTGTTAAGTTCTATAAGAAATGGCTCCAGCCTATTGAACTTAATCTCTTCCTAGCTTGTCTTTGCTGCTGTGCAGTTCATCTTTTCTGGTTTTGCTGTAGCTGTCCTTTGAAACAGAATGACTTGTAGCTAAAAACAGTGTAAGAAGAAAGAGCTCACCTCTGGTATTGGTAGGGGCATTGTTACGAGTGTTATCGTTTTTTCTAGTATACAGGCTTAAATTACCACAGCATTGCTGCTTTTCCTTTTAATCATTAATACTTTTTGTGTATTGCCCTATTGATACAACCTCTGTTTGTCCTATTTATTATGTAAGTATGATAGTGGCATCTTTCCTTGCTGTCAGAGGTGTGAGGTGAATTAGCTTAACAACCTGTGCTATATGATCCAAAACTACTTCTAAAGTTTTGTGCATAGAAGAGCAATTGTACTGAGTACATGTGGGCTCTTGTCTGGGTTGTTTTAGTATATACATTTAAAAAACAAGCATATTATTCCCTCTATAAGCACTGTTTTGAGCATTTCAGAAATTATTTTTAAGCAAAATGAGAGGAAATAAGCTTTATCAGCATCTGGAAGTATTTCAGGAGCTCAGGTTCTTCTATTGCCCGTCAATTTCTGGCACTGGAATCCAAATTATCACCCAGAATAATGTGTTACTTTTTTTTTCCCCTTCCTATGCTTTATAAAGCTCACCTGACTTGCCTTAAGACCTGTTGTATTGCTGTCTATAAGCACCTGACTATAAGGTCAGATATTGGTTGGTTGAGTTGTTGGAAAACAAAGGCCTGCCAGGTCTCAGTGCCCCTTGGCCGCACACAGCGCCATAGTCTTTGCCTGTTTGCACTAGGCGCCGCTGTGCAGTTACTCTTTGAGGTTGCCTTTGTACCGTGCAGAAACCAATTGTGCTTTCAAACATTAATGTTGATCTTGCCGGTTTTGGTTGTTCCCTCCATCCAGAAGCACCTGTGTCACCCTGCCACATATCAGCAGCAAAGAAAACATCCCTTTACCCTCTGTTTATAGAGGGGGAAAATACTTCTGTGTGGGGAAGGAGTAGATTAGTAGACTTGGGAAGTGTGGGTAATCTTTTTCAAGCTGCACAAATGTCATCTCACATATGAATGTGGAGGCTGGAGAGCCATAAAGTAGGCTGAGGCAGTGGTGGGCTCTGGGTAGCTCTGCAGAATTAATTGGGAGCACAGAATAAATAGGCTGAAGGACTAACAGAATAAACAGGTAGGTGCTAAACAAAAGGCCCTTTATCGTCTGTCTTTCCTGTCCATGTAAATCCAAGGAATGGCCTCAGAAGCATCAAGCTGCTCTCATGTATCTGGGTCCAACTGAGAGACCTCCAGAAGAGCCAGAGGAGAAACCGTCCAGACCTCCTTTGTATGTCAGGCTTTACAGACGACTTTGGTTGTACTGGTCATCCCCTCCAAAAGGTGAGGTGTGTGTATTTTGGCATAAACTCACAGGCAGGCTTTACTCCTTTAACATATCAGAGGTGGGTGTGTATGTGTGTTCTGCTTTACTTTTCTGCTCTCTCATTTTTATATTATTATTTATTTATTAAAACTGTGACTTTGTCAAGATATCAGTTAGTGGTATCTACCAGAAATGGAACAGAGTAGTCCTGCCAGTGCTTGTGGTCTTATAAAGAAAAGTGCATTTGTAAAGAACCCAGGGCCTTCCGTGGGCTCACAAGTTGTTTGCCGTTGCTATGGAAGCCTCCATAGGTGATGTTTGGAACTTACGGGCGAGCTTCTTGAAATCTTCCTCCTGTAGAATGGCTTCTTAGTGAGCTGGTGAGAGAGAAGCAGCCCTTGTTTTTCCAGGGTAGGGGGAATTGCTGACTCATAGCAACAAATTTTACTTAAAATAGAACAATAAAACTTTGGCTATGCACAAGCCTTAAGTTTCTCTTAGTACCTTAAATTTCTGTACCATAAATTTTCTTCTATGTGCTCTGTGAGCCTCTCTTGGGTTGGGTTGTTAGCTGTGCAGTGCATGTGACAGACTGCAGAAGGAAGGGGAGCATGTATTTTGCGCAATCTGGTGTGATGCAAAGTCCTTCTCATTCCTTCTTGGCTAGCAGAAGTGATTTAGACAGAAGCAGGACTCACAGGGCTGCCATGTAATGTGCTCGACAGTCTTTCCTACTACTGTGTGAATGCTGGTGGTATTTTTTTCCTTTCCTTCAGTATTCCCAAGCTCCCTTTTTCTTTTTTAAGATTTTGATGTTTGAAAGAAGCAAAGCTAGTGGTCACAATGGGTCAGAGTAATTTTTGTGGCTGGCATTGATGTTTCATGCTTCATAGCAGCAAAACGATGATCTGTGTAATTAAATTTCACTTAATGATATCTTCTCTTCTTGATTCACAGAAGTCCCCCAGGAGGTAACCCCAGAGGACTGGGAAGAACTGAAGCTATCCACCATTGAGCTTTCCATTGCAACTCGGAACAGGCAGCTCAATCTGACAGTAAGACCATAGTATAGCTGTATTCCAAACGCTGCCTGCCGACAGTTTTCCTTTCTTGCTAGACCCCCATTCTTGTGTCTGTATAAATAAAACTTATTATCCCATGCAAGGAGTGGCCTATGACTGAATCCAGGAATGGGCAAGTTTCAGAGCCAGGGTGAAAGCACTGGAGACCCATGTAAAACTGGGGTGCAGTGGGATCAGGAAGAATTTGTACAAGAAGGTTTTACTAGCCAAACAGAAGCTTTAAGATTGCCCAGGAGAAAACAAATCATTAAAATAAGCACTCCTTTCCTTCTTGACCTATAGGAGAGTGATTCTATTTTATCAGCTGGTGCTGGAAGGAAGCTGAGCCTGAATGTCTGCCTGGACTTGTGGCTTTTTCTCTCTCTTTTAGCTTACAGAGCAAACAGTTAAAAAGAATTGGGATTAGAGAAAGGACAGGGGCTATGCTGAGTTGAGGGACAGGAAATGCAGGTGGTTGTGGAAGAGTAGAACCAAGGGAGCAAGGGAACTGTTCCTGTAATAACCTTCTCGGCATGCTCGTGCTGTTCATTCACTGTTTTAAAACCTGTCTTTGGCTTATGTCTGTGTTTTGGTGCAATTTTATTGCTGCGAAAGCTATTTGCGTAGATGTCAGTCTTTAATTTTACTGGAAAATGCTAACACAGTGATCCCATACTGGTGAGCTGCTCTTCATGTCATCCTCATGGCTGCAGGAAACCACTGCCACTACACCCAGATTGACGGGTGTACTTACTGCAACATGTTTCTTGCTCAGAATTCAGGGTCTTTAAAAACTTAAGAATTCGCGTTATATTTATATGTTATCTTTGTAGGATCAGACAAAAAAACCCCAAACAACAGGCAAATCTAGTCTTAAAATTTCTTCCTGTTTTCTCCTTGGAATGTACCACAAAAATTTTAGTTTCTTCTTCATCGGTGGCTTATGATTTGGACCACCAGTGTCCTTCCTAGTAATGGTAGAAGCTAGACTGAGACTAGTATTTGGGTATTTGTTATTTTAGTGTTTTCTAGATGGCACTTGAACAGAACAGTTTTGGTCACTGAAATGGAGTCACTGATATGAAGTAAAAACAGACCTACCAAGAACTAAAAAAGTATCTCATTGCCACAGACTAGCCCTTATGTCCTTTTTTTTCTTCTCTTTCTTTTTTTTTTTTCTTCTCCTTTCTGCCTTCAGGATGCACTTTAATGCTGGTATTGAACAAAGAAGTGATGTAGGATTCTTGGGTCTCTTGCATAGCCTAGAGAAATGGCTAAGTTTTGTGTTAGGGCAGTTGTACTTTCCTGTTTCTAGGGCTGGAAGTATCTTGATAGTGCATCTTTTTTTCTACAGATATGCACCCCTTATAACTGCTTTTAACTCCTGCTCTTGAAGCCGTTGTCCCTGTAGCCATCAAAGCTGAACAACAGCTCTCCTGAATCGATACTAGGGCATATCTGCTGAGCTTTGTCAGTCACTCCTGTCTTTTCTGTCTCACCTCGGATTCATGCCTAGGCTGCCCTCTTGAAGAGAAGCTGATAAAACCATACAGGTGCAGCTCAGACAGTGCCAAGCCTACATCTGCAGACATAGCAAAGAAATAGAACAAGTTATACTAATAGATGCATTTATTTTTACTTTTGTCATTTTGATTGCATCTGCACTAGGACTTTTGCCAGGACAGAAATGTTTAAACAAATAAATAAAATAAATAAAAAATTGATTGCATCTTAATCAAAGTTGCTTTCCCGGCAAAAGCTTTACTGTATACTTGGTTTAAGGACAGGCTGTAAATAGAAAAGAAGCTAAGTAAGGAGTTTAAAGGAATAATCTCAAGAACACTTTGACTTCCAATTTGTATTGTTTAAAATTCTCTTACTGTAGTGTTTGGTGGCCAAATGTTGCATCATTCTACTATTGTTTAAACTCATGAAAGACCCATTGATTAGAAATCTTTGTGAACAGAAGTAAATCCAAGTGATCTGCTATTACTGTCTTTAAAAAGTGTGTGAAATGTAACAAGAAGCCAAACATGTGAATCGTTATTTCACTTCTTGTGGTATTTATTGTTGAATAGTCATCAATGAGAAATTACTATTTATAATTTATAATCTGAATCTCAAGTCGAGAGTGGAAAAAAGCACGAAATGCAGAAATGCCTCCTTTTGTGGGACAAAGGACTGGACATTTTGTGAACATATTGCAGTATCATGGGTGTGGCATTTTGAAACGTTAACTGCTTGATTTCTGAATCTCTTTTTGCATAGCGCACCGAAGACTTCATGGATATTTGCATTGAAGCAGATACTGTCAGCAAAGGACAGTTTGTGAACAGAGGGTGAGTATGGGAAGGCTGCGGAAAGATGACAGAATCTCTGTATGAGACAGAACACTAATTCTGAGAAGAGTGCTGTTTTTCTCTGATCTTGTGCTGCAAATTTCAGCAGCAGAGGACTGCAAAGGACACCAGTCAGTAATGCTTCATGGGGATTACTGATTTTGTTCTTTAAAATTCTTTCTGATTTTATCTTTCTGGAAACAAGGCAGAGCAGTCTACCTGGAGTTCTTCCTAGCTTCTGAGTTTGCTATACCTTTCATCTTTTTCCCCATTGCTATTGATCGGTGCTGCTTGGATAATACTGTGATAACCAAGTTTTTATAGACAGCCATACAGATTTATCCCCAGAATCTTTTAGCCCTAGCTGCTCAGTGGATTGAGAGGCAGGTCACAGAGTTGATATGTTTGTACTAGTGGTGCCTGGAATTTTTGAACTCTGATTAGACAGGCCTGCTTCTAAGTGAAGAGCTCCCTTGACTCAATAACTCTTGTGAGAAATCAGGTCTGAGCTGGAAGAACTTTTGGAAGATGTGAGTTTAAACAGGGGCTTTAAGCAAATGTATTGGTGCTGTCTGTACGCAGAGTAAGAAGGCTGCAGGTATGAAGCAGCAGCATGTAGAGAAAAAGTGAACGTGTATTGCTTCCTTTGTGCTTGGAATGTTGTCTTGTAGTGCGCTTGTTCCTCCTGCTCTCACCAGACACAAATCTAAGCTGCTTTTTTGAGCTCCTCCATACAGTCCCACTAGCAAATACATTACATCTTCAGAGCAGTTTTTACCAGCCACAGATTTTCCTACTAAATCTGAGAGTGCTCTTCTGCAAGTTACCTTTTTCTTTGCTGTTTTCTAGTCTTAGAGCTCCCTCTAGTGAAATCAACGGAAAGATTTCAACACGGTTTTACCTGCTTGTCATCGCCCTAATAATTCCTGCATGTATGTATTGTGTATAATACTAATAGTAGTAAGGCTCCTTATTTGAGTATCCCATGAGTCTCAGTGGGCATAGGATCTTCTGACGTATTCATACAGGGTGGGTCAGGTTACCACTTGCAACTGCTTTTAAATTGCATAAGCCATGTGGACCATAGGTTGCTTGGGACTGAAATCTTTGCTTTGAAGGCTACAGAAGGAAAGGAGGAGGAGATTTTTCCCATTAGCAGCAAGAGAAACCTGGCCTGTTAAAGGAGGGAGACAAAGGAGATGCTGTGCTGGGTTCTTGGACACTTTGCTAGCACAAAAAATGTGGATGAATTTGTGTGATTTAAGGGAGAGGTATTCAAGTGTACACCCACTGTAAAGAATGTCTCCCATGTGGGCTGGACATGCTTCACGCAGTAGTCTGTCATATTTTCTGACTGCAGTTGCACTGTCGTGCAGAAAAAGCCTCTGACGAGAGTTAACACGCCCTGCTGGCAAGAGCTAATTAGAGGCAGTACCAAAAGCTTTGAGCTGCTGTTCAAGCAAAGTTCAAAGAAACAAGCTCTTTTGATTAAATAGTTCCCCAAAGTCTATAGGTAGCAAAGAAAGAAAAAGAGGGGTGTATGGGGTGGGGGAGCAGTGGGAGGGACTAGTTAGTCCTATAGAGAGGAGTCAGAACAGAAAAAACGTGCCCTGTTTTTGCAAGGCAAAATCAGGGTGTTCAGAGAAGCTCTCCACCACGCAATACCCTTTGGCAGCTAGGTTGGAATCAAGCCTGTTATTAGAGGCTCCCCATTGCCTAGCTTCAACAGGGTTTGTCTTTGGAAATGTGTGAAGAAGCTCTTTCTTTTTTCTTCTTTTTTAATGCATAGTTTTAAATTCCACCAGAATTTGGGGGATTGAAAAGCTTTTTAGGGAAAATACCTTATCAGTGCAGATATCGAGGGGTTTTTTTATTGAAGAGGGCACTGACATGAACTGATCAGAACTGGTGGATCACACAGAGGAAACCAAACATCCAGTGGGAAACCACCATGCAGGCTCAGGCAGTGTGTGTGTGGGTGCATCAGAGTGCTGGAGGGCAACTGCTGTTGGATTTCCAAGAAAGGAGTAGGTCATCGCAGGTGTATAAAAATGCCCTCTGGCTGTAGATCAGATTCGTTTGAACAAGAGCATCTGCAGCAGGGCTGGAGCTGATGTTTCTAAGGTGAGGTGGGGGAAGAACAGGTGGTTACACTGT
The DNA here is from genome assembly GCF_028858705.1 of Grus americana. Taxonomy (NCBI): domain Eukaryota; kingdom Metazoa; phylum Chordata; class Aves; order Gruiformes; family Gruidae; genus Grus; species Grus americana. Next base: position 65,158,496 of record NC_072852.1, read on the forward strand.
AGTGCTTACTAAGAAGTGCTGGAGGCAAGGAGAGCGGGGATGGAAGGTGTAGCACCTGGTAATCCACATCCTGGTAGCCAGCTTAGATTCTGGATATGAAAGTATGGAGAGCTGTCACTCCAGGGCATGAATACAGTTACCAGCTATGGTGCAGAACACTGGTTGATTTTTTTTTTTTTTTGGGTCAGAGAGTCTTACTCTGAATCATTTAACATTGGCCTCCTCTGGAGACGAAAACTAGCTTGAAATTGTGTGTGTTACCTGCAGTAGGTGTTGTGGTTCTCTTTCTGCCTGTATTTCTGTGATTCAGCCTATGGAGTGGGATAAAACAATCAATTGAAACTGTTGCTGTTAGGCTTTGGTCTTGCTTCTGTTTCAGTTTGCTGTCTTGTCTTGAGTAAGGAGCAGAATCAAATGGAAATGATTTCTGGTCATTTTATACTGGGTCACTAGAGAGGCAATCGCTACAAGTGGAGTTGTGTCTATTTGCTTCTACCAGCGTTCTCCTTTGGTCTTTAGTTCCATTTCTTGTCTCTCTTGAGCTTACCTTGACCCATAATTGCATCTATATAGAGCCTCATTTATCTTCATGGACTAAAAAAATCTACTTGCTCACCAGAGTGCAGTATCTAGGACCTTGCATGTTAAAGTTCGAGCAGGTTAAACTTTAAGCAGGGAATCTTGCTGGTTTGTACAGCACTGTATAAACTGACAATCATTGCATGCCATAAATGATTTATAATTTATATTGCCAGGAGGATGTTTATTTCCCTCACATTCACTCATTAATCTTTTAGTATATACGTATTTGATTAAAACCAAACTTTCCACAGTTAATATTGCTTCTGTCCTTCCTTGCCCTTTCCTTTGGTATCTCAGTTTTTCTTCCTGTTTTGGATTATCATCTTCTGTTTCAACCCTCTCTTCTCATGTTCTTTCTCTGGGATTTTCTGATTTTAAGAGGCACTCGCATTCCTCAGGGCATAGAAGGCTTGGTGTATTGGGAGTTTCTGACATGTTTTTGTGATTTCTTTTCCTGGGCAATATTTAAATACACTTTTCTTTCATATCAGTCTACAGAATAGACAGAAAAGTTGGGGACAGCTGGCATTGCCTGTCAGAGTGTGATAATTCTGCCATGCTTGAGAGCCATGATACATTAACGCTGTAACTCTCTACTGTCCCTTCTGCTATTTGCGCGTTGCTGTCTAGAGGAGGGCCCAAACAGAGGGGTTACTATCTGGGGTGCGGTGTACCCTTTGTCAAAGGTCAGCCAAAAGGTTATGTGTGTTTTCAGTCAGGAACCCGGAGGTAGGTCAGCGTACCCAAGAGCTTGTGCTTACTTTGCAGCAGCAGATGTTAGGAAAAGGAATCGCAACACGCTATTCTTTGACAGTTGATCCAGTGACAGGACAGCAACCCAAGTCTTGAAAAAGACCACGTGGCCCTTGCACCACTAGCTTTCTCAGGCAGACATCTGTCTTCTATGTGCTCCCATTTGACATCCACAGAAGTAGGAAAGTAGCACAGTACATAAATAAGAATCTCACAGGCACCAAGGAGAGGGAGACTGACAGAAATGGATATATTATTTGGAATGGATAAGATGAAGATGTTCTGGGGGTTTCTTCACAAAAATTATATAAAAACAGCTGGTAAGAAATGTCATGCTGACTGGTGTTGATGTGAGAAGAGGGAGTTTTTTTTGGTTTTAGATGGTAATGTAGTGGTTCAATATAAGTCTATCAGGTTTTTGGCTTAGGGTTGTTTAGGTTGCTGGTAAGTTATGCGAGTGCATGGAACATGAGGAGATGGTAGTCTGCAGGAATTGTACAGTTCAGCATGTAAGTGAGGAGCGCGAAACTGTGCTCTGTGTTCAAATATGCAAAGCTCTATGTTCAAATATATTCAGTGAGCCTCAGAGCAGAAGCTGGTTGGAGGGTGTCAGTGCATGCTGATATGTATTAACTGCAGCAGAAGAGGGAATGTCTACTTTCTCACAGTTAAGCCCACAAATATTTATATATACACATAACCTCTAAGTTTACCAAATGCATAGTGATTTACCAACCCACAAGGACATGTCATCCCTAAAGATATGGCTTTTTCTGAGAGAAACATCTCCTTACCTTACCTCTCTCTTGGTTTGAACAGAAGTCAAAAGATGTGTGATCCACATATGTGCCCTGAAGGGAGTCAGTGCATCCAAGCCAGCAGATGCATCTTGCAACTTCCAGAGGTGAGAAGATGTGGGAGCTGGAAAACTCTGTCGCTTTATTTCCTTGTACTAGTTGATGCTGCACATTAAGAAATCCCTGCGTCTAGTCTGGGAGGTTTGATTACATTGCTAGCGAGACGCTCAGTTCCTCAGTGCAGCAACTGAGTCCCTGGCCAGGAGACACATACTGGAATTTCCCAAGTGGTCTGTAAACCAGAGGGGGAGCTTCATTCTGCCAATGAATAGTGGCAGACCTTTTATGTAGACAGCAGTGGTAGCTGTAAAGGGTCGCTTACTCAGGTATATCGCATATGCGCACTTTCTCCTTAGTATTGAAGATGCGTGTACATTTTACCCTGGAAGGGATTGTGCTGTAGAGAAGACGATAAATATTAGAAGCTTTATGGAAACCAGTGAGGGTAAGACAAGGCAGTGGGGCTCAGATCACTATAGGGAAGTGTCTCAGAACTTTTAATAAATGAGGTTGAAAAAGAAGCCAAAACTCTGTCCACCTATGTAATTTAGATTAGTCTTTTGTTCCCTTTTAGAAAGAAGAGGTTGTTATTGTGGCCTCGGGGAGGACAGTTTCTTGTTTTCACAAGGACGTGAAATCAATCTCATAGATAATTTCTGTCTTCAAGTGATCTATCATTCGGCAAAATAATTCCATATTAAGGGAGAATAGAATGTGCCAAAAGGTGAAGAAAATCTGTTGCTGTTAAGTGAAAATCATGAATTACGATGTAGTGATTAGCCAGCATCTTAATACTTGCATCAAACTCATGTCATGGCAATTTTGGGATTCTGAAAGAATACCCTGGAGTGCTGGGCTAAGTACAGCTGAGCTGTAAGGGTTGTGGTATAAAATGAGCTATTCGTACTGCAGCTGCTGCCAGATTTTCAGAGTATGTGTACATGGCACAAAGCAGTGCTGTTCGACTCCATGACCTAGCTCTGATGAAGACACTGAAGGCAGCTCAGATGAGTGTCACCAGCTTTGCAGAGAAGCAGGATATGTTGATCCAGATGGACTGCTGTACCTCTGACTTCCAGAACCTGTGCTGCTTTCTCTAATCTGCTGTTCTGGTGTATGAGTTCACTTGGAGCTAGTTTGCATATCCATCTAACATAGCCCTACCTTGAATCAAGTGCATGCAAAGCAGTCACCAAATTTGTTTAAAGAAAATTCTACTGCTGAGTAATTCCTGATCTGTGTATTACTTTGCATCTCACGTTTCAGATCAATATAGTAAAACAATACCAAAAAGTGTTTGTAACTTGGATTTAATAGGAGTTATTTAACAGGCACTTCTGCAGATTAGCTTGTGTCACCACTGGCAGACCAAGATCTAAGTGCATATAATTGTAGTTCCAATAGCAAAGAATCCTTCAGTATGAACAATGTGGGTCATTAAAGCTCCCTAGCATTTAATTATCACCAATTAGCAACTGAGGTAACATCTTATGCAACAGACTCTTAATATATTACGTGCAGTGAAGGATAGCTCTCACTGTGTTGTGGAGACCAAATGGGCTGGAATGCATAGGGAGGGGGTCATCTTGGTTAAGACTCAGCTAAATATGCAACAGTCTATTAGTAAAATCAGGTATCAGTATTACAGCATTGCTGAAATAATCTGTTTTATGTTTAACCCTGACCAGCACTGTTATCTGTACACAGGGCACTGAGGGATCCTTTGGCATTGATAATGAGGAGTATGAAGCTATGCCTGTGGAGGTGAAGCTATTACCCCGGAAACTCCGGTTCTTCTGTGATCCCAGAATGAGAGAGCAGATGCTCCATGCAGCAGTACAGTGAGAATTCATGTCAAAGGGGCCAGGGCCAATGCCTCTTCAAGGCACATGAGACCTCCCTAACTTGATTAACCCCACCAGACTAATAAGCCATTTGGCTAGTTTTATGCGCAAGGTACTTCCATTGGAAGTGGCTGCTTTGGCTAGTCTCAAAGGGGTTAAAAAGGAAAATTCTGAGAAATGCATGTTAACTTGATGGCATCTTTTTTTCCCCCAAAGAAGTCATCAGTGTTCCATTTACAGCACTGCAGGCTGAGTGCTGTGCGCCAGATGCTACTGCTTTAATACAATTGTATATTAAAGTAAAGTGAAAGCACGCTTGTCCTTGTGTTTTAAGAGTTTAGGTCTACTTTACCTATGTATAAATATTGCAAAACCTGGGAAAAATATTTTGGGGGAGTAATGCTAAGGAAGTCTATGAAATGTTGGAATTGCCACATGAAAACAGGTGGTTGGTTATCTCCTCTGTCACAAAATAAATTGGAGATTGGTGATACAAAGCTTCAGAGGAAGTATAAAATTCCCTGTATGCATCTGGGTAAGATATTTATGTTATTTTTTTTCATCTTGCCAGATTCAACAGCACAGAGTTCCAGTTAATAATATAGTAGAAAAATATTCCTTTGATCAAGTTTAGGTATATTACACAGAAGCAAATTGGAAAATGTCATCATTGACCCAAAGCTGTACAAAGTACATGCGGAAAGACTCTTTAACAAGCCAAATGAGTCTTTTTTTGTAAGTATTACTTTTATTCCTGTAATAGTATAACACAAATAAGGGCATCCAAATAACTTTTATTATTCATTGTGTCTGGTTGCTCTTCTCTAATGTAAACATCACTCACCACTCCTTACGCAACCTACATCCCCTTGAGCCTCAGTACTGTAATTAGTTTTGTTGCTTTTCTGAGCTTTTGTTTATACCTTCACTTTAATTGCTGAAAGGAAATCTTACTGACTTAGGCAAGGTTATCTGTTGCCCTTCTTGTTATAACTTAGAAGTTCACATGATTCTGCCTTGCTTACTGGAAGAAAAAGAAATTGACCCTTATTTTTCTGATGCAGTTGTTGTTTGTACATAGTCCCTGTTACACTGTGATCTAGTCTAAGTTCATCTGTTGATTCTTTGCTGTAATCAAAATAAGGACATTAGTGAATTGACTTCCAGCATCTTTGTTAAAGACTGCATCCTGGCTGCATGCTGCTGCAACAGCATCCTCTGCTGGACCCTTGCTGAAGGAAAAAAAAATGCTTTGAAAGGAGAAGTAGGGTTGTTTTTCTGCATGGTACTGGAACCAAACTGAATGCTGTCCTTCCCTTGATTATACTGTGGAGAAACTAATTACCTAAGCTATTGGGGCAAGCACTCATCCCTTTCTTGGCTAAGATCTAGGGAGGTAGAAGCCTGCTAGTTCTTCTTAATAGATATGCTGGTGATAGGGCCTGTGTTTTGTGCTTTCTTTTGATCTGCAGTGATTAAGAGTGCCCAGCGTACCCCTGGGTCACTCTCCAAGGAATGTGGTGGCTGTGCTCTGCTCTTTTTGCTTGCCACAGAGACACCTGCAACGTTGCTCTGCAGCCACTGGCTCATTCCAAGTCAGGGGCAGTTCTCACCAACAGAGTTTTTCATCAAGCTGATGCTTCTCTAATAAAATTAGCCATGCTTTTGCTCAAGTGGCAGGAAAGACGAGGCAGCAGCCATTTCAAAAAGGTAAGCTTTAATTGTATTAAAAAAATTCCCATGTTTTAGTAAGCAGTTTTTCTACACAGCCATAGGCCTATGGGAGCAACCACACATCTGCAAGATGCAAACAACGTCAGAGCTGTTAGAACTACAACCAGACTGCTGCAAGGGGCAAGAGGGTAAGAACTACCTTCTGGTTCATCTGCACCATTTTACAGGGAAAACGACTAATTCTCTTCCACGGTATCACATGGCTCTCATTGCAGTGTGATTCCTTCCTTGAGGGTAACCAAGAGCTCCCTTCAGAATTGGTATTGTTAATGCTGTTCTGATGTTAAAGTACCAAGGATCATCTGAGACACAGGCTGATAGGTAAATATTCGTATCAGTGTAAGTTGAGTAGCTTGTATAAATACCATTCAAGTCATTTTTTCTGTTCCTCTACAGTTCAGAGGTCTTCCAGTATGGGGTGGTTCTAGACCTGTAAATTACGACATTCGGAGGGGAGGTGTGAGGAAAACATTACATAAAATAAGCAGGGGCTGAACCCGCTACCTGCAGTGTTGAAGAAAGGATGCAGTTCTCACATTTCTGTCTGACAGCAAGACAAACTTGTATAAACTCCAAGACAGGAAGGAGGAGTATAATCTTAGGTCTCACTCATGAAAACACTTATCCTGGCTTCAACTTACAGTCCATTCTAGAAGGGCTTAAAATACTGTAACATAAATAAAAAGGAAGGCTAACAACCTAATGATGGACCAGCCCAAGGCACCTGTTTATTTAAACCACAATTAAACATTCCCATTCGAATGGCATGTTGCACTAACCAGGACCTGAAATCCTGGTTCACAGGCATTTAGTACCCTCTGGTTTAGCCAGACATACCATTCTGTTAAGTCAGTACATTCCAGTCCCTCGCAAAAGACATTTATGTTGTCTTCTCCCATAATCACTAGACCACTAGCTTTGGGAGGTGGAAGGGTGGAAAGGAGACAGCAACTAATTTAGAAGTAATAGCTATGATGAGAGAATTGGGGTTAGTATGCATGCTTTGTACCTAGACTTCTGCATTCGGACAGTGCTCTTGCCTGGCTATTCCAGAAACCACTGCCTTTTCACCTCTCAGAGCAAAGCATGCCTGTCGCTTGCATAGTCTGTCACCAAGAGGGCCGTGGCTTTTCACCCATTGACTTTGACAGTTCTTAAACTGGAAGAAGTATCACAGTAACACTGCTTCACAGACTAAGCTGTACAGTAAGCCACTTTCTCTTGAAAAGGTGATGGAACTTTCTTCTGCCCTTAAGGATGCTGGATAGGTGAGCTCATCTTCTGTGACAGACATGACCATTAGCTCTAACATACATTGGAGTAACTACTTCACACATGCTAGAAAAGAAGGTATTGGCATCTCTCTGAGACAAATCTGAACTCTAATTCAGTACAATGCCTTTCTCCTAGTATCCATTATAGTTCTTAGTTGGACTTGGCTCTATGCAGCTTGGCCTAACCTTGCACTGAGAAGACTTTTGCATGATTTAAATGTCTGTCATGGTATCCCTTGTTCAGATGGAAAACCTAGCTTTTCTTTCTCTCCCAAGCTTTACCCTCCAATCCAGATAGTACAAGTAGTAATAATTCATTACTTGATTACACACTTCTAGTGCAACTTAAGATGCAACTATGAAGCTCTTGCTCTCCTGTTTAAACTCCAGTGAGTACCAGCAATGGCTGGATTATGACTTGGGTGTTGGAGAGGAACATACCAGACTGCGTCTACCAGGACACAGGATATATATACATGGTTACTGTAACCACCATTCAGGCTGGGCTCTGATCACAAGCAACTGACCAGAGACATCACACCAAAGAAATTAAAGGCACCACTGTAAAGGCAAAGTACTTCAAATGGAGAAGAGGATTTTTGTAGTAATTGGCAATATCCTACCTTACGTCACGCTTTCCTCCTTCCTTTAATTCAAAATACAGCAAGTAACTGTCTCCATTCCAGCTGCTAGTATTCAAAAAAGCAACCAAGTGCCAAGGAGAGGATTTTAAATGTCTGCACTTAACTGTTTTATCTTGAATTACTGTCTCCTGCAAAGATAAGATTCGGTGAAGTTGGTTCCAAACAAAAACTGCCTGCTGAACAAGCCTTCATGGCCCAAGCTGTAGCTATTTGTATTACGTACCCATTTATCAAGGATTTTCCACATCTGACAACAATAAAAGCCACGTCTATTAGAAAAGGAGAATGCAGGTGGAAAGTTCTTTTGCAGTGAATCAAGCAAAGAAGGGTTAGGACAGAGAAGTCTTTTTGTTCTGTTTTCTGTCTGGCAAATTCCTGACTTCTGTAGCAGTCATCTGCCAAGAAAGGCTGTAGAGAAGCAAAATTACAAGGAAGAGCAAAATAGGCGGTAGCCATCCAGCTGGGAAGTAGCACGGATCCTCCTTGCACAATAATCTGCTTGCTTTGATGCTTCTGCACCCACACTATTGCTAGCAATTGAAGACCTAGTTTCTGGAAAGCAGAGGTTTAATAAATGTCAAATAGTAATTTCACAAGGTTCTGCTTGGTAGGCTCTAGCAGCGCTGTCTAGTAGATCTGATGTTCTGACAGCTTGTGAACATAGTACTCTAATGCAGGGTGTTAGAAAGCGTCTAACTGCAAAAGCCATAAAATTTCAACAACAAATTAAAAGGTTTGTTCCTATTTAGTTCAGCAAAAGAACTACTGCCATCAAAGAGAAAAGAAAGTCATTAGCAGCTGACCACAGCTAAACTATGTAGCAAACCTTTTAAGAAATTGAGAGGAAGAAGTGCTGAAGAGTAGTTTCAGTTCCTTTTTTTTTTTTCTACCTGAAGGAAGTTAAGTGACAGCAATACAGTGACAACTATACTTCCTCAGGGATCTTCATTGCAGACAGCATGTTAAAAGTGGAAGTTAGAAAAAAGAAGTTGTAGGTCACTTTTATACTAGAGGTGTCAATTTGAAAACAAAGCCTTTTCTTAAGGAAAAAGAGACTGGTCTTTCCATTACATGATATTCAGCTCCATTTTTTCCTCCTTCTCCATTTTTGCCCCTCAACCTTCTAAGGATGATTGCATTACAGTTGTGAGCAACTGGCACTATAAGCAGCAGCAGCATGTTTTCTCCTGTACAAAAACATCCAAAGCCCTGAAAAAGCAGGCAAGGGAGCGACTGCTCAGAGACAGGCAGGTCACAGGAACATAATACACTGAAACTCATACCAATGAGCTGTGCAATAAGCCTTGTGAGGGCCCTGATCCCACACCTCACTAAAACCTCTGAATCCACAGCAAGCAAAACCACCCCTTTGCTGCAGATAGCCTTCAAGGAAAAACAGGATATGCCATCCTCCTTCCTTCCAGAGGGACGCAATCCACAGAAGGTCTACTTGGTGAATATTTGCTTCATCTGTTTCAAAAAGAATTGGTGAGTGAACCTTTGGTGGTTCAGGCTCTGTCTCATCCTATAAAATGTGAGGAAAAATAGATACATCAGCTACAGGTTGCATTTCTACAAACTGCAGAAAGGCTCCAAGGGTGCTGAAGCAGCAGCTAATTAGCTATAGCCACATTTTAGGAAGAACAGTTAGCTTAAAGCTGATGCTACTACTGGCAGAAAGATTTGGAGCAAAGCAGTATGACCCCACACCTAGAACCCACAGTACCATTCTTTGATTTAGCATAGTGAAAGGATTACCCTTACAGGGATAGCCTTCCTGAAGGGAACCACTGACTCTGCATGAACTGAATCCTATTCTTTCCACAGCACAAGAAATGCTGTTCATCTGGTTCTACAGCTTCTCTGCGCAGGAAAAAGAAAAAAAAAAAAGCTTGCTCTTAAACATTTGCTTCTAGCAGCTGTGCCAGTTAAGAACACCAAACTTCAAGGGAACCTCCTGCAAACTGTGAAGCTGTTCCAGCTGAAAGGCCACATACTGCTCTATGTCTCACATAAAGCCAAGGACAGTGGCAGGCAGTGCTGAAGGCTGCTGGACAAAAAAGAAGTGCAGCAGACAATGTTAAAACAAAGGAGTGACAAGTACCATCTGCTACAAAGGAAGGACTAGTGACATTAGAGCATACTTATTCAACCCAATCCTGTCCAGCACCATCCAAGCTGAGGCTGGAGAGCATAGCGACTGCAAGGTGGCTCAGTGATGTTGGTCCCTCTTAAATGGGAGACCGTCTTGCTGGTTTGAAGATTTTTTTGAAATCCAAAGCAGCAGGTGTGATGCAACTGAAAACCAGAGGAAGTGGAAGGAGGGATTAAGTAGAGATAGTGCTCTTCTCCAGCTATGAGATAGGTAGGTATAGTCTTTGCCAGTTTATACCGTCTCAAATGTTGAAAGTGAAACCGTGCTGCTTCAGTAAGTAAAGTCATATAAGATCCTGTAGCACCCTCTTCTCCCAAACTTGCTTCTGCCATTGACGAGGAAGGGTGGCTTTATTCCAACTCAGCTGCTAAAAGTTGGGTGAGGGGTGGTTAAAGGAGTCTTGGTTTTTAACATTGGTTTAACTGTCCCCACCAATAAACATGGTAGGACAGATGTTTTATGAGACTGGGCCACCAACAGCCTGTGCTGAAGCTCGCTTCAGTCCCCAGGTGGAAGAGGGGATGATAGGAGGGTTTTCCAGTCAAGTCTTGAGAGCTCAGCTACAGCATTTCACATTGGTCCCCATCAGACAAAGTGCTTTCCTGAAGTCTTCAGCCCTCAGGTATCCAGGCTAGGCCAAAACCTAGCTATCACTGGCAACAGTGAGGATTGGTGCAAAGGTGCCACTGGTCCTATCTAAATGAAACAAAAAAACCCCCCACAAATGAAAGACAGACAAAAAGAAACAAAAACAAATCCTGGAGGAGGTACTCATTGGGAAGTTGAGGAGGAGAAAATAAAATCACATTTTGTTTTAAAATTATAAATACTCTCCATATAAAGTTATTAAATAAAATGAGATCCGTCCAGTGGCTGCGGTGAGTTCCAGTGATCCTCCTAAGCAATGTCTGGTAGTCTTTAAAAAGTGATCTTTGCTCCCCATCTCTCTTGCCCTTGGTTTAAGTGCAGCAGGGGTTGTCAATGACCAGCATAACATCAATGCCATACACTTCCAGCAGGTCCATAAGGAAATTTCGATCCCCTTGGGGATCCAGGCCCATGCCTCGTGCGTGGTCAGCTGTCAGTGTCTTGTCCTGGCTGGCCGACACCTCCATCAGCGTCTGAAATATGCGGTTATTCTGCTCCATGAAAAACCTATAGGGTAAAGTCAGCTGAGACGATGGCACTGGACCCCAAAAAACAGGCAGCAGAGCCCCAGAACTGCATTTAACCCCCTTTAATCATAGATCCCACCTTCTTAAGTGACACTGTAGTAGTTCCCATCCACCCCATGGATGACCCAGAATAAACAAAGCTAAAGCAGTAACTTTTAATTTACAGCTATGCTTCTGTCTGGCTGATTTATGGTAGGCATTTCACTCCTCAGAAGCAAGCCACGTTATCAGCTAATGTGTACTTTGTGGTAACCAAGTGGATACATCATACCTATAGCTCCCATAATGCAAGGGAGGAAACAGTGTCGTCATCCATCCAGTGAGCCACTGGGTAAATACATTCCCAAGACTGGTGCAGAACACAGCAGTGAGAGCTACTTCTTACCTAGAGCTTTTCTAGGAACATGCAAGGCTGTTCAGAAAAGAGCTCTGACTACATCTGTGCAACTCAACGATCAGAGCTCTGTCCTGAAAGCCCTTCACACAGTTTCACCCCATTACTTCTCACCTGCTGCAGGCTGTGAACAATAGCAACAGGCAGTGAAGGTGGTAGAGGTGTGGTTTTCATCTAATTCCATACCTCATACTCTACACCCAGTTCGGGTTCCTCCATTTACCAAGTACAAAGACAGCCACATTAATGGGCCAATCCTTCATACGCAGGTCTTACCTCCACACTGTACCTCCCCACAGCATGGTACAATGCCTGCTTCCTGCAGGCATTGTGCTTTCCAGAGCCAAATGTTCTGGCATGACAAGTCCTATGGTGCTTATGTTTTCAGAAATGGGAGGGGATTTTTGCATTTCTAATTGTGTTTTTAAAATTCCTTTCTCCCAGCACTTAAGAGACCCCGGTGGAGATGAATGTGGCTGCATTTGGTTTCTCAAATTGAAAGGAAGATGATCTGAAGAGGAAGAGCCAGTTTGATTCTTGGATCCCCAGTGAAGAGAGCTGACTATGGAATTATGTTAACCATGATGTTTCATAATATGCCAAACCAGTGCAACATGAAATCAGTGAAAGGGGCTCCCTAAACCTAACAGCGACCAACTAAATATTAGAGGTAGTCACTCACAAGATGAAAAGGTCCTCTTCACAGGAGCTACAATCCTCACCCACTTCTTGAGAATACATTAACATCTGCCTGAGAGAAGGGAGACAGATTAAATGCATGTACCTGCTGTGAACCTCAAAGCATTATGAGAAGACAAGGATTACAATGGAAAACTTCACATCCATTTCTTGGAGACCAATCAGACTAGCACCGCTGCCCCGATACCTGAGGCAACAGAGGAGTCTTTATAAGGCCTTGGACTAGAAATCAGGCTATATTTTCAGTTCTGCTACTGATCAGTGGTGAACCAATGGTGAGTCACAACCTTTGCTTCTCTTCCTACCTTCTATCTGCTCCATCAGCTCACTGGCAGAGTAATTGTATGTGTGCAGAGTGCCCAGGGGCTCTCATACCAGTCAGCTACAGTGGAACCAGAATCTCAAAGAGATGAGCTGAAGCAGTGGGCAACTTTGAAAATACTAAGGCAAGAAGGAAAGTACAAAGGAGCAGTGTCCTCTTTATCCCACATTGCACTGTTCTCCTATCAGGACCACCCAGATATCTATTATTACCTCTGGTCATTGAGCCGTCGGTACTTCTCCTTGTCAGCATTGTTAATTTTCAGGAGTGGTTGCAGATGCTCGTGATGTGTCTTCACATTCTGGTTGTCCACATAGACATCGTAGAGATCCCGTTTCTCCTCAAAGATCTTTTCTGTTGTACCTGCCAAAATCAGAGAAGATTTTCAGAGCAGCACGTTGCTTTTCCAGCAGACCAACTGTTCTCTCCTGCTTTTGTAGTTAGTCATTCCACGCACATCCTATTTCTCATCAGTTTTATTCCACAGTCTGGTGTCTCAAGACATTTTGCAGCCTGCAGTTAAAAACGTCATGCCTAATCCATCATACTTACAGGCCACATATGATACTTCTGTCTCCAGCATTTCTATGTCTGCCACATTCACATAGAAGAATGGTTTGGACTCTGGGACAGTTCCTCCAAGACCAGGCAGAGAAACATTGGCAAGGCAACAGCAGCAATACACTGCAGACAAGAGAAGTACATCCTGAGATGCTTTCAGTATTCCCTCAAGGGCATTCTGAACCCCGCTCACGCAGTTCTCCCGCACGCTTCTATGAAAACAATGGTTAGAGCTTTGAAATGCCCCCGAACACCAGAATTTCTCAAGTGGGGACATCCTGTTTTGGATAGGAAATAATCCGTTCTCCCATAGGAATCCCGTGTTCTAGATTCCACAAATTCATTCAGCACTCTTATTTTCTTGCATTGACAGGAACTGTATTTGACAGTGCCAGGTATGTCCTTACCTGAAAGGCCTGCAAAAAAGCATTTTGTAGGAAATGGGTAAATGCAGGCTGAATGGTGTCTTCACAAGGAATGGTCGCAATGGATTTTGAAGACCTGCAGGATGTCTATCCCCTCAGTACCCACACACATTTCTGCAGTGCCTCTGCCTACTAGATCAGAGCTCTGCAGTGTCCCTGGAAACATACCTCTATAGCAGACAACTCCAACTGGGGGTGGTGAAAATATCAATATGCGCTTGCGTAGCAGGGCAAACTTCCAGAGGACAAGGATCTGCTCACCGAAGAATTTGATGAACTGAGACATACAGCCAGCAGGGTGTGTGATCTGCAGGTGGAGGGAAAGGGAAGAAAACAGCTCAGAGGTGAAACAGGGACACATGCACAGATGCTAAGTCTAAATGTGGGAGCAAGACCAGCACACAGCAATGACAGAGAACTGCAGCTTGTTACAGTTCAAATAACAAAATCTTATCTAAAGCAGCCTACAAAGCACTGGAGTGACTGATTATATAAAGAAGTATGAGACACCAGCAAGGAGCAGCAGCACACTGCACATTCTGGCAAGCCTCAGAGCACCTGCCTCACCTTCATCTCTGGGTACATGTATCTGTGGATGGACGGCAGCCAGTGGACAGGCTGCTGAGAGGTGGGGGTGCCCTTGCTGTCAGGGAGAACTCCTTTCTTGTCATCATAGAACGCCTCTAGATGGGAGTAGTGCCCTGGCATCTCCAGCTGGTGTCTAGAAAAGAAAGGAAAAAAGGGGAGATCTGTAGTGTTTCCAGACTTATTTAGCGCCTTGCCCCCAGCCAACATCTGCTTTCCTAGCTGGCAAAGGAGCCCTGGGTGCCTCAGTTGCACAGACTGATCCAAGAGGGCAGCCAAAGCACCAGGAGTAACACCAGCTTTCAGTGCAGCCAAAGAACACGGGCAAGACTGAAGCAGACAGCGAGCTGATGTATGCATAGGACTGATCCTGTTTTAAAATATGCTCAGGTATGAACAGCTTTCCCTTCTACCATCACCATTTTCCCTGCAAGGCCCACTCAACACAGCTGAGGCACACACCTAGCCAGATGACCATCGTAGGTTTAGAAGCCTTTTGTAAAGGCTTTTCAGAAGGAGAAAAGGGGAACTTCTTGTCCTCTCAACTCTCGCCTTGACACTTCCCCACAAAATAAGCAGGGTTTGGATAGCATCTGACTGGCCTGTTAGCAATGAACAGACTGCTGCTAATCAGTTCCTTCTGTGTTTCCTTCCCGTTGTGAATCTGTAACTCTGGAGTAGTCATTCAAGGAAACCACAGCTCAGCATTGTAGCCAAATTCTTACTCACACCTAAAACCACTCCCAGGTGGAGTGGCCAGTGGCTAGTCCCATTCCCAAGGAAACTTACCTGACCTGGTTCTCCAGGAAGTGCATGTACCTATACAGCAGGGTGTAGGAAGGGGAGAGAATCCCCACTGACTTCATGCGGGCACCACGCTCTAACTCACTCTCCACGGGCATGTTGGCAAAGCAGGCCAGGCCAAAACAGAGCCCTTTCCGGAAATAACTGGGAACAAACATTTGACAGAAAGGTTTATGTTAAAAAGAGGGGAGGGGAAGAAATGAAGGTAACTGACTGCTAAAAATACTCATTTGGGAACACAGTTCCTTCTTTAGGAAACTCCCTGGAATCCCACCCTGCTGTCTGAAGGGCTGAGGGCAGGCCTTGGGTGCCCCTGTATTCTCAGGAACAAGACTGGGCATTTAAGGGAAGAGTTCCCAGTGCCTCTACCACTAAAGCCCCTACCAGCCATGTCACAGGCTGGTAAAGAACACAAGTAGGGAAAGAACTTCTGAAGGAGACTTAACAGAGGATGCAGGACCCAGTCAAATGCACCGCCCTTCTTCCAAGGAAGAAGGTCCTGCAGTACATGAAGTTGTGAGTACAGTCTAGTTACCTAGTCATATTTTCAGTGCCAGCACGTTGAGGCATACTCTAGCTGAGTGCAAGGGTTCAGTTCACGTGCCTTTGAGAAAGTAACTGTTATTACTGACCAAAAGTAATTGTGACACTGCAATTCATTGCAAAACATTGCTGCATTGCAACACTGGGTTAATAAAAGTATGGGAACACAGAAAATTCCTAGCTTATGCCTTTCCGCTGAAGGAAGGAGCTAGCAAATAAGAAAGTGAGCAAGGACTGTTATCACAACACTTAAAGGATCCAAAAGCACTGGCAGAATTAAGAACCTTTTCCTAAGTCCAGTTCCTGCAAAATCCTTCCCGTTTCAGTTCTGCCATTCTTTCCCCTTCACCCTGGGCCTCTGCTGACAGTCCCAAAAGTGGCAATGCAGTACGATTTGCCCAATACACACTAACATTTGCACACCACTGAGAAGCTGGCCTGCCCCATTCACCAGTTGACCTCCGCAGCCAATGCTGTCATACAACAGATCCCACACAGCTAGCTGGTACTCGATATGATGTTGAGAGTATCTGAAGAGTATCTTTGGCTCAGCTAGATACAGTTTAGCAGCACGTTTACGCAGGAACTTAACTTTACAGATGGTATTTTTCTTGCATGTTCTGAATTAAGGAATGGTGGTGTAGATGTATGGCTAAGAGAAAGAAGTAGTAATACAGCTCAGACATACTTACATGAAATCTGACTGGATTTTGTGGGACCCGCTTGCCATGGATTTGAATTCCACGCCTTCTAAATCAATGTCTTGCGGTAAACACCACTCCACCATGTTGCCTGCAGAGAAGCAAATTGATTTGGGTAAGCACAGTATTCCCTTTTAAAGGGCAAACACCAGCAACACCAAGTTGTTACTTTTACATCACTGGGATGCCAGTAACAGGGTGCACTAACGCAACTCCTGAACTCCTAAATTGTCATAGACAGTAGCTGACATACTACACTCTGCGCATCTCTTGCAAACGTTACTTGTTGCAGCACAACACCCAGATATTTCAGAACTTCTGGAGCTGTTTCTGAAGCTAGTGCTATTTTGTGGGTTTACCCTTTATATGGTTAATCACAGAGCAGCTACAATTTTACCTGACAGTGGATGAGCTATGGTATAAACGCTGTGCCATTCAGGCTGTTGGCATGAGTATCCGATATAGAAAGAACTCAAAGTATAGACTGCTGCTCTTTAGGCTGAGTTTCTGTGATAGCTCATTCCACCATCAACATCCTCCTTTGACTATGCTTGGCAGGGCTGGTCAAACAGGAACCCATAAGCCAGCATCCCAATCATCACTACTTCTCCCTGGAATTTCTCCTGTTTAGTTTAGGATAGCAGGAGTTAGCTGAAGCTTTATATGGAGGCTGAGGTGATCCAAGTACTGCAACATGTTTGTGCATACTAGAATAACTAAAAAAATGGGCACATAAATTACAAGCTAGATCAAGATTAGCAAACATCTGCCACCTGCCAACCCAGCCAGAAAGCATGCAGTTGTTCAGTAGAAAAGGCCACCTGAGGTGCCTGGTCCTGGAACAGATGATATCAGGGAAGTCACAAGAAGTCCCCAAAGCTGATGAAGTCCTGCCCTGCCACTGGCAAGTTTACCAAATACAAAAAAGGGGGGACTTCTCAGGCTTTCCCATGCCAGCACTTCAGACCCTAACCCGCTCAGCTGGATACTCCCACTGCATCGAGATGCGCTCCAGGTTTACTCACTGAGTTCCTGTTCTCTGTCAGCTTGCCCATAGCAACAGCATTTGAAGTAATGTGACTTCATTTTAACAACAAAGCAAACAAATATTCTTCAGTATAATGCAATGCCAGATGCACTGTGATGATGCTTTCTACTGGTATGGTCCTTCCACCACCCTCTGGGGTAAGCATCCCTGCTGCGCTTACACGGACAGCATACATTTGGAAGGGCCTTACGCTCAGCTGAGACTTTTAGCGATATTTAAATATGAGGCCTCATTTCTGAAGCCTGTTGTGTCATTACTCATACTGCACAAGTATATGCATGCACAGGAATTGGGCTTAGCTACTGACATTTAAATAGGCTATTTTTCTTCTCACATCAACACTGTATTCAGCAGACCTCCCCCAACCCTGCCTGGCAAGGACTTCAAAAAAACAACAGCGTTAAATGTGGCAACAGGAGAGGTTTTGCATCCAACCAACCACTTCTAGTCCACAAGTAGACCTCTCCCGCAGAGCCGGGCTGGCTGGGGAGCAGCAGCAGCCTCGTGACCCCGAGCACAGCTCTGTGCAATCACACACGAAACCACAGAGCTCTGCTGTAAAGCATCTTCGCCTCTGAGGCGTGTGAAAGGCTGGCAGAGAAAGCCAGTGACATCATGCCAGCCTGCGCGGTCCCCTGTAGGTTTGCATATTATATATAGATGTTGGCTTTGTTGTTTGGGGGTTTTTTTCTGTTGTGTTGGTTTTCTTTTTAAAGGCACAAGAAGACCCTTCCTTGAAAGAGCAAGGAAGTCAACTCTCAAGACTGTTGCCTCTTAACCACAAAACTGTGGTTAAAGCCAGATCCACTTTTAAGTCTTGCATCGCAGAGAATCGTCTATTGGTCATTACCTATAGATTAATAGACCAATATACAAGAGTGCCATCAAGCAAAGGAAACTGTTTGACTTTGTTCAGTTTAGTCAGAAACACTACTGTCACGTATAATATCCACTACAGAGGTGTTGAAGTGGCCATGGCCCAAACAACGTTTGTTCTGCAGCAGTAAGGAAGGAAAAAACGCCTTGAAACAGATCCTTACCCTACGTGTAACCACAAAATCAGCTCACATATCAGGCAGCTAATTTTTTTTCTGGGATCTGTCACAAGCAACCCACACCTGCGCTCCTGGCAGCTCCTCACGCCACCTTGCCCTATGAACGTACAGGCGACGTGGCAGTCGGAGAACAAACACAGAGATAAAAAAAATAATTAAGAAAGTCAGTCTGGTGAAACAGTAGAGCAAACAAAGGAGAGACTTCACCCAGACGTGATAGCAACTGCCAGCCTGCCCAAGAAACCGGAGGAGGAAGGAGGGAGCAATATTGTAGAAAAACAGGAAGCATTGCCCTTCTCTGCGCAGAAAGCGGCTCTCATGCACAGGAAACTTTCCAAGTAAGAGCCACCCCGCATTAGAGAGCAGGTGAGTGGTTTTACTGAGAGTCAAATCTGCAGATCTGGAGATCTCTTGGGAGCTATCTCCCAGCTCCAGGCCAGGTCAGAAACGGCACTTTCACTTTCTGGTGTGCAAAGTTAAGGATGTTCTTCCTCTCTCTCTTGTATTTTCTCTCCCCCGAATTTTCACATCCTTACAGAAATGATGACGGCACTAGCATTTGGTGGTCATCACCTGGCCTTCCTCACCATTAGATGTTTCCAAAGATCTTTAGAGTCCCCAGCCATGCAATGCTACCACGCTGTGCCAGGACACAAGAAGCAGAAAGTGTGACCTAGCTGTCACAGTGGCTCCGTTTCCTGCGTGGAAGAGTTGTGGGACAGAAAACCAGAATATTTGTGTGTTCACTGGTGCAAACCGGATTACATCGCTCTCTTTCCTCTTCATGTCCCTCCATTACTCACATCACCCTTTAAGCCAACAGACAGTGTGGGACCACCACAAAGTTGACTACCATCATCTCCATCACAGAAAAAGGGCTAAGAAGATTCAGCCTCTTTTCAACTATTCTGATCTGACAGAGCTGATGTAGCCATGGAGTTTGCTCCATCTTTCTTTATCTCCCAAAGCAAAATTTATTGTTCTAGTCTTTTTCACTTGGTTTACCCAGGACAAGTATGAGTCTTGGAAAGCACATGTGCTCCAGCCTAATGCCAAGTAGGTCACACCTACCAGATGTATCCCCATTGCTGCCCAAGATAGTGTTGGGTCTTCTGTTACTACCTGCCCAAGGGAACACCTGCGCTAGGAAATCCAGCAGCCTCGTTAAAGCCCCTTGTGACCGAGCTCTTCAAGGGGCAGTGTTTGTGCAGACCTGCTGTTCACGCTTTTTGAAGTGTCAGAGCATTCCCAACTCATCACTCCCTGAAGGGGGGGGACTGCCAAAAAGCAAGGAGCAGCGAGAAGATGGCACGGTTGGCCATTCTGCATGTAATTTACAGTTCACTTTCTGCATTAGTGAATGAGCCGCCTTTGTGATAGTGCTGAAAAGAGCTTCTCAAGTGCCACAAGATTCACCATGCTGGAAGCAGGGACAGCACCACTGCTTTAGAAGCTGCCTCTGGCTCTTACGTTCAGCCACTCACATGGGCATTGACAGAGTCCCAGGGATACCAGAACCATAACGGTGGCCTGGCAACCCCATAACCTACCCTCATGAACTCATCACATCCAACTGCTAGACACACTGAGCTTGTCTGCTTCAAGCCCTTCTAAATGTAGGAGAAAAGCTGTTCTCTATTAGCGTAGTAACCACTTCATCCTTCCTCAGGAAAACACCTCTCACCCAATTGCTTGCCTGTATTTGAGTAGACATTACCTGGCATAACTACCCTCCCAGCTACCACCAGAAATTCTGCCTTTCACGTGCCTGAGCAAGCTACCTAAGGTCTGCTGTGATTTTCCTGGGCAGGATTAAGCGGGTTTCCAGCTCACACGCTGACTGGATGATCTCCTTTAACTCACACGCAAGGACCCGATACCCTTGTGAACATTACAGATGTCCTTAGTCCTTCCTGCTATCCGACATGGTTGACCCAGGAATTCCCATATCCTCTTTCTGACCATAGCAAGGTCACACCACTGCAGCTTCAAGATCTTTTTTTCAAGTCCACATTGTCCATAGAGCACTTTGCCCTTCACCTGTGAAGATGACATTTGTTGATGTGTTCTTCAGTCCTATCATGCTCCTTACATCCAGCATCCACGTTGAGTAGCAGCGGGAGGCTGAATCTTCCTGGACTTGACAGACTACTGCAAGGCTGATGACAACCAGCATTAACTGCACATCAGATGTGAGAAGAGCTGTTTCCCAACTTTCCCTGGACTTCATTCAAAGCAACAGCTGGTTCAGACAAACTCCTGAGAAAGCTTAGCTTTCTGCCAACCAAGAAAATCTCACCATTTCATAGAAGGCATATGCTCTCAGATTGAAAGACAACCTGCTGTTGCTGCAGTCATCCGGACTCTTCCATGTTTTGGATACTTATGAGAAACACCTCCCCTTTCCATCTCCTGACGGAAAGATGACATCCAATCTCAATTTGAATTTTGATGAGTCAAGAGCCTCAGACCTCTAGACACCTCTCTCTGGTGCAGCATGAAACCTTTGGTGTTTCAGGGCATAGCAGCAGTGTGCACTTCTGACAGCACATCGCAATTGGGGCTCCATTCTCTTCACTACTTCCTTGGAATCTTCAGTTCAAGACGGGATTCAGTCTTCACTATCAGGGTCCTCCTGCTTCCACTGAAGAACCCCACCATGCTTTACGGAGCTCTTTCCTATCTAGTCCTTTTGCTATTGATTTGCTAAGAAAATGTCTGTCTACAGAGGGAAGAGGAGCTCACTTCCAGAGGTGGATGCAAACGGGCTCCTGCATCTCTCACGCTACTTCCTAAAGTTTCTGTTTGTACCAAAACTATGCCCCACTGTTGCCTTTGCACCCCAGGTTGGCGCCAGGCAGCCAAAAGACCCAACGATCTGTCAGGACACATCAGACTCCTAAGCACAGTACCTGCATGAACAGATGTGAGGCGGGTGCTAGCTCTCTGTCTGTGTCATAATATCCTGTTTTGTAGATACTGCTAGAGCAGCAAGACTAAGAAAACAAGATTAAGATGTTGTCTGAAATGCTGATTTGAAGACTCAAAATTAATAACCTCGGTCAATAAAGTGATACAACACCAAAGTCTGACAGTGCCCAAGGAGATGGATATGACAGTGAAAGGTGGAAAATACATTCCCTTGCCCCTCTCCCCTGCCCCCCTGGATCGCAGCACCCCAAAGCATTAAGAGTCCAGAGATCCCACCAGAGGCCAGACTCTAAACCCACAGGTCACCAAGAAATACACAGTCGAGCTGCTGCTGATGGGGATCACACCCTGCATGCCTGCCAGATCTACGCTTGCTGTAACCGTTATCCATCACCAATAGCTGCAGGCAGGTCTGCGCCATGGCACGGAGGTAGAAGGATGCTCTGAGATGCCACTAACAGGTTGGTACCCCCCAGGCAGCAGCACAGCACCGGGCAGAGGTTCAGCCTGAGGCCTGGATGCTGCGCAGGGTGCAGGGGGTGCCCCAGCGCTGTCCCCGTAAGCCCAGTCCTGTGTCCCGCTGAGGAGCAGAGGTATGCCCGTTCCTGCCCTGGTCACCGGCTCTCCTCGGAACGGCACCAGGAGCGGCACCTTCCTCCCATCACAAGTTCCTCTCAGCAGGATGGAGATCAAGTGCAATCCCCCTTATACTCGGTTTTTGGCAAACCCCCACGGCTCCTGGTCCGCCGGCGCCCAGTGCTCCTCGGGAGGCCGGCCGCGGCACGGGCGACCGGCAGCCGTGCCGTGAAGCAACGGTCTCCCGTGGGGGCAGAAGGCAGCCCGGCTCCCGCAGGCCGCTCTCCACCGGGGTCCGGCGATGCTGCTCTCAAACTCGGCGGGGGGAGCGGTCCCCGCGGGCGGAGGAATGGAAGCAGCGGGCGCCGCGCGGGACCCGCAGCCCGGCCCCGGCCCGCATCCATCTTACGCCGGCGGCACAGGGAGCCCCAGGCCCGGCCACTACAGGCCCCGGCCCCCGCGCCACGGCCCCCTCGCCCCAGGCGCCCCTCACCCGTGCGGGGGTCGAAGGTGACCACGAAGACGGCCACGATCTGGTCCTCCTCCGCCTCCACCGGCCCCGCCGCCTCCGCCGGCCCCGCGCCGTCCCACGGAGCCGCGCTCCAGCCGCCGCCGAGCCGCCGCCCGCCGCCGCTGCCCACCTCAGCCGCGGGCGGCGGCGCCGACACGGCGGGGCCCTCGGCCCAGAAGAGCAACGGCGCCTCGTCTGCACGCTCCACCATGGCCGCGGCCCCCCGCGCGCACGGCGCCGCGCCGAGCAGAGCCGAGCCGAGCCGAGCCGCACCCCCCGCACCGCACCGGCCGCCGGCGGGGGGCGGCTCCGGGGCGGGGACGCCGCGGGGGCGGGGACGCGGAGGGCCACGCCCCCGTGGCGGAGGAGGCGGGGCCGGACAGACAGGGGAGGGGCGTGCCGCTGGGGGCGGGGCGGGGCGCTGCGGACAGTGCCCGCGCGGGCTGGGGGCAGCGGTTGGAGCTGCACGAGCGGTGGCCTGGCCTGGCCTGGCCTGGCCTGGCCGGGGGGGCGGTCCTGGCGTCTGTACTCTCCGGTGCCAGCTCCTGGAGGAGCGCGGGAGGACGGGGGGCTCCCCAAGACAAGGCACCCCACCGCCCCCTGCCTTACCTCCTCCCAGAGGGCAGAGCCGCGAAGCTCGGCCGGCTGCCGGCCTTCTGTGCCCCCCGCTCCAAGGCAGGCCAGCTGCCTCTTTGAGCAGGAGCGCTAAGGGGGAGCCCTGAGTGAGCCCGGGGAGCTGGGCAGAGCAGCCTCAGGGCCAGGAACGGGGCAGTCTCCCGCACCCCCAAATTGCTGCCAACCGGGGAAACTGCAAGCTGCAAATCTGAGTCAGTGATCCTGATCCAGTAGACACTGGTGTGTGTATATATGTATCCATATATGCTATAGAAGGATGCGAAACAGTTTTCAGAGGAACAGGCAGAATCAGCTTGAGCTTGAAAGATGGAGACACGAGTAAAACCAAAGCATGCACAGGCAGCCAACTTCTGGGTAATTACCATCCTCAATACGCTACCACCGATGTCATTAAGTGTCATTAGGTTTAACTTCGTTCCCTAGGACTTTCTGATTAATTGAATTACCCAATTAAGCAGGCCACAATTAAAGGGAAGATATTGCCATAAAAGCCTTAATTGTCTAACTTTTTTCCTGTTGAGCAGCTCTGAGTGTTCAATATGCCATTAAGAACTCATAATCCAGTTTCCTCAACAGTCAGTAGATTTGGGTTTTTTCTCTCTCTCTTTTTTTTTTTGGTAATATTAGCATCTATGTGCTGTGAGCTTCATTTCAGACAGCTCCAACGCTGAGTGGGCATTTTGTTTCACAAAGCCCATGCACAAGTTTACTTTGCAGAGCTATAAACCGCAGTAGGTGGTGTTTAGCAGATGGAGTTTTTCATGGAAGGTGACTGGTAAAGAAAAAAACCAGAACAACAAACCCTGCACAATATTTTGTTACTGTATAAAGAAAGGCCAGATTCTGCAAATACGTGGCCACATGCTTCGCTTTAACTATATAGACAGTGCCAAGCTACATTTTGATGAATATTTTTTTGCATGTCAGTGATGCTAAAGTGACAGCTCACTTCTCCTCTCCTTCATCCCTGCAGTGGTGCTGGCACAAATGTCAGTCTGTCCCCAGTGATCCAGGCGGAGGAAACAAATCCTGAATAAAAATTCTTCCACAACCCGCGTGGCCATTTGTGGTGCAGAGCAGTTCCTGGTTCCCTTTGCCGTGCGGTCGCCCCAGCGTCGCCCCAGCATGAGAGTGAGGATGGAGCGGGGACAGCAGCAAGTGACGGGGAGCAGAGGCTGCCAGCGCTGGCTCTGAGATACACAAAATGTCGTCACCCTCCGAGCTCTCGGCTTTTGGTGACAAAGCCCTCATGGGACAAGAGACCTGGTGGCACCAGAGCTATTTATGCTGCTCTGGCCAGCAACCTGGGCCAGAGGGCACACCGTTTGTTAGATACATACAAAAGCCAAAGGGCACATTTTCTACTTTATTATTTCACCAAAATAGAAAATACCTAGGCCGGGAGGTAATATGACCCTTTTAGGAGTAAAAGCTCTCCTTTCAACAGAAAATTTTCCCTCCAACTGAGGGCTGAGAAAATTGTTGTCAGATCTTTGAGTAGTCCTCTAGAAAAAATATGAAATTAAAATGTGGTGGCTTTTAGTTAGAAGATGCAAGATGAACAAGTTGGTCCTTCTTTATACAGCAAGTCCAACTTTTCTCCTTTACATATCACATTCCTTCTTAGAAAAATAGATACTGCCTATAGACCCTAAGGGAAAAAAAAAAAGAAAAAAAATTAAAAAATGTTTCAGATGGGATTAACAGCTGTGGTCTGAAGGAGTTTCACTGCTGTGTTATTAATCAAAATGTAGTTATGGGGACTAAAAGCATTATTTATTCAGTTTTATAATAAAATATTCCTATCCAAGGCTGTAAGTACTGAACATCCGATTAACACAGTCAGATCGCAGCAGTATTAAAGTGGTCCTATCACAGGACCGCAGCTGGCCAGCTGCTGCAGAGACAGTTTTTCATGGCAAAAAGCAGCCAGTGCCAGCACTGGCTCAAAGTAAGGTGCTGGGAGATGCAGCACCCGCGCCGCAGGAGAAGGGAGTCTGCACAGCAGTAACCAGCTCTGTGCCTGGAAGAAACGCTGCAACCTCTGGGGCAGATGCAGCAGTAAATACCGAGTTCCTGGCACATCCTCCTGACGTGGCTTTGGTGGCCCGTATCAAATGACTTGCTCATCACAGCCTTAACAGGCAACTCCAGAGACCCTTATGGCCATACTTTTCATTCAAAGACCAGGTTAGGAGGGCTGAGTGACCTCAGATCGACATGTCCCTTTATTTTCTGGTGGGAATTCCCCTCATCGTGTGCATGGGAAAGCACATGTCAGTTTTGACAACCCCCATCTCTTCTGGGCCACGGCCACTTCCAATTTCTGCATGTCCTAGCAGCTCTCCTCGATGCTAAGAAAAAAGGCTGCTGTAACCGTGTTCCCAGTTAGTTAAAGCTCACTCTGGTTCCTCTTTGAAACACAAGCTCACAAAGGCACAGAAAGATCCTCGTTTTTTATGGAAAGGCGCAGCAAGAGGAGACACTGACCTGGCCCTGGTGAGCGGCAGAGCAACCCTACCTGCAGAGCTGCCTTCACCAACGCAGCCAGCTTCTCCCTCCTCTCCTGGGGCACATGCTTGAAACCTCAAGATGGGAATCAGTACAGAGACCTGTGTATGGTCCCTAACTCTCTCCTGAAGTCTAGCATGTTATAAATTAGGCTACTAACCTCTCCACGCTGCAACACTTGTCCAAACTAATACACATCTAAGTGCAGGAAGTGAAATTCAGACTTAAAAGAAGGAAGCACAGGGCCCCATCAGCACAAGACTAATCACTTATACAAGTAAAGCCCACAAAGACTGCATCTCTGATGGGATTAACATGGAACAGACGGGCTGTCAGCAAACATCACCTCCTCATAGGCCCCAGGAAGCTGGAGGAGGGAAGAGCGTGCAGAAGCAAGGAGATGACTCAGAGGGAGCCCTGGCTCCCTGCAGAGCTGGTTGCAGGCACAGCAAATCCACAGCAAATCCACAGCAAACCCCCTCAGCCAGCAGCTTTCCTAGGCACAGGCAGGTGTGTGCAGGTGGTGCTGAGCTCCAGATGTTTCCCATTAGCAATGGCCCAGGTGTGTGGGGTGGTTATAAATGTGCCAGGAGAAGGGCAGTCTGTAGGGTGTTTGGTACATCTTTTGCTTTTACAGCTGTATGTAGTATGGGTTCTTTTTCTCTGGTTGGAAAACTTAAGGTAGAAAAGGATGAGGGGAGGGGTAGTGTGTGGTGTTCTTTAGGATTTGATAGGTTTGTTTCTATGTGTGATGAGAGTAGTGGATGAAGTACTGGTGGGTGGAGAAGTTACCTTAGAGGCTTACTGGGAAAGGCAGTGACTTCTGAGTTGTATCTGACTTGTACCAACAAGGTGAAAAGCAGAATCTGTTGTAGTTAAGTGGATGGCAACAATGGATTTGTATTTGCTAATTCTGGGGTACTCTTCCTTAACCACTACCATCAAATGACACCTATGAGTGATCAAGACTTCTGTGTATGTGGGCTTGGGGTGAGGGAGTGTGTGTGGTGAGTGGAACTAATGCTTTTGATAAGGCAAGGAAGAGGGTGGTTAGTCTGTCTGTATAAATAATGCTATCTTCTTCTTCTCCCTCTGACAAAGCAGGCCAGTATCAGCTCTCCCTGTTCTGTTTTATGGTGACATGGATGACTGGGACAACAGTGATGAATTCATTCAGCGACTGGATTTTTCCAGTTGTGGCGAAGAGAGCGAAGACAGAAGTGTACATGAGGAAGATGCCCTGAGCTTGAGCCCCCCTAGGAGTTGTGAGTTCCAGAAGTGGCAAGGGAGCAGTCCTCTACCAGCAACCCCTCAGAGAAAGCTTAGTGAGATTTTCCTGAGCAGGACAAAAGTCTGGGTGAGTCCCACCCTGAAGCCTTCCCTGGCTGCGAGCAAGAACCTGTGTAATGCTGAGACACCACTGCACATCACTTGGAAAAAGCTGCAGCTGTGTGACACCCCGCACACTCCCAAGGTAATGGCATGTATCAACTCTGTGGCTGAGCAGGCAAGGTCTGCAGCATTGCTGGGGCATCAGTGCGTGGGTAGTGGGGGGATCTGTTATTAGCTCTGTGGAAAGCATTTTTTTAATGTTACTGTTGTTAGTGT
The DNA here is from genome assembly GCF_028858705.1 of Grus americana. Lineage (NCBI taxonomy): Eukaryota > Metazoa > Chordata > Aves > Gruiformes > Gruidae > Grus > Grus americana. Next base: position 65,185,424 of record NC_072852.1, read on the forward strand.
CTACTCTTCCCTTAGAAACCTGGACTGTGAGCTTCTTAGCTATGGAAGGGTTATTCTGTGAGTGTGACTAGAAACCTATGTGTGGGAGCAAGTCTCTTGATTCTTTCCAAGCTGTTGCTAAAACCAATTAGTTGGTGTTGGGCCACTCTGACTTAAATGAAACAAGCAACCATGTGCCTTGACTGCTGGTGTGCCCCTCACCTTCTGTTCAGGGGAGTGGACATCTGTAGGTCTCAGCAGGAAGTGCGCGCTGTGCTGCCAGAGGGATAAATGCATCTCTCTGAGGAGCTCATCATTCCAGGGGGAGCTTGGAGACAGGCAGCTGCCCCGATTGCTCTGTTCAGCAGGTTTTTGGATGCAAGTGGGTTTTCTCTTGAAAGAGAAAGTTGGAAATGGCATTGTGGCTGGGATATACTTTGTCTGGTAAGTCTGGATCGCCTCCAACCAGCTTGTTGTCCAGTGACACTGATTCTTTTTGTGTGCGTGTGAAACTGAGCTGCTGCTGTATTGGGTCTGGCTGAGATATAGCTAATTTTCCCCATAGCAGCCCTCACAGTGCTGTGCATTGGTAGCCAGCAAGGTGTTGGTAACACACCGGTGTTTTGGCTACTGCTGAGCAGTGCTGGCACAGCCTCAAGGCTGTCCCTCCAACATTCCCCCTCACCAGCAGGGTGGGGGTGGGCAGGATCTTGGGAGGGGACACAGCCAGGACAGCTGACCCCAGCTGACCAAAGGGATATTCCATACCATATGAGATCTGCTCAGCAAAAAAAGCTGAGAGAAAGGGGGGCGGGGGAAGCATTCATTATTTACAACATATGTCTTCTGGACCAACTGCTACACGTACTGAAGCCCTGCTTCCTGGGAAGTGGCTGGACATCACCTGCTGATGGGAAGTAGAGACTAAATCTTTTGGTTTTCCTTTGATGCTGTGTGCAACTTTTGCTTTATTAAACTGCCTTTATCTTGACCCATGAATTTTTTTCTATCTTATTTTCTCCCCCTCCTTGTCCTGCTGAGGAGGGGAGTGACAGAGCGGCTTGGTGGGCACTTGGCCTCTAGCCAAGGTCAACCCACCACAGCTGCTCAGTGAGTTTGGGGGAAGCAGGACTTTGTTCTTGGGGTAGCAAATCCCCTGTAGAAGGGGTAAGAAATCAATGTGCTTGCAGGGGAAGGTTAGCCTCTCTTCCTCTATGTCACTGTCCTAAAATGTAACTTATCTACTGAGCTGCTTTCTTGGGAGAACGATCCCAGCCCCTGTTTTCTGTGAAACTTCTTGTACAGAATATAATACAACTGCTTTTTGTTGTCTTGTAAGCCCAAGTGGAGGCTTGGTTGCAGCTTTTGTGTTCCTAGATATCTTCTGTTGTGTGTATTGGCTTCTAGCATTCAAGACTGCAATGACATGTAGTTTTTTCAGTCTTCTCTCAATATTCTGCTCTACTGATAGACTGATTGCTTCTTTGCTTAAGTGGTACACAGAAGATAAGTCCTTTTAGTACTTCTGAGCTAGGATTTGACTTCTGTCCCTCTCCAGAAACCTGATTATGTGGAGAGAAGAATGATCCTGTGGCCACACAGTGGCCACAGTTACTGAGGAATGACCTGCTACTCTCCAGGGGAAAGTGGCTCTAAATGGCAGTACTCCAAGAATTTCCTGCAATGACCCTTTATAAGAAATCTCCCTGAATCTCATCTGAAAATAGGTGACATGTCTAGAATCTCTTCCAGATCAGGTGGGCTACTGGTAGTGCAGGGTGCTTCACTGTGTGCTCTTGTGTAGATAACACGTTGGATGGATGCTTCAAGACATGTTGCTCATGGTTTGTCACCTTGTAGCCCATGAGCAGCAATTGCACTAAATCAACAATTTATTTTCCTTTGCTGTCTTCTGTGAGAAAGGTCTTGGTTTCCAAGCATGCTGCAAAAGGTGGGCTCTAAAGGGCCTAAATCTGCTTATCAATGAAGCTGGGAGCAATGATCTTGGAACATTTGAAGGTAAGAGAGCAGAGCCACATCTAACTGCAGACAGATGAGCACTGGAGCCCCAGCTAGGATGCATGGCAGAGGAGGCAGATGATTGTATTTTGTAGACTTACCCAATCCTGGAACAGATTGCTAGAGCTAGTTATGGTAGCTGCCTTATACTGTATGACAGCAGCTACTCTCAGGTGATGTTACAGGAGACAAGTCTGCTCAATTACAGGACCAAGCCCTAGTAGAGCAGATGAGAATTACATGCATGCAACAGCAGGCTGCAATGGTATTTTTAGATCTCTTTCTTGACTTGTGGCTAGACTAGAATACAGCCACAATTCTACAGAGCTTCTAGGCTGCTGGGTAAATTGGGCTTGGACATGTACTGCTTTTAATGCATCCATATGCAGAACTTTTCCATCCAAGAGCAAGGAGATGCAGACCAGGACTTGAGAAAGTGACCAAGAAGCACTTCCAGGGTCATAGTAAACCAGTAGCTGAACTTCTGAGTATGGTATAGAAATAGAGGGATGTCCCTGAAGTAGCTATATCTGAGTGCAGTATCAATTAGGTGGATGCAGGATACTGCGTGCAGCTCTAGGTTTTTATCTTCAAAAACTTTCAGTGAGGAAAGGGAAGAACTCTAGATATGATCGTGGACCCACATCTCTGCTTGCAAGAGTGAGACCACTGTTGGATCAAAAAGATAGAGAAGTTTCTTGATTTTCATGACAGGGAGAGTTCTAGTTCTTGAAGGGCTATGTGTTGGGTTTGCGTGGCAGGGTTTTGGTGGCGGGGGGGCTACAGGTGTGGCTTCTGTGAGAAGCTGCCAGAAGCTCCCCCTGTGTCTGATAGAGCCAATGCCAGCCGGCTCTAAGACGGGCCCGCTGCTGGCCAAGGCCAAGCCAATCAGCGCCTCTGTGATAACATATTTAAGAAGGAGAAAAACACTTAGAGAGAGAGCTTTTGCAGCCGGAGAGAGGAGTGAGAAGATGTAAGAAACTCTGCAGACACCAAGGTCAGTGCAGATGGAGGGGGAGGAGGAGCTCCAGGCGCCGGAGCAGAGATCCCCCTGCAGCCCATGGTGAAGACCATGGTGAAGCAGGCTGTCCCCCTGCAGCCCATGGAGGAAGGATGAGGGGGTGTAGAGATTCCACCTGCAGCCCGTGGAGGACCCCACGCTGGAGCAGGTGGAGGCACCTGAAGGAGACTGCGGCCCGTGGGAAGCCCACGCTGGAGCAGTTGCTGGCCGGACCGGTGGACCCATGAAGAGGGGAGCCCACGCCAGGGCAGGTTTGCTGGCAGGACTTGTGACCTCGTGGGGGACCCCATGCTGGAGCAGTCTGCTCCTGAAGGTCTGCACCCTGTGGGAGAGACCCCATGCTGGAGCAGGGGAACAATGAGAGGAGTCCTCCCCCTGAGGATGAAGAAGCGGCAGAGACAATGTGTGCTGAACTGAACCCAACCCCCATTCCCCGTCCCCCTGTGCTGCTGAGGGGGGAGGAGGTTGAAGCCGGGAGTGAAGTTGAGTCCGGGAAGATGGGAGGGGTGGGGGGAAGTGTTTTAAGACTTGATTTTATTTTCTCATTCCTCTACTCTGTTTTGCCTAGTAATAAATTAGATGAATTCCCTCTCTAAGTTTGGTCTGTTTTGCCCGTGACGATAATTAGTGAGTGATCTCTCCCTGTCCTTATCTCGACCTACAAGCATTTCGTGATGCCTTTTCTCCCCTGTTTAGTGAATGAGGGGAGTGAGAGAGCGGCTCTGGTGGGCACCTGGCCTTCAGCCAGGGTCAACCCACCACAGGCTATTAACTAGAAGAAAGAGATATGTTAAAACCTCTTTTAGCCCTTACACCACTCTCTTAAAGCTGAAACAAGTCAAAGCCAAACATATTTCAAAAAGCAGATGGTTACTGAAGAGGTGAAATCATGGAAAGTAAGTAGATTTTTCTGCTTTCAGAGCAAGACTTGGGTGAGTCTCAAGTTATGCTTTACTTACCCCAAGCTTTTGGACTAGTAGGTGAAACGCAAGGGCCTGTCTTCTGTGGGAAGCTGAACTATAGAAGATCCAGAGGTTCCTTCTGAACTTAAATTTCTGAAACTATTCTTTCTTCTCAGAGAATTGTTTTCTGGTCACTTTACCTGTAGCCATATCAAAATATTTCTACCAACTTCTCCTATACTAATGCTGCTTATTGCTGGGGAACTGAAAGGAAACTTGGGTGATGTTCTATCTTATCTCCTGACAAACCCGTCCTGATGGAACTGATGCGACAGTCCATGCTTGACAGAACTGGGTCTTTCATGTTAATGCAACATATGATGCAACTTCTGTGTCTCTGTAGGTGGGAAAGATGAGCAAGAGGAGATGGCTCCTCTTGAGGACTGTGCATGCCAAAATGGCTCTGCAGGTCTCACCCAAGTGAGCAGGGAATAGAGTCTGAAAGGGCTTAGTGAAGAAAATACTCTGTGGAGGGAGAAGACGACAGTCAGGACTAAATTAAGGATGCAGGGTTTTAATGATTCAGCTGTCCTGAGGAAGGGAGTTGAGCTCTTGACTTGCAGGAGAGTAGAGATTTTATTCTGATATAGCAGCAACAAAAATGTTTTGCTGGCTTATCTGCCGTGTTTTATTTCTTTTCTCAATACAGAGCCTGTTATCGAAGACAGCTTTTCCTTCGTCTGGGACAAAGGTCCCACCCAAAGGCTTCCGACATCTGAGATTTACTCCTGGTGCTGACTCAGATGACTCTACGCAAGCTTCTCTTGTCAACATTAATCCCTTTACACCAGAGTCGTATCGACAAATGCTCTTTCTTCCTAATGGCAAGCGGAAGACCAGAGGAGAGCTGTAAGTGAACTACTCTTAAACAACAGGTGGTAAGGAGACTGTTTGAAGGAGATAAGTAATGATGGAGACATTTAGTACCTGGAGTTATTTGCTAACAATGAATCATTCACTTCCGTTATATTCACTGGTGCAGAGCAAACATTAGCAGACATTTGAAGGTAATAGAAATATAAATAAAATCAATCTTTTCCCTTGTTCAGAAATGTAAGTGGGGGATCAACAGCTAACCTCAATGCTATGACTGTGGGAGAAAATTGTACCTCTTTCTTGACCATGGGTAGAGTGGAGCTTGCGTCAGTTCTGCACATACCCGCAACCTGGAAGAAATGACATGCATGTTTACATGTAATACAGCTTTTAAGATGGGTGCAGGCTACTGCTGACCTGCAAAAGTTCTGGATCTGGTCAGGGTTAACCAAGGCACGAACTTAGTCTATACCTGTGCACTATGATGATGTTCAGCTTCTTTCATAGCCCCAACTGTAACAGCTGCTCAGCTGGGTATCCCCCTTGAAAGAGAACTGCTGCACAGTGCTTTTGCTAGGAGCTTGTTGTGCAAGGTCATCTCCATGTAGCTTCACCACTAATGAGGTGGCCAGGAGAATGATGCTCCCATGTCCGGTGGGCACTACAAAAGTTGGTATGTGGAGGCTTTCTAAATGGAAACAAAGAATTCCTAGTCTGGGACCACAGTCTTTAAGGCCTCAACTAGAAACTCACTGTATATTATTCCCCTACAAAACACATCTTTAAACTGTGATGTGAGGTTTGGAGATTCTTTTGAAAAATGTTTTCACTTCAAATCTCAGTTGGATTGTTGTACTGACATAATACATCCAGAGTCTCCTAAACTTCTGTTATAGGAGAGATCCTGTTCCAAGAAGCCAGATAAAACAGGAGCTACCTACCAAGGTGAGTGTCTGTATGTATTCCTCCCACAGAGAGGATAAGATGCTTGTAAATACTTGGTGCTTGATGGAATTTATTCTGCTACTGGAATTTAAATCATGACATGACAAGAGGATGATTACCCATGATAGAATAGTTCCAAGCTGAATGTTTTATGTTAACATTTGTTTGAGATCACAAACTTGGAAATGATTCCTAGCCCTAAAGGAGACTTACTAAAGCAGATCTAAAGCTTTGACAACTAATCCTAAAACTCATCGAATTTGGTCAGGAGGCCTTTTTAGGAAATATTATATAATTAGAGTTCCTCAAGGGGAAAGTAATTGCTGTATTAGTATATTGAATTAGTGTGAAGAGTGACTGTACCTCTGTGGCTTGAAAAGCAGCAGATGTGTTGCTGTTCCTATGAATTGGTGTACTGAGAATCTTTGGATGTGAATGGAATGTGGTTTCTATCTTGCAATGAATATATGGACCTGCACTGCAAAACCAGAAAGCCTCAGCTGAACCGTTCTGGTGTGGATTAGTGCTGAGGTTTTTAGTTGTAGTAGTCACAATGGCAAACTCCTGAAGCGAGTCAGAAAATTCTATATTCTTCTTCAGTGGGAAAATGTTTAGTTGGGGTGTCTATGTGCCTTGAGGTCCAAGGGAAGACCCCACCACAGCTTACCTAGCTACAGGACAGCAAACACTGTCTTACAACAACAGCAAGAGAACTTGGTTTTGTGTTGATGTCTGTGCTTTGGTGGCAAACCTCAGTATCAGAGTGCGTTGGCCTGGCTGCACGGGGCAGGGTGTGAGGCCTCATGTACCCCCAGCTGCACTGGCAGAACTGGGTGGCTGGTGTGGGAACCAGTGCCCTGCAGCCTTCTTCCTTCTTCCCAGCTCTATCTGGGAGGAAGATACTCACCCAGTTGGCTTCTAGAAAGCAAGCCAAGCCAAGCCTGAATTAAATATCTGTGTTCAGATGAGTTTCCTGAGCAGCCCCTTGAAGGAAGTATCTGTCTTGTGCGGGTAGGTAGAATTATTTGTTCATTATAATTGTGATTAGGCTTACTGGAAGAATAATGGTACCCTCTAGCAGAGGAGACTGGTATTGCAGACAAACTGGTCTCCATGGAAAAACTAGAGCTGCAAAGTAAATATGCTACCAGGTAACATCCAGGGCTACCACAATCATTGTTTTCCTTAGAAGAAAGCCTTAAATAACTTGTGACTCACAGAAATATTATTCTGCTCCAGCACTGATTAGAATGAGCATATAATACAGGTCTAAAATTGTGTATTAGGAGGTATCTTTATTTCCTGAGCTTTTAGAATCACAGAATCAAACAACGCCCACCTTGCTACAACCTCCTTTGAGGTAGTTGTAGAGAGCAATAAGGTCTCCCCTCAGCCTCCTCTTCTCCAGGCTAAACAACCCCAGTTCCCTCAGCCGCTCCTCATAAGACTTTAAGATACTGTAAAATATAGCTGCCTTATGAATTATAACCTGTTGTGAAGGGTTGATGTTTCATACGATGTTTCATATGTTTCTTGCTGGCTGTGAGGACCAACTCCTTGCCCCCACTCTTTAAGGTCATGTATTGTATACTAGCACCAATCCCAGCAATTGTTTATGTGGAAACCACTGTGCAACATGAGCTGCTGTCACTGTAAGGGATACTCATCTTTTCTTTACTTATCTCCCCTGCCAGTAGACATCACTCTACAAGCAGTACCAGCAGCTCCTATTTCCCTGGTGACCATTACTGTAGCAATAATGATGTTGTAGCTGTTCTGCAGGCTTTCAGCGCTTTGTGGAAAAGCGGCTCCTGATCAGAAATTACTGGGAATACAAACAGATACACTGAGACCTGCTAATCTGCCATTAGTCAACAGCTGTTCCTTCAGACCTGATAACAGTGTAAACTGATGCAGAATGTCCTTGCCGCAGGCAACCTTTACTGCCAGAGTTAGGCCCCATAGCTGGGGCCACACTAAGCCAATGCACCGAGCTTCTCTCCTGAGCTCAAAAATAGGCAATAGCTTATTATTAATCATGAGTTCAGTACATGAGTCTGGCTAATAAAGAGTGACTGGACTTCTACCTACTAAGGCTGGTAACAGGTCTTCTCGAGTCTGCAGCAGCTGGGCAAAAGACAAATATGTTGTTGTTGCCCACTGTTGATTCCTGACTCAGTCAGCCATGGGTCTAGGAACTGGGCAGGGCTACCATGAGAAGAGATGTGATGGTAGTAACCCAAGGAGGCTTAGGCACATACAGCCAGCCAGACTGCAATTCTCCTTAGCTGCAACTTTCTATGGCTAGAAAGTCATGGTTTAAAAAAAGAACAAAACAAAAACCCAATAACCCCTCCCCAAAAAAACCCAAGCCAACAAAACTTGGCCAAGATGGCCTTTGTTAGGTGGTCAGAAAAAAACTCAGCATGCCTAAGTGGAAGGTAGCATTTCAAGAAGAACTGGCAGTGCACCTGCATGCATGCCTGTATGAACATCCAGAATGGGAGAGGGAGCAACATGGGCGCTCTGTGAGACCAAGTGCTACACAGCTCTAAAAACATGACAGATGTTATTATCAAAGTCTTTCAATTCATACTTGTGTCTTGGCTGTTTTTGTGACCTTGTAGAGATGTCCTCTGAAAGAGAGCAATATGGTTTCCCGCTACAAGAAGGAGTTCCTGGAACTAGAAAAAATTGGTGTGGGGGAGTTTGGCTCTGTCTACAAGTGCATCAAACGCCTTGACGGATGTGTTTATGCCATCAAACGCTCCAAAAAGCCTCTGGCAGGATCTTCAGATGAGTGAGTGTGCTAGCTGGAAACTGACAGTTGAAATGCTGGGCAAGTTCTTGGGAGGTGTGATGGGGAAGGAGGGAGTGTGGATCTAAAGGTGTCTGAGGGGTGGCATGAGCAAAACCTGGCTGCTGTTGTACTCTCAAGCAGCAGTTGAGAGAGTGGGTAAAGTTACTGCTTTAGGACTATTGAATATAAATGTCTGAGGGAAGAAACCACATGCATTGCAAAGTGGGATGACAGCTTACCTGAACTCCTCAGGTCCATGCAGCCAGTCTCTTTAAAATAATGCCTGCTGTTTCTGGTACATCCCTGCCCTGCTGTACAGCCAGCACTGCTCACATCTCTGTGGACCAGCTAGTCTTGCCCTGCATGCTGAAGCCAAGTCTTTGAAGCTGCCATTGCCTCTTCAACAAAAGACTTGCTCAGTGATATGTTTTTTGACAGCTGCTCAGCAAGTTTGATGTGGTGTTCTTGAACATCCTTTTTAAGGGCAGGGGCGAGTTTTGCATCAGCAGCTGTGAGAGCCAGTCCATCTGCCAAAACTCAAAAGAAAGTCCTAAACACATCTGCTTTCCCTTTCTCAAGCCAGGCTACCTGTCACCACTGCTTTTTCTGTGCATGCTTCTCTAGGCAGCTGGCACTGCGTGAGGTTTATGCTCATGCAGTCCTTGGACACCACCCCCATGTTGTGCGCTACTACTCGGCGTGGGCAGAGGATGATCACATGATTATCCAAAATGAACACTGCAATGGTAAGAGCTGTGGCGTTGTTAAAGGCTGAGATCTCAGGATGGGTGCAGTTACCTTTTGTACCTAAATATGGGATGTTTTGACTTACAACACAGCAAACTGTGTTGGTGCTACAGTTTCATGGAGAATCCAATAAGGGCTCATAATATTTAGCAAAAGCTCTGAATGGTGCTAACATCTCAGAAGTAGCGAATACCCTCTGATTTGTGGGATTTAAAACTGTTCCTCTGTGTTGGCTGGCCTGGAAAAGTATTTTCCATGGCAATGCTGTGTCTTGGACTGCCCAGGTAAAAACTGGTATGAGTGAGCCAAGAGCAGCTAACTTAAGTGCTATGTATCTTGGAAACAAACCCTTCTTAATGAAGGGGAGTAATGATTTGAAGAGTGGCTATCTGGTTGAGATAAAGGCACCTTGCATCTTGGCTAGAAGAAAGGGCTCAACAGCTGCAGAGGAACGAAGCTAAATAATGAGGTAAATTGTAAATGGGGTGGTGCAGGCACGGTGGTACACTCTTACTTGGGTTTGCCTTTGGCCATACCACTGTTTGGGAGGCATTGCAAAAGACACCTCTGGCTACTAGAAGAGCGGAAGACAAATGCGTAACTCTCATCTTTCAACTGCTCCTGTAGTCTTGGGACTCAATGATGAGTGGTGATAGCTGTTTGGAGTAATGACTTCAAATCTGGGGGAGGTAACCATGAAATGTGGCAATCACTGCTGCAGCATTGATGCATTTCTTGTGTTCTAGTGGAATAATATCTGAAACTAAAGGAGAAGTAGTGAAAAGCAGGCTGATGGGAAGAGAGAGGCCGTAGTATTTGCTAGTCCTGAAATAGTCAGAGTACCTTAATGGAGACCCACAAAATTCTGCTTCTGTGTCAAATGTTACATTCTTCAATCAAAAAACTGCTAGTGGGAGCTTAATTTCTTTGGTCCACCATTCATGTACCTGCTTTCTGCCTGTAAGCATGGCAAAAGTATTTAACTTCCACTGTTCACTTGTAGCAGCATCGTTACCAGGTTAGCCCTTCTGGTGCTGTAGTGCACAGACCTTGGCAAGCAGGAGACAGGGTGCTCAAGGCAATGGGAAGGCTGAAGCCAAATGGTGATGTCAAAGTTTGATCACTAGAGCTTATATAGCTGGTCTGGTCAGGGCTTGTCACTAGCAACCCTGCAAGTGCTCTGGGCAATAGTTTCTATTAAGCTATTGACATGCTGCTCCACAAAATCTTGTTTTCACCTAGGTGGGAGTCTCCAAGATGTGCTGCTGGAAAACACAAAGCTTGGCCAGTATTTCCCAGAATCAAAGCTGAAAGACATACTGTTACAAGTCTCCATGGGGCTAAAATACATCCACAACTCTGGCCTTGTGCACCTGGATATCAAACCTAGTAAGTATAGTGCTCTCCTCCTTTGTGGGCCCTCCAAGTGACCCTCCGGGGATAGGACCTGTAAGAGGTCCTTCTGACTGGACCTGTTACAGTCCTTCAAAGAGGAAGAGAAAAGAAAGGAAAGAGGATCTTGCCCTAAAAGGTGAATGTCTTGTGTGGTGGGTTGTTTCATTTTGTTTGGTTTTTTTTTTTTAAATCTTGCTACTACTGCTGCTCTAAGACTGAACCTTCTCTGTTAGTTGGCAGCATTTTACTTCTGTGTCGTGATCTTCAGAATCCTGGCTCATGGGAATCACTTTGATACTGGTGGAGCAAGTAGGGCTGCTAATGAAGACAGGGACTTCCTTATTTGCTGCTGCCTTGTTGCACAACACTTGACCTTTCTATGTGAGATCTGGAGTGAGAAGTGAATGTTTATTGTACCTACCCTGAGGGATTAAGGTCCTGCAAAAAATAGTAACAAGCTTTCCTCTCTGCAGCTGATGATGAGTACCCCCAGGGTGATGCTCCCCCCACCCCCCTCCCAGTCACATAGTTAGGTCCTTATAGTGGAGCTCCTCTTTCCTGCTGAAATCGTGCTTTTAGCTTGGGGAGCAGAGGGAGGGACAAAGTCGATTACACTAGGATATTGTAGGCACAAGATACAGATGTCTTCTGTCAGCTGTATTGCTGAATATGGAAGCTGGGCAGAAAGCAGACTAACAGGTGGGAAGCACGTCCAGAACTTCTCTGGCTGCAAAGCTTAGCTAGCTTGACAAGTGGGATTTCTAGGAAGTTATCAGGCTGCTGCAGTCTGGCTACTGGTATCACACTATTGCTAAACTTCACTATCTTGCAGGTAATATCTTCATCTGTTACAAGCTGGCAGTTGTGAGCCCTCCTGGGCAGGAAGAGAGTGACAGTGAAGATGAATCCTCTTCTGGTGTGGTATACAAGATTGGTAGGTTTTAGCCCACTTTACAAGTAGCTTAAGATTAGGGCTGCGCATTACTGCTTCGTACAGCGCTGTCCTGCTGGCTGAAGAGACTTGTATACAAAACTGATGGCATAGTCCCAAATGCCTCTGCTACTTACCAGAAGCAATTCCTCTGAGATGACAAGTCCTAGAAAACTCACGTGCTTGTTTCCAAGTCCAGATTCCTGAGTAGGAGCAAGCTTGGTCTCTTACTCAATATTTCCTGATTTCTCTGTTGGTGCTATAAAATGCAGGCTTTTATTGATGGAAGAGATCTACATCAGTTTGCTCCATTAGTTGCTCAATCTTTTTCTCAGGTGACCTTGGCCATGTGACATCAATAACAAACCCCCAGGTGGAGGAAGGAGACCGACGGTTTTTGGCCAATGAGATTTTGCAAGAGGTACAGCTGCTGGTGGGGCGGTGGGGAGAACAGGGTGGTGAGCAAGTGGGGAGAGATCAAATGTAGTGAAATCATTAGTCTGGCATATTTCTCACCTTATCTCCTTTTTTATGTCTGGTCTGGCTGTGAAATCGGCAAAATTACACTTTATTAAGAATAGTATAGGCAATGTAACTATTAAATATACTTCATAAGTAACTTTATCATTACATTATTGCACCTATCCTACCTGAGAGGAATGAATGAGGTAAAATGTCTTCAAATTGATAAAGGTTTTGACGCACCCAGCTGAGATTAAACTGTTGGATGTGATTACTGAAGAATATATACACCAGACAAATGCTTTGTACAACAAGCATCAATCAGTGTGGAGAGGTGGGAGGCATAACACACCTCTTAAACTGACAGCAGTTTTGCCACTCTGGCTAGCGAACAAAAAAGGAATCAGTATGCAACAACCAGCTTGGATGCATTCATCAACTCGGGTATTTAAGTGACAGTATCTTTTTTGTGCTTCAAGTGGATTTTAGAACCGTTAGGTCAATGTATCACATGCAGTCTTTAGTTTGAGTTGGGCATGGCTAGCTTATGGTCTTGTGGTGAAGGCTGGAGGCACACATTTGTTAGGCAGTCCTCGGGAGTTGCTGTGGTGATCCTAACGTGGGCTGCAAGCCCCTCAAGACTGAGTGAAAGCTAATGTGCTACTAGTTATCAATACTACCTGCTATCAATCTTTTTATCCTAAAGAGGAGAAAACAGCTCACTGGGAGGGTGAAGGCAGCAGTGTCATACATATACTTGTTTGGCTGTTTCTTTTTGAGCTGGTATCCCAACCCACCTTTGTTCAGTACAGCAAGACGTTCCCTTTCTATAACTGTTTATCTTCTCTCTGCAGCAATACTGCTATTTGCCGAAGGCAGACATCTTTGCCTTGGCACTCACAGTAGCTCTAGCAGCCGGCACAGCACCGCTGCCTCACAATGGGGCCATGTGGCACCACATTCGTGAAGGCAATATCCCACCAATCCCTCAGAAGCTTCCTCATCGTTTTCTTGAGCTCCTCAAGGTGAGGAAGTAGTCTTGACAGGATGGAGGCTTTTCCAGTTGGCATGTGACAGAGGGAGTGTTAAACGCTGAACTCCTTTGCCTTCTAGCTCATGATCCACCCTGACCCAGTGGAAAGACCTTCTGCTACGGCTCTTACTAAACATCCAGTTCTCCGTCCTTCACGTGGAAAAGCTGTGCAGCTCCAGAAGCAGCTAAATGTGGAGAAGTGCAAGACTGCCATGCTGGAAAGGTAGGGCTAGCTTGGGCACGGAGGGGAGGAGACATGGGCACAACAAATGCTGGTCACCAGCCTTGAGTGTAGGGCAGTAGTGTTGAGGGAGCCAATGTGCAGAAGTACCCAGTCAGCTCCTGTGCCTGGAGCTGGCGGGGGGGGGGGGGGTGCTGGGGCTGTAGCAGGAACTTGTAGTGTCTGAGCAGCTGTGGTTCACTTCTGGCTTTGCAGCATTGGCTGAATTAGAGCAGTGAACTTGCACGTTTACTGCAACCACTGGTGATGGAAAATACTGGTACAATATGCAGCCAGTGGGCAGATGAAGAATTGATACTGTACTGAGATTGTGGTCTAGCACAGAAGGTAGAGAAATATCAGGTGGTGGCCTCTTTCTCCTTGCTTCCTTACTGCTGTTGGCAATAATGTTTTGAGGTGCTGGGATCTGGGAACTGCCTCACCCACCCCTCTTAGTGCAATAGTCAGCTGGGGAATAGGTGTTCCATGTAGACAGGAGAGCGTATGCTCTGGGAGAGCAGCAAACATCAGGGGGAAAAAAGGCAATGGAAAAGAAACATGTGCCTTTATTAGGTATTTGTGCTGCACAAGATAACACTGATCTACCACCATCACAAATATCTGAAACAGAGGGAGAAAAACTGAGCTAGGGACTCCTCACATTGGTGCCAGGCTAGGTATTTGTTGCTGACCTGATGCATAGTTTTCTCTGGTAAACCTTCAAAGCTGATCTGTTCTGAAGTAGAAACTCTAGAGAAACCTACAGTAATCCCCATGTCATTCTCTAGGGTCAAAAGTCATTGCTCTCCAGCAATGCTGGAGCACTGCAGGAACCCTTTTGTGCAAAGTTGCTCGTGGCTTTCTTCTGTAGCTGATGGGGATTCATGTGTGATGTGGTTTTCTTCCTCTTCCTTCCGTCTCCCCCCTGCAGGGAACTTAAAGCAGCCCGCCTTGCCCAGACCCTCACGATGGACCAGCCCTTAGGAAGTGCCAAGTTGCAAGAGTCCAAAACCTCTTCTAAGCAGAACAGCAAGCGCCTGGTGGGAGGGAAGAGCTGTCGCTCATTTAGCTTTACTTTGGGTTACTGAACTTCTGTGTTGTCCGAAAAGCTCTGGCGGCTGAATGGCCCTGTGAAAGCAGAGGGTCTGCACAGACCAATGCCCCATACTAACTCTCCCTGTTGTGGTTTTTGGTTCCCTCATTAGTTACAATGAGATGTTGGCTGAGGGAAGAATGACTATCTTCCAAGTGTCAGATCATGGGATTTAAGATTATTGTCCTCAGTCCTATACCTGTTTAATTTCTTGTTAACTGGTCGTCTTCTAGACTAAGAATAGCTTTTCCATGCACGGAAAAGGATTGCATTTCCTCTAGTCGCTTCCCTCTTTGTTTAGTTGGGCCCTGTTATTGATGATGGGTTTTGTGGTCTTAACACTCTGGCCACCTGTGTATCATTGGAGGGGAGATAGTGGCTGTACATGGAGACAGCATCTGCAGCTGGGTCCTTCTAGCAGTGAGGAAGTAGGGACTATGGTAGAGAGCTTCATGCATCAGGAGATAGGCTGGTTACATGGCAGTCCTGGTGGACTCGGGCTGCAACTGGAGTGGCATTTCTCTGAGGAGAGTTTTCCTTCAACTTCCCCTCCCTTAACTTTCAGCAACAAGCGCAGTATCACATAACAGATGTGGTTGAGGTTTTGCAGACTAGTCCCTGATGTCTGACTTGTTTTGTGTTGATCAGCAAGGATTCCTTGCTTAATATGGGGGAAATAACTGTTGTGTGCTGGTAGGTGAGTCAGCACACCTATTCCCCTTCCACCATCTCACACGTGGTGCAACTGCCTGCCTGCAAGCCACAGCCTTTCAGCAAAGATGAGGGAAATCATAAAGGGCTTTTCAGGCCTTGTTGGTTTTTGGGAGTTGCCCATGTGAAGTGTGTATATATACTGAATATTAAATTTCATGCACATGCCCTCCCCCCCCCCAAATGTAACTTTCTGAATCCTTGTTGGCTGCATGTCTAGCTGTGGTAGTTGGACATGAATGTTGTACTGTTACAAGGGAGAGTGTAAAGTTGGTAACTTGGTTATTTTTAGTTTTTACTGAAGTCTTTTCAAGTGTTGGCCAGTGCTGGCTTTTAAACAGTTAGATACTATCCTATTAAGAAGCGAAATGTGCAAATAAAGATTTTAATCCTTTTACCTATGGTGGAGTGACTCTTCTTTTTTTTTTTTTTTTTTTTTTCCTTTTCTTCCTTGGGCCCTCCTTCCCTGCCCTCGGGGCCATCTCAGTCGCCGGGGGGGGCGGCCGGGGCCAGGCGCAGGGCAGGCCGCAGGCCCTGGCTACCCGGATAAGGCCGCGCCGCTCCCGCGCATCTCCACACGGGGCGAGGAGCCGGCCCACCGGCGGTGCGCTGCCCTCTCCCGGGCCTTCGCAGAACCGCCGGCGGGGGAGAGGGTCGCGTTTCCGCCCGGACCCTCGTTACGCAGGACCCGTCGCTTCCCTTCCGCTTCCGGCCGTCTGCGGGCGCTAAAAGACCGCGACGGGAGAGGTGTAGAGGGCAGCGGGCGGTCGGGCGGGAGCGGGCGGGCGGGCGGGCGGGCGGTGAGGTCGGGGTGTTGGCGGCGGGACGGGGCTCCCTCCTGCGCTGCTTCAGCCGTGCTTTTTCCTCCGCAGGCGCGGCGGCAGCATGTTGCGGCGACCGGCGTGGCAGGTAGGGCCATGCGGGGGGCTGGGGCCGTGGGTGACGGTTTAACGGTTCTCTGAGGGGGCGGCCCCTCGGGGCTCGGCTGCGGCCTCGGCGGGAGCTTGGCCCTGACTTTACTTCCCCGAGTGCCTGCAGCGCGGTGGGAGGCCGCTAAAGGCCCTCCCGCCCCGGGGAGGGAGTGGCGGTGAGGAGAAGCAGCTCCTGCCCCTTCTCAGCCCGCCGCGGGGCTTGGAATAACTGTCTCGGCACGGACGATGGTTTTTCAGCGCCGTCCTCAGTTGCAGCGTTACGAGGTGCGGGAATAACCGAGCATCCTGAACCCGTGCTTCCAGGCAAGGAAGCCGCTCACCTCTGCTCCCGGGCCAGGTGGTCGCGGAGCCTTGGCTGTGCTACCTGTGAGCGGCTTTTCCTACACGAACCAGCTGTAGCCGCTGGTGCCTTTGCCACAGCACTGAATCTGCCCTTAGAATCTGAATTTTTCCATGGACCTGTCAGGTCACAGGTGTGATTTCTGTGATTTCTTAAAAAAATATGCGGCACTACCCATGAAGAAAAGAAGGAAGTTCTGTTTGCGCTTGCACTCTACAAGAACACAAATGCTGGACTTCAGTTCCTCAGCTACTGAAATAATGATGTATTAAAGGATCCAGCTTGTGTGCGGAATGAGTCTTAGATGATTTGCACATACAGCAATGAATTATACAGACATACCAAAGAACTCTTGTTTTGTAAGTTGTATTTCCTCTGGTTCAGCTCCTCTGTTCAACACAGGGCTGTCAGTCTTGCCAGCTTTTAAGTTTTGCAACCACTTATTGTAATGAGATGAGCTTTTCTTCCAGTTGCTGCGCATGGGCCTCTTGCAGAGGTGTTCCTGGCCTTTTCTTTTCTCCTCCTTTCTTCTAGGACGTGATATATGCCAGCATCAAGTCAGTTTCTTTTCTTTTTCTGTCTTGTGTTTACCTGCAGCTTTCAGGTTTTTGTGGCCTTGATTTGCTGTTTGCTTGGGAATGAGGGGTTATCAGTGTGTCATACTGCTTATGGCAATGGATAGATGTACGTTTTGGGCAAACCTTGTTAATCTCTGAAGTGAAGCAGAAAGTTGATGAAACTATCAAAACTGTGTTTGTTTCCAAAAACCAAAGCCCAACCAACTAAACAACCTCTCCGCTTCAACCCCTTTCCCCTCCTGTATGTATTACAGAAAAACGGTAGTTGCTGCATGTCCCAGAAATAGTTGCTGGAGATGTACCTTCGGGCCATGCTTTTTCCTAGGCAGCTTTTTAACCCCAGTTTAGTCAGATGTTCTTTGAATGATCCTATTGGCTTCATTTAGCTAAATGGATTTCTTCCCTCAGTCTCCCTATAAGTCACTGGAAAAGAGCGTACTTGCAAAACCTCTGTAAGTGTTCACAAAACGAGGTGTAAGAGCACGTGAATATTATTCATGCTTTATGTCTTAGAAACTAACATTTGTCTGTTCCTTCAGGTGCTTCGCCAGTTTGTAAGACATGAGTCTGATACAGTCGGCTCATTGGTACTCGAAAGATGTAAGTAGCTCCTGAAATGAAACTTATCTGTTACTCTTTATGGTTTTTATCTCAGTTTTAGAATGGCTGAAATACACCAGGAGGGAAGCAGTGACTAAGAATACGTTGTTTCAAACAGACAGACTCTTAAGTAGCTTCCTATCTGATCTTTGTCAAGTCGAGCGGCCCTTAAGGAGGAAAGGAAAAAAGCCCTGACATAGAGTACAACCTGTAAAAGGCAGGTAGTCGTGCTTTATCGATGGCAGTGAATCCAGTACGCTGTTGTCATGTTTTCTGATACCTGCCCTTAGGTGTCTCATGTGCTTGTTTCTCAGATTCCATGTGCCTGGGTGACTCGTTTGGGTGCTGCTTCCCCAGCACGATTTGCTCTAGGTGTACACTTCAGACTTCACCATTTGGTTCACGCACTCTTTGTGCAAGAGTGATGCTTCCCTGAGGTCCTCCAGTTGTCCTTGAACAAGGAGGAGGAATAAAATTGTGTCCACCTAGTCCTGGTACCTGTGTAAAAACTAGTGACCATCTGGTTCAGAGGATGGGGTGTAATAATGCTACTTTGTTGTTTTAAAGGTGCTGTTTTAAGGACAAAACAATGCAATGCTATGGTTTTATCATAATGGAAAAAATAAAAGTCAAGATAAGTAAATGCAAAATAGTCTCCAGTAACATGTGGATGTGTCTGTGAAAAAGACGACAAAGGAACAGAAAGAATAAAGAACCTTTAGCTTTCTAAGTGAGCTTTTTCAGCAGTAATAATGATAGTATACGCACAGTCAAATCTGCAGGGCCTAACTAAGCCAAAAGTCACAAGAGCTTGAAGAATGGTTAGGAGGTGCAGAAAGTTATTGTTCTGGCCCTTGACAAAAGCCGCCGACTTACGACTTGCCATGATTAGAAGCATCGTAATTCACCTGTATATGTATTTACTCTCTCACATTTCAGCCATGAATCGTGTTCAGTTACTTGGTCGGGTTGGACAGGACCCTATCATGAGACAAGTGGAGGGAAAAAATCCCGTTACCATATTTTCTCTTGCAACCAATGAGATGTGGCGAACAGGGGACAGTGAGGTAACCCAGGGAGGTGAGTCTGCAATGAGCAATGTGTTCCGAGGTTGTTTGCATACTCAGTAGCACCACACTTCTGTCTTCAGGCTGCCGTGTAAATCTTTTGGGTGCAGGGAAGTTCACTGAAGGTCAGTGGAGATGCTGGTGCATTTGTGTGTCTCTTACTGATCCCCAGCAGTGTGTACTGAATAGAGATCTGCATGTCGACCTTCCTCTGGAGAAGAGGAAAGAGCGTTGCGTCGGCAATTTTCCACTGTTGGGGTTGCCAGAGGTGTAGCAGGTTCCATACTCTTATCTGTATCCCAAGAGGAGGAAAAAAAAAAGGATGATACATTTTTCTCTTTGATTCTTCCATCAGTCTGCAGCTACAGATGTCTTCTTTTCTCTAACTTTTGTTCAATGTGGAGTGTGTGAGGGGAAGAAAAATTGTAGTATGAGCACTGGCTTCCAGGAAAACTGATCTCTTGGTTTGAACTGTGCTTCTGCACGATACTTTCATGTGGACACAGATGAGTGGAACATTGAGTTCTAGTATGGAGTGGGAGATTGAGTGCTAATATACTTCCATTTTCAAATCACACTTCATAATTTGAGAACACCAACACGTTGAAACTAATTTCTGAGGCATCCAGCAAAAAGAGGATTTGGGATCCAACTTTGTTATTTTTATATAACTTAGGTGATATCAGTCAGAAGACAACATGGCACAGGATCTCTGTCTTCAGACCAGGCCTCAGGGATGTTACGTATCAGTATGTGAAGAAGGGGTAAGTGAATAACAAATGTGGTTGAGGATTTAATGCCTTAATAATTGATTGATGTAATAATTATGGTGCTATGCTAGGATAGAAGTGCAGTAAAATAAGTTAGCAGACCTGCCACAAGCAACTGATGCAAAACCCTGTGTATTCAGAATGAGACATAGAGGAGAAAACAGCAGTACAGTTCTCTGACCAGAAGCAAATTCTTGATTTTTTTCAGTGCTCGACTCTATGTTGAAGGGAAGATAGACTATGGTGAATATACAGATAAAAACAATGTGAGGCGGCAGGCCACGACAATTATAGCAGGTAAGGAACCAATGTACCAAGGCCTCCCTTACCCTTTGAAAATGGAGAGGGGGTGGAGGACCTTTGAAATTGAGCTTAGTTTGTCTTCATCCTCAGTATCCATGCTGGGGGATTTTGAGAGAATGGATAGGCTGTGCTACGAGACATCCTCTGGCACTGCTTGTCAAGACACAGAAAATGAGAGCATGCAGTTGCAAACTGTTGCATGGTTTGTTCACACAAACCAGTTGGTGCAGGAGGTAGATACTGTGTGTTTTAAGAAAACTGGTATGTAGTACTGCAGGTCAGGCAGATTCCTTTTCTAAGCAGACTTTGTTTAGTAACTTTGTCTTGGTTTGGCAGGGAATTTTTTCTTCCTGTTCAGAACTGAAGGCTTCACCAACTTTAAGGTCATCTGTTTGTGAAAGATGTTTTATGTGGGGATAACTTGATGGAGAATTTAGAAAGACCTCAGTCTGGTGGCCAGCAGTGGTAAGAAGAGCACAGAATGGATAGGGAGTAGACTTGTCCCTTGGGTAGACACAGTGAGGAAGAGAACCGGGAAACTGACTTTTTCCTTGAGCCCATAAATAGCGTGAGCATCTTACGTCTTTACTGTGGGTAGAGCCACTATCTTGTGGTTTTTGAGGGAGGGCTAAAATAATTGGGTTAGTAAACATTTCTGTTACACAAGTATATCTAAAAAAAACCCAACCAAAACCTGGGCCAGAGGAGAAGGAAGAAGAAACCAGCACAATTCTGGATGTTTCTGCTGTGCAGCCTCTTGAAAACAATAGTAATCAACCTTTTGCATGAATAGTTCTGCTAGCAGTGCTGTAGGTTGCTGTTTGTAAATAGCTGGAGGGGAGAAGCAAATCTTTTTTTTTTTTTATTAGTATTTATCCTAGTGGTTTCTTCTTTGTGTTTAATATCCACAGTCTCAAGATACTTTAGAAATTACTGAGGCTTGATGAAATATGAGCTTCCCATAGTCCCGTAAGCTGACGACATGGTAGCGCATACTGAAAATGACAAAAAAGAAATAAGCTGTAACTGATGGAGATCATAGTAAAAAAATTAAACCATTATTTTAAAATGTTTCTGGTATCTTGGACTATTCAGCAGCTTTTCATCAGGTTTAGCATACTTGTTTCACAGTATATATGGTCACCTTGAATTGTCAGCTCTCTGGGGAGATAGAGCAAGAACCCTGTATTGGACACTCTTTTATTTTATGAGCTATTCTGTTCTGAAACACGTCTGTGCACCTTATTTTAACACAAATAGGTTTTCTTTGTGGGTGTGTAGTCTTGCAACAGGGCAAAACAATCCTGAAGATCAAATTTTCTTTATTTCTTTTCAGATAACGTAATTTTTCTGAGCGATGGTGGTATGAAAGAAAAGGTGTGAGGTCATTAGTGCTCGGACCCAGGCCATTTCATTCCTTTTGTTTTACAGTGCTTCATAATTCTGTAATCATGTATATTGCTGTAGTTTCTTTAAAAAATAAATAAAATTATTGATACCTCTAGGGTATCTGCATGTGTTTTGTTTTGTTTTCCTGTGTGCTTTCTCTCTGTTCGTCATTGTTTGGATGTCTTTCTTTTTTTGTTCGTTCTTAAGAGAAAAGGTAACCCAGGCGGCTGTATTAATTCTTGAGCTAATGAATATATAAATGGAAGTCACCCTTTGCATCTTCAGCCATTTTCAAACCTTATATCCTTGGCTGCCTTAACAATCTGTCTTTTGTCTTGCGGGGCCTGACAGCCTAATCACCTCTTGCTGTTACCATCCCTCCTCTGTTCTATAGGTGTCATCCTCCGTTTTTCGTAACCAAGTCAATTAGGCCCCAAGTTTCAAGCAGAGCCATTGGCCTTAAGTGGTGCCAAGCTAAAATTTCTCTGCTGCAGACCCGGAGAAGGCGCTGGCCCCTCCCCTGATTGTAGTATTTGATCAAATCAGGTGGTGTCTTTCACCAAACCCTGTTTTCGTCACGTGCTTAGGTCTTAATAATTCTGGCATTTGCTATATGATGACTCTATGATGACATCAACGTTCTCATTCCAGTACCTTGCTAGGGTGCTATGCCTATCAGTTGCCATCAGGAGGAGCTGGAGGAATGACTGCCTTGGCTGCTCCTTTTGAGAGGCCTGCGATGGTATGTGAAAAACATTCCTGGTCCAGGATTCTCAGTTCATCTGGGAGTGGCATTTATTTTGCTTTAACTTTATTTTATTGTCAGAAGGACTGAGAATTATTAGTATTGTTAGTAAAAAAATTGCACAACTAAGAGGCATTTTATTCTATAACATGGAGAAGTGGTGAAATTCCCACTGCAATCCAGCATGACGTGAACAGGGAAAGAAAAATGTTAGAGGTGACAATTTCCTGCCTTCAAAGCTGGTGGGATTTTGTATCTTGTCACTCTCTGAACACAGTACAGAGCACGCTTATTTATAGTTTTTGCAGCTCTTCCCCCTGCAGAATGATGAGCTTGTTTATGCTTTTCTTTATGAGCATTGTCGGTACTACCAAAAACTTCAATTCTTTCAGTTCAGCTTTTACTCTGGTTGAAGTTAATGCTTTAACC
Source organism: Grus americana (assembly GCF_028858705.1). NCBI lineage: Eukaryota > Metazoa > Chordata > Aves > Gruiformes > Gruidae > Grus > Grus americana. Next base: position 65,207,711 of record NC_072852.1, read on the forward strand.
AGTATCCCAGTCCCTGTCACTGGCATACTGAGGTGATAGATGTACTGGAAATACTTAGCTACCTAAATGGGTTGTTAGGCACAGGAGGTTGTGGTATCTTTTTAAATAGGAACCTCTGACTTTAATTTCCTTAACAACTACTTGTTCCATCTGAGCCTGTTGTACTGCTGGGAGAAGTTGTGATGGTGCGTTTCTATAGTAGCGACGCAAATGCAGTTTGTGTTTAGTCCACACAATTTTTTTCCTGTTAGCTGAAAGCTGGGGTTTGTCTTAAGCTTTGTTCCTATCTAGGAGGCCTCAAGCGAACGTGCTGAGCCGCTGTTCCTTCAGCGGTTACCTCTTTTTTCCCACTCTGCTCTGGTGGTGGAGCTCAACAGCTCACGACAGTGTCTACTTTGGAGCTTGGGAGCTGGCTTTCTGCTTCCAACTCAGAGTAGGAATGGCAGCGATGATTCCCTTCACTGCTGCACGTGGAGGGGCCAGAACTCCTCTCGGCAGCTGCTGAATGGCTCGTGCTAATCTCTGTCCCCGGCTCGGGATGGGGACAGAGCTGAGCTAGCACGAGGTATAGGATTAGGTGCCAACAAAGAAAAATATTTGCTCAAGAACTTCAACTCTTCTTGCTTTTCCAGTTGTTGTATTTAAAGTTGCTAGTACACTTTTAAAGATTGACCTGCTATAAATACAACACATACCTACTTTGAGAACAGATTGAAAAGCGGTGCAGTATCTTGAGTCTTCATCGCAGTTTTGCATTAGGGTAGATTTTCACAAACGATTCTGCATTAGCAATATACGTAGTTACAGCAAAAGTAACCAGTGGCAGATGTATGTTGTGCGTTCACTTCTTACATCTGCTTTGCTGCTCTGGGCCAAAGTTAATCTATAACTAAGTAATTTTGGTTATGAGAAAATCAGGTGTAAAATCAGCATTCCTACAGCATCTCGGTTGGGGGGTTTTAATGGCCAGGTCCTTGTTCTGTGAGGAAATCTTAAAGAATGGAAGTGGTATTTACTGAGTTAAATACAGTGATACCCTGTTTATAACAAGGCAATGAGTGTTATTCCACGCTGTCCCTTGGTAAATGGCATTCAGCTTTTCCTTGTCTGCGTTAACCTCTTGTGTAAACTGGATTAGGCAAACCCTGACTGCTTGCATCAACCTAGACATTTAGAAGTGTTTGACCTTAACAAGGAATTTATTTTATGTATTTATGGAGATAGATTGGAAGAGATAAAAAATAGAGATGATTTCTTAAAATGACAAAGCATTTTAACCAAGTATTTGGAGTATTTCTTAACAGCCCTGAGACAGCTGTTCTGGTCTGCAGTGTGGCTCAATGCCACTCAGTTATTTCTGTCAGGCTGGTGTAAGGTGTAGGAAACCCTTTTCTTCTGTGCTTGTTTTTGTGGCTGTAGTGCTCTGGTTTCAGGAAGACCCCGGGCATTGTGCCTGTGTCACACAGCGAAGAACATTTTTAACTTTAATTGACGCATGACCTGTATTTGGAAACACAGACACAATTCCTCCAACCCCACGTAAGGCAGAGGGTAATGAGAGGGCTGTTTCAGCGAAGTGGGACTTGATTTCTTTGGCTGAAGCCTCTTCTGTTTCATGTCTCATAATTTCTGCGGACAGAGTAACAGGCTGAATTAAGAATGACTGAGGGCTTTGAGTGGTACAGAATTACTAGAGCTTGTTATCAGCAGGTGCCTGGCTGGGTTCTACCCTAGCCAAAAGACTTGCATCCTGGTGACTGTGCGGTGCTCTGCACAAAGCAGGGGTAGGTGTTTGAGCCCTGTCCCAGCTCTGCTGTGAAGACCCACAGAGCCTGTGGGAGCCTGGTAAAAGGCCAGGCCGTGAACTGCAAGTCAAGAAAGCTGAATTAGTGCTTTGAGAAGTCCCTGAGTACAGGAGGTAGGAGTATTCTGGTGAAGGGAACTTGTGTTTCTGTCAGTGTACCAGTTATGTGGTTTTAGTAGTAGGCTGTCTCCAGTACTGGCGATCCCACTTCTTTCATGAGTGTACATGTCAGAAAAGGAATGTCGTGCCAGGATTGTGGGAAGAAAACTTCACTATTCTCAAGCACACCTTCTGTTTTTAACTCTAAAATTTCTGGGGTGGAAGCCTTTTCACCAAGTAGTTGAGCGTGTCTGTACATAGAAACTAAGGCTTGGTGGCTGTTTTATCTCAGTGATGCTGAGCTCCTCCACACAGCAGTGTGATTTGGATTTCATTTACACAAGAAATTTGCTTTGTTAGTGCGGTAGCAGGTACTGGGTAGTGCAAGTAATGTCTTTGCATATGACACACAAAGAAATCAACGTTCATGGGGTTTCTACAGAGACATCCTCTTGTGAGAAATGCATGTTAGTGTGTGTGAGATTTCTTTCTTCTGCTTCTTGCTTTACGTCCCAGATAACACATAAGCTCATTACCATACTTTGCCATTTCAGAACAACCTCCAGCAACTGCTGTGATTAGAAATTAATCACTTGGTCATTCTTTGTGTTCTTAGTCCTGAAGTTTGTGCCCTGTACTCTGTAAGTGGTGCTAAGTTTGTTGAAGAAACCTTCTCTAACTATGGCCATTTTCTTTGGCTTTCAAGGGGTAAGATTTTTTCATTTGTAGTTGGTCAAAAACCTAGCAATTGTTATCCTGTAGGCTCTGTTGCTATTTGCTTTTTTCTTGCTGGTTGACTTTTCAAACTTATTTGAACAGAATGGCTGTAGAAAACGGATGGTTATCTTGATCCTGGTTGTCAAAAGTCAGAAAAATGTCACCTGTAAATATTTAATGAGCCTTTGTGCAACTGACCTGATTGAGAACTGAGTAATGATGCGGTCGCAGGAGTTGTGGCTTCTGTAACCTGGATCTGCAAGGAAAAGAGAGCACCTTTCCTTTGCCAGGCTTGTGACTTACTGAGCTTGTATTATTGCTAGCTTTTTGCTTTGATTTTTAAAGTAAGTGATGGTTGTTTGGAGCTCTACCTTAACAGCCTCCTCTTTCTTAGCTAGTTTGGTTTTCTGTGTGGGTTTTCTATATGTTTTTTCTGCGTGGGTTTTCTGCTCCTTGCAGAAAGGTGACAGAATGCTCAGTAAAAGAAAGCTGAGCTCACCTCCTCCCCTCAGCCCTGTCTCTGCAGACAATAACCCTCCACCTTTTTATCTTGTAGACTGTCAGTCAATTTTTGCACTGTCCCTCTGTGCTGGAGAGTTCGTTCAACCCAGTTCAGAAGTCTGTGGTGAGGAAATGGTCTTACACAAAAGGGGAAACTAAAATGCTCTCAGATTTAGATGAGTTGGAACTTAAAAATACTACTAAAGCTGCTCTAAAAGGAAAGATACGAAACAGAAAAACAGCCTTGATTTTCAGCATGCTAGTAACTATTGAAATCTACAACTTAAAATCCTTCAGGCAATACAGGAAAAAGTTAGGAGGATAGTTGTGTCTGTATAATGTTCTTGCTAGTTTTGTGGTGCTTTCCACAGTGCTTGATTTCTGGTGCAGTGTCAGTTTGTGAGCAGCAATGTGTGACACGTTAGACTGCTATCCCATGTGTTGTCTTAGGACACTCAGTAATTAATATTCTCTGGAAGGTATTAATTTCCTCCACATTTGCCTCTTCCTTCTTGGTGCCCTGTACATGCTGCCTATTTTTAGCAGAAATTTGTTAATACAGATTTCTTTTCCCAAGAATAACTGGTGCTGCAGCACAAAAACTTTGGTGTGGTCTATATGCTGTTCGCTGCCCCCATGGAGGGTCAGTTGGTCATATTTCCTTACAGAGTCTCTGGGAGTCGTTTTAAGAACATTGAAGCTCAAAAATGAGATGTAGCCCTGAACACTAATTTTAATAATATGGCAGGAACAGGGTGCCCAGTTACCAATGTCTAATTACTTGTTACCGATATCACGTTGTTAAAGGAGGAGCTGCTGCCCGAGCATTCACATACCATTCATGGTGTCGTGCGCGCACACACACACACACTTATTCTTGGGCGCGTTTCCTCCCTCTTCAGGCTCGACCCTAGGTTTCCTGCAGCAGAGTCTCAGGTGTTGGATTTTGTAAAATAATTTAATTGAAAGGTGCAGCAGCAGGATCAGCCTGGACTGGGCGCCTCCAAAGAGAGGGACCCAGAACAAAGAAATCCCAGGGCAATTACACCCTTGGGTGCCATACACCCGCCCCTCACGTGCCCTTCACGCGCTGTCCATGAGTCCTTTAGTTCAATGATGATTTTTGATCTGGGGTCTTCTAACATCTAATTGGATTCTTCTTCTGTGTCCAGGCAGGCTCTTATCTTGTTGACTTGCAGTTTCCGCAGTTTTCCCCAAAGGTTGGAGCCTCCTTATCTTCTGGTTTATACTCCTTGTGCACCTGCCCTTGCTGGTGGAACATGGAGAACTGAAGAGTCCCAGACTTGGGAAAAACACTACTGAGACATTAGTGTGATATCAAAATACTTTCCCATACTAAAAGACTAAACACAGTACTGTACTGGCTGTTAGGAAAACTACTAGGAAAATTACTGAGAAAAATAACTGTATCACGGCCTAAAGGCTTTGGCAATTCTAGCCACTCATGCTAAGTAAAGCTAAGCAAACAGCACAAATCACACTCTATTATATTCCTAAGTAATTTATTCTAATTAAAACCTACTTATTTACATTAAACGACTAATATCCCTCAACAATATTTTGTATTAGTGAATAGCTCCAGAAGTGGATAGTCTCTGTGTATCAAAATATTTCAGCAGCCAAAGATCTTATGAGTTCTCAGCAGCAGTGTGTACCGCAGCAGCAGCTGTGCCTCGGTGCCAACGTTACAGCAGAGTGCTGGGGAAGTGCAGAGGGGAGAGGGATGTTTTTATGTGATGCAGGAAGAGTGGAAACCATTGGGAAAAGCAGCGCTCTGCTTACCCAGGGTGCCTGATTTCCTGTCAGCACTTTACCCAAGGGGCGTGACAGAAGTACACACTGTGCAACTTGTTTCCTAAATAAGTATTTCTTCCTGAGAAATGTGCTAGGAAGAGAAAGTTCAGTCCAGTACCCTTGGTCAAATATCAGTCCTTATGAGGCCCTCATCCCCAGCACATGCAGCAAATGAAGTTGCTGTTGCGCAGTCAGCACCTTCTTTCTTCTTTTAAGGTGGCTTTTAGCTTGTCTTGCGAGGCAAACACGGCTCTCCCTTTAGGCTTCTCACACGGGCAAAACATTAATTTAGTGCCCCAGTCCAAAGAAATTCTCTAGTCACAGCAGTAATTTTAGAAGGATCTAATGTCAGCCAACAGAGTGATGGAGAGCCTTTTGTTAAATGGATTATCACAAAGCCACAAAAGCTTTGAAAGTAAGAATACATCCAATGAAAACATGGAGGTTTCTGGACAAGGAACTGACCTTTACAAGTTTCTTGATCTGCATCTCCGGACTGGCACAATGTAATTGCTTTGACAACAGTGCCTGACAGTGCCAGGGCACAAGCTGTTTGTACCTCTGGTCGGGCTTGCCAAAGTGGTAGGTGGCTATTCAGGCACTAGTAATTTGGCTTTAGATGTTTTCTGTGCTGCTGAGGGCATATACTGGACTGACTTGTTTCACAAAAACTTAAAGTAACTCATCTTTGCAGGAGATCTTTGGTTGGGGCAGTTAGGGATTTTCCTTTCATATTCTTCACCAAACAATATAGCTTTTGTTATGCTTTTTAATTTATTTTTTTATCAAGTCAAAAAGATTAATAAATCTTAAAGGGTCAACCCCCCAAAAGTCACCATTGTTTTTCCTTGTTGCTATTGTGCCTAATGGGCACAATGGGTGATGGGAAGCCCTTACGACTGTTTCCTTGGAGGGCTAGTCTAGGCTCTCCTTAGCGAGGGCTGTATTGCTCACACTGCACAAGCTGATGCTCTGTGAGAGAATGAAAGTGGTGTGCCACAAGAGATGAAGTCTAAATGGGACATCTGACCCGCAGAAGAGAGAGAAAACTTATCAGGAAATCCAGTTGCGATTCATGCACAATGCAGCGTGGAAATGCCAATTAGCGTTGAACTGACCTACAGCGCAATGCCTTGATTGAGTTCCAGGAACTGAAATGAAAGCACTGAAGAATGCCCAGTCTCTCGAATTGTAAAGATTTGGCATCTTTCATTTTTAAAGAATAATGAAATGTCAGCATTGTCCCAGGCTTGGCATGAAAGCAAGTCTTAAAATATCAGAATTTCCCATTGACTGGGATTATTTTTATTGCTGGTTGATGAGCGCTCCGGGAATGGTATCAACCATCAGAGCGCTCCTTGCTGTGAATGTCTCGGCTGCACAGAGTTTTAAAGTGCAGTTTATCGAAAGCAGCTGCTTTTTTACAAGGTACCTTCTGACGCGGCTTTAATAAGCAGGTAAGCTGTGCTCGGTCACGTCAAATCATGAGCGTTTTCCAATTTTTATGCTTCCTTTTTAACTAAATCGCAACACCAGGTGACCGGTAACTTCAACCCGCAACCCCGCTGAACTGCATTTGAACCAGCGGCGCCGGGGGTGAGGGGCTGGGGGCTGCCCCGGCCGGTTCCCCCTGCCGCTCCCCTTCTGACTGAAGCACGGCCGGTCTCCTCCGCCTCCCACCGCCGCTCCCGCGGGCAGGGAACCCCTTGATCTGCCTCAGCCCCGTGCGGTGACCGTGGCGGGGGGCCGGGCACCGCGGCGGGGATGCTGGAGGACCCAGCCAAACCGCTGGGGGAAGGGGCCGCGGGCACCAGGGGAGGGTCCGGCTGGGATCGCACCATCCCCGGGAGCCCCCGCGGTGCCCTCCCGGCAGGCGGCTCTGCGGCGGGCAGCTGCCCGGGCCGGCAGGCGCCGCTGCGCGCCCGGCCGATTCCCGGCTGCCGCCCCGGCCCGCAGCCCCCCCGCCCTCACACACCCGACGCGGCGGGGGCGGGCCGACGCGCGGCGGCTGCAGTCTTGTCGCTGCTGCGTTGGCTGGCGCGCCCGTCACTCCCGGCGTCCTCGGCGCTCCATTGGCCGCGCGGGACGCGGGGGTCTTACTCCTCCCCGCCGTGACGCGCCGGGGGAGTCCCCGCCCACATTCCACAGCTGGAGTCGTGCGGGGGCCGAGCGCCGATTGGGGCGCGGTCCGCCGGCCGGCCGCGCTCCTCGTCCCCGATTGGTGGCCTCGGCGGCGGGGGCGTAGCCAGGCGGGGGCGGGGCGCGGCGAGGCCGCGAGGCGGTGGGGGCGCGGCGCGCAGCTGGCGGGGGTGACCCGCCCGCCCCAGTGCCCGCACAGTCCCGGCGGTGGCGGCGGGGACGTGGCCTCAGCCTCAGCGCGTTGCCGGGCCCGGTAGCGGGGCGGAGAGCGGAAGCCGAGCGGCTCCGCGGCCCATGGGAGCGAGCGGCGCGGCGTGAGCCGGCCGCCGCGGGTGGGCAGGGGGCAGGCAGGGGTGTGGTGGATCGGCCGGCGGGGGTGCCCCGTTGCTTGCGGCCGCCATGGAGGTGTGCGAGAGCGGCGGGGAGCAGCCGCCGCTGCTGCACTGGGACCGCAAGCTGAGCGAGCTGTGCGAGCCCGCCGACCCTGACACCCTGCTGTGCCAAACGGTGAGGAGCGGCGGGGGCGCAGCCGTGAGGGGGCTCCTGGGGGCCAGTGCCCGGCCGGAGCCCCCGGGAGGGCGGGAGTGGGATGGCCGAGACGCCCCCGGTGGGCGGCCGCGTTTCGGGGGGCCGTGGCAAGGGTCGTGCCTGGCGCCCTCGGCCTCCCCAAGGGGCAGGGGTGTCCCAGCGGGCGCGGGGTCGGTGCCAGGCGGGTAGAGGAGCCGAGGCCGTAGGCCTTCGGCCAACAGGTGCGCGCCCGCCGCCTCTCCGGGGACTCCCGTCTCACCGGGCCTGGCTCCCCCCGGGGGAGTGAGGTGCCCCCGGGCAGGCGTTAGGGCCGTGGCTCGCCCCGTCACAACTTCCTCCCCTCGGCGGCCGGGCGCAGCCGTTGGCGGCTCCTGGCAGTCGGGGTCCCGCGCCCCTCTGCCCGCCCCCCCCCCGCGCAGGCCGGGAGCCCAGCCGGGGCCTCGCCGCTTCCTCAGCGCGGGCAGCCCTCCTCCCGGCCGGGCTCCCTCTTCCCCCTCAGCGCTGCCAGCTTCTCCCGGGGGTCCCCTCAAGAGTCGCCAGCCACATCTTCTCCTCCAAAACGCCTCCCTCGGCCCCGTCCCACTCCCCGGTCTGCCCCAGCGCAGGAAGGAAATGACAGAAGGTCCAGGTTTGTCCTAGCAGCCGGGGACAGACGTCATGAACCGAGCGGCTCGCTTTCCCCCGCACTCCGAGCCTGGTCGTTGGCCGTTGTGTGGTGTCAGAAAAGTTGGCTGTCCCGTAGGCATGCTATGAGCAGTCGTTTAAAGATGTTGCTGAAATCCTTGCTGGAGTGGCTTTGAGGGCCAGCACATGAAGCTTTGATGATGATTTTTTAATTTTGACTGTAATCCCCATGTTTTTGTTTGTGCAAAATGCATATTTAGGACAATCCCAAGGAAATGCATCTTATTTCTGCTCTGTTGTTTATTAATCTGCATAGAGATACAACTTCATAAAGCTGTGTAGGTGCCAATCCTAGGTGGAAGTGAGCTGGACCACTTTGGGACAGCGTGAACGGAAGACTTCTCTAGTCTACTGTTTGTGCAAAGCACGGTGTAGTTGATGAGCACGTGCTCGAACGGAGACCCCGTTTAACATGGTGGTGGTAACTAGGACGTAGCAGAGTGGCTTGGCAGATGCCAGTGGGTGCTCTGTGTTTCTTTCTTGCACCTCGGAGAGTGATGTGCGAGTGCAGTCCCCCCTCAGAGGGGGACCAACCGCTTCTTGTGGGAGCAGTGGTGATGCCACAGCACGACATGCGGCGAGGCAGCGTGCTGGTGCTGTGTGGAGATCTTGGTGTTAGTCTTGAAAGGCAAACAAGGAAAATCTTATTTGTTGTGTGCGGTAGGCAGTGGCCTTACTGATCCGAGATCGTGTCCGTCACAAGCTCCAAACCTCATTTTGGCAGGAAGCAAGCCTGCTGCACGCCTGACTGTCTTTAAACATTGTTTGGCTTCTTTGTCTCTGAAAATTATTGGGCCTTCTTGCGCAATGTGTATCTTCTGGTAGATCCGGGGAAAAGTGATCATATGTTATAGTGGCTCGTTTTTTTTTAACGAGCCAGCAGAAACACTTAACAATGGAAAGCTCTTCCTTAAAACAGCTGTTTTCTTGTGTTTTTTTTCTTTAACAAGACACGGTCTTTTTCTTTAACAAGAGGAACATTGTGAATGAAACGAGAGGTTCTTCAGAGAATGCTCCCGCTAGGATTTTATAGTTGTGCTGGGATACTTCCTCCTACTTTGTTTGGATCCTTGTGATGAGAATGGAGTTGCCACTCTTAACTTTTGTTTTCTCATATTCTCAAGTGCCCTTGTGCTTGGGCTAGAGCTTGTGGCTGTAGTGACCCAGATATGTGTGTTTTCTGCCCCGTTTCAAGGAGCCTGGGACTTGGTTTTAATTGTAACTTGACAAACAAAACATCCTGGCTGTCTGGTAGGTAGTAATGTGGTGCTTTTCCCTCTGCTGTTTTCAAATTTTATTGGGGATTTTAAGTTTCAACTGCTACGATGATGTGTGTTTTGCAAAAGGCAATGCATAGCTGGATCTGCAAAACCTTGGGCTGTGACCCCCTCTTTGGGAATAACATTCTACCATTCTACCAAAACATTCTGATTTGTTTGTGTGGAGTTTTGTTTGTTTGCATGTTTTAGAAGTTTAAGACTTTAGACCACCTTAAAATCAAATAAAAAGTTTGAAATCAGTTTATCTTTTTTGTTATTTTTTGAATTCTTCCAAAAGAAACTATCAGTAAAAAATAAAAGCAACAAAATGCTATTGATAAAGCGAGTGTAGTGGTATATTAGGATCTCTTAAAGGAAAAAAAAAGGGAAGTTTTCTGAAATTATCATTCTCTGGGGAGAAGAGGGGGGAAAGCCACATGTTTCTGTGTGTTGAATTTTTTCTTTTGCAAAGTGCATCCTGCTGTGTGGAGGCAAATACTGTGCTTGATATCATGAAACACAAGTTCTCCATTTACATCTGGCCAAAGCTTCATAGAATCATTTTTGAAAACAAAACAAGCAAACAAAATCCTCTGGATGAAACATCTGTTCTCCTGGCTTATGCTTTCCATAGGGGAGGACTGATTTGACTCAGCTGGCTTTGCTGTGTTTGTAAACTTATTGCAGGGTGTTTCTGAAAAGACTGAGGTGATGAGGAGACCCTCCGACACTCTGTGTGAGTGCCCACCACCTGTGCTGTCATCCTCAAGGCTGAGGAACACACGCCCTATGGCATCTTCTGCTCTTTGCACACTCCTGAGGTGTCCCGTAGCTGGATGTGCAAGTCTGAGTTCAGGAAAACTTCTGAGTGGCCTTAGCAAAGGTGCCTGGGATGGTCACGCAGCCCTGGGAGCGTGAGCTGGGCTGGTGAGGGGCAGGGGGGAGACAATGACGACGAGGATGATGATTGAGGGGAGAGCTCATAAGCAGGAAGAAGGATCTGTGTCCTTCAGCAGCTGGATCTGTGTGTGCAGGCAGGAGAGGATGAGAATTCTGTGCCAGCTGCCTTTTGTGTATTTTTAAGTTAAATTTTAACCTTTTTATGACCACAAAGGCTGTTGTTGGGTCTGGTTGATTTGAAGCTAGTAGACAAGTGTGAAAGTATGCATACACTCAAAAACTTGACCTCTATTTTAAACTGTTCCACCCTGCCTTAATTACCAGGACTGAAATCCAGCCCCCCCAGGGATTTACATTTCTCTTTCACAGCTGATGACTTCACCACTGCCTGAAGCAGCATGAGGAGCTTGCTCAGGTGCTGTCGGTGATGTCATCGGCTGTGCTGGGAGAAAGTGGGACCTTGAGGAGCTCAGCTCTGGCATTGGCAGGCAGCAGTCCTTGAGGTGGCTTGTTAAAGTTTTTACTGCTTATAGTAATTACCTGGATGCCAGAGAGCTTTATAGTGGTTATTTTTCTAGAGCGGATTAGTTTCCCGTCTAAGAAATGGCTGAAAGGTTTTCCAGAGATGTGTTCATGGCATATGTGATGTGTCTGCGTATAATCTTCATATGCCCTGTAGCTTGTTATGAGTGTGTGTCGGTAATACTGTATGCTGGCATTGTGCAAGGTATTATTATTATATGCTTTTTCTTGGCATTTGAGCAGAAAGGAAGTGCAAAGCCTGCCCCCACCCAAACGGAGCAGAAGTATGGCCAGGTCGCAAACTCTTCACCTTTGTGCCACTGCTCTTACATCCTGTAACACGCGGGAGAGCTCTGCTTGTGGCCGTGGGTCTCCGTTGGAGTTGATCCGCGGTTGTACGTGGCCCAGCTGGGATGGCGTCTTCAGTGACAAATGCCAGATCTGATGCAGATGGAGAAGTCTGTTGACAAATGCGCTGTGAAATGCCAACTACCTGTCCCATTGCTGGATGGCAGCTGAAAGGCAGATGGTTCTTATGAGCCTTTGACATTTAAAAACTCCTTATTTAATACTGAGGAGGCAGTCTCTTTCCGCCACCCTCCCCTCCCATTTTCATGGTTATTTTAACACATTAGCTGCTGACTGCTGCTTCCAGATGGTGGCAAAATGCAGCTGAATGTAAGTATGACTGATATTGGCATGGCAGATGTAGAACTGCACCTGCTGTACAGGTATGAGGAGGCAGCAGCTAGATAAATATTTAGAACTAAAATTAGGACACTGTCTTGAGTGTCTTAATGATGAGTAGTTAACTGGAAGATACTTCAAATGCTAAGTAGCCCAAATTGTTTGTTCTTTAAAGAGCCTGATTATTGAACTTGAAGCTCATATGAAAATACTGAAATGCCTCAAATATCACATTGCTGATGCCATTGTCTGAGCGGCGTTTGAGCTCAGCAAGCCTGTTGCCATGTCGCTGGTGATGCTGTGGGCAGCTCAACCCTGGAATATGGGTGCAGTGTAGGTTGACATGAGCAGAGGAGGCGACCCAGGCCTTGGCTGCCAAATTGCTGTCTCCCTGCGAGAGCAAAACCAAAGTGATCCACCCCTGAAGGTTAGTGTTCAGTGATGCCAGAGTTCAGGGTTGTCACCTAGGACAACCTGGGGAAACTTTGAGCCGGCCTTCTTTCCTCAGATAAAAATTGCTTATTACAAGCCTCTGAACCTCACCGGGAGCTTGCTATGACTCATTTCCTCTGCCACAAAAATGAATGTGGCTGTTACTTTGTGCTCTGATGACTTCTGCAGAAATGCTGCCTCTAAACAAGCTGCCGGGGATTGCCTCTGGTTTTTGGGATATTGCAGTGGTAATAGTTCATTTAAATGAATGACAGTGCTTGATTTTTACAGTCTGTGTGTATTTAATTAAAGTTGCAGTTACCACAGCATGTATGGATGTGGAGCTCGCTGCATCTTATTTTGTGGTGGCTGCATGTAGCCCTCTGTAAAATCTGGTGTTAATATAGTTTGTTCCATTTTTTTTTTTTGGGGGGGGGTGTATGTGCGCTTGATTTATTTGAAAGTGGGGTTTGGCCTGTTGCCAGTTAACAAGAAAGCTGAAATCTCTCATTCTTTCTTTTCTATACACCTGCATATGGAGGACCAGATGTCTAACTTAAGGTGAAATATTTGTAAAATCAATACTTTTAAGGATTTTGCCAAAATCCTCCAGTAAAGAGGGGGAATATGAAAGTGAGATTTTTAAATAGCTGTATACAGACTTTGTACAAAGCAGTAGTGTTAAATTTTGAGAATGCTTTTCCGTATTTTTTGAAAAAAAAATCACTGTGTGAACTGCTGAACAGCAGACCTAGTTGTATTCAGTGCCTTGCACTGAAAGCCATTCCCTTCCCCTTCCCTCTTTTTCCTTCCAAATTTAAATAAGAAAACCACTCCTGTTTGCCAAGGGACATGTCAGGTACTTGTAATGGGTCTAAATGATCTACAGTTCCTCTAAAAGCTGAGATAAACACGAGTGTGATACTTTGAAACTTTACCCTTACATTTTCTGACAGTTAAAATTAGAAAAATGAGGGTATTGAGTTGCCGGGTGGTTTCATTTGGACTGGCTGTAACTGCTTAGTGAAGTGCTTGATCTGCAGTGAGGACGGGAGCTGGAAAAAATGTTAGTCTGTCCTGGGACTGACTTCGGAGTATGGTAGATAAGAATGAGCCAGCATTTAACGTACAAAAATACTTTTTTTTTTTTGCCCCTGATAGATGTGACTGATCTGCAGTGTCCTCTGTAAATGTTTCCTTACTTTGGAAGGCCAGTTGTCGTTAAGCATGGAGCAGGTCATGCACGATAGCTGGAGTAAAGCAATTTCATTCACGGTGTTACCAGACAGGGTTTTCCTGTGTCTGGAGTTGTTGAATTTATCTGCAGGGATGGGGGGAGCCTGTGGTCCTTGCAGGTCTTTGTTCACACTGTAAAAAGTTCCTTCTTTGGGGTCTTTCATAGCTGGTCGTCAAGTAAGTTTCTGCTACCCTGAGGGAGGGGGTGACCGTTTTTTTGCTAAAGCAGTCTCACTTTTTAGGATTTTCTGTGTCTGTGGAGGAGGCTGATCTGGCTAGCTGCAGATTCCAGCTGTGGATGTACAGTTTGATTTGATATTTTTGTGTCCCTCTTGCTTTCTGGTGCACTGACTTCAGCTGCAGCAGTGAATATATGCTGTATTTCTCCTCCCCCGCAAGTTTGCCTTCATACTTTTTCTCGTATGCTCTGAGATCAGATCGTCTTTGTGCTAGCTATGACAAATAAAGACAAGTATAAAATAAATATAAAAATAAAGCAAATAGGCCTTTGACCAATGTACTGCCAGCTCTGGCAATCTCTTACCTTAACTCTGCTTCTTGCTGTGTGGTTGTCACCTATACCATCACCTGCCAAAGCCACTTTATGTCCAAGCCATCTGACAGATGTGGGAGGGAGGTAACTATTGCAGAATAAAATTGTTTCAGCGCCTTAGGAGCCACTGCGCACAGCAGTACGGTGCAGTGGTGACACGAGGTGGTGCCCCTGGGCTGGGGGGGTTTGTATGCTTCCCTTAATAGGCTTCTTTGCAGAGCTAAGCTACGGTGGATGTGCTCAGCTTTGTTGCGGCAGGAGCAGGGGGATGCCCGCCTTGTGAGCGGGCACCTGGTCAGCGGCGCGGCTCCCGTGGCCCTGCTCCTGCAGGGGCTGAAGACCCACCCGGGGCTCTGAGTAAGGGCTGAGGCACCTGGCTCCTGCTGCATCTTGCCAGCTACTCATCTCTCCAAAGAGCTGTGTGGTCTCTGTCACTGTGGGCTTGTTTTCTCTCTCTGCCTCAGCTACCAAAGTGCCTCTGAGGTGCTTGGTTGGTGCTTTGAAAGTGAAGAGGTGGTCCTTTGAAAGTAGCTCTCTGTCTCTGACCAGGCAAGTTATCTTGCTGGTTTTGCGGTTGTAGATAAATACTGCCTTTTTGTGCTGTATCCAAATATCCGTTATCGGGCCCTGCTGTCCTTCAGTGCTGTCTGTATTCCTTCCTCCCTGCATTCCCAAAAGCTGTTTTCCAGTCACTTGGTAATACTTGCTTTAAACATCCATCATCTGTTTTCTCTGTCTTAGGCTGCTTCTCTCCCTTTTGGCGAAGGATTGTTTTGTGGCTGAGACTTCAGCGATTATTGATAGCCAGTCAGATAGGGTGAATAACCTAGCTCGGTGGCATTTTTCACAAGCTGTATTGGCTGCCTACCCTGAGCTTACAAGGTCCATCCTTTAACTCTTCCGACTCCCTAGTGCAGCTCTCCCTTTTCTAAGGAAAAGGGGTTCTGGTGGGTCCCCAAGGGGGTCTCTCACAGTAGAGCTCTGCACCTGGTTTTCCAGGGAGGGCCCACTCATTTCCGCTGTTGCTCCCTACTCATCTCTCTAAATCATATGGATGAGAAATCATGCTATCTGGATGCACTTTGTCTGTGTTTTTTCTGGGTGACAGGACCTGACAGTGCGGTTCTGCACCTGGATGTAACCGTAGGCTGTTGTGGCAGCTGTCTGGGACCTCATCCAGTTGAAAAATTACTTTCCAGCAAGAAATTAGCTTTTAGTGGTATCAGTTCCCTGATGCATCTTACCCTATAGCAGCCCAGGTACTGGCGCTGACGTGAGAGGGTGGGTAGGAATATTTGGCTGGGGTAGGGGTGGTGGAACTGCGTTTTGGGCTAAAGGAATGTGCAGTGGGAATAGTCTGGGTAGCTTTATGGGTTGTGCTTAGATGTAATCCTGTTGTATGTGTGTATTTATTTGATACCAGCAGACTATTAGTTGGGTGTCACTGGAAAGAAAGGGGATTACCTGGACGAGGCAGTTGTTCGAGGATCAATAGGAAAAAGGGTTGTTTGAGAGGAGTGTGGATGTGTAGCAGAGAAATGGATGAACCGCGGTTCAAAGAAGCGCTGATGTTGGATTTAGTTGATGGTCCCCCCACCCCTCCATGATGCTGAGTGTTGGTGAAAAGTGGAGGCTGTCTTGGATGCTAAATTGTTTGTCTTGTATAAAGTGACAGAAACAGTGTGCAAAAAACAAGCTTGGCTTAGGGCCACGTTTTTACTGGCAAATGTGTTACCCTTTCACCTCACTTAAGCGAGTAATGGGCAGTAAAGAAGACAGGTCAAAAATGATGAGATTTAATAAGGCATAGCAGAGCTGGGCATCGTGTCTGCTGTCTCTAGTCTGAGATGCTGAGTTCTTTGTACCAGGGACTGTTACTCTCCCTGTCTGTGAGCTGTCAACCATAGCTTGTGACTGCAGAAAAGAGAGTCACTGTATTGAGTTATATCAGTGCTAAATGCATGCAGGAAGGAAATAAATGCTCTCTCAAATGATGAGTGCTCCCTCTCATGAGGGCAAGTTGGGAAGCAGAGAAGGCAATGTGAGAAAATAAGGAAAGGTTGGTTAAATGGGATAGACCTGAATTACTAGAGCTGTCCCTATAACTGCCATCCATCCAAATGTGTAGCTTAATAGTGCCAGTGACCTTTCTGTGCCTTCACTGTGTCTTGGAAACTACTCACTTTTTTTTTGCCATCTGCTGTTAACCAGCTTTCAATCTTCTGTATGTGATCCGGCTCTGCTGTGGTGACAAGCAAAAATCTAATGGAAAAATGTGACACTCACTTCATCTCTTGCCTCTCTGCCAAGGAAAAACATTCCCCTGCAGCTGTGCTGGGGTTGACTTTGTCCTTTCACACAATCTGTTAGTCATATGGGGTGAGAAATAGAGACCAGGCTGTTCTGATAACCTCTTAGGGAGCTTTGGGCAAGCATGTGGCATGGGGAGCTTCAGGCCTCCTTCCTTGTGAAGTCTGATGTGTCCCGAGCAGAGATGCAGGAGGGAAGTGAGTTGGTGTTGGTGGAGGCTTCCTCCCCCGTAGTATAGGGGCAAAACCCAATATTGCTGATACGCTTTAGTGGCTCACCTGGAGCTGTACGTGCTGGGTGAGCTCTCCTGCAGGACAAGCCCTGGCTGTTTGGTGACACCCTGGGGCACTCATCTCCCAGCTCTTGCTGCAGAGGTAAGGCGTATGCTCCCTTGTGTGAGACGGGCTAATCTGCAGTAGCAAGGGGGAAGGTTCACGTGTCCTTGTTCTGCACCGAAGCTGACTGCTGCCCCTGATTTTGGATGTGAGCAGGGTCTTCAGCTGTGGCAAAATGCTTTTAAACATGTGGTGGTTTATGAAGCAAGGAGAGCATTTTAAACTGCTGAGATTTAGAGTATCCTTCTCCAAAGTTTGGATGCTGGGATGCAAAGGTCTGTAGAAAAGAGTGGAAAAAGAGCCAAGCTCTTTGCACTGCCATATGACAGGAAAATAGACATCAACTGAAGTGAGAGAGGTTCAGACTGGTAAGGAAAAATGGCTTCGCTGTAAGGATAGCTGAGCACTGGAACAGGCTGCCCAAAGACACTGTGCCATCTCCATCCTTGGAAGGTTTTAAGACATGAGTGGGTAAAGCCCTGAGTAACCTAGTTGAGCTTGGCACTGACCCTGCTTGGGCAGGAGGCTGGGCTAGAGACCACCTGAGCCCCTTCCAGCCAGAGCTGCGCTGTGGTTCCGTGGCAGTCCTGGACCCAAGGCACTGTCTTGCTCAGGTCTAGATACTGCGTTGCTAGGCAGTCGTCTGATCCATGAGTTTTTCATGTCCTCATTAAGGGGAGACAACACTAAGCAACTGAGGCCACTTGGGTTTGCTCATGGGTTTTTGTTGTGGTTTTTTTTTTTAATTAGAAAACTATTGTTTCTGATGACCATGGTTTCACAGAAGCAATGCTTTTGGGTTCTTTTTGTTTGGGGTTTTGGTGGGGTTTTTTTGTTTGTTTTTTGTGTTTTTTGGGGGTTTTTTGTTTGTGTGTTTTTGTTTTGGTTTTTTTTTTTTGTCAGTTCTGGTTTGGATTTACTGAAATGGGAGAAGGAAAACTGGACTAAGTTCCAGTCGTCCTGAACAAATCCTTGTTCTGTGTGTACGTCTTCCTTCTGTGCAGCACACGTGACGTGCTGAGTTGTATGTTGGACTTGTGGTTTGTTTATGCACCCATAATTTTGTTCAGGACTTCCCTGATAAAATTCTGGGCACCATACCTGTTTGTTCTTCTGTCATATGATATGGCCACCTAAGAGCCTATACCATTTGTTTCAAGACTGTTTGCCTTTGTGCAACCTCATATCTATAAGGATTGGCTACTACCTGTGTTATTTTTGTGGCTAACCCTGAAACTGTGGGTGTGAGAAGAGACCACCCTGCATAGTAGCCTGTGTGACTAGCTTGGAGGAGGTGTTGTAGACCTAAAACCTGGAAAAGGCAGCCAACGAAGAAAAAAAGCCACCCAAGCCCTGAATACCAAGCAGGTCTTCCTTCACCCCTGCAGTCCCGCAGCAAATTTCATGTACAAGGGGATCTTATCTCAAAGCTGCTTTTTTTTGCACAGTCTCCTGTAGGCTGTTCTGTCAACCTCAGTAAGCCACTTGCCTCTGCTTTGACTTTGTGTGGGTTATCTGAAAAACATGTATTCTCACTTCTAGAGCTTCTGGTACCCACAGAAGAGATTTGTGTATGTGTAGAACCAAAACTGAGGAGCAGTAAAGAGCTGATCTGCTCCTCCAGCCCTTCTCGCATCAGAAGCAGCAACGTGACTATTGCCTTTGGGGAATGCTTGTGATAGCATGGACAGGACAAAATCTTCAGGAGGAACCAAGACTAAGGAGGTCATTGTTTCTAGTAAACAGATGCCTGGCTTTCTTGGATCTGTCCTGCCTAGCAAAAGGAAGGACTGAGGAAAATATGACGTCTAAACTGTCTGCTTTCATACCTCGTAACATGAGGCAGCAGCTGACTTTCTGCAAAACATCTGTCTTTCTCATCGCGGGTGTAACTGGCCTAGTCATCAGCACTGATGGTATGTTTTGCTGGAGCTCCTGCACCGCAGCTCCCTTCCCTTCCTCTTCTGTGCATGTAGTTCAGGGTTGGGACTAGTGTGGTGTTTGGGGCAGGCTGGTAAGCTGTATTTTCAGAGAACAGGCACAAAGCATGAGTGTTTATTAAAAAAGAAGAAAAGAAAACCAAACTGACCCTGCCTACGTACAGCTCTGCCTCCTGTGCTTCCTGGTGAAGTGCTGTGGGGGCTGAGGGCTCAGCTAGGGATGTCCGTTCTGGCTGACTGCACTCCATCTGCCCTTCCTCTGGTCCGAAAGCATTTCCCCCCTCACCTCTACAAACTGATGCGTGCATGTCTGGCTGCCCCCTTCCTTCCCAGCGCCCCTGAGGGAGCTGAAGCAGAGACTCCCTGGGAGGCTCCTGCCCGTGGGTATTGAATGGATGACAACAGCTATCCAGCGAGACGGGAGGCAGGAGCTGGCGGCTGCAGGAGGGTTCCAGATGTGCGAGGGCGCTGTGCCACAGCCCTGCCCTCAGGGTGCACAGCTGGCTCGCCCTGCTGGCAGCTGGAAGACACTGCTCAGACGTGACTCCCTAAAGTAACAGGCCTGGCAGAAATGAGCTTGGGCACTATTTTTAAGCCTGAGCTTTCTGAATGCGAAACTTGTCTCTTCCTTCTGCCTCTGTGCTTTGCAGTTCTGTTTCTATTCAGCTGGTTTGCTCCTCATGGCTTTCAGTGGATGCTGTTGCTTACAAGGAGGACTAAAAGAGAAAGAAGAGTCTACTTTTGTACTTGCCCAGGATGACTTGTGGCTTCTCATTTGGCTGTACTAATTCAGAGCAAAATTTCAGCTAAATTCCTATTGACTATTATCTTTGCTGAAAAAATGCAGCAGGGAGTCTGCTCTGGGACTTGGGAATGTTTCCCTATTGCTGTTGCTTGCTTGTTGGGTTGTTAGAAATATGTTGCAAAACCACAGGGAAAAGACTTAATTTATGTTGCTGTTTTTTCTCAACTACAACTGCAAGATCAAAACCAACAAAAAAGTGGCACTGACCTTGAAAACTGTGCAGTAAGCGTCTTGATTTCTTTTCTAAAAAATTAAAATTAAAGGCATTTCATGTCCAAAACATCTTTTTTAAGCTTTAATGAAAAAGATCTGGAAGGGAGGCATACAGACAACCCTTTCCTCAGTACCTTGCTTGGAACAGCTTTCTGGGAAGATTAGTTAGGGATGAAAAAACCTACTTGGTTTTAAGATGTGGCTTCAGTGTTTAAGAGGGACATTTTGTGAAATGGTAGCTGGGATGGAGCTACAAGGAATCTCTGGACTGACTTGATTTTGTTTCAAATTTGCAGATATTTGAGGGGGGAAAAAAGGAGTTTGGAAATATGGACAAGAAATGAGAATCTGCAGAAACTTGTATTGCTGAAGGCTAAGGGAAGCGACAACTGAAACAGTTATTTAGTGCAGAAAGCTGTAAAGCCTGTATATCAAAGGAGCCAGGATTATGATTGTGGATAGCCAATTAACTGTGCCACTGCCATAGCAGAGAGAAAGGTTTTGAAAAGTATGATTTGAGGAGATGCATGGAAACCTGGTGCTTGTTGGTGTCAGTATGCTGCAGTTTGGCTGTGGGCTTGTCAATTCTTGACACCTGGATGTCTGAAAGAGAGGCTAATTTGGGAGAATTCAAAGAACAGCAACAAAAATGGTTGAAGTAGCTGGTTTATGAGGAAAAATTAAAAACATAACAGGTGTTTGGAAGAGGATGTGGAAGTGGTATGATCAGAGCAGTGTATGTTAAGCTCACACTAATATTGAGGCTTCTTTCTCAGTTTCATGTGATGTATATAATGTAATTTTCAGTATCAGTACTAGAATAGAGTGTCTGTGAAAACTTTGGTTTCAGCTGTGGTTCTCATAACACACGTATAATAAATATCATTTTACTCACAGCAAGATCCGTTCGGAGCTTTGTGCTTGAAGTAAAATTATCGTTATTGTGAAGAGGGTTATGAATCTTAAGCTATCATTATGCTGTTCCCTTTTTAAACTGCTAAAGTCCTTTGAAAATACCTTTTCTCTTTTTGCTCCAGGTAATATTTGCAGGTTAGAGAAGAGTAAAAAAGAATCAGTGTGAAGTAGAGAGGAGATGATGATAATCTGCTAAGAATATCCAAGGGGAAAAGACAATGTTGGCAAATGTAAGGGTAGAAAGGGGACTTTTTTTTAATGGTGTAGTATGAAAATTACATTGTCAGTAATCAGATTACAAAACTTCTTGGAACCAATGAACCTGGATAACTGGAAATCCAGATAAGCTGAAAGGTCTCAGGAAAAGTTTGGCTTGTTGACGCTGGTTTTTGTTGAGTTATGACATCATGAGGAAATGTCTGAAAACATTAAGTTGATTAAGAAAGAGTAAAGGGGAAGAAATAAAAACTATGCACTGGAGATCCTAGTACCAAACATTTTTAAAAATACAGAAAAGCTTTTGTAGGATTCCATAGTTACAGAGTAGAAGGATACAGATACGATTTAACCCTGGTAGGTAGGATTTTATGAAAAGCAGATAGTCGGACAAACCTGATTTCATTACTTGAGATGAAAAAAAAAAGTAGAGACATTTTGCAAGTAATTGGATATTTATTTCATTGTATTGGTTAAAAACTTGTACCACAAAATGTGTGAAATTAAAGGGTTGACTTGAAGTATTTGCTAAGGATAATTGGTGTCAGAGGATAGGTTTCTCTTTTTTTTGCAAAAAGGTACCAGACAGGAGGCTTCTCAAGACTTTTATCCATGATCCAGAAGCGAGTTATGTGTCTAGGAACAAAAAAATGTGCCTGTACATATGGGACAGGTGAATGCGTGTTGGAACTCAGGACTTGGAAAATGATCTAGAGTTCAGAGCAGACAAGTAGCTCCATATGCTCTGCTGGGGTGATTCTGAAGGAAAAAGATAAAAAAAATAAATCTGTCTTTTTAAAACCAAATTCTCTATTTAACCTCCATATACAGTGTTGGTGAAAGCAATGCTGCTGCACAGTATCCAATTCCTGAAGCTCAACTCTTAAAAAAAGGATATGGAAGAACTGGAAACATAACAAACAAACAAAAAAGGCTAAAAATATACTGGAGTTGGGGGAAAAATGCTTATTTCTCAATCTTTACAGCACACCCATGTTCTTTCCTAGAAGTTATATTTCAACAAATGACAAATTATCAGACCCTATAAAAGGGCACCTCAGGAAAACATAGTGGATTGGGACATGTGGAAGGGTCAGATTAGGAAGGTTTCATAGTCCTTTCTGGCTTTAAATGCTGTAAAACTTTATTGCTGGGCCTGTTGACTCTCTGGATACTGCAGGGCAGAGCATATAGCAGCACCCTATGTGACTCCTTTAATCTGTCCAAATGCATCACAGCATTTGATCATTCTCCTAAATTGTGTTGATTTCAGTTAAGTTTAATCTCTTAGTGGGAGTTTTAATCTCTTCAAGCTGTTTTGAACTGCCTGTGTTTATCATGATGCCTCTTGGCACATATAAAAAGGGACAGTGCACAAGGCATGTGGGAAAGGGTAAGATTTCTGGTAGAAAGACACTTGTCCCAAACTACAAGGCCACCTCTATGTTCCCTCTTGGAGCTGAGTACCAAAGATGGCCTTGTATTCTGTGTACCTCTGTCTGGAACAGATTGATGTCAGTTTCTCCAGGGTCTTCAGCCCTGGCATGTGAAAGAAGGCAGAGGAAAGGAAGAAAGCAAAGCAGTTAGAATGAAGTTTGAGGAAAAAACAATAGACTGAGTGTGTGAGGAGGTGGGATGAATACCTGGATGAAAAAGGGAAGTTTCTAGCTTTCATTTTAAAAGTAGAGCAAGTTGAAGATGGCAGCTAATGTGATCCCACCTGTACCAATGATACTAACTTTTACCCCAGTTTTTAACAGATGATGATTGTGGCAAAAGAGGCAGAGGTACGACAGTACTACAAGCCTGTGCTTTTCTACGCCATCAGCTGGAGGAAGCCTGAAGTCCGTTGCTGGTGGCAGGCCTTACCTTATTAATGTCGATCCAGAACTTTTGCAGCATTTTAATGAGTCTGGTAATTTGGTTTTGATGCAGGGTCAGTCTCCCCATAGTTTATAGGGGTCTTGTGTTTAATTTTGACGTGCAGGTTGAGACAGGAGGAGAAGAGTGCCCAGAACATTTGGGAAGGGTGAGTAATTTTTCTTCCTTGATGTGCTCTGTGTTTAGGTAGCTGGCAGACAGAAGACACTGCCTTAAACTGCTTGCATGGTATGGCATAGCTTTCTCTGGTGGTAGTGGTGTTTTGGTTTTTCTTTGGAATATAATAGCAGGAAAACGATTTTATTCAAGTATAGTGTGGGCAGCAGATGTGGCTTGAAAACATCCAAAAGCTGTATTGGAAATGCAGCAATTGTCGGGAGAGTGCCCAGCTTCTCTGAAGCAACGTTGCTTCTTTTGGCATAAAGCTCCCAGCATGCCTGTGATGGGGGGGGGGCGGGGGGGGGGGAGCTGCTGTGCTCATGCAGTGGCCCCTTTCTGACCTGCTCAGCCTTGGGTACTCCTGGAGAAGCGCTGACAACAGGTCTGGCTGGGAATGAAGTTCCTCAGTTTGATGATCCCGTCAGGCTGGTCAGGCTCTGCTGGGTCTAGCAGTAGAGGCTGAGGCTATGTGTGCTGCTGGGAGTCACCACCCTCACCTGTTGGAGGACAGAATAGGTGAGCAACCCTGGTCCTTAAGCACTAGTTAATATGTGGAGCAGAGTACTCGTCCTGTGACTGCCTTTGCCATTCTGCTGCAGAAAGATAACCTGCGGCAGCAGAGCAATAGTGCAAGACATGCAACACCTTAAACCAGCCTAGGTGCCTGGAGCCTGGATGTGTGCTTAGCCCACTCCTGTGATCAATGCATGGCAGATTTATCTTTGCAAAGCTGTTTTATGTCATTTCTGCTTGGCATATGTAGTGGAGCTGAGCTCCTTGCAACAGTAGGCACTGCAGCACGCTGTTGGCAGACTAGGAGCGGATCTCTGCTGGAACCAGGTGTGCCCATACAGAAACCACTTGAAGGGGCGGTTCTGCTTTTCCAGGTTGCTGCCCTCACCCCTGAAGCAGCCTCTGGGGAGTTGGACACTTGAATTATGGCCGAGACGCAGAATAGAAAATATGGAAATAAAAGCAGAAGTGAGATATAAAGCTCTTTTCTTCCTTGCCCCCCTGGCCCCTGTCCTAAGAACAGGGAGCGATTTTTTTAAAAGACCCTGACTTTTCAGAGTACTGCTAGAATGCCTTGGAGGGGACTTTCTTCAATTACGTGTCCTTTTTTAATTGAACCCTTTTAAGGCACCTTCAGGCAGGTGTCCCAAAAATCTCGATTCACACTTCTGCGTAGAACGCTGACAAGAGGTCTGGTGTTTGAGCCAGGCAGGCTGTACTCTGTCAGTTTAGTCTAGCAGCAGGGAAGGAATGTGAGTCAAAGGCCCACGGAGATGATCCAAAGCAAGTGAGCAGATGCCAGAGAAAATATGGACCAAATAGGGGTGTGAAGAATCCTGGAGGCAAATGGGGCAAGGAAGTGTAACGAATTGTGCACCGACCAGGCTGTGACTTCAGTGGTCTGCAGTATGTACCAAAGAGAAATGGCTGTGCAGACCTGGTGCTGGGAAGCGGCTCTTTCAAAAGCTCAGTCACTAGCAGATGCAATGTCTGTGGGCTTTAAGGTAGTGCTGTGGCTATCCAAAATGTGTCCACGCGATGCTTTGCTTCAGAGCTCTTGCATTAAGCAGAGGTATTTGAAACATCTCAGGCTGGAGTGGATTTTCCCCAGGACACGTTGTACCCATACAGGTGCTGATCTCTTTCTCCGGACTTTGGAGGGGAGAGAGGCCTGGTTGACAAATAACCCTGAGGTTACGTATAGCTTGGTGCAGTGTCTTGTAGCAATGGGAAGGAGGTAGCTGCCATGGTTTTCTTCTTGCTTCCGAACAGATTGTCAAGGATCTCTGTAAAGTACAAGGTCATGATTAATGTAACCAATGCTTTCAGGCTCCTAACCGCAGCTCTCAGCAATCTTGTTTGCGATTCGCAGGGACACCTAAGCCCCAACCATCGGTAAACATACAAAGCTGTATCACTTTTCCCAGAACACGCAGCAAGTCAGTTTAGCCAGGGACCCAGCAAAGATCTGATTTCTTGAGCATCCACTGTTTCTCCCTGGCTTGGTTTGAGGAGGGGTGCCTGCGTTGCGTCGCTCTCCGAGCCTCTTCTTGGAAGCTCTGTGCAAACCCGCCTGCTTCCAGTTAGTGACGTAGCGCTTTGGGAAGCTGAGCCAAGCCATACAGGGATGTTCCCTGCTTAGGGAGTGAACGGCGAGGCCTCTATACTAGAACCTTATGGGCAGTGTACTGACAGTAAATATACTTATTTACATGCTCAAGATCAGTGTTAATTTCTTGGTCTTTTTTAGCAAATAATCTTTGTCCTGGTGGTGATGTTCATTAAAAATAAAGTGGGGAGGGAGGAAGGAGGAAGGAGAGAGTTTTTCCATCCCTCTCTGACAGTGAGGGAAAACGAGTTTATAAAATGTTATTCTCTATAATTTTATGTGAGGAGCAGCTTTGTCCCACTTGGGTCTTTTCTCTGTTATTGTTTAGTGCACAGTTTCTGAAACTGGTGGACAGGCTTATATGAAAGGGCGCAAGTGTAACAAGTCTGGGGAGTGAAAAAGACTTCTAGTATATTATTGGGAAAGGATATAGCCATAGGATTTGTTGAGGGGGTCCAGGGAAGTGCAGAGGGAAGTAGAAGAGTGACTGAGAAATTTTTTCAGTCAACTCCTGCCCTAGAAACCTTGCAGTGCAGAAAGATGCTCAATACTGTACTGTCAGAGGGGGTGTCAGTTCTGTTCCCTACCTTGCTGGTAGGTGCTGGTTGTCTTGTGGAGCTTACGTTGTTAAATTTTCATGTGTCTGACCCAGGCCTGCCAGCTGCTGCTGGGTAAGTTTAAATGGGAGAACCTCCTCCTTTTACAAATTAAGATTTGGAGGGCTTTTCAGGGGGTTCAGACTGAGGGGACAGGACAAGCTGGACAACAGTCAATTTGACTGAATTTGGGGGGAAAAACTAGCAAGGAAGACTCATAGCTTAAAACTTTATCAAAGACTAATTGGACTGATGAGAAAGAGGTTTAACAAAGTAGGAACTGGCTGTAATATCACTCAAAATAGGTGTTATTGGCAAATGAGGCTGGATTCCTCTTATTCTATATTTCTAGTACATGTGTGATGAACATGCGACTTAGCACAATCTGTAGATAAAGATTCTGCTACTTTCTTTTATCTTTCTCTGGCAGACATCATGCAGTTGTGTGTCTCGATGTCTGGAAAGCTAGGCCTGCTGGTTGGAGGCAACTCTAGGAGGTCTTTGTTGCTTGCTTTGGTCAAAGGCTGACTGATTACATGTAGTGCAAGCTGGCTCAGCCACTTACTTTGGAGATTCTGGCTGGGCTTACAGAGGTAAGGAGGATTAAAGGAAGAAAAAAAAGATAAAATGTGCCTTTACCAGAAAGTGATGCAAATCTCAGATGGTCCAAATTTGATTCCTTCTTCACCAGGGGAAGAAGTGCATTCAGCCTTGTCAAGAAACCTTGATCTGTCTAGTGGTGTGTTTGTTTTGTTGGAGGTGTGCAGTATTTTGGAGACAATTTCTGTAATTTGGGAAAAGGGTGGGAGTGTACAGTCCAAAGCAGAATATATCAGAATGTAGCACTTGCACATTAGCAAAATAGTGTTTAAATACTGTAGTTTAGATAACTTTAAGAAATTTTGGAAGCTAGATGTGGAAGGTGCATCTTTTGCTTAGTTATGATTATGCGTAGCTATAAGGGAAAGTGAAGATCTTGCTCATTAATATTGTGGGATGTCGCTAGGTGGAAGCATATGTGAAAAGCAAAACATGGAAGCATGACATGTTTTGCAGTCTACCTCTGTATATGCAGTGCTTAAAATGTGACTTAATAACTATTAAAATAAAATAATTCCTGTTATGAGTTTTTGGTTGTTGCCAGCCGCCTCTGGTTTTGCAGTGAGCTTGAACAACACAGGAAGTACACTGCTGTTGAATGTACGGTGCCATCCAAATTGATTGTCCGATAGGACAAGGGGTAATGGTTTTAAACCAAAAGAGGATAGATTCAGACTAGATATAAGGGAGAAATTTTTTTACAATGAGGGTGGTAAAACGCTGAAAGAGGTTGCCCAGAGAGGTGGCAGATGCCCCGTCCCTGGAAACATTTAAGGTCAGGTTGGATGGGGCTCTGAGATGTCCCTGCTCACTGCAGGGGGGTTGGACTAGATGGCCTTTAAAGGCTCCTTCCAACTCTCTGCTCAGGAGACGTGGGCTTGGTATCTTGTGGGAGGGCTGGAGTGCTAGTGCTACTGCAGCAGTGACATCCCGGCTTGTCATGCTGTGTAAATAGTGAGGGAGGGATTTGTAACTTGTGAGTACATCTGTGGTGTGGGTGGGTACAGATTTGGCTGGCTCTGGGAGGGCGGCTGAGCGAATATTTTACTGCAGTTGTCACAACTATATATGGAAAACCAGAAAAAAACCACTGCAGTGGTCAGGCTGCTTACCAAAAGAACCTCAGCTGAATTTTCTTTTCCAATTGCTTGTGTCTGGATTGTTTCTGTAGTAAGAAACAAGTTGGGTACTTTGTGTCTCATGGATGGCAAATAGTCTGGAGGTTAGTAGATACTCCAGTTTGAGGCTGCCTGTGGTGATTGTAAACAATCATAAAGTACTTTGTTACCTAGTTTAGTCTTTTTTGATGGCATTTAGCAACATCATTTACCAGAAACAGATGTTCCTTTCAGTAGGAAGGCTTGAATAGTCGTGTGTGCGTGTCCCATCACACGCATATGCACACACTTTGGAGGAAGCAGTGTTGTTAGTGTCCTACCAGGGCTCGCAGTGGCAGTCTTGTAAATACAGCCTGCAGGATTGATTCTCCTGATTTATGGTAGTTCTGACAGCTCCACCCATAAGGGATTTCAGGGTTGTGGTAAGTAGCCTTTAGAGTTCTACTAAGCAGTTAAATTTTGTTGTTGCGACATCATAAGAGACAGTATGTCCTGATCAGGATGCAGCGTAGCCTGAGACATTTCAGGCTGATCCATGAGCTCATAAGGGTAGGGAACCACACAGTCCTCTCCAAGAAAGAGCAGTTCATACTGGAGGTGTGTTACAATTACGCAATACAAACTTGGATAAGATGTCCAAATCCATCTGCTTTTTTTTCCTTGTATGATCATGGGATGACAGTTCAGTGAAATTGGTCTTTAAAGTGCATCTTCACACAAAGAAATTTTGTGAAGTCTTTGACAGAGCACAAATTGCTCATCCTGTGAATGTAAGAAGTATTTATTCATTGTTGGGAACCTTTAAAGGCATCTACTCTTTCTTTACTAGTTTTGTTTCTTCTTGGGGCTGAAGACAGGGCGTCTGTGTTCTAGCCTTATGCATATGGATAGGTAGATTTACATATCCCAATACAGGAATACTCAAGTTCTTGGTGCATTTTCAATGCCAAATGCTACTGTAGTTTGAGGAGGTCACTCCTTGCATTGCCTTGTCTAGAAAATAAATACTAGCACACATCAATGGTGTGTTTTATGGAATAATTGCAGAAAATGAAGAGTTGCTCATATTGTTGAAAAAGATCTGCAAGAGTATGGGTCTTATTTTTGTTTTTCTTAATAACAGTGCATTTTTCACTTCAGTAAAGTTCTGTGGACCTGACCTCTGCCAGAATGGGCTAGTTGTTGCAGTTAAATCACAAATTCCGTCATTCATAATACCTGTAAAAGGAGCAGTGCTCTGTGCAAGGTAGTGCTATTTATAGGGGACAACAGCTACAAGGGCATCTCCTGTGAGGTTCTTTCCATCCACTGATCTGACTTTTGCTCTTGGAGGAAAACTCCTTTTGATCAAACGATACTCCTATTAAGAGGATCCACTAATTTATTTACCTTGGTGGGAGCCAAAGCCTGGGTAGACAGGGGCAGCCCTGTGCGTGGAAGCTCTGGTCTCATCTGGTAGCAACATTAATGCAGAAGTGGTGCTCCTGCAGGTGGTGGGTTTGTAAGAAGATGTGGCTGAGCATCTGTCTGCTCTCAAGGAGAACAAGCTATCCGGGATTTGACTAGATTTTACCCTATTGTAACTTGATAAGTGTGTATGTGTTTGCACCACTTATCATGAAGCAGAACTAAAATTTCATTGGCATATTCTGGATTTGGTGACTTTGTGATGAAGGATTGCTGGAAGCATCAAACTTCAGGAGAGTGCTACAGCTAAAAGGCAGACCCTGGGTGCAGCATAGTCCAAGAAGAAATTCTCTGTGAGGCAGGCTGCTGCTGTAAGGATGTAGTTTTAAGAGGGGAATAGATTTAAAAAAAAAAAAAAAAATCCTGTCTTTCTTGTGAAAGGTTGAATTGTGCAGAGCACAATGCTTAGGCTGCTGCTGAGCAGCTGTTAAAGTCGTGGAACTACATGGGCTACCTAGTTGGCCTCTTAAAAGAGGTTTTTCCTGATCGGCTAGGCAGGTAAGAGATAAGACAGGAATCGCCCTTGGGAGAGAAAGTGTGAAATGAAGAAGTGACTCTGGCTCTGGTTAGGTGTGCTCTGCTGGGAAAGCTAGCCCCCTGGCTGGCCCCTTTATATCTGATAGACTTACTGATCCTGGAGTAGCTCCCTTGTACTGCTCTGCCAAGATGATCTGTGTTAGCTTGAGTAGTAGACCTCAAACCCATCTTGACGGGACTGGGTCGGAGCAGCAGATGTGGAGTTAAGCCATCTACTCTGAGGGCCCAGTGACCCTCTGGGAAGGATGGTGACTACTGTTGAACATGAGTAATAATCCAACACAGTTTCTGGCAGAATGGCACATAACTCTGCAGACTATGCCTGTTAAGTAACTATACCTCAAAATTCCTAGTGACACAGCAATGCTGGGATTTTCTTGATAATGCGCTTTTGTGAGGAGTACCAGTGCTGCAGGATGCTGAAAAGAGCCCGAGACAGCTGCACCACACCTATTGGTGAAGCAGATAGGATGTAAAGTCAGGATGTAAGAGATCGCATGTTTATCAGCCCCTTTTGCATTTGAAATCTGGTGTCATAGCTTCAAACTCAGTATTGCAGTTGGAACGTGCCTCTTTGTTGTGCTCAGTCTGAGTTTTAATGATAGAGCTGGCGTATCTGAGCAGTTTGCATGTGACTTTGCCAGGACTTGCTCAGTTTTCAAGATGTGCTCTCATCCATTGCATATGGGCAGCATTTAGCCTCTTGAGCTGTAAAAGACAGGTTGCCAAAGTATGCTTCATAGATTGATATTGTTATAACACTCCTCCCTGCATGCTGGGTTTTCAGGCATGTTGGGGTTTTATGAAATATGTTCCTTCAGTTTTGTTCGCACTGGTTTGTATCGTCTGAGAGCCCTACTTTCTCTACCACTATAGAGAGAAAAAGCTGACTTCTCAGAGTTTGAAAAAACCCAACTGTTAGACAAATATGAACGTAAGATAAGACTCTGGTCATCCAGCTTGGAGGGTGTCCCTTTGAAGCCTAAGAATAGGCAGAGGATCATGCCTCCACAATAGCCTGCCTTATAATTGAACCCCTTGCTCCTCTTCTCCCCCATCCACTTAAAAGCAGAACACAGAAAAGGAGGAGGAGAAAAAAAGAGATAGAAAAAGAAACCAACCCCAAAAAATACCCAGCCAGGACAGACCAAGACGCTGGAAGCAGAAGCGTGCAATTAAAAAAGGCTGCATGCGCCCGGTCCCAGACATTCCTGCAGCTGCAGGCTCCTGGCGCGGTATCCGGGCGGGCTGGACCCCCGCCAGCCCCCGCCCTGGGCAGAGGCTCTGCCGGGGAGCTGCTGGCGGAGGCGGGGAGGCTGGGTTTATTGCTCTTTCTCTGCAGGGCGATGAAATGGGGTTTCCAAGGTCTTGCCTCTGCTCCGAAATTTCTCACTTTCTTTGTTTATGTGCCTTGGACAGGCTGCGCTGAAGGAAGAAAGAGCCTCAGAAATCTGTCTGAAAGGGAAACCGAGCACAGCTCCCCTCCAGCTGGGAGCCCACCTCTGTCTTACGCCCTGTCTGCACAGTCCCTGCTCTGTGCGCCTGCGGTGGAGCAGTTTTACAACAAATGTCTCTGTGTTTCATTTCTGGTTGGTGGGGAAGGAGCAGGGGTCAGCACCAACAGTCAGGCTTTTGAGACCCTGGCACCATTGAGCCTTGCACATGTGTGTGACTTTTAACCAAAACCCTCTGAATCCGTATGGTTTTTATTCTACCAAAGGGATGATGTAAATCCAGGGAGGGGTTTAACGCGTCTGTTACCAGCAGTTAAACATAAAATTTGAGAGCAGGGCTGGGGCTGTGGTGGAGTGAATTGCGAGGATGCTCTTGCCTCTTTCCAAGGACAACTACTCTGTGTCTGTGCTTTGGGCTGAAGTAGCCCTGAAGCTGCTCTGGGCACATAATTGTTCTTTTTTTGCTGGTTTCCGAAATACGGGTTCTTCCAAGAGTGGTGTTGGGTATGAGACAAGCTGTATTTACTTAATTTATTAAAATAAATGGCTTAGCAGCACAGCTCTTGGTGTTGCTGTAATGGCTGAGGAAAGGTGAACAGCTGTATCATTTGGGCATTGAGAATTTTTTAATTTAAAATACATATTTTAAAGCATGCCCAGTGACAGCTGTGGCGGGAGCTGTAGCACAGCATTGTTGTCCCATGCTGCTGTCTCCAGTTGTCTGTCTTGTGTCTCTGCTGAAGGCTCCCACAGGAAGAGGTGCCTGGGCCTTACACACCGGTGTTTTAGCTTACACTGCCGAGGAAGGCAAGTTGGGCACTTTGTCCCCTCCTGTGAACAGAAATGGCTGGGGTGAAGGCCTACTCCTCTCATCATGAGAAAGCGATAGTCCTGCAGGGAGCCGGAGGGCAATGTCATCTTAAACAGGGGCTGTTTTTCTGGATTTTTTCCAGAACTTGCTTGTCTGAGTTTTCGGAAAGTGACTGAAGTGTGTGAGTATCCTGGGGCCAGAAGGGTATCTTGTGCAAAAAGCACCTGGGATGTTCTGGGTGGCTCTTGAAGAAATATCATCCCTTTCCCTGATGTTCCCAGGGCTCTTCCCATCACAAGCAGCGCGCTGTTGTGCCACCATTGGCAGAGGCTGAACGAGGTGAACAACCGCACGACCTTTTTGCTGCTACAGGTTATCTTGCCAAGGACAAAGCTTGTATGTATCACCAGAGCACGCTTGCCTGTGGCTGTTCCCGCACCGGTTACACAAGTGTCCTCTTCTTTTTGGGATAAGAAGAGTCATTGCCATGGGAATTTGTGCTGAAAAGCAAGATAAGGAGCTGTGGGCATTCCTTTCCTGCTCCCTAGTTGTATCTTTGTGTCTCTTTTCCACCTGTCTCATCACTGAAGGCTTTAGGAGGTCAGTGCAGTGGTTCTCGTAAATTTTGGCAGGGAACCTCTCTGTAGTCCTCCCTATCTGCTTCATTTTTTTCCTTAAACAAAACACCAACCTCAGTGTACCAGGAGAGCATCTGAATATATGCGCAGACATCCCTTAACAATGAGAGATTTCACACTGTTTGGGTCTATAGCCAGTCTGCTTATTATTGCTCTGGTTGCCCATCTTGGAGTTGGATGGTAGTTGTCTAATTCTAGGAAATTTTATTTACAGTGATGTGGTATGAAAAGCCCTATCAAGCTTTTATTCCTGCAGTTACAGCTCTGTGTGTATGGCCTTTTTCTTACCAACAAAAAAAGCCATGAATACAATTTTCTACACATCAAAAAAGGCTACTTCTCAACATGTATCTCTATTCCCTCCTTGAACTTCTAAAAATGGGTTTGATTCAGGATCAGACAAATCCTCTACTTAAAAATGGTTAGAGCACTAAACCTTTAAAAGATTATCACTGTTTTTATCTAATATTTTCATTTTAGGTGGGGAATATGCAGTTTGAATTACTCTTAGCATGGGCATCTGGTCTAAATCTATTTCCATGTTCTGTCCTGACCTTTTCTGACTGGCTTAACAAATCCTGTCAAAAGGGGAATAGTTTTAACTGCTGCTACATGTGCCAGAGATTGGAGCAATGTAGACAGAGTTGGGAGATTGATCTCTTCTTCCCCCCTACACTTGCCTGGCAACTGATAAACCACCACATATGGTGGTTATACTGAAAGCTGGATGGTCCATTTAAATTTCGATTATCTCCATCTGTTTGCTGGCTTTTCTGAGTGTGGCTGGCTGTCCCCATAAAGCTCAAACTGGAGACTTGTGTAACTGGATCGTTTTGTGGAAC
This sequence comes from Grus americana, assembly GCF_028858705.1. Taxonomy (NCBI): domain Eukaryota; kingdom Metazoa; phylum Chordata; class Aves; order Gruiformes; family Gruidae; genus Grus; species Grus americana. Next base: position 65,240,546 of record NC_072852.1, read on the forward strand.
AGAGCTATTAGGTCCTTCTGTAAAATTGTCTTGTGGGCTCCTTTTACAAAATGCTACCCTACTGGACCTTTTGAAGTGTTATTAGATATTTTTTATTGCAATATTGGAAAAATAAAAATGACTGGTAGTGGGGAAAAGATGGACAGCTCTCTTTCCAAAAGAATAGTTGTTATTTCTCTGTGTTGTCCTATGCTTGAGTTCCCAGTATGTGCTTGCTAACAACTTGCTACTGCTACAGGATGGGTACAGTTCAGCTTATGGAAACTCCGGAAATGCTGAGTTCCCATTTGGCATTAGTGCCAACCATGCTCATTTTGATTATTGCTGAAGACGATATCTTCCCAAGCCATCTGGAACTGCAACTTGTCAGTAGAATCAGAGCAGTGATTTTCAATCCCTTGTTGTTTTTGCACACCTAATGGTTTTCTGGGGAAGTTTGTGGACTCTGCAAACTTAAACTTACTTAGTGTTCTTTAGTCGCCTTTGTTACCAGAAAAGAAAAAGTAGAGGACAGGGTGCTCAGCGATTCTGAAAAACTGATGATTTTAGTTTTGGCATGTCTGAGTCTTTGTATTGGTTCTGCATAAGACATGGTCATTGTGAGTCTTGATTTATAAAATCTTCTAGTTCATAGAATTTTGTTGTAGTCTTTGGAGAAGAATACGGATAATATCTCCACATGTGCATAGACATTATGAATATGAAACCATCTTAGAAGGATGTCAGAGTGCTTTACACACAAACCATTTGTTCTTGTTCATTTTAATTTTATGAATAAAAACTTGCTGTGTTTTTGATGAGCTTTTATTTTTTATGGAAGCTTAAGATACTCCATGGTAACCCACTGAATGTTGGGTACCACTTTCAGTTCATTGGGGCAATGCCAGTCCAAAGCTAGATCTTCTCCCATACTGATGCGTGTCCTGAGAACTTGGTTTTGTTTCTTTTAATGATGCTGAATTTTAGTGGCATGAGGTCAGTGCCGTCCCTTTCAGCCAACTCCAACCCCCGCAGGAAGCAGCTGTTTCAGGATCACTTCTTTCTTTTTTTTTCCCCTTTTTTAAAGAACCTTCCTGATATCACACATTTGTCAGTACCTTATGCAAGTTTTCTGTGTAAAATCCGCTGCAAGTTTCAAATTCCTCAAGAGTCCCATAGCGTTTCACTCTCCCTCCCAGTCCAGATGGTATGTAGCAGATGCTCATCCGAACTGTTCTGCAGCCAATGATGCCGTATTAAAAAAACCTGAGCTATATTTAATACACACAGACGCGCGCACACACACACATATATCTCTGTGTATATATAGCCTTAACTGGCTCTGGAGGTATGTGTTGCTGATAAGCAGTACAAGGTTCCCCCGATTATTTTTCTGGCTATGTACCTGTGTTTCCTTAGAACTGAACAGACTCGTTTAGTTCCTGGAAAGTGTTTCCCCCTCTCAGGTGCTCTCTGCTTGAGCTGTGCAGCACCAGGGGCTGTGCTGGCTTGGTGATCGGCAGCCAGGGTTTTGTGTGGCCATGCATCACAGATGGCTTACAGGCTGCACAGAAGAAATCACGACACCTGAAATTTGAATGCAAATTTGTGCTTTCTGAGCTCCTGAGCTTGCTCTTTACCTCTCGGTAGCACTCAAAGCCCAAAGTGCCTGCGTGGCTACCTCCCTCGCTCCAGGCCTCAGCCCAGCGTCCAGCACTGTGCCCTGTGACAAGGGGCTTCCTTTACATCCCAGCTCTCTTCAGCATTTCTATGATTCTGATAATCTCGGCATTGAATGTGATGCAATCTTCCATGCTGTTATCCTTGAAATCCCTCATGATAGGAGAGTATCGCTTCTTTACTGCCCTTAGGCATGTGGAACCAAGAGGCGAAGGGCGCCTTTGCACCGGAGAACAAGAGGCCCGGGCCCACTCAGGTGGTGTGGGGCAGCATGCTGCGTGTTTGGCTTCTGACTGGCCCTCTGACTGCACAGCTGTATTTCTTCCCTTCCAGCAATGGCAACAGAGCCTGGAAGAAACACTCTCCATCACACTTTTTTTTTTTTTTTTTTTTTTAAGCTCTGAGGTAGTGGTTACACAAGCAGGGGCCGAGGGGCCTCTGGAGGCTTGGGGCTTGAGCTAGTTGGATGCTGGGACAGACATCCATGAGCAGGCCCCATGTCCTTCCCCACACACACCTGGGCTGGGCCTCTCCCTCCCTCCACTGCCTGCTCACCCATCGCCTCTGAATAGCTTGAGTAGATCTTGGCTGCGGCTTCTGGGGGTCTGAGTTAGTGTTGGCTGGGATAGCGTGAATGAGTGATTACGTGTGCCTGTGCTTATGCAATGTCTGAAACTTCCCTCCGCCCGTCTCTATCCCCGGGACGCTGGCAAGCTTTTTTGGCAGTCTCAGGAGAGTCGTCTTCCGCACTGCACAGCACACTCACTCAATATATCCAATTAATTAAATTGCAGTGCCGCAAGTGAAAGCAGCTTTGTGCATTAGCGTTTGAGGGATGTGGACTAGGAAGATGCTGTGCAGGGGTGCATGCGTATGTGTTGGCTGGAGGCGTTGGCTAGAGTGCCTTTCTGCTTTAGTGCCAGAACCTCGGGTTGCCTGGTGGGATTAATCTTGTAATTAATCTTTAATACAGAATGAAACTCCTCTTTTCCTTTAAATGCTCCCTCTCCTTCCTTTCTGTCAGCTGTTTGCTTTTAATGTTTTTCTTTATCAAACTAAAATAAAAATAAGCTTTTTTCTAACATAAGAGCCCAAGTTACGTTGTCCTCTCTGTGTTTCAGTGGGGTTGCATATTACATGCTTGTGTTTGTGCTCTTTCTCAGGTTTAAAGCAAGAATAAAGTAATTTGCCTCTGATATCTCTGCTACAAGCAGCCTTCTGTTGCTGCAAACTTGGCATTTGGAAAGGACGATAGGCTACGGAGGAGGTGCCCAGACACATGCAGCTTTGCTAACTAGGAGGCATAGTAAAAGAGACTTGGAAGTGAGCGACTGCTAAATGACTTCTTTTGAAGTCAATCCTTCCACGTGGAAGCTCCCTTTTCATTCCCCCCATGCACCCCAGCATTCCCCTCACCTGGGCTCATGGAGGATCTCCCATCACCACTGAAATCAGCCATGTATTGGATGGGGCTTGTTTGGAAATTAAACATGGACTCTGAAAATGATCACGATGCTGTGTGCTTGTGAGTTTCACAGTTTGTCGCAGGCATTTGCTTGCGCTTTGGCATGGTTGCAGCTGCCCCTCCATTCCTGAGGAACAGATTGGTATCGCAAGGATAGGGAATAGTTTGCATGTGTGGGCATTGCTGAGTGTTTGTGTTTTCAATCTCTTTGATTGAGAAATCCTGAAGTCCAATGCAAGCCTCAAATTTTTCCTCTGTGACCCTCTGCCAGCTCTCTATTGAGGTGCATCTTGGGATGATGGCAAGTGGTAGGGGCTCCCTCTCCCAACTGGTGCTGGGTTGTCCGCAGCCCTCACCAGCCCAGCTTGGGCATGGCAGGGAAAGCTGACCCACTCGTGCAGTAGGGCTCGAGAACCCAGCCTTAAAAATAAATGAAGGGAAAAAGCTTTCAATGGGCTAGTGCTGTGGGATGTGCCAGCCACTTGAAGTTTATCAAGCACTGTGTTTGGAGCTTGCTTGTGAGCGAGTGAGTTGTGTCTAACATGAATAACCTTTGGTCTTAAACCTCGGTTTTTGAACTGTGTTCCCCGGCTGCCTTCCTGATAAGGATATCGAGTTATCTTGAAAATAGGAATGCAAAGCAGCATCAGCAGGTTTCCCAAGTCTGGGTTTGTATCAGGTTCTCCAGAACATGCTGCCACTCTAGTAAACAGCCTTGTTTTGCTGCAAGAAGGCGAAAGGAAACTATTATGATGAATTAGTTTAGCCTTATGTAAATTATGGGCCATAAAACTTTCCCAGATTGTTTCCTGTTTGAATTCCTGCATATCTGTTGAGAAACCTTCAGTCTTCAATTAAGAATGGCTTGGGTCGAAGAATTCATGCTGTTTCTTCATGATTGCTCTCCCTTTTTTTTTTTTTTTTAATATTGTGTCCCTTTACAGCCACAGTGAATGAATCTGGCTTCAGCTTGTAAACTTAGCTGCAAGCTGGTAGAGCTGTTCTCTGTCTTATTTCCCATTTCAGTACTTAAAGAAAGTTCATGTTCTGCATTCATTTCCTCTTTGACAAGCTGAATACATTGGTTTCTTCTTTTGTTATTTGCTTTTATTTTGAGGGAAGATTTCCATCTCTGCGGTGATTCTTGTGATCCTCTGAACTTTCTCCAGTTGTTCAACGTCTTTTTTTTTGGCATTTGGCAGCATAGGATTGGTGTCTGGCTGTGGCCAGTAGCAGCTGCATCCACCATGAGCATGGAGAAAATTAATTGCTGCTTTACACCCCTCTGTCTTCTGAAGTCCTCAAACCTGTGTGCTCTGGGTTGTGCGGGGGATGCAGACTTGTGCAGTGGGTTGTGCGATTGGCATGAGGCTGTAGTATGAAGCTGTAGCTGGGGGCTGAGCTTTACAGGGTGACTTCTTTTAAATATGAAGCCTCATTTAAGAAACAAGTACAAACAGAAAATACCCCGAAATAAATAAAAAAGGCAAGGTTTTGGCAGTGCCAGTACTTCCTTGCTGTTCTTTGGCTGTGTGAGCCCAGCACTGGCTCTGCAGTACGGGATGGTTGTGCAAGGGTCCCCAGCGCTGGGCTGCCTTGGGACCATGTGAGACCTCGATGCTGTGGCTGAGGGGCTCAAGTTGGTGTGCAGCAAGAGGTCTCTTGCATTCGGAGCATAAGCATGCATCTGCAGTAGTTCCTCCCCAAGCCCTTCTTCATGCGCCCAGTGCTTGTGGTACCTGTCCCACATGTGCTCCTTCAGCCACATCTCTCCTTGGGTCCTTTGTCCATTCTGAGATCTCTGTTTCTGATTGTCAGTCACCTGAACATGACTTGGAGCCTTTTGTTTGCAGCAGTAAGATTATTTTTGTTTGCTTGGTTTACCTTCACCTTTATTTAAAACATGTCGCTTGTTTATGGCTGCTTACCAAGTACTCTGTGTTTTGGTTTTGTGACCTGACCTTTTATTACTCGCTGCTCTTGCTGATGCTGCATTATCTGCAAACTTCAGTGATGGTGACTTTTCCTCTCAGGTCATTGATAAAATATTAGAGTCTGGGACTAAGAACTGATCCCTGTGGGAACCCACTGAAAACATGATGCAACCTCCTGAGTTCTGCTTCACATCTGGAAATTTCTTATTTCTTTATCACACTGGATGTGGCCTGTTGTTTTCATATTATTTTGGCTTTGTTTTGTATAGCACCAAGCCAGTTGCCTTAGGAGAGACAAGGTGTACTGAGCTTGTAATATTATTACAAAAAGAGATAAAATTTGAGAAGCTAGATTATCAGTTATTGTGGAATTATAAGCAAAAATGAGATTTCTCTCTCTGTTATTCTTGGACTCTAACTACTCTCCTCCCTTAGTCAGGAATGAACAGTAGGTAGGTTAACTTGCTGTTACATTGGTTGCCTTGTTTACACTTAAATATTTTTATATTTTTTTTCTAGTCCATCAGTATTGTCTCATACTGAAAATAGTTTCAAGAGCTCCTTAGAAGCTCTGCTTAGACTTTTCACATGGAGGTTTTCTAGGTCTGCTGATTAAAATGGCCAGCTTTGAGTAGCTGTTATTTTTATATTCTCTTCCATTATTGTTGGGATGAAAATCATTTCATTACCATCCTGTGGGATGGCTGTATCATCTGTTCTCATATAAAGAGCAGTAATTCAGAACCACCCCCTCCCAGGAATATTCAATTAAACATTTTGATCTTCCTCCCTCCCCCCAGTAGTTGCAGCCAAGCAATGGCCTGATCTATAATTAACATTTTCTAGGTCCTGACAAACTCAGAAGGAATTTTTCCATCCGAAATGTATTTTTTAGTAACTCTGTTACTAAACTCTGTTTTATGGGAGGCAGCTTGGAGAGCTTGACCATTTCTTTAGGACTGCAGAGTAATGGGCTGGAGGAAATGTTTGTTGCAGGAGATGGGTAGGGCTGTGCTGCCTGGTGGGGTGCTGGCATCACTCCTGAAGTGATGTGCCTCTGTCTCGTTGACTCCGGAACTCAGGAATCTACTGCCAGCCCCTAGTGAGTCTCCTTTCCTTCTTGAACCTGCCTTTCAGTTGGGGAAGAATAAATGAGGGTAAGTCCACAGCAATCATAGCATCATAGAATCATTTAGGTTGAAAAAGACTTTTAAGATCATCAAGTCCAACCATTAACCTAGCACTGCCAAGTCCACCACTAAACCATGTCCCTAAGTGCCGCATCTACGTGTCTTTTAAGTACCTCCAGGGATGGTGACTCAACCACTTCCCTGGGCAGCCTGTTCCAATGCTTGACAACCCTTTCGGTGAAGAAATTTTTCCTAATATCCAATCTAAGCCTCCCCTGGTGCAACTTGAGGCCGTTTCCTCTTGTCCTATCGCTTGTTACTTGGGAGAAGAGACCAACACCCACGTGGCTACAACCTCCTTTCAGGTAGTTGTAGAGAGCCTCCTCTTCTCCAGACTAAACAACCCTCATTCCCTCAGCTGCTCCTCATAAGACCTGTTCTCTAGACCCCTCATCAGCTTTGTTGCCCTTCTTTGGACATGCTCCAGCACCTCAATGTCCTTCTTGTAGTGAGGAACTACTGAACACAGTATTCGAGATGCAGCCTCACCAGTGCTGAGTACAGGGGAACGATCACTTCCCTACCTCTGCTGACCACCCTATTCCTGATGCAAGCCAGGATGCTGTTGGCCTTCTTGGCCACCTGGGCACACTGCTGGCTCATGTTCACCCGGCTGTCGACCAACACCCCCAGGTCCTTTTCTGCCAGGCAGCTTTCCAGCCACTCTTCCCCCAGCCTGTAGCGTTGCGTGGTGGTGTTGTGACCCAAGTGTGGGACCTGACACTGAGCCTTGTTGAACCTCATACAGTTGGCCTCAACCCATTGATCCAGCCTGTCCAGATACCTCTGTTGTGAGAATGACCACATTAGGATGGGCAGTTTTAAATGGCGAGGTACGAAAGTCAGTGACGCTTGACAAAAACACGTGACTGAGGATGGAGGAAGTTTTTGCAGAACATTAATACACTGCTTATCTGTCGTAGGTTTATTTTATCCCTTTCCAAGCACTGTGACTTCCTGCTGCTCTCCGTTCCTGATGCTTTCCCCCTGCACCCTTGCCCTTCTAGCTCTGCTCCTCCTCCAGGGTCTTCACCTGCATCTTGTAGCTTCCTTCTCGATTCCCCTGATCTTTATGTTCTGCAAGGTGATGAGCAACTTAAGCCTTTCTTTCACCTGCTTGGGAGCAAAAGTCTGGAAATGGAAGTTATGGAGGGAGGTACAGAGGAAGAAGGGGGATGCTCTGAATGGAGGAGGGTTAGCCAAAGAAGCTGAAATGCCTATTCACAGACAAATGAAGGCGATGAAGATCTCTAAGTCTCCCCTGTGTTACAAGGACTTGTGAGGAGAACGAGCCAGCAAGTATATTATTAAATAAGCTGTTCCTCTTGTCCTGCATCTCTGGAAATAAGAATAGATGACAACTTAATGTATTTGCTTTGGGTTTTTTTTTTTGTTTGTTTTTGACCTTGTCTTAGAATACAGATGTTTCCATCTAATGCTATTTTTGGTCCTGAACCTTAATCCAATACCACTTCTGTGGTGGTTTGGTTTTTTTTTTTTTAAATAAAGTTGACTGAAGTAATGTTTTCTGGCACTGTGACAAAAGACTTGTCATAGGAAATTGGAATACTGGCTGTCAAGTATGGGGTGCCTTAAAATAATTTGTCTAGACGAATGCTGCGCATACCTTTGAGTATATATTTATTTGATCTTGTTCACATCCTGTCTCCTCCTTCCCTTTCTCTCACAGCTTTCAGTACGTCTTCAAAACAAACCTGTGTGCCTTTGACACAAGTAAAAACCAAGTGACCCCCACCACTTGTGGTCACATAAAATGAAATGCATCTTTCCTCAGAGGGAGAGTGCCAAAGTACCAGTGGTGATGGAGGTACCTGTCCGTACAAGATGAGGTGCCAAAATTATTTCTGTGGGTTCCTGTGTGAATTTCTGCAGAACTAAGGCTGTACAAGTGCAATGTGGGCATCTTGAAGTATCCATCTCGTGATGTGGAAGACTGCTGGAGACGGCTTTAAAACACAAGGTGCTTTGCTGTGGGATGGGTTTGGGCAGGGCTGGCTGATCCAAAGCAGCTCTAGTGTCACAGCTTCAGGTACAGAGTTAGGGATGTTCTTCCTCGGTGTTGTTATCAACAAATACTGTTGCTCCGCTCTTCCTTAGCTTTCTGGGGCAGTAGCTGGTTTGACATGAAGCATGCTGCAAAGTTGTAAGCTGGAAACGTTTTGACAGTTTGGGCCGGGAAGGCTTTGATTGTACCTGCTGTTGGCAAAGTATCGGCTCTGTATGCATCCACAGTGTTTGGGCTCAGTCCAAATTTATGGGAAGGATGAGAGCTATGTCAGATCAAAACCTAGGATGTTTCTACTGAAAGCAAGGTGTAGTACTTATTTACTGGGAAGGGATTCTTTAATGTAGTCATTTGTTCCGCTATCTGGCGAGATCACATGCTGGAACAAGATTTGACATCAAACTGACTTTTTTAGTGCATGGTACTTAATGTGTAACGCTCAGCAACAGCAGCATTGAACACAAAGTCCTGCCAGTGTTGTTTCTCTTTCTACCCTGATAATAGGTATTTGTCTGATAGAGGGGGCAGCAGTTTCTGCCGGGCAGGGTCTAAAACCCGTGGCAGCTGAGGTCATTGCTAGCCAAAGGCTGCTGATCCTTGAGCTCTGAATCAGGCATGGGAGTTCATCTGCCGGGTAAGGTGATATGACCTATGGATTTCTTCACATTCATTTTGCAAAACCGCTCTATTTTTTTTTCTCCTTCCCATGTGCTCAAGCACCTGTCTCTTGAGTTCAAGAAAGGGTTATATGTGTGTGGTGTGTTTTTTCTTTTTAAAACTTTACATGCTTCTGCAATTTTAACCATTATGTCTGTGAATATTAGACAGCTTTTATGAAAGCTAATTCATATTTTCCATAATCAACTCAGTCTGCATTTAGGCACTTGATGACTGACTGACTCCTCGAAAATTAAGAACACTTAAATAAACATTTAAGAGCTTAAGTTTGTGTCCTCTCTTTTCCTCTCAGCTTCCATGCTTCTACTCTTAAAAATAAACAAACAAAAAACCTAGCAGAACCCCCTCCAATTCTAAAAATAAATCTGTAAAATAAAACATACTAACTCTTTAGTGAAATAAAATGCCCATTCTCTCTATAAGCTGCCAATACTGATAGTAAAGCCTTACTTATTTTATAATAACCAGACAGCTTTAAGTAGAGAGCTGAATTGTGACTGGTGGTGTGTAGGTTTGTAGCCAGCATTAGGAAAAAGAAGGAACAATCACTCCTGCAGTCTGGAACCCTGCCATCTAAACTTTGCAGCCATTAAAGAAGTAACATTATTGAAGAAGAAAATAGCAATTTTTATTTTAAATGTCAAGTGTCTTGTCAGTCTGGAGTGGCAAGCCAGGGCGTGCAGTGAGCACTGCTGCCAGAGCAGAAGTTGTTTCCTACCTACACTGCTCAGACTAATTTAAGATCCTCCTTTGAAAGATACTGGTTTGGTCCTCAGGGAGGAGGCTGTTGTGAACACTTTAAACACGAAACAACTGAGCTGAAGAGCATCTGCGCTGGCCCCCTGCACTAATGGGAACCTAAGTGAGAAATGAGGATTTTGCTGGGTTCTCCTAATGGCATCTCAGTACAGTGTTCCCGCTAGGATGGTTATTCTTCTGGGAGCTTGTGCCCATGGGAAGAGGCTGGCAGCTTCAAGTGTTGCTTAACATATGGAAGCTGTGATGAGACCTTGCAGGGTGAGCAGATGAACGAACTGCTGCTGGCCTGCAGGGCAGGTTACAGCATCTCTGTTTTAAGTAACTGTCCCTGAAGTGCATGGTGCTAGTCATCTCTGAGGAGAGGGTTTTGTCTCTGCGTAGGCCAGCTGGATGGTCACTGTCACTTCTCGCTTCTCTCCCTGGTTATCCTTTCCTCCTTCTTGTTATATGCATAAAGTCATCTGGGAGTTGGACTTGATGATCCTTATGGGTCCCTTCCAACTTGAGATATTCTATGGTCTCTAAAATGGGTGCAAGACTAGTGGATCCTGTTTAAAATACAAGAATAGTGCTGGCTGTGCCCTTTACATAGGGCTTAACTGTGCCCTTCGACAAGAGGTGCTGTTACATGAGGACTGAGATAAATTTTCTTTGCTTTCCTCCCCTCCTATTTCCATGGTGAGGGAAGATGATAACTGAAACCAAGTGCAGTGCACCCAGATGTTGTGAAACGCTGCTATAATAATGTTAAGATCTATCTGCATGCATTGAAGAAGAAACCCAATTAACTGTTTTCTTTCCAAAGCGGCAATAAGTTAAACCAGCATTGCAACAATAAAATGCGTTAGCCCTGCTGCCGAGCTCTTGGGCAGCAAACAAGACCATAAATGCCCACTGGTGAATTGTAAAATTTGTATGCAAAGGTTTTGACTTGTCTAAAAACTTTCTTTCACTACTTATTTTTTTTGGCTAAACACTGGGTAGTTACCAAGAAGACACTAATTAGGTGCAAAATGTGCAGTAAATGAAATTTCCTTCCAAAGAACCTGTATGTATACCTGGGGCATAACCCAGCAAATTAGTGTTATCTCACAAGTATTTCTGACTGGCATTGCATGCCTGGAGCATAGCTGGGGAAGGAAAACCTGAACAACTGCATCTATTCCTTTCTTCACTAGGTAGTTTTTAATAACATAACTGGTCTCTTTAAGTATCTTGCCTGAGTGCCAAAAATCCTCAGAGACACGAATGACTAAGTTTTGGAAGGTGAGCTGCCCTCTCTGTCAAGGGTGAGTCATGCTGGCTGGAGGTGGTGGGGAGGGGCTTGCCCCTACTTTTGGTGGTTCGAAGGCTGGTGAAAGGCAAACCTGCCAGTCAGGCTCATCTTGCAGCCTCTACAATCACTGGTGGTAAAGAATAGTGACCCTGCTGCTTACTGGGTGAAGAGAAAGGCATGGGGAGAAGTGATGGAGAGTTTCAGTTTTCTGTGGTTTTGGTGTTCAGGCTAGCAGCCCAAGAGCTGACTTATGAGACAAATGAAGTGCATAGCAGTGGGCCTGGTGTAAGAAGCAAAAAAAAAAAAAAAAAAAAAAAGGAGAAAAACTAGCAGAGACAAAAGAATGAATGCATCTGACCTGAGAGTATAATCCAGACGCTTGCAACACAAAATTAATAATGTATTTTGAGGTTTCAGCCAGGGACCCAGATGGGGGGAGCCTTGTTGAAGGGCTTCCAGCTCGCTGACTCACCGCTCTGGTGCTCTGGCCCTGTGACTCACTCCTCTCTGACTTTGGGGAGAGGATGGGAAAGAGCAAAACATGCGCCCAGCCTATTGAAAAGTTAGACTAGGTCCAAGAACTATGCACTGGGGGAAGGGCAGGGGAATGTGAGAAGGATTTTCCTATTTTATATGACTCCCAAGAGGCTTAGGCTAGGAATGAGCAACAGCATCCTTTTCTCTGTTTGCAGACAGTGGGCTTAAGAGACACTGAACTTCAGGGTTGTTTCTCAGGGTTGTTTCTCACCCTTGCCTCAATTGCACAAAGGCTTCTTTTTTTTTTTTTTTTTTTTTTTTTCTTTTTCAACCCATATTTAGTCCTCATTATTAATTTTGGTTTTAATTCTCTTTTTAAATCCAAAATACTTTTGTGTGTCTGTGGGTGCTAAGAAAAGGGAAAGAATATTTTGGAACAAGGAAAGGCAAAGGAGTAAACATGGTTCTTGAAAAATCCCCCCAATTAGGTAAAAATAAATACATCTCTCTGCTGGTTGTGAGTTGGAAGTACTTGAGTGTTTGCAATGGAAGTGTGTGCATGCATGTGTGCATAATGGGGTGGATTATAAAATTTGCTCAGCATGAACTTCAGCATTTCCAACTGTGTAACCTGAGCAAGTTGGAAAGATGTGTGGATTTAATTACCATGTAAATCTATTAGCTCTGAATTTCCTGGCATTTGTTTTGTTGATGACACAACCTGAATGTTACTCACTTAGTGGATTTTTTTTTTAATCTGTCCAATTTTATTATTATTTTTTAATGCTTAAAATGAGTAATTGCTGGTGTGAGACTCCAAATGATCATGTCTGCTGTTATGGTGGATCTCTCTGTTGTTTTCAAATACTAATTTCATGTTACTCTTCATATCCTCCTGCAAATGAGGTAATTTCAGTGTAGTTAATGACTAGACAGTAAAGAATTTTACAGTAGAGTAAAATAATCGAGCAACTGTTTCTCTGCATCTTGGTTTTGATTTTTACACTGTAGAAGATAAACACCTACAAATCTGAGGTTCCCTCTGTTTGCCCTTGGCAACTACATAAGCCAGGGTGGTGTAAATCTCTCTGCTGCGTTATCAGCGTGTTTTAGGTGTGACTTGGGGACTGTTTACAGTCCTCTATCTCTCTGTTCTCTGCTATGGCTGCATCTAAGACTTTTTTCCTGCCTTCATAAAGCTCTTCCAGCTATTTTGGTCCTTCATCAGGCTGAGAAGGAGAATCTCTGTGTCCTGTTTAAGAGCAAGCAGTTAGATGTGCCTGCAGTTGCATGCTCAATACTGTGGTCTGTCCAAGGGCGTCTCTGCAAATCAGATTTCAGCTATTTCAGGTGTGGTTGCGTTAATTTTTTCAAATATTTGCTGCCACATATACAAAGGTAAGTACCCGGGTATAAAAAATTGTGTAGGATGCAGCCTTCTGCTCTTCCACTCTTTCTCCCTGTGGGGATGTTGGTGAATGTGAAGTTGGTCTTGTCTCTCCCTCAGCCCCCATCTTTGGAATCAATCTTATGGAAAAATACTGTATTGCTGCCAGGCTGTCCTTCGTTTCTCATCCTTGTAAGAGCAATGTAACAGGAGCTTGGATCTGTGCCTTGCAACAGTGATGTTATCAATGCATCGTATGCCAGTAGAGGAGCTCTTTTGTTCCCTGCAGGGCATATATGAGTGAATCGTGTAGGTGAGGCTACAGGGGCTCCATCGGCTGCTCTTCTCAAAGCTGACAAGAATGAGTACTGTGTGATACAAGCTGTGACTGAGTTTGGAGAGAAGAGTGAGTGGTGGCCAGGTTCCCTGCTGCGAACTTAGAGGATTTCTAGAAAGGGAAGAAGTTGAGAGAAGTGATGTACCTGAAAATCTGTTGAATTTGTGTTTGAATCTTTGTGAAAATTAACTGATGCCCAAGTGCCAGTGAGTACTCAGAATAGCTGTCTTGGTTGTCGGAAGCTGGTGCACGCTGACACCTCCAGTCCATTGCTGGTGAACTTGCAACAGAAAGTCAAAAGCACCACCAGCAACACATCTGGGAAGAAAACACCTGTGTTGAGGAAGCTTTTTAACCTGTGCCTTTGGGGTTGGGCATGCAGAAAGTCACAGACTTCTCTGCTGTGTTGTCGTCATTAGTAGGCTTGTGTGTGCAGTCCTCAATGAGCAGCATCTTTAGGCACGGTTCTTCATTAGCTGAAAAGGGCAGGTCTCTGCTCCCAGCCCTTCTGGGTAGATGCTGCACTTGCAAACCCAGACAGAGTTGATAGCGCGATGCCTTTTACAGCTCTTGCCATGCTGTCATGTCTAGAGCTGAATCTGTGAAGGCTGAACAACACGTATGTGCCATCTTTAACAACTGGCACCTTGCCTGGTTGCCCCAGAGCTTGAAGACTTTTGTTAGCAGCTATGACTCCTACTCAGACCTCCTCAGCTACCATATAAGCAGCTGCCAGATGTCTGTGAAATGTGTGCTTGGTTCCTTGAAGAGGAGCCAGTATCTCCACGTAGCCACACTTCTTGATCTGTTTGATGCTATTAACTAGAAATGCTGTTATCTTTTGTGATATTTTATCTCCTACGCACCTTTGTTTATGCAAACCACAAAAGAGCTGCTGAAGAAATTATTCCCTTTTCTCCCTGCTATCTTAACATGAGAGGAAATTGTGGGGGGAAGAGAAGGGCAAATTCATGTCTGTGGTGCACATTTACTTCCCCACAAATGGGGGATAGTTTATGGTCTCCCCATATCTTCTCCAGGAGCACTGCCTTGCACATTAGATGCACTCTGATTCCTCTGATACAGAACTAAGGGTGCAATCCTTGCCCTCCACCCTGCCATTACTGCTGCTGCTTTACAAGAGATAAATATCAGGCAGTTTTGCACCTGCAGATGGTGGGCTTCATTTTTATCCCATGAGTGCCTGCTGGATAGATGGGATGCTCCCACACAGGCAGTTCCTTTTGTGGAGCTGGGGATTGATCCTGCCTGGATGGGGAGACCTCAGGGTGAGTCAGGAGGGGAACCATTAACTCCCAGGAGGGTAATATCTTGAATTTACGGGTGGTTCTCACCCTGACATGTTGTCTTTAGGCTGGCTTGCCCTGGGCTGTTTGGAGAGCAGGGCTGGCTTTGCAGTGTGCCAGGGTGCTGCTGCCGCAGCTCCCCTCCCGGGTGGCTCTGCTGGAAAGGGTGGGTTGTGCTGCTACAGCTGGTGTGTGGGACTTGCAGCTGACGCAGTGCATTTTCCAGGCTCAGCAAAGCCTGTCACTTGTTTAATAATTTAAATATAGTTATAAAGTGTCATTTGGGGCTCTTGACTTCTCTTCATTCCTTTTTCAGTGAGTTCTTAGAAAGCCAATTTTCTGAACACGACTGTTTCATTTTTAGTCATGATAATGTGGCACCTCTAGAGAACCCGTGCTACTGCTGTTCTCATCTGGCTTCAGGTCATCTGGTGGAGAAGTCAGCACTGCTGCGCACCTAGCAAATCCTGAGTCTCTGTTTTACTTCAGAGATGTTCATTTCATCAGACGAGAAAGGAAAAAAAAAAAACCCTGTCCCTTAGGCAGAGCTGGAGAAAAGGGCCTTTGTCTGGCAGGAACAGGCAGATGCTGTGGAGAGCTGCAGCCCGCGGCCCAGCTGGTCTGCAGCCAAATACTACTTTCGAAGAGCTATCCAAAATCCGCCGTGCGCCCGGATATAAGAGGTCTCCTCTGTTGGCTTACCACGCGGTGATGTCTGTAGGTGCTTTGTGTTCCCCAAAAGCACCCAGGTTATAGGTGGGAGCAAATGTCCAACCAGAGTGATGGTGAAATTCTGCGGGGCTGCAACTTCCTTTCTCTCTTCAAACAGGAGCGCTGCTTTCTGTTTGTCTTTTCAGTGTTCTGGGGGAGGGGGAAGTGGAAGATAAGGTTACATCTGTCCTAAATCCATGACTTTTTACAGAGATTAAAATCCCAGCTGAACACATCTCTCTGCTACATAAAGAGAATAGTTTAATAATTCAAGCAGACTCCTTGTATCAACACATGTCTGCGATTAGTGCTGTGGCTGCCAGTGGGGTGTGAGGATAGCAGGAAGCTGGCAATGGATCTGGCTACAAAGGTATTAAAAACAAAAAAAAGAAAGGAAGACTAAAAGGCACATTTTCAATGCAAGTGCTCTTTATTTTTCTTTTTTTTTTTAAAGGTGAACTCTGGGTGAAAGATGCCAAGCTGAAAGCTTCAGACAAAGAATTTCTTTCTTTTCCAAGCAAATATATATTCAAATTGTAGGCATAAAATTCTTAGTTTGCTCCCTAAATTGCCTTTTCCTGAGTGTAAAGTGGTTGCTGCCATATCAGAATTGACGGTTATTCTGAGGATTTCCAGCTCTGGAAGGGGCTGATGACCACTAAGGTGTGTGTGGAAGCAGAGGAGGGAGCATGGAGAGGAGGAGGAGGGGAGGACCAGCTTTGAAAAGACAGAGGGAAGCAGTTTAGGTGTAGGTGGAAGTTTCGAGTAGCTGGAGGGCTAACTGTTCCCTGAAGGTTTCTGCTGTAGCTGCTGCTCAAATGACTTTTCTTTTTTACCTCTCTAGGTAGATGGAGCCACTTCCAATTGTTTTCTTAAGAAAACAAAAATAATATCAAAGTGAGCTAGCTTTAAGCCTTCACTGTAGTAGAGATTTGTATAACGTATGAAAGATTCCTGTAAATCAAGTGGTTGTGTTTTCTGTAATCACTGAGTGAAGAGAAGTCCAGATACCTAAAATTGCTTGTACCTTGAGCTCAGTAGCTGTGCAGTCTAGCCTGTGGCAATTGTTTGAGGCTTCTCTGTTGACCGGTATTCAAAGTTATATCACAGACCATTGAAAATAAGATTAAAAATTATAATGAAACTAGAGAATAATTTTAAAACCTGACCATTTATTTGCTGTCAGACAATTCCATTGTAAATGCAAATTCTTTCCTTCCTTGCAGCTTGCTGCTTTGCAGCTGCATGTGAAAAGGAGAAAGCACAAGTGTTGAGGAACATTTTGAACATCCTTCCCCACCCCAAGGGGAAGGATGTTCTCTGGTTTTGGGAAGTTGAATGTTTGTTTCCTTCTTTGATTTTCCTGAAGCGGTTTTAGGAAAATTCCCCATTCAGAAAGAATAAATAAATAAATAAATAAATAACCTAACATACCTAACTTTAATCAAATGGAAGAAGTAAAATAACATTTGATATGAATTTCTTCCATATCAAAGCTAACAGAAAGCTAATAGAAAGGCTAATAGAAATCTTTATTTGTGAATGTGCCAAAAATAGCTGAGTAGCCTGTGGTCGTTTTGTCTTTTAGTTGAGTCTGCTAAATTAGAACATCTAAATAGTGTTAGACTAAGTCAACACTTAGGTATGGTATTTTCAAGGATGACATCCCCAGATTGGATGACGCGCACTGGTGATAAAGTAGCTGTGTGTAGAAACCAGAGTACAAATATTGTAGCAGCCCTATTTCAGCATCTGCTAGTCATCAGTCAGAATAATGCATGAAAGAATTAGAAAGAGGGAAATGTTCTAGACAGCTTTAGGAAAATATGCAGATAAATATAATTGATTCTTTCCATTAGCCCAAATAAAAAGAAGTGTGTAGACTGTGGGGGGAAAAAGTTGTCCCTAAGGTACTGCTTTTTTATAGGTTCATCCTTGAATTCTGTCATGGTTGGGAAGCATTTCTGTCCCTTGTTTACTCTCTAATGGCTACCTCCCCTGTTTTACTCAGAGTCTTTATTGATGCACCAGGGTGTTCAACTAGTCTTGAGCATCCGTTTTCTTTCTTCTTTGCGTAGTGGGGAATTAGACTTTATACTTTTATCCGTGCAGATATTGGGAGGCAGCCCTGAATGTGAAGTGCTAGTGAGTCCTTGGGTATCAAAATTAAAATAAACAAGGCTTTCTAAGGTGCTCATGACCCTCTTGCTGAGGCATATGAGCGTTTGTTTAGTAGTGTTATCATTTACGGCAAGTAAATATGAGGCTACAAATCTGTTTTGCCATTTGTAAAGGCTTTACTTTGGCTAAATTGCTATTCCAGCATAGCAACTGTGGTCCTCTGTTTATTGCCTTATGTTTAGTAAATATTTTCTTTTCCTCAGTGTCAGTCAGAATTGACTGAAGCCTTATTGATTTTGAAAGAAGGCACAGTTAGCATTAGTGAGCATCTTGGAAGAGGCGCTTGAACTTCCAGGGGACTCTGAGAGCCAGCTGTGCTCAGTGTTTTCCAGCATCGGGCTTCAAGGCCACAGATGCTGCTGGAGCTGTGAAATGTGCATGCATGAGGATGTAAGCACACTGCTTCCATCATGGATTTATACAATATTGACTTGTTTAATTCTTAATTTAGCCTACAGGAAGCGAAATCTTGGATTTCAGTGTTTGTTTCTGCAGGAGAGAGCAAGATGAAGAGCCAAGATCAATACTGCTTGCAAAAATAGAGCAAATCAAACAGACTTAGACTTCTGTAAGATCATGCCCCAGTCAACAAAGACTCCTATAGAAGATGGTAGATAATGCCCAATTGTTTAGAAAAGCTCATTAGAATTCATTGTACAAATATTTTTGTACAAAAATAGAATTCTTTGTGTGAATGAGATGAGCAGGAATAGTTTCTTGCAGTGCAGTTTCTTGGTCTGTCAAAGATGTAGTCTTCTGACATTGGAAACAAAACCAAGAAGAGCTGCAGAATTTTTGGCTATTGATGGGAACTGCGTTGGAGTCTCAAGGAAGCAGATCGGAAGATTTGAGTTGAGTTCGTTTTGAACAAGAAACAAACACAAAGTTATCCTACTACGTATAGCCATAACATGCGCTGTCAGTGTAATGAATTCAGTGTAATAGATAAAGTGGTAATTAGTACTGGCTGTCAGGAGCTCTAGCTGTGAGGCCTAGATGCTGCATATGGACTCTAGTCCTGGGTGGAATGCAACTTCTAAAATAGATACATAAATCAGGCAGGAAACCCATTTTACAGCAAATGCGTTAATTGCTTGGCTGGGGATGTGCATGGACCCTTTTTCCTAGAACGCGCTGTATGTTCAGCGCAGCTAAAATAGTCATACGTGTCGGAGTCTGTGTCTGAGTGTGTTTCCTTTTTCTTCTCTGCTTCAGTGAACATTAACCTGATATATTCTATTCCACACACAAAGTATTCTGGTGATAAATCCTGAAGGATCTTTCACGCTGTCTGGGTGAAATGTGCTTTCCCATTTTTGGTGGTGTGCTGTAGTGAGTACCTTTTTTTGGGAGGTTGAGGCTGCTTCAGGACATGACTGCCATGCTTCTATTTTCTGTTTTCGTTACAAGTTAATCATAGGATCTTCTGTTGTAATGTATGCCTCTGAGAGGACTTTTGTTCTAGCTGTAGCTCTTCAGCTTGAAGTAGTGATAGGAGGAGGAAGTTGTTAGGCAGGGCTGGTGGATCCTGCTGCTGACTGGCACGGGTGCCTGGTGCAGATACTGGAATTGTTCTCGTGAATGCTCTCCTGTTGTTGGCATGACAGACAGGCAAGGAGATAAACTTTTTCCCCTTTTTTATCTCTACAGCACTTCACAGAGTTCCTGGATGAGTTTTCACCAGATGTCTTAGGCCAGCTCTTGAATGATCCCTTCTTGTCTGAGAAGAATGAAATAATGGAGGTGGAACTGTCTCCAGCATCCCCAGCGCCCCTCATCCAGGCAGAACACAGCTACTCCCTCTGCGGGGACTCTCGACCCCAGTCTCCCTTGACCCACATCTCGACTGACGACAACTTTAATGAAGGTAGTACTGATGTGTGTGAAATCTACTGATGTTAATGCACTGAGTCCTTGTTCGTTTGTCATGATGATGCAATAATGAAATGTTCCTGGTGGGGTGATGATGTTCTAAGGGTACATGTGAATGCTCTGTGCTAATTGAAATACCTACAATGAAATCACAGAAGGGATTTGTTTGTTTTAAATCTGCAGGCAATGTGAATAAAGAAACTTGTCCATAGACAGAGAAATTGTGCTCAGCAGAAGTTACTAACTTTGCACTGTAAACATTTTGAATTAGAAGTGCTCATCAAAAAGAAATGGGAGAAGGGCCAGAAATACACTTGTTTCTATATGTCTGAATCTGTGGTTGTTGAAGATAAATGGAGACTGATAAACCAAATGAGTCGAATGAGGACCACCACGAAGCCTGAGTATTACTGTAGAACATGACATTTAAGGAAAGGGTGAGGTGCGTTTTGTTTGGTCTTCTGGAGAAAAGGCAAAGGGGAGATCTTATTGCTGGGTATGGTTATCTGATGACGGGCTACAGAGGAGACAGAGCTGGACTCCTCTGAGATACACAGTGAAAGCACGGGAGGTAACGGTTGCAAATTGCAAGAAAGGAAATTCCAGTTGGGTGTTAGGGAAATCATTTTCACCATGAGAGCGAGTCAGGCATTTGACCAGGT
Organism: Grus americana; assembly: GCF_028858705.1. Classification (NCBI taxonomy): domain Eukaryota; kingdom Metazoa; phylum Chordata; class Aves; order Gruiformes; family Gruidae; genus Grus; species Grus americana. The sequence goes on from NC_072852.1 coordinate 65,260,467, forward strand.
GTCCAGGGAGACTGTGAAGTCTTCATCTGTGGAGATATTCAAAGCTGAGCTAGGCAAGGCCCTGAGCAACCTGATCTCAATTGGCCATACTCTCAGTGAGGAGTTGGACAAGATGGTCTCCAGAGATTCTTTCAAAGCTACATGATTTCAGGTTTATTAAAAACAAAGAAACAAACCTTTTAAACTACACTTACTTTTCAGTAGTGAGTATCTGGAGCTTTCTGGTATCCCAAAATGAAAATGAGATCATCTTATTTATGTTTCTAAATATAAGTGTAGGAATGTAACTTCAGGTGCTGTCCCAGTCTTAAAACCTGCCTTGCTGAAGTCCTAAGGGGGTTTATTTTTTTCCTTTTTAGAAAATAAAAGAAGGCAAAGAAAAAATAATTCCCGTCATGAAGTCACTGGTGATCTTGTGAAGACATAACTGCAGTTTTATAGATTCTGTGGTTGTGGGAAATGGCGATGCATAGAAAATGTTGAAAACCAACAGCATTTTTTAGCAGTTATCTTTAATTCAGCAATTATAAACATCTGGAGGGGAAAAAAGGGAAATGCAGGAACGGTGGGAGGAACAGATCCAAGCTGCTTGTTCTCATATGAAGATGCCTGCTGGCTGGCAGGCAGGGGAGTTAAAGGTAAAAAACTAGTGGCTGGTGGAGGAGCAAGGCCATGAATATGCGGTAACTTAGGAATAAACACCATGGCAGACTTTCATTCCTAATAATTGGTTTATGTCTTCAACGTTAGCTTTACAGTGAAAAGCAGTAGAGTACTAAGCTGCATCACAATAAAATGGAGAGAGAGATTAGTGCTTATGTCTAAGCATTAACAAGCTAAGCTCTTTATGAAGATCCACCAGGACACGAGTTTTCAAAGGCTGGCAGTTTTGTAGTCCAAACAAGATGTGGTCTGTTAGAGATTTCACAAGAGGACAACTAATAAAACCCATGAGAAGGCTTTTCAAGGTGAGACAGGGTTTTTGGATGTGATCTGGAAACATCATCTACAAAAAACCTTCCCAATTTTTATTTTCTAACTGTTTTATGTGAATATCTTTAAATTAATACAGGCAGGAGAAAGAAACTTTTATTGTGGCAGGAGAAACAAGCACAAGAAACTTCAGAAAGCAAGCTTCTCTGGAAGTTAATAGGGAGAAGCTTCAAACTAGGCTAAAAGTGAGGGGAGTTTTCTTTGGGGAAAAATCCTGAAGAAATTCATACTGCTGAAACCACCGGGTAATTAATAGAGTTCTAGTCAAACGATGTTTTAAAAAGCCAAGAAACATTAACAAGTGGATTTAAAAATAGAAAATGAATGGAAAGCATTTCATCTTCTGTTCACTCTGCAGTGTGTTTCATAAGAGAGGAGGAGGAGGAGGAGTTGTTCTTGGTGTTTGGGATTTTATTTAATCTTAACCCTGGAATCAGGCTCACGACCTTTCAATACCTATTGACTTCAAAACAATGAAGCCCAGAGAAATACTTGAGGAAATTGCAGAATTATAGTTAATGTGGCTGTCTGATAGCTATCCAAAGGCATCACCCTGATGATTTTTCAGTCCTTGAGTCTGTGAGAAAGGGAGAGGGGAAATTTTGTGGGTGGCAGTACTGCAGGATCTGGCACTGAAGTTTGAAAGCATCTCTGTTGCTGGGTGGTGGAAGTACATGGTGCTTCTGACAACTCTGGTGAATGCCAGTCCCCTTGGTGGAGCAAGGGGACAGCTATTGGGAGCAGGAGGTACAGGGTGCAGATGGGGAGGTCCATGTGCTCCAGCATGGTCTCCTGCTGCTGAGGAACCAGGAGTGGATTTGTTGAGTGACAGGGGCTGAGAAACGTGGCCTGTCCTGGGCCAGGGTCCTGCCAGCTCTATGGGCCTGGAGTGTCCTCAGCCCCATGGCTCTGAGGGCTGCTGTGCTGCCACCCCGCCAGCTCTGTGTTGTGTTGCTCTGCTACCTGCCTTTCTGCCCTCCTTCTTCAGTCCATGCTTACCTTTTGGAGGAGGGAACTGGATTTCGGGAGCATGTCTGTCTGGTTCAGTGGCACCCAATGTTGGCAGTGGTTTTCATCCACGTATTCCCAAGCGCTGCTGGCAGGGTTGGGGTCCGGGAGCCCCAGGGCATGGGGAGGCTGAGAAACAGGTCCGTCTTGTTTGGTGACTGATCTTCAAAAGTACTTTAAACCACGCAGTGTCTATTTCCATCTTTTTTTTTTTTTCCCCAGCCACGTCCCAACAACTTTACTGAAAATGTTATTTAATGTTTCCTTTCAGCCATTATGATGGAGTGAATGATTGTTCTGGCTCTGTCAGCACCTTCTTACTGACTGTTGCCGGGACCAGTTAACTTCTGCAGTGAGCCGTTCTCATTGGTCACTACCTGACTGTTACTGCAATTTTGTACAACCACTAAATTGACCTACTCATAAAATTGTAAATCTTACATAAAGTTGTTTTTTTTTAAAAAGCATTAGAAGTGTAAAGCCTGGCAAACTCATATGCCTGAGGTTAACTCTTTTGAGGAGTCCTGTTGACCTCAAGGTGAGAACATGTTTAAGTATCCATATGATCAAGGTCCCAACACTGGATTTTCCTAGTTACTCGTTCTTCTGACTTCACTGTATTGAGGGTATTTCCCCAGCTTTGTGCAGAAGAACTCTTCTGAATACTTGTAGGCTGTTTCTAGTGTAGGGTCTCTGAAGGCGTCAGTCCCTAAATCTCCAGCCTATGAAAGCATTGGCAAGAGTAACTATTTTAAAGCAGATGTGTACAAGACTTCTGGCATTTAGTTCTTTGGTTTTTCCCCCCCCCCCGAGAATCTATTCTTACATTCAATTTTGCATAAACTTTTAAGCCTAAAGGTACTTGGGAAGAGAGATTTATAGGCCTGGCCTGCTTGCTTGCAGCTGGCTGACCATGAGCTTTTGTTTGCCTGAACTGGTGAATAAGGCATCTAGCCTGGGGAGGGCTCCAGGCTGTCACGTGAAAAAAGAGTGCATCACAGGTACCGATGAGCTGCACTGGCTGCGCTGCTGCCTCCCTCACAGCAGGTTTCCGCTATCTAGTTGTGAGCGCTGGGGTTTTGGGGACAACTGCAGAGTAGCCGTGGAGAAGTAGGGTGGGTAGTTGTGAAGTGGAAAATGCTTCTTGCAAGGAAGTGGAGAAGCTGGGAGGGGAGGCTGAGAATAGGGCTGATTGCTAAGGGAGACCTCTTGGTGTGCATCAGGGCCTTTTGGGGCACAGTCTCACTTCTGACAGTTGTAAATGGTTAGGGAAAAAAGCTTTATTTTCTGTTACAGTTGGTGCATGTCTGTCCTCAGGTTTCCAGTCTCAGCAGCCTTTTGGCAAGGGAGGGCTGTGGGTCTGCCAACCAGGAGCAAGGCAAGACCCAAACTTCATCAGGGACTCAGGTCAGTCTCCTGTGTGACTTGAGATGTGAGTGTAGGGTTCTTCCCTGCCCTCACACACTTCACCTTGTCAGCCATAGGCACAAACTTTTTAGGACAGTGGCTGCCCCTTGTTTTGGACCTATGAGATCCATGGGCAAGAACCAAGTACAAGTAATACTGAGGGGCAGGTGTGCAGCAGGAACGTGGAGGCAGAGGCTGCAGCATCTGTGTGGGGCTCTTCATCCTCTGGGATCAGCTCAAGCGATAGGGGTGGTTTGCAGTGTGTGTGTGTATTTGGGTTTTGTGTGTGTTTCTCACTTTGTGAGCCTGGCAGGGCTGAGACAGTAGACAGCCGACTAGTTGTTAGTATGGTTTCTCTCCTCAAATTGTGGCCAGGTGGCTGGGTGTGTTCCTTTTCCCATTCCCCGAGGGCTCTGCTTTTGAGACTAGTCTTGGTCCCCACCTGCCTTCCTGTTCGTGCTTTCCTGCTCAGGAATGCTTTGAAGTTACTCTTGGATTTGAAGCGGCTTGCATTGGCTAAAAGTTTGACAGAGTGATTGCAAAAATGGTATGTTTCTATTTTACACTTAGCTGTGCCAAAACTGCGGCTGCCCCCAGAATATAACCTGTATTGTTACTGGGTTTTTTACTGCTGAGGTTATGTTTTCCTGTAATGTGCTTTTAAAACTTAAATTTTCTTTTTAAATTTCAACTCCATCTTCATACATGGTTTGAAAAAGAAAAAAACAAACAAGAAACCCACACCAAACAAACAAAACGCCAAAAACCATTGTATATGCCTCCTACTTCTCCAGTGCAAATAGCCCTTCCATGACAAATCCAGCCCCCATCTCAGGCAGCGCTTTGTACAGGAAAAAGCTTGCTTATGTATGGAGTTCACAAGCAGTAATCAGTGTCCTGTTCTGTCTCTTCATGTAGAGGCACCTGTGGGCTTGAGGCTCAGGGTGGTCTTCATACATTTTATATGTGTGTATATATATAGGAATAATGTATATGTGGTTATATAGGTTATATTATCTATAATAGGTTATATACTCAGTTTTTATATATACACACACATTGCCCTGCTTCTCTCTTTTTTTTCTCTAAATACTGAGTCAATGAGATGTGAACAATGAAAATGGAACCTCCTCTGCCCTGACTTTAAAGAAAATGGAACTGAACAAAGAAATTCACTTGTGTTTTGAAAAGATGCTGTCAAAGCCATTCTGATAATTTTTGCAAGTACATTCCAATGCAACTTTTTTCCTGTGTAGGTTTTGTATTTTTGTGTGTTTGTTTAAGGAATGGAGAGGAAGCCTTTTGATGGTGATAGCCTGTATTTGAGTGATTTTATGTGGATGGGTGGCAGTCAGTCCTTGTCAGCATCTGCAGTTTTAAAGGATGAGAACTGTTTTATGTCCAAGGTCCAAAATCTCAGTAGGTCACTCTGAATCAAGCTTGTAACTTCGACTTGGGCGGCAGTGTCTGAAAAACATCAGATTTGATTTAGAGGTGGACATTTTGGTGATTACTTATGCTTACTGTTAATAATTGACAACTTTATTTGCAGTCAGAGCTCCTTTAGCTTCCAGTTCCAGAATCTCTTTATGGCCTTTTTCCCTGCAGGAGTAAAGAACCATCTGCTCTTGGAAACCTCTTTCCCCAGGTGTTTGTAGGCTGTGATTAAGTTTCCTCTTGATTTCTGCTTGGATACAGCTTAAATGAACTGCACTTATTTCATGTTTCCCTATATGTGATATACTCTGGACATCGTGCTATTCTTGCAGTTCCTTTCTAAACAAAAGAACATTTGCAGTTCCTTTTCAAAACTCTGTGTAAAGTGACCACCGGAGCTGATTTCCCAGGAATAGTTTCCCTAATGATGAATATTAGGGGAACACTCCTCCCACTTCCAGTCCTGCTGAAACCAGTGATCTCACTCTTTTTTAGCTGTGGTGTTGCACTGGGAATTGATGCTCAGTTATTTGCTGTGAGCTTCGAGTCCTTTTAATGTTCTTCAAAGGCTGATTGCTGCTGTGAGAAGGATATGCCTTCACAATATCTGTGTGAGGAGAAAAATTCAGAAGGGTACGAACTGTTTTATTTGAACACAATGCTTCTGTGGATCATTTTCACATATCTTAAAAACAAAACAAACAAAAAAACCCTCACATAATCTTTTATAGGACATTTAATTGTATCGAGCGTTAAGGCTATGTGTAAAGACAAGCTACCACCTCAGTCTGTGCCTCACTTCCATATATATAAAGAATGATGCTATAAAAATAACATTTTGATACCCCTAAGCAAAATAATTAGAAACATCACGGACTGCATCCCAGCTGACAGCTATGCCTGTGTAAAGTCTTAGGCTGAGGAGAGGATAAAGCAGACAGAACCTGTAACCCTGAGACAGCTCCTGGCGGGTTTTACATGACAAGATGATTCTGATTGAAAAGTGTCAAATTCTTCTCAGGAAAGAGGGTATTGACCCTGGTTGTTTAGGTATGGGAGGAACAATGTATCTTTGTTTCTATCTTAATAACTTTGATAGTGATACAAATAATCTGTGGGTTTTAGATGGACTGCATGCCGCTCAAAGGAGGGGATGCAGGTACAACTGATGATCCTTTGTTAGGAGAAAGGCTACTTCTGCTGTGCATTGTGATTGCTGTGTATCGCTGCTGCTCATCTTTGCCCATTTATTTAATTCTCCCTTCCTGGCACTTTAAAAAGGACCCCAATGTTTGGTAGTCAAACAGTATCCCCTTTGTCAAGGCTGTTTCAAGGGCTTCGGTTTCATTATTTGCGGTGGGAGTGTGTGTGTGCACGCTGGGAGGGGGAAATGCCATCTGGAAAATCTGTAAGAGAAACTGTTTGTCGATGAATGTGGGCTCTCACCTCGTGGAGGAGAAGGGGGGTAGTGGCAGTGGCGTTGGAGTTCAGCATTTCAGGCATGATAAACGGGGCTTGTGTCTGCCAGGGGGTGTTACGTGAGCCCAGAGCTGGGCACTGGGGACGGTGCGAGCCCAGGGGGAAGACAAGGAAGCAATTATTTCTCCAGAAAGGTCTGACTTTCCTTTGGGAAGCTGGAAAGGCTCAGACTGCAGAGCTGGGGACGCTGAACTTGCCTGCAAGCGGCACATCCAGCAGCACGCCCAGAATCCATGGATCAGCAGAGGCCCTTTCGGGTTCGCAGTGGGGTGTTTGTGCCAACAGAGACCAAGCAGCCATTTCGCCCACAAACAAGGTGTGAGGCTCTTCCAGGAGGTGTTTTCCCCTTGCAGTTTGCAGCCGTGTTTTTCTGGTGTAGAGCTAGCGAGCACCCTTGGGTCCTGCTGCTAGCTGTATATGGTAGCTCAGAGGTAGGATCCAGGCAAGGACCAAACACTTGTCTGAAGTACAGTTTAGCAAATGCAGACCCTTGGTGCAGAGTCTGAGCCCACATACTGTTGTACATGGCACAGCTGGGCAGAAGCCATGTGGGCTGTGCATCCAGGCCCTGCGGTTCATGATGGCAGTACAGGGTCTGTCACGGACCAAAAGGGAATTAGTTGAAGCCCTTTTGCTCAAATCGATGACACAGCTGAAAAGGGGGATTATTTGAATACACTTTGCTGGAGAACAGTTTGAGTCATAAGGGATCTTCTTGCATTACCCTATCCAGAGATGTCTTTCCTGATACCTGTGCAAAGTATTTTGACTGGTAGTCTCTTGTGGTCTCCTTAAGTTTTCGGTTTTGTCTTTCTGTAGTGATTTAATCTGTTGCTTGGACAATGAACTTTGAGGAGGCAAGAACTGCCTCTTCATTCTGCTTTGCATATAAGGATATCCCTTGATGCTTCTACAGGTCTCGTTGGTAGGCTTGTTTCAAATGACATGCATCTGTTTTCTGTGCGATTATGATCTGTCGTGGTGGTATGGGTTGGTATGTTTTTTCCCTTCCAGATTAGGTTCAGTGGTACATCCCTCATGTGGATTTGTTTACCTAGTGGTGCTGTCTTCCTTTTTACTGCAGGGGAAAAAAAGGTGAAAATCATGTTGTTTCTCTGAACACTTGCATTCTCTCTACTTGAGAGGGATGAGGGAGAGAGAGAGCGCATCTCTAATTGCATTTCTTTAAAAATACACAGCAACTCACTGATGCGACTTGGCTACCCATGCCAAAAGCGTCTCTGTTAAACTTATAATGAATAGTGCTGAAATTAATGTGGGGAGCAAGGGAGATCTTTTTACTTATTTCATAAGCTCTGTTTCTCTGTAAATCTATCACAGAGGGTGACATTTAGTCAATATTGGAGAAGATTTACTTTTTCTCAGGAAGGAAGTAGTGTGTTAGAAGAGATTGAAGAATTAGTTGGATAGAATAATGTTGGATAGAAATAATTAAAAAAAGGAAAGCAAAACTTGCTGGGAATACTGATATTGAAAAACCTGTACAGTTGAAGTAAGCATTTTTGACCTTATTTTCCACTTTTCCTACCCTGCCTTCCCATAATATTATATGGAACAAGGAAAGATGCAAAATGTTGCAGTTCTTCAGAGAAATGTGAGTATCCTAGAAAGCTGCACATGGTGTTGTTAAGATACTACGTTTAATTTTTATATATCTATGTATAAATACAGATATGTAAAAATGTTTTTTAACAAACACAGAAGTAGTATATATTAATTCTGCCATGTACAAACACAGTCTTTCTTGGTTGTGTGTCCAATTCACACATACTAATTATTGCTACAGCTGTGATGCTTAGAGGAGCACTGAAATCCATTTCTGTTGAAAACCATCATCATAATGTATGTGGTGTGCAGCATAGAACTTGACTTGGGTGTGTTGTGCACCCAAAGCCAAGCACTTGTGCGTAACTCAGTCTTCATAATGGACTTAAGCTTAAGATCATAATGGATCTTAAGCTTTCATTGTGCAAAATGTTGCATAGCCTTTTCCCTTTTGGGGGTAGCGATCTGGAGAAAGGAAAGGGAAGAGGGAAAGTCCACTTGCAGTATATTGGCTAGATCCTACGAGCATTGTCCGTCTTAACTGCAGATGATGGAACCTGGGACAGGATTAGTGCCTCTGAAATAAAGAGAGAGGACAGAGAGTTTGCTCGCTACTTGGATGCCTTGCTGTAGATATGCACAATGTGCGCTGCTTACCCTTACAGTACTGAGGGAATTATGTCCCATTTTGAGCTGCTTCTCCTGCATTATCGCATACACAGCATCCTAGAACACGTTGCATGTCGTATCTGGGACCAAGCTGGACTCAAGATGAGTGCAGCTGGGAAAGAAGAGGACACATTTAGAGGTTTTCCTATCAGTGAGAACTTTGTTCAGTGCACTGAGTGAACTTACTTTGGCGCTTTGTAAGGCTCCTGAGTTTTTTTTCTCTTTTTTTTTTTTTTTTTTTTTAAAAAGAAGATGGAAGATGCACGGTAAACAAGAGTCTGCAGGAAAAGTAGGACAAGCTTGATGACAAAAGCAGCACACAAAAACTTTGCAAAGAAATGTAATTTTAGTCTTGGACACAGAAGAGCTTAGATGTATGTGTCAAAAACCTTGGGTTGCTGTGATGAATGGGTTTTTTGGATGCTTGATTGGATGCAGATAATCTCTGATGTTTAACTTGCAGAAGTGGCTGCACCTGAAAACTCAATGCATACTGTGTTTTGGTAAAGTATAACAACAGTGCTAACTCATCTGAAAAATCCAATTCCAGTTTTCTCCAGTTGGCCACTTTAAATTACTAGATGTTTTGGGGCCTTTAATCTCTCCATGGCTCACTTGAATTTTCAGGACCGCTGTGGAAATTAATTCAGGTTGGTGAAGCATTTTGATTGTGCCCTAGGAGGGAATTAAATAGCTCTGTGGGAACGGCATTTGAATTGTATTTGGTAAAGGAGAGATGAGACTGTGCATGGGACAATGAGAATAACAAAACATGGTACAGTTCCTCAGTCAGGGGAGCGCCATGCATTCTGCTTGTTGGGTAAGGCACAGGTTTTGCAGAGAAATTGTTTGCTTACATTTTTAAAACATTCCTATTTTTAGGTGTATATAACATGCAAAAGTACACTGAGTTAAACCTTTGTGTATTGCTTAATACTTGGGTGCTTTGCAACTTTAATGTTCCATTAACATAGTCCATATATGCAATTTAACAGTGCTAGTTGCGTCACACATAGAAGCGTTAGCTGGGATTTTAAGTACTGTAGAGGCTCCTTCATGTGCCAAAATGCGTAGCATTCATGGGCTTATGAAAGGGGAGGTGAAGGCGAATGATTCTCATCTAAAAAGTCATTGCATCGTAGAGCTCTGAAGTTCATAGGAAATTTCAGTTGGGAAAAGGGACTGACAGCCAGTATCACTTGTTCAACAGTGAACTTTGGAATCAGTGTTTTGAAGCCTGAGAAGGGATTTTTTAACAGCCAAAGTGACCATCTTTAGGATGTGGGTTTTCCTAGCTATTTGAATAGCTAGATCTCGTCAGGCTTTCTTCTCTTTATGTGTGGTTTGCAGCGCATTTTGTCTCACCTTAGCAATGCAGTGTTGCCCTATACACATCCATCTATAATACTATCACCAAGATCATTTTCGCAGCCTTTTGTTTTGAACTCTCGCTAGTTCACATGTACCTCCTGGATCATGACAAATATAAATATAAACACTCACCTTCAAATTCTTGACATCAGTCATCTACTCTTTCCACAGCATGCCTTGCTTGGTTGGAAGAAGACACCTCCCTTCTCCTCCAGTGGGTCCCTTAAGCCAGCCTCCATTGCTCTTTCATTTCAATATTTCACTTGCACTTTCTCGCTTATTCTCATTATTTCATAAGACCTCTCATGATTCTCCGTACCCCTCTGTCAGAAATAGTGTTGTCTTGGAGGGTGTGCCATGCTTCTCAGTATGACCAGTGTTCTGTAGCCTGCTCAATTTTTTTCCCATATTTGCCTAAATTTGGTTTTCTGCAGCATTCTCACTGGGGCAAGGACTGCCACTTTGTTCAGCTAGTACAGTGCTTGGCAGCGTAGGCTGAGGTGCTTAAGGGCTATTATAAGAATAAACTAAGAATGATTTTCAGATAATGTCAACCCACTGTGCTCAGGAAGAGGAGAAAAGAGAGTGGGAAGTGTCCTTGCAGCTCTCTTGGAGCAGGGGAGAGATCGTTGGTGACTTCAGAAGCTGGAATGTGTCAAAGGAAAGTAACGCGTTGCACAATGCTGACCATGATAGTAACAGGGGCTTGGAAAAAGCAGGGAGAGGGAAGTATGAAGGTGGGATTCGACCAGCGTCTTGCTCCGTCCCTTTCTTTCACAGGGTTGTTCATCTGGAATGACAGCTGTCACTATGCATCATAAGAGGCAATGTCAAAAAAGTGGTAGATGCAGTTCTTCCAAGTTATCTCAGTGTTAAATGCAGCATGTCGCTGTTGCTGAAAACCATCCATAACCCTACGAACTCGTTAGACTGGCTTTAAAGGCTAGAATAACTCTGAGCAGTTTGTGTGGATCTAAATGGTGATGGCAGGGATGTCAGGTTAATCAGCAAAGTCAGCTTCCAGGGGAGTAAAATGACCAGCTGAAGGCCAGCGTATCTTGCTGTCTTACAGCAGCTGAATCCTCATGATGAGTCTGAGGATTAGAGGTGATAAACATCACAAAGTGCAGCCTTAGAGGACATGCCCTGTTTTGCTGGGCACCCGCAGCTAGATTTTTCTTCTATGTGCATGATGATACAAATCTCAGAAAGTTCAGGGCTAATTACTTGGTTCACTGATAGTTCTCATTTGTATGTATCCTTCCCTCCCAAAGGGAGTCTCAAGTAGATTACAGACAATAGCTCTGCCGCCGTGTAGCTGGACCCAGATGTGCAAGAGGCAGCGAGTGGAGGCTCTGCACAAGACGATGTGGGGAGATTTTAGCAGAAATTATCCAAACAAGCATTTGAAAGTTGCATTTGCCAAGGCATTCTGGTTTTCCAGGCAAAGATACCATTTTAAAACTCTTATCTGAATGATTCACACACAGCAAACTAGAGGGAGTCCATGGATTTACTGAATATTTCATGGCAGTCAGCAGGGAGGGAGCTGTGCTCTCATGTTTGTGAGTAGAGAAGCTCAGGGAGGTTTGAAAGAGAGCAATGTCCTCTCTCCTGAGTTAATATTTAGACAATGCTACCTCTTTTTTCATAAATACTTCTATTTTTATATTTCTGCATTTCCCAGAAAGCTTTGGGAGTAAGCCCTCCAGAAACTTAAATACGGTGTTTAGCCCTTACTGTACAGTTACTTCTCTTGGCAGAGCTGGGCTCACTGTTCTTGAGCTTCTGATTACAGGATACACATTTTTCATTTTTAATTCCCTGGTGTGTCTTTACTCAAATTACCTCCTTCCTTGCCAGCGGTGGAGGTTAGGTCCCACCACAAAGTAATTACCAGCACTGGAGATGTACATACTTCTCCCTTCTTCCAGTCACCCAGCTTCTGTCCAGCGCCTGTGTGCCTATGTGTGTGTGGTCTTAATAGCAAGGGCAGACAGCAGCACGGGGGCTGTAAGCCCACTCTTATTTTTGTTACCTGTTTGCAGTTGAAATCTGTTGACATCTCAGCAGCTCGATACGCTCAGATGTGTAAGGGTCTTGTGTCAGCCTTGCAGGCTGCTGGGGGCACAGCCACAACACCATGGCTGCCTCCCATGGTGTTGATGCAGCATGCAGTTAATTCAAAGCTCTCTTTCTGTTTACTAGCTGTACGGTGTATGTGCTTACTGTGTGCTTTAATTCCGTACATGCAGTAAATACTCTGTATGAAGGCAGGCGAAAGCTTTGAAAGAAAGATCAGCACTCTTCTCTTATGTATATTTGGCCTCAGATTCCAGCTGGTTGGTTTATGGGCGTGCTTCTCGCAACTGCTGACAAGTTGTGGCAGAGGACCGCACTGTACACTGTTGGGATGCAGTACAGCTGGTGTAGGGTACTCTTCTGCAAGCGAAAAGAACTTACATGACTGAACTCTAGCAGTAGGGATGAGAACTTTTTCAGGCAGAATTGCAACTGCCAAAAATGCCTTTTTTTTTTTTTTTTTTTTAAAGTGAGGTTGTTTTAAAGGTTGAGTCCTTCCAAGTTCTTGATCCTCTATCATACTTTAAACCTGGGAGAGTTAAGTCCCTTTTCAGCAAGCCAAACAGTGGTGGCTGCCTCATAAATGGAAATGGGGAGCTACCAACTTACCATGCCAACCTTCTTCCAGTTCTTGATGGTGCAAGGCAAACAGTTCCGCTTTGTCTAGTGAAAAGTTGCATGGCTTTCTCCTGATTAGTGAGCTTGTGGTAAGCGGGGCTAGGGGACAATTCTGCCAACACGTGATACACATTTCATTGCTGCCAGTCAAAATACGCATCCTGTGCTGTGACTTCCAGAGGCTCTGGGGAGGAAATTAGCATGATCACTGTGGCACTGGTGCTCCTGTGAAATCATCAAAGCCTTTATCCTCTTTTATACTTACTAATTGAATCCTTGGGGGAAAACTTTGAAGTTGGGAGTGTGAAAAATCATTTGTTCTTAAAAGTATAATATTACCACTCTGGCTATTTGATGATTGCAAGCAGTAGAAGGAGCAGAAGTCTGGCTAAATGCTATCTCTACAAGGAGGAATAAAACTGAGTCAGCAGGCATTAACATGTGTAGGACATGGGTCTCTGGCTGCTTTACCCAATGGCTTGTTTAGTCTTGTTCTGCTGCATGTTAGCAGCTTTCGGCAATGTACAGTGATTAGTGCTCTGTGTCTTTCCTCGCTGCTCCTCTTTGTATCCTGGGGCTAGGATTAGGTTACAGCCCTGAAATGGCACAGTTGTCTGCGTTGACTGAGAGCTGAATAGTAAGGGCAGAGTTTTGTTGATAGACTGAAATGCCTTCTGTGTTTGTTTCCCTTCTCTGGAGGAGGGGGTGACATTATTTTCATTTGTAGTCTTTCTGTTCCTGACCTAAACTTGTGGTGTCCAATTTCCTTCCCTGGCAGGTGACCTGGAAAATGAGGAATGGTGTCTGGCTACAGAGCTGAGTCCAGCAGCAATAAAGACTGAGCCAGTGTTGTGTGAGACATCAGGCCTTGCTCCCTCAGTCAGTCTCACTGTCACAACCATGTCGCTGGAGGGGGAACAAGCTGAGCTACAGACGGATGCCCTGGTACATGCGAATTTTCTGTCCTCTCTGCGCAATTAACTACAGATTCTCCTAAGACTCTGCATGCCAGTGTAGCCTCCTTGGTGCCAAAGGTTGTCAGTTCAGGGTGCACAGTAGAGTACGCTTTAATGTTTTTTAATGTTTGCTGGTGTCCCACTACTGCTGTAAGACCTTGTGTTTCAAAACACTTATTTGCATCTTCAGGTCTTACCTTTCTCTTCTATACTAGCCCCAAAGCCTAGGGCTCATGCCTTTTAAAAAGTATTTAAACAGTTTCTAATGAACGAGTCCCACCTGAACTGTCTAACTTATTTGCCCTATCGAGCCTGTGACAAGCTAAGTGTCTTCCATAATAACTTGCTTTAGTGCTGCTGTGCCTTCCCCTAGTCAGAACAAAACTCGTTGTTTGAAATGACTGGAGAGTTTCCCTGTTTGCCTGCTAAGTCACTTTTGCCAGATCTATGAAGCTTTGACATTTCGACCTGCTGCTGCTTCCACACCAACCTGCCTTGTAAGGAGCATTTGTGATGCCTTTCTGACCACAGCTGGAGCAGCCAGTGGGCATTCACAAGAACATAATTTGGCTGTGGTTGAGTTAAGGAGAGTGAACTGCAGCAGCTGATGGCTCACGAGAGTCCCCATCAGTGGAGGAAGAAGCATGACTGTTCTCAGTCCCTAGGGTACAATGTCAGTCCAGGTCAGGTGGAATTACTGTATGCTGAAAATAAATGTTTCCACTTGGATGTGGATCAGAAATATGTGCAACAGAAATTATTTTACGAGAAACTGAAAAAATTAAACACGTTTCCCATAATCCTCTTCTAGTCTGCTTGTGCTGCCCCCAGTACGTAATCCTGCTGTGGCTTGGGATGCCATGGTTTGCAAAGAGTATATTGGGACTAGCTGGTGGCTCATTACCATTGCACGGATTAGTTACCCAGGTTATTGAGAGAGATTTTGGCTGCAGTGACCATGCTGGTGTGCCAGACTGACTTCCTCAAGCCTGGGGCTTGTAGCATTCAGGCAGACTTGGCAACAGCTTGGCAGCCTGATGCCCCAACCTTGTCAACAGGGCAAGCCAGATGTCTTCCAAACTTCGCTCAGCTGTGACTGTCTCTTTTTCTGCTCCTCCACACCGTGAAATGAACTTGGGTCCGATAATCTGGTGCTCAGCGGCTGGCACCTTGCTTTTGCTCCCAGATGACAACGGTCTTGAACAGGCTCTCCCTCACTGCCAGGAGTGTTTCTGTCTCTGCTCAAACAGACTGTGTGGTCCGGCAAATCCTAGAGGCAGCTCTGTTGCTAAGAGAAGTAATTTGAGTGGGTTGCATGCTAGCTTTCAGTCTGAAATGTCATCTCTGAGGCATAATCTTTTATTTAGCTAAATATAGAAGTAAGAAAAGCCACAGTGGGAGTAGTCAGGGCAGTATTCTCTGTAGCCTCGTTTAGCAAACTGTGTGAAGCAGTCAAAGCTTTGCCTGTAGCAGAGCAGGAGGAGAGGGAAACCTCTCCATTTATGGAGAAGTCATCGTTGTATCCTTCTATTAAGATTTTTAAGATGTGTGCTTTGGGTTTTCATGCTGTTAATTTCTCTTTTCTAGATGAAACCACTGAGCCAGAAAGTTCTTCCAGAGATTAAATTGGAGCCCCATGAAGTGGATCAGTTCCTGAACCTCTCTTCTAAGGAAGGTCTGTTAATTACCAACTCAAAATGCAGGGAGAGATGACCAGAATGCACAATGAATATACTTTACCCTGATTAAATATTTGGCTTCCTCATTCGCCATGTTAATCTTTAGGCTGAAGCTGTTGCCTTCTAGGGATTCCACTCAGGCTGCTGAAGAGCCAGCCTCTCTCTGACCCATTTATGTGTTTTTCTTTTTTTTTTTTTTTCTTCCTTGCTCATCACAAAGAAAATGATCCCTTTTTTGTCTGTAGTGTATTAACAATTGTACAGTTGCTGGAGGGACCTTGAATCCTTAAAGTATAGGATTATTTAGGCTAGAAGAGAAATCAGTTTGAGGAGACTTAACTAAGGCATAGAAAGCATGAAAAGCATAAGTGGAAACTTTACCATTTTAACCTCTGATACAAAAGCAAGGATGTGAATTTATATGAAATTAAAAGTTAGGTGCATCTCTTTGTAGCACATTAGTTTTAGTAGAGTTTTTAAGAACCACCAGGATCCCTTTGCACTAATCTATAAGTGGGGAAGGAGGAGCAGTGATCCCTATCCTGAAAGTTAAACATGGTTTTCTGACACATGTTAACCCAAGAAAAGTTTGAAAGTGCCAAATATTTGGGCTGAAATTTGAGCAGATAACTGCATCTCAGTCAGGAACACTTGATATTCTGTTAATGAATTCATTTGTGTAGGTAAGTAGAACTGCTCTAGGGAGAGAAGCAAGTGGTGTGGCAGGTGGAAAAAGGGAGGCTATATCACAACCCAGGGTATAGATTCAGTTGCTCAATTTGTGCAATTAAGGGCCTTGCTGTTTTTCAAATGTGTATCTTCTGGTAACTACTAGAGTTAAGATGCTAGAAAAAAAGAGCTCATGTATAATGGCTTTTTTTTTTGTTACTATTTTTCTTCCTCCCCCACCACCCGTTTGATCTTTTCAACTCAAATTTGCAAAGTATAACAGAAGTGGAAGGTGGCAAATTCAGCCCTCTATCTTCCTACTCCTGATTTTCATTGCTGTAAATGTATCTCAGAGAAAAAAAAAAAAGACTTAGTTATGGCTGTTTTGGACATCTGCTAAATCGTCCTCGTAATATGAGTAGGTGAAACATTGCCCTGTTTCTCTTGGTCCAGACCCATTTGGTCATAAGCAGCACTTTGCTTGCCAGTTCTAGCACAGGTTCTTTTGGCTGCAAGTGCAGTAGAAGTTAGCTTGTGGCCTGGGATAGCACAGTGTGAGAGAGGTTCCTGCGGTGGTTGCCTGTGCTACTCCTGCTCCATCAGTCCGTTAAAGCCTTTGCTGTCACTAGGTTGTCACTTCCTCCCAGTTGTGCCAAAACAAGTCCTTAGGAGGCAGATTATTTCTCTCATCCCTGTTCATATAACACCTTGGACGTGATCCCTTCTCTCAAAAAATACTGGCTATTTGTTTAATCCACAGCAAAGTTCGGAGACTATTGTTTTTGGAGAGAAAGCACACTGGCTCAGAGCCCGTCTGTTCATGTGGTTTTCCGGGGACAGGGGACTTGTACTGGAGGGTTATACTTAAACCTCAAAGCATTTGGAGAAGCTGAAGTGTAGGTAGAAATGACTGGAGCATATGCAGAGAGCTCTGTTTTGTCTATTGAACCTAAAGATAGCTGCTGCATTTCATTCCTCCTTTGGAGACCTGCACGCTTAAAAAATCTTTCAATTTGCCACTTTTTGCTCGATCCATTTTTTAGCAGGCAGCCCTAGTCTTGTAAATTGAGTGGTGGTGGTAGTGGCGGCTCTAGTGGAAATTGAAATTAGCACCTCAAACCTTGTGTTATATGTCTCTCTCGCCATTTAGCAGTGGATCCCCTGCATTTACCTCCAACCCCTCCTAGCAGCCATGGGAGTGACTCTGAAGGAGGGCAGAGCCCAGCTAGATCGCTCCCTCCTTCAAGCCCAATCCAGCTACAAGCCACAGCTAAAGTGACATCGCGCACAGCTTCAGCGCTCTCCAATTCCCCTCTCCTGACTGCACCGCATGTAAGTTGGGCTTTCAGCATCTGTCTATCTGTCTCTCTTTTATTTCTTTTTTTTTTAATTACTGGTTTTGCCATGGATTTGCTAACTTTCTGTCGTTCTTTACATGAATCCATCTCTGGTCAAAACTGCAGATCCAGTAATTCTTGCTCACTGGTCTGTTCTGTTCCCACAGAGAACAGTGTGTGCCTCTCCTCTAGGTTGAGACAGGGTTCAACAGTGTTATTAGGTTTCTCCCACCACGGATTGTGTTTTGCACTAGGGCCCAGCCCTGCTGGGTTAACCTGTTCCTGGTAGATCTGCATCTGTCATCTTGTCAAAAGCAAGTGGTGATCTGTAGGGAGGGATTTTCTGTTGCCCTTCTCATTCATCTCTTTCCCTGTTTGAGCCAAGGGAAGTTTTACTTTTGGCCTCTGCATGTGCGGACCTGGGCCAAGAACAACTGGTTTGAGGGAGTCCTGTCCCAAAGGTTCGGTCTCTGAATGGAAGCTATCTAAAAGGTCTTTCCTTTCCATGCATTCCCAATTACAAGAGGCTGTTGTGTTAGTAAGCAGAGTCCTCTGAAGTGGGAGAGCTGCTGCCTCTGTTCCCCAGCAGCTTTTCTCTAGGGCTGTGCATACTTACTATTATATTATTTCATTTCTATGACATTTGCAGAAATTACAGGGGACCGGCCCACTCATCCTGACAGAGGAGGAGAAGAGGACGCTGATAGCAGAGGGGTACCCAATCCCTACCAAACTGCCCCTGACAAAAGCAGAGGAGAAAGTGCTGAAGAAAATCCGCAGGAAAATAAAGAACAAGGTAAATGTTAGTTAGCTTTGCTGAGTAATTCCTACTCCACTTAAAAAAATGCTGCAGCAATTCTACAGTAATTATCTGTGGTACTGTTGAATGCTGTAAGATGTCTTTTAATAAATTGGGGTTTTTTGTTCATAAACACATCCATCAAATTGTCACTGTGACAGGGTGCCTCTGTCTAGGTATTTACCTGAACACATGAACAACAGAGTGTTTAGCAGGCAGGGTATCAAATTGCTGTTCCTTGGCTCCATTTTAAAAACAGTACAATCCTACCCTTACGGTAGGCAAAGACCTCTGTACTCTTTCTGTGGTGCTGAAGGTCTTCTTTTCCACTGTTTCATGTTTTGAAATCTGACTGTGTATTTCAGTGCCCTAGTCTTTTGATCACTGAATTCCATGATCTTTAAATGGATGGTTGATACTAAGGCTGTGAAATGCCCTACGAGTCTTTTCTTTCTTCCAACATGAGGAAAAGCCTAGTGATAGGAAGGAAAGCTTTTTTTTTTTTTTTTCTTTCCAGACTTGGCCAGCTCACTTGTTGTAGAGGATATTAGGTGTAAATTTGCCCACACTGAATTGGAGTTTGGTCCTGAAATACATTTTTTGAAAATTTTTGGAAGTGACCTTGTACATTTTATGTACCACTTTCATATAATAAGAGTCATTTATATTGGAGAGGATCTCTGGAGGTCCTTTAGTCCAACTCCTTGCTTTGAAAGCATGGTCAGCTTAGAGAAGTTGCTCAGGCACTTGTCCAATCATGTTTTACTGTCTCAAAGGGTGACGAGTCCCCAGCATCTCTGGGTGGCCTGTTCCCATATTAGGTCACTCTTGTGGTAAAAACAAATAAATAGAATTCTTAATGTCTAATTGGAATGTCCTTGTTGCAACTTGTATTGATGCCTTTTGCCATTTTGCTGTATGCCTCTGAGAAGACTCTGACATTGTCTTTGCCACACAAGATAGTTGAACACAGCAATAGGATTTCCTCCTTAGCCTTCTCTTAAATCTGAACAAACCCAGGAATAGAAATGAGAACAGCATGGAGGATTGAATCTGATAATGTCAGGGCTTTTTACCAGTTTGTTAATTTATCTCTGATGCTTTCTTTTTTTCTATGCAAATATTTGGTGTTTTTCTTCTTTTTTCCTTAGATCTCTGCCCAGGAAAGTAGAAGAAAAAAGAAAGAATACATGGACAGTCTGGAAAAAAAGTAAGCCAGCCTCCTTCCTGTTTCAAGCAGGCCAATAGCACTGGTTGCTGGACTGGGAAGGGATCCAGCTGTTGATGCTGGGACTGTTTCGTGCACAGAGTGCCAGCTGCCATCTCGTGGTTGTGACTGAGAAAAGGCCCTTCATCTGGCTTCTGCTTGTATGTGTGCTGGGGTGCTGCATTTGTAACTGTGTCTACCTCCAGCACGTTGCTAATATGCAGATAAAGTCTTTAAACGTTAAATAAGGCAAGACCTATCTGCTATCAGCCTCCCCCTTATGCAACTCTATCGGTCTAGTGGATGGGCAGTGTCCAGGAAAAGGTGGATTCAGAATGAATATGTTCTGTCTTCTAGTGCAGATGGAGACAGAAATAGGAAGTGGGTGAGTCAAGACTGCCTGGGAAAATAAGCAGGGCTCAGGAAAACAGCATGTGACCCATCAACTTCCTTTAGCGAGAAGGAGCCAAACCCCCAGTTAGTAATTTATATCCCAAGTTAATCTTTCTTCCAACAAACAAGTATTCTAGTATTTTTCTTATGCACTTCACCAGATGGGTCTATTAAACCCCTTGTACCATCTTTGGTGATATCCTTGATGTAATTTCCTTTTTTTCTTCTTATCTCTTTATGGATAAGTCTTGCTTTCTCAGAGTTACTTTTGTGAAATTCCACCATATGCATAGAGATGTCAAAGCTATTTCCCTTTAACTTTTTCCTTCCTGAAGCTATTCCAGCTGCTCATGTTTGTCTTTTTACGAGTCCCATATTTTTACTTGGACCTCTTATGTGGCATGTCATATGATAATCAGCTTTAGTTTAGGGGGCTTTCAGGGGCAGTGTGGAAACGAGCACTCTCTTGGAAATGAATCCTCCTGGCTTATTAACCTCCCTAAGCTTGAAATTCGAGGATCTAATTTGAGAAGCGTGGCATTCGCTGTATTGCTTGGTGCCTCATCCTAGCAATGAAATGCACACACTGAACACCTTTGCACAAAATACTTGCTAACAATATAAAAATGGCATGTTCTGTGCCTTTTAAAGTACCTATCCCATGGCCTGAACGCACAGAGAAGGTCTGAGCAGGGTCTTTGCTGTTGCTATTTCAAGGGGCAAAAAGTAGTTACAGCCCATCCTGAATGAGCTGCACCTGCTGGGATGTAGTTGAGCACTGTAAGCAGATGTTCCACAGCTAGTAGTATCCTTTGCAATGTCTTCTACACCATGAAGTATGTTTAAATATTATGACTAAAATTCCTTGGTGTAACTTTTCATTAAATGTAGGCAAGATCTTAGAGCTCTCTGTGAAAGCAAGTTTAATAAATGACTGATTTTTTTACATTCCTCTTTCTTTCCTTGTGCTGTTTCCAGAGTTGAGACTTGCTCAAATGAAAATAGTGAGCTGCGTAAGAAGGTTGAAGTTCTGGAGAATACTAACAGGTAAGGTACAAAGGGAATAAAACAAAACTGTAGCATGATATTACAGTGAAAAGTGAAAATCTGGAAATTCAGAGATCAATTGAAATATGAAGAATAGCTGTATCTGATCTGGTTAATGTGAAAGAAAGATGAGGAAGACCAGTTATTGTGACTGCAGTGCATTGTAAAGCATAGAGGCTTTGATGACAGGTCTTAAACTGTCTCCCTAGCCTGTGGTGTGCTTGAGAAACCTTTTAGCACTCTTCTTTGAGTTCTTCCACTGCCCGAGGAAACATGGTTAGTGATACATAACAAAAAACTACAGCCCAACTCTCCAAATTGTCTTTATTTAGTGAAAGACAGGAGACCTTGACCTGGAGCATGACACTTCCAGAAATTCTGATGCTGAAGCTCAAGAGTCATTATTAGTTCCTTTTGGACTACTAGATGTCATTGCAATTATTGTGCACCCTTCTAACCATCTCACACCCCAGAATTTCCTTCATTTGGAGGGGGAAAATCAACTTCTTGTTTCTTGATTTCTGAAGAAATTGGTGACTCAATGGTGGCTTTCTCAAAGCACACGTGCCAGAAAATGTTCAATAGCTGAGCTTTTAATCGGATGTTAGCTGAGAGCGGAGTGTCAGTCATGGCTTATGCTCGGCTTGTTCTCAAATGATGGCAAACTCCAATGATAAGCCCACTGTTAACACCTTCTAGTTAGAGGCATTTGTAGTGATGGTTGAATATTACCATTGAACATGATGGTAGTGCTGAAGTGTGGGAGGAGGCTGGGTTTTGAAGATAAGACCCACGATCATGGAAAATGGCCCTAGAGCTTGTCTGGCAGCCAATGTATTGCTAATTGAGTGGCATGTGTTGTTTCTAATCTCCGGATCCAATCTCTAATTTCATGGAGCCAGACCCTGTAGCACCGTAATTTGCTGGAGAGTCTCCCACACACTGCTCATGCATAAAGACATCTGCTGCTTGTTTGAAGAGAGCCAAGCCATTTCTGTGCCTCCTGTATCTTCCTCCAGGGTTTTATATAAAAGAACCAGAAATTGTTCTGTAGGTGTGGAATAGGGTTTTCTCTCCTAGGGTCTGTCCTAAGAGGTGCTGAAGCCAGCTGCTCTAAGGAAGGATGCAGCTGTGGATGAACCACTCAGGGGCAACATGTTGTGTAAGCCCAGAGTTCTCCCCAGTTCAGCTAAATTTGGCCAGGCATTTTCATCTCGAAGTTGTTGTGGATGCGGTCATGACAACAGCTTTGTTGGTATTGTCTGTCCTTTTAGACAGGACCTTTAGCATCTTCTCTATTATTTGATGATCTTCATTCTCTCATGCTAAATACTCTAAAAATATTTAACTAAGTGATATTATCTCCAAATCCTTCATACCCTGGGCATATGGGATGAGTTGCATTGTTTTCTTCCCTCTGCAATAGCATTGATACTGATTTGTCATCTCCTGCAGAGAAGCAGATGTTCCTGACCCTCTGCACGGAAATTCTTGTAATTCGTGGCAATGTTGTTTTGGCTATTTAGATACAAACTGTACCTAAAATCTGTTAAGACTTCAAATTGAAGTACTGAGGAATTTGTAAAAGTGCCTGCTTTCATCAAGCCTGAATTATGTAACGTACCGCATTATGGGTTTTTTTCACCTTAAACCCAAAGAGCCACTTTTCTTATTTAGTGTATAATTGTGCAACCATCTCATTCAGAGAATGGTTACAAGGCCCTTGTTTACGATACATTATCTGCTTCCTACAGTGAATTCAAAACGTCTTGCTTCCTTATTGGTATTTGCACAGAGCCTTGATGTGACATCCAGAAACTGTTCAAATGTTTCAGAATTTGTCTTTGCAGCATCCTATATCTGGTACTTCCATCTCCTATGTACTGTCAGGAATCAAAGTTCAGAGCAGTGGTGGTAAAAATTATGCAGTGTCAGTTTATTCTTGGATGCTGAAATTTAAATGTTAGGACTTTCTTTCTGAAAGTACCTAGCATACAGTCATACACACACATATCTTATTTAATATGTCCAGAACAGAGCCCCAGTTGCCTTTAGTTGCCACTTTGAGTGTTCAATGCAGTAAAAATTGATGACATTGTTGAAGGTCTTATCTAAAAGTAGATCTACAAACATTAGAGCTGTTCTTTTGTTGTGAAAAATTGGAAGAGTGGAAAAAAGATAACAGGAAAATAAGAGGTGTAATTACATGTAAAAATGTTCATGCATGCAGTGTGGATGAAGACAAAGTTGGGTTTTTACCTTGTTGGAACATTGGGCTACAGCTGCTTACCAAAAAGTTCGTCCACATGTCTGTGCTGTCAGTCAGTATCATGTTTTTATAGTCTGGCTGAAATTGAGAGGAACTGAAGGACAATTTCCAAAATGTACAACTATTGAACAGCAGAGTTTCCTTTCAGTATGCACAATCAGTTTTTTAGAGCATGTTATTCTATATATAGAACACATTTTGTACAGATACATACCTAAGACTTCAGGGAAACCCTGCTTGCCTTTCAAAATCTGGCTCCAAACCATGGAAACGCTAGAGTTTCTTCTGGTAAAAATATTTCTACATTATTCTCAGTAACATAAAAAAAAATTAGAAGAATGTTCCCTGAGAGCCTGCCTTAGCCTGAAATTCTGGAGGATTTGAAAAGATGTAATGTAAAAGGTGCAAGTGTGGTCAAAAACTTTGCATCCAGAAGCATCTCCCTTGACATTTATGCATCTTAAAAGGCAAGGCAGGAGGCTGGAGATCAAGATGTGGGGGAAGGGGTTTAATTCTCATTATTCTGAGTGGGTGACTGCAGTATTTTTGGCATCTTTAGTATTAGAACACTAGCATATGTTTCCTCTCCTAATTTATGTGACTCAGTCCCTTAAAAGAAACCCATCCAAGTTCCTTTCTAGGCAGTTTTCTCCAAACTAAGGAAGCATATTATTATATGCATATCTGTTACGTTTGTAGCCACGAGTGAGCCAGGCTCTCGGATTCAGTAGCATCTGAACATGTGGGGTACTGCTCTCTTAAAAAGCAAAGGGTTTGAGAAGAAGCTGGCACCAAGAGTTGAACTGGCTTGTCCCAGTCACCAAGAAGGCTTGATCCGTTCACACTTTGACACTGGGACCAAAGGCAGAAACTGCCGATGATCTAGGGGCTTGAATATGGTCTCTGACACCAGTGTTGTCTAGCTGGAAGCCATGGGTATTTGCGCTTAAAGACGGTATTGAAACATCTGGTACTCTGTCTGACATATGAGAAGTAGTTTTGCTTTTCACTTCTGTTGAGTCTTTATTTATAAATACATTGATGATCACTTTTCCTGGAGAAATCATAGACATAGGATCTAATTAGCATAGGGTTGAGTATGTCACACATGGACAGTGCATGCAAGTAGCTGCTAGAGTTGCTCCCATGGAGTAATGACCAGCAAGTTGTGTAGATCTCCACTCTGACAGGCACCTTAAAGGCAGTGGCTTTGTAAATGCAATTGGGATGGTCTTCCATTTCTCCTGCTCAAGCTACTCAGCAGTCATCTAAAGATCAAATTGCATATCAGTCTGACCCACCAAGGGTTTATCAGCACCAAAGCTGCCAGACTTCACTGATTTGCATGGCTGTTCCCTTATTTGAGGCTAGTAAAGCTATTTTACCAAGTCATTTTCAAGGAGTGAAGGATCTGGATTTAAGTTGCAGTGAGATATCTTGCACTTCACTTCAGACCACCCTTATAATACTTGACAAAGTGTGGCAGCTGGAGTGACTCCTCTTTTTTCAAACCAGCAGGACAGTGTTTTTATGCTGGAACATCTTTGATGAAAAATGGCTAGATTTTTTCTTTGTAATTCAAATGAGGAAAAATTGTGGATTTTTTTCTGCTTTGAGGTATTCTGGTCTTTCAGTGAAAACCTTACTTTGGGATTTGCTTTCTTTCCTAGAAATAGGACAGGCAGAGAGGGAATCTGTGTGTAGAGTTGGAAGACAGAGTAATTTTTCTCTCTCCTTATCAAAATTAGGGGGTTTTTTTCCTCATAAAGTAGGTAAATTCTCTGAAAAATGTTGATCAAAATAAACAGTGTTTGTTGTCCGCTAGAAGTTGTCTTTTTTTGTTTCAATACATGTTGGATTTTAAACATAAACACTGAATTGAGGAAGCCTCCCAGGTGGCTAGGGCTTGGAGTGACAAATTTCCTGTCCTTAATCAAAGTGTCCCTGGAAGCAGAGGGGAAGCCTTGACTTGTTCCTTACTTTGGTAGTGAAAGGGACTCTTCTGAAGATGAATACATCAATGTGCATGTGAAAACAAGACATCACAGGCAGAGTGAATTTGCTGGCAGCATGTGGAAGGGAGAGCAGGAGTCTTCAGTCACTTTACAGCTTTCCTATGAGGTGCTTCCATTGGCAGGGAAAAGCGTGAAAGCACGTTCACACCTCCTACGGAGGTGACCCTCTAATTGAATATCACTGGGAAATGTGTCAGACAGTGAAAATAATCCCTGTGGGTGCAAACCCCCTTATGCACACTGCCTTGGGATTGCATTTTCTCCTCTTAGGACTTAGCTATAGGCAGAGTATTTCACTAGAAGTGTCCGTGGCCTTCCTGCTGCTATTTAGAGGGAGCCTCTTGTTTTAACCTAAGTTCCTGTTCTAGAGTGCAGAGCTGCTCCTTTTCCCTCTTAGTCCAGATCATCCCTGCAGCCATCCAGTAACAATGACAGCAGCTTTTGCATGGGAAAGGACATCTTTTGACCTTGTAATGCAGTCTTCCACCATTCCAGATTCAAACAGAGAATAAAAGCACCAAGAAAGGTGTCCCATTTTGGCAATGGCAGGGTAAACTGGTATCATCTCTGAACAAACTTGTTTCTTGCTCTTGCCTTGGCACTTGGTTTGAAAATGCACCTGTAGCCCATCAGCTCCCAACACTGAGTCCTTGTCTGCTGAGAAGACGACAGTAGCTCTGCTCAGATAAATGTCCTAGGGGAGAAAAACATTTTATACGAAGGTAGTTGGTAAATAAGGTGGGTGATGAATCTTCCTCTGTGTATAGGAGATCTCAGAATACCTGCCTAATTATACTTTCCAAAAAGAGAGAGTTTTAGAATCAGCTCTCTGGGCCCACTCTGCCCAGCAGGTTTTTTAAATTGGACACAAAAACGCAGAGATGAGCAAGATGAAGAGATTTGCCTCTTCTCTGTTGATTTCCTCACCAGCCATTAGCTGTTTTCTCACTGACGCCTCCACAAAAAGTGACAAGAGTGATCAGCATTTCAAGCAAGTCTTTGTGAACCCTTTGCCATGTAGTGGATGGGAGGAGGAATTGGGGAAAGAGGCAGAAGGGAGCAGGGAATTAGGATGGTCTCATTTACGTGATGGACAGTGTTTTCATCTCTTAATTTGCCTGTGGTCTCTCTAATAGTGAATAAAGGACTGAATTAGACAAATCACTTTCTTTTTTTAAATATTGAGTTGCAGAATAAACCGTGGTCTCAAGAGCATACAAGACATCTTTCCTTAATAAGTTGAGAAGGATCTGCTGGCCCAGATAAATCTGTGCTGTGAGCATGCCTTGTGCTCATTTCAGAATGCATTCCTGAAGTCCTTGAATTCATTAAACTCTAATTAGCAATGAGCATTGATGATTAAAAAAATCTATAATAATAGGCAGACAAGTGTATATTGAGCTGTGAAGGCACCTCTGGGTCTGTCCTACAATTAGCTTTTAGCCAGTTTAATCTTAAAATAATCCTTCTATTTTCTCTGACATCCTAACCTTGCCTCTTGCTTTAGCATTTAACGTCACAGCCTCCAAAGCTGTTGCCTGGAGTTTTGTGGGGGTTACCCTCTGCAATAGGTTGTGAGACTTACAGGAGAAATGAAAAGTAAAATTGGCAACAAATAGCAAAGTTAACATCCTGATGCAAAAGTGTACTATATTTGACTGTGTCGAGGGCAAATATTTGGATTAGGCCTTGTCTATTAAAAAGCTTTAATGGAAACAAAATGAAAAGTGCTGTGAGAACCCTCTACCAGTCATTCTTTGAGATAATTTCCCATGTAAATTACTTGTATCCTAACTGTAGTAATTGATGATCATACAGCGAAAGAAAAACAGCCAGAAGGACAGAATACCTTCTTGGTCTGGGACTGTTGGCTCCAACCAGAACAGAATTGCCATCGAAGTTGGGACCTCTGAAGTAACAGTCAGAGTAGCCACTGCAAGCATCTGTGATTTTTATCAACTCCTGGAGAATTTAGCAATGAAGTGCTTTAATAAATGAATTTATGGGGAATGAAGTCTGTGCCCATGTCTGGCTTTAAGACCTTCTCTTTGAAAAGGGTCCAGCATGTGGTCCAAACCACTGTACAGCAGGTTTTCAGAAAAAGGAGGTAGCTGTATACGTCTAACACCAATAAGAGCAGTTATAAACTTGCTTCTGTGCCTTTTCACATGATAGTGAAACTCCTGCTGAATTCATGACACAGAACCAGATTGTATATGCATCTAGTCACTTGCACATAGAGCAGTTTCAGTTGTTTGTATGCTTACCTGAATTGTTTCTTGTAGAAACACTGAAAATACAGTTTATATTTATAAGAGCCTTCTGAAAGTGCTAAAGAAGTAATTGTTCAGGGACATCAGTTGAGGGAAAGCCAAAGATCTTTTTGAAAGATCCAGTGCTAATACACGTAAAAATCTTGTAAAACTAAAACCATTCCGTGCTTCTAACTTCAAGGGGAGGACTTTAATGATCTGTACCCATTCATAAATGCTGCATTATTGCCAGGTGGGGAATCTGAAGCAAAAAGCTGTTTAACCAGCAAGTAGATCAGTGCATTTGATGCTTGTCTGTTGTCTTTGCTTTGCAGAACACTTCTGCAGCAGTTGCAGAGACTCCAAGCCATGGTTGCTGGGAAAGTGTCCCGTTCATGTAAGGCAGCTAGCACACAGACAGGGACCTGTCTTATGGTGAGTGTCCCCAAAGCTGGGAATTGTAGGGCGATGAGAATCTCTTTTCATTGCTCAGAGACACATCCCTTGTTCTGCAAAGCCCCTCACTTGCAAATTCTCAGCTTGGGAAACTTCTCTTCAAAATTTGACAATTAATTTTGAAGTAGGTGAGACTCCTGGCTGATGAAGATTAATGGTTGTGGGGAGGCATTAAATTCTGGAGGAGATGGGGCCTGTGCTTTTGATTGGATGCTGCGGTGATGAAGGAGCGCTGGTCCTCAGAGTCACCTGTTTTATTATTTCCTACAATATTGTATGTGAGAAATGGTGTCTAGACTTGTAAAATGAAAACAACGGTGACCTTTGATGCCTGGTTCTTCTGATACCAGTAAAAATAAATTTGCTCATCCAAATAAAAAATATGACTAAGGCTGTAAATCTACCTCTGGCCTATTTCAGTAATAGTAGTCAGGGTAAGAAAAGGATTAGAATGAAACTTTTCCCTTTTCCCTCCTTACGCTCAGCCAGCAAGTTCCCTTTATACTAGTGCTATAAATTGATGGAAATTATTTTCAAGGCCTAAGTTGTTCTCCTAGTCTGCCAGTCTCTCTGTCATTTCGAAGCAAGTCTGGGGCCAGCAGGAGAAATAACCTTGAAAATTCCCAACAGTGTCTGTAAAACACACATGGTGGTTGTTTCTGCTTTTCAACTTTGGGAGTAAACAAGGCTACAGGCCAGAATGGTGGCAGACATTGAAAACAAATTCCAGGTTGAAATCTGCCCTTTAAAACACTGAATTGTTATTGTATATGTGGCTTTGCTAAGAGAGACTGTATGTAGTGATGAAATTAGCCTCAAATGATTAGTTTTGAAAAATATCAGATCTACTTTGTGTTGATTCTGAGTTTTGATGTGTGTGTGGGGGTCAAGAGCTAATGCGCTTACCTCTTCTGCATCCTCCCTTTGCCAGATGGTGGTGCTGTGCTTTGCAGTCGTTTTTGGCAGCTTCTCTCAGAGCTATGGGCCATATCCTTCTGCTACAAAGATGGTGTTGCCCAGGCAGCATTCCTCGCCAGAGTCCTACACAGACTCCATTGGTAAGTGACAATTATCTCAATCTTGATTCCTGCTTGGTTGTGCTTCAGCACTTGTTTTCCACCCCCATCCCTAACCCCCTCCTCAAGCACCTCTTGCTTTTCCACTCCTTAGCGGGCCATTCTTCGACATACATGTGTCTTTCAAAGGATGGCTTGGCAAGATATTCTGATGGCAGAAGACTTCATAGACATGGGCAAAGCCTTTCTCCACTAGCCTGCTTGGTACTTCTTTTTAAAGCAGTTTTGTTTCTGTTGATGGAACTAAAGCTAGTGGTCTGTAAAAGGTAGCAAGATTTCTACTCGGTAGCAGATGTTTATACCATTAAAACATGCAACTGATACCAGCTGATGTGTCCTTTGCCAGTGTCCACAAAGAGTCCAAGGACTGAGTGGGAAACTGTTAGTATTACATACCTGTAATGAACCAGTTGCTTTCAACATATATTATCAAAGTGATTGTTTAATTTTGTTCTTGTTTTGTGAATAACTCAGAGTTTTTTGATCCCTACCTGGACCATTGCTGTGGTATCTTTCCTCAGTTATCAAATTACCAGTTAATCACTATGAAAAGAAAAGCCCTTTGCAGCTTTAGTTCTGCTCTGATGGTTTCCATTTCCAGAAATGACCTGGGCTGTTCTCTGAGCTGCCTGTTTCTCATCTCTTTTTGCCTTCTGTCTTTGTATGCAGTGAGGTCAAGGAGTCTGCTAATTTATGAAGAGCCTCACCAACTGGAGGAGTCGTCAAGTCCCATCTCCTTTGCAGATCGCAATGACAGGCAAGCAGACACCTCCAAGTACGCAGCGCTGTCCCTGGAAGCCATGCCAGGGACACAGCAGGATGATATCATGCAGTTCACAATAGCCAACGAGACGAGGCTGGAGAAATCGGTGCTGCTGGGCTTGCAGCAGCACAGGTGAGTGCAGGGTGGGCTGCTTGCCATATGGATGTTGGCGTCACTGTCATTTGTGCCTGGAAGTCAGCAGTAAGACTAGGGGCTCAGCTATGCTGGGCACTGTGAAACATGAAGTGAGAGTTTGGTCACTATCTGGAGAGCTTATAGGCAAAGTTATTGTTACTCTGGAGAAGTGGTTGCAGCAATGTTGTAGTAATACAGCTACCAAACTCAGTTCCTGAAACCTAACCCCTGTAAGCCTGTTAGTTGTGCCTACCCACTTCTTTAAGCACTTCTGTGTCTCCTAAAGGAATAAGCTTTTGCCAGTTGGGTGGAAGTGTGAGGCTGTGACTCACTGGGCTTTCTATGAGGTCAGGGTGTGAAGAGCTGGAGCTTCGTGCAGCAGTGATCTTACTAAAGCATTACTGCGGAAAGTTTGCAGGACTCAGTCTTAAGAGACAGACCTGCAAAGTTATCCGAACTACTTAACACAGAGCTCCTTCATAATTTTTTTTTTTTTTTAGCATAAATGTAAGTTTTTGGGCCCTCTGCAAAGAGTTTAAATGTGTGTGCAGTGTTTTTTCCAGTCTACCTTTTCTTGTCTCGCCACTGTCCTGTTGGCCCAGGTCCTGGTATCTGCTAACAAGCAGCAGCAAGCACACCAAACAGTGGGAGAGGGATTTTGTTTGGAAGTGTGCTATTCTGAGGGCTAGGATGAGCCATATCACCCCAAACATGCCTTCTGAGCACTTGTGTCAAAGTTATACCTAGGGCCAGAGAGATGACTAATTCAGTGTTACTGTATCCCAACTGACAAGTAACTGGTAAATACTGAGTGCCTTTTTAGCGTTAGCCAATTCAAGCAGGATATTCACTTCTAAAAGTGACTAACTATTAGCGTTAACCTTTGTTGTTTTGGGTTTTTTTTTTGTTCCCTGCAGAGTCAACTCCGAACTAGAAGGAAATGAAACACTGAAGATAATTGAAATAGATAGAAGAGTCAATGCCACCTCTTAAAAATAAAAAAGGCCTTTTTTCTTGACTTCACTCTTTCCCACATATTTTCAACCAAAGCCCCCCGACTTGTCATCCTCAGTGAACCAAAGCACAAAAGAGAGGGAGTTCAACTTCTGCATTGACTGGTGAGGCTGTGACTGCAGATGGGATCTCTTGTCTTTGTAACTCCCTTCCTCACTTCACACACAGTCTCTGTCTTTGCTTTTATTCTTTCCCGGTTTGATATTGCAAGGGCAGCATTGAACGACGATGGCAGATGATGCCAGCAGTGTGCCGGTGACTGGTAGTTGTGTGTGTGTGCGTGCACATGTCCTAATCTGAGCACAAAGACATTCTGTAGCAGACTGAAATATGCAAAACTGATGGGAACCCATGGGTGATGGTAATTGAGAGAAAGAGGACACGCAGCATGCTGCTGCTCAGAATCTAGCCACAGCCCCGTGCCTACTGGTCTACAGCACTTGAGCCTTTTGGGGGGCGTTGAGAAGCGTGTGTGTAGCCTGCTTCTGAAGGGACAAGAAAGGGCCCTGATACTGCTGAGTTAACAGCACAGGCAGAAGAGGGGTGGGCGGTGGTGCTGCTGAATTGTCCTCCCCTAGCGCTTTCTCTTCACCCCTCCAGCCTCTTTATCATTTAGTGGGGTAGGTTTCTCGCTGAGTTGAAAACAGTCCTTGTAGGCTTCCCTACTGCTTCCACCCTTGTGGAATTCAAGCAAAGATCAGTCGCTGTCTTGTCACACGTTGTGTGGGAGAATTACACTAGTTTAACTAAATCTGTTTAGAAAGGTTTTGTTAAACTTATGTAATGTTTTGGATGGATGTGCTTTAGTGTAAGGCTAATCTTTTTAGCTTAAACCAGTTCCTTCCCAACAAACTAAATCAATGTAAGGTTTAAACCAGAAGTGCCTCCTGAGAGGACTGTGTGGATTTAATTTATTGGCTTCTAGATGCGTTGAAGGAATTTCTTAGGTAGACCCCCGTCCTGTTTTCCTTTCCTCGCCATCTTCCTGTTACTGTTGTAAATAGTATTTATTAGCTTTGCAAAATTTTGTTCAGGCAGTCGCAACGAAGAGAACTGAGCTTCCCTAACCCTGCAAATGGTCTGGGCAAACTCTGAAATCGGACATTCAAATACCGCTGAACACCCATTCCCTCCCCCAGAATTTGAACTGACCTAAAATAAAGCCATGTATCTTATCTTCCTCTTACCTCCTTTTCCAGAGATGTGATCTTAGACCAACTGCTTAGCCAAAAAGATAGGGTTATAGGTAGCCCCAGCTAGGCACAGTTCAGGCACGGAGGTGGTAGATACTGTATTAACTGCATGGCAAGACAGCCTCTGACCTGAGGAGTTAAGTATGTAGGCAGGAGACAAGGCAAAAGAGGGATGAGATGGGCACATAGGGAGGTGAAATGACTGGCCCAAGTTCAGTGGAAAAACCAAGAGCAGTATTCAAGTCTGATCCTGGTCCAGTACTCTTCTCTCTGCTTTGTTTCCTCCTTGTCCCACGTAGCTGTTGCCTTTAAAGGTTCTCCCTCTCTCAGTACTCTGGTTGTGCCTTGACCCGAGCTATGCTTCTTGCAATTTGTCCTTGCAGTGGCACAGTTGAACCTGCCCCAGGATTTGAGCAGGGTTTTATCTGGTTACTACAGAAGGGTTCTCAGACTCCATTGAGGATGGATTTAATGTGAAAATCCTAATTCAGCAGGCTAGCATAGCTACTTTACAGTTTACCAGAAGTCGTCAATTTAAAAAAAAATTAAAGAATTTTGAAGCTCTTTTTTCTTTTATTTTTTTCCTAATGATAAATAAGGGGAAAACTAACCTAGCCTTACAAGTAATTTTCTACCATGTACAGTAGATATTTCCTGCAAGTATTCTATTTTGTAAAATATTGGATTTGTATTTTATTACAGCACCTGCCACACCAGCTTCTTTCTTGTTCTTCATTCTCCTTAGACTTTCTCCCTTCGGTATCCTGTTTGCCACCCTCGGGCCTGACACAAAACTCAGTGAAATGAATGGAAAGAATTTGGTGAATTACAGGGGGTTGTGGATCAGTCCCCACTGTGCCATTTTAAGGTGTGTCACATTAGTGACGGTGAAACATGTGCCTGACTCCATGAGCTAGTAATGAGTTTTGGTGTACAGATGTGCTTTCTGGGTAATGCCCTAGTCTTCTATGCAAGTGCCTTTTATTATTTTACCTTGGGTGGCAATGAGAGGAGTCATGCTGTTGTAGTCTTTTGCAAGCGTTCCCTTCTTGGCATGGGTCAGTCTCCTCCCTAAAGTCTCTTTCCCTTCACAGGGGTCCTGCTGGGTCCTCTGAGTCATTCCAGTATCCCATAACAACTTTTCTATGATTTTTTTTTTTTTTTAATGATTTAAGGCTTCACATAAATAATGAACACTGGTGGGTGCCACAAGGGATGGCTGCATTGCTTAGCCACATGAGGTCAGCAAAGTGACACGAGAGAGCTGGGACTGACCCACTGCTGTATGGCTGGTCAGTGTAAGTGGGCAAGGTCATAGCTTGGAAAATTCCTTAAATGGTCTGGTTTTTTTTCAGAGCACCTCTGAGGGCAATTGAATGGTTAAGTCTTCTGCAAAAGAGGCCCGAAGCTGTCGAGCACAACACTGCTTAGTTAGTCCTGTAGTTTGCACTGTGCGTAAGTAGGAGGCCGCTCTGCCTGAGCTCGTGCCCATTACCAGTTAAATGGATCACCTCCCACTGCAGATACAGCTGACTTCACTGTATGAAACCCAAAATTGAATCATTTCTTAATAGTTAAAGGACAGATGATTTAGCAAAACCTAAACACCCCCCCCCCTCCAAAACCTACTGCACTTGTCACCATTAAAGCTTTGCTCTTTTGTTTTGCTTAATTTGAGCATGGCAGTTCAAATCTGATTGGGAGATAGTCATGTTTTCATCTGGAGCATTTTAAATTGGCCACAGTCTGGGTCAGGCCTCTGAACTAAATCATCCAAGCCAGTGTGGCCATACCAATTTTCTTGGAACTGTTTGATCATCTGTTTCTATAATCTCAATTTGTGTAATCCTTTAAGTTATTTTTAGGTACTCTTTTGGGGAATCTCTTGATCTAGCACACACATTGCTTGGGGTTTTATTATATTAAATATTACTTCTTTATAATAAGGAAAACCTTTGCTTTACTTTGGTATGTTTGTGATCATTTTTCTTCAGGGGCCTTAATAGAACAGATTTCTCTGCTAGATATTAGGGGCCAAAGAATCTCCTGTCATCACCTACCCACAGGCTGTTACATGACAAGGACCTCGCTGTCTCCTGAGGCGGTTTATGCCGGTGTCACGTACCTAGCAGGGGGGCAGAGGAGGCACCCCAACCTCAGCAGTCCCGGGGTGACCCAGCCGTGATGCGCTGCAGACCATGCGGAGAGGCAGCTGTATGTGCTCTGTGTTAAGGGCGCAGGGAAGGAGTAGTAAGGTGTATTTGGGAAGGATGCCAGTGTAAGTGCTTTTAATTAGCTCAGCTATATTATTTGAGGTCTTAGCCTTCTGCCAGTATACTTTTTCCAGTGATCAGTGACTCGGTGCTGTAGAATAATGTGCGGGTATGGACAGGGTAGGCAAAGGCCTTATGTGCTACTTAATTTCCATTTCCACTAGAGGACTTAAGCGATCCTTGGAGTCTTCAGCTGTAACATTATGCTGCTTGTCAGCATGATTTTATACACACTAGTAAACTTACCATTTGGCCCATAACTTTAAAGCATGTCTAGATCTGTCGGGTCTTTGCTTCTAGGGGGATAAGCTACAAAGGAACGTAGGGCATTATTTTTTTTTATATATATATATATATATTTAAAAAGTATCAAGCATAGGGCATGTGACAGTTCTAACCTTGTTACCAGTGTGTAGATAATGTTGGGGTTTTTTTTCCCCAGGCTATTTATAGTTCTTTGCTGCATTTCCCTTATTTCATGTGTACCATTCAATATTTTTCAGCAGCACAGACTAATAATGGATTAGGCTGAGGTTCTTAGGCCAGATCCCAGCTGATGCAACGCAGCACGCTTCTCACTTACCGCTTTTGGAGGTTGCAGGTCTGATTTATACTGGCAGGGGACCTCTCCTATCTCTGTGTAACAGTGTATCTCAATGTATTCTTGATTTTTCTAATATAGACCTGAAAATGAATCTGAAAAAAATTTTTTTTCCCCTGCTAAAGAAACCAACCCACCTCTCCACTCCCATCCCCCCAAACTATCAGTGGTGAATTCTGTCTAGACGCATTTAGAATGTAGGTCAAGTAAATGAATGATACTAATTGCTACGTTGGGAGGGATTTCCACTGAGTATTTGGGCTCTAGATTCTAGCTAATGCCAAGAGGCCGTTGTACAAACCCCACGCAGCTAAGAACAGAAGTATACGGAGTATTTTTATACTCTTGGTGACTAAAATATTTCTTTCTCAAGTCATTAATTAGAAAGGGAACATTTTGTATGCTGAAGGTGAAATGGTAGGTCAGTACTTTGTAACTACAAAAGTTATACTAGCCTATATAAGTAGTGTAGTGCTATGATGTGTTGCTGCTTTGCACAGTAGTGTTAAGGATAAACAGCTTTGGGGGTTGCAAAGATGACTGAGCTGGCTTTCGTGTTAAGGTCTTTACAAATAAGGTGTAAGGATTCAATCAATGGGCCGGGATATTGTAGCTTTCTCATGGCCAATAAAATGACAGTGGGCGTTCAGGGATATGTTGAGGGTGTGATCCCGGTTCATACCGCATTGCTTAGGTGATCAGCATCCATTGGAGACTCCAGGATTGAGAGGGAAATTGCCATTTGTTTTTGTGGTTTTCATGTCAGGCCTCTTTCTGCTTTGCCAAGGTAGATACATGAATTGAGTTCCTATGTAGAAAAGAGTGCATCTCACAGGAAACTCTCATTTGTGATGCTGAAATGGAGTTCGGGTATTCTTTATTACCAGTAGTCTCTTCTCTGCCCTAAAGCCCATCTCCATACTCTTCTTCCAAGAGTTGGAACTGAACAGGTGAGAACTAAACACAGGAAACCTGGATTTGTAGACTTGTCTTACAGAAAAGATGAAAGAAATGGCAGGTGAAGGAACTCCTGTGACATCACAGGTCTAGTGCTTGATTCCATAAATCAGCAATGACAGTCTTTTTCATTGGTTCCCCTCGTGTTTTAGCTTTACTCTTCCCCTTGCTCTTTAATATTGCGTAGTCCTGTTTATGCATATCTGACCTTTATGGTACATGCCACTTTCCCTTCCGACCAGCAGATAAAAATCTTTTTGAACTTTAGCAGCCTGTAATTAAGGGAGTGAAAGGGAGAGAGTGGGAAGCAGAGGCAGGTAATCAATTTCTTTCAACAGAACTTTGCTCGTATCTGACTTTGCCATATCAGATTTTAATTCAATGGTGCTGATGTAACGGCATCTTGCTTTCTTCATTTGTACAGTTAGCAAGAACGAGTGCAAGCATGTGTGTATCTGTGCGTGTGTGCATGGTGAGCAATTAACCCCAAAATCGCAGAGTTGTTTTTCTCATGTAGTAAGCATCACTAAATAAAGGCATCTACCTGAACACACAGTGCACATTCCACTTGGTGCAACTGAAAGTCCAGGCGTTTCTCTCTGAAACCTGTTCACATTCCACATCACCGAGCACTCGTAAATCTGTCATGTGAATTGCTGTCTGAAGTCTGTCCTATTAGCAATTGTCGACTGAAAGTTGTTGCACTGTGTCATTTTGTGGGTATGCATAGGCTGCCTGGCCTTTCTGTAGGACAGCTCTGGCTTGGTACAAAAAAAATAGTTATTGGGCTTTATTGTATCTTCTGGTGTCATTTTTGTTCTGCAGAATTATGGCTTTGAATGCTTTTTTTTTTAATGGTGTAAGTTAGCCTTAAAAAGTGGCCCCCAGGAGCTGGCAGCTCAAGGAACACAATTTGTTGAGCTGGACTTCTGTGAGAGGACCTTAAAGATCCCCCCTTCCCCTGGAGCACTACTTCCCTCGCTGCCCCACGGCCGCAGTAAGATGCCAGTGAGGGGAAGCAGTTTGCTCTCAGAGGCTGCGTACATCATCACAGCTTCCCTGAGATTCACAGGGCCTTCCAAGGATAAATTGCCTGGTGTTACCCTCTGGAAGAGAAATACGTATCCAGGGCCAAAGCCATTGCCTGGGGCCATGCAAAACAATACCGTGTGACTCTGAGTCGCTCTGCATGTGACACCCCTATGGCATTTCAGCTGATCTTTCCCTCTGTGCATGCGGATACAGTATGGGTCTGCGCAAACTCTTACAACTATCTAAGATGAAAAGGACAGTGATACTAGTGCAAAAGCACACCCCCCCTAAACTCCTTGGCGAACTGCATTGGAGCCTCTTCTGACTGCAGATATCTCTGTTCTTTTGCCATAAGTCTGTTTAACTTTGTGTATGTATGTTCAATGGCCTCTATTTTTGTACAAGTGCTGTCATCTGGATATGGTCCCACCTGATTGTATACACTGCAAACATGTCCATTGGGTGGGAAGAAATTGCTGTTTTTCCTTTTAAAATTGTCTGCTTGATTCTATGAGAGAACAGACTACCTGCTTTTGTAGCCCAAACATGTATGTAGCTAAGTATGTTATGCTTTTCATTTCTTGCAAATAAATATTTTCTGTAGAAAAAGCAAGTACAACTTGTTTGCTTTCTTGATGATTGGAAGAGATCTGATCCCTTGGCTTCCCAAGTGCGGCACTGAGCACAATGTATCCGTCTTCAACACGGCAGAACCCTGGTAATTTAACACACTGCTAGACAGAGAAGGTTAAAAGCAACGGTGTGGGTTTTTACTGAAGCTGGCTGCCCCCTTTTTTTTTTTTTGGGGGGGGGGACATTAGCAGAGAATTATATCTGTAATAATGGGTGGAAATTAGGTGAAGGCTGATGGCATTTAATAATAATAACAGCCCTTGAGTGCAATTGGGCAATACAGCCCCATTAGTATTAAATTTTCTCTCTATAAAAGCGGGATCCAGGAAGGCTGATGCTGAAGGGGGGCACTAGCTTCAGCCTAGTGATATCAGCCTGCTAGAGCATGCTGGAGCTTGAGTTGTGTGGGCCAAATAGCCCTCCGGAAGGTAAGGTCTTTCCTTGCGCTGACTTTACACTGGACAACTCATTGCTTAATCTGAACTCTTGAAAGATCTGTTTCTGCCTTGGCTTTTAGGGGTTGGGTCCTTTGCTGGCCTCGGCTCCTTCCCTTACCCCAACTCACCCCTAAGACAGCGCAGGCGCTTTCTCAGCGGTTCAGAAGCTGCTCCTTTGCCTCTGTGAACAGTCGAGATTATGCCCCGCAGCCCAGTATTAGCATCCACCCAGGGGACAGAATTGACCTTTGCTACTTTGAGTAGACATGGAAAAGAAAATATGTCATTGCCCCCAGTGTGGGGGCTCTGGCTTTGCCGGCCATCCAGGGAACTTGGTGATGGATGGCTTAGCACAGATGTGAAAATTACCCTGTGCAATGGTATAGTCATTTGTATTACACCAGTTTTCTACTCGTATGTGAGTCCCATGCATCCATATAATAGGAACCAAGAGCTTATCCTCCGCAGGAAACGCCAGCGATGGAAGTAATAGTTCCAGCTTTACTGAAAATGGGAGCATGACAGATGGGTTTGGTGCCTCCTTTTCAAGGCCTCTTAAAGAAGGCTTGCTTTAGAGGTTGTGGAAGGCAGTGTGCCATGAAAATCAGAACACCCTGGCCTGCACTAAATTTGCGGCTAATGCGGATTTTCAGAAATGCCTTGGGTGTGGGCTAAAGAGGTTAAAGCAAAAAACAAATTAGCAGTGAAGGGGGAAAAAAACCCAACCCGGCTCTTTTCTCCTAAGCTCTCCCCTGGTGCTTTTAACCCAAGGATTGTCTTTGCTGCCCACTACCATTCAGTATTACAAGAAAAGGAAATTGGAATGAGAGGTTTATTTTTTCCCTATCCAGTCTTTGTGGTCTGTCCCATCGCGCACACAGCCCCCGTGCAGTGCTGTAGCAGAGCAGCTCTCCCAGGCAGAGCCCGGTTCCAGCACCAGAACGTACTATCTAACCCCGCCTCGGTCACAGCAGGTGACAAAGCAGCTCTTTCTCACAAAATTTGGTTTCTGTACTTGAACAAAGAAGGTCTGTGGTGCTTTTTCTTGGAAAGTGGGGGGAAAAGGGCCTTACTTTGTCCTTGAAGTTCCTCATCCTGCTCCTTTGCTCTCATCATTTCAGAGGTTATCGCAGCCACCGTCTTTCTCCTGCTGCTGCTGGGTGCCCCTTGCTTTCTGAACAGGCAATTTCACGTGCCAGAACTATTGATCCAGGGCACTCGTTAGCAGCATCAAGCCATACGTAACATTTTTAGACAAAAATCATTAGACTGTGACCGATTGGGAAAGTTACCCTTAGTTTTAGCTAAGCTCAGTTCCTCCGAGCATACAAAACACCGACTGGTGATAAACGATTGGTTAAGAATCTCCTCGCCTCTCAGCGTTACCCTTAGAGCATCGTACAGCAGGCGATGCTGCAGGGAGTCTGTGATTAAAAAAGAAACCCACATACAATGGAGAAATGCTGGGAGATGAGCTGTCAGCCTTGCTACCTATCGCCCTCCGGTAGATGCTGTTCTTCGAAAAGCATGTTACTGTCTGAATTCAACACTGAATTTTGATACTCTTTCTGAGGCTGATTCCTATTGCAGGGCAGGAGGAAGAGTGTCCGAACGCAGCTTGCAATGCCTCTCACGGCGTGGTGTGGGTAGTAAGTCTTCACCCTTTGCTGTTAGCTCTTGCTTGTACCTGTTTTACGACAGCGCAGACTTTGCCACCCCTGCAGGTATTTCATGGCAGATTCATTACTGGTGCTTCCTTTCCTGGTTTGGGGTTTTTTTTTAGAAATATGGACCTCATTAGTTTGGAGCTTAGAAGTTGTGAGTAAAAGCTTGTACCTTTGCCATAAATAAAATTATTCTGCAGGTGTCCTGTAGAGGGAGAGCACTGGATAGGGACTGAGGAAATGAGCTTCTGGGTCTAGTCCTGCTCATGGCGTGCTGGTGAGTCTGGCTGACCCTTCTCCATGCTTCAGATTCCTGGTCTGGGAAATGGGGCCAGCGGTGGCTTCCTCCTCTCTGTAAAGCATGCTGATATTAACCAAAACAAGGTGATCCAGAGGAGGTAGTAATTAGAAATAAAAGCATGTTTCACTTTGTGTTGAATGAATGACGCGTGTGTGTCTTGTCTCCCTCCGGTTTGTGCTTCAAAAAGTGATTGATTTGATTTCTCTCTTTTATGGTGCTGCCTCCTGTAGGCTTCGAATGGTCCCCACAGAAGCCAGGAATAACTTGTTTAACTTTTTATAATGGAATTAACCTTCAGTTGTATTTACACAAGTCCTATATGTTGCTATAAAATTCCTTTTTTGTGGATCTCCACTAAGGGGGAAATTACAAGTTCTGGCCCTTATCTTTGCTGTATAACCTGTTTAAGTCCACGTCTATTGGGTTGTCTCACTTCCACTGTCTAAAGAAATGCTTATGTCCTGGTTAGCCCTCTTTTTATAAACCTGTTTGGTAAAATCTTGGGTTTGATCCGTGGCATTTGTGAAGGGACAGCACCGAGGCACTTCCAAGCCAGGATCAGGCCCTTGTTGTCACCTCCACTGAACACCTTGGCAACAGGAATCAGGGCATATTTCTAGCTATGGCAGCCTACGCACAGAAAGGGGAGCAGCACTGCGAAATAGCTAGGAAATGGTAAAAAAAAAAAGAATGTAGCAGGAAGCAGTAAGTTGCCAGAGAGCTAATCGGAGCCAGCGCTGGCAGAGCTGCAGGGGGAAGCTGTTCTGCCCAACGGGGTGATCTGCTGAGGTCGCTCCGTGTCCAGCCTCAGCATCCCTCAGTTACCCGATGGATAAGCGGCGCTCTGCTTGAACTTCAAACGCTGACCAAAAGGGAATGTTGTTGTGGGCGTATCTATCGGCATTGGATCTGGGAAGGGAAGCTGGCTGCAGGTTCAGTCACGTCTTAAAAAAAATAAATAAAATTGGGCGGAAGGGGGATGCAAATACATACATACACATGTGCGTGTGTATAAATATATGTATTTTTGTATGTTTTCCTGGAGGGTGAATTTTGTATGACCTTAAGGACTATAGACCATCCAAAGTAGACTGGCGTCTCGCTGGCTAGCCTGGCACACAGAACAAGTAGGGTTACCTCACCCCTTTCTTCCCCACTCCCTGTTTTCATATATCCATCTCTTTACCATTAGGAATGGGATTCTTAGTCCCTCCCACTCTGAATAAAACTTACCACAGCGCGCACAGCACTGGAGTGTTCAGAATGGGATTTAACAGGCATGTGAGTAATGGAATAAACCTCCTTCCCTTGGCTTTACTCCAAAGGGCTGAATTCCTTCCTTTCTCCTCATTTCCTCTTTCATTCCCACCATCCACCCTGCTATTCAAGGTATGCAGTACGGCGAGACGTTTCCACCCAGGAAAAAGAGCTCCCCACCTTGTGAAGCTCGTCAGCTCTCCCGGATGAGCAGGGGAGTCACCGCGGAGTGATGCGAGGCGCTCCTCTTAACCTGACAACCCAGCCCTTGGCCGAGTTGCCAGCTTACGAAATGAGATCCCGGCCATGGGAATTCCATCTTTTGCCAGCGTGATGATCCCCAGATACTGGCAAAACCTGCTAAAAAAATCTATTTTTGTGCTCATCCTTTCCCTCCTAATGCAGCGGTATGTCTGCAGCCACGCCTTGGAGCAAACGCGATGCTCTGGTAAAGTTTCTGCTGTTGCCGCCTTTCTCAAACCGCAGGAATTGTCAGCTACGCCACAGGTGTAATTGTGTAAGCAGGGCTTTCCTTCACGAGCCTCGGATTCTCTCATAATTGCTCATATTCAGAAAAAGGCATAGGAAGTCAATTTAGCACTTCGTGTTGCAAATGAGTCATGCGAATTGTAGCAGTCAGAGGAAAACCAGGTAATCCTGGAGCAGAGTGTAAATGTGGTCACGTGGGCAAAATGGTTATTGACAAGCAGGAGCTACAATAGGGTTTATGCTGGAGGAGGAGGACGGGGCTCAGCGGCGTGGATGTTCACTGGAGGGGGGGGTTAGGAAATTCTGATTTGTTGTCAGGCTTTGCTCCAGATGCTCTGGGGGAGGTGGAGCGATTTGCTGGGGCACAGGCCGTAGGGCCGTTCTCATGCAGACCAAAGGCTAAAAGAATAAAACTGTGAGATGATGCATACTGTTCTGCTCTCCAAGCGCAAAATTAATTTGCAATTAAAGCATTTTTTCTTGCACATGCCATTGGCATCTTCTCATAGCAACAGAACATATGGTTTTCACCAACAACAAAACCTCAAAGATACCTCTGATGGCTGGAGGGGGGCTTACGGCACTGCTCCTCATCCTTGAAGCTGCCTGTTGGGTTACAGCTGAACTGGTCTTTGACAGTTCCACCTCAAAATTGTTTAGTTTCTTTCTGAAAAAAAACCCCAAAAAAACGTTCTTAAATTGGATGCTTTGACTGGCAGTATCAGCTGCTAATTTCCCTGGAAGTTCATCTGGAGACTTCCGGGCTGATGTCCCAGCTCTGCATGGAAAGAGCATCGATGGGTTTCAGTAGAGCTCCGTGCGGGTTTGCAGATCTCTCTGGACACAGCTCAGAGCAGGATCCAGACCTTCTTCTAACAGTTCTGCATAAGAGCTTTAGTCTTGCTTCTAATAAGCCATGTATTACATTGGTAACTTATGCTTTTTTCTATGTGCTTCATTAATCACTAAAAGTACTCTGAGGTTCGGGGGAGAAAATGTATATATGTATTGGAGGAAGCATATGTGCATGTAGATAATATATGCATCATTTGTGCATAAGGATAGAATATAATTTTGAAAGCTGGTTAAATTTTTAAATGCTTGAACTGTAGTAAAAAGATCCACTTTTCATCCCCCTTCTGTACTGCCAACAAGGGGCAGGGAAACGCTAATTGGCTGAAGTCAAAGGATGGAAACGCGATATATGCTACGTATGGAGAAGCTGAATCTTTAAACAGGGTTGGAGAAGGAGCAAGAATTAGGTGTAAAGAACCCATTGACTGCTCTAAGGCTGATTCACACCCAAAATTTTGCAACAGTTGGATGCTGGGCACCTGTCGGACTTTCTGTTAGGCTGCTGGCTCTGCTGTGGCACGAGGATGATGAAGGAAGGGCAAGGCCACGGAGGGAAGTCATCTGTGGCGGAGGGGTGGTTCTGAAAGCCGTTCCTGTAGGGTTTGCCTTCTCTGCAGAGTGTCGTTGTTCATGTTCCTCCTCTTTTTTTTTCTTAAGTCTTTCTATTTTGGGTCGCATTGCCTTGGAGAAGCTTTGCACGCAGAAAATAAAGCACTGGCTGACCATAATTCCTGCTGTAATTTCTGCGTAGTCCCAGACCTTGACCTTTTCTGTACTTTTTAATCTTATTGTCATCGTCAGCTCATGTGCCTACATAGTCCCCCGCTGATGCCTCCCCGGAAAGTTTTCCTCAGTCTCCCCCGGTGAACAAAAGGGAGAAGGGGGGGCAGAAGGCGGGAGGACAATTTATTTTAGTAAGATGCGCCGCGATGCTTGTGTCAAAAGCTGTCTCTTTGGAGTTGGGCGCTTGGCTTCTGAGCGTGTGGCACTGAGATTGCCTGGGGAAGAACGTTTAGGAGTCACTAGCACGGCTAAGAAGATGAGGCCGTGGCTGGACGCTCCGGGGCACTTGAGCCGGCTCTCGGAGGTATTGCCAACGTGACGCGAGGAGGGAGCCGGGCACGGCTGACGCCAGAACCTGGCCCGGCAGCCCCGGCTCTCTGCGGGGGCCCGACGGTGCCCGTGACGCGGGGGCGGGGGCGTGGCGCGGTAGGGCGTGGCGGCGGGGGGGGCGTGGCGGCGGGTGCGGCGCGACGATTGGCGGGCGGGTGGCGGGGCGTGGCGGGGGGCGGCCGAGAGTTTCCCACAATGCCCCGCTG
Source organism: Grus americana (assembly GCF_028858705.1). Taxonomy (NCBI): domain Eukaryota; kingdom Metazoa; phylum Chordata; class Aves; order Gruiformes; family Gruidae; genus Grus; species Grus americana. Next base: position 65,304,175 of record NC_072852.1, read on the forward strand.
CAGTGCGGCCGCTGATGGATGCTGCGCGGCCGCGCTGCCATTTGCAGCCGCCGCGGCTCGCAGCGCGTCCCGCGGCCCCGGGAGCAGCGGCCCCCCGGCCACCGCCGCCGCCCCCCAGCGCCTCCAGCCGCTGGCCACCACCCGTCTGCCCCCTCCTCCTTCTCGGCCCCGCTGCCCCGCCGCAATGAACCCCCCCGCCGCAGCCAGCGGGGAGGAGACGGGGGCGGCCGGTGGGGGCGGCTGCCGGGGGGCCGAGGGTGGTGGGGAGGCGGCGGGTGCCGCCGGGGTCCCGGAGGAGCCGGGGCTGTCAGCGGCGGAGGAGTCGCTGGAGGAGAAGCTGCGGAGCCTCACCTTCAGGAAGCAGGTGTCCTACAGGTGGGTGCCGGGCGGGCGGGGCCGGCTCCGGGCGCCCTCGGTGCCCGTCTCGGGGGAACTTTTCGGGCACGGGATGCCCGCGGGTGGGAAGGCGGCAGGCGGGGTCCGGTGGCGGTGCGGCCGGGCAGCGGCGTGAGGGCAGCACCCTGGAGCTTGAGGGGGCTTTTCCTTCATCCCGAAGCCTAAAAGAGCCCCCCACCAGATCGGCATTCTGTTAAGCCAGCGACCTGCCCCCAGCCCCGCCGCTACCGTCAGGTTTGCGGTGTTCCTCCGGCACGGTAGCGCCGGGGCGGGTGGGGAGGGGGACGGTGTACGTGGGTGAACTTCAGAGTTACTCAGAGATACAACCAGGGATCGTGCCCGGCTGCCGGAGGAATAGGTCCGTCTTTACCCTTTGCCCTTGCCATAAAAGCACGGCCGCCCGTGTTCCCGGCGCCTCCAAACGCTCGCAAAAGGGATCGGAAAAACCCTTCTGGTGGCATCGCTGCTCCCGAGAGGGGTTTCTCGGTGAGAAGTCTCACGGAGTGCGGGTCTCCTCTCCCTACCCGCTCCCCACCCGTGCCGGCAGCCGTTGCGTAAGCCCCAGCGGTTGACAAGATAGGTGGGCTGCTGTGCCCGACGCCCCCACGCGTGGCTGAGGGCCGTGAGTGGGCAGCTACCGGGGTGCCATATGACATGCCATAACTAAAGCAGGGTGCTACTTTCATAACCAGGGTCTTGTATTTTTTATGGCTGTGCATTTATCGCACATCTCTGATGGCAAATAAATGGATTTCTTCCTTCCGTAAATACAGCTGTGTGAAGGGACTGGCGGTGGGGCTTCTCTGCTTTTCTGTTGCCGCCTAGGATCTGCTAATGATCAGCAGCTGCTGAAAGCAATTGCTGTCTGAGAAGCTTCATGCCAACAAGTTCTTGAGTCTTACCTAATTCTGGCTTCTTTCTGGCTGCAAAGCCCCGGTGGAGGCAGCACACCATCGGTAACCAGTATGCTAGTCTGCTTAGGGATGAGCCCTCTTAACCGGGAGGGCAGAAAACACAGAACTGCTACTTATTTCACCCCTGCAAGGAAAGAGTGCCTCGAGCTCTAGGTAAATTAGCTGCAGAATCTCCCCAGACATGTAATACTTTTTTTTTTTTTGACCTGCTGTCAATTTACATCTGAGATAGTTTAGTAATGGTTTGAGTCTCTGCATGCGGTGGGGCTTAAAGCTGGTGTAATTAAACGCTCTTCATAGCTGAAGTTTTATATAAGACTTCATGTATGCAAGGAGACTTCCCCACAAGGGCTGATGGTCTCGCTGGTGAGTGTGAAGTTTGGGATGATTCATACTACGTTCAGTAAGGTGAGCGATGTGAAAAGGAGAACTTACCAGACACCTAAAGAGCATTACATCAGTCATCACTCGGCACTTTTGCATCTCTATCCTGACAGTTTTCCCAGCGCGTGCCACTTAGGGGCAAGTTGTCTATTGCAGGTAAAGGCAGATTCTGTAGGTGGGCTGTTGAAGTGACTGCTAATGGGACCGGTTTGATAACGCGTCTGCTCTTGGTACAGAAGGCATGGGGCTTGCAATAAATCTTGGAGGTGCTTCTAATCAGGCTATACATTTTCATTTTTATTGCATTAGTTTGGGCATTTTCCCCTTTTGGGGAGGGATATTAAAATCTGTTTATAATGTCCTGTTTTTTAGATCATCTAGAAGTGTGTTAAAGATGTGGCTATTCTTGAAGCTTTCGACATGGTCTATGTTTGTGAGGGTTTCATAATAAACACTCGTAGGAGGAAAAGTTGGGTTTATTTCTCTTCTTCCTCCTGCTTCTCCTTTCCTTCGTCTAGGCAAACGTATAGCAAGTGTTGAACTTCTAGATATAAAAGCCTTTCTTAAGCATCTCTTGATGCATATTACTCATTCTATGTGACTTAGGATATGTGTGAGAAAGTACATTTTCTTTGCATCCTTGGATTTCCACACCTTTTCTTCTTTGGGAGCTGGTTTCCTACAGGTAATGTGCACTCCCTCATTTATCCATAATGAGAACAATCTGAGTAGATAGAGTAGAAGACTTCCACAAAGGACCTCCACTGTGCTCTCCACACCCCATACCCCCCAGGCTCCTTAAATTGCTACCATTTCTCTCAGTAAATTATGGTGCTGAAATACCTTTGTAAATGTAAATGACTATTATATGCAGGAAAATCTATTTATGCTGGCACTTGGACTCCCTTATCCGCTAGTATGATAGAAGTTATTCAAGGCATCATACAGACTTTCAAACAGCTCATTTAGGAGTCCCTATGCAGGTGCATTACACTGACATACACCCATATATCTGTATTTATACAAGCAGAAAAGAACACCACAGTTGGAACTTGCTTAAAATAATAAAGATTCATGAAAATGCATGTAAAAAATTCCATTGGTGGCAACCGAAGGAATGAAACAGGTGGCTGAAAAAGAGGCCAAAGTATTGTCGCCAAGGAAAAAAGGAAGAAGAAAAATATTTCCTGTAACAATTTTATGTTAGTCACTCCCTATTATGAAACTGTGGTTTGCCTGAATCTGACTTAAAGTATTATCTTTTTTCCCCCTCTTTTTGTTTGTTGCTAAAGAGCAACTGTTTTCATCGTAATGCACATCTAATTAGGTGATGACATAGTTGTTGCATACAAATAATGTGTTGGTTTCTCTAGAATTGTACCAAAACCACAAGGAACGTAGTTCAGAAAACAATGTTTTGTACTGATGTGGCCAGTGGCTTACAATGCAGGAACTGTTGTATTAAACATGTCGTGAATTTGTGTGGCAAATACCTACGTGGGCATGTTTGTCTCTCATATTGAACCATCAGGAGGAAAAGCTTGCTTTAAATAATACTGGTGCGTCTCATAGGGAGCCCCGCAACCCCCTTGACCTTGCCGTGTTCCCAGCTGTACCCACCTTGCACCGATGTTCACAAAGCTCGTTGTCTGCACCGAAAGCTCATCATTCCGTTAAGAGTAGATGTTTGCTTGCTGTTTTCTTTCTAGTAATATGCCGTAATTATGTATACGTACGCAGTGGGGATATGCCACTTATCCGTGCTTGCGCGTGAGCTAATGGGTTTAAAGCGTGTCTGTTTCTGTGCGTGTGTACGTGCTGCCAACACACATCTCTTAAGTGGATCTTAATTTGCAGACGGGGCGCCTGCCCTGCCTGATGTAATCGGGGTGCTGCCGCCGGCGCCCAGGTGGTGGGTACCGCCGGTCCTGCCAGCGATGCGGGGCTGGCCAGGGAGGGAAGGGCCGCCCCGCAATGGGAAGCGTGGGTCCCTTGGGGAGGGGTGCCTCGCAGAGCCGGTCCCTGTGCAGACTGAATGAGAGGTCAGGGAAATGGTGTCCCTTTTCAGCCTCGTGCACTTAAACGAGGCCAGCCGACTCGATAGTTGGATGCTCGCATCAGAATGCCAACAGATAAGCAGTAGTTTTTAGGGCTCTTTTTTTTTTTTACCCTACAAATATGGGACTAAGTTTCTTAAAGACGGTTTGGCTTTTCTCTGCTTAAATTCTGAACTATGGGCTCACAAAATGAAAAATGTAAAAATGTTCTTTTTTTTTTTTTTTAAATAAACCGCTAGAACCAGAAGTTCAGTTTCCCACTCCACTGTGAAGAAATTGGCAAATAGGAGAAAAAAAGAAAAAAAAAAGATGAATTGAATAGGTACCCCTGCTAGAGAGAAATGCTCTCTACAGATTGGTTCTTAGAAATGTAAGGGGTAAATACTACTCTAGACCCAGCAGAATATTTATAAGACATTGTGACACAAAGCTACTGGGTAAATTTTTCTTTCCTTTTAATATTTATTATTTTGTCACTGCAAAGTTCTGTGAGGAACCTAATGGTCTCTTTTAGCTAAAGTAGAGATTAAAGTAGCTTTCCCAAAGGAATTCTTGAAATAAAGAGAAATTCAGACTATACCAAAGAGACTCTCAAGAATATTTCTGCAACAAAAAACTACAGCTAGAGAAAACTGTGGAAATAAAGCTCTATCCAGCAGGTTTTCTGCAGGTGTTTGCAGCTCTGGAAACTTATCTGAAATGCAGTCTTGTCACTTAATTGTTTAAGCTTAGAGAAATAGTAAAAGATTAAAAAAACCCCCACAACCCAAACATCCCCCCTCCGCCCAAAAAAACCCCAAACAACAAACACAACAAAAATCAAACCGACTAAAACAATCAAGAATCCAAATGGGTTTTAATTTCTTATTAATTATTATTTAGAAATCCAGGGGATCTTGATTAGTGGCACTGGAAATAAAAAATATGGTTGTAAGTTTTAATGGTCCTGTTGTGAGAGCGCAAGTGGCGTTTGGCAAACGCTTGTCACTAGGGAATAGTTTATGTAGAGAAATGTAGTTTCATTTTGACCAAGTGGAGAAATCCTGCCCGATGCAGCGGGTGGCAGGCAGGCTTTAGGATTCTTGCTTGTACGTGGCTCAGGGATTTCCAAAAGCGGGGCCATAACGAATCGTCTCGGAGTCCCGCGCCGCTAACAGGCAGCGGGTTGGCGGCTTGGTTAATCTTTGGGTGAGGTGGCTTGGCTGAGCGGGAAACCACGTGTTTCGCTTCTAGTGATGGAAGAGGCTGGAGGCGCTGGTTTTCTTAACTCACCGTGTCCATCGGCTGTCCAGTTCCGCTCAGAAATGTCGCTGTCTAAAATAGGTGACCTAAGTTTCCTTTGCTGTCGTTTCCAACTTGGCAAACGAGTCTGTTCGGGACGTGCTTTGCGTGCTTCTTCTGCGAGCAGAAGTGAAGAATCAAGCTGGCTTCTCCTCCTGCACCACCAGCAACAACTGCTTATGTGTTGTGGCAAAAAGTAGCTGGAGTTGTAATTATGAGTGGGTTTTGTTACTGCATTTGAAGGGGGGAAAAAGTTATGGCAGGGAAATCCTGGGAAATCCCTGATTACACAAGTCTCGTCACTGTTGATGAGGATCTAAGTACCTGGTGCTACAGATGGGGCCTTAGACCAAAACAGAAATTTAAGGATAGGAAACATCCTCATTTGTTTTTGCTTCGGTTATTTATAGACATGATAATGATCATAAAACACACATCACTTCTCAGTAAATATTAAATAGAGACAGGATGGTAGAGGTGTCTCCTATTACTAAGACTTAATTATTTTATGAAATATGACAGCATTTACTAGTGTACTGTGAAGCATTATAAATAATTAAAGCCAAATGACATTTGTAAAAATGAAAACACCCAACACAAGCCTTTGATTTTTTTGATTGTGTTGATTTCTTTTACCTAACTTTCCTTGAATCTTAATACATCTTATTTCTATAAATGAGTGACGTGGTTCTGCATGAAAACGATGGATGGATTTTTATCTTCTACCAAATGTCAAGAAAATAATTCTTGCTCTCCAGCCTAATCTCGGAAGATCTGCTTGCAACTGTCTTTGTTAAGAGTTTCGGCTATGTACTGTACAGAGTTACCACCCACTCGCATAACAGTGATGACTTAAGTTACTTTGCCACCCAAAACATCCATCACCATTTTATCATTTTCTCCCAAAGGATATCACTGGACAATTTGGTACATGAAGGGGCCTTCATGAAGCTTTTTCATTTATAAGGCTTTGAGGTGGAAGTTCCGTGTTGGAGCACAATGCAGAAAAAGGCTAGGATAGTTCAGAAACAAGAATAATACCGTGGGACAGCCAGGTTGACAGTTAAAGCTCCCTCCTGACTTTGAGATGTGGCTGCAAGTCTGGCCACCGACACATCTAGGTCACACAAAGTAAAAGGACTGTCTTTGAATTTAGAACATGTCTTATGTTCTCCCTTTTGTATCTCAAGTTAGCAGTACTTTACGAAAGACACGTTGTGAATGATAACTCTGGGTAAAGATACGCATGAGCTGCAATGGAATTACGTACGTACTCAGAAGGAGATAAATGCACCGGTGATTTGAAAGTCGGAGCCTGTGTGAGTGCATAGTAAAGTTGTTGTGTAGCTCAGACTTGTACACTCAGACTGTCCTGGGACTGTTGCAGGTGGAAAATTTCATTGGGTGATAAACACTGAATCAGATGCCATGTAATTTTGATGGGGTGGAAAACCACTGTTGTTCTGGGTAGTCCTTTAGAATAAATGAGCAGGTGTCAGCTCTTCTTACCTGGGTCAGTCATGGGGCTGAAAAAATGATTTACTTGATGCTTCATCCGGCTTTTGATAGGTTCGGTTTTTATTTGGCAACTTGTCCAAGATGTTGGGAAGGTGATGCATATGTGCCACACTCTTCTGTGCTCTTCCTGCTTCTTTATTGGTAAATCCAGCACAGCCTGTGCATGAAACACTATCAGCCAAAGGATTTCCCAGATATTAAGGAAAAAAGGGAAAGAAGACAACAATGATCAGGCACAAGGGGCTCGCAGCTTTGTGGCAACCTCTTCTAGTTACAGAACTGATGATGAGGAACTTTGCCTTGGAATAAAACGGATGTGGGAAGTTTGAGCTCCTTTTTATGTCTCTCTCTCTCTGAAAAGTTGTTGTTTTCTTTTTTTAAAAAAAAAATCTCTGTATGTGGGAGTGATGCATTAAATCAACGATACTGTTCACCTGTATGCCCCCAGTGTCTGAACTTCCCCTCCACCTTGTGGTTTTTGAATGATTTGACCATTTGTCACTCTTAACAGAGAAAAGCTGTGTGGGATTGGGTGTATATGGAAATAAAACGCGTGAGAGTGCATTAAAAGACCACGTACGTGCATATGCACGTGTACAGAGTCTAGAGAAGCCTCCACGTGGGTTAGTGCTGGGTATGTGATGGCTGTGTATGGGTAAGGTGACATCACGGTGAGTAACTTCAGGGTGAGGGAAGGTGTATGACAGGACATGGGCATGGAGGACTGCATGTCTTGCAGGTTGTAGCTATGTGGGAAAACCATCTGTATTTTCTACTAAATTATTGCTGGACCTGTGTGGGCCGAGGAAAGCGTACCAGGGTGGGCTGAGTGTTCGGGAGCCTCAGTGCACACTCTGTAGAAATGCCCGGGAATGTGAGATGAAGGGATGTCATTATGTTGATAATGCCAGTGTATGGCGTGCGTTTTTTTCTCCCTTTATTTAACTGTCCTTTCTTTGGATGTAATACATATTTATGCATATAAAATATTAATGTGTTTGCTCATTGCTGAAGGTCTTAGGTCTGACGGAAAGTGCCGTGCCAAGAGCTGAGCTTGCAGGCCCATCTAAAGCCACCAGGTCTCTCTGGTTTCATTTCTCCTTTCTGTCTGTACTGTACTCTTTATTTCCCTTTTCCTGCTTCTCTCGGTGTGGACGTGCTGGCCTGTGGGTAGAACTGCTTCCCTGGTGCCCATGTTGTGCCAGCCCTTGAATTCTTCCTTAACCCTGTCTCTCGGGGTGCGGAGCTTCTGGTGAGGCCATCGCTGATGCACATGCAACGCCCTTTACGCTGCCAACAGGGAAGTTGATAGCATCTCAGCCAGCTCATAAAGGTGGTTTTTTTGGGGGTTTTTTTTTGCCTCCCTGGAAACTTGTCTTTTGCATTTTGCCTACAAATGAATTCAGGGAGGATTTTGTTGGTGAAGATTAAGATGCATGTGGTGCTCACGCCAGCACCACCTTGTCTAATATGTGGTGGCTGTCACGTGCCACAGGTTGGCTGTGATCCTGCACAGCCTCTCCTGTCCAGACTGTGCCTGAATCCTTCTCTGAAGATAACACTGAGCTTGGGGTGGCTGTGGTTAGAAAGCAAAGTGGGGTTTTTCACTTTAAATTTCACTAGAATTATTTCTTACTTACAAAAGACCTATCTTCATCTGCAGAGGAGACCCACAAATGGAGTAGGAGACAGTGCTGTGTCAAGGAAGGGGCTGTTTGCTGTTTTTAACATGAAACAAAAAAGTCTAATACTTGTCCATTATACTTTGTCTCATCTTTTTCCACCTGTAAGGCTGTAATCTGTAAGTGACAATATCTACCTAATGCAGGCAGTGTAGGACCTGATTCTTTGTAAATCCTCTTTGAGAAACAGAGACAAAGGAAGATAAAGCGACTTATTTAAGATGGCAGACGGAGTCTGTGTGACAAAGTGGGAATGGATCCTCAACCCTAGCTGTAAGAGTGAGGCCTCTCATCCAGCTTAAAAGGAGAGGGGAACAGAAGAGAATCGAAACTGCAACTTTCAAAGAAAACCTGAAAGTGGAGGGAGAAGCAGAGGACAGCTATGCCTGAATATTATAATTTCATGTTGTTTAGAGTACAATATACCCAAGTTTTGCCTCTCAATTATTTGTACATTGAGCAAACGGGAGGGTTTGTTTTTAAAGAGCTATGGTAACCTGAGGCTGGCACAGGGCATTAAGTGGCTCTTCTGAATGCCTCGGCACCTCCAACTACCTTACCAAGATGGCTCAGCATAAAGGTAGGTAAGGGATTGAGGGGGAACCGAAGGATCTATTAGCCGGTTCTGAGGAACCGATGGTCAGTAACTACTACCCTCTTGGCAAAGTAAGCTGGTGCAGGGCTGAGTCTGTCTGTACTCCGGGACTGAGCCTGCTATTTCCGCAGTACTTTCTACACTGCACTTTTTGAGGAAGCTTGGTGGTTTGAAATGCTTATGCTAGAAAAAGGCTTGGTGATGAGGTCCTGAACTCTTCAGTCCTGGATTTCCTTTCAAATGCAGCTCTGAATGGCACTACCAGAATCCCCTTCCATTTAACAGCCGTTTGAAAGCTTAGCTAACTTCAAAATTTACAGTTCATAGTGGGAAGCTGCTATTTTATCATCTGGTCTGTCTACCCTTTTTTTGAGGGGTTATGGCTTCCTTTTCTACCTAGAAAGTTTTCCAGCTCACTGGCCCTACAGACTCCCGAACGCTAATCCCCATTATTGTAGACAAATGGCCATGTAGTCGGAGAGAATGGAGGTGTCTAATTGTACTTAGGTTTGAGGCATAGTAACTTAACGCATCATTGCTCCTCCTGTGTACCTTTGTGGATAAACATGAGATATGAGAAGATGTAGGATGCTGCTCTCTCAGGCTGCCGAGCAATATGCCACCAGCAGTGAGTTTACTCATTGGCATTGGGGAATGTTGGTGTTGGCTGCCCTATAGCCTCAGGTAGGCTGTAGATGCATTGCAGACATAAATAATATTGGTGGCTTTGGCTGTCTGACTGTATATAAGAGCTCTTGATGGAGAGATGCCGGTTCCCTTTGAATGTCCAAGGACTCGGAGGAAGGCGTTTAGTGGTGAGAGATGTAGTTGTGCATGGTGGGAATGTGGTGGGTGAATACCTTGTCTTGCTTTACGTTATCCTCTTCAGATGGATACAACATTCTCCATTCCTCCCGCGCCATTACTAAGGAATGTATGTTTAATATGTAGGCCTAAAGTATGTCTGATCAGGGCTATATGATACACAAGTGTTTGGGGGTATGATCTGACATTTTTTACAGGAGGTGAAAGAAATTATCGTATTTAATCTAGACATAAGAAGCATTATGCTTATGTAGTACTCACATCAATATTTGTAGTTTCACTAACTTCAAAATATTTCAAAATTGTAAAATTTGTTTCAATATTTCTAATTTCTTTCAAGTGTTTCTGAGTTTAGCTTTTCATAAAAACAAACAGCAAAACCCCTAATAGCGGGATTATGTGCCTTCTAAATTGTATGACTCATCAGGAAGCTTGACCCACTGGGGAACATTTTCCAAGTGGGGCAGGGATTAAGCTTCAATTGCACAGATTCATCAAAGGTGATGAGCTGAACATCTTAGAATCCCTCTGTGCTCTAAAACTGCTCCCTGATGCTGTGTAATGTGCAGGAGAGGGGACTGCCTATGATGCTCTGAGAAGTGCCATGGGGTTTCTGGGCACCATAGGAGAGGGTGAGGAAGCAAAATGGCTTTGAAGCCTGTTAGCATTAAAAGATGATGAGAAAATACCTTCCTGTCATCACTTTATTTCATTAGGTTGCTAATGAGTTTCCTCTAGGGATGGTAATGGGGTAGTTCTTATGCTTTTATCCAATTAGTGAATGATCCCAGGAGTATATCCTTTTGTTGTGAAAACACGTAGAGTTTCATTCCAACTCAAGCACTGCATCCTGTAGGTTCTCTGAAGGCAATGAAATGCCATGTGTAGGTGCATGCTAGGCCAGGTCCTCGGTTATTAATTGCTGATGTTAGCCTGATTTATGGTTTCGAGATGATGCCCTAGAGGGCAATGGACTCTCCTGTGAAAGTAAGTGAAATGCCAAAGACGTGAATAAAGTTTCATTATGAGTTTTGAGGTTAGCTGTAAGTTGAGACATTGAGAGAATTTAGATAGGAAACAAAAGAAAAGTGCCTTTGATGCTATTGCCTTAAGGGATATCCAGTACCAGTGTCTTGCCGGCTTTTTGTGCTCGCACTCTAGTCACCTCCAGGTTTTAGCCTGATTTAAAATGACATTGAAGAAGGAATTAGCAGCAGTACCCATGCAGCTGTCACGTTTGGTTGTGGGTGGTCTTTCATTAGTAAGAAGAACTTAGCTATTGTTTATTTTTCATTTTTGTCTCTGCAGGTAGCCAACAGTTGCAACTGTCACTTTGCTTGCAGGGCAGTATATTTGGCTTTGGAGCAGGTAGTTTCTTTGTTTTGTCCCTGGCCACTTTTTACGGTGATAAAGAAACCCAGAAATTCTGAGTTGTGCTTTCTCCCCTTTCATTCTGTATTTTGCCTTTGCTGCCCTACCTTCCTGCCAAGACACCGGTGCTCTGTGTGGGTTTATGTACCTGGGGCCGTGTGCTGCACGGTGCAACGAACAAAGAACATGCAAGTGCATAAACACTGGGTGTCACGTTCTACGAGGTTAGATTTAAGTTATTGAGCTTCCTCCAACAGTTTCTTCCTGCCTCCAAGGCTAGTGTGAGCTTTATAGTCCATTGCTGCATCTCTGATTCTTTACTATCAATATGTTTTCGTTAAGCTGCTTCCTTTAGATTTGCAGTACTGGAGTCTTTCAAGCCCTGCGGTGGCAGACTATGTTGCAGTGGTTGCAAAGTGGTTATATACGTGTTTTATGTGCAATTGGATATAAAAATGGAGACCACTTTTGGACTTCTCCTGCCAATGTAATGTAAACCTTTGGCAAAAAGGAGAAGGCACCAGTTGCCGCCTTCAGTTTTTCAGCTTTTCTTTTTTTTTCCAGCTTTTTCGGGTGTTGAAGGAATGCTGAAAAGTGCTCGACAAGCCCTGCTGGTGCGTAACAAACAGTGCTGGAGTACGGTCACAGTGGCTTGGATACAGAGTAGTGTTGTGATGCTTGTGCGGACTCTCTTTTGGTCTTGCGAATCTTGATTCGAACTGGATGGCAAATGGCAAAACAATGTTTTTCATTTCCTTGAGTCTTATGTGGGCCATGTCATCATTTGACAAATGTGTTATGATCCAGGGTGAACAGCGAAATTACTGAGGGCTGGGTTACCTGATCTCTGCCTTGTCAGCTCGTCATTTCTCTTCTTTCAGCAGCCCGTGGGAGGGATGACCAATGTTGGCTGTGATGCTGGGGCAGTTACGAACTGGACTGAGACCAATATAGCAGTTAAGATGCCTCCTTGCAAAGCTTATGTGGTGTTTAGAAACTGCTAACATGTTTGGCAGTCTAACAATTCTCCATTTGAAAGGGAGAAAACCCATAACTTTTAGCAGGAATGGCTGTGGACAGTCTGGCCTGGAAGACTTTGGTGCCCTCCGAAGGGAGGGCTGGCTGGAGCACAGCTTTTCTGCTTTCCGGAGAGGATACTGCATGTCTTTTCCTCTGGGAACAGCCGGGGCTCTCCCAGCCCACAGCAAGCTTCTGTCCAGACACCTCTTGGGGATGTGATGGCCATCAGCAACATAAGCCGAGCATTACACATGTTCATTTGTTCAAGCCTGTGGGCAGTTTCAAGCTGGAAGCACTCTGAGAAATGCTCTCCAGGGCAGGATGGACCCAGAGAGCTTGTGTGTAAACTTTCCCCTTAATGAATGTGTTTCAGAAAAGCCTTTTCTCTCATTTCTTTTCTTTTTATTTTGAATGGATTAAATTCTGCTTTTTTTTTTTTTTTTTTGAAAGACACAAAGCTAAGCTACCTCTGATGGCTGTAGCTGGAAGATATCTTTAGTATGACACAAATATTTTTAATTTCCTCATATGTAGTCACCCAGAGTCACCTATTCGAGATCAAGTAATGCATTCTTCCCAATTTGCACCTCACATCTGGTGAAAATGTGAGAGATCAGATAACAGGGAATTTAAAAGAAAAGCCTCCTCTAATCCTTTGGTGGAGCAATATGGTCTGTTCTCCCTAATCTTTGGATTGTGCAATAAACTCTTCTGTCCCTACCCCTACCTCCATAGTGCCGAAAGGAAACCAACCAAATGTAATTCTGCCATCAGCTCTGATGGGAGCGTGAAAATATCCTCAACCTTCCCATATGATAGCTGCTTACATTTCCAATTCCCCTTTTTTTTTTTTTTTGGAAGGAAAAACTTTGAGCTTGGTGTTCATGCTAGTACCTGGTCTTGTACTGAATACAAATAAAACAAGCATACAAAGTGAATACAGACAAAGAATAAGGCACAGCTGCTGAACCCCGGTGTGGGGGCTCCTCCTTTTCACAGCTCCTGCTGTCCCTCTGCGGGAACAGAGGACACAATGGCTGATTTTGGAGGGGGATGGAAGGAAGGGGGGGAGCTGAACTGTGGCTGTGAAAGTGCTGGGTTCATTCCTCCTCGCTTCCTAATCGCTAAGGGCTGTTGTTTGCTCGGAGAGTTGTGGCGCAGGCAGCGGCAGGGAAAGCTTTCATCACGCTGATTATGCCTCTGTCCTGACTTAGCAGAAAAAGAAGGTAATTCACTTTCTTTTCAGTCTTTGGCCTTTATCCTGAGATTACTCATGTCTTTTGCTTCCTGAAAATCGGAGATCATCCTCTTTCACCCTTGAAGTGCCAAGATACCAGATGGCCTTGCCTTTCTGCCACCATTGACCTTATTTTGCTATCCCCTGCAGCTGTGCATCTTCCTAAGTGAAAGCTGCAGCTGACTGTCTCCTGGAGGATGTGGATGTGGGCCTGCAGTTGGGTCTGGAAGCTCTGGCGTGTGCCTGCTTCTCCCATCTGCTTGTGTTTGAGGGAGTTGGAGGTCATAAAAAGAAGTTTTGATCATTTTGGCCCCAGTCAGGCTTTTGGACCCTTCAGATGACCAGGCATTTCCAGTGGGTCACCAGTAATTAAGAGATGAGGAAAGGAAGGGAGGGTGGGAAGTGCTTAGGGTGCACTAGGTTATGCTTTATAACAGTAATTTTTCCAAGCTTGAAACGGACCATTAGGGATGTGAAACATGAGAGAAAGAAAAAGAGGAAGAAATAAGCTGGAGTGGAAAATCGTAACCCAACTTTCCCTCGATTTGATCCAAAGGCTGAAAAAGGAAAGATGTGAATTCCCCTCCAGTTGGAGAAGCAGCCTGCTCTTTCAAAAGGCTGTTCCCTGGCAAGTCAGTTCTACCACCTACTCCTGCTGGCAACGTGGGGATCGTGGCCAGGAAGCGTGGGGCTCTCCCAGGTCTCGCTGTGGCCGAGCCCTGCCCGGGCAGTTGCCCCCACTCCCTGCACGGTAGCCCCTTCCCCAGCCGCCCCCGCCCGAGCATCCAGCGGGAGCTTTTTGTTTCTGATTCAGACACTCTGCAAACGGTGTCACAATTTGTCAGGTGCCGAGAGTGATATTTGCTTGATGGAAATGTTGGCCCTATTGTGAATCAATCCAAACAGCTTTTCACAGCAAGGTTGTAAGACAATGAGGCGAATTTACTACGCAGGCAGACAAAGCGGCTTCTATTATGTGTGAAAACACAAATAATAGGAGGATAAATGCAAAATGAGAACGTCTTAGCATTAGGCGGTCGCAGGCACAACAGTGCGCGTCAGCGTCTGACTCGAGCGACAGAGGTGTACAAACAAGGCGGTGGTGGGAACAAGCAGGTACGGTGCGCCTGGGGGGCTCGTGCCCAACGAGGCTGAGCTGTGGGTGCGTGCAAAAACACGAGAAAGATGTCAAAGACATTCTGTGGAGGGTCTGCTCAAACAGAGCAGCAATAGGAAAATATATGATTGTTCCTTAAGATAAAGTGACCTTTCACTCATTCGAAACTATGAGGTAATACTTGTGAAGGGACCACAACATATGCGTTTCCTTGTAATTCCAGTCTTGTATAGTGGAGGAGGGCGGCTGGAAAATTTCCAGTGGAACGTTTTTATTTTTAGAATTTTGGCATAATATTTTCCAACTGAAATATTCTGGGGAAGATGCTGATTTTTTTTTTTGTTTTTCCAAAAAACTAGATAAGCAACACATATTCATTTTAATTCTGATGTAGAATAATATGAATAATATGAATGTAGAACAATTACAATACTATAATTCCTTGGAATTTTTTCATGCTGTGTTCTTTTTTTTTTTTAAACTCTGATTCAGAAGAGAAAAGTTACTTTGTTTTGATTTGAAATACGAGAATTTCTCAAAGCATGGAAATGCGGAGTTCTAGCAAGTGAAAGTTGTTATTTGGTAGCATCTGTGAAACTATCTTGGCCACGATTAATTTTCCATGACAGAAATGTGTTGTAATAACCCCATTTAGTGTTAATCAGCCCTATGATACTTAACCTCTTCTGAAGGACCAGAGACTGACTGAACGTGGAAGATGAATTGTCCCCTGACTGCTAGCAGGAGCTGCTTGATGTCATGATTAAAGTATATTATCAGGGTAATATTGGGTAGTGGATGGCCATCCACATTTTGATAGCTAAATAGGGAGGTCATTCTCCAGGGACGTCTGAAAGCTGAATGTACATCAAGTGTATGGTTGGTGGTGGTGGGTTTTTTTCCTTTCCTTTTCTCTCTGAGTATATTCTATGCCTGGGATTATACCTCTGCAGTTACTGGCAGAATGCACCTGGTTAATGAAAACCCAAGTAGTCACTTACTGGACACTAACTCTTGTCTTTTACACAGAGAATGAAAGTGATCTCTGATGTTAGGGCTGAAAAGACATCTGTTCTCAGGAAGTGTTTACCCGCTCTTTAGCTGTTTCTGCTGCTCCTTTCTGACCCATGGAGCAGTCAGATCAGCATTTACCCTCTCTCATGGAGGGGTACCAAGGTGGTGGATCCTGGCTGGATGGTGGTCTCTCCCACCATGCTCTGGTCGTTGGGTTTGCACCACAGTGCGCTTGGGCCAACAGGGTGAGAGTTTTGTAGAAGTCAAATTTCTATGAGATTTGGCTCTCAGGACTGAGGCGCTCCCATCCAACTAATCTGGGCAGTGGAGAAAGATGGAGCCAGCGTATTTTTCATGGCTACATGTGGAGCGTTGATGGCCATCTTCTGTTCAAGGCCGAAGGGTGTTGGTAACTACAGCCCCGAAAGGGATATAAATAATAGACAAAATAGCGAGCCAGCATTTGTTATAAGAAATTATGTCTGGGCAACGGATTGCTGACTAGTCAAAGAACAGTGTCTGCTTGTACTGGTTTTGCTGTTCCCGACATCTGACTCCCACAGGATTTAAGATCTTTCTTGGGAAGAGACCATGTAAGTGTGCAGTTCTTGCCATTAAGACTAATGCATTTCCTTCTAATGGCTCTGCTGTGATGAATCAGTCCCTGCGTGGACGCCTTGATGGTGGGTGTCACTTCTTACTGGCTCTGGAAAAATTGCGAGTACTGATACGTGTGAAGAAGTCAATATGATGAGGAGAAGAATTATTCTTGAAGGATAATTTTGGGCTGGGGAGGCTACCTTCCCTTGATATCCTCAACAGTCATTAGCAAGTGAGAGTGTCTTCTCCAGAGGACCATTTTGCCAGCCTAATTTAGGCTCTGGCTCCAAATTGTCCTCTGGAAGAGCCCATCTCTATCGACTGCAGACAATCTGTGGAGAGCAGTCTTACAAAGCTAAAATTAGTTTTTATGTAGACCCTTCCTACAAATAGGATGAATAGATGTATGTGCTTGTTAGTGTTTGACAAATGTTTCCAAATTAAGGGGGCGGGGGGGGGGAGGGGGGCGGGGGAGAAAACATGGGAACTTTTTCTGTAAAAAGCATTTATTTTTTTCAGGGGGAGGCTTTTGGTGATTTTTTTTCTCTTTTATTTTATTTTTTTTTTTTGGCAAGAGATAAATCTAGTTTGAAGTGGAGGTGGTGACTTCTTTTAGTGGATGCTGGCAAGTATGTAAATTTTTAAAAGTGCTGCAGTAGCTCTACAGCCAAATAGAGATGTTGCCATTTTGCCTGCTGTGAACTGCATCTTTAAAAAAGAACTCCTCTGCCAGCTGCAGGGGCAGCTGGGACGCAGTTGTTTTGTGATTCAGTCCCAATGCAGGACATGAAAGTAAATCTCTTGCCTTCTCCGTCTCTTTTTTTCTACGGAATCTGGGCACACTTGTTCTGTTTTCCATGAACTACCATAAAGTAGTTTTACCTGAAAAGTAAAATGCATGGGTTGCCCATGACTATTTTAATCTCTGAGGATCATTCCTTAATGGTTCAAAGCCAGACCTGGTTGGTGAAAGCAGCATCTATTAGAGGTGGGGGAACTGGTGCCTCCGTGCAGGTCCTGGTGTTATTCCATGGGCCAGCCCCCTTTTTTGATGAGCTTTGCTCTTAGCTTAACTCTTGCTGCTCCCCTAACTCATTCACCACGCTAGAATGGCACAAACTAAACCTGCGGGGGGAGGAATGGGGCCAAATCACCTTTATTGTGAATATGCGACACCTCTAATTGTAGATGATGTGCTGAATGGTACCTAAGTGGCTGATATTTCACCTCTTTGTTCTTTTTCTTTTTTTTTATTCTTTGATTTGTTGGGAGCTTGCAAAAGTACGGATGAAATGGGGAAAAAAAAAAAGACTAGAGAAGGGTAATGTAAATCACTTCAGGCATTCAAGTGTATTTGTGATTGTTCTGCAGGAAGAGAGGTGATAGACTGCAGTTATTTAGTTTATGAGTAGAAGAAAATATGAAGAAATAAGTGAGCTCAGGGGCTTTTCCTTTACTTGCCATACATGATTGTTTGGTGTGTATTTAATAGGGACTTCACTGCTGCAGCGAATCATTGAAGGGAAATACTTAGTGGGATTCAAAGCAGGATTAGGCTTTTACAGGAAAATGAATCGCATTCGTAGCAAATCTGACTCCCGAGTACCCAGAATGTCACCAGAGTTGCCAATGCTTCCTTCCTTCGGGGGCAAGAGAATGACCCGCAGGGGCTGGAAGGGGATTCTCTCCATGCAATACAGCTTTCCATCCTTCGCTGGGCACGCGCCGCTGCTTGTGTTTCGGGCTGCCTTCCCTTAAAATACCAGGTGCTGGTGGGATATTGAGAAGAGTTCTTGAACTCACGGGCCAGCGACTTGATCAGGCGTGACAGCCGCTGGGGACCTAAGTAAATAACGAAGACGCTAATTCTGTTCCCCTATCTAAAATTCTAATCTTGTTTGTGATGTCATAACTGGTTGCCATAGGGACAATTATGGTGTCATAAAAAGAGGATTAATGATGAGTTTAAGTGAGGAATAAGCAGCTGGAACAGATGAACTTTTTAATAACTCCTGCCTCCTCTGAAAGCTACCGTATTGTGCATAAAAATATAGCTCCAAATAAAGACTGACGGGCTAGAATAAATCCAGTAAATATGCACTGAAGGAACAGTTGTGCATCCAAAAGGATATTGCTCTAAGCTTCTGGGGTCTATCAGGATGCTACGGTGTAAAGGAAATCTCATTTACATAGAGATGCTAGAACGAGCAACAGATCTCCTGTCTCATGTGGACTTTTCTAGGTGCGAAGCCACACTTTTTCCTTCCATGAATCTTTTTTGTTGTGTTTTTAAGCATGGAAAACTATGTGCAAATAGAGTTAATGTTCCCCTGCAGCTGGTATAAAAAATAAATATGGGAAACATGGTGATAGTGATATATAAAGGAGAAATGAACTTTGGAGGAACTTAACTGATGCCTTTTTGAGAGTGCTTCCAAATATAGTGGCTTGTCTGTTTGGAATTGGTTGTGTCAGGAAAATCAGGATTCCTGGAGCCAAAATATTCAGGATAGGTCATCTGATGCTTACCTCTTGCCTGTGCTGTAAGGGCTAGGAAGGCTGCTTAGCAGGGAGCAAACTAAATCAGACAAACAGGGCTCTTGTGCCCAAGCTGGTGGGATCTGAACTACTGTATTAAATGATCAGCTTATACAATTTTTCAATGCTGCTGACTATATGCAATTTGTAAAGCAAAATTTTGAAAAATGCTGAATTACTCCTGCAACGTTAATATCTGTGCTGGCTGCTTTGCCCTCTCGGGCACTCTTGCTCCCTCCAAGCCAGGCAGGCTCTGCTTGGCTCAACTGTTCTTGCTGCTGTTTACTGCTCTGACCTGAACCGCTCTGGCAGTAATGTATTAGCAGAGGGGCCATCGACAAGAATTATTAATACATAACAGGGGACAGAAAGTAGTGTGAATAGCTGCGGGTAGCTCTGGGGATGGACTCGCTGGCAAGAAACTGTCTGAGGACAATGTGGGGGTGTCAGTGCTTTTGTTTTGGCTCTTGTGACATTTCCTTAACTCTTTGTCTCCCTCCTTCTCGCTCTTCTTGGTACCTCTTTTATAAGCTGGAGAGGAATGTGTGTTTCTGCCCATATGGGAGCAGAAACACAGGGCTCCTGATGTTTTGGGGGCATCCAGATGTCTTGCTCGTTGCCCCGATGTTGGTCCTCGCTGTGATTTATGAAGAGAAGTGAGAATAGCACCGTCTGGTTATTGCTGCTGAGTGAGCAGTACAGGTTTTCAGCTATTTTTTTTCCTCTCCCAAAGCCCTTGACCTTCATTCCTCCCAACTGAAGCAGCCCAATATACAGTGTTTCCTCTCAATCTGCCCTTGTGCCCTCAGGCAAAGGATCTACTTGCCAAGGATCCTACTCTGCTGTTGTGCAATGCTTTGGGGAGAGCAGCTAGTCCTCTGGCTAGTTCTGTCCTCTAAGGTAGGTATTTTACAAAGTAGGAACACTGCTGCTCCAAGCTGTGCAGGCAGGTTGGGGAGCTCTGTGCTCCCAAGTCCTGGAGCAGTAAGTGGTGGGCAGGGTGCCATGACAAGCCCAGAGCAGGGTGGATGGCTGGTGCCAGCATGGACTGCTACAACCTGGGCTTCGGCAGGGAGCTAAAACCCTCTGCTGCTTAGACCTGGGTGGTTCTCTTCAGAAGTAGATGATCTAGTTGAGTCTCTCGCCAGATCGCAATAGTAATTCCTTGGGGTATAGCTAAGACAGCACTAACAATTTTATCAGCTCCTCCAGATTGAGGAGGCGTGCCCACCATTGGGTATGCAACTTCAGTTAATCGGAGACTGTGATGCCCAAGGAACTATTTCGTTATTTTTTCCATCTATGCTTATCCAGTGGTTGACAAGCTCCTCCCTACCCGTATGGAGGTGTGGGGCTGTGGCCGCCCTGGGAACACCTCAGTTCAGTGCCAGGCTTCCCCGAGGTTTGCACCAGGGACCTGGTGCCGCCTGTGCAGTGATGTCTGCTCGTGGGCACCTGCTGGGAGCTCAGGAGGTGCATCTGGGAGCACGCTCTGCCCCGGCTTCTTCTCAGATGCGTTTTTTCCCCTTAAACCCTATGTGGCTTTAGAGACCTTGCCCTTCTGAAATCAGAGGGATTTTGTTTGTTTTCAACAGGCTGCACCACATAGCTCCCTTTTCAGTTACCACAAAGGCAAGGTGTGCAGCTGGAAGGAAAAGCGTCCTGGCGAGAGCAGGAGGGAATGGACGATGTGTTGTCCTGGTGGTCCGATTCAACCGGGTTTGCTCCTTTGTTGCCTGGCAGATGTATTATGCAGACTATTGCTAATGTTGTGTGCTAAGGAGGCGGCGTGTTAGTATTCCTGAGATAAAGAGGGTTGACGGGTCTGATAGATATCGCTTTGTATACATTAACTGTAACTGCTGTACGTGTAAAGCACTGGATAAGTGTATCTCGCTTGCGGCTTGGAGACGTGTGCCTGTCTGCGTATGACACGTGGTCAGTGAGAGGGCACGGGTACGTGCCTCTGAGCTGGGCAGGAGAACATTATTCATGAGTGATCACACGCAGCTGACAAGCTGTGGAGGCATATGATAAATTGGACCTTCGGCTACCTCATACTGGAGTAAAACTGAGCCTGGGTCTTCACCAAGCCCTTGCTGTGCTGCTGGGGCTGGTGATGGAGGTGTCCCTTGTGACGGGAGAGCTTAGAATGTGCCTCCGCTGTGCGTGGGGAACAGGATAAGGCTGTTGCTCCTTTCAAACGGGATGTGAAGTACCTGTAGACTAGCACCACTTCTCTCAAAGTCACCTTGCCCGTGCAGAGCTCAGATGCTGCAGGGATGGACACCAGCAGTGCTTTCTGCCTCCAGGCTGAGGGCTTTCTAGAGACTGGTCCTACCTGCTGGGCCTGCAAAAATGTCCGCTGAAAGTGCGGGTCTTCGTGATCTCGTGAGATGTTAAACACAGACTGAACTCAAAAATATGTGGGTGCAGTGGGTCTGGGTGCTAACATCTGCCAGAGCAGAGAGGAAGTACGTGAAGCAAGGGGAATTTTTCTGCCTGTTGATATGTAGGTAAGAATCATGAGCAAGAATGCATTATTATATATGTTTATATGAGTGTCTTGAGGTCCCTGCACCCTGCTTTCCAAAACATGGCCATAAGCCAAGCCTGTTTTGCCTTTTGTCACTTAAAATCAATTTCCAGTTGCTATGTCAAAATCTCCCCCCTCTTATCCCCCAGTCTCTTATCCCCTTTTCATCCTATTTAATCAGAAGATGATTTAAAAAAAACCTCACTCAAACCTAGTAAACAACTTCTTAAATTCTAGATTGTGAGTTTATATTTTTTCACTTTAGTTGGGACTGAAGTCTATTACCACTTGTAAGTTACCCAGAAGCCTGTGTGTAGGAGAGATGAGTCCGCTACAAGCAGGCAAAGGCTCTGAGGCTAACCTGGAGATCTTTTAAAGAAAGCTAAAGGCAAGCAGTCTCCCAGATCCCATTAACGTCAATAAGATCTGCTCGCCAGCTTCTTGGATTCCTCTGGAAAAATCGCTGTAGATGGTTTAACTGGATGCACCTTGCAGGAGCCTTCCCTGGGTCAGGGTTGTGTGGCTCTAACAGGGATGTTGACACTGCCCTTGCTCTTTGAACGGGGGACTTCCATGGGTGAAGCTGTAGCAGTTTATATTGGACCTAAATTTGGGCCTCACTTCTTAGAGGTCCCTTTTTTAGATACTTAAGAAGTATTAAGTAATAAATTCCACCGCAAGTTATATGTAAAAGGGAAATTATTTCTGGATTGTTATTTTATAGCTGAAGTGGTGCTGTTCAGTTTTATCATGAGGATTTTGATGAAGCTAAACGAGAAAAAGAAACCCTTCTAGCAAATTATCTCTTGTACGGGGCCCCCTTTTCATCTGAATCTGAGAACATGAAAGTGTAAATCTGTCTCTTGCTGAAAAATTTCATTTCTGTTCTAATTTGCAATAGGTCTCTGGGTGCTGAAACAATTTTCCTTTCTCTGCAGATTTATCCCGAGCATTTCTCAATGGTCCGGAACTGAATGGATGTTTAAAGTACATTGCGCTTTCTCCTTTCTTTCCCCTTACATGTAGTACATGGATGTGGCTAAGCCAGTTGCTGACCAAAACGAGCCGTGGTGATCAAAGTGTTAAATGTGAGTCAGACTGTCTTGCATTAGAGGGTGAGTCAGTTTTGGTTTTAAAAAAAGACATTTTAAAGAAGCTGTTTGGAAAAAATGCTGAATGGAAATATTTCAGAAGAGTCTCTCAGTCTCTGAGAGAAGATGGGGATTTATTTATCTCCATGCAGAAATGATAGCAAGCGTTAAAAGGAGTAGTAATGATGAGATCACTCTAAATTAAAGGTGCTTCTTTGGGAGTATCGTGCCCAGTGTCCTGGGTTGGTCACTTATAGTAGAAGCAGCAGTTATTCAAGGTGAAGGTCAGTGATGCAAGCCCAGGTTAGTGAGTCCCTTGATTGACTGGGTGCCAGAAAAATGGGAGCGATGGGATGTCCCAGGAAGGAGAAAGACTGAACTGCTGCCTGGCTGAACTGGCTTAACGGCCTTGGGAGCTGGGCTTGAGAGTTGAGACCGTGGAGGCTTGTTATTGCCCCTTGGGCGGTGAAGCCCGGGCAAGCTGCAAGAAGGTGGGATGCTGTGACCACCTCGTGGGGAGGAGACTTCTTTTTGTGTGCACTGAAGCTCAGCCATTTTGGTAGGAGGTCAGTAGGTGTTAAGGAGAAGCATGCATTTAGGGAATGGAAAGATTAAAGAGTTGAAAGACATCTATGAAAGGTTTTTCCTCTCCACATTTGTTATACTTGCTTCTCGTATTGCACAGCATTACCTTTTTGGAAAAAGAACGATCAGCCCAAAGGGATAATCCTCAGTTGTAACGCTGGAAAACACCAACAGAGAGGAGCTGATGATGTGTGACACAAAATAGCAAATGAACCAGCTAAACAGCTGTCCAAATTCCCAATAGAAATAACATATTGACAAAAAGCAGAAGAATTGCTATTAGCATGGGATGGACTATAGCTGTGCATTGTAAATTAAGTAAATTTATTCCTGAATCCACTCTGACTTCTTCTGTAGCTGTAAGCAAAGCTCCTAATGTTTCCATGATGAATATAGTAGCTTCTTCCTACTCCTGTAAAGATGTACCAGCAAACTGTGGTAGTGTATTATTATTATACTGTATTACAATGGTGAGTGTTATGTGCTTTGCCTGACATTGTTACTCATTATGAAAGGCTACAACACTTGAAGCTTTTAGCAAAGCCACAGTGGTTGTTATCTGTTTGAGGCAAAGGCAAGGGACTATTTCCTGCTCTAACTCTTGCTGCTCGTGGTCCCTGAATTTAAAGTAAGATTTCAGGAGGGTCTGGAAATTGTATGGGTTTTGCTTGCTCTGTTTTGACTTGCTGTCCTGATGTTCAAACATTGCCAGGTCCGCCATGGAAAAAATAAGGCAAGGAGGTTAGGGTTTGTTTTGTGTGGTTGGTTTTTTTTTTTTTCCTTTTATAAGTAACTACTCATGTTTTGACCTAAATATAAAAAATGGGAAGGGAAGTGGAGCCTACTGATGTGACAGTGGTTCCAGTGACATCTCTGGGACCACCTCTTTCCCCCCACTCCATCTTTTTGCCTCTGAAGTACCCTGGGGCAGTCACAGGGCACCCCTCAAGCCTCCCTGGGTCTACTGCTTTCCTGCCATCGTGCCGGGCAGCTCCTGCAGCTGGCAAGAAAGACAAGTACTACGTGCTGGGGGCAGGAGGTGAGGGAGCTGGCAGAACTTCTCAGGGATGTGGGACCGGTGGAAAGACAAGCATCCTTGGAATACACGGAGGTTGGAAGCTTTTATATATGCTTGTGTGTATATGTCTATGTGGTCCAAGCTGTTGTAGTGTGTGTGTGAGCATGTTGTCCATATGTGTACAATAAGAGAGCTTATGTAGTAGAGAAACAAAAGATGCTGTTTAAGGTTAAAGGGCTCACCCTGTTGGTTTCTGTCACGGCAATTTGAGCGAGGAGCTAAAGGGGAATTTTCTCTTTAAATGTCGACGAGGACTAAGTGGCTTTAGACGGATGGTGTGGAACACTAGAAGTGCTGGGGTGTGACAGAGGACTTCTCAGGCTCTGAATAATGTTACACTTTTAATAACCTCTTGTGAATTTATGCCTTCGAGTGCAAAAATTTTAGAGGGGTTTTGTCAAGGGTGAGAGGACCCAAATTTGACCTGCCCTGAGAATGAAGTTTGCTTAATGCTTGTGATCTCTGCTGTTCTCATTCCCCCTGCAGTTATGGTGTAATATTCTGAACGTGGCAAGCACTCTCTGCTGCCGACCCGCTGGCAGCAGGCATGGAAAGCTGGGCTACTTTCTGACTGCCAGTGCACCAAAGCCACCTTTCCTCTACGCCTGCCCCTTTGGTTACCTGAGTAATGAGCAGGTGCTCATGTCTGATGGCTATTCCCCACTTGGTTTCCACCAGTAAGTGGAATTCTTATGGGATTCCCTAGAGCTGGCTTTCCTGTTCTCCTCCTCCTTTTGTTGAAGTGAACCTGGTTTTGATAGCCCCAAAATTAGTAGTTTCAGAACCCCTCAAAATTTTATTTGTAACTTCTCACGGTCAAGATGTTTTTCACTGTGAATGCAGAAACACCACAGTGATTTGGAAGACAGGGTGATGAGCTGGCAACAGCCGTTGCAGAGAGGAATGTGCATTTTGGACAAGGGAACCCCAATTATTCATTCCTAATTTTCACTAACGAGTCATAATATTGGGGTTAGCTCTTCATAAATGTTACTTAGTTGATAACTTCATTGTCTTCTCTAGCCTGCTCAGCTGAAAGATGCAGCCCTGCAGTAGGCTGGATGCTGCTCTTCGGTTGCCTGAGGGCCCACTCACAGGCAGGCTGAACATCACAAGCCCCCTCTGCCCTGCCTCCTCAGCTATTAAGCCCTCATGCTGTGCACTGGTTTTCTAACCCATCAGCTCACCAGTTCCCCCTTCTCTTGTTCTACCTCTTAGATTTCTTTGAAGAGACCTTTATCCAGGTCTTTCCCTGTCTCTGTCTCAGCAGTACGCCCCACTGAAAACAAAGATTGACTCTGTATTAAAGCCTACAGGACTAATTTATTCAGTTTTGTGCTCATATCATGTCTGATTTGGTGTCCATTAGAACAGATTCCCGGTGATTCCTGCTGTCACTGCACTGGGCTTTACTGCCCAACTGTGATTTTTTTTTTTTTTTTGTAAAGCATGTTTTGTTGATTTTTGAATAGGTGTAAATGACTGTAAGAGCAGCTGTAACTTGTGGTCCAAGACTCTGCACCTTACTCATGTGCCTCTTATACTTATTTTTCAAGTTTCACTGAAAGTTTTTTGCTTTTTCTGGACACTTATGACAAGAGATGGCAGTGTGGAACCCAAAGTGGTATTATGTTTTATTTTAATTTCACCAAATATAGCATTTCTCTATGTTAAAGTGATTTGCCTAGCTAAGTATATAAGCACTCAGTATTTGTTAGTTTTTTTAAAGTTGGGGAAGGTATAATATCATCTACCAGGAAATCAAATTTTATATAACTGAATACAATACAGCAAAAGTTGTTTTGAGTCTTTCTCATACTATTAAAAAAAAGTCCTATTTCATGATTATGACCTAAGAACCATAAAATTTAGCCTTCTGATGGCATTGGATGTGAAATTTATTTTTAAAGCTTAATAGCTAGCTAGCAGTGAAGTTCTTGTTAGGTCCTTTCTGTGTATGGCTGCTTTTCCCCCAGTTGTTGTCAGTGATATTAAGTAATTGCATTTACTGTTCAGGTTTTTTCTTGTGGTACAAGATGAGAAAAAGTTGTTGTTGGCTAGGTCTATATGCTTTTCTTCAAGTGTGCCTGGGACAGAAAACCTGTTTTCCTTCATCCCAGAAAGTACATATATTGGAAATACTTTTTTGCTTCCTTCCTGTGAGTTAGGTTATGGCACGGCTGCTGCTGGAAGTACTGGATGTTTCAGATGCCATGTGGTCCAGAGCAAGAACAGCAAGATGCATTGCTGGTTTTGTTGTCTCCTTTGGCATCTCCCCTTGGCTCTGTGAGGAGCTGCAGTAGGTAGGGACTGACAGGGTGACAGAGCACCATAGAAAGTGAAAATTGATCATAGAATAATTTTGGCTGGAAAAGACCTTTAAGATCATCAAGTCCAACCATTAACCTAACACTGCCAAGTCCAACACTAAACCATGTCCCTAAGCGCAACATCTACACATCTTTTCAGTACCCCCGGGGATGGTGACTCAACCACTTCCCTGGGCAGCCTGTCCCAATGATTGATAACCCTTTCCATGAAGAAATTTTTCCTTTCAGGTAGTTGCAGAGAGTGATAAGGTCTCCCCTCAGCCTCCTCTTCTCCAGGCTAAACAATCCCAGTTCCCTCAGCCACCCCTCATCAGACTTGTGTTCTGCACCCCTCACCAGCTTCGTTGTCCTTCTCTGGACACGCTCCAGCACCTCCACGTCCTTCTTGTAGTGAGAGGCCCAAAACTGAACACAGTATTCGAGGTATGGCCTCACCAGTGCTGAGTACAGGGGGACGATCACTTCCCTAGTCCTGATGGTCGCACTATTTCTGATACAAGCCAGGATGCTGTTGGCCTTCTTGGCCACCTGGGCACACTGCTGGCTCATGTTCAGCTGGCTGTTGACCAACACCCCCAGGTCCTTTTCTGCCAGGCAGCTTTCCAGCCACTCTTTCCCCAGCCTGTAGTGTTGCTTGGAGTTGCTGTGACCCAAGTGCAGGACCCGGCACTGAGCCTTGTTGAACCTCATACAGTTGGCCTCCTCAGCCCATTGATCCAGCCTGTCCACATCCCTCTGCAGAGCCTTCCTACCCTCAAGCAGATCGACACTCCCACACAACTTGGTGTCGTCTGTGGACTTACTGAGGGTGCACTTGATCCCTTTGTCCAGTTCATTGATAAAGATAGTCAAGAGAGCTGGCCCCAGGACTGAGCTCTGGGGAACACCACTTGTGACTGACCACCTACTTGGTTTAACTCCATTCACCACAACTCTTTTGGCCCAGCCATCCAGCAAGTTTTTTTACCCAGCGAAGTGTACGCCCGTCCAAGGCATAAGTAGCCAGCTTCTCTAGGAGAATGCTGTGGGAAATGGTGTCAAAGGCTTTACTAAAGTCTGGGTAGACAACATCCACAGCCTTTTCCTCACCCACTAAGAGCGTCACCTTGTCATAGAAGGAGATCAGGCTGGTCAAGCAGGACCTGCCTTTCATAAACCCATGCTGACTGGGCACGATTGCCTTGTTGTCCTGTATGTGCTGCATGATGGCACTAAGGAGGATCTTCATAATCTTCCCCAGCACCAAGGTCAGACTGACAGGCCTGTAAGTTGCCCAGATCCTTCTTCTGGCACTTCTTGTAGATGGGCGTCACATCCGCTAACTTCCAGTCAACTGAGACCTCCCTAGTTATCCAGGACTGCTGATAAATGATGGAAAGTGGCTTGGTGACTGCTTCCACCAGCTCCCTCAGTACCCTTGGAGATCCCATCTGGCCTGATAGACTTGTGTGTATCTAAGTGGTGTAACAGGTCACTAACCATTTCCCCTTGGATTATGGGGGCTTCGTTCTGCTCCCTGCCCCTGTTTTTGAGCTCAGGGGGCTGGGTAGATGAGTTTGTGGGGGTTTTTTGGAGGGGGAGAGGTGAGGAGAGAGGAAAGGTGTGTTGTGTGGCATGCTGCATTAATTGTTCTGGGAGGTGATGTTTGAACCTCCTGAGGACAAGAATATTTTCTCTGTTTTTGGCTGTCTGTGTCTCAGATCCTGCTCTATAGCTGAACCTGAAGACAGGACTGAGGCACAGAAATGGATGTGTCACCTATTCTGACTTTAAATAGTGGTGATGGTGATTATAGTAGCTTTCTTGGAAGTAATGACTATGGGGATGGGAGATTGAAATGCTGCTAGAGATATCAACTAGCTGATTTTGAAGCTGCTGTGTACTTAACCCTCCTGCCCCCAAACATACAATTCTTCCCCACTCTCTGAATCCCAGCTCTCCAGCTCTATTTCAGGACTTGATTGATCACAAACTTCCTGAAATAAGGGAGAAGGCTCAAGGAGGATGTTAAATTTGGATATTCAAAGATGTTAATTGCAATAGAACCAATTTCCTGATGAGAGCTTTTCTCCACGAGAAGTAATCTCATCATTGTAGAAACACCACCATAATTAACAGGAGCTGAAGCACTTATTGGCACATATCACAGACAGAGGCCTAGGTTAATATGTGTCCAGATGTTGAGATCTCCTCTTGCAGGAATGATACCTTCAAGCTCAAAGATGAGGTGTCTTGTCTTAGCTGCTGCCTCTCTGTTACTGCTGACATCTTAACTGCTCTCTGAATAGTGAATGTGCAGTTCTGTCCCATTATCAGGACCCGTAATTATAGTCATTAAACATTACTTTGAGCAAAGTAATCCAGCAACTTTCCAGAGTCTGAAATATGCAACCCAACAAAAAAAAAAAAAATGAAGAGGAGTGCAACTTTCTCCTATGTCTCTTCTCCCTAGCTCTGTTTCCCTCTGATGGTGTTTTATGTGTGAGGCTTATGCTGCACATTAGGACACTGAGGAGAAGAAGATAATATGCTGCGTGTCTGTCTCTGAGTGAGGAACAAAATGAATCTGACTCCTGTTTTCCAAAAAGCAGAATAGTGCAGGGCAAATCGGAAACCTGTTCAACTGGAGGAGATGGTTGGAAGGGTTGCAGTACAATTTATGAAGGATCTTTCACCTGAGAGCCACAGTTCGAATTTTCTCCTAGGTCTCCAGCAGGGTCGCTCACTTATGCATATCACAGATCAGTTAGACCTGGAAGTCTTTGCTTAACAAAGCCTGTAATGCTGCAGTAGAAGTGGTGCATGTCAAACAGCTGTACAAATCAGCGGAACAGCAAAGCCATTGGCACACAAAGTGAAGCAGTTTGCCTTACTCCAGGTGTTTCCAGCAGTTTGCCAGTGGTTATGAAATGAAGCCACTGAGAACTATGCTTCAGAAGTGAACAGTCTCTTAATCAGTACAAAAGTGTGACAGAAGATGATTTTAAGAGCGACTACATTTGGTACAAAGGATGCAGATTCCCTCTTTAAATCTGATCTGTACACTCCTTCTGCTTCAACCTTCTCAGCCGTTTTCCCTACTCCCACCTGGTGCTGCCAGAATTAGAAGTCTGTCCCTGTTCCTACCAAGGCGACCCACGGCTTAGCAAGACCTCTCCCTCCCCAGTCCCAAAGCCCTCTATGATCCAGCCAGACAACTCTCCCTACACGTATCCCTGAATGTCAGGAACGTGTTCTTTGCTCCCACCCCATCCCCCTTCCGCACGCGCATCCCACTCCTCCCCACCTGTTGCTGGTCATGGAAAAGCAGGAACAAAAGCAAGCGCAAGCGTGTGCGCAGAGCCCTGAACAGCAGCAGAGACGTTAATCTGAGCAAATCCCTGCCTTTGGCCAAAGCCCATTTTCCCCTTCAGTGCCAGTGTTTCTTTCAACTCATGGTCCTTCTATTGCCAGCACAGGCAATGGGACCCAGGGGCTGGAAGGACTCTCTTCTCCACCATAGGTCATGTACAGTTACCACCCAAGTACCACTGCACCCATAGTCTGCTGGGAAATTAGGGTACCTGCTGGTCCTAAAACCTGATGAGAAGCTTTTGTTATCTGAAATCTCTTAAAGCAGGGGTAAATAGTGATATACAAATCTCTCTTCTTGCATGGGGCAAAGCTTTGTCCTGCTAAGGAACCAGTAGGTTCCATACACACCATGACTGTGGTCAGACCCAGACCTCTTAGGTAGCACATACGCTTAGCTGCAGCACAGCGCTGTGGCCTCTTGCCACCGTGTGCCTGGACATGGCTGATCTTCTGTATTGGACAAACCTTGACTTAGCTGAAAGCTGTGCTGGGGGAAGAGATCTTTACTGCTACCCCAGACCTGTTTGTCCTGGTATCTACAAGTGTCAGCTCACAACGACATGCCCGAGAGAAGTCAGGGGTGCACATAAAGGTTGAGCTCATTTGGGTGGGTTTTGACTGGCTCCGTCATCCCAGGATGGGGGAGTGTAAGAACTGTAGGAGGAAAGTTGGATGAGAGAGGGTGCTTGGGGGAGGAATTTACATATGTGCAGGTGTGTGTGGCTTAATGCATTGAGTGTGTTGGAGGTGAGGAACTAGAAAAAGAGAAGTTATCTTAATAAGTCTGAGTCACTGAGGGAGTGGGGGTGGTGGCAGAGAAGTCTTAGCGCAGCAGGGATTCATAAACTGAGGAGCACCCTGTGAAAATTTTGCATGGGCTGAGCTGGGAGGGGAAAGCAATGAAAATTGCTGTGCCGAGCTCTTGCGAAGAAGCCCTCAAGCTCTTTGCAATGCCCACTTATTTCATTACGGTGCTTGCCTCACGAAGTTTGTGAAAATAGAGCGTGCAAACCTTCTGAGTGACTGGAAGTCTAATTTCAAATAAACAGCAAATGATTAATGCTTACTGGATGAATCTTGCGCAATTTTCCCCTCAGCCCCTGGCCACCTCTTTCTAGTTCGGATACAAACTCAGAGGAAACTTGATTGTTTTAACTTAGTTTCTTTTTAAGGTTGTTCAGCTATGAATCTCCGAGCAAAACTGGAGGTGGGAGGCTCATGGGGATTGAAGCAGAAGAAATAACCCCCACAAGGTTTTACTGCTGATTTGTGCACTCTGTCAGCCTGGAATATACATTATAAAAAGGGGCTAGCAAAGCCACTTGGGATTCCTGTGTGCACCTCTTCAAAAAAGCAGCCCTCACGGAGAAATGGAAAAAGCAAAGTAGAGGGGGCAGAGGAAACTTAGGTTGAATTTAAAAATTGCTTTCCTGAAGAACAAGGACCATGTTTATCAAGGAAAAGGTACTTCTGACAGAGGACAGATTCATTTAAAGTAGGAATTTGCAACATCTTCATCCAGAATATGAATGAACCTTAGCTGAACTTTTACTTCATGTTATTTTACTCACTTGTCTCTTCTTTCTATTTGTGGGCCTGACCACACATTCATAAATATCCCCAGAGAGTGCTGCTTGAGTGCTATTTCTAACCCTCCTGGGACTGAGAAGTAGCAGGAATGTCAAGGGGGCCCAGATCCTAAGAGATTACAGTTTGGCAGAGTATGGACTAATGTGGGTAAAGCTTGCATTAGTAGAGTTGGATATTTGAGTCTTCATCTGAATTGTACCTGAACTCTGAATTTAAATTAAAGGGATGCTAATAAGGTATATTTCTAAAAGAGCGGAGGAAAGCCTAGCTGCAGTTCTGCTAAATAGAGATGTAAGAGCATCCACGCATGCTGGACAAGCAGGGGACCTACGTGCAAACTGCAGCAATAAAGCAACTAATAGTAAAACACGCTGTAACAGCAGCTGCTTCTCTGGCCCTGACTTGACGGAGCTGCTGGATCCTTCAGCTAAACGCAAGCCAGCCCCAGTCTTGATTTAGCTAGAAATCATCAGTCCAGCTGCTTTCAGAGTTGTGCCCTTATCCTCTGGAGACAGGCTGAGCACTGCAAAGTCTTCCATGAGGACCATGATATGCCAGTGAACAGCTACTGAAGATCCCTGGGTATGCCCAAATGATCCTCTGCTATGGAGTGAGGGGTTCTTTTTTGTTGTGGTGTGAATGAATGATTACCTAGTTAGTTCAGATTCAGGTAAACAGGATCCTGGTTTGCTAGCCTGCTTCAGTGTTGCACGCAGAGGGAATTCAGCCTCTTGTGATTCCCCTTCTGCCTGTTCTTTCCCATCTTGACACTATTAATTTTCTAGGTCTTCTCTTCCATGCAAATGAACGAGATGATAGGATCACTTTTTCTCTGGATGGTATTTGTCTTACTGGAAAGCGTTATGAGGGTAGGAACAGCTCCAGAATCTGTGCATTTAGTGTATGTATACACCTGCTGAGATGGAAAGAATGGTTAGACTATTCAGCCTGGAGAAGAGAAGGCTCTGGGAGACCTTATGGCAGCCTTCCAGTACCTGAAGGGGCCTACAGGAAAGCTGGAGAGGGACTGTTTACAAGGGCATGGAGTGATAGGACAAGGGGTAATGGCTTTAAACTAAAAGACAGTAGATTTAGATTAGATATTAGGAAAGAAATTCTTTCCTGTGAGGGTGGTGAGGCACTGGAACAGGTTGCTCAGAGAAGCTGTGGATGCCCCATCCCTGGAAGTGTTCAAGGCCAGGTTGGATGGGGCTTTGGGCAACCTGGTCTAGTGGAGGGTGTCCCTGCCCATGACAGGGGGGTTGGAACTAGATGATCTTTGAGGTCCCTTCCAACCCAAACCATTCTGTGATTCTATTGCACGTGCACACAAAGCCAGACAGCTTTATTCCTTCATTCAGCATCCCTTGCCACTTCAGTTCTTTGTTGCTCTTTCAAGCAAATACATAAGAGGAGAAAAAAAAGGTGTCTCTGAGTGGGAGTTATCACCTTCTAAGGACTGGATTAAGACCAGCTGAAACAAGGTTTGCTTGTGACCTACATAATTCTGGCCTAGATCTCTGGTCCATAGAAGGGGAAAAAAACTATACGTCATGTTAAAAGCTCTAGGCCACTGCAGGCACCTTGTCTTTTAGGTGTTTCTTGTATGTTTAGCTTGCTTTGCTTTCCATTTTCAGCTCACAGCTTTGAAACACCTTTTCAGGTCTGTCCCCTCACTAATGGCGTTAAGATCGCACTGCTTAAATGTAGTGAGGTAGGACAAGGCTGATGATGGGGACTGCAGGTGTTATGGGAAGTGTTGGAAAGCTTTCATCTAAAATAATTTGGGTTAGGTGTCCCTGTCATTGTAGCATTTGGCGCCTGAGCTGTGTTACCCTACCTGTTGCTCTCTGTCTTGGCTCTGCTGCCTCTTCTATCTGCTGAATCCAGGGAACACACAGGCCTGACGCCCCCCTCCCTCTGCATCATGGTGGCTGCTTCTGCCAAATTCTGAATTTTGGACTTTAAAAGCTCATAGGAGCTGTGAAGGAAGGGAGAGGGGAAGAAGGAGGGCTGTCAAACATCTCTTTTTTATCTCTTTTGGAGGGAGGGAGGGTTAAAGGGAGGACTGAGCAGCCCATAAAGGAGAGTATTGATGCCAGCTTATTTAACAAGCAAAACAGAGAAAGATTAGGGTTCCTATGGCAACTGGCTACCAGCAGATGCACCTCAAGGATTTGGGGGGGGAATGAAATGGTTAGCACAAGGCCCCACCACTTTGGATTAAAAAGACCTCTTCCCAGCTGCAGCAGCAGCTCCTTTGCTGAAGAACGATGTTTCTGTGTAACCAGCACCAAAGGCAAAGGATGAATTCTCCATGTTGGTTTAGCTAGCCCTTAAAGTCATGAGACAGAGTATTTTACAGATGGTCCTCAGTTATGTTCCCTCTCTGTGTGGTTTGAAGAAGAGGAGTGGGAGATGGCAGATGGTGAGGGGGAAATGGAGGGACCTTAGATGCTGAGTGGCAAGTGCAGAAGGTGCATTAGTTAATGTGGATGTGATGTCTAGTTGTCACCCCTGCTCTGTGAGATCCTAGGAGCCACGTTTCCTCCCAGATCTGAAGCCTGGAGAGCAGCTTTCTCCTCTGGCCTTCAGATCATCTCATCTCAAAATCAGAGGGGATAAGTGCATGTACAAGCTTACTCTTTTAGCAGAAAACGTAAAACATCAATTTTGTTTGGGGTTGTATTTTTGGCTACAGTGCTGTAGTAGCTCCAAGAGCCTGGGTGCTTGGTGCTTGTGTTTGTTCTCTGCTTGATGCCAGCCCTCCTGCTGAAAACAACATCTCTCACCAGGTATTGTGGTTTTTCCATTTGGAGTTAAAATGCCAAAGCATGTAGTCATTTAATTCTGGGAGTGAGAGAAGGCTGAAGGAGGTTAAGTATAGCTTTTGTTTAGATCAGTACAGCATGGAAAATAACCATATTTGTACAGCCTCAAGGCTCTGTATTGGAGGTCCTACTGAATGGCTCCCTGATCAACCCCAGCCCTGGGAGGCTGACTGAGTGATTTCCTTAATTGGATTTTGTTTGTTGATCTCACTTTCTTGATATTTTTTTTTTAATAACTCATTGTAACCATGCCCTCCTGTCTACTGGAAAAAACCACCTCAAGCTGAGAAAGAATTGTATTTGTCCTTTGGCACTGGTGGTTGGCGTAGCTTCCATCAGAGCTCACATTACTGCTGAGCAGTGGACACGCAGGGCAGCGTTCCCTGCTCATCCTGGGGTCTGCACACGCACAGACACGCAACAGCTCATGCTGGCAAGAGTGTGAGAGGGAGTCTGTCAATATATTTGCTGGTTAAATCTGAAATTGGGCTGATTTTGGTATTTATGGAGTAAATAACAAGTTGTGAGCTTGTCCCACCAGAAAAAGCTGTTGTGTTTGAGTTGCATGGTATAACGTGTGCCTCGCTTCATGAGCGTTGGCTCTCCAGGGTTAAGCTATACGGTTCATCCCAGGTTAGGAAAGTACACGGAGAGCAAGTGACAAGAGAAGACTGCGTGTAGCAGGACTGAGGCATGCGTGGAGCTTATAGGCATCTAAATAGCACAGGGGGATGGAGGGTCTTTATTCCTGATCAGAAAATTTTGATAGGTCATAGGTGTTAAAAAGTGGACCTATCCTTTAAGCATACTTAAAAGTGGAGAGGGTGGATGGGGAATGAATGGGGAAGGGAAAAGGGTAGGAGATGGGAAATATGCAGTAACTTGCTGAAGGGAGCATTTGAGCCTAGAGAAGGCTGATACAAGAACCTGAATAGAATTCAGGAAAATGAAGTATAATGAGGAGGCTTGAAACTGGGGCGGGGGGAGAAAGGCACAATGCATGCTGTGTGGGTAGGAAAGAAATGGGGGAGTAGGAACTGAACAGGATAAAAGGGGAAGGGAGGAATGGTTAGTGGAGAAAATGAACTGGATAAGAAAGGCAGAGATTTGTAAGGCAATGGGAGGGAGGAGGTTTAATGGAGAAGGTGGAAGAAGGAAGGTAGGCAAAGAAAATAAGTGTAATGAGAATACTGAATTAGAGAGGCGTGGGGGGAGGATAGCAAAAGGTAGGAGCAGGGAAAGGAGGAGAAAATGTCCTATTACCTAGGGAAAGCAAAGGGTTTTAGAAATACATAGTATTCATTTTAAAGTGTGTGTGAGCCAAGGTTAATTGGAGAGAGTTGTGGACATCAAAAATCTCAACCAAAAAAAAAAAAAGCTAGAAAAGAAAAAAAATGTGGGAAAAATAAAAGGAGAAAGACAAAAAAGAAACAAAAGCCAAAAGAGACAGTGTGTTACTTTGCAGACACTGGGCCATCAGGAGCTCCTCAGATAGACATGTTCCTGTGAGCTCCCATACCAGCTTTTCCTTGTAAAAAGCCCCATCTTCACAGAAGTAGGCAGCCAGGGCACAAATGCTCTTCCCAAAGGAAATGAAATGGCCACAGCTACAGTGTATGCCTGTCTTGACAAGCTAAGAAAAATGTCCTCCACACTGCCTTTGCCCATACATTTCCTACATAAATTTAGGGTCAGGGCACGTTTTAATTTCAGTTTCTAAGTCCTTCCTGCTGTTCAGAGAATACCCTTAGTGTACATAGAACTGGGTAGCATACATGTTTTTGAGTAATTTGTACAAAGGCCTGACTTTAAAGCCTTGAATTTGGTGGTAGGAGCTGATGCTGTCCTCCAGGAGCAGATGTGATCTGTGTATCTTGAGTGGCAGACAGACGGAACCATACAGTACATGACCCTATAATGCTCAAAATTTGTCCTGTGACCAAACTTTCTTTGGAAGGAGCCTGTTATCATTCTCTTTTGCTTGTCTTGACTGCCCCAGGGCAGCCGTGACAAGTTGTGGCAGGCAGAGCTATAGGGAAATGCCTGTTAGCTTGGGCTGCCCAGCCAGTAATGGCAAAACACAGGAGGGCATATGAGACTCTTCCTCAAATCCATAAGAGTTCTTGCAGCAATAGCGATGTGCCTAGGAATGCCACCATTTATGCCAGACATCACTGCATCCTGCAGTCTGAATAAATTCATGAATATAGCCTGTGGCATATTATTTCTCCCTTATTCTGGTCTGCGCGCAAAAGAGCGTATTCAGGAAAGCCATGATACCTACCCAAGGCACTCACTTGTGGGCAAACTCTGTCAGAGAGAGGGAAGTGCCAAATACATGCTCCGGTTTGAAAGCTCTGAAAAAGAATTCTTCTAGAGGGGCTTGCAGCCATTCAACCCCTCTGCCTACCAGACCTTTTATAAATTTCCCATTTATAGTATTTATAGTTGAAGATTGAGTTGACAGAGCAAGTGGTGGATGAGGTGAGGCCTCTGGGGTCTTCAGCTAGACAGAGAGTCTGGCAGACTGAGCAGTTTGTGTTTAATACTGGCATGACTAAGTTTCTAAGTGAGGCTTCCCTTTCCCAGGCTTGGTTTCATCCTACCTGATCGCTCACCTTGCCCCTTCTGATCTCCAGCCAGAAGATTTCCTTCTGCAATTGTCACCATCAGGAGCAGGTTTTAGTGCATCGCTCCTCTGACTTACCCTTTCCTTGGGAAATGATTTTTCCCTTTGTCTGGAAACCTTCCACTCCTGTTTGCTCTGTGTACTCTGCACCAGGATTCTGTATTAGTAGTAACTTCTGGGTGTTCAGCCTATTTGAAGTAAAATAAGGTGTTATATTAGACCTGCATCTGAAACGCAGAATTTCAGTAGTGGGCGGAATGTGAGTGGAAATCAATCACACCTTTGGCTAATCTACAGGAAAAAATGCCTTTCTGCTTGTGTGAGTTGTGCAGGGTTGTGTGCCTGTCAAAAACCCCTTTTCTAAATTTTTGAAAGGATGGTGAGAAACAACAGAGATTTAAAAACAAAGTGGGGGGAAGTAAAGGCTTGGATGGGACTGCTGGCCATTGGGTCCTGTCCCTGTGAGCGTATAACAGATGCACAGTCTGGATTTGTAGGGAAAAAAATGTCTAAATTTTCTTGTATCACAAATTGTAAGGAACTCTTATATCCCTGTAGCAAGATTAAGCCCTTCAGCACAACGTTTGAAAAACTATTCTGTGCCACAAGGAGCCACCAAGAGAGATGTTAGACATTGCCAGCCTCCTGGGTCCCTGCAGGAGTGGGAATCTGGAGGTGAAAATACCCAGGTGATCTTGCGGAAACATACGATACCATCTGCTGTAAGGAAAGGTGGAAAAATCCCAATGGCTTCTGTTGATCTAAGCTTGTGGGAAAGGCATTCCTCATCCCAGGGTGGTGATTGCTTCAGTCATGGGTGTATGAGCAAGACACCAGTCAAGCAGCTGCGGGTTTGACCGTGTGGTTAACAGCACCAGCACACCCCCCCCACAGCCCCGGGTCTCAAATAGTGTCTTTTCATTGTAAGGAGGACAAGCAGTACAGAAATTAAAGGAATGCAAGATGATATTTCCAGCCTATGACATCCATTAAATCTATTAAAGTAAGCCAAGAGTTATAAAGAAGGTTAATTTGTTCTTTTACAGAATCTCAAAATAATAGCATAATCTATTGAGACTCCCGGCACCGATCCCTGCTAAACTGCCTCCCACTCTTTTGGTGGCGTTAACCGCTTCGTGCAGGCATAACAAACATGAGGAAGGTCAGTCATTCTCCACCTGATCCCTGGTGCTCTGCTACTGTAAAGTGAACCTGCATCTTTTAATCACTAAATGGGTTTTACCTGTCCCCAACTGGTATTAGTACAGCTGTGTGTAAAACCTCTGTTGTCTTAATTGTGAGTGCTGCTGGTTTGTGTTGAACCAGCAGTCTTGTTTTGGGAAATTCTATTGTTTGTTTTGGACGTTAAATATTTAAAACTTCCATTTTGGTGTGTATTTTTTGGCTGGTGAGAGGAAAAACTGTTTGAATGCTTTTCTTCTTTGTTTCCCCTGTAGTGTGCTTGCCCTCCAGCACTGGCTAGGTAAGCAATTTTATAAAAGGGAGGTTTTTTCTTTTGCTCCTGACGCAGCTTTTCTTGGTAGCTTTGAGCTACAAGTTTCTCGAGATGAAACCTCCACCTTATGCAGATCTCTGGAGCTTTTTAAAGAAAAAGTCCTCCTCCCACCCCTCAAACTTGTGTGGCTTTGTACCACCATTCCTGCTGTGTGCCTGCTGCCTGTCACAGAGCTGCACGGAGGCTTGGCTTAGGTTCTCTTCTTTTTCCCCTTCTCTGTGGTCTGAGATACTGCTCTTGTGTCATGACTGGTCACTGTCCATGTGTGATGACAGCTCTGCCATGGTAAATTTAGAGACAAATGGTTTCTCCTATTGGAAGTGCCAGATTTTCTCCATCTTAATCTTTGAGAATTAGAACAAACAGTTGCTTATTTTTGCATAGCTCTACTCCTGCAGTCTAAAATGGCTTTCAGCCTGAGATTACCACCAAGAAACAAATGAGAAAGACCTGAGTGCGTGTGCAAGTTCATCAGCTCTGAAAAGGGAGGTGGCTACTGAGAGGACAAAACCAGTGCTGATACCTCAGCATGTGCTTGGGCAAATACTTAGCTGCAGCTGTTTTCCTTAGGCAAGATGAATTTTAAACTAGTGCTTGCCTTATTTGTACTGATGAAGCTTAGTTGGCTGTTGGTGAGTGAGATCTGGCAAACAGAAACAGCCTATATTAGTGTTTGGAGAGGGAAGGCACTAAGAATTTCCAGAAATAAGCATTTTACGTTAGAAAAAAAAAAAATCGATATGATCCGCAAAGTGCAACTGGACACAATGACTAAGACAAAGAGAGAAACAATTGCCCCAATCCAGAAGCAAGTAATTTTGGATCCTACGCTGTGTTGGAGTAGCTTTTTGCAAAAGGAAGACAAAATGCACTGAGACTGGCTTGTGCTTGACTTGCACAGCCAGAGGTAGAAATGCTCAAGGGATCCTTTCTAACAGCACTTCTCCCCGATCAAAGGCAGAAAATACCACCTGGCTCCTGAAAGGCAGGTTGCTCTGAAAGGCGGGTTGTCCTTTACGCGTGCTCTGCAGACTGAGTCGAGAGGTGGGGTGAGCGTGCCGGAGAGTCTGGGCGAATCACGCAAAGGTAATTTCTATATGCAGGACTGGAAGGGGCGCTGGGTAGGGTCATCGGCAGGAAGGTGTAGGCAAAAGGCAGCTGCATGGTGGACTAGCGTACCTCCCCCAGCCTTTGGTGCATGAGGCAAGCAAGGCCAAGGATTTTCCAGCTGGAAGCCTACCTCTGGCATATCCGACCAAGGACAGTTCAGGAGGTTGCCCTAGAAGTGTCCAGAACCAGCCAGCGATGAGGCTGGAGGTTTTGCTGCTGACTCAGTGCCCAAGGCAGCCCGTGCCTCCTGCCAGCCGTGCTGCGGTTGCCCTGCGCTCACCGACTGACAGCCTTCGCCCTCTGAGCTCCTGAGCATGAGCACTTGTGCTTTGCAGAGATACCTTGGGGCTCAGTGCAATGGGGAGTTTTGCTTTATTCTTTGTCTAGCTCCCACACGCTGTGCTCAGAGAGGAGAGATCTTCTCGTGACCCCTTTCAGCCCTATCGGCCAAGACCCCAGCACCAGCTAAATATTTTGAGCTTCAGGGTTGCTGCTAAAAAAAAAAAAAAAAAAAAAATAAAGGCTTTTAAACTGTGCTGTGCAAACTATGCCAAAGGTTTCATAAAATGGGTATTTTTAGCATGTCATAAAAATATAAAGCCTCACTCTTATTTTTATCCCTTCAATCTCTCCAAAATTAATTGAAAGCATTTTACCTTGCTCTCCTTTGCTTCCCTGACTTTCAGAAACTAGCTAACTTTAGGACCCAGGAGGGAAGGCGTCATCAGATGTTGGCAAACGCTGGCCATGTTGTGTGTCTATTTATAGTAGGCGTGTGTCTAACCACCTTGTCGTTCTTTTCTTAGCAGCAGCTGGACGAGCTCAGCTATCAGTTATCCATGAAGCTAATGATAATAGAAGGAAAGCTATGTAAAGCAGGTGCTCAGAGGGGAGAGGGAAAGGGGAGGTAGGTGACAGGAGAGGGAGAGATGAGGTTTTAGGAACTGGAAAAGATCCTTTTGCTCAGCCTGAAAACCCTTATTATCTGTAATAATTATTAATAACAGGGGTGCCTGCACAAAGTCATTGTGACTGCTTTCAGCTGCTACGTCCCTCCCAAATGTTATTTCCCTCATTTATTTTCACTGTGTTGGCAATCAAAGGCAGTGGGTTTTTCTCTCCCCCCCCGCCCCTTTGCTTTTACTAGATGTTAAGCTGGGTGTTCTCCCCCTTCTCCGTCCCAGGTTCTGATATTTGGGTTGGTAATAGCAGGATCTAGTTTCCCTATGAAAAACTGAGCCTGCGGTATTTCTTAAGCTTGGAGGTTGCAGGTCTACGTTTGTTTCCTCTTTTGTCTCCATTTCAGAGAGGATTTTGCCTGTTGAGGACTCTGCAGGGAGAAGGGAGCAAGTGAAGGGATGTCATTCCACCCATTACCAATGACAAAGCTGACTGTCAGCCATTTATCAGCCTTTTTTTTTTTTTTTTTTATGGCTTGTCTTTGCTGCTTTCCTCTCTAAGTGCAGGGGAGCAGGACAGCATGAACTCTGCTCTCGACAGCAGCTCAGGTTCTGCCACCATCTGCCACCTAATCCACTTCCAAGGAAGGGTCTGACGTCTGTGTGCATGTGTGTGCACGTATACCCTCCCCACCTAGCCATACATCATTTCAGCAGACTCATACTGACCAGCTCACAAGCGCCATTTCTCTTACAAGAATTTGCCTTTGATACTTCTTCTTATCTTCCTCCTGCTTTAGATTTCCCTGATTCATTTTGGCATACTGTCGTGGGAGGGAGGGGAGGGGGCTTATGAGTTGAAACTGGAGAAAATTTCCTCTGAAATTGAACACATCTCTCTTTTCCTACCCAGCCTTCCTCTCTGAGGTGCTGGACTTTCAGATTTTTTTTTTTTTTGACTTTTCCTGGAAGTGATGAGTGTGGGATGCATGGATTTCTTTTGCAAAAGCAGCAGGAAACAGAGCAGGTGTAAATTGTGCGTGCCAGGCTCCTTGGATAGCTGGTAAGTGGGCTCTTGCAGGAACTGTTGAATTTTAAGCTTTTCAGTGACATAATGACCAGTCTTGTTTGACTGCTGTCTGCAAGCACTGAATGTGTTTCAACCTTTCCATATCTCCTTCCTCTAATAATACAAGAAGAATGACAGTTATTGTGCGTGATGCTGTATCTGCTGATGCTTTTTTAGATGCACCGTATTCAACACAGTTCGCTGATTGTGCTGGATCACGTTTGCTCGTGGCGTTCAGTACTGTGCACGCAGTGCTGTGGAAAATGGCGTGAGAATTGAGATGGGGAGAGAGGAAGGGCCTTGGGAAGGATGGACAGATGGCACAGCATGCATTCAAAAATGCCAGTCGTTTTGCTTGTAGTCATCAGCTATGCTATTTTTCTAGGCTATGGTAATGAATGTTTGAACTAGCCTCTGGAAAACAGTAGCAGTCTTTACTGCTGGGTGGCTCTAACACCTGAGCGTTGCGATTTCTTCCTTCTGGGTGCCCACGAATAACCTTTTCCTCCCCATTTGAAAGGGTCTGTGTTGCAAAGACTGGGGGTCTTTCCTGGCTGAGAAGGAAGGACTAGGACTCCCTTCAAAAGTTAACACAGCCTTTGGAAAGACAGCCCTGCCTCTGCCAAGCAAGGGACCAGGAATTCAAGTCGTGTGTTTGTTGCAGGCTCTAAAGCCACGCAGAGTTTTGCTGTGTAACGCAGAGGGTTTGACCCAGAGCTTCCTGGTGGACCTGGAAAGACTGTCATCATCTGCAGGGGGCTTTAGATCAGGCTCAGTTATAGGTCTCACTAGTTCCTGTGACGTTCTGCTTTGCTTTGTGGTTGGATTTTTTCCCCCCTCCATCTGCCTTTGTAGATCCTCTCCCTCATTTTCCAGGCACACACTAATGGCAGGAAGTTATTTGCCCGTGTGACCTTCACAACAATTTCTGCATTGTACTGAGAGTATGGACCAGAGGAATCCTGCTGTTCAGATGCACTTGGTTTCATCAATCACACTTAAAAAAAAAAAAAAGGAGTTTCGTACTGAATAATGCTCATTAATTAGGAAAGCAAAGGAGCTTCATCATGTTAATTGGAGATAGATTTCTATACAAAAACTAGTTAATCAGCACTCTTTGCTAAGTACGTTTTATTCTTCTTGTAACAGAAAAATGACTTTTTGACTCTTTAAGATCACTTGTGGAGGTATTCAGAGAGGGGTTTATATTAATACCATATTGGCATGTATTGATGAAACCCAAAATTTTTTCTCCCTTTCCCACCACAGAAAATTGCTTTCATTTCTCACTTCTAAAGGAGGCAGGGGAATAATTCTCCACCCTCAGCTAGCAATTTAAGATTGATCTGACGAAGACAATCAATTAAAAAACTTCTCTTCCAACCCTAGTTTCAGCTCTTGTGTAGGCTCGCATCCTGTTTGCAAGAAGACACGTACAAGCTTCAGGTTATTTTTGAAAACAGGTTCTCCAGAGCACAGTAATAGTTGAACTGGCAGAACTGTGTGATGCTGTGGTTTCGTTCAGAGGATGTTGTCCTTCACATTTTGTACTTGTCCATGTAGGGAAAATAGCAGTGCACACATGGAGGAACTGGACTTCTGAAGTCACATTTTTTGTTTGACCAGTCATTTTTCAGTGAAATATGTATCTAATATATATCTACAAGGCAATGGAAAAATTATAATAAGTGTTAATGTGTGTGAGAATTGTGCCTCATTTTGGATTCCTCGTGTTTAGAAAGTCTTTCCTTTCCTAGTACACTTGTTTTCCAGTAGAAAATATCTTCTAATGACTACCAATTAATACTGATATATTGGTCATCTAAGATAAACCCCAAACTCCTTCCGCTGCCAAAACATCTCTAGGGAATTAGAAATCACTCCCTTCAGTACTAGAAAGTTTAGTGATTTGTTGTTTTCCAGTTTCATCTCTGCTTCTGTGCCTCTACTGTTCTCTCTCAGCATGGGGACTGTGTCTAGTAAGCACAGACCTTTGCCAACCTTCCCTTGAGGCTTTGGCAGACCTACGCAGGCAGGGATGAGGAATTCCCTTGGGCATAGGTATTCCCTTTGTGCCTCTAGCCAAGCAGCAAGGAGCCCAGGAGGAAAGCTGGTCCTCATGGGATGTACAGACCGATCTTGCAGTCGAAAGCTTGGAAAATTCTGAATAAACTCCTGGAAAAGCATGAATGTTTGGAACGAAATCTAGGCATTTTGGGATTCAATTTCCAGAAAGATTTCATGCGTGTTAGCAGAGCAATGTTGTCTGAATGCATGATTTCAGAAGGCTCTTTAGTCAGCTTATTGCAGTCAAGCTTGTCCAGCACTACTGATAAGCTGAAACCCTAAGAAAAAAGAAAAGCCCAAACAAAAAAAAGAGAACTGAGACTCCCTCTCCCCTTGCAACACTGGGAGTAACTGTTGGGGAAAAGGGGCAACGGGGGATGCTGGACATGTTCCTGGGTCTGGCAGTTTGGAATAAGCCTGGCTGTGTTACCTATATCACCTGTTTGGATGACTACAGCTAGGTGTGCTAGTCCCTGTGGAGATAAACGCTTCACTGCTGCTGTTGACTTTATTAGTGAAAATAATGTAATTTCTGAATGTGCATAAAGTTTAAAATTGAGTATGTTGCATATTAAAAAAAAAAAAAAGCAATCATGTTGGATACCCGTGTTGAGACCGATAAGCTAATTTGCTGAGCCTGGGTGTGTAGTCATTTTTGAAAATGGTGTCCCTTTCAAGTCAGTGCATTTGCTGAACTTTTTACATCAAATTAACTTTGAAAATGTAAGTAATGGGCAGTGACAGTTTCATTTCCCTTATTTTGGAAATGGTATTTATAGTGCATGTTTACTTGTTTCCTCATCTTTAAAATGCATGTATATGTTAATTATGGTCAACATTTCATAAGTTGTTTTTAGGCTGAATACGTTTAAAAAGTTTAGTGTCCTCTGACCAAAGGTAGTATCACAGGTCAAATTATTAACTGCAAGTGTATAGGCAATTGGAAGGCTTTTTTTTCCACTTGGTCTGTAACTGAAAGTCTAATTTGCCATAACTCCTTAAAGATGGTGGTAGTAAGTGCTCTACACTGGAAACTTGTGTCAGTCATTGGTTGCCCAAAACCTAGATTCATGCTACTGTTGGTTGGATTTTTTGGGGTGGTTTGTTTTTTATTATTATTTTGTTTG
Organism: Grus americana; assembly: GCF_028858705.1. Lineage (NCBI taxonomy): Eukaryota > Metazoa > Chordata > Aves > Gruiformes > Gruidae > Grus > Grus americana. Next base: position 65,348,536 of record NC_072852.1, read on the forward strand.
GTTTGGGTTTGTTTGTTTTAAATGAGGAGAAGTGATCAGAAATACCAGTGAAGAAGCTGGAAGCCTGATGAAAATCTTTAATCTATGAGAAGCATAGCTTAATTCTATTTTCGTATTTCAAAATTTTCAGACAGCAGCAATTTGCAGTCAGGTTCAGATGGCAAGCACTGATTTGTGTGCATTTGTGGTGATCTCAAGGCAAACTTCAGTTTTCCAGTACGATCAAATTTAAAATCAAGTTTTTAAACCTCATATGGAAATATTTGTTGCAAGCAAACTTGTTACATCAGAAACAAAACATTACTCCGTATTCCTTACTCTTAATACTCTGGGTTTTGATCTGCATGTGCCGGGTTTATATAAAGCAACTTGAGAACCCAAGGGGCGACAGATCACCTAGACCGGATGATACTCATCTCAGGTTGCTGCAGGGAATAACGTGTGAAATAGCAAAGGTACTGATGAGGACATGTGATATATCCTGAAAAATCAGCAGCTGTTCATGACAATTGACAAAGCACCAGTGTAGGATCTGCCTCCAAAATGGAGCAGCAACGTCCCGGAAATTAGGAGATGAGCGAGCTGCCTTGTCGGTGCAGGGACGCTGAATGAGAATCTCGGGATAGCGTAGTGCCATGGCTGGCTGCGTGTAAGTCCAGGGTCAAATTACCATTTCATTTGAAAGGAGGAATCTTACACCTGTTAGACTTTGTAAGAATGAAGTTGCACAGGCGTGTGATTACACATGAACACAGAATAAGGACTGTATAGTGTAGTAGACGTGAGTTACTAGGTTTTTCAGAAGACTTCTCCTTTGCGTAAGTTACGTGTCAGGACTTGGAATACGTATCACGAAATGGTGACAACAATTAGAAAGTGAGTATAATTTCTGCCAGCTCTCATCTCTGTCCTGCCAACAAAATGCTCATTTTAGATAGTAGGTTCTTAAATTCCTGTTTGTTTTGATCTGAAGTAGTACATATGTTTTATATCTCACCCTGGAGGTGGATGAACATAGCTCACCAGGGTATCCTTATTCTTTGATTTCTAGGAGATCTGTGTGCAGTGGGCTGCATCATCAAATGTTCCTAACACTTGAGTAATCTCAAAAAATCCCGATGCAATTAAATCCTCAAAGATGAGTGTAGTCAGGACTTGTTCTCTTAAAGCTCCAGATGAGTATTTATGCCCGTGCAGGATGCTGCCAGCACACGAAAGCACGCGTACGCAGAGCGCTGTGGCTTCGTTTAAAGGATCCTGGGAGCCGCTGGGTAGCTCACAACTCTGGATGCCACCGTAGCCCCCTGCTCTCAGCACTGATGCTAAATGGAAATCCAGCTGAACAAGGGAGATGAACTCCATGGGCTTTAGGCTCTGAGCACCCCCTTCCTTTAGGGGTTGATTCCTTTGCATGATGGTATCACGTTCAGAGATAAAGCTGAATGCGGAGATTTCCATCTGTTTGCCAGCCTGTGTGTTCTTTGAAGAAGCAGAGCATTTCATAGGCCTTGTCAGCAGGGCAGTTTTCATTTGCAGTAAATTCGTATTTGAAAAAAGGGAGAGGAGAAAGTATTTGGTAGAGACTGTAAAGGACGACAAAAATTTCCAAATAGATTTCAGTGCATGAGGGACTGTGTATCATGGCGACGTTCTCTAAATGTCAAGCAATGCGTGCTGGCAAAAATGGTCTAAATTCATGTATAGTGTTGTGCTCTAAAGCTGTGGGGTTCTCCAAGGAATAAAAGTCACTATGGGTATTTTGGTGAGGATATCTAAACAGAGTGTTACTGCAGTTGGAAAAAAAAAAAAAAAAAAGAAGAGAGGAGGAGGGATTTCTGAGGAACACAGAGGAGGTAAACAAGAAATCTGTGTTTAAGTGGATATCTGGGTTCATCCATTTCTTCTGTAATTTCTCAGGGATCAGTCTCTCCTGTAATAATCTTATTCTACTTTAAAATAGTCAATGAAAGCATGTACTTCCACTGTAATTAATCAAAAGGAGCACCGAGGTAGGAAACCTTTGCCTAACTCCTACTCTTGCCTCGCCTGCACAGATCTTGAATGAAACTCACCAGGTGTTTCCATATTTACTGAAATTCCCTTAACTCAAGGTTTTCCCTTGCCTTCAGGGTAGAAAATGTTGGTCTAATCATTCTGAATTGTGAATGACTCATTGGAGTCCTTTGGCTGGAGAGGAGCTCCTACAAGGAGTGCAGTGCTCTACTGCCAAAGGTCTTTGTTACCTTGATTTAAAGAAAACATCTGAAATGCTTTATTTTGTCACTCCTCTGTTCTTGTTTCTGGTGAATATGTAGGCAATTGTGAGGAACTGAGAGCAGCTCACGTGGCCCTGTGTTTGAGTGGAAACTGCTATTTTAAATCAGGTTTGAAAAGATTATTTTAAACCCGAAGATTGTGCCCTTAGCAAAAGCATTGGAGGTGTGGGGGCTTGGAGAAAGTGTAGGGATTGATATATTTAACCCTTTACTGAGTTCTAGGTTGGGATATAGGTCCCTTGCCAGGAGAGAAATAGCCAGGCATCTGGATGTTTTGGGAAGACCATGATACAGAGGCAGAGCAGACGATGCACGACTTAATTTCTCCCCATGAGTGTACGGGCTGAGATTTTGCTTACAACAGAAATATGTCTCACGTTGTTGTATTCAGCAGGTGGTGTCAAAATGAGTGCGACTAGTACAAATTAGTACTAAAAAGCACTTAGCAGTTCCTGATGGCAAAAATCTCGGCCCAAAGGGAAAAATGCTATGTAGGAGCATCCTCCTCCTCGCCTGCCTGGAGATGAGGCTGGGAACTAACTCCAGTGGGCTGGGGTGAGTTAAGGCAGGGAGGTGAGCAATGTGAGAAGCAGGGGAAGCTCTTGTTATTCAAACGGATGGGTTTGATGACTCATTAGCAATATTGGCAATTCGCCGGTCTGTCTCAGGAAGGCTGTTGGGTCTAGGCATGTCACTGGGGTTTCCCTTCTCTTGACAGAAAATGAGGCCATCTCACTGCAGTACTTATGTACTGCCTGACATATTTCAGTTCACTTTCCTATGCGCTCCCATGTACATTTCCAGGTGGATCTCATTTGCTTCAAAGCAAAGTAGACAGACGACCTTTCTGTATAGCTGCTTCACCTAATATGGACTATGCACTCTACAGGATGTTTTAGGTGAGAAAATTAGCATGTAAAATTGTTAGCATAGTGGTATTCTAAAGAATTGTGGGTTTCTTTTTCCTCCTTGGGTCTTCATATAAATCACCCTGTGCCAGCAGACCTTGCATTGGGATGTGACTTCTGTGAAAGATGTACCTAAAGTTAATTACAGAACAAAATTGATTCTCTGCTATTTATTACTTAAAAGCTCATTGACATTAGGGATCAGTTCATATCTGGTGAACTTGTAAATATGTGATTATTTCCTGTATAGCACAGGAAGGGCCTTACCCGAACAAAGACCTTTAGCAGTTTAGGATTACATTCTACAGGAAAATACAAAACTGTTGTCATTATAGAGTCAATAAATTCTTGAATTGATCTATACCGACATTTCTCCAGGTTGCATCCTCTTCTGCCATTCCTTGTGTGGGAAGGACATGATTTTCAGAAAATATTTCTGCTGATATAAACTTTGGTATTCCTAAACACAGAACAAATCCAAATGTTCTGGGCATCAGTTATAGCCAGCACTTCTTGGTCCTGGTCAATATGAGGCTCGGTTCTCTTAAAAATTATTTGTCATACATATGGACCTCTTTCTCAATTTCACCTCAGCTCTGCAAAGGGCTAGGATTCAAACGTAGTTAACTATGGTACTTTCTGTTCCATGAGGCGTACCCAGGTTATAGCTGTTTTATTTAGCACAGTGGTCTTTTTTCTTTCTTTTTTGTTTTGTTTGTTTTGTTTTTTTATTGCAGTCATGTCCTATTTACAATTTCCAGGAAATGCTTCATCTCTGTGCTGCTTGCACTAGAAAAACTGTCCTAGCAACAATTTTTGCCTTTCATCTATAGGAGAGGGACCTTTTTGTTTTGTAACTATGTTGCATTGCTGTTTAAATATCTTTCTATGGAAAAAAAAATTCAGTCTGTATTGTCCTTTCTATGATCAAAATCACTGACACAGAAGAACTGTAGTTGTACTCTTCCTCTCAGATCAGAGATTCCGATACTTTTAAGGGGAGAAGGTGAGAAAGGCTTCAGAAGCGCACTTTAATTTAGAGATGCGTGTGAATTTGAATAGATTTACAATGCTTCTTTTGAAACAATGCAGAACTGAAGTCTACAGGGCTTGAAATTGGAAGAAGTCTGAGACAACAAATGGAGCTATTGGGCTGTATAGAAAATGATTGTCTGCACAGCCCAGTGAACTGAGGGGAATTGCAGGAATAAAAAAAAAAAATATATGCAGCTGAGTTCCCAGACTCTTTTCTTCATTGTGAGTGCTTCTCATGAAGCCTCACTAATGGGCTAAAATAATTTAAGTCTCTGTGGTGGATCCTCCTTAGCAACCCAGTTTGATGCTGTAGGGGCTGTGAGCATCTTCACTTCTTTTCTCATTTGTGCAGCTGTTCCCAGTCTCCTGCAGACACCTGGGACATGCTGGCCTCACTGGGGAAGTGGTGTGGGGCAGTTACTGTGTCAGAATTAACTGGCAGCATAAGTGTCCGAGCAGTCTGGTGGAAGCAGCTATTGAGGCACGCTTTGATTGCATTTAATCTAAGTATATTTAAATTTATTTAATCTAAATATACACAGAGAAAACTTTGAGCAATGCTTGCTACCTCTGTGTTTTTATACAGTATTTGAGTTGTATCTGTGAGAAAGGGAGATACTTATTTTGCATGTAGCTAAGGCATGTCATTCCCTCACACCTTAACCTCCAGAAACGTTCCAGGAATTATGAAAACTCTTACAGCCACCTTCTTTGGACCACCAATAACTAACCCATGAGCAAGAGCTGTGGTATGTTACAGCTTTAAGGGCGAGCAGCTAGTACTTTATTTCCAATACATGTGAGCTTTGAGATAACTGTGAATCTTCTAGGGATTTGGATTTAATATTGATAGGCAGACAAATCCCTAAGCCTGACTGGAAAACTGCTCGAGGCTGGAGATGGGCTGAAGTGGCAGTATTTAGTCACACTACTTCTGGTTCCTCTGCCAAAGCTGTTTATTTTGTGATCTGAGTGACACACTGTATCTGCATTTGGTTTTGTTTTTCTTTCTCTGAACAGCATTGTTCTTAGTCTAAAGGAAACTAAATTGCATTGGTCTGTGGGTGAAGATTCTCGGTCTAATAACTGATTAAAGAGTAAGACTAGAGGCAAGTGATCAGTTTTTGTTCTGGAAGGATGTCATCAGGTATTCAAGTGGAGCTAGAACACTTGTTGCTAAATGTGTTCTTAGAAATTGTTTGGAAACAGGAAATAAACTGTGGGGTGATGAAACTTGTCTCTAGGCTATTTAAAATGAGAATTAATTGCTGAGTTGCAAAAGGATCACTTGTAGTGAATGAATGGACTATAAAATGGAGGTTGCAATTCTGTGTTGATAGGGCTGCTTTTCTCCATCTGCATTACTTTGCAGTTATCTCAGGCAAGGATGGACTGTGCATTAGTTTTTACCCATTTAGAGAGAGATTTAGTAGTCACTGTAGATAATTCTGTGAATATTTCTGCTTACCACTCAGAGAAGCAAATAGGAGTCAGAGAAGGCAAATAGAGCAATAGTAATTTGATCAGTGAAACAGAACAGTTTATGGATGAGAAAAGACTCGACAGAAAAAGTTATACCAGCTTGAATGGCATGAGGAGCAAGCAGAAGGCAGGTAAGGAATGCGAATTTATTCTTTCCTATGACGTAAGAGCCGGACAGCATCAAATAAACTTGTCAAACAGGTTTAAAAGAATGGGAATTATTTTTGCTCACGATTCAATATTATGTGGTGGATCTCATTGCCACATATTGTCCCATTTGTCATGGAGACAAACATACTTGTATTAAAAGACCAAATAAACAAATCCGTTGTTGAGCATGAAGTGGGAGGATTTGAAGCAACTCAAGGAGACTGAAGCTCTGCTTTGCTTTGCTAAAGGCAAGATGGAGATGTGGAAAGCAATACACCTTTGTGCTTGCCATGTTCTTGTTCTCTCTCTATAAGCATCCATTACCAGTTGGCTGCAGGCAAAAGCTGCCGGCTTAGTTAAACATTTGGTCTGTCTCAGTAAGATTGTTCTTTTAGTCTTAGTGTCTATCTACAGTAGGGTACAGTATTGTACCCTTTGCCCTGAGCTAGTACAGGCTGTGAGCTTGAAAACCAGCTCACCATGTTGACATGATACTGAGGCTGATCCAAAAACCCTACTAGCAGGATTGCTGGGTCCTGCTGGCTCAGAGTGGCTCAGCCTGCTGAGTGAGCTGATGTCCATCCACATGAGGTGGTACAGATGTGGAGGTGCTTGCTCTCGCAGAGGAGTCAGGACTGTGCGTGAATTTTGAGCTGAGATGGAGAGCACCCTTGCCATGCTCTCCTAGCATTTCCCTACTAGCCAGCTTAGTTGATATGTTACTTGGAAGAACCTAATTCCTTTCCTCTCCATAATATACTATGTGGGGGCCAGTTATCTAAAAATGTATATGTGTTACAAAACTCTGCATCAAAACACATGAATCCACTTCTGCCTCGAGCTTTTGTTCTGGAGCCTATCTTTTTACGGATGATTCCTGCTATGTTTCAGTGTTTCAATTTGTGCTGAAAGCTGAAATTTTAGCTGTGCCTGTGTATGGTTTAATAGTCTAAAACCAGTTAGCAACTGCAAAGACAGTTCACTAAGCTTGACATAATCCATGTTACCCAAATGCTTCTAGTTTTGCAGTTGAAGGCATGTAGCCCATGCTCAGGAAGTCCCTCAAACTTCATAAAGATCAGTGCAAAAGGAGGAATTTTGCTGAGCTGCCAGGCAGAGAAATGGTTACATCTGTCAGATCTCTGCTGTGTTTGAAAAGCAAGAGATCACGAATGGAAGTTGGAATTCCTCCCCTGCCACCCAGTTTCCTAATGCTCTAGTGTTCATTGCAGAGCTGTGCGGAATGATGCAGGTCACTGCGCTCTAATGTTGCTCTGTTCTGTGGTTGAAGTTTATACCAGCTGAAAACCTGATCTGTGAGGAGTTCAGCAGTTGCTTTTTGGTCAAAGTTGTAGTGAAGGTTTTGTTGCAAGGCAGTATCATTGACTTCAGTGAGCTCAGTTTATATCCACTTGTCCTTCAGCATGTGGCATCCTAGAGATCTGTGCCCAAAAGAGATTCTCTATAGAAGCTGGCACATAGTTTCCAGGAAAAACAATGAAAAGTACTTTCCAGCTCCTGTATATGTGTACACAGTGCCCTCCACCAGTCCTCTGAGGTTTGACTGTTACATTAAGGAAGAGTAATGCGGTTTAAAAGAAAGAAAACATTGGCTTGTTGTAAACCTCATCTCTTTCCTACAGTTTCCAGTTCAGAAGACTTTTGGCTTTTTTTTTTTTTTCTGGTGTGTGAACTTCTTCTTTGACTGGTTCTAGCTGGGGTTGAAGGAGAAGTCAAGGTGGTCCCCTCAGTCCTATGATAAGATGTATATGGCTCCTATGAAGAACACAAAAGTTTCGAGAGGTTCAAGTGATTTTCCAGGTACCTTAGTCTATCTACTTCTGATCTCAAGAATCTCATTGTCTTGCAAACTAGAAAGAAAAAATATTTTGCTTTGCCCATGCAAAGCCGTTTATGGGGAAGGGAAAAATCTAAACACTCCCTCCCCCAACCCATCCCAAAATAAAAAGCAAAACAAAACAACCCCCACCAAAGTGTAAGGAAAACAGGCCTTACAAGAAGAAATGTGGGAGAGAGAAGAAAACAAGGTATCTGAAGAACAGAATTCATTCATAGCTGTGTATAAAGTACCAAAACTAAGGTGCATGGGATCAGATTATATTGTCTCTGACTCATTGTTCATTTCAAGGAGATATTCTGCACTCTTGTGCTGGTCTTTTGAGGGTTATCTTTGTCCATGGAACACAGCCTTTCCTGGCACTGGCGTGTTGGGGGAAGGCTGCCACCCTCACTCCCCGTGGGCTCCAGGGCTGACCTTTCTAACCTGGAACAAGTGGTCCCTCACCCTCTGCGCAGACCAGGATTGTTGGACTTGGAACACCCCCCCTCAGCTTGGTGACTCCAGCCGAACACGGGGCCTTTGGAGGTGCAAGTAATGTGTGGTATGGAGATAGGAGCGTTGGGTCAGTGCAGGCCGGAGCTACACAAGCTGTCTCTGTCCCGTCCTGAGAGCAGCTGAGGAATGGAGTGGGTGGCACTTGGTTAATATAACAGGTCTCGACACATCCGTGGATGTAACTACCAGCCAAAGGAGCAGCCAGCGTCCTTTGCCTGCTCTCAGGTATCTCATACATCTGTCTGGCACGTCTCCCCTCTCGGCCTCTAGCAGCAAGGGCTTGGAGAATGAGCGGCTTGTTGCTCTAGCTGGCTGGAGAGATGTTTTCCTCCCAGCTACCTCAGCCTAGAATAAGAAAAGCTGTAGATCTTGTTAAATATCACTCTCATCTAAGATATAGGAAAACAAAGTTTTGGAGGAGTTTAATTCTTTTCTTCACAGTGGGGGTGCCAGCTGAGTGGGATTTGTTAGTCATTAGTATAATGCAAGTAATAAGGATATTCTGATTTGCCTGAAATGAACAACCTGGGAAAATGATGTGAAAGATTGATTACATGGGGTTCCCTCTTTTCTGTTTAAAGTCTGTAAGTTCACACAAGGACCTGCCCTTCTGGCTGCTCATTTTCAGAACCCTTCTGAGGTGTACCCAGCGCATAAAGTAGCCTCCCAGCACATTATGTATCATAAGGTAATGCATCAAACCGAGAGAAAATAGATACTTTGACAGAAAGTTCTGCGCTTAAAAAAGCAACATACCTCCTTGCTTCCAATCTTTTTGGTTAGGTATTTAAAACAATATTTTCCCACAAAAGCAATTTATTGCTAATGCGGTACCAGGCAAAAAGGGAAATGTAATCATTGTTTTGAATTTGAAAGGTCTGGGAGGGGTGAAAGCTGGTACAAGCAGTGTGGTTTGTTAGCGATGGCTGCAAGTGATAGGCATGTGGTTCTATAGCTATTGCCTCGTTGGATTTATTTTTGTTAAAGTGCTCAGTTCCCCTTTTTCCAACCCTGTTTATACTTCAGCTCCCTGTTTCCCCTGCTTTGACTCTTGGCCCACATGATAATTAGGTAAAGAGAACAAAAGCTATGCTTACCTACTTTTCTGTAAGTAAGAGCGGAGAAGTAGGCCTTCAGAGGGGATTTAACAGGGAAGAGGATAATGATTTAAACTGGTGCAGGAAGTGAAATAAGGGGATACAGAATCTAATCTTTGTGGTGGATAACAAGGAGAGTGAAGTAATGAAAATAAGGGGAATATTCAAGTTGCTCGTGTTTTTGGAGGGAGCGCTGGTAAAGAGGCTTATAAGGAAACTAAATCATGCTTTATAAAGCACTTTTGATATGGAAGAACACATCACATACAAGAAATATTCTATTGCCAATAATGCATTTAATTTCAATTTAAATCAACTTGACAGGTCAGATATTCCATACGTATCTCTATTAAAGATGAGAAACCTTTTCTTGGGAGGGAAAAAAGGCACTTCGTACCTCTTATGTGATATCTGTATTTGGTACTTTTTTGTGTGTGAAAAATTCATTAGAGCTCAAAGTGCCTAAGTGGAAAATCAAAACTCTCTTTTTTCCCAGGTCTCTTCAGTGAGAATATCCTCCCCCTTCTCCTACCAAACCTGTATGGAATTAACTTCATTTGTCTGAAACAGCCCAAAGGAACCAGCTAGGACTCCAACAGATCTTACATGTCAAAGTAGCTCTTATAGTTTCTCTCTCATTCACATTACCATTGCAAATATTTGAGTTCTTTGCTCTTCTTCTTTTCTAAAAGCAGTAGGAAAGGCTTTATATTAGGCAGTTTTTGAGGTTTTTAAATTTTTTTTTCTGGAAGCTCCAAAGAAAAGAGGAAGTAGAGGTGATTAAGGAGACAAATTGTTTGGCAAAGTAAGGTTATGCTGAGAGGGGAGGTTGTAGCACTTTAACTTCTGATAGAAATTTAAACTCACAGTATTAATCTGGACACTAATATTTCTACTGACATTATTTTTCTTAGTGTAACTTTAGCTGATAAGGATCAGGCTTAAATGAAACGCTTTGAATCCAAAGCCAGGGCTTCACACAGGAGGTGTGTTCTCCTGTGACTTTTAGATGAACGGTGCTTTCCCAGGTGGACACAGGTAAGAGCTTAAAAAAAAAAAAATTAAAAAAATGACTAGATAACTTAAGAGGTCTCACTTTCTTTGTTAAAACTAGGTCTCCCCATGCACTGTCTCAGTGTGGGCAAGGAGCTGGCATCTCCCTAGCGCACTCCGCAGCAGTTCGTGGAGTTGCTGGGAGCTGTTAGGAGCTGTCCTGGGTTGTTCCCAGAGCAGGTTCTCCAGGACATGGACATACAGTGGCTGTGAGGTCATACTGCTGTCTGGTCACTGCTGGGCTTGAGCCCGTGGCATAGCCTGTCCTCCTCTCTCACCCTGCGTGTTCCTGTTGACTCCCTTTGTCTTGACTTGCGGCCTTTTTGACTCTTGCATCTGACCTCAATCTGAAGGCTTGATTGCCAAATCATGGTGATTGCACTAAATTCCTAAGGCTTTAGGTTTTCAAGTCATTAGGCATTTTTGAAAACTGTACTGTACACCTCTTTCAAAACAGTGCCTTTTATTTGAAAAAGAACCAAATTGTTCATGAGGACTCTACTCTAGTAGAACCATGCTTCCCTCACTGAAACCAACTGGTAATAGATTAAGTATTGCTAGAAAGTATTTTGTAGCATTGACTGCCAGAGTCACTTGTGTATTGAGTTCAACTGTTAGCATGAATTGTTAGTGGTAGGATGTGGTTGTATAAATAAATACAGCTGAGAGCACTAGCCCAAAAGCAATTAACTGCAGCAGGTTGAATTAATGCTGAAGGAAAGGAAATCTCAGCAATGAGGGTGTACATTGGCTAGTGGATGGAACTGGGATGGGAATGTTCTAGTTGTGCTGGGATTTTTCCACCTGTAACAGAGCTGTCCCAAAGAATCAGACCCGCTATTACTGCTGTTTTGTGTTTCCTCTGAAGCAGTCTACACAGACCAGCAACAGAGGCACGTTTCTGGGGAGACCAAGCCAAACTGTTGTGTCAGAATTGATACCCCAATGTGAATTGATAGCTCCTGTGGCAAAGGAAGAAATACATTTTTCTTAAGATAATCTCAGACAAAATTGACTTGCAACATGGAGACACTCTTATTCTTGCTGAACATATTTTGTCATTCCTTAGTATGTTGCTCATTATATTTGTTATTGTAGTATGGAGGATTGATTAGCTTTGGCAACAAGGCTGCAAACTCTTCGCTTCATCCTGCATACTATGAGATATGAAAAAACTAGCTGGGAATGTACTGAGCAAAATATGTGTAATTACTTGATTTAGACCAAACTGTGATCTATTAAACTGGAGTCTTGGCTGGCCTATTGCACATATTGCTGTGTGTATGTCTTAAGGTAATAAGCTAATGTCATAAAGTGTGTGTTGGAAGGAGGAAATGGATGCATGGTACACCTAAAGCCCTAGAGGTGCATCTATTGTGGTGATCTAGTTTGACCTGCTGAATTTCACAGGGTGGTTTTGGCAGCATTATGGGTGGATTTAAGACAAGCTTTAAAGCACAGGGAGGAGGGAGAACAAACAGATGCCCCTATTATCTAGACACTAAAGCACATCCACCTATGACAACATAAAGAGATCGTGCTAGCCAGACATTTTGTGTTGTGTGTCATTTCCCTTCCCCTCTCCTGGTACTTTTTGCTCTGCTCTGTTCCTAAGACTGATCTTAACTGATGCTCTTTTGATGTGGTCCACAGCTCAGTTTCCCCAAATGAGAGATTGCTAGCTAGTCCTAGTTGAACCAGCAAGGTGGGGGTGTTGGAATGATGCGCTGTACCCCAAAACTTGGTTTGAGGATGGGTTGTCATTGAGACAGATAGGGACGAGACATGCTGCCTGAGGAAGATTGGTCAGAAACATGAGGAGCCGGGAGTGGGAGCAGAAATGCAGCTATTTGTAAGATGTGCTGGTGTTCCGTTTCTTGATACCTATTTTCTGTTCTCCCTGCTCCTCCGCACACATTCAGTGTACAGGCAGAGGAGGTGAAAATTACAAAACTTGCTATATAATAAATTCATTGTTCGCTTATTGTTAAATAATGCTTAATATCAAATGACTGGAAGAATTGCAAGCTTTTCTATAGGTAATCCAAATGTAGAATGTGACCTTCCTCCTTCTTTTCTTCTGGAAGTGAATACAGCACAGTACAGTCAGCCCCTGGAGTCCTCGAGTCACTGTGTTGGCTTTGAGGTGGAAAAGAAGGAAACAATGCCTATCAACAGCCTCTGAACTGCTCGCATAGTGCTTCAAGTGACAAACCCCAGACTATCGGAATCCAATTATTCATTATCACATGTTTTCTTGGCAGGCAGGAGTTACAGGAGGAAGATGGAGAACTTGCCTGAACTGGAGTATGGCCTGTGAGCCGAGATAGGTGACTGCCGCCAATTTAAGTCCATTAAAAAAGAGACAGTGTTGAGATTTTTCCTTTTTTCTTCCTTCACCCCCTCGCTGATGCTGCAACAACCCTTTGACAGCTTGATGTTGGAACCTATTCCCTTAGTGACTGACTTCTCCTCTGGGTTCCCTTCTTCTGAGTTACTGCAAGTTGCTTGTGAGTGCTAGTCTTTGTGCACTAGCTACAATCTTCTTTTAAAGGCTATTTTTGCTCTACCTACTGTTTGCATTGTATTTATTACCTTTCTAGTCAATCCTTTGCTTGTAGAAATGGACCTGTTATAATTCCGTTTCAGGGTATTTCTCCAGAGTGAAGATAAAATTGGTGTGGGTTTGGGCTCTCTCCCCAGTAGCAGTAGTCCAGGTGACTGCTGTCCTTGCTGTGATGCAAGTGCACCAGCTGAGGGGTGCACCAACTGAGGGGTCCACCTGCAGGGAAGTGGTTCAGCAGGGTGCAACTGTTCGATTTGGGGAGCACAAGGCTGACGTACAGCCTCGAGTGTTTGTTTACATACTGGACACACATTCATGCCCTATGGAAAAAGTGCTATCAGGACTGCAAAATCAAACATGCAAAAATTAGGAAATGCCGGGATGTTAATTTTCCTACCCGCTTGCGCATACGCATTATGATTCAGTCTTTAATTACACAGTTGCACGCTGTTTTTACGCAGAATTCCTGCTTCCCTCTGTGCACAGGACATCCACTGCTGTTTGAATAAGAAGCTATTCAATATTTTGTTTTCTCCTTATTGTTTCTTGTGACATTATTCAGGTCGCTCAATGAGGGAGGAATTACTGATGGCCTTATGGTTTTGTTTTCTTGCTCATCTTCACCATAGCATAAGTGGCCCGTGATTCATGAACTCTCTTTGCAGTGGCCCTGCCTGATCCTGGCTGCTGTGCTGGCCCCATTCATGAACTGGGAATACAAGAACATTGAGTGTCTGCCTTGGATAAGCAGCCTTACCAAGTGTTTCTGATTTCCTTACCTCCATTCCCCATGTCCTGCTTTATATCCCAGTTCTAGATTTTTCCTCCTCTCCTGCATGGCTTTAGTTCTTGGTATGCCCAAGTTGATTCTGGTATCTCATCATGTCTTCATAAACGATCTTTGTCTTTCATGCCGTTTGGATGTGGCTAGGATTATGGGCAGCAGAGCAGAGACAGGCTCCTTAATTTCATTTCATCTGGACCTGGATTTAGCAGCCCAGAGCGGCAACTGTAGGGAAAGGCCTGTTGAACCTCAGTGCAGGTCTTTGGTCAGTTTAGCTCTTTAGTTCAGACAAAACTCTAGAAGGCGTGCGAGGCGTATGAAATTTCAAAGGCTTACCCCTTGGGCAAGTTCAAGTGGATTTTCATAAGGACAGCAAAAGGTGCTCGTCTGTCAGGCCCCTATCCCCTGCCAAATTTAAGTTACTGCTGCAAAAAATAGGTCAAAGAAAAGGTTTGTGTTTTAAACACCAAATAAACAATATGTATTCTACTGGTTTTGTTTTGGGTTAAAGCTAAAGTATTTCTGGAAAAATTGAAAAAACTTCATCATCCTGAGGCAGCAACTTATCATAGGAAAATTCAGCCTATGTGTTTAAAGGATAGTGCAGCCCACATGCAATTAAAAACAGAGCCTTAGACTGGGAATTTTTGTCTGGCCTATGAACAGTTTCAATTGATATAGTAAATGCTGTAGTTTTTCTCAGTATGGCTGTTTGATGGGTCCTGATTTGATTTTATCTCTTTTTACATTGCAGTAGTGTCATTGAAGTTACACATTTTTAATTTTTTTTTTTTTCTCCAGCCATTTTATAACGGTGGCACATATCGCAGCAGCCAGAAGAGGTCTCTTTTGGGTCTGCCCAATCCTGTAGCATCCTATTTCTGTTCCTGATTACCACCCCTGCTCTCCCACTAGATGCACTTGAGTGAGCTTGGGCAGGGAAGGAGGTGCTTTCTGCACCTTGTCAAGAGAGCTGCCTCCACAGCAAAGATTTGTCTCTTTGGGGATTAGGGCAGTAAATGGAGCGCCCGTTTCTGCTGGCCATGCTGAGGTTACTCAGCAGCTAGGTGCAACGTGGCTGATGTGTGTACGCCACGTGGCACGGCGCGGTGCAGAGGCATGAGCAGCTGGTACCGGGTGCAGCACACCCGTGTTACCACAGAGCAACTCTGGGCTTCTTGGCAAGGGTGGGTTATGTCAGCCAGAGCGTCGTGCTGACATGTCTGTACGTCCTCCAGTGCCAGAGCAAGCGCTGGCACCTCGATAGGGAACAGCATGCTGCAGTGTAGACTTAAATTGAATGTTTGAGAGGTATTTGTCCAGTGGCTTTCAAAAACAGTTAGCTAAACTAAGTTTGAATGCAAAGAAGAGTAGCTTATTTTGGGAAAAAAAAAAAAAAAAAAAAAATGCCTTTACTGCTTTGCTATTCAGACTCTTGCTCTGGTAGCACAAATCCTGTCTTCCAAACACAACTGACAAGAATGTCATTAGCAGCTTGGTCTCTTTTATTACTTTACCCCTCAACATTCATAACTATGGTATCTGATTACCATAATGGACTGCATGTTTCTAATTTTTACCCCCAAAACTGTACACCATTCTAGACTAATGCTCATTTTGCTTTCGCTTGTTTTTTAAAGTAAATTGATATGGTAATTTTTTTTGTTTCATTACCTATACGTGGTTTTAAAATCCTCTCTGGAGGTATCCTGTACCAGAATAGACCCCCAAGTCTCTACTAAAATTAATGCTTACAGAACCACAGGGGAGAGAAAACTTAAAGAACAGGAAAGGGAAAGTTGTTTTTATACCCACTTTCCATCTCTTTTCACATTATGCTTGGTCTTGCCTGCTTAGTGAAATTTCTCCATTTGTTGCCTTTAAGTAGTGCTTTGAGAAGATGCAAACACCATCCATAAGCTTTCTTTAAATTGGTAGGTTAGCACAGCGCTCTGTTACCAGTAAGCAGTAATAGATGTGGAAAAGAATGTCTGGGTCTTCTGGCTTCAGGTAATGGCCTGAGAGCCTAGCTTTGATTTCCTTCAGTGCTCTTGAGTTTTTGTAGGGGGTTGAACAAGCCACCAGTATAATCTTGTTTCCATTTTAATTTCTAAAAGTCAAAATATTATTGTTTCTCTATCACAGTGGCACTATTAGAAAAATCAATAGATGCCGGAGGATGCTGAAATACTAAATGCAGCAAAAACCGAAGAAGTTGATTGTTGTTATACTCAGCTGGTTACGTTTTAATTGATTTACAGGTATATTAGCTTCAAAGGCAATCACAGCATAAAATATATTGACATGTAGATATAGCACCATGATTCATACATTTACTGTAATCAATATCACAGATTGTGTTTAGTGTTTACATTTTGTATCATCACTGAGTTTACCCAAAACATAAAGTTATTTCTAGTCCTGGTCTTTATGCAAAGCTGAGTTTTGAAGTCCAAGTTGGCAAAACACTGCTGATTTGATTAGTACAGTCTAAACCAAAACAAATGCTCTTTTCCTCTGCATTAAGAACTCCACTTCATCACATTGTCTTGAGAATTTTATTTCAATGTCGTATAGTTAGTTTACTCTCATTGTGACTAGGCTTCAAGCTGATCACTTGCATGATGGTTGATTCAGAATCCGATTGGTGGATGGACCTCTGTGGAGGTTTTTGACTTGACCATATTTCAAATAAAAAGAAAGAAAACACCACAACTGTACCATGAGTCCCCCAAATTTTACTTTTTTGCCAGAATATTTTTGTTGGAGGTAGCACTGTATGCATATGTAATGCATACTACTCTGAAAATTATTCTTTTTCTCAGAGTTCTACCTCTTTACAACATGCTGTAAATATATGCATTCTGAAAAATGGTAATTGTTTCCAGATTAATGTGTAGAATCACTGTAGCATTTGAGCTATTCTGTGTATAAGATATTTCTTCTGCATATATTTTCTGTTTCTGGTTCACAGTGAAATCTACTGAGAGTTTCATGTTCAAACAAACATAAAAATTCTTGAATGTTTGCTAGTCTTTTATTGTAATCTGTGCAAAAGAATCACCTTTGGCATTCCTTCTACCTTGTGGTGCCCTGAGATCATCTGAGGCGGAACCCACACTTTTGCACAGAATTGATAAAAAAATTCCAAGACTTCTAGATCTACTGCCCTAGACCTTCAGCACTTGACTTCGTGGGTTGTCATGGTGCGAAGGACCCTAGGCTGGTCTGCTTTGTAGACTAACTTGGAGCCAGTCTCTTTTAGGGATCTAAGTTTGGGAGGAGAAAGGGAACACTTTTTTCTTTGTAGAGTCTCTCTATGGCTTTGCATGCCTGGAAAAGCATACTAATAAATGAGGTCTGATTTTTCATTTCCACAATGTGACTTCTGTTTGGGAAGCCTGCTTACAGATCCAAACTGAATTTCACTTTACTGGTATTAATTCTGTGTTAGAAATCAAAGTTCAGCAGCAGTTCCCAAGAGGTTGGTCCCAGTGACGCGTCAAGAGATCCACGTTCTGAGCAGCATTGAACGGGAGGATCCAACGTAGAAATACTTAGGTAGGTAGGAATAACCAGAAAATACTGCATTTTTGTATCCTTTTTCAATGCAATGAAAGATAGTAATTTGGCAGATAATTTCTGCCAAATGTACACCTGTGTGAGTGACAGATTTTTTTTTTTTTTTTTTTTTTTGTCCTGCACAGTGCTTTTTCCTCTTTTGCATCTCATGGCATGCTGAAGGATTTCTCTGGTCAAAGTATGTGAGATTGTTTCCTTGACACTTTAGCACTTGCGTGGTGGGGGATGTTTCTTTGCCCAGGTCCTCTCCTTTGTGTGGGCACTGTGAAAACTGATCTTGCACATTCTTCGTTTGAAGCCTTTTAAAAGCTCTAGCTCTGCTTAGTGAAAAATGATGATATTGCAGTTAGGACAGCTGGGGAGTCAGGACTCTGACACAAATGAACAAAGAAAGGGGTATGACTTCGGTCATCTGCAGTTCAGATTTGCCGGGTTGAAAGTCTTCTCAGCGCAGCACAGAGGCAGTGCTACCCAGTGGCTGAGGGATGCGATGAGGGTCTCGGGGAAACCTGGCTTCTCTTGTCTTGGCCATGGCAAAGATTGAACCCGAGCAAGTAATTTCACATCTCCACTTCCTTTCCACTCGCTGTTAGACCCACAGGTCTTAACAGCAGGGTCTTTCATTTACAGTATACTTTCCTAGCTTGATTTTTGGTTTCAACTCGTGCTGTAATGGTGATAATCCCAAACGCAGCAATCTAGAGTGATCCTTTCTAGTCCCTGGCAGTTAGCCATGGGTGGCAGGGCTAGATAAAACTGAGATATAGACACATTGCGAGGGGGCTGGAGCACAGCAACACATTTATAGTGTTGCTTTTATTAAAGCTGCCCTTTCTTCCTCCTCCTCCTCCTCCTCCTCCTTCAGACGATGATGACATTGTTTTATTTGTTTTACTTCTATAGTTAGCAAACTTAGTTAGCAAGCCAGATTAAAAATAAAGCAGCAACCCTCCTCTGTTCTAACACTGTGAGAACCGTTTCTGCTGAAGCTTTGCGATTGCAAAAGGGGCATCAAGTCCTACCCCTAATCGGGGAGGTTGTGCTCCAGATTGACGTGCTGTTGAGTAGCTGGTAATTTCTGTCCTCTTTCCCTCTTTTGTGTGACTCCAGGCACCTGATCATTAATGTCATCTTGGTTAAGGAGCGAGGTCCCCATTTCCATGGAAACATGGGGAAATGGCTTTGGAATCTTAAAGGTTCTTTATTTATTGGGTAACATTTTCTCTCTTGTTTAAGCATTTAAAACAAAGAAGCCTACAGTGCTGAAATTTTTTAAAAGATATTGTGTTAAATGAGGTGGACAGTTATAAAAATGACATTTAACTTTGCTCTGCTCTGTAATCCTGTAACAATATATCAGCTGGTGAAAAAATCAGCCTAGTTACCCTGAAGCCAATGGAACTAGACCAGTTTACAACAGCCAGGAATTTGTCCCGGAGGTCTGGTGGTCTGTGGGATAGATGCCCAAGGGAAGAGATGGGAGTCTCATCACTTGAAAGCCGTAGCTAGACAAGACAAATCCCTGAACATGTATTGGAAGTATTAGTTCTACTTCAGCTGCTAGATGAACAAGGTCATCTAAAATATTTTTGTCTAATTCATTATTATGCTCACAGATTTCCTGATGCAAGCTTTATTTAAATCTAAATGACTTAATTTTTTTTTTTTTTGCACTGTTTAGTGTTAAAGGAAGCCAGTAACTGTGCAGATATTTTTTTTTTCCCCTGTAGGTCAATATTGGTAGCCATTTAGTATGTGACACATGGTAGTATAAGTGAATATTTACATATAATTCTAAAACTGCGAATGCTCAGGCTTGATATATATTTTAGATTTTAAGCATTTACAGTATATTTACTGCAAAAGACTAATAAAATACTTTATAACATACTTGTTGCTATGACCAGTGCATGGAAAGATGGAATGCACAAAAGGCAAAGAATATGGTTAAAAAGGCTTAACTAGTGGCATAGGAAACTACAGTTTTTAACAGTTACTGAAGTTGAGGGATAAAATACTGATCCAATCAAGGTCAATGGTAATGTTCCTATTGTCTTATGCGAAACCTGTTTCAACTAAAGATTTTTAACATTATACATCCCTTTGCTTCCTCTTACAAATTACCAAATCGTTTCCACATCTAAGTCAAATCCCTGTTCTGATTTAAAGAATGTCCTCTCTTTCTCTCTACACTTGCATAGAAGGTGTTCCTGTTTATTTTGCATCTGAACTTTGTTCATTTCTGTCACAACCTTCAGAAAACTCTGCAACTGCAAATATTAAAACCTGTTTGGAATAATGAGAACTGAATGTATAAATGTCCCTTGCCAGAGTGTCAAAGGAGCAGCACAGATAATTAAACCTAAAATGTGACAAGATACCTGCATGATATATCACCTATAAATAGTAAAATGAGAACACAGAAAGGGCTTTGGATTCACCAGTGGCTTTAATATTTTTTTTTCTCCCTCTGATTCCTCCTCTTATACTGCAACCTTGATAAAGTCACGTTTTGCCTCTCTGAACCTCGCTGGTGAAGAAAGGTAACATAATTTCACTTTGAGCTCCCTGAATATAGGACATCACATATGGAGCTGAACCAAAGATGGCAAGCATATTTGCATTTACTTCAATGTCAGGCAGCTCTTAAAAATTATGAGAACATAGGGGGTGTGTAGGTGTCTGGGGGGGAAAATATTCCATCTGGAGGGGGACTAGCACCAGACTTGACACTTGATCTTCAGCGTGACAGAGGAAATTCCTAAATGTGGGGATTGCAGGGAGAAGCTCAGGGCATCTGCGACAGACCTCTTACTTCTGGGCAACCTACTTTTTCTGCAAGTTTCTAGTTAGTCTGGCTCCCTCTGTAGAGACTCTGGCCTCATTTTGTTGAGAGTGTCTCTGTCAGATGAAATTATGGGGAGAGATGAGGTTGGCGAGCTCTGCAGTTAGGGGTGATTAGCTCAATAGTTAATCCATTTTCAAGTGGCTTTTGGAAGAAGGTAATGTTAGTGAGACAGATCATGTGTATGATAGTGTTGAATAAAATACCCTCCCTTCTCCCCATAGATACTCCCTAGAAGTATTTATCAGAAAACTATTGTTAGTGCTTTCCCTTCTCATTTCAATTTCAAGCCAGTGAAGATGGACACACTAAAGTGAACACGATCCCAGAACGAGGTCTTGTATAGATTAGAAGGTTAAGATACTGCTCTAAATTTAGGATGTAGTCATTTGCATGAGATATGATGGCAAATTCCTTTCATTTCTGTTTTAAAAGAAAAAAAAAATCCTTATCCTCAGCAGCTGATGAAAATATTAGCTGCTCTGACCAAGGCTGATTCTGAAATCCAGACCTCTATGGAAACAAATTATGGATGAGGAAAGTATCTCTTGGTCATATCTACATAGTGCTGGTTTCCTCCCTGCTTTATAATGCATTTTAAAATCTGCAATATGAACAACTCTATAGAAATGAAATTTCACAATTTATAGTGCTGTAAAGACATTTTTGTTACTGATGAGCTTAAAAAGAAGTTACAAACAAATTGTTGCTTTAGTTAATGGTATATTTTGGCATTATAAATTAACTCATAAGGTAGAACAAATAGTTTCTCTCAAGGCTCAATTATTCTTTGCTTTTCTGCTGCTGCTTCTGGAAAAATTCCTGAAACATTTTATTGATGAGGTAATGCATTCTCATCTGCATGTAGTACTTCTGTAACTCCAGCAAAGGTTTCTGGTGTCATGATAGACCACAAGAACAAGTTTATCATGTTCCCCTAGATAGAATTGCAGTCTTCATCAGTTAATGCAGCATATATCAACTTTGGAAAGTTGGATCTTGACCTGTCAAGAAAATGAAGCTCACAGTATTGCTGCTACCAGCAATGTTGTTTTAAAAGCCTGCCCAACATGAGCAGTAACTCAAACAGACCGTGTAGGTATGCATCCTCATCTCTATTATCGTATGCTTTGATTAGCAGTGCATTGTCAACAGTGTTGAAGTAATGTCATTGGCATTCGAATCATGACCCTTTTATAATCAAAATTACTGCATCAGTTTCTCTGCAAATTCAGGCAGGCGTTGCTGCATTATGGATGGGCTGTGGTTTCAGTATTTGTTCTTTGCAACCAGATGCCTTAAAAACCAAAGCAGTCAGAATAACAAAATAGATGGAAGCTCTGGAGGACCTATGAGAATCTGATTTAGCATTCATTGTATGGTAGATTGTGTGATTTTTATTACTGTATACAATTTACTGTTACATTTTGCTTAGAGCTTTACGAAGTGGGAAGTTTAGACTTGATTTGTATATCGGTGTGAACTGAATGGCCACAGACCACCTACAACTTCTTCTGTAGGCACTCCTTTAGCAGGTTTGTTTGGGTTTTTTTAGGTTACCTTAAGTCCCAGGGGCACAGATTTGACCTCAATCACAATAAGGTATTATTAAGAGGAAGTAATTACCACATTCTGATTTGCACTAGTAAGACTGAAGTAGTTTAAAAATTCGTTTAAGTTGAACTAGTGCAATTTTCTCAGGTAAACAAAATGTCTTTGCGTTCTGTGCCTTTTTTTTTTTTTTTGGTGTGGGTTATAATGTCTTATTAGCTCTCACCATATATAGAAGTTATCTGTTTCTGTGCTTCCTTGGAGAGGTTTCTTCTTCTTTTTAATCCTCCCTGAAAGTGCTTAAAATTTTTTATGCAATCTTCACTTGGTATTGCCTTTAAATAATTGATTTAGTATGTTACTGTTAGTCAGTTAAGAACGACTACTTTGAGGATAATGCCTCCAGTGATACAAAGTGGCATTGCTTCACTGCAGTCCAGAGTTACACCGTGTTCGCCAGCGGAGGATCTGGTCTCTTGTTCCTCGCAAGGCTGCTGCTCAGCTCCAAGCATCAGGGAGGAGTGGGCATCCCAATTCATTTCAGGGAACAGAGAAGGTACTGAAGAAAATCTGGGGTGGAAGGACGGCAAGAGTATTTCACTTTATTTTTGTATTTCTGTCTGATTGTTTTACTTTCCCACATAAGAGAGATTTTTTTTTCCTCTTTTGCTGCCCAGACTGTTATCAGCCTGTAATTGCGAGGATCCTACTGGGTAGTTGCAATTGTCTCCCCGGAGGATTTTTCTCTGTAAGAACTTTTCGTAGCCTTTCAGTATCACTTCATGGTTTGAAAGCCTGAACACGGCTGTTGGGAAGTAGCATCGCCTGCAGAGTTGTCATAACAACCTGCTGTGAGGGAGGCCGGCAAGGATGGGTCTTGTGGTTGTATTTAATTTGCCAGTTAGGTACTTTTTGCAAAATTTGGAAGCACTGGATTACCCCTTTCTTTCCCCATTGCTGATGTAGCTGTGTCGGTACATGAACTCTTAGCCAGCTCTACACGCAGCACCGCATTTCGGCTGTCAGTGGTTCTGGTCTGCAGTTTCCCAGTCCGTACCAGCAGTCCAGTTCCCCTGTGGGCACCCCTTATCACTAGCAGTGACTGTTTATGTTCACCTCAAGGGCAGCAAAAGTCAATACTAAGAAGTAAATTTTAATCCTAGCTAGAGCAGAAATTGGGCGTGCTCCCCTTAAAATTTCATTATTTATTTATCTTTTGCTACATGGCATTTGTTCATGTTCTCTCATCTTCTTCACTGTGTTCGCTCTGTCCTGCTCTGGTAAAGGCAGCTACAAGAATAAAGCTGGAACAGCTCGATGTGGTGGCACACAGGGCGTGTGTGCATGTAGTCATCTTCTCCTCCTCCTCCTCGGTGACTCATACACTGTGGGTCAGGTCCTCAGGCACGCAGGTTGGTTTGGTCGAGCTCTGCTGTTACCTCTGCAGAGGAATATCGCTAGGAGGGTGACGATACTATTTCAGTACACCCTATTCAAAATACTTCTCCCACCTCTCTTTGCTGTCCGTTAGTATTTTGTGAAAGCTTTATTTATTCAAGGGATGTATAGAATGGAGTTTGAGGGGAGAATTTACTTCTCTTTTTAAAGTAGATTTAATATCAAAATCAGCATAACACCTAGTGATTCAGTGCATTTTTGAGTGCTGGGAAAGTAGCGTAAAAAGTAACCATAAGTAACCTAGTCATCCTGCTCTTGGATGTTTTCCACATATATATTATGATCTCAGTGGGTCAGATGTTCTAAAGGAGTGTGGATTTCCGTGCTAAGAAAAGGTCAGGTTTTCTCTCTCCTGCGTTATCCACGTGCAGCGAGCTCACAGTGGGTAGCCTGGCCTGGCATCTCCTCTATCTGTCAGCAACAAAAAGCACTGGGGGTATTTTTGCTCCTGTTTGTTATAGCAATGGTCATTTTGTTGTCAAGGTGTGATCTCATCCATCAGATGGTTACTATCTAAAGAAATGGTTTCTCTCTGTGTGTGTCTTTTTGAATAGGTGATGCGACATTAAAATAAGCGGAGAGAAAAATACAGTACGTTTATTTCTGTACCTCACTGTGCTTTTGGTGTTGCTGATGTAATGAAACAAGTTTTCAAGAAAAATGCTACTTAGTTTTAATTCAGAGGAGTTGGATTTTTTTTCTTTTAATAATGCTGTATCTGGAGAGAGTGGCAGTTCAAGGCATGATGAGCAGTCCACTTTCTCTTGCTGATTTTAATCCAGCAAGAATTAGTTCTAGTTGAAAACACCATGATTTAATGACTGTTTAGTCATGTATCACCATAAAATGAGGCAGCATTCCCACACAGGTCAAATCTTAGGGGACGTGTATTTTTATTGTGTGCAGGAGGAAAAAGACATTTGGCTCCCTTGTTGAAAGCCCAAAGAAAAGATGAGGTCAAAGTTGGATTGAATTTCTCCCCGCTACAAGTGTTACTTCTGGGCAGAGGGTGAGGTGCTCCAGGGTAAGAGTGGGCAGGATGTTAGTACAGTTGATACCTTTTGCTCTGGTGATTTTGCAGTAAAAGATTTTAATCTCCCATGCTGTCAGTCATCTTCACATCTTAATGCTCACTGATAGAAAGAAGCCTCAGAAGCTGGTCGTCTTCTTTCATAACAAAACCGGTGCATAAACAGATAATATTTTCCTTTGATCCCATGGTGGTCTTGTTCAGTGACTTAATTTCAAATTACCGTTTTCTCCAAATGACTTCAGCAAATAAATAATACACCAGCACAAGACCTAACAGGGTGGTGTTACAAGTCCCTTTTATAGTCTCGAAATCTCTTTGAGATTAAAATAATGTCCAAGTAGTGTGACATGTCCTGCATGAGGTTAATGTCCAGATCTCTTCTAGCTCTAGGTGGGCTGAAGTGAGCAGGCTGCTGTTAGGTCATGCTGTCTGAGGTTTTACCTCACCCTGAAGGAGCACCAGCAACTTGCCGTGCCTTTTCCTGACGCTGTATAGGCACTACAGAAGCAGCACCCAGCATTGCTGTAGCCAAGAAGAAATTAGAGGAAAAATAAATCTTCCTCCCTGCTGTTTGCTTGTTATGTGCATTTGACAGTGCTTTGTATTGCAGGTGGTTTTTTTAGCCTGCTTGTATACAACTGGTGAGTCAACAGGGAGGAAGAAAAACCCCATATGTATATTTTAACAGAATTTAGATGAAAAAAAGAGAAACTGTTTAAAGGGCAGATCATAAGAAAAATGAGCATTTTTGAAATTAGTTCCAAAAGAAAAAAAAAAAAAAGACTCCAGTTACAGCATCTCTTTAATTAGATCCAGCAGAGCTGCTAATGAGTACCAAAGATCTCCACTTTCTTCTCAGTCACGAAGATCACTGCTCTAGCTGATGTACCGCCTGCACTTTTCTGCCTCCGTGTCCCTCTGAAAGCTTTCCTGCTCCAAGGCTCAGACCTAGGCACGACCCTGCGATAGCTGTCCCTTGGGGTCAGGAGGGAGCGCAATCATCTCCCTCCTGACTGAGAGTGCCTCGGACCCTCCCCGCAGCACCGTTTTAGTGGCTGCTGGGTGCTGAAGGCAGCAGGCCCTCAACGTGATTCCGGTGAGATTTGTAATGTTGCATGACACAGGCGATGTTGTCGTCTTAATCTGATGTGAAACACTCCTCCAGGCAGAAATGTTAAGGTTCGGTACAGACAGACTGATTTTTTTGAATGGTTACGCGTAACTCCAAAGTTGATTATCAAGAATAAGCTTTGAACATAAGTATTTTTGGTAGACAACTCATGTTTTATTCAAGGCTAAATGAGTATGAATTCATGTTTTATAAACACACTGGGTATTCTGAGGTTAACGCCTCTGACTCAAGCCCTGCTCTGTTTCTCCTCCAGTTCTGGAAGTTTATTTTAAGCTGTTAAGTTTTCTGCTTTTGGTGCATCGAAGGAAGAGGGAATATTGTCACATCAGGTGTACTTATTTCCTTGTTTCTGAATTGCCAGGCAGTTGTTAGTGATGGGGAGAGAAGGTGGTGATTTATTATGATTTATATTTTCTACCCAGACCCTCATTCCTTGTTTATTTTTTTGGCTTATATAATGATCTGAAAGTTTATCCTAGGCCCCCAATCATTGCTCCTAAAACTTGTTAAAAGTAATCAAAACCTTATCATTGAATTTGAGCTTTGGATGGGGATGGTGCGGGAACAGGTTGCTTCACAGACTTGCTGGGGAATTGTCACTTGCTTTCTATTTTCTTCACCTGCTATTCACTTACCGCAATACGTCCTCTTTCTCCACCCTCTGCTGAACTCTTTCAGGCTGTTTCAAACAGAGGAGTTGGAAGCGGTGGACGCGCTTAGTCTGGTGCGTACGAACCGTGCCAGAGGAAATGGAAGAAAGTCAGCAATGGTACGGAGGGGACAAAGGCGCAGGTGGTTGGAGCACTGTAGTGGTCCTCCAGCCTAGCCACCTCCAGCCCTGCTAGGAATTAGGGGCCTGTTGTTTTTCCAGGTGCTCAAAACAAGATTTTTCCAAGCACGGCAATATACACTATTGAACTGTATAGTCTTTGTGGTGAGGAATGAGAAGAAAAAGGCACTTGTTGAATTTTTTTTGGTCTGTTTTTGTATCTCACACAGTCCTGGGGAGAGAAGTTAGGGGACAAAAGTTTTGTCTTATCTCAGTTGCCGGCTTCCTTCCTTAGAGAGAAAATAGAATTTATTTGGATGGTAGTTTTACTTTTTATCTGCCTTTCTCAAGTGTCACCCTAATGAAAAGTAAATGTAGGTTCCACACCTCCATGGCCCCCCGCTGCCAAGAACTATGCAAGCAAAGCCTGAACTCCCTTCACTGCTCTGTTATCTGGAATCTCTTCCTCCTGTAAAAATTCTGTCTGGAATTTGAAAGTCTAACTTCCTTTTCAGAAGACAGAGTATTTTTTTTGTCCTGTGTGCCTTCAAAATTTTTTGTTAGAAAAAATTGTTATTTTGGATTGTTTAAAAGCTTGGTTTTTTTCTGGGTCGTTCCTTGAGTCGTAGGTATTTGTGCATCTTGGAAGAAGAGAATTTGATTCTTGTATCAATACACGGTAAAAAAATTCTTCTGGTATAAAATATAATATTCCTTTTTTTTTTTTAAACTTAGTTTAAAAAAAAAAAAACTTGAAGTATTTTTCACTTGACTAGTGAGTATGGATCTTCATTACCTTTTTCAATTTTTGTTTGTACACTCAGAAATGGAAGACTTTTATTTTTAAATAAAAAAAGGAACCCTTATTTGCTAAATGGAAGCTTATAAAGGGGAAAAAATGTGGAGCTGGATGGTGAGAATTTCTGACTGCTTCCATTTTCAAGCAGGAGAGACTACACAAACAAAGAGAAGACACTTAACAATTCAGGGGCATGGAAATAGGTTCCAAAAATCCACATTTGAAACAACTCTCTGAAGCTTACAGTGCAAAACTGCGAGGCATGTATTCGATTTGTAGAAAAGAAGAAAATCAGAATACTTCATTATATAGTTTGTGTGAGGCCATATAGCTCTTGAGTCATAATGACATTTCAGCTTGTGTAAACAGCTTATGCCAATGGAGGATCCTAGTCTGACAGAGAAATTACCTTAAAATAGGTTATTTTTGAAAGCAATGTGCTAGCATCAGAGAAGCAAGAAGACATTTCAAGACTAATGTTAAAAAATAAAAATAACTCTTAATCTTTTCTCTGCTGTTCTAAATTGCTGAGGATTTAGCCCTCCTTCCACCTGGTTTTGTATTGTATATTCTCCCTTTCTTTATCTTCCAGATCACATGAAGATTATTTGATGCCACTGAGAAGTACACCCCCCCCCCAAAAAAAAAAAAAAAAAAAAAAAGAAAAAAGACCTCAATCTTCTCTTATTTTCCTCTGGCTAGCAGAGAAACATAGACTATCTGCACCCTTTTGAAAATCAGTATATATTATTTTAGTATATGATTAAAAAATAATAAATAGCATGATCATACTGTAGTCATGTCCATCCAATTTGCTGTCATCATTTTCGTCTACACTTGAACTACAGAATACAGGTTCTGCATATCCTATGATTTTGTCTGGATCAAATGTATTGTCATGAAAATATTTCACATTCAGACTTCCTTTGCTTTCTGAAATAGTGAAAACATATCAATCTTCTGTAATGCCGATGTCCAGTCTATGATGCAGCTGGAAATCATTTATGCTCAGAGTTCCCTAGAGCATTTCTCATTGTTTGCTTGGAAAGACAGTGATTAAATTTTATCATCCCAGTTACTCAATTGATTCCAGAATCTTTGAAATGTGAGCTTCTATGCACAGCTCTGTCCTAACATGACCTCACTCAAAGGGTTTTGACCCAAAGGTTTAAAGATTTTGAGATCAAGGCTTTCAGGTGCCTTCTATTCTGTAGGAGGACAATAAAAAAAATCATAGGTTGTAGGTTCAATTTTAACTCTTTGGAGGAAGTGTAAAAAATCCTAATAATAGGAACTTAAGGAAGATTGTGCAGGGGATGCATATCAGACGGACATTACAAAAAAAGATTTTAATGATAAGAAGAGTGGAGATCTGGCATAGCTTCTCAGTAAGAATGAGAGAGAGAGGGAACAACCAGCCTAAATTTGAGATGGGTCTTGATAACTTTATGAATTCAAATGTATAAGTTTGCCTAAAAGAAGACTAGATTTCATGACCTAGAAGGTCTCTTCCAGACTTGGTATTCATAGCTTTGAAAGCTAAAGGCTAAAAGAAAAAAAAATAAAAATACTCTCCTAAAACAAACTATTTTTGACTGCAGCAAAAATAAAGCAAAATAATACAGTTCAGGAAAGGATTTGTATTTTTTTTCCTGCTTTCCTAGGCTCCTTTGTTAGTCTCTTTCTTGGTGAATTACAGGGATAAAAGATACTCTTCATCTTTATTACATCACCAACTATCACTTTTTTCCTTTCCTCTTCACACAAATTAATGCTGACATTTCTGTTACTGCAAGGAGTCCTCCAAAGTCTGTCACTTTCTGTGTTAAGAGTAATCACCACATTTATGTACATATTTTTGGAAATAACACATTGAAACAAAAGATTGGGAGGGACGCTGTTAGTCCTAAAATTTAGTTACTGTCTACCATAAATGCTCCTTGACATTTAAACCTATTTGGAAAGAAATCTAGGGAATAAATTAAGAGTAAAGGGGGGGGGGAACCCCCCAAACTCAAGTAAGCAGAAGTAAGACCAAGAACTGAGTGATACCCAGTGATATGTGTAAGTCTGAGCTCTTACAGGAGATCAGAGAGAATTCCATGTGACTTTGACTTTTTCTTTGACTCAGAAAAGACAACATCATGTGGTAGAGGATCTTCCTCTGCTACCCTCATTAAACCTTCTGCAGGTCTAATGCTCCTTTTGCTTTGCCTCTTATTTCCTTTTGTAGGATTCCTTGTGTCTCTGTTGGATTTGTTACTTTACTCAAGGTGATGGTCACAGAAAGTCTAGGCGACTCTGGTCTTGCACCTGAATACAAGCTGAATATGGTATTTTATGTGATAGATCTGAATGCTCTTACCAGAACTTACTCAGATAGTTAATGTACTGTAGTTACTTCTCAGCTCTGGGGTTGCTGTTTGAAGTACTTGGGAAGATTGTTAGTGGAAATTTGTTTCATTGTCTTCAGGTGGGTCTCTGAACTGCCTATTAGGTGCAGGAGGATGGGCTTGAGGCTGAAAGCAAAGCTGGCCAGTGTTGCAGTGTTTTGTGGAGGTGTACCAATTTCCATGTAGCTTTTATCAAACTGGTCTGTGTGGTGAGGGGTTGAGAGAGAGGGAGGAAAGATCTGCTGGGGTCTTGGAGGTGGTGATATTGAGTGGCTGGGAAGATGCCCAGATCTTTGCTTTTCCATACCCTGGTTCCTTCAACAGCAGGCAATGGCAGATGCATAAGCAAGTATTTCATGAGGAGTTTTGAAAGGTCTGTTTCTCTTAGTGCTAATTGAACGTCTTGCATCAGTGTTTACTGCTGAGGGTGCCTGAGAGTGTCCTAGGCTGAGCTGCTATTTGTGTGGATAAACCTGAGGAAAATGGGAAGGTTAATGTAAGAGGCTAAAGATCACATTGACAAAAGGGCCAATAACTGATCTCTAGGGTTTGATTTTTGCTAAGTATTCTGATAGAATTCAAATAAGAATTTGCTGAGAGGGCTTTATAATAGCTCCCTTAAACCAGCTCCAGTCCTGAAGGAGTGGGGTGGTCACACAGGGGCTCACAGAGTGCTGATGGGGTAACCCAGCAGCAAGTTTTAATCAGAGAAACTGGTAGATCTGCTGATAAGATGTAGGATTGGTAAATACACAGCTGGATGTGATGTGCTGGAGGAGAGCCAGCACACTTTTTCCAAAGGAAGCCAGGACTCGTATGTCTTGCAGAAATTGCTGGCAGAGGCACGAGGCCCATGAACCGGGGTGGTCTGGCCATGGGAGCGCACACGGGCTTCCAGAAAGCTTCCAGTGAGGTAGGAAAAAAGATTTTGGTACAGGAACTAGGGCTAAAATGGATGATCTTCATGTCATTAAACAACAGCTTAAATGTAACAAGCAATGGGGTGGTTAGCAATCGGTGGGTGGTTTTCCTGATTTTACCTAGGAGTTTACTGAGGGGGACCACTGGGGATCTGTGATGGGAGTAGTGCTGCTCACAGGGAGCAAAGCGTGAGGGGCAAAGCTTGCTGCTGCTCTGCACAATTAGTCGGGGTGGGCACAGGCTGACTGTGGAAAACTTACAGGATGATCTTGCGATGCTGAATGACTCTGCAGCAAATTGCAGTTGAAATGTGAGATCGATGAAGGCAAAATAATGCACATGGGGGGAAAAAAGCTTTAAAGTCTGGACTTTATATTAGCATTTAGCACTCAGGATAGGGAACTTTGGATAATTGTGACTACTGCTATGAAATGATTAATTCAGTGCTCACAGTGATAAAAAGGCAAGTAAAGGGCTCAGAATGAGGGAAGGAAAAAAAAAAAAGAGAACAATGCAGAAAGTAAGGTGACATCACTGCTAAACCTCTGGAGCAGCCAGATCTTGAATGTTTGTTCTAGTTCTGGCAATCCTACCTCAAAAAAAGATATAATCGAGCTAGAAAGCATTGACAACAATAGAACATCTTCAGTATCGGCAGAAGCCTAAACCATCTAGGATGCTTCTACTTGTTGGGGGAAGGGTGAATGAAGAGGCATATGAATACAGATTCATAAAATCACAGAAGGTGTAGAGAGGCAAATGATTACTTGCTGTTCCTCACAATATGATATAGCAATTGAATTATCAAGCAGAATTTTTAAAACAGACAGAAGGAAGTACTTTACACTGCCCATAATTAAATTGTGGAGCTCATTATATAGGCTGCTGTGGAGACCAAGAGTATAAATGGAGACCAAGAGTATAAATGGGTTCAGGGAAGAACCAACACATTCCTAGAGTAAAGAGCCATTACAGGCTATTAGGCACAAAGGTCTGGAAGCAGCCTCCAGCTCAGGAAGTCCTTAAACTACTGATTACTGGAAGCTGGGGCTGGACTATGTCAGGGGAAGGATCACCCAATTTGTGCCAGTGCTTCTCTAAACACCTGCCACTGGCCATTGTCAGAAATGGGATACTGGACCAGACAGATTGTTTCGATTTGACTCAAGTTGACTCCTTCTATATTGAATGCAAAAAATTTGGGAATCTTGATGTTGCAGTGAAAGTCATTGCCCCATGGTCAGCTTGAAAGGAGAACATTACATGCCTGGAAGGCAAGGTGGGAACAGCAGGTCGCAGGAGCACTGTGCAGTCAGCAGAGATGTGTGGGGAAAACTTAAATAATAATGCCAGAGTTTAGCCAGTACATCTTGTTCATGATTTTCATAAGCACCAAATTGCAGGAGTGGAAACCACCTCCAAACAAACTCGGGTGCGTATAAATTGTTCATACAGCGTGCAGGTACTGTCTGGCCTTGTACAGGGATTTTCAAGCTGTGGTTGGCAAAGCTGAGAGCTGGTAGGCATAAGGTTTATCTACCTATTCAAAGAAAAGCAGAGCTATTGTAACTTAAACATTGTCATACAAATGACTGTCCTTTTCTTGGTAAATATCTGGATTAACTTTGAGAAAAGACTCCCAAAAATCTCTCTCCTGGCAGATGTCCTGGCCATGGGATCTGTGGAAGCCAGTCTCTGCACTTTTATGATCTCTCAACCTTTCAGCTGGGAAACTACCCCAATAGTAACTCATGCCCCTATGGAAAGGAGAGTAATAACCCCAGTCTGGAAAGGCAGCAACTTCAACACCAGTGACGACTAAAATGACACTCAAATCTGTTAACCGTGTGCAGCACTAACTTGCTCTTTCTTTTCCAAATAGATTTTTCTAACACTTAAATGAGCTGCATACTATTGACTAATTGTCTTTTGTGGTCTTTGAGGATTCAGGCATAACTATTCCATCTAAACAACTCATTGGAGAATTTTTATATGCCTTAGGTGGAGGAAAAGGCTCAGTAAAGCCAAAGCCTGGGATATAAACTCAAATCCTCCCTAATCAAATATGTATCCTTTGATCTAATAAGTAGGTTGAGTCTCGCCTGACTTTTCAGCAAAATGAAAAAGAAAATGTAATGCTTTTTTTTTAAAAAAATTAGTTGTTATACTTGAATAACTTGAATGTCTGATTGCTTTTGGTTTCCAAGACAGTCAACTGCTTTGCTAAAGAATTTTCTTAATGGTATCAACTATGGAATTAGTATCAGATATTTTTGTTCGTTGTATATTTAATGACATACAGATGTATGGGCACCCATACTTGTTCACAATGGTGGTGTGTTAGCTAAGTTGATAATAGCATCTACTACAAATTACTGATTACTGGATATGAAAAAATAATTATCAAAATGTAGGTCACTACTTAGGATGCAGCATTTCCTTGCTGTTGGTTGCTACATCAGCAAGGTGGCTGGTGTGCCCATTTTAACTAAGTTGTAGGCTTTATAGTTTGAAGAATGGAATATGTCATGAAAGCACAGATTCATTTTTTCTGTCTCTATCTTATCAGGGGAACAGTGATTACTTTTGCTTCTATGGGAAAGGCTGCCTGTCGAGCCTGTGTTTTCATTCATGCACTCAGCACAGTGGAGATGAAATTGCTGGGAAAGATAACTAAAAGCCACTTGTGTTACCTTACTATTGGAAAAGTGCCAGATGATGTAATCTGCTACAGTAATATGAGATCAGATCACCTGGATACTCAGCATCTGCTCTGTTTTCAGAATTGTGCTACCTTCCCTTTCCCCCCATTTTCCCCTCTCTCGTCTGCCTTACACTTGTTAGAAGGCCATGTGTTTGCTCTTTAGCCTGATCTTTCTTTTTTTAAAAAAAAAAAAAAAAAAAACCCAACATGGAAAAGGCTTCTGCAGTGCATGCAGTGTGTTTTGACGCTGTGTCTCTTTGTTCTGAGACAAAGTTCTGATAAGCTGTGTAAGAGTAGGCATTTTTAGCTTGACTCTGGGCCCAAGGGTCATTTCTGACTGGTTGGTGTCAATTTGCAGTTCCTGAGATCATTTTAAGGCTTTTATGTTAAAACAAACCTGAAAAAAAAGGCACTATTGTCATGCCTGTGTTTTGTGTGCTTTCCAGACAAAGCCATAAATCCAGCTTGGCGTGCAGGGGAAGGGCAGGCTGCTGGCACAAAACTGTGCCAAGTCTCCCGCAAAAGGCTCGTCAGCCTCGGCTCGCTTTTAAAAGAACGTGGGCCAAGTCTCAGGTTCTGCTGCAGGAGGCTTGCACATCTCTCATTCTGGCTTGAAACAGTATCCAAGGCTTGACGCTGGGATAGCTGTGGCTGTTCATTAGGCATATTTACCTTTTAAGTCTCTGCTGAACTTGCCTTCCATCTGGAAGCCTTGTCCTCAGACTGGTCAGATAAATTTGTTCCTAGGAATATTCATCGCAGACTTTCCTTTAGTAAATTTGCTTAGTGGATGCCTGCAACTTCACAGGCTGTATTGCTTGACAAGTAATGGGTTGTAAGCCCTGTTGGCTGAAAATGTTGGCATTTTTCATCAAACAATAGTTAATTGCTAATGCTTTATTATTCAACCACCTTTGCTCAAGTATTACTTTGCACAAAGTGGACGCTACCTTTCTCTGTTATGAGGGCAGGACTAAGTAGGTTTGCTTTATCACTGGCAGCGATGCAGAGTGGTAAATGTGATACTGCCCCATTTCCACCAAAACAAATTACCGTGTTATAAACCATGAATAGACATAAGAATGTACTCTTGTGTTTAAGAAGCACTAATAACTGAATTGATACCCAAAACAGCATGGAAACAGACTGCCAAATATTGGACACTGTTTTCTGGGGGAAAAAAAAAAAAATTAAAATTTATTTGTCATTGTTTATTTCTTTAAGGCCTTAATCCACTCATTGAGAAGATGTGTAGCTTATGTTGTACTGGCATATATGGCATAAAATCTTTCTAGCTAAATTCTTCTCTCCTGATAGATTGCCAGGTAGTGAAAGTCTTTTCCTTGGGCTTCTTCCCTCTAGTAGATTTTAGTCAAATGCAAAATATTTTGCAAAAAACCCTTAATGTCAATGTCTTGCCCACGTTGTTAAGTGGAAAGGGGGCACTGGATGATCAGAGGCTGATGTTCATGTGCTGAGTTGTTCATGCTACCCACAGGAAAGGGAATTAAAGAGATTCTGATTCAGCCCACTCGATTTTTCTGGGCGTGCACTGGGGGCAATGAGGCTTCCAAGCTCCTTTACTATGGATATATATTGCACTGTATATTTTCAGGGCAATGAAAAGATTTATTTAGCATATGGCTGACCTAGATTGTCATCACTGGCTCAATTGACCTTTATTGCCTTGGGACGGCGGTAAGATTAGGAGATGCTATAAATAGCTGTTGCACTGTGGGAGTGGTATCACAAAAATGCACTTTACACAAACAGACTGTCATTTCAGTTTATGGGGGATGAGTATATTTGGCTTACAAAAGGAGATCTCTCCTTGAGATGGTTTTGTCCTCTTCTGAATCACTGCAGCTGAAGCTGTGAGATTGTTTTGGCCACCACCATCAGGTGCTAAAATATACAATGTTCTCCTGGTTTCAGCTGGGACGGAGTTAATTTTCTTCCCAGTAGCTGGTATAGTGCTGGGGTTTCGATTTAGGATGAGAATAATGTTGATAACACACTGATATTTCAGTTGTTGCCAAGCAGTCAAGGACTTTTCAGCTTCTCATACTGCCCTGCCAACGAGAAGGCAGGAGGCACCCAAGAAGCTGGGAGGGGACACAGCCAGGACAGCTGACCCAAACTGGCCAAAGGATTATTCCATACCATACGATGTCATGCCCAGTATATAACTGGAGGCTGGCCAGGAGGCAGTGCAGCTCAGGAACTAGCTGAGCATTAGCTCTGAGTGATGAACAATTGTGCTGTGCATCACTTGTTGCATATTCTTTTATCACTATTATTAATCTTCCTCTTCTGTCCTAGTAAACTGTCTTTATCTCAACCCATGAGTTTTACCTATATTTCTTTTTGATTCTCTCCCCCATCCCACTGTGGGGGCGGGGGAGTGACCAAACAGCTGCGTGGTTGGTTTAGCTGCCTGCCGGGTTAAACCATGACAAAAGTGATAATGTTATGAAACTTTATGAAACCTACTGTCCAAGTGCAGCTGAGCGTTGCATCAGCAGTGTACTCCGCTTCCTTCCACCTGATGGCTCACTGTTCGAGGCTGCTCTGGCAGGGCTGGGTGCTGCTGGGGAAACAGGCAGTGGATATGCTGTCGGCACTTGTGGAGCTCCAGGAGTGTTTCTGGTCACCATCTGTGACTTTTGAAGGAGGCCATATCTATGCCTCAAGAGCTGTAAGAATGATTTTGGACCAAAGAGAGAGATTTGAAATACAAGTGGAAAGAAGCTGTAATACCTTGAGGGATGCTGATATGATCAAAAAAGGTAGTAGTGTATGACTTCCCTTCCTAAGTGGTGTCCCCATGTCTTGTTTTATGTAGTCCGATGTTGAATGGATGACTTTTCCCAGCCTATAAATGAAGTAAAAGCAACAGATGTTGTGCTTTTTATATAAAGTCATATTTCATTCCTCCAATAAAGGCCATTTGGAATTATGCATAAATTGATTCAGTAGTTCAGCTGGAACGTAAGGAATAGGTGTAACAAATGAGGACTCCACTGAAACTGGCAAATGGAACCATATGTAGTCCACTGGATTTGATATTTCAGCTTAGTGCCAGATGAGTAACTGATCTTCATTAAACAGTAATTTTCAGTGATCAGATTACTTTATTCTTTTCCTAAACTGCTTTAGCAGGAGATGGCATTCGAGCACCGTTTCACCCAAGATGAAATTAGATGCTGTATTGCCTCTTCTGATTTCTGGAGAAGGGTGGGGTGGATAATTATTTTGGGAAATTATATTGGATATACACTCCATTTATTTGTTTTTTTGTTTTTGTTTTTTTTCTTTTTTTTCTTTCCAATTTGCAGGAAAGCAATCTCCAGGTCAGGCCTCCAGCACTTGGCTCCTGTGCATTCCCTCAACATTGCAGTCTCCAATGGACCTGTGAAGGAACCAAGGGCGGCCTTAGAGTGGACTGTAGGTGTTTGGTTTTTTGGCAGTTAATTTGAGCAGTATCTCTGGCTAGTGCTCTTTCCATCCTGAACTCAACATAAGACATTGCATTGCTGTCAGAATTAGTGCTGGTCAATAGGAATATACTTCTATTATGAAAAAAAGCACAAGGCAGAGACATGAAAACTTGTGGAGACTTGAGCAGAACAGGACAGAACTGTTCAGATTTTCCAGCTTGGGAACTGTCTGGCTACATTTTTTCCTGCCTTCTTGACAAGGTCTGCCATTCAAAGGTGATCTAATTCTAGCACAGCACAGTTTTGTACCTCTGCTTGATGGGCCAAAATTTAAGGCTGAAGACACATGTTGAGTTGGCTGGGTCTGTAGAGTAGGTAGTAGAAATCTTTGGTCACAATGCTTTGTAGCTATGGGTAGATTTCTTCTGAGCCCAAACTGGGTTGTAGACACAGAGAGCATATGTTTCCATCCCCTCCATCTTACTTCTCCTACTTATGTTTCCGGGCTAACTCAGAAATGGTCCGTTTAGGACTGTCTAGAATAGAGTAGACTATTTCAGTTGGAAGGGACCTACAATGATCGTCTAGTCCAACCGCCTGACCGCTTCAGGGCTGACCAAAAGTTAAAGCATGTTATTAAGAGCATTGTCCAAATGCCTCTTAGACGCTGACAGGCTTGGGGCATTGACCACCTTTATAAGAAGCCTGTTCCGACCACCTTCTCTGTATAGAAATGTTTCATAATGTCAAGTCTGAACCTCCGCTGACACAGCTTTGAACCATTCCCGTGCACGTTCCATGTGGTTACGCACTGGTATGTGCTAAGAAGTCAAGCCTTAAGCCAGCAGGTCACACTAACATCCCATTTAAAGAAGTATCAAGGCACCAGCCACCCAAGTGGCTTTTAGGTGAAGGTAACTTACATTTTGATGAATATGGCTTATGTTTATCTCTGATTTTCTATATGGCATGCTCTGCTTCAACCCCAGCTATTGCATTTAAAGTTCAAGGGGATGAAATGTCTGTGCTGCAGGAAGCTGGATTAGATTTACCGTGTTCTTCTACAGTACTGTATTTTAACAAAGAGTGTTAAAATGAGTTTGAAATCTTACATGGAATCCTCTTGGAGGAGCTTTGTAGAATACCTTGATCTTTCCCTCCAGGAAAACTCAGGTCCTGATTCGGCAAGGTATTACAACACGTCTGCTTTGAGTCATCAGTGGTGTTTAGTAGAAATCTGAAGGATCAGTCACCTATGTGAGGGATTAGGCACAGGCTAAATTAAACACCTTTCAAAATTGTACTTAGAAAACAACAACAGCAGCAACAAAACCCCAAAACAAAAAACCTAAACCCCAAACCCAACAACCACAGCTTACCCTTCTTCAAAGTTAATTGCTACTCATTTTACCAGGTGGTTCCTCATGTGATTCCAATACATAAATACTGCAGGACTTTATAGGTTGGTGAATATTGATTATAGATTTTAGGTTTTAATTGTGTGTGGTTTCTTTGCACTTCCTGGCTTATAGTTTAGATTTTTGATCAGTTTCTCAGCCGTTTCACACTCTCAGATTGGTGTTGCTGATTTACTTCTTGTTGCTCTTTTACTTCTCCTTTGATTGGAGGAGGCGGCAATGCCATGGCATGTGGGGAAGGGGCAGGATAGTGAGTGGAAGACATCCGTGTCTGGGAGGAGCCTGAACTGACCAGCTGTAATAACCGGTGAATGTGGGGGAGAAAGGCATTTCTCAAATCTGTGGCACAGTATAAGTAAACGAGATAATAGGGAGGTGATTTGGAGGTGTGAAGAAGCTGAAACAGACCAAAGTTTATAATGGGTAGTGAAGGTCAGTTAAAAAACCCTTAAGTTTTAAATACTGATGTTTAATTCCAGAGGTGTATTTGGTAGAGAGAAGAGATGTTTGGATTAAGACGTATTGGAGCCAGACAGAAAGTCTTTGTATTTGACCACTAGAAGGCAGCATTAATCAGTGCATGTAGCATCCCCATCTATATCATTCCGCTCTTCAGTATTTCTGAGGATGATTCTCCAAGGACTCATGATGGGAGACCTTCCCAAAGTCTAAGTGACATGAACAGAAGTTGTCACTTGACTTTGCAGTAGAAAATGTTTCCTTCTTGTTATCTTCACAGTAATAACTGGAAAGAATTCCCTGGCTATAGTCTCCACTTTTGATAACTCCTTGTGGGTGATTTGCCATTATCAGATGATCTTGTGAACAGGACACTGATTTGGGGAGTGGGATTTCCATTCCTTGCTCTGCCACTTACCTTGTGAGCGAGCTCAGATAAATTGTTTTGCTACTCAGTACGTTAGCCTCTCTAGCTGTAAAATGGAGCTGATGATTCTGATGTCTCTTAAGACCCTTTACATAAGAAACAGTATTGCTTTGTTGTTGTTGCTGTTACTATCTACCACCCCTGAGGTTTCTTTTCTTTCACGTTCTTACAAATACCCAGTTTCATCACATTTACTACATCTAATTCAAATTAACTAGTAGCTTTATCTAATTTAATGCTATCTTTTCACAGCAGGGCCATACAGAATATATCCTCTGGAGTAGGTGATACTATAGCCAGAGGGCAATGCAGAATATGCCTTACCAAAAAGGAACCACCTTAACTTCTTGTCCCTGTGATATGTTTATGCATAGCCTCTTCTGCCACTCTTACAAGTTAAAAGATAAAGTAAGCAATTCTAGCCCAGATTCTAAAGTACAGAGCCACCTCATACAGTGCCTGTGTACCATTGTGGATCTAGCTCTTTGTATATTTTCATATTGCCATTTGCTCCCAAGGAAAACAGTCATAAGCTTTTGTGCAAAGTCATCCTGTAATTTCCTTTTAAGTATTGCCTTCTAGCTTATGCTTTCTTTGGTACCTACAAAAATCCTGACAGCCACCTAGGATATTAGTGTGTTGAGCTTCCCACTGGCCAAAATTGTCTCATTATTTTATTTGTCCATCATGCATTTGTCTGTTGATGCCAGTTACTTGCCTTCTCATTAGTAGGCATTTATGGCCCATGACTACAAGCCTTAGAACTCTGATTATGTCCATTAAGAGGCATTTGAAGACACACAGCTTCCATTCTTGGAGTTCAATGAAAAAACTTGAGACCGATCTGTGCATTGTGTTCTGTGAATGCACAGAGTACTCTGGGTGCAAGATGAATGTTCTTCAGAGGAGAAATATTATAACTTTATAACATAAATTATATGTATTAAAGACACAAAAAAATCTTATAGATCTTATAAGAATAGAAAACTATGCATTTGAATAGATGTTGAAAACTGGCATTTGGCAATATGTGATGCCAGTTTCGTAGGTTTTACTTTTACCTGCTTCTATAAAATTAGTTGGTTGAGAGGACCTATTCAGTTGCATAGGATATTTTAGCATGCAGGAAAAAGTTGTTCTTTGCACTTTCTACTAAATATCAGAAGATTGCAGGGCTATGATCTCACTGAGATCACAGAGACATAGTGCAATAGCACGTGTGGCTGGAGTGGCACAATGGATAGATATGGACTTTTTAGAAAGGACAAGGCCAGGATGGTGAGGATGGAGGGGGAGTTATCCTTCATATGTGAGAGAAGCAGGAATGCTTGAAGGTCTGCTGTGGAATGGACGATGAGCCTGTGAAGAGCTATGGATCAAGATTAGAGGGCAAACCAACATAGGCAACATTGTCGTGGGTGTCTGCTACAGATACTTTGTTCAGGAAGAGGTAGAAGATGAGGCCTTCTTCAGACAACTGGAAGCAGCCTTGTGTTTGCTGGCCCTGATATTTATGTGGACAACATGAACCATCCTGATATCAGCTGAAGGAACAACTGGGCATAAGCAACCCAGGGGATTTCTGGAATGCATTGATGAGAACTTCCTGGCAAGTGATCGAGGAGCTGATGAGGGGAGATGCTCTGCTGGATCTCATGCTTACGAACAAGGAAGAACTGGTGGGGAATGTGAAGGTCAGGGCAGACTTGCCCATAGTAATGATGAGGCAAACAGCAGGATTATATCCCTGGACTTCAAGAGAGCAGACTTTGACCTGTTCAAGGGACTGTTTGGGAAAGTAACATGTGATATGCCTCTGAAGAGAAAAGGGGTCCAGGAAAACTAGTTGATAATCAAAGATCACCTCTTCAGTATTTGAGAACAGTCCATTATCACATGCAGTACATCAAGCAAAAGCATCAGGAAGTCTGCATGGATGCATAAGTAGCTCCAGACAAAACTCACATATTTTAACACACCTTCCCCCTCCAAATAAAAACCCCAAACCCAAACAAATCCCCCCTGCCAATACAACAGGTGGAAGCAGGGTCAGGCCAGCCAGGAGGATTGTAGAGGGCACTACCTAATTTCACAGGGGTAAGGAAAGCCAGAGCCAATCTGGAGTTGAATCTGACATGAACATGAAGGGCAACAAGAATGGTTTATGTAGGCATAACAGCAGCAGTAGGAACACTAGGAAAAATGTTAGGCGACTGCTGAAAGGGGCAGGGGATTTGGTGGCAGAGGACACGGAAAAATCAATGTGCCTAATACCTTTTTTTACTTCCATTTTTACTGGTAAG
The DNA here is from genome assembly GCF_028858705.1 of Grus americana. Classification (NCBI taxonomy): domain Eukaryota; kingdom Metazoa; phylum Chordata; class Aves; order Gruiformes; family Gruidae; genus Grus; species Grus americana. Next base: position 65,389,477 of record NC_072852.1, read on the forward strand.
ATCTGCCTTCAGGAATCCCAGGCCCCTGACACCAGTGGCTGAAGCAAGAAAGACTTACCTTTTGTAGAGGATGATCAGGTTAGGGAACATTTAAACAGACTGAACATATAGAAGTCCATGGGACCTGATGAGATGCATGCTGATATCATTGCAAGGCCAGACTGTGGTCTTTGAAAGGTCATGATGATCAGAGGAGGTTCATGAGGACTGCAAGAAAACAGATGTCAATCCTGTCTTCAAGAAGTGCAAGGAGGAGGATCCAGGGAACTACTCACTGATCAGCCTCACCTTGATTCCCAGGAAGGTGATGGAGGAAACCCTTCTGGAAGCCATTTCCAAAAATATTAAGGATAAGAAAGTGATTGAGAGTAGTCAGCATGGACTTATGGAGGGGACATCATGCCTGACCAACCTGACAGCTTTCTGTAATGAGGTGACTGGCTTGGTAGATGAGGGGAGAGCAATGGCTGTTATGTTCACTTTTGCAAGGCTTTCAACACTGTCTTCCATAACATCCTTGTACACAAACTGATGGAGTATGTATAAATAGACAGTGAGGTGGCCTATGAGAAGTGTTTATAATGTCACAGTGAATATGACTTTGCAATGAACTTGTTGCATTATATTCTGCGTCTTTTTGGCATTAATCAGCAGTGCTGTCCACTTACTTTCATGGACAGTAAGTGCCTAGAGATACGTTACACTTCAGATAATTAACGTGCATGTTAATGTGCTAATATGTGTTCTACATATGATGAAATATTTCCCATCGAGATAAATATATTTCTTTTCCATGTGAACAGTTTGGCTTCTGTATCATCATTTCCTAAAAACTATACTACACTGAACGATATTAGAGCGTCTGCCAGACTTTTTTTTGTAATTGGAAACTGAGTATTCAGTTGAAAAGAGATGTACATTATCAGATGCTCACATGAGAAAGGAGAACCTCGGGGTGTGGGTATCCCATTAGTCACATAAAAACATGTAGAGGTGCTGGGAGCTTTAGTTCCACTTAAGTAAGTCGTGATGAATGCAAACTCCATGCATACTTAAAAATTGCTGAAATGTTGTGTGCAGATGGCACTTGAAGCAATGTGTTCAGGATCAGTAGTCCTACTTTGCTGTTTCTTTTTCATCGAGGTTTGAGAATAATATTCTTTCTAGAGAAATCTAAAGAGGAAAAAACAGGTCTGTCATATTTCAAAATGGTGGCCATCTCTAATTTTTTTTTCCCAGCAGTATAGAGGATGCAGTGATATTACAGAAGGTGCCCTTCTAACTGCCAAAAGGACTGAATTTAAGCTGTTGTCAGCCAAAATAATGGCTCATGAGAACATAGGGAATCATCATCTCAGTTGATAGCATCTGGACATTGCTCCTTCATGAAGACAAACATTGTTATTCTGCTTCTGCATACAGATGATCTTTCAGATGATGGTAACAGCAATTTCAAAAGCTCAGCAGAGAATACAGAAGTAGGCAACTGATGCTGGGATCTTGGCAAGCATGGGGAGGGAAAGGAGAATGGCAGAAAATGCTAGAGAATGTGGTGAACTTAGACCTAAAAGTTGAACACTCAAAAATAGTTCTGAACATCAGAGCGTACATATCTCAAAGGTTTTTTTTGAAGTAATGATGTAGTACCATATCTCTGTGATGTTTTATGTCCACATATTAGATTTGTAATAATTAAAGAAAAGGTGACTTCTACATGAAGAATATTCCCAAATTAAAATGTGCTAAGGTGGAGTTAAAATTGAGAATATATATCAACAGAAAAAACATTTGGGACGTTGCTATTGTTTGCAACATGAGCATTATAAACTCTGGAATTTCAGAGTTAAGGGTAAAACACAAGCCAAACATGAGAGAAAGACATTTGGGGAAAAGACATCGAAACTAACTTGTTTCTGTTTGATAGTGACCTCATAAAGAAAAGGGCTAAAGCTAATAATTTTTGCTTACAAATGCATTAAATTAAAATTAGATTGATGAGCACTCATTTTACCCTAATCATAGTTTATCACCCAAATGCATATTTGTAAGAAGATTCATCTTTCTCACTGGAGTGTTAACAAAAGGAAAAATTTCTTAATGGCTTATTTCAGAAGTCTGGCTTGCATAATTTTTTGCAGAACGCCAGTCATGGCAGGAATGGAGGAGAACTCCTTTTGTCCTGTTACAATTGGAGTTACAGCTGCTTTGAACTAGAAAGTTGGGCTGACTTGGCACAGCAAATTAAACTGCCCAGGTTTATCTGCATTGTTTTTGAAACCATGCTGACTGCAGCCTGAAGAACAGTGAGGTACGGAGATACTTAAGGGCTTTAGAAAAATAGTAACACTTGCTCTGTCATTTAACCATGCTGGGGCTCTTAAGAGAAGAAACCTACTTGAATTAGTGAAATATGCACAGCAAGTTATGATCACGTACATGTAATTACATTGTTCCCAAACTCCTAGTCCTTGAATTCCTATTTCTCTTTCACTTCAGGGGGGACTGTGTGTGGTTTTTGTTTTATACGCAAGGAATGTTTGCAATACTGAAATTATTTTTGTTTGCTATTAAGGTGGTAACGGATCAAGAGCAATCAAATGGGAGGTCTCCATCTGCGAGAGCATATTGAGTTTGTGTGTCCCCTGTGAGGCAGGCTGCATCTGCCAGGAAAGCACTGCTGCCTCCGCCTCAGTGAGCAGGGGCTCTTTCTCTTCACAGGACACTGAGTTCACACACTTACAAGAGCTGCGAAGCCAGGCAAGGAAACAGAGTTAGTTCCCAATTCTCTTTCTAACTGCAGAATATTAGGCCTCAGTCATCGCTGTTTTATCCAACGATGATGGACACTATCCCTTTTCTACGCAGCAAGTCAAAGCAAAGCACATCAGCCTAAAACCATGATTTGACAGATCAGCTAAGCTGCTCTGACACTGAGTTGGTACCAAAAGCATCGGTCCCGCTGAACCCACCTTTAACCTATCACTCCTTGTGTCAGATCCAGCAGTTATGCGGTCACGGGGTGAGTCATTTTGTCTAGCTGATTTGGTAGATAAGAGTTATCTGTTTTTTTCCAGCAGCTGAACTGATTCATGTGTAGCTTCACAGCCACTAGATCTGGCACGAGGGAAATGGCAAGAGCACGAGACTGGGATCTAAGGGGTCAGGGACAGAAAAAGGACAACTGCCTCTTTAGTAGCCATTTACTCCTAAAGCCAACATAAAGACATCAAGTGCAAAATAAACCAAACTGGCAAATTATTTATGAAAAGGTTGCTGAACTCAAAACTCTTGTGGAAAAATATCTGTGTTTAAATACACAAGTGATGATGTAGCCTTTACTGTGCTTTAGTTTTGTGTTAAACAGGAGCTCATGCTAGAGGTGGTCCCGGTGACCTCTGTCAGCTTGTGTGTTGGTAGATGGAGTACCCTTTTGTCCAGTACATTGTGGAATACTGCCTGTAAATTTTGGAGTAGAAAATACTGATTTGCTGAAGTCAAAATTCTTCATAGAAATGTATTGATTTTTGTCAAAAATTCTTATTAGAATTGAATGAAAAATTGGGCTTGGAAAAGGGCAAAACATTTTCCTTCGACTATATCATCTTGATATATTTTCATAAGCTGCAACTGAATGTCTCATCATATAAATGACAGTGCCCTGTAAAATTTAAAACAGTGAAGTACAAATAATTCCCTTTTGATCTTATTGAGACAAAGTAATCAACAGGCAAAGCTTTTTGAGGAAGGGCATTTCATCTTGGGAAGTTTCAGCTCTTTGCTCTGATTCAGGATGAAAGAAGATTTTTCATGTCGGTTTGCTGGAGTTGAAATTGTGAGTTTTCACACACGGTGCTGTGAAATTGTTCGTGGCAGTAGGTATCTGGAGGTGTGCCACTTATACCAGATCAGGTTATTTACATTTTTATTATCTAGTCTTGTCAGAACTCTATCATATCATGAACTACAAAGGTCATCCTTGTAGACTACTTACTGATTTTATTTATACTGTGATGTAAAGTCAGACATATGAATCTGTGATCCGGTCTGGAACAACAGAGAACAAACTCAATCAGTCTCAACTAGGTTATGGAAATAGGCCGCTTCATCTTTAGAAATCTTGGATGGCAAGTTATGTGGACATGGTCCGAATGAAGGGGTGTTTAATCTATTCTTTAATGTAATTTTGATTCCTCATTAAAAATTATGTCCCAGGAGCTGTCTGGGTTTTTTTACTTAGCTTTCAGAGTTGATCCTTCCTAAACATCTTTTATAATCTATAAAATTTAGCTCTGGGTTATAATGTTGAATTCGCACCATTTTGTTAGCAGAGACTGTGCTCAGGTCAAACACATTTTGATGAGCTTATATCCTTCCGTTTTGGTCCTCTTGTCTGGCTCCTCATAAACTAGACAGGAAGTTAATATGTTGGGCAATACTGGAGGCATAGTCGTTTTATTAGTATGATGTGACTAGGCTTCCATGAAGCGCTGTAAAACTGATAAAGTTCTTGTCAGAGAAAATTGCTTTAATATCAGGATAAACTTGAAGGGAAAGAATTTACAATCTGAATAATTTACCATCTGAGTAAGGCTTGAAGAATTTCTTAAAGCTAATTCAAGTCCTTAAAAAGCTATTTTGCATTATAAAAGTGCTGAAAAGCCTCACCTAAACTATCACGCACTGAACTGTACAGTTTAGGCAAATCTCTGTCCCAGGGAGTCTACAGTTCAGGTGGACAGGCAGACAAAAGGATGAGAAGAAATGGAGGTATAGAACGGTGTGCCACTAAACGATGTTTAATCAGAGTATAATGGCAGTAGACTGGAATCCAAGTCTCACTCTTACCCAGCCCCTTGAGTTGGGGGATAATATGGAGTCTGACATCAATGGGAAGATTTCTGATGAAGTTAGAAGACCTGTGAACAGGTAGACCTCTGACCAGAAAAAACCCAACCTGTTGTTCTTGTTCTTTTGGTGTATTTGAAGTGAGAACCATAGTTGTGGTAGGCACCATGTGCAGACTTGCATAGGTCTCGGCTATCGTGGATGAGCTCATACTCCAGAAGGCAAAGGATTTTGCCACTTCTGCTTCTCTGAATTACCTCAGAAATCTGCATGGCAAGAGAAGCTTTCTCATTTCATCACTTTGAAACTGTCAGTGGTATTTTAAATAAATTATTTTAACCAAGATGGCTATTTCAGAGCATCCTGCTGTCGGACGCCATCTGTTTGGTAAACGTCATCATTTGTGACTTCTGCAGTGTGGGAACCAAATGTCAGAGACTGTCAGAGCATTTTCCATCATGCTCTAATTCTGGCTGAACAGAAGTCCTGTTTATTCGCTTTGCTCGAACAGTGTATAGTAGACTTCTTAGACTTTTTAGTTGAGCCAGGATTACAATCAAGTGAAAACTGTAGTCTTTCCACAACCAAATTTCCTCAGAACAAGTATTTTTATAGAATTAAGGTACATATTTAGTCAAATGAAGCTGTCAAAGAAAAATCAGATGTTACCCTGTTAATTCTAATTTTACTAATTGTCAGTGTTCTAGGTAGGTTTTTTTGGGGTTGAGAGTGTTTTCAGTTGAATGTATCATTCTTTCAGGTATAAAATTAAAGTCTGATCGCTCCTGGCCACTTAATGTTTTGTAGATGTTTTCATAAACGTACAGGGTTGATCCAGCCAATTTAAAGAAAGCATTTTTGCTTTCCTTGTTTAAACTAACCCATCATTCTAAAGCCATAGTCAGTATGTTATTTTGCACTTCTGGGCCTGGTTCTCAAATTTTTGGGCTTCTCTAGTTGAAAGTTCAGTAGTTATGTTTTTGTTTCATCTCTCTTGATTTTCTGTTTCTTTAAAATTCTGTGTACATCTCATGCTTATGAAAGCTAGAGTCCCAGTTAAACTAGGCAGCATGTGGGAAGAACATGGGCAAAGTTTCACTGAACAGTACGCAAAAATAATTTGGTTCTGATTGGCGACACATCATTCATTGTATCATCAGCATCCTTTAAGCAGGTGTGGTCAGCCAGGGTAATACTGGTATGGCTTTGTGTTGTAGAAAAATAAAACAACACGTGATTGTGTGGTGGGGGTTTTTTGGTTGTTGTTTGTTGTTTTTTTTTTCTTCTAAATTTGTGGTGAATATCAGATCTTTTTTTTTTTCTCTGTACTCACGTGGCTGAATTTCACAAACCATACTGACAATCATCTTTTCTCAGGAAAATGCTGTGAACGGAGAGCATCTGTGGCTGGAGACAAATGTTTCTGGGGACCTCTGCTACCTGGGGGAGGAAAGCTGCCAAGTCAAATTCTCAGTGAGTTATTTTCAGATTTCCTTCTCTCTTTCTGAGGTAACAAGCCTGACTTCAGATTGATACAGTGCTCAGATGCTTGGGAGCTTGAATTGTTTGCTGCTGTTGTTGATGCTTGTGTTCCAGAAGGAATGCAAAAAGGGCAAAAGGCTGCTGGTTAAATACTTTATTGCTTGGGAAAAAAGCCCAAACAATTTTGAGTGATGCAGATTATTTACACAGTGAGAATGGATGTAACGAGTAGCTTTATTAACATGGTAAAGGAAAAAAGGTTAGAATATTGAGATATTTCAGAAATGTTCAAATCAAGTAGCCTATTTTATTTACATACACAAATATATCACTTGCTGGGGTCTCTGACAGTAGGGTCTGATCAAATTTTTGTGATTTTAATCACTGCAAGGATTTGAACTGTATTTTCCAAACTCTTGAATGCACTCACCAACGACTGCACTCATATTTCAGTGTTTGCCTTCTCCTGTTCGAGCATATTCAAGGTTTGCCTTCTACTGAAACTTTTTCTGCTGTGCATGAAAAAGTTTCATTGGATAGATCTCTAACCTGTGTATATCTCTTCTTTAACTGGGGAGTCACTTCCAGTTTGCTTCAGTAACTCTTCACATAGAATTTCAGTTAAACTGTTTCAGCAGAAGAGAAGAAAAAAACCCCTCTTATCTTGATATTCAGGAACTCTGGTGAGAAAGCAGGGATCCTGTGTTTAAGCCCTTGCTTTGAATCAATGCTCAAGGGAACATCCTGGCCCTCGGACTGCAAAGTGTAAGGGGAGTCCTTCTTCTCTGGGGCGTTTGTGGGTACTGCCTGTGACTTTTAGCAATACCACCTTTTTGCTTTTATTAAAAAAAAAAAAAAAATCAGATCATTTGATCCAAATCAAAGCTAATTCACTAATCACCCCTAGTATCTGGGGCACTTTGATCCAAAATACTAGTGCTTTCCGTAGCTCCAATTTAATATCCATCCCCCCATAACTTCTCAAGCAAATCGGTTACTTTATGTATTCTAAGTTAAGGCCAGGCCTGGGAAGTCTATCCCTGCTTGCAAAGAGTACTGAAGCGAAGTCCCAGCAGTAACAGGCTGCTGATTGTGGGATGATGTTCAAGAGAAGCGTCGTTGTGTGTTTGCCCTGCACTTCCATCGGTCCTGATGCACTGGGTTTTGGCAAGAGCTTGAGACAGGATTTGTGTGGCTGAGTGGGCTGACCCATTATGACTGTTCTTATGTTCTTAATAGAAGTTTGCCTTTCTAAAAATGAGTAAATACTTCCTTATGATTTAGCTCGTTGAAAGTAGTATGGAAATTTAGTAATATTTTTGCATATGATTTGCATGGCCGTGTCTTAGCTTTAGCGGTGTATCTCTCTAGGAGTTCAAGGACTGTTTGCAGTAGCTGGTGAATTAGACTTACACTTCTATCTGGGAATGTAGGGACACATCTTATATGGTGACAAACTTTTCCAGCCAATAGGCCTGGAGATGTTGAGTTATATTTAGGAAGCAGCAGAGTTTAAAGTTGCTCGGTTCTTAATTGCCTGGCCTTTGCTTGACCTGACTCAGTACTTTTAGGTACTACCATATTGGTTCCCTTTGGGGAAAGCGATATCTGTGTTTACAACACATCGCAGTTTATGGGGGTTTCATTAGCTTAAGAACTAGAGATGGAAATGGAAATCAGTTAACTTTAGTTGTGGTTAGTTTAACCTGATCTGTCAAAAGGATAATGCTTCTCCAGTTTGGATCTTTTGAAGACACAGCATCATTCTATGCCTGTGTGGTCTGCCTTTGACTTAGCTCTTTTACATGTAGACTATTTAAGATCGAATGTTTGCAATGGAGAAGTGGTGAGAAATAATTAAGCTGTAGCTGCACAGACTTTGCATAATCTCTGGAATATGGAGCTGACCTCTCATGAGGAATTAAAGAAGTTAGAAGTAATGGAAAAGATAGTCTGAATTTTTACTAGTCTCTCACTATAGATGGTTGTAACTACTTGCAATGCCACCAGCATTCACAAATCATTAGAACAGCTTAAAAAGCAAGATATTAAAACAATAGTTGCTTGTAAGGTGTTACCTTTGTTTGCTTTTGCAGTTTTTCATCTTAAGGATCTATTCCTTGATGTTGTCTCACTCCTCTTGGTAAACACAGAGACTAGAAACATACTTAAAGTTAACAAGTCACAAAACACATGAAAGCTTACTCTGTTATACGTCAGGATTCTTCAGATGAAACATTAGAACAACGCTCCGTATACATGTGAACATGCACAATTAGGGTATATTTAGATAATTATAAGACTCATAATTATGAGACTCAGTAAAATTATAATAATTATTCTATAATGTGAGCCGAAGCTGTGTTCCCAATTTCTTCTTGAGTTTATTTACAATATATTGAAAATTTTAATGAAATAATTTATTAGAGATTTAAATGAACATGAGTAAATTGAATGCAAAAATCTGAGGCAAATCAATCTCAGTTTACTGTGTGTTTATAAATTTACTGTCCCTCAAGCACAGGTCTATAAGTTAAACTTCTATGAAAATTAATTCCATCTGGTTTATTAAATTAAGTATATGCAAGAAAAAAAGTAAATATATTCTCTCTCTCCTGGATGCATTCTCTTGCCTTTGATATGCTTTGGCCCAGGGGATTCAGTGGAAATTATTTTAAAAGTCCTACTGAAATTAATAAAACTAACCAGCATAATTAGGCTGAGAATTTTATCCCTGCTGTAACAGTTCATAAGCGTTTAACAACATTCTGTGAGAAGGTTATCATTCTCTGCTAAATGGCCCACGTATTTTTCTGCAAGGCAATGGTCAGGCCCATCAAATTAAATATTATATGTTAAGCATGAAATGACATACTCTTCCAAACTGGTCTGATTTGCGCGTATGGTTCTTCTCTCTTCACTGACTCTGCCCATCCTTTTCATAGGCTCCTCCCTTTTAGAGCCATGATCTTCACATGTAACAGCCTTATCTGCTACCTAAAGGGAGCCTGTGGCACTCTGTCTTTCATAAAGTTCAATTCTTAACTGGAAGAGCTTCAGACCTTTTTTCAATATACAGAACAGTTCAGAGCACAAAGCGGGGTGGGGAGGGAAGTTGTTGCATAAGGAAACATCTTCTGTTTCACAGCTAACTTTTTTCCTCTTGGGAACAGAGCACCTCCATGCACACACGTCACCCTTTCCTCTTACAGAAATCTGCTCTGCGGAGGAAGTGTGCTGCCTGCAAGATTGTGGTCCACAATGCGTGCATGGAGCAGTTAGAGAAGGTAAGACATTGCCATCTTCTGGAGCCTGATGCAGACAACACTCATTTAATTCTTGTATTGAGGTTTCAGTCTGGAAAACACCATATGTCAAAGTAGGATTTCATAGCTGTTTTGACAATATATTTGTTAAAAAGTTGACTTAAAATTCCAGCTCATTTTTTAAAAACCAGATTTCTTCAAACCCTGTGAACCATTAAAAAAACCAACCCAACAACAAAAAAACAGTGAATGCTTTCACAATTTTTATGATTGAAAAAATAATTTCCCTCTACTTCTAGACTGAAAATTAAAGCTAGAAAATACAGTGTCCTTTCATGTACAAAATTTGCCTTTCAAAATTCCTCAACTAAACCCAGCATAATCCATCTTATGACAGCTCTATTTATTATAAGCAACGCAGCATAAGATACTACTATGAACATTTTTCACTGTGTTTACTCTAGACTATATGGTTTGGCCTCAAAACCCAGAAGTTAAGTTCTTGTTTTTAAAATGGAAAACATCAAACTTTTCCTTTATAGTACCATTATTTCTGTGAGCATCTGTCCTGCTTCTCAGTTCCTTCAAGGAGTCCTCTTTACCCCCAAGTGCCTATAGAATATCTGTCACTGAGTTCTCTTCCCATAAGTGATTTTTCTTCATTATGCCTAACTGTTAACGTGTTAAAGAAATTTCCCCCCACTCTTTTTCTTTCGTGTTGGGATATGTGTAAAGAAATATGAGTGGGAATTTCCCCATTGATTTCATTAGAGCTTCACTTTCACTCCTATATGTTTTGCAATGTTGTTCTCCATAAAAGAAGTTGATGCATAACAAATTTATAGCAGCAACACTTTGGAAAGAGTTTTTCCTTTCCAAGTATTTGGACTTGTGTTGACAAATGTCACAGTGATTGCCATAATACCAAGTTGGAGAGGTACCATTTCCACCCCCGATGCTTTTACCCACAGTGAAATTAGCATTAGCACATGCTTTCAGCACAAAATGTTACCAGTGAATTTTTCATGACTTCCTTCATCAGCAGCAGTGCTGACTCCCCATAGCCCGGCGAGCTGGTGGCGTTACCAGCTGAAGCAAATAAGCACTTAGATAAAACCCATTCTGTTCAGCTTGTTTATGCCATTCTGGAGACCATGAAATTCACCTCTTGGCAGAGGGTTGTTATGAAGCCTGCATCCCTCTTAAACCCTGTGGAGTTTAAAACTGGTACATAAGTCTTTTGTTTGGCCCTCTCTGCAAAGGTGTAAGTAAAATAAATATTAGTTGGGGTCTTTCCAGCCTGGCACAACTCAGCAGTGAAACAACAAATTGCAATTCCAGGTGAAGGGCAATGGAGAAAGACTAATATTGCTATGGCTTTTATTTCTTCTTAAGTAATAAGTATTTTGTTTACGTTTTACTCTTTTTTTATCTCCCTCGAGCTATTATTTGAAGGCCATTATTAAATGAGGGAAGAACTTACATGGGAAGAGTTGTATTTAAATTTGGGGAAGCTCAATCCTTCCACCTTCGTGACAAAATCGTAGCTGTGCAGTATCCTTAAGCATTTTATTCTTTCAAGGATAGTCAGCTTAAGCTTGAATTAATTTCATTTTGTACATCCTTACCTCACATATCCTTTGGTCTTTTCCCATGCCTCTCTCTTCTTCAGTATTTTTTTTTCTCTACATCTCCTCTTCTCTTATTTCTGTTGCTCTTCTTTTCTCAAAAGATTTTGAGGTTTTTCTCAAAGAATTCCCTTGTCGTTTGTTAAATGCTTTTTCTCTTCATCTTCCTAAAAATGTTTTGCGTTCATGGAAGTTCCTGTTGTCCTCTTTCTGCCTTTCCTCTCCCACTTGGAAATGCACTGCATGAGGCAGTTCAATGCTCCCCAAATGGTTTGTGACTGGGGAGATGGATAAAAGCAGCCTGACCTAAGCAAAAGGTAGAAATTTAGGGTAACTTGCACCGTTCTTCATGTGAAGGAAGATTTCTCCACAGATTTTGTTTATGAAGACATAAAGCTGGGATGTGCAAAAAGGTCTCACGGAGTTAGATTTCCAGCTCCTATTAACTTTTGAGACCTCAGCTTAAGTCCACTTTGATTGCAACAGATGAAGCAGTTTCCTTCTAGGTGAGGGGAAGACAGTTTAAATAGTTCAACTGAGCAGGCAGCAATAGCATTAGTGAAGATGAGGGCTGCGTAGAGATCTAGCAAGGAGAATTATTATGGCATATGAAAAGAGATTTTTTTGGCATCCAGGTAAGTTACTTTGTTTGGCTAGTGAAGTTTATTTAATAGATAATAAACATTTTGGAAGTCAACATATTGGAATAAATTCTCTCTCGACTCACTTTCAGTTCTAACAGCTTTATTTTAATGCCAGATTAATTTTCGCTGCAAACCGACTTTCCGAGAAGGAGGCTCCAGATCTCCAAGAGAAGTAAGTAATGGACAAACAACGATTGCTTTTCATTTGATTTGTGTGCTGATCCACCTGGTGTGGAGCTGCAGCAGTGCTTTTAAATTCAGAGCAGTCTTAGAGTATTGGTTCCCAGTGGGACATGTTCTTCTCCCCAGAATAAATGTAAAATGAATTCTAGCTGAAGCACTCCATTACTTACACAGACAGAAACCATTTCATCTCTCTGTTGTCTCTTTTCCCATTCATTCAGCTATTCTGTCTTTTTTCTTTTCTTTTTTTTTTTTTGCGGTAGCATTTCTTTTTTTTTCTTCCTGACCTTTGAATTAGTATTTTTCATTTTTCTCTATTTCCCTCTCCTTCCACTTGCCTCTCTCTTATTTTTTTTTCCCTACAAGTATCTCTAGTATCCTAAGGTTTTTTGAGAAAAAAAAAACCCCAAACATTCAAAAACCTTATGGTTTGCTTCCAGCTACTATATGAATTCAGCTCCTTTGAAGATGCTGGGTATTTATTGTTATTATTGATATATTTAGATATCTGTCTTACATAGTTAGAAGCCAGTGTTTCAAAAACACCTCTTAACTTTTATAGTTAATTTGGCACCTGGCTTGCTCTTAGCAGAGGTAGCTCAATTCCCTGCCACACGGGCGCTTCGGTGCTGGCCGGTGTAACGGCACGGTGCAGGCAGAGCCCCTCTGACCCCCTTGCCTGCGCAGAAAGGGAGGCAGCAGTCCTGCTCACCCTCTCATCTCTTGCCCACTGCTTCCTGCCATCCAGGGTGTAAGTAGTCAAAACAAGGATAAAAGACTACTTCAGTGACTGCTCCTTCCTCCCCCCCCCGTCCCTCCTGCATTGACTTGTGATTTTTTGCATTACGAGGCTGTATTTGCAAGCAGAACAGAGCGGGACCCTGCATTGTGGCTGGACACAGCAATGTTTGGGCACTTCTGTGCTCTGTATTTAGGTGATGATTATCTCTGCGTCACGTAATGAACTTTCCTCTTTTTGTAGAAGAGTACTGAGAGAGTAGTTCTGGCCACATTTCAACATGGACAAAGAACATCATCTCGTCCTTGTTCCTCCTGCAAGTTTTGGTTGTGTCTGGGGTTTCCCACAGGGACTGCTGCATTTTGCTCCAGAAATGATTGCATTGGCTGAAGGGACCTTTTCTTTGGTGTCTGTAAACGAGTTTCACACAGATGGTACCTTTGAGTTCAAGTTGTCATTGCTTCCTATAACATATTTTTTTGTCCTCCTTTTGCAGAACTTTGTCCGACACCACTGGGTGCACAGGCGGAGGCAGGAGGGGAAATGTAAGCAATGTGGAAAGGTAAGACTTCCAGTGCAGCACAAGCACAACACTGGGCACTTACGAATTCAAGGTAGCCAGCAGGTCTTTCTAGTCACTGAAATTTTTCTATCCTAAACACTCGGAGTGTTTCTTAAAGCAGAAAATGACAAACCTGATATGCAGAGTGGTAAAGGCCCTGATTCCCATGTGGGAAGAGAAAAGGCAGCTGCCTCTGCAGGAATGAGCACATCATGTGTCCTGGGTCATTGCGCTGCACTGGCTGGTGAAAACGAGGAGGAAGAGGGCTGTGGCTCCTTGAGCTTTTTTCTTCATTAAGCTAACCCTGTGCCAATGTCGTGTTCTCACAGTGCTGTCCCCTGTGCCAAAATTGTGATGGCCTCTTTTCTCAGACATCTGAGAAAAGAAAGGCTGTTGCTTTATTTCTGCCCCAGCAGACTCTAAGATTTGTGAGACTGTTTCACATTTCCTCTGCTGCATAGGTTGTAAAAGTTTATTTCTAAAAAGCTATTAAAAGGGGTAAGAAGTACCTTAGCTATTGAGGGCCCTTTTTCTGAAATATTAGGAACCTCTGAAATCTGTTGAGAGGTATTCAAAAATTAAATTAACACAGGGGTTTAACTTCCTTTCTCTAGCACTATATTCTACTTTTGCCTTCCTCTTAACGTCAACTGGTAAGAAAGACTGTCTTGTCTCCATGGCACAGCACTTAAGTCAGAGGAAAATCAGATTTGTATCTGAATACTGATGTAGATCACCAGCTACCAGCTGCAACAAGGCATGCAATAAATATGTGATACCCTTTTATAGCAAGTGTCATGCAAACAGTGCAGCAAGGTGCTTTACATGCAGCGTTCTTATGGTGTGACTTTGCAGTCACATTGCCTTGCTCCTCTGCCATTTTGGCCTGGATCTCCCCTAGAGGCATTAGGAGTGGATTTTGCAATGGTAGTATTTACTGCCTATCATATCAAAACCTGTGCTGGGTACGTTCATGTGGGCAACATGATCAATCCATCCTAAAATTCCTATCAGCCCTGACTGATAAGAAGAAGTTCAGAGGAAATCATAGTTTTCCCCTTGAATAAGAAATATTCAGTTAAGGCTAACATGGGTGTATTGTAGTAGAGTTCTTCTTTGTCAAGAAACAGAAAAGATTAGGGAAAATTATAACAAGAAAAAAAATCTCATTAGATTTATTAGCCAAGCAGTCTCCTATTACAGCAAAATACTTGTCTGTCTCGTGCTCTGCTGTTGCATTTCTTACACCTCTGAGTGAGAACCATCTTTTATATTTTCTTGTCATGCAAGAAAAAGGGAACTATCATTGAAATGGAATGGCAGTAAATTTAAAGCAATAAAGTATTATTCATGGAATACCTAATGATTCTGGTGGATCTTGTTGTGTAATATTAGTCCTATCCCATGTCTGGAATTGGGTGGTTAAATATTTAATAATCATTAATAATAGTTTGAGCAAAGAAAGTGGGTATATCCTAAGTGTTAATTTCTATCTCATGCTTCAAGTCATAAGCCAGTGGAAAGGAATTAATGCTCCCCAATATCTTTAGCGTGGCTTTACATTTTGTGTGCCTTCTGTGCCGTCATTGACACTTCCTGAGAGCTGGAGAACCGACGTGTAAGTCAGTGTTGCAGCTCAGATCTGAAGTGCAGTTTGGAAGAAATTTTCCTGATTGTCATCACTTACCATGGTTCACATGTGGAGCAGTTGTGCAGCAAATGAACTGAATTCCTTTTAGATTAAACTTAATTGAAAGTTAAGTCTGTGGCTACTAATGAGCATTCAGTTCAGAAGACCAGACTATAGCTAGCCAAAAATAAAATTCTCTGAAAATCTTTGTGTATAGTGTCCTCAGTACCAACAGAGCTTGTGCCCCACTGTTACATGTTACTTGCTAGCACAAATACAACGTACATGATCTCATCTAGACTTCAGTTCTCTTCTCCTTCCCAGGGATTTTTTCACTGCTGTACTGCAAAAGTACCATATGCAGAAATCAGTGCTGGGGGAGGGGGGCTGGAAAGTCTTGTTCAAAATCTGACTGAGTGCAGTGGAACCAAACGATCCGTTTCTCTCTACTTGCTGTGATGCTTCCCCATTTTTGGAACTGAAGATTGTAATAGAAGGATGGCCATATCTTTTAACACAAAATACCATTGAGCCCAGTATTCAGTAGTGGCTTATTATGGAAAAGCATAAGTAGGGGCAGGTGTTTAGCGATGCATCCCCAAAAGAGTCTCCTGGCCTCTAACGAATTCTGTCTCATGAATTTCCAGGAATGGTGCCTTTATATTTAACAGCGTGTGATAACTTTCTCTCCTGTGATCTTGTCTAGTCTCTCCTTGAGTTCCTGTAAAGTTGTAGCATTTACAACATCCCTTGGCAAGGAATTCCCAAACTTAACTACATACTGTGAGAAGAACCACATTTTGATTGTTTCAAACCTGTTACTAGTTTTTTCTAATGCTCCATAGCTCTTTTGTTGGAAGCAGTGGTAAATAAAAGCTCCCAAACCACATTCTCTATACTATTCATGATGTTTAAGAACTCATTTCTTCCTCTTGCAGGTGGGGAAAAAAGGTAGTTTTGTAGCTTTTAGCTGTTATTAGCTGTTTGTTACCTGGGATCACCAGTGAAATTGGGATTATTTTTTTTTCTTTACATAATACAACATAAGAACGTTCAGACCATGTGGCCCAGCATCCAGTCTGTGACTGTGTGCAGTAATAGAAGCTTAAGGATGAATGCAGAGTGATCTTTTCACGTACTTCCAGTTACCAGCGGCTTAGGGATTTTCTGAGACTAAGAATGCATCTGGACCATCATGCTAAACAGACACTTTACTTCTCTCTACTTTCTATGGTGTCCACTACACACACGCAGTGTGCAGCTACAGTGTCTATCTCTTCCTCTTACTGGTCTCTTTAAAGGCCTGTGGATTGATGCAAACCTGGCTGTTTTCCCTGTGTACAATGGCAGGATTGAAATTTCTAGTAGTTGAAAGGCAATTCTAGTTCTCCACTATTTTAGCAGAGATCGCCATCCAAGTGCTTCTGTTGCTGTTTGTATTCAAGTTGTAATAACACCTGGTTCTCCAAAAGTAATGTTACATTGGAATCTCTCTGAGAGCATTAAAAAGGGAGTAAATATCATAGGAAAATACATGGAAAGATAAATTATTAGTAGCCCTAACACTGATGTAAAAATACTCTTTAATAAACACATTTGAGAATATAACCAAAACGTGTTGGAGCTAGTAATCCCTATGTACTCTGTTTGTGTGAATGGCTGTCTACAGTAATATGGTCTTTGATCCCAATTATTTAGACAGATTGTAATCACCAACACAAGCTGGGGATGCAGGTGCTCTTTTCCTACAAATATATTTTCTCTGGTATGCACAACTGTTTATTTCCACAGGAGCAGCTCCCAGCATGGGATTTCATGTGTTGTACAGGAATTGGGTGCCAGTGAATCAGGGCTAATCAGGTTAGGCTGATGTTCTCACAAAGGTGAAATTAATTTTCTATCCCAAAATTCCTAAATTTGAGCACAAGACCTCCTTGTATGACCTAGGAACAAGATAGCTGAATTTTAGTTTTGCTTCTCACTGAGAGAAGGCAAAAGAGATGATTTCTGGTGGAATTTGGGGGGCTCCGGTGTTTCAACCTGATAGTCCCTATGAAATCTCACTGTGACCTGCAGTACATGACTTTATTTCATCAGTTCCTTTATTTGTAAAGCTAGCTTTCAAATAATTGCTATCATACCTCAAACATGTATCCTTAGGAAGAATTAGCTCACATTTCTAAAGCAATTTGAGGAACAAAAGTGGTGGTTTATTGCTACTTATCATTAATAAGTTTTTATTGCTGTATCATTTTCTCTAATGACTCCCTAAAAGCCAAATGGCTTACTGAATAAATGAAAAATGGTCCACCCAGAACCAGACAAGCTGCTCAATCCGTATGGTTAAAAAACACCACTGGTGGGCCGTGGAATTAATGTACTGAATTTTAGGTTTTATTAGTGGAGGTTTTGGGAAGGAAGAATTTCTCCCCTGCTTGTTACAAAGCAGAACAAAACAGAACATTTCATGCCCATCAGCAGCTGAAATAATTTTTTTTAATATACTTTGGGACAAGAAAGAGTAAGATTTGTGAGAAACATTAAGCAGCACTAGTCTAAGTGACTGAGAATAGAGGGTTTTGTCCAGCATCAGACCTCAGTTCCAGTACTCATATCATCATCCTGTCACTCTGTTCTTGTGCTCACACCGAATGGCAGCCAGAAGCGGCTGGCCGGCTTGTCTTTGTGAAGCCACTTGACCACGCTCCGTTACTAAACCTGAGTATGCCAGATCGCCATCATTATGAAGAATCTACTCTTTGCATTTCTCTGAATGTAAAACCTGAGGCATTAGGGGAAGAATTTTTAAAAAAAAAAAAAAATATAAAATTGTAGGCAGAGGTGACACAAGCTTCTTTAGGAGTAGGCCTTAGTTGGTGGTGTGGTCCATCTGGCAAGCTGGTTTGAATACGTTCTGGGGACACCTGAAAGGGTAGCTGCGGTGTGCACAGTGGGCAGACAGGGAGAGTGTCCTCCTCTTCAGAGTATTGATAGGGTTCTCCTCAACTGCCAAGTATGGACAGGTTGTAGCTCAGTCCCTCACTTAACCAGTGCATCTCTGGATGGGTTTTTTGTTGTTCGTTTAATTCTTCTTCTTGGTGTGCTTGATATTGTCATTCCACTGAGCACTAATAGGCTCATTTTTTTCTTGCAGATGTCCATCTTCCTGCTCATTTCCACAGCAGCTAGGATAAGGAAGACATTAATTATAGAAGCTTTGAGGAAATGTCCTGTTAGATATTACTAAATCAGATTATTATAACTCTGTGCACTGGGTCTTGTGCATTGCCCACATGTAGGAGATTTAGGTAAAACACAGCTTGTTGAAAAGAAAACTGGCTCACAAGTTCATTACTTGGTGGAGAGACTTTCAATTAGAAAACACTGGGTTGGTGATGGGCCACTTAATGTAGTAGTAGTGTAGTAGTATTGTGCCCTGCCGGCAGCTAAGCATCACGCAGCAGCTCGCTCACGCCTCCCCTCCCAGCCCATCCCGCCAAGGGGATGGGGAGGAGAATGAAAAAAGCCCAAACCCTCATTGGTTGAGATAAAGACAGTTTAATAGGATGACAAAGGAAGAGAATAGTAATGATAATAATAATGGTAACAACAACAATAATAATACTACTACAAGTGATGTACAAATGCAATTGTCCACCACATGCAAAAGGAAAATAAAACAATCTGTTGCCCAGTCTGTTTCTGAGCAGCAAATCTGCCTCCTGGCTCACTTCCCCAGCTATATATGGAGAATGGCGTTATATGGTAGGGAACATCTGAACATCCCTTTGGCCAGTCTGGGTCAGCTATCCTGGCTGTGCTCTCCCAACTTCTTGTGCACCTGGCAGAGCGCGAGAAGCTGAGAAGTCCTTGACTTGGGGTAGACCCTACAACTACCTAGCAACAACTAAAGCCATCGGTGCATTATCAACATTGTTCTCATACTAAATCCCAAGCACAGCACTATACTACCTGCTAGAAAGAAAAATTAACTCTCTCGAAGCTGAAATCAGAACAAGTAGAGAGGCTTGATAGAAGCCAATGAATAAAGGATCTAGACAACCGCAAATCTGAAGTCTAAGCAGTGACGGTGACTATGACAACCTGTTCAACGGAGTTCTGGACTTTCCATCTCTGCAGGCATTAACCCAACTAAATTTTTTCTGTGGCTAAAATAAGCTTTAACTGAACACAGTTTTTCAGGCTATAACTCCAATTACCAGTTGTTGCCTGTGCTATATGCAAGAAGGATGTATATGACCCAGTGGTTTTTCCCAGCTCTTAGAATTTAGAGCAAAGTCATATGTCTGCTGAAATTGCATTCTACAAACACTAAACTCTTCTATGGGAGAGTAAAATCTCATATTTGCTGGTAATGGTGGTTTTTTTCTTTAAAACTATAAAAAAATATTTTCTTTTATATCTGTTTGACTTCAATCAGACCATCTTGGTTTTTTGGAACTTACTAAAAAGATTTTGATCTGAATCAGCTCAATAAAACAATAAAAAATTTCCCAATCAGAACATTTCCACACAGACATTGTAGTTGATTCCACTCTATTTAAAAAAAAAACAAAACGAAACAACCCAAAACCAACAGAAAAAAACCCACAAAAAGCACCAAACCAAAACAACAAACAACAAAAAAACAAAGACAAAAAAAAAGGAAAATTCAAATTGTTCATATTTAGAGTAAAAAAGACTGCAATGAGAGAATGTTCTGTTCAACTGAAAAATCTGAATCTTATTCAGGTCTGTAGAAATCTATTGAAATAGGCATACCTTCTCTGCTGCTTCTCCCTTTTCTTCTTTTTAACTACAAAAATTAAGAAAAAGCATAAAATTTTGGAGAAGCATGTTTAAAATGTGCGTGTAAAAATGCCCTAGCTGAACCTTCTCTCAATTCTGTCATTATTTTATGCCCCTCAAAATATTTGGTATCTAACAGCTTTGAGGCTGAACCAATGTATCTGACTGCAATGAACTCATTTAACCTAGCACAGTCACCTAGCAAGAGTTAAAGGTGTAAATTTTCTTGTAGTCAGGAGGAATGTAATCATTTTTCCTGCTTATTCTAGGGCTTTCAGCAGAAATTCTCCTTCCATAGTAAAGAGATTGTGGCCATCAGTTGTTCCTGGTGCAAGCTGGCGGTAAGTGGACAATATTCAGTATCACTGCTGACCACACTGCAAGCAATATAATTTCTCCTGGCTCTCGAGGTTCCCTCTCTGTGAATCATCCCTAGTTTTGCCATTTGTGTTCCTTTTGCTCAAAGACACTATAACTTAACCTGGCTGACACAAGTCCTCTGAGAGAAGAGTGTTTCTGCACAACGTAGTCGCTGGCTACCTCCCGTCAATGCCCTGCCGCTGCTAGCTCAGAGGGCCAAAGGGCTCTCGATACACTTAGCTGCATCAAACTAGGCTGTGGTCTTCAATCTGTGATCGGTTTTTAAGTAAGGGTGACAGGTTTTCACCCTTTTCTTCCTCTCTATGCCTCTCCTTTGTCTATGTCTGTCTTGGCCTCCTTATTGACTCTACCCTTTTCCTCTCTTCCAGTTTCATAATAAAGTCACCTGTTTCATGCTACATCACATTGAGGAGCCATGTTCCCTGGGGGCTCACGCTGCTGTCATTGTGCCTCCCACCTGGATCATTAAGGTGAAGAAACCTCAGGTAACTGCATGCTGATGTCTGTTTCTGAAGCTGTATGGCTGCGCAGGGCCAGCCTGGCTTTGCCGCTCGGTACTCCTTCACTAAGGCATGCTCGTTCAACCCTGCCTCTATCCCTGAAACCCAGCATACATCCATGATGATTATGAACCTGAATCCTCCTGCCCCTCCATCCAGCCCTTCAGTAGGTTTCCCTGTTTGGGACAATTAGCACCAAACATGACTTTTGTTCTGAGCAAATCCAGCTCAGGTTTGTTCCTCTAACTGTGACTTCAGCGAGCATACTGCAAGAAATCCCGTGTTGTAGGCAGTCAAGCATGTTTCATTAAATAGAGCTGAGCAAATACAGGGGAAAACTATTCAAAAACATTCACGTGAAGTTTTGGTAATGGATGTCATACGTTTTAGACAGTATCCTGTCTTGTGGTGAACACAACACGGAGAGAAGGTATCCAAAAGAGAGCTGGCCAAAAATTAAAAGGGGATTCCTATCATGCAAGAAGTATGTTGTTCTTTGAAAGTCTGTTTTCACTCCAGGTTGAACTGAAAGAAATAAACACACTCTGAACATACCAGGGAGCCAGAAATGCTGGTAAAAATTTTATTTCAGAAACACTGATACAAGTTGAGTTTTTGTTGTTGTTGTCGTCTTTGGTGGTGGGTTTTTTTGTTTTGTTTTTTTTTTTCTTTTTTCTTTCTGAAATGAATAGTGTCTGGGACATTGAAATGCCCCACTCCCATTTTCTTGTGATTTTTCTCCATTGACAGCAATGCTGGTTTTATCAAGTACTTCCTTGGGAAGTAACCCAGGGCTTTCTGGCTCTGTGTCCTGGTTGGCAACAAGAAGCAGAGAAGTTCAGGCTGTAAGCAAAGCACTAAGACACGAATAGTCCCATGGCACTAGAAAAAGGTCTGAGTTGGGACACTGGTCTGTCTGTAGTTACAGTCTGGGGATATGACTGTCAGGTTTGTGAGTGGCACTTCTAGCAAGTGGCAAGATCCCTGTCCACCTCTCCTCTGACAAAAAAGGTTTCTTTGGCATTTGCATTTTTCCCCCACACTCTTTTTTCACTATTAGTTTTACTCCAGCCTCCTCTAGAGAAATCTTTTTTTTTTTTTTCTTCTCTTGTTGAAGAGTCCTTGGCAGGGACTTAATCTTCTTGGCTAATTTTCAGCACCTCTGTGGTATTTGGCACATAAATGAGGCCGGTGCCTTTTCTGTGTCCTTAAAGAGACCGTATGGCCCATTAGTCTTAAGTCTTTTGGTCCCTGGGCTTCACGGCAGACTGCCTGGAAGCTCTGCTTTGGGCATTAGCCATAGAATTGGTAACTTTAAGGGTTCGTGGTCTGGAGGTGGATCCATGAGGTAGAGATTCTTGGGCTGGGAACCACTAGGAAGGACTTTCTAACTGTTGCAATCCAGACTTGGAGACTGGGTACTGTCAGGGTCCTTGGGCATCCTGTACCCTAAACATTTAACTACAGCTAACCCCACATGCATGGGAGAAGGGAGATTGCTGATAGGAGAACCAGCTTCCTGTGGCCAGAGGTGCTACCCTCTTCCTAGGTCTGATAAGGAAATGAAATCTTTTTTCACCCAGTACATTTCCAATTTATTTATCATTCAAATTGTTTTAAATCACGATTTAAAAAAAAATAAAAATCAACCAAACCCCCTTTCATATGCTATTGAGTGTATTTTCTTACAAAAAAGAAAGATTATTGTATCAGTTATATAATTTTATTGCTTACCAAATCCCTTTTTGTGAGCTGGCAGTACACTGTAGTCACCATACTCTTAACCAAAATCAGGAAAAGAATATTAAAACCAAAAATGCTAATTTTAATAAAAAGAAAATACATTAAGATAAGATAGATGTATGCATGTCTGACCTTACTAAAAGAAGCCTTTCTTTGAGCTTTTTAATTCTTATTTAACTTAATTTTTAGTTAAAAAAATTTAAAAAATTGACACTTGTAATTTTCTTTTGATTTGGCATTTGGTAAAAGCAGGGTACCTTCTTTATAATATTTTTAGAGAATCTTCTTGTGCATTAATTTTTCAGAAAAGTTCAAATAAAAAAATAAATCTGATCCAGTTAATTATAATTCATAGGAAAAACGCTTTTAAATAAAGGTTTTAAATGTTACACTTTAAGAAAATGTTAGCTTTGTGTGCCTGAGTCACGAGTGGAGAGGAAGTACTTCAATCTAATATTCCTTTTCCATCATGACTTGAGTCCCTGAAATTTGAGGTTAGTAGCATGCAAAAAAATTATATTGAGTAATTGAAGCATTAGATAGATCAAAATGATATTTAGCACAGACATTGGGCATATTTCCATGAAACTTCTTAACAGCGCCCATTGCAGTGTTTGTTCTGGGGGATGCATCCTTATTGCTGTAGAAAATACCAGTCCATCTTTCAGATGTGTTTTCAGATTTTTGGCAGAAGTCTTGTTTCCTTATTTTTTTTTGTTGCTTGTTTGTTTTTAGAAATATTTTCTCCCCTCCTGCTGTTTCTGGCCAGCTCTGCTTCTGTGTATTTTGACCCTCTTCACCCTATACGCATGTTTGGTAAACACTATCAAATATTGACTGCATTCAATCCACAGAATACAAACAAAATATTCAGAAATTTTTGTTAATTCAGATAGCAAATAAATGCCTTGCCAGCAATCTGTTTTACATATTCCACAATCAGAATAAGTTTGACTAGAAGCCTTTTTGTTATAAATTATTTCCTCAGCTCTAATTAACTACTTACATTGGTCACAGGCAACTCCTGAACTGAATTCCCTATTCATATGAAATTGATTTTAGTGGTGCCTTCATCCTGTTTGCTGGTTGTTTCTTTTAAGCAAATAAGATGGCTTTTTGTAGCAAAACCTTGCCCTGATTTTTAATTTTTATTTCTCTTTTTATTGCTACAAAAATGGTTTTCCATGCTTAGTTTGTACAACGTGGGTCACCACCTTTCAAATATTGGGCTGGAATAAAGAGAACGCTCCCCCTCTGATTACCAGCAACGTTGTGGTAATGAAACATTATAGTGTAATTCGTTAAAGACAAATCTCTGCTGACAACCTACATTCTAAATGAGGAGCTTTCGCTTCTTGCAAGAAATTGATTGCAAGATGAAGGATATTCAGAACATTTCAAATAGCTTTGGGATCGGTGGTAGCCCTGTATGTAATGACCCATTTACATGAACGGAAAACTCCCAGTATCTATTCCATGTTATTCGTAATGTGAGCCACTTCTGTAACTTCTTTACTGATTTCCAGTGTTTCTGTACTCTGTTAACTGCATTTTGATACCAGCTCTGATTTCTTGGAGTTCAAATCAATTCCACCTCCTGGTTTGTGAAGTAGGTCACTCCTGTTGACTGGTGGTGGTTTGTTATAGGTGAGGTTTGGTTGCCCAAGTGGTGCTAGCTCTAGGAATGGATTTGCTATGCTTATGTTATGGGAGAAAAGTGGACAATAAGGAGGATCTGGCTGATTCAGTCTGTTTTCTGTTTGGGAAGGCAAAGGCAGTAACTGTAAAATTCCAGGGGTTTTTTTCTGTTCAAGGTGAGTAAACATGGTGTTTTCTTCTCCTCCTTTGAGGACCTTGAAAAAGTGCTAGAGAATGTTTATACTTCTGAGTTTATTTCTTCATTTCCTCAATTGCTGAGTGCAGCTGGCTTGTCTGATTGTGGTTTGTGAGCAGCTAGAAGATGGTCAAGATTGGCTTTCCCAGAGGCTGTTCATTATTTATGTCATTTGAAGCCCAGCATGCTAAAAGCCTTTGAAAATGAAGGCTGAAATGTTGTAAATGAAAAGGTTGAAAGGGTCCATTGGATTTGCTTGAGATAGTCTGTGGCCCTCACACCACCCAACACCATAGAAAAAGGACTCCAATTTTTCTGTTCATCTATCTAAGCTTGCTTAGAATTATAGTGACCATGCAATAACACCAAAAATCTCTCTTTAAGATGGCCAAACTGACATCCACAAAGGAAAGCTTTCCTCTCTAGAGGCAAGTTAGGATTTACATATGGTGCCCATTTAAAGGTATGCTTTGCTATCAGGTACTTCGCTGAATAACACTATATGTTTACAAACTACTCACCACCTTGTTATGTGGACAAGGTAGTATGCATCCATTTCTGCAATTTAATGTGCAAAGACTGATGATTACTCTTGGCTGTTATTCTTCTGCATGTTTGCAAAGAGAACCTACACATGTTTAAGCAGCTTTTTTGCCTTTCATCTGCTATGGACATGCAGTTGCAATCATCGTAGCAAAGCTTTAAGTTCTCTTAACACTATAGGTGCAGGCATGTTTAAAAAAAAGTGAAATAACATAGTCATGACATAGCATATTTTATTGCCTTTTTAAGTTCGGAAACGAAAAATGTTATAATAATGAATGGAGGCTTAGACTAAAACTGTTTCCCTAACATAGTTATATGCCTCTTCCCACTCCACCCATAAGCAAGAAAAGAGATATGTATATATATAAAAGAGATATATGTAATGTATATATTATAATGGGATTTAATGACAACTACTTTTAAACCTTCTTTAAATTATTATTATTATTTTAAATTAGTCAGGTTTTTACTAACTGTCTTTGCCCTTTCCGGAAGAATTTTACTGGGCTTAGGTCCATCCATTGTAGAGGTAGAAAAACAAGTACAGTTCTTCTTCCAGTGGTACAATTAAGTACTTACCTCATACAATACCTAACTTGGGTTACAGACTGTGATTTACCAGCAGAATTCACTGCACTTTACCAATAGGATAAGTATTTTCAGTTTTATACCTGAAGAGGGTTAAGCACAGGGAAAAGGCTTGATAAGCCTGTGACCTTTCAGCAGACAACTGGCAAGACTGCAGATAGACTAGATCTCCTCTCTCTGTCATGTGTTTTGCCCCACTCCAGGGAGAATCCTTCAGTAGAGAATGGCTGAGAAACTAGGCTAAGGCCCCCACTCTCAGGCAGCTTTGAGAGTAATGTCCTGTGCCTTTATATTGAGATGAAGACTTCTGTCTGCAGTCAGTCTGACTACTGAGGTAAGACAATGAAAGACCATGCAGATGACATTGGTGATGCACTTCCATAGTCAGTGCAGTCTTTGTGGTTTATCGTGCTTTCAGGATCACTTTGTATCAGAGTAGGGAAGAGTACAAACACTTCTTTAGATGGTCTTTCAAAATATAGTCTAAAAGGGCAAATGTTCTGTAATTGCTCCACAGAGCTGTCTTGTCTTTTTTCAGTAAGCACAAGGAATGTTGAGAGGTGACAAAAAGCTTGGGACCTTGTGCTCTACAGCACGCTTCTTTTGGTCTCGGTGAAAGAGGACAGTGTCTTTAGGCATTTGAGTTAGAGAGCTGTTAGTTTATCTTAACTTCTCAGAGATGCGGAAACATTACCTTCTGTGTCTGGTGTGCCATACTGAAGACTTGAAATTCTGGATGAGGTGGTTGGGTATTAAACAGAATCTAGAAGCTGTTCTTGTAAATGTTGGTTAACAAGTAGGATTAAGGACAGGTGTCACTGCTTACAGATTTGATGATCTCTGGTCATTGACTTCTTTCAGTAGTGGTATACTTTTGAATAGGGTCAGGACATAAATGAACTTCTGGATGAGCTGAGTGGATGTTGCTCTCCTCTTGAAGCCAGAAAAAAATCAATAAACTTTCTTCTAATTCCCTGTCTTTATTTCCTGGTGATGGCTAGACTAAGAGTTGAAATACTGAGAAAATATTTACAGTATTTCCTATAATACAAAATTTCAATCATATGGAAAGGGATAGGGTTTCCTGCAGGTATGACTTTTAATTATTAAAATAATTAAAAAAATAAAATAAAATTCCTCTTTTTTGACTGTTCTTATCACGCCTTTTGATTCAGTATCACTGAGCAGGCTATTGCCAGCCTGGAGAATAGATTTATGCAAGTTCTATTTTAATAGGTTCTGCAAAAATACAAGCAGTTTTATGGTTTTTTTTCCTTGTAGTTAAGTGATATTGTTATTTAAAAACAACGCAAACAAAACTCCCACAAGCACCCTCCTCACCCAAATCCTTAAATGTTAACAATTCAGTTTGTTCCTTAGCAGATGATTACACAAGTTTCTTGATAGGCTGGAACTGACTCCACAGTGCCAGCATCATACGACATGGTGGCCTGCGTTATGTTGAGTCATAATGGTTGCCAGAGCTAAAACTTGTTGTTTTCTTTCCTAAAAAAAACATGAAAAATATCTCATTTATCATGTTTTTTATTGCATCTTTATGCAGGTGGTCTCCATACCAGGAGACGAGCCTGATTGGGCAGGAGACTGGAGCCCCGAAGGGGAAACGGGCGTCTCCTACCCCTATTGGGAGGGTTGGCAGGTACAACATGTGGTGTTATGTGAGTCTATGGGAGCATCTGATCTTTTTGCCCCCCTCACAGCGTGGGAAAGTTTCCAGTTCCAAAGCACCAGTCTGGTCTCCGTGTGTGGCTTTCTCCATAAACGGTGGTGTGGAAGTGTAAAGCATGCAGCGCATGTAATTTAAATCTCGAGCATGTGCCAGATACTCTTATCATTCTCCAAGTGGACATGCATGGAAGAGCTTCGTAAAGGGGCTCTGTCTGGGCCTGTCTTCTAAATTTTGTTTTGCTTTTCATGTATTCTTTTTTCTTTTGATGTAGAACTCATTAAAGACTTCAACACGGCGAAAGAAGAGAACGTCTTTTAAAAGAAAAGCCAGCAAAAGAGGCAATGAAGTAGGTATTCAAGTGCTTTGGAAATCAGGCTCCTTTTGTTTAAATGTCTAATGTAGACTTTAAAGTTTAATATTTTTAATGCAGTGTTTAATATATTTTTTTCCCACTGGAAAATTCCAAGCTATTGAATTTGTTGTGAGAAGAGATTAGTTTTGATAAAACTTGTATGAGAAGTTTTATTTGCTGAGTTGGTTTTTTTTCAAGAAACAACATACCAGACTCCAGAAGGATCAGCAGCCTAATGAAACAGCATTATCTTGGGATGTAAGAGACTCAGCTCAGACCCTTGGTTTCCACTAGGCAGAGCAGGGGTGTGAAACTGGGGTTGTGAAATCCACGGTGAGTGCACTGATGCAAGGATCTGGTCCAGTTTGAGGGTGTCTCCCTCCCTCAGGAAATCTCATATTGGAAATGTTCTGTTTTTGTGAAAATTGACATTGGGCCACAGAGAGAGAGAAAACAGATGGATGATCTGATGGTTTGATTTACCACACAGCTTATAGAAGACCTTGTTTCCAGACCCTGCTTAGTTGTTTAGTTATATAGATGAACAACAGCCTCATGGGGAGATGTGGAAGGAGATTTGCCTCTGCATAGCCAGAGCTCTCTTATTAAGGTGCTCACTTGGGTGTTGGGAGAACTGCAGGCCAGAAACTTGAATCTGTGTCTGCCACAGCCCAGGAGAGTGCCCTCACTAGTGGGGTCTCTGGTGTCCTGCAGGGTTAGGGAGGCAAATGTCATGTTTGACCTGTGACATTTGTTCAAAAGTGGGAGGGCCGGCAAGGCCAAGCAGATCATCTGCAAGTAAGTGTTGATACAACTTGTCTGTTAGATGGAATTCATGAAATAAGTAGTTTATCTCATTCTATTTTTCATTGGAAAATTGTTCATATTAGAAATAGCACTTTATCTGACACATGATTAGCGCTGTGTGAAAAATTGTTTTTCTGGCAATAATATTGAGTAAAATAGTTTTGTGCTGGCCTGAAGTTATTTTTTCCCCTCTCATTATGTTATTCAATTGTTTCAGCTGGATAAATTAGTCCCAGCTGAGTACCCCATTAACATGGCCATACTGTTTCCAGTACCTGAGGTAGTTTTGTCAGAGCTAGGTTGGGTCTCCTGCACATATTATGCCAGGGAAACATACATAGCTTTTGCTAAAGCTGTTTCTTGCTTCTGTTTCTCAGGATAACAAGGGGCGGCCATTTGTGATAAAGCCTATCTCCTCTCCACTCATGAAGCCTCTGCTGGTCTTTGTCAATCCAAAAAGTGGAGGGAATCAGGTAAGAACATCATCTGGATCCAGGTCACAAAGTTTTAGTTTAACAGCAGTGTTTCTGCAAATGAGAATAGTTTCTGGTGAGTCAGGTAGGAAGAACTCTATGCAACTGAATTGCGGTCCTTAAAAGAGGTCCTTGCTGTTGAATGCCCTTTCCACTTCAGTGGAATTGGATGGGTAGAATGAATACTTGAGCATTTGAGCAGTCATATTCCTATCTTCAGATTCTTGAAAGGAGTCTAAAATGGTAGTTTAGAGGTTTTCAGAAGACTTCATCTCTCCACAGAAAATTTAGATTGCCAATGAAGTCTTAGACTTTTATCAAAAAAGTGATTGAATTTTATTAGGAAAGCCTAGTGAAATTAGTGAGTGTGAAATGACACATTCCTATGTCATTTAAAAAAATAATTACTAGTCTTGTGCTGTACCATAGAGAACCAAGTTTCAATGACTAACATTATCATGCATCAGACTTCTTTCTTAGGGTTCTTGGAATTAAAACTTATCCAAGTGAAAGTGTTGCAGATTAGTTCCCCCACTTTTTGAATATCAAATAATTTGAGTGCCTTTTGATAAACAAGGTCTTCTAGTTGAAAAGAAAAGATTGACGTAAGATATAGCAGAGGCCTATAGAGCATGGAGAATAACATAGCTGCTGCTTGCTTTGTCCTCTGTTAGAAGAGTTAGGGAGGATATCAAGTGAAACTGCTGAGAGACTGATTTAAAACAAAGAAAAAAGTTGGTCCTTCTCACACTCCTTGCCACGGGATGTTGTCGATGCTAAAAATTTACATGGGCTGAAGGAGAGATTTGGAAGAGGAAACCCTGAAAGTTACTAAAGTCCTGGACTCTGATCTGGCTCAAGAGTTCTATAAACTGCAAATAGCTGAGGCTGGGAGAATACCTACAGCAAACATCATATTTATTTTCTCTGTTCTTATACATTTTCCTAGGCACTTTGACTACTACTCTTGGTTCTCCACTTAGGGGAAGGTGTCAGACAGAAGAGCCATCCCTCAGAAGGGGGAGCTATCAAAAATTCCTGACTTGCACCCCCAGGCTATGTCTGAAATGTATTCTTGAATTACTTAGAAGTACAAACTGGCCCCATGGGGTTCATAGGCCTCTTCTGCTAGTAAGAGATCCTGCCACTTTCTGTCTGGGCAGAACATGAGGAAGGGAATCAAGTATCTGGAATATGGACCCAAGAGTTTGATAAGGCAGAAATAATATCTTTAGATGATGGGCTGGCCACACTGCACTGGGTGAGGCAGTATTGGGACAGGTGTAGCCCAGAGTCCTTGGCTTCTGCTTCATTAGGTGGTAGAGGGCTACAGTTATGAGTTTTCATGGTGGTGATGGTGGAAGTCAAAGCAATGTCATTGCTTGAATGTTGTGCAGGACACTTTTCAATGTGATGGTGATTTTTCCCACAAGCTTGTTCAACTTCTTGCTGTCATGGATGGCAGAGGGTGGTATGGAATAACAGAGGTTTCTTGTTGCAGTTGGTGAGAAGTAGAATAGGTTGCTGTGGGAGCTGAACCTTTGGTCTGACCCTGAATACCTATTCTTATGAACCATTAATGATTTGTGTTGTTAAATTTACTCTCTCTATGTATATATATGCACCCTGCCTAGATTGGTGGGTCGCTATTCTATAGAGCAGCCATCTGCTATGCTGCTTTCTAGTTTGTCTTTTTCTTGGTTTGTTTGCTTTGTAAAGCACAGAAGAAAGAAAAGCAGTCCAAATATAGTGAATATTGAATACTATTACTTCTAATAATCATAAAGTTAATAATAATAATTTCCCTTCCTTTGATTTTTCCCAGGGCACCAAGGTTCTCCAAATGTTTATGTGGTATTTGAATCCACGCCAGGTCTTTGATCTCTCTCAGGAAGGGCCAAGAGATGCGTAAGTTCTTGAGCTTTCAGTGCTGCAGACCATAATTCTTTTCTTATCAGGAAAGCAGTCAAAGGTCTAGCGTGGACAGATTGGTAGACTGCGCACTGGGTTTACGTGTCCAGGTTTTGGTAGTGGTGGTGGGGTGGGCTGCAGTGGTGCCTTCTGTGAGAAGAGCTCAGGAGCTGCTCCCAGACAGACTGTTCCAGATGGCTCCAAGACGGACCCGGTGCAGGTCCCACAGTACCTGACTATTCCCTAGTGGCTAAGCATTGCAATGGGGTGAGGCTGTCTCCAGATTTCCATACATGACAGCAGCATGCAAGTACCTCTGCTTGCTGAGTACTAACCCAGCTTCTCTGGGCAATAGCTCTGAAGTGTCTTCCAGAGGATGGAGGTCCTGTCTTTAGAAAGGGATGATTCTCACTGCTAAGGGTTAAGAGACCATCCTTCTATGGTATTGGAAATAGGGATACTTGCTTTAGTCAACCATCTGTTCAGCTCTACTTTCACAAGTTAGGCAGCACAAAAATATAGTAATCAAGGATAATCAAATATTTACCTGTGTAAGAACGGTCCAAGTATTTGCTATACATACTTCTAGAGCACACAAGCCTTTTTCCCTGCTGAAACACCTCCACTGCTGCTCCCTTCATGATGTATAGAAGCTTTAAAGTGTACATAGAATTTTCAGAGCTGTGTAATGGAGTTAAAGGAGCATTAGATCCTCTGGTCACTCAGGTCTCTAGGTGTGAATGTACCTCCTCCATTGGGAGATATTTCATTATGCCTCTTTCATGCAACTGAAGGAACAAGTTTTTAACGGGTGCTTTTTTTGCCTCTCCTGTTGGTATCTTAGATGAGGTATCCAGAGAAAGAGCTCTGTTAGATGTTATTGCCTTCTGTGGTGTTAAAGAAATGCAGTTACCAGCTGAAGGAGCCGTCATGTTCTACATGCTTCAGAGATGGTGGCTCAGCAAATCCTGATGAGGAACATTAAATTTTGCTTAAAAATCTCAATGTTTATATTTGTTTGCTTTAGGATAAGAGAAAAATGAAAGATTTTTGTCATCTCCAGAGCAAACATGAGAATCTGGGCCTTTCAGATTTAGCAAGGGAACACATGAAACTGATCAGGAGGTGCTGCCCAGCCACGGAGGAAGGCCCCATTTCACATCCTCGTGGTTTTGTGTGTGTGTGAAGATGTGAAGTGAGCCACAGGGCTCAGGTTGGGTTGGGGCTCATGCTGCTGGAGCTGCTAGGGCTGATGCCTCCTCATTGATGAGGCTTTCAATAACACTGAGATTGGTTTTATTTTTTATTTGTTTTTTATTTTTTTCTGCCTCAACCCATGCCCTTAGTAATGAATATCTGAAAACGCAATAAGCGTCAGGTTAAACTGTCACTCAGCAAAATGCAAAAGAAGTGCCTGCACCATAGTTCTGACCTTTTTTCCCTCCTTTTTTCCCTTGGCCAGGCTGGAGCTGTACAGGAAAGTGCCAAACCTGCGGATCCTCGCCTGCGGCGGGGACGGGACGGTAGGTGGCTGGCGCCTGGCAGCCCCGCGGCCATTGTCGAGAGATTAAATTTCTTGCAGTTGTGGGTTCCCTACCTTGCGATCCCCGCAGAGCCAGATAACGTATCTTATGCCTGTGAAATCTACTTTTTTCCAAGATTTTCTGTGCGTGGCCTGGCCTGTGTAGTGATGGGGTCAGATCCTAATATCCTATCTGCTTTATGCCTAAAGATTAATAAAAACAGCTTAATAAAACCCTAAAGATTAACTTTGGCCTCCTCTCACTATTTACACAGATCTGAGAGTCTACTAAGTTAAGTCAGTGTCTGGGGGCCATTATATCTTAATTCTGTTCCTTCCTGCTATAGTCTCCATGATGTTTGAGTGCAGTCA
This sequence comes from Grus americana, assembly GCF_028858705.1. NCBI lineage: Eukaryota > Metazoa > Chordata > Aves > Gruiformes > Gruidae > Grus > Grus americana. The sequence continues at coordinate 65,421,984 of NC_072852.1, forward strand.
AATAGGGTGTCCTCTGTGCCTAAAGAAAGTGAGTTTCCCCACTTTATTTACAAAGCATCTGTAAGGAAGGATATTGCATTCATCATACTACTAGCCTGGGATCTGGCAGATACAGGGTCAGTATTTTTCTCTGCTACTGAATTTCTGTGCATTCTTGGACAAGCGAAAAGGGTCAGATCTTTAAAGGATTTAGGCACCCTCAGTTGGAGATAGGTTTTGTGGTTCAGGGCCTGGAGGCCAAGAGTTGGTAATGGAGGCATTACAACTGTGTTACTCTTTCCAGTGATTAGGTAAATCTCAGTCTGTGCCACTGAGCGCTTAAAATATAGTTGACAACCTGACCTTTAACTCTGAAGATCAGTTCCCCAAACATGATAACACTTGATAACAGTTGTAACCAGAAGTACAGTAAGGAAAATGCATTATTGGTTGCAAGGTGCAATGGCTGGCCAGGATAGATATATGTAGATATTTAGGGCACAGGGAGAGGTTTTTTGTTGTTTGTTTTTGTAGTGAGCTGAACCAACACTCAACCCATCTCTGCTTGAATTTCTGGGGGAACTTTCTGTTCAGCTTCTGTGGGTTCTTCTAAAACACCAGCTGTAGGGGTTATTAATTCCAATGCTTTCTCTGCAAGAGTGAAGAAAATACATGATTTGACTACTGTCTTGCTGGTACCTGGGACAGTAAGATACTACTGAATTGTGAATGTTCCTTCAGAAACCTGCAAGGCATTGCTTTAGCAGAAGACATGGCTGCCAGAAAGAGTTTCAATCTGTTTCTGAAATTCTTTGCAGCTTCCATCTGAGGAAGACAATATTTTAATAAGGGGAAAATTAAATCTTCATCCTGAAAATATTAAAATAGAAATGAATGCAACTACATTTGAGTCTGACCATCGTTTTCCCTTTGAGCAGTGTAAGCGACAGGTGGCAGCACCTGCTCATTAGTATGAGCAGCACTCCGCTATTGCCTTTGCTGCTGCTCAGTTTGAAGCAAATTAATACCTAGTTATTCCCAAAGCCATTACATCTAGAAATGAAAAATCTGGTTCAAACGGACTTGGTGAATATTCAATGAGACCAGATGTTACCTTGCATTATTGAGGTGAATCGGAACTTATTGTAACTTTCCCATCATCGCTGCTTGCTGTTCCTTTCCAGGGCATAAGTGGAAAGCTTTGCTTTCAAAGCAGGCAGGCGTTTTCTGTTTACAGGGAAATAAAAGTCTTTGTCATCCTTGATTGTAAAACTAATGTGCAAGGTTTAGAAATGACCTCAAGTTAAATAGTAATGTTGTACTTATAAATTAGTAATTTGAAGTTTCTGTTTATAAGTTAAAAGCATTTACAAAAGTGGTAGGTGGTGTAATGCAGCTTGCACCAGTGGGAGGCTGAGGTGCAGATGTATGGATTGAGTCAGTGGCAATGACAAAGGGCTAATGACAAAAGACTTTCTAAGAAGTCCTGGCCCCAGCGAAGTTACCAGGACTCTTTATTCTGTCTCCTGTTATCAATACTGAAGGATAGATTTTTGAAAGGTAGATGATTACTTATCTCTGAAAATCTCTTAAGGACTGTACTTAATCCTACCATGATGCCTATGATAGACCTAAGTAATGGAGTTACTTAGGTAACTTCAGGCCAAGTAATGAGGATATGCAGGCTTCTTATTTAAGCATAGTTTAAACTTCATTTCTCTGTATTTATCCTTGACTACACTACTGGAGTTACTCCAGGCAAGGAAAATACACTTAAGAGTTCCTCTCCTTAAGATCTTACTTTGCCTGCCCAAGACTTGTGTACCTCAACAATAGCTTGTTAAAATGCTTGATATATCAAAATTCAGCAATATTTTGGGATATTCTTGGGAACATTTGAACTTGGTGACATCCAAGTTCAGAGTTGTAAGTGATTCAGATGACTGTTGTCAGACAATGAGCTCTAATGTGGGTTCACATCCCAGATGAATGCTTTAATAATTGTACAATTGCTTATGATAAATAAGTGTCTGATAAATGCTATTTGTACTTAATTAAAGTTCTTCAGGAGACTTGGAGAAAGACATACCCTGGAATACTAAATAGAGTGGTGGTTGGTCTATTTATCAGGCCACCCCCTCTCCAGTCCTTCAGATTCCAACTGTGGTTCCCAATGCCCATGTTATGTTGGGTGCCTTTTGTGAAGCTCCAGTTTCATCCCAGTTTGGGGTAAGAATCTATTTGAAATCATAGTAATGGGGAGTTGGGGATTTTTCCTGCCACCATATTTGGGGGAGGAAAAATCCTGCCCAGCTGCAGTCAGGATTTCATTTTTATGTCTTATTTAAAAGCTCACATTTCCAGTAGGGACTGCATCTTTGAACACTGGCATCAGGAAAAAAAAAAAAGTCAAACTTTATCTTATGTTTATTTTTTCTTATTTTTTTATTTAAAAATGCAGCATGAGTTCTTTCACAGATTTTAATTAGGGTTTTTCTTTTTGTAAAGGTGAGAAATAGTTTAAGAAATAGTCCTCTTATAGTAAGAATTTCAGTCATAAAAAGTTTCAGAATATTTTCAGCAACTCTTTTTTACCTCCTTGGAAATTACCATTTAATGAAAGCAAAATATTTTACAGTAATTTGTTCCTTCTGGCTAGATTTGTATTTAAAAGTTTTATGTAGTCTAGAATAGGGACAGAAGAGAGAAACAGCTCTCTAAAATACCTGTTTACGATAGAAGAGAGCCAGATTCCTTGTTCAAACCCAAAGTCTTCAACCCTGAGTATTAGAGTTTGTCTTTTATTCTAGTCTTTTAGTCTTCTATTTATGTATCTGTGTGTGTGTGACTAGAATATATATATTCTATGCTTTGCACTGAGTGAAATAACTCAGCACTAAGGTCTCTTTTCTGGGGAATGGGAGACCTGTGAGTAAGTCCATGCTTGACTTGATCTGGGGCCTCTGTTCCAGTTCCAGGATGTTCTGAGGTACCATGCTGTTTTAATGTGTGTATTCTTCCATGACAGTTGTCAAAGGTTTAGTTTCTTTGAGCATAAGGGCACTTAAAAAATTATCTCAAATTGTCCATATTATTCTTCACTCATTTTTACATACAGTATTTTTCAGAGCAATAGTTAGGCAGCCTTAGCCAGGTGTAATTCTATGTGTTTTCATTTTCTGCTTAAAGAACAGCAACTTACGTTCTCTCTTTCCTCAGTAACTCTGTGTGCTGTTAAAAATAGCCAGTGTTTACATTCCACTGCTGCTGCTTGCACAGGAGCTTCATGAAAACTGCTGTACCTGTTCTCCAAAAGGTGAAACCTCAGATGGGGCAGTTGTAGAGTTAAATTTCAGATATCATTTTTCCTTCTCCCTTTTGTTTTACTTGATCTTCTCTGTAAAGGGTATACCATCAAAATATGTCTCTCTCCATTTTCCCATCCCTTTTCATCTTCCTGACTAACAGTTCTCTGCGTTTCCTGTTTTATAGGTGGGCTGGATCCTCTCCATCCTTGATGAGCTGCAACTCAGCCCCCCGCCTCCTGTGGCTGTTCTTCCGCTTGGCACTGGGAATGACCTTGCCCGCACCCTCAACTGGGGTGGGGTAAGCACTGGCTGGGGTACCCTTATGTTCAGGCTTTCAATTCGCTGGTCTGATTTAGTGGTCTAGTAGGGTGAAACTTCATTTTGGCTAATATAGCAGGCAGGGCTGTGTCCAAGCTCTGCCTCAGGCAGAATGGTTTGTTTCCATTTCCAGTCTGGGATCTTGAATTACTAACGATGTAGTTGTTGTAATAAAAGTGTATATAGATGCATCTGCCTGGTATCTGAGGCCAAGTAATGAGGATATGCAGGCTTCTAATTTAAGCATAGTTTAAACTTTATTTCTCTGTATTTATCCTTGACTACACTACTGGAGTTACTCCAGGCAAGGAAAATACACTTAAGAGTTCCTCTCCTTAAGATCTTACTTTGCCTGCCCAAGACTTGTGTACCTCAACAATAGCTTGTTAAAATGCTTGATATATCAAAATTCAGCAATATTTTGGGATATTCTTGGGAACATTTGATCTGGCCTCTATGAAAGGAGGGAAGTCTGCCAAGTAATTGGGGAGTGACTTGCTTTGCTTTCTCTATCCGCGGCTGACACTGTGGCGACACTCCCTCTGCTGTCAGGGTTACACAGATGAGCCAGTGTCCAAGATCCTGTGCCATGTAGAAGATGGGACCATTGTCCAGCTGGACCGCTGGAATCTCCAGGTTGAGCGCAACCCTGATTTGCCACAGGATGAGCTGGAGGATGGGGCACGTAAGGTTAGAGCCTTCTTTTTCCCAGGGAGACTATAGGATGCTTAAGAGTGTCTTTGGGTTACACCATAAGATGCATGAGCGAGGAATCTCTAAAACTTTTTAATTCTCTATTTGCATCTCTTCCTTTTGCTCTTTTCCTGTGTCAGTGCTTCCAGAGGTGTATGATACATAATACACACCAGCCATTTATTTGTTGTTTGTAAATCTCAGACATTGAGCTTTTACCTCAAGAACCCAGTCCTGGCAAAAATCCCTGGCATCTTATGTGAAAGGTCATTGTTGGTTTTTTGTTGTTGTTGTTTTCTTTTTTTTTTTTTTCCTCTAGTTAAACTGGGGTGGCAGGACAAGCAACCTTGTGACCACCATCCATTTCTAAATTAGAGATATAAATCTAAAAAACAGGATGTAGAATTTTATTCCTTTGATTTTGCTAATGGATACCAACTGTTTCCTACTTTACAGCAAGGAGTAGTGTATTTTTGTATTTAACTTCTTTGTGTGTGGGTCTCCATATGATCTTGATAGTTGAAGAATGGGAAAATCTTTGTGAGGGGATCACATTTATAGTGATATGTCATTTGGACTCGAAATGTTGAAAGTGTTACTATCATAAAAAAAATAAAAATATTGTGAACCACTTTCCTCTTCTCAGTTATAACTTCCAGCTTATCTATCAGATGCTACTGTTGTTTCCCCACAGCCCTGCTGGGCGTGTGTAACGATGAAGAGGTCAGATGTATGCTTCCCTGCCTCATGCATCCTCAGTAGAATTAGGGCTTCTTGTCTGGGACTTCTGTCGCTCCCGGTTATATATGAAGCAGGAAGAAAACAGCTTGAGTTTCATTCGCCATGCTGAGCTTGAAGTGCCAGTAATTAGGAAAACCTTTGTATTGACGTGTTAAGTGGAGCAGCATTATGGGAAATTTCAACGACAACATAAGGAACCCTTTGATGTGTTTACAAAGATACATATATGATTATAAAGCACTGTAGATATGTTTGTGTTCTTTATGCTTTTGTATCTGATCATCTTCCACAAGCTATTACTAACCTTCAGAGCAACCTTCTGCATACATTTCCCTAATATATTCCACTTTCTTCTTAGGTTTTCATGAGATGCCAAATTTAAAGTAGTTAATTCTTGGTCTGACATGGAATGTTTAATTCATGTTATTTTTACATGTCTTTTTATTATCCAATTACAGCTTCCACTCAGTGTCTTCAATAATTACTTCAGCCTTGGATTTGATGCACATGTTACGCTGGAGTTCCATGAATCTAGAGGTAATGGGAATGTTTTATTTCCTTAGCCTTGGGAATGGACTGTTGTTTTATGAATTACAAAGGGAGTTGGATTTAACATCTTGTTCTTATAATTCAGAAGGAAAGCTGGAACATAAAAACCCAAGATACAGACACAAGTAGGAAGGAAGTGATAGTATCATAAGTTTCCAAAGGGCTTAATGATTTAGAAATGAAAAAAGTACATGGAAAATGGCATTCACTGGAGGAAAAGGGCTAAAAGGGGAGCTTTTCAAGGTTTTTGATCTTCTAAAGGAGATACCAAGTACAGATATAAAGGAAATTTATGGTGATGCAGAGATGTCAGAATAAGAGCAGGAAGAAAAACAAATATAAGTCGGGTGCCAGTTTTCCCTCCAGTGTGGAAATGGAGGGAAGAGAAAAGCTGTGAGGTTGTGGAAGCAGCAGGGTAGCAGGAGAATAATTGTGTTCTCAAACTGAACAGCTGTTACCTATGGATGAGTATAGCATAATATCATTGGACTTTGTACAGAGCCAGAGTGTCTCTGTGCAAGTGAAAGGTTTTAATGAAGTCCACAAAACTGTCAGGAATTTGAGCTGTTGTAGCATCTTGTTTGTCCCTTTGCCGATGGCAGTTATACCACCCCATATAGATCCAAACGTGGCTTAACAGGTGGGCTTTGGACTGATGTCAGCTGCTCCATGTATATGGTTTAGGCAAGCATGCTTGTTTAAACAAATCTTGTTCAATTATCTGTGTTCTGCTTTTGGTCATTTCAGCTTCATATGCAGGTATTTTTTCTGAATGACAGCCTCCCTTATCGTCACTTTCATACTATCACAGTGTTTTTTCAAGATGGAAAGATAGCACTCCAATGCCATGCTAAATAAAGAGCAGGATGCATGGTGGAATGAGCTAATGCATATTTAATAAAGTTTAAGACTGCTTCAAGCTTTAGGAATAATAATGAGGGGCCACAAAAGGGCACAGGAACGAAACGATGACAGCTGTATGAATTTTTTTATGAATGCATATCACTATGCATTGCTAATGTGACTGTGAATATGCTGTATAGATGAAATGCATGGCTACTTTCTCACTTAATGGAGGCATTACTTAATAATGAAGTAATGGAGCCCTATAAAGAATGGATGTTATTCCAGAGATGCCAGTGTTTTAAAAATTTACATGGGTAGAAGAATACTTGGCAGAGCAAGCTGTGTGTCTGTGAGTGGGTATGTGTGGCCAGGAGAGCTTTTCATAGGGCAAGTGTCTGCTCTTACAAGGCATTACTGCTGGTGTCTTCCTTACCCTCTCAAATGCTAAAATACACAAAATGAGTCCTGTGTGTTTTAGGAGGGAAAAGCTTGTAGCCTTGGAGGTGTTGCTGGTGTGTGAGTTTTATTGTGTTTCTCATGTGGAATTAAGCATTGCAAAACAGATTCTCATCTCATTTATAATTGATGTCAATCGAGAGAAACTCTTAGCAAAACTTAAAGCACTTTCATGGCTGTTGCACTTGGTCCATTAAGATAAGTGGTTGCATGCAGTTGCTCATGTGGAGCTATTGTAATTACATACAGTACTGAAACAAACAAACACCATGCCCGCCACTCTTCCCCCCACCAATAAATTAGATTAATTTGAATTCTCAGCCTATCAGGGGATTTTATGCAATAGGAATTGGTCAACTGTTATATTTAGAATCAGCAGTGATTGCAATGTCTCAGAGGAACCTATACATGAACGTGGCCTTTTCCATGACAACCTCTACAGTTTTCTTGTGACTAATCAGATTGAGCCTTGAGGGTTGGCTCCAAGACAAATGTATTTAGCTCTCCTTCTTCGGGAAGTGTTCTGGGTAGCAACTCTTTCCAGAGTCATAGTTTCCTCCCTTGTTATCCTTATGCTTTGGTGGATCAAGAGAGATGCAATTTACTTTATCCCTGTTGACGTGCTGTTTGATCCCTCAGCAAATGAACAGGACTATTCATTTGCAGGACGACACACTGCCCCCCCCCCCCCCCCCCCAGTCTAACACATTCCATTTCCTACTCCCTTGATGGCTTGAGAATGGTAAGGACAGAGTGAGCCTTGGACATGCAATCAGTGATTTACTTCTACAATCAGAGTTGCACTCTAATCAACTTTAGCCTGTATTCCACATCACAGAAAGAGTCCTTCCTCCCTACTCATGCTCATCTGCTATGCCAGAAATAGGAGCAGTTCAGTATGTTGAAGAACTGCTGAGTCTCTGACCCCAGAAAAGCTCGTTTTCTGTTCTAAACTGGTGCTATGGTTCCGGTCAGTGTTTTTCATAAGATCCACGTAAGAGCCAGTGCCCTGGTGGCTGCTGCCCGGAGCCATAGGGGATAGCCACATCAAAGAACATGTGGCACAGGCACTGAGCCTTCAGGAGCCTCCTGCTTCTTTGCATGGCGTGTTGAGACTTTCTGTAAAGAGCTGCCTGCTCAGTGAGGGAGATGAGATTTACTTATGCAGTTAAATTAATCATTTGAAGAAGCGGTAGCCCTGACTGTGTTCCAGGCTCACCCACAGCACAACAAACGGATAATCAGTAGCTGGGCAAACAATCAAACAAGAAACACAAAGTAGCTAATTCTTACAAAATGGAGTATTATATTGTGAGAGTAGTGACTTCAAAGAGAACTAGAAACATTGTTTTAAGTGGTTATTTGAGAAGAATTTGGAAGTGTTCACACCAGTGTGATGCTTTAGCCACAGGGCTGTCTTGATACTTGGATGCTTTCACTAGAGCATTACTGAGCAAGGATAGGTGGTTGGTACTACCACTGAATACGGTGTCAGAAGGGCTGCTTCTGAAATCTCTGGATGCCACAGGCTAGGAAAGCAGTTCTCAGGGAAGCACGAGAATGACCTGTATTCTGGGAAGCACGCCTTATACTGGGTGATTAAAGGAGCTCCATTTAGCTTATCGGAAAGAAGGTTAAGAGGCGATTTAATCACTGCCTGTAAGTATTTACTCAGGAAGAAGATATCTGATAGTTGGGGGCTCTTTAATCTGACAGAGAAGTATAATAAGATTTAGCAGTTGACAGTTGAAGTCTGAAAAGTTCAAGATAGGAAAAAACCCACATTCATTTTAACAGTGAGAATAATTAACTATTAGATGTGCATTACTTCTGGACTATTACAATTTTCCATCACTTAGTCTAATCAAAATAAAACAGCTCTCTAAATAGTTTTAGAGTAACTCCCCCCCTTTTTTTTGCTACAGGAATATTTGGGTAGAGATGTTTATTCCTCAGTACCTCTGTAACACATCAGAATTTAAGTGTCTGTTTCATCTTGTAATTTACTCATGCTTTGCTACTGCTTCAAAGCATGAGTTAGTATTTCATGGATTTCTAATAATTCTTAGAGGTCTGTTCTGCATTGGTAGAAATAGGAGTCTCACAAATGGTACTGAGGGAACATAAGATAAATAGTCTGAGAGGTACTAAATTAACTGATTGTATTCTTGTTACCTCTTTGCTCATGTTTCCATCAATTTTCACTCTACAGGAAAGGGGAAGAATTCAATATCAATGTTTGAAATCTCACAGCAGATAATGGCACAGATGGGGCACTCACACAGGAAAACTATATTTATGTTAACATTTTCACTGAGTGATGTGTGCTAAAAGCACTATAGTGCTAGCAGGGAATGTGAAAGTACACTGGCGTCTACTTGTTTTATTAAGGTGTTCATAATTTTCTTTTTTATCCTTTCACAGAAGCAAATCCAGAGAAATTCAACAGCCGATTTAGAAATAAAATGTTTTATGCAGGGGTGAGTTGTGATTCATCTTACAGAATGATGCAAACTTAGATATTTTAATGTTTTCTTAAATACCTACCCCCTCACTTTCTCACATCAGGAGCTCATGTCAGTTCATTTTGCCTGTTGCAATTTAAAGTGCACATGTACAATTTCTGGTAATGTTACACACAGGTGTCTGTCGGAAAGTGCCCAAAGCACTGTTGTTTTGCAGTGCTTAGCAGGCGAGAGAAATGATACTCCTTTAGACATAATACTGCTGATGTCTTGCTCCCCCTGCTTCTGGCTCACAGGCTTCTCAACAAATTGCTCTGCTTCTTTCAGGGTTTGGGCAGCACGTTAATTTTGACTTTCCCAGAGATATTCCCCAAGTGTTAGCCTGTGTGTTTGCAGCTTTGAGGAGTAGTCTTGGATGTAGGGTCACAGGGCGTGGGGGCAGAGAGCAACTATTTGGAGTGATTCATTTTCATATGTGAATATGCAAATAAAATTACCCAATTCTGCATTCTGGAGGTACATGGACAATCTTTTTTTCTAAAATGCAGTCATTAAGAGGGAAATACCAAATTGATAATGCATGCCATTCTGCATGATGACTCCCACCGTACCCATGTGCCTTAAACATGGGAACAAATATGTGAGCAAGAATTTGTATTTAAATCTTTGGGTGCCCAAGGACCTTCTTTGGTTAACCTCAAAAAAGGAGAAGTATCGTGATTTAAAAAAATAAAAAAAATTTAAAAAAAATCATATCTTCCGAGAGCAAAAAAAAATAGGTTTGACAAAAAGATGGTGCTTTGGTAATTAGCTCTGCGTTGGGATAAGAAATGAGAAAAGAAAAGAGAAGAGAAGAAGTACTGATGACTTCCTGCACTTATTTCTGTTGCAGGCAGCCTTTACAGACTTTCTGCAAAGAAGCTCAAGAGATTTATCTAAGCATGTTAAAGTTGTGGTAAGTATAAGAAATTGTGTCGTAGTATTGTGGGAAGAGGGGGGAATGGAGAGAGAGTGAGGTGAGAGTTTAATGGCTCTGTTACTTTTCAGTTTTGAGCATGACATTTGCAACACATTCCAAGGAAAGTCTTGGGAAAGTTGTTACAAAGCAGCAACACTTCTCTTGTCTGTGGCTCCATTCAGCAATTTCTCTGTGCTCTGTCACTTTGGCTTTGTAGTGTGATGGTACAGACCTGACTCCAAAGATCCAGGAGCTGAAGTTCCAGTGTATAGTGTTTTTAAACATACCCAGGTAAGCTCAAGACAGATGCTTGGAGTAATAAAAGAAAAAAAACCAAAATCAACCAAAACCCTACAAGTTGTCCTAGACTGGGTGGATGTGCAGGAAGAGTATTGCCACTGTGTTGCCTTCTTGAGAGCTAGGTGCTTATAATAATTAGCAATACGGAATGGGATCAGAGTTCAGGGTGCAGCTAAACTATCCTTTAAAATATTGAATATCCTGATACAGAGGTAGTAGAAGTGATTATCAAACACGCTTTCAAAAGTTGTGCACCTAAGCTGCAAACAAGGTAGTAAAGAAACAGATGCCTAGTCTTTCACTTAATTAGAAGCAGAGTGTGGGGAAAAAAGGGAGAGGGGAAAGGATCAATATTTTTCCAGTAAAGGAACACCAAAAGTTGAAAGAAGTGCTGGTTTTTAACATGTTAGAAGGTGTCCCAAATAGAAATACAGCTGTATTCTTAAAAGTTGTTTATGTCCTGCTCTCTAGAGTAGTAGTCTCCAAACTTTTTTTGATTGTGCATCCCTATCAATTTAAAAAAAATTGATCATCACTCCAATATATGTATATTTATAAATTATATACCTGTACTACTACTGTACTAATACATTGCATACATTATAAAACACACAGAAAAATAGAAATTAAGAAAAGATGTGATAAAGATGACACAAACACTATTTTAATGGGGTTTTTAATTTTTTTTTTAAAAGTACAAAAATATTTTCTTCACACACCCTAAGTGTCTTGTCAGTTGCGGATTTTCCTTGCACACACCCCACTTTGGAGACCTCTGCTTTAAACAACCTACCCACATTGCTCCACATGCAGTCCGAAGCACTTGATCTTTAGAGTCCTGCACTGCCCTTGCTGCGAGCTTCTACCTGGTGTCACCTCTCCAGAGTTCCCCCTTCTATCACTCTTAGATCACTTTTACATCCATTCTTTAATGGTGGGAAAGATAGATGCCACAGCTACATCCGTTCCTGCTTCTTATTTCTCCCTGCCTCCTCAAGCTATGAAACGTTTTGCATTCCTTATGCTGTTAGAGCTTCTGAGCCAGCAGGGAGAGAGGAAATGGAGCTCCAACGCTGGAGTTGCTGCTGCAGCCCCATGCCTGCCTAGCAGAGGGGCTAAGCAGCTTTCTGGCTCAACAGCTCATCTGCAGAAAGCAGAGCAAGTGGGGAGAACAAAGTGCTGCTGCTCTGTTATCTATTTCCTGGTGTTTCCCCATTTCCCTCTCACAAAGGAACCTCCTAAAGATTATGATGGATACATTTATGGATGGTGGACCAGCTTGGAAACAAGAGACAGATTTTCCCTTTTGTCCAGTCCTTGCCAGCATAACTTTTAATCGTCCCTGAATTGAATCCTGGAATGGATATCTGGGTACCTCTGGAGGACAGCAGACCAGGCTAGTAGTCAGGCTACTAGTCAGGACCCATCAGGGCAAACTGCTTTCTCAAAGCTTGCTTTCCAAACCTCTTTCTATAGGTATTGTGCTGGCACAATGCCCTGGGGAAACCCTGGAGATCACAGAGACTTTGAGCCTCAGCGCCATGATGATGGCTACATTGAAGTCATTGGGTTCACCATGGCCTCACTGGTGAGTACATTGCAGGTGGTCCCCTTCCTGCAGGTGCTACCAGACGTGGTGAATTCTGTTGGTGGCGTTAGAGAGTGCAAAGTTGTCCTCATTACTGAACCACTGTGATTCCATATATTCAGTCAGCTAAGGTCAAAACATGCTCTGCTATTAGGTTTTAAGTGAGGGGGACAAATTGTAGTTTTCTAATAAGTGTTATTTAATAATAAAAACGTACTCTCTGCACAATATGGCTAATTTGCATGTGTAGGGCTCCCAAGTTAAACAGTAAGATTATTACAGTAAAAACAGCATGTATGCACATTTTTTCTGTGGGAATGTTCTATGGTCAAAAAATTACTGCTGTTTCTTTTTTAGCTTTTGCGTATTTCAATCCATGGCATAAAGGTGTTTTTTTTTAAAGCTGGCTACAGGAAACAAACATGGAATATTATATAAAATTATATGCCCATACACTTTCCGTATGCCCACTAAAAACATTGTGAAAATTTAGTAATATTTCTGGAACAAATGTTATCTCTCTTTTTCTTCTACTAGGGAAAGAAAATTCCACCAACAATTTTAATTCAGCAGTGCACTTTCTGTCAATGCTGTCCTTAAAGTGAACTAAAGCTGAGTTACTATAAAATCAATCTCACTGTAAATACCCTAGTGTCCTACTATCACAGTGGTTAAACACAGTGATAGTCTCTTCAGAGGATGATTAAATGCAGTCAGAGAGTTGGTGGTTATCCCCATGCTAGTGTTAATCGACCTAAGGCACTGCAGCTTGAACAATGGGGCCAACAGAAGGCACATATCAGGGCTTCCTGGCAGGTTTGTTTAGGTCATGCTTAAGTCTATACTCTTAGGCCTTTGTTTGCTGCTGTGTGGACTAGGTTAAAACCAACATGGATAAGCCTGTTTTCACTAAACTCACACATTTATTTGTTGTGTGACCTGCCCTCAGTGCATATCACATTCAGTGAATACCCATGATAACGGTGTTTGCTTCCTCAAAGAGAAATTTGGACATATTTGTTCTTCAAAGTAAGCAAAAGTAAAAGGTCACCTTGATCAGCAATTTTTTTCTTTAGAAGTCTAGGTTAAGGATTCTTTTTTGGTCTTTTTTTTTTTTTTTTTCTAAATTGATCTAGTGGATTAGGGAAAAAACCTACAAGTAAGTAGACTTCTGTGTTAGCCTAGTAGATCTTGTGGAATGAACATTTGTTACTTTATGTCTGAAGATTTTAGGGTGTGTTTCTGAAAATGCTGTCAAAAGTCTATTTAGCATGTACCAATTGGCAATTTTCAGCTGGAATCTTTTTTGGGTTTGCCACTCACAGTAGCTAGAGTGATCTCAAAGCTACCAACAATTTCAGCTGGGACTGAATTTAAGTAGTAGGTCCCTTTCAGCAGCTGTTTCTCTTTAAAGGAAGCCTAGTTCAGAACTGAGGGTCTACAAGTCTACATTGGTTGTGATGCTGAGGAACCACTGTAACCCTAGACTGCGTTGATATAATCCTAACTTGCTCTATATGTCTCCCAGATGTGCTTGATCATACCCAAGAAAGTCTGTGAGACTGAGGAAGAGAAGTACTTCATAAGAAGTGTTATTATGAATATTATTGGCCATATTAAACCATATAGAGCAACCTGCTCTAGGTGATCCTATTTTAGCAGGGGGGTTGGGCTAGATAATCTACAGAGATCCCTTCCAACCCCTACCAGTCTGTGATTCTGTGATATTATCAGTTGATCCATAATATTGAGCGCACAGAGCAGGATTAAGGTCTTGACTTGTGTTTAGGCTGCTTTCTGTTAGCAGTGCGTTAATATAGGATTTTTTTCTGCATCTGATAGTTGAGAGTTAATAGTCACACTAGAAATTAAAAAAATACATTTCTGCCCAAACATGTCTGCTTAGAACTTGAAGGCTTTGCTTATTGCCCTCCTTGTTTCATGTCTTTGAAATGAATTCTTGAACATGATATTTAACTGTTTTTAACAAGGTGGTTCTGCTTGCTCTTTTCAGCCTGTCTAGTCTTGAGGTTGAATTGCTGTGTAAACTTTCATAATAAGGATTAAGGACTGTAGTCTGTTCAGGAAGGGGAAATCATTTTTTGTCTCACAGATGTACCTAATTAGGGTTGTTGTTCTAAAGAGGAAATAATTAGTAGCATTACTGTTAATGTAAAAACAAACCAGCCGAAACAGATTGAAAACTTTAAGAATAAACACAGATATTCATTTGTGCATACACATATGTGTGTGTACATATTTGTACGTGTGTGTAATATGCTTGACATATACAAAGGTGATGAGACATGCAAGGCGTATGGTTAGTTATTGTTGCCCACCACTTTTCTTTGTGAAATTTTAAGTCCTGCTTTGCAATTTTGGAGTGAAAATACATTCACTGTCACTCATTAGAATGCCTTACAAATGGAATGCTGTGTAATGGATGCTGTCACCAAAACTGCATTTTGGATTCAACTGCCTCAACTATCTGTTCTGAGGTGTCTTTTTTTTTGGCTTTCCTGTTTATGGTTGGTTTTTTTTTTTTGGCTTTTGTGTTTGTTTTTTTGGTTTTGTTGATTTTTTTCAGGCTGCTCTCCAGGTGGGTGGTCATGGAGAGAGGTTGCATCAGTGCCGTGAGGTGACACTTTTAACATACAAGTCTATTCCCATGCAAGTGGATGGTGAACCATGTCGATTGGCTCCCTCACTCATTCGAATCTCCTTAAGGAACCAAGCCAACATGGTGCAGAAGAGCAAGAGGAGAACATCCATGCCTTTGCTGAATGAGTGAGTTGGATAGGTGCATGTCCTAATGGCAGGAGGCCTGTTTGGGGCAGCATATTCAGTCATGGATTTTGCATGTACTGGACTTGCAGCGCATTTACCAAAAAAAAAAAAAAAATTTAAAAAATTCACTCCTCCTAAACTCCCTTTCCACCATATTGTAAATACTTACCTGATTTTCTTTTATTCTTTTATCTTGTGGGTTACCCTCTGTCTTGCTTTTAGAAAGGTGTTGTATCTTTCAGTTATTTAGAGAGGTTTGTGCAGGCTCAGTAGCGTGCCTCCTGGATTCTGACAGTTCTGCATGTGTATGCCATTTGCCTTTGAAGTTCTTTTGATTCATTTTCTCAACGTTATTGAACTGCTTTTTAACCTCTAATGGAGATCCTGTAACAAATTACAATAATCAAGAATTACTCAGGACATCTTGTAGTCTCTGTTGTTGGACCAGGCTGCCTGGGACTGTTTATGGAGAAGGACCTGGAGGCCCACAAAGGGCTGTTTTCACTTTGTAGGGAATTCTGCTCCAGTATAAAAAAAAAATGAGAAATGAGTAGTCTAAAGATGAATAGAGAAAAGCTAAGATAACTGGAAACCAGGAACATGTGAAGAAGAAAAGACAGGGCTAACATTCCTTTTCATAATTAAACCTCATTTGTAAGCACTGCAGAGATATTTTAACACACACACACAATCAAATTTTGTCCTGTGAAAATGTCTGTCTAATAAAATAATTCAGATTATTTTGTAGAGCTGATTATTGTACTTCTCATATAGAAGGCCTTCATCGCTGCTAAAATGAGTGACATAGTAAGTGCCTTTGCTGTTTTTCGTCAAGTATTCTTAGAGTGAAGCCAAACAGTCTGTCCCTTCTACAAAGATACCAAGCCTAAAGTTATCAAGGATCCGCGTTTCATTCAAACATCCATGCACCGAGGATTTCATTTTTTCTGGGGAGGTGGATGGGGGATTTTGCTGTTGCAGCTGTAACGTGAGGCAAGGTTTCTGAAGAGCTGCAATATCTTTCATTAGACTAACCCATATAACTGGAAAAAACAGACAAGGTCTCAGGCACACCGTTTCTCCTCAGGTATCTTAAAGGTTGCCTGTGTCTTTCAACTGTATCATCTAGTGGCAGACATTGCTTCACTTCAAACTTTGACTCCAGCCCTTTAGAGCTTCTTGTCATCCACTGGTTGTCAATCTGTTCATGTAATCAAAGCCTCCCTGGTTCCTTTCCACATCTTCCTGTTCAATTTAGCACTCTGTGTTCTCTTACTGAGACTAATGCTTGAAGCTTCAGTAGAAGCCCATATCTGTAACGTGCAATTCCTATTTGCCTGGAAAATACATATGGTATACTCATCTCTCTTGTGCAGTGAAGAATAGCAGACTCTTGCCTGTGGGCAGTGATGCCCGATTTCATCCAGCAACAACTCAACCATTTGCGAAAGCTAGAATCGAGCAGAGAGCAATCCTGGGGCGTCTTTTTCTACACTGAGAGAGGCTAATGCAAATGCAAAATGAAAATTCCTGGTATTTTGATCTCATAATTAGCATGGTTAGGCTTGGATATTGAGATCTGAATTTAAACTGTGGTAGGGAAATATAGATTCATAGTATATGTCAGTTGTCAAGAGGATCTTGTTTGTGGTTTAGCTTGATTTCCGTGTGCTATGGTAGACTGCGTTGCTGTCAGTACTTTGATTTGGCTGAGATATTTGCCTGCAGACCCATATCTTGGGAAAATACAAATGATCTGTCAGGGATTCTAGTCTCAGCCTCACATATCAGAAATGGTGTGTGTATATATTTATATCTACATCTATACCTATATATCTCTGTGTGTGTGTGTACTTTGCTCTCAAGTGTTGAAGGAGAATGAGAGACAGGAGTCGAATCCTCTGATGTGATAAAAAGTAAATGGCAATGTAAGGGTTAAACTCTAGGAAGCATTTAGTATTATAAGAAGTTCATTCAATATGATGCTGATTTGCAGTATTTCACAAGAGAGAAAATTTTCAATTAAATATGTTTATCTACATTTCTTAACTGGATATCTGGAATATATCTCCCTATTCCACTGAAATCTCCCAGAAAGCCTTATATTTGATTGAACACGATAGATTGTTCTCTTATGACTGTCATCTGAATGTTAGATGTGTGAGATAAGTAAATGGGTCTGGAGCTATCCCACTAACTTTTAGACAGCTGTTCTTGAGCTCCTTGCCAGGAAAGTGATTAAAAAATTATCTCGCATCACAGTAATGCAGAGTTGCTATTATTTTTGGCTTTGCTATTATTGCTAGATAAGAAGAGCAATAGGAATGCTCTTTGGAGTTTTAGCTAGTCCAGTGTCATACATAGAAAAAGACTTAATCTGACAAAGTCTTATACTGTGTTTGTGTTTTCTTACTCTGTTCTCCTTTGTTCTGGAGGTTTTAAGGAGAGGGGGTTTAGAGAGGATAGCGAGTTTGTCGTTTGCCTTGTGGATGCACTTGAGTTTCCAGGGAATAATAGTATTCTGAAATTGAAGAGCCCATATGTAATGTAGCCGGGTGAGAACAACAAAGAATTCATGCTTCTCTCACATCGGAGTGGAAGAGCTTTAGAAACATGATTCTCTTCTGGCTGAAAGAATTGCCCATCTTCCTGATTGCAACTGTTCTCCTTCAAAACCTGTAGATGCTCTGAGAGGACACACATATATGAGAAAAAGGGATCTGACCTTGTTTGACCTGTTTTTCCTTCCATTTTCCCACTCTTGTGCATCCAGCACCTTCCAATTGCACAAGCTGCCTCATGTGGTTCTATGCAGACCTTCAAGGTTGAAACTCCTGTATATTGAGAGTCCTTGTTTTATTTGTTACTGAATAATTTGCCTTTTTCAAGGTGTGGGGAAAAATTCAGCAGCATTTTTGACAGTGTGAAAGTTCCTAGTCTTTCCTAGTCTTAAAAAACAAACAAACAAACAAACAAAAAAGGTAAAAAAAGATTGGCCATGGAATCAAATTAAGGAATAAAAATCTAGTGTTTCTGTGGGGCTACTTAAACTGAAGGAGCCTCCCTTCCCTGTTGACAGCAGCAGTGTGAAAAGCTTCATCAAAGCTATTAGGGAACAAGTAAATATAATGTGCTGCATTTTGTCATAACTGGGCAAAGTACTGGCAATTAATATTTTATTCAGTTATTTCATCTTTCACTACTGAATTGCCTTTAAATAAGATTCTCAGTATATTAATTATCCTGAACTATTCATGAACTAGTTGATGCAGCTAGTGATCTTTTTTCTTACTGTTCATCAAGCATTCATTTTTTTTTAATATTTACTTAAAAGCTAAGCTGTTTTGATGTGACACACAGATTATATGACTACTCTTGAGCAGGTGAGGATGATCTGCTTATGGTTTGTACTCTTCTGATAACTTTAAAATTTTGAGTTGAAGCATAGTGGAGGAAAATCATTACTTGGTGAATACAGTTACAGTGCTTCTAATTTGTTTCTAATGGAGGCTGTCCAAACACAGGCATAATCTCTTCCTCATGCTACAATGCATTGCTCTACAATGGAGATAAGTAACAATCCAATCAAGTGTTTCAAGCCAGAAGCAACTTTTTAGGTGCAAGGAATATTCAGGATAGGGTGATGCTATTCACTCTTGGTTATGGATCGAAACATGGCAGATAGCAGGGTTGGGAGAAAAGAAAAGGTGGGTTTATTTTCTTCTCATATGTCTCTTCTGTTTGTACAAGCAAATCAAATTTTTGCTGCAGCCAGATCAGCAGACTCAGTTTTTCTGCAAAAGATTGGATTATGTTCTTATTTTCCTTCCCTTAAGAGACTTGCTGGCTAAGTTCTCATTCCTATTTTCCACTACTGATCCTGGTAACATGTGAAAGAGACAACATATTATTTGGTTTTCTGTGATCAAGCCAAGAATATGGTTCTTGTGAGCTATAAGCAAAATGTGTGTCGAATAAGAGAAGCGGTGGTTCCATTTTCCAGGAATCATTTTCTAATTAGAAACTACCATTTAGTGTGCTGCTCAGTAAGTTTCAGTTAATGATCACTTTCTGAACCTCAAAAGATAGTATTTTGCTTTCACTGGCTTTTAGTTTGGGTTGAGGAATAATGTCCTGCATGATGGAAGAGAAAGAAGAGGCAAGAGCTTATAGATAAAACATATTCCATACACTTTAGAGAAACAGAGGGACCATCGGAGTATAAACACTAAAAGAGAGTCAGTCTTGGGAGTCACTATGTATAAAATGCGTGTTTCCCTAAGGTACATGACAGAAGAATGGAGACAGCAATTTGTCATTGTGGATACAAAATCTCCAGTAAGGGTATTTTTCTTCTTAAACTTTAACTAAAGTTGACCAACCTTTGGAGACAATTCCATCCATTCAGATCTTGGCTTTGATGTTTGTTTGCATTTCTGGACCTGCTTCCAAAGTCTGCTGCCTTGAAATTTTTCAGTGCCTGTGGAACAAGTCCTGGGGCTCCTTGTCTTCCTTGTATAGCCGTGTGCCTAGCTTGTCATTGGTACTCCTCACTGATGTCTTTAGAAAGCTCCTGTGTGCCATGTAGCAGTGATTTTCTCCATTTGCATGTCTTCTGTTGCTTTTGGCTTCCTAGTGTGAACTTGGAGCTCTGCATGTCTCTTCATTCAACTTTTATGTGACACATTCCTTTTGTTTCTGTTTAAATGTTGTATGTCTTTTTCTTTCTTCTCTTCCACTCTTTCTCTCTCTCTCCCCTGCCTTTTTCCTTGTCTGTCCACACTGTGCCCTGCGTTTCTCCTGGCCACTCATTTTCTCCTGCCTATAGTATCCATAAAGTGCAGTCTGCTGACCTGAGGAGAGTTTCAGCTCCCCCTGATTCCTTCACTGTGTGAGTATCTGGCTTTTTTCTACTTTCAAAGTTCCATAGTTTGTTTTTTGTTTTTTTTTTTTTTTTTTGCTGTTACCCTGTGTGTCATTCAACCAGGAGATGAGGCAGTAAAATCCAGTGACAAGTGGGAAGCAGGAGCTCAGGTGACAGCATGGCAGGCATAGGGCAGTGGCCTCACCAGCAAAGGCACAGTTCCACAGTACCCAAGTAAGGTGAGCCGGGCATGTCTGGTGGTGGTGACCAGGTTCAGTGAAGAGTCCAGCTCACCAGTCAAATCCATAGCAACAGGCAGTTCTGAAGTTAAGCACCAGGCACCATCCCTGGAATCAGTTGAGATGAGAGCTTTCCATCCTTTGGTTTTAATCAAAAATATACTGTGAACAAACTCAGTCATAAGCCATATCTCCAGATAGAGCTGATCTCTCAGCCATTTCTTCAGATAGAGCTGACCAAAGCAGGAAACTAGTCCCCCAGAGTAGCAGCATGTTGTCTGCAGCTGTGTCGAAGATGGAGACCCCCCACACACACCTTGGCAATATCTTGATTGTCAGCAACTCCACTGTACTAACTTGCTAGCCAATAGCTGAATTATTCAAAAGCCTAACATCTTTTTTAAAATGTAGTGAACTGGCACTTAAGAATACTTATACCATTGTACCATTGTATGTTGGTATCTTCTTATTCATCCCATTTATGGAAACATGCCGTATTTTGAAAACCTGTGTGTGTTCACATTTTTAAAAAAACAAATGCACACAACAAACCCCCCCCAAAAAACCAAACAAAAACCCCATCACCCCCCCCAACCCAAACAAAAAAACAAACCCCAGCTTAATATAATGTGTCATCTCAGGCAGTGTCATTTGTCTTCAGAAATGCTTTTTTACTATTCAGTCAAAAAAACCATGTTTTGCTCTGTGTTGACATCCCTTTTGTCTTCTTGCTTTGCCTCTCTTATGATGGATATCTTTTCAAACAGGTTAGGACTATCAAAGAAAGGAATTTGAAAGACATGTTGGAAAATAACAAAATTCAGAGCTATAAATCCAGGTATTCAGAGCAGAAACTTGATTCCAAGAATGATTCCTATTCTACCATAGAAGAAAGTCAATGGTATATGCTAAAAGAAAACCCACCAAAACTCCTCCGTTCTAAAGACTGAGCATGTGCAATAGATGGTGTATAAAATGTTCTACATACTAAGAGTTATTTGGGAAAACTGATTGAATAATTTTAAGAGCAAATGGCAGCTTTATAGAAAAGGACCCGGGAGTCCTGGTGGACACCCAGTTGACCATGAGCCAGCAATGTGCATTTGTGGCAAAGAAGGCTAATGGTATCCTGGGCTGCATTAGGAGTGTTGCCAGCAGATCAAGGGAGGTGATCTTTACTCTCTACTCAACACCGGTGAGGCCAGACCTGGAGTGCTGGGTCCAGTTCTGGGCTCCCCAGTACAAGAGAGATATGGAGCTACTGGAGACAGTCCAGTGATACGCAATGAAGATTACTAAGGAGCATTCCTCCTATAAGGAAAGGCTGAGAGAGCTGGGTCTGTTTAGCCTGGGGAAGAGAAGGCTCAGGTGTGATTACATCAATGTCTATAGGTATCTCAAGAAAGAGTCTAAAGAAGACTGAGTCAGGCTCTTTTCAGTGGTGCCCAGTGACAGGACAAAACACAATGGGCACAAACTGAAACACAGGAGGTTCTCTGTGAACATCAGGAAAAATGTTCTTACCGTAAGGGTGATTGAGCACTGGCACGGGTTGCCCGTAGAGGTTGTGGAGTCTATCTTTGGAGATACTCAAAAGCTGCCTGGACTTGGTCCTGGGTAGCCTGCTCTAGGTGGCCTGCTTGAGCAGGGGTTGGACTAGATGACCTTCAGAGGTCTCTTCCAACCTCAACCATTCTGTGATTCTGTGAAATTTCAGAAAGCTGCAAGTTCTTCATTGTTATTTTGCAAACAAGAAAAGATTTCCAATTCAGTGTGCCTTCCTCCTGGATCATATTTGCTGTAGTCTGCTGAGGAACAGAGAAAGTAATACAGATAACTTGTCTCACTGATTCAGTAGCTAAGCAAGCTTCTAGAAAAAAGTTGAAGCCTTATTACTTACACAGAACATTAAGGAAGCTGTGAGTCTGGGAGAATGTGTATTGTTTCCAAGTTGAGGGATATCCCTTGGAAAATGACCTTCAAGTTTTGATACTGTTCATTTGAATGTCTCACTTGATATCAGCTGTCAGGATAAGGCAGGGAGAGAGAGACTCGTGAGCCCCAAACTAATTTGTAAGTCAAAGATGTTCTGTATCTTAAAATCTGTAAAAATAGATTAAACATGCTGCTGCACTGTGGCTGCCAATTCATGTGTCTGGCAAATTAAAATAAGAACCCATGAGGTATTAGGGAAATTTGATTTGGACTGTGATGGCTTTGAGATTCAAATGTTCTTTTTTTTTCTTTTTTTTTTTTTTTTTTGTGTTGAACAACAAAGAGCGAGCCTGACTTCTAGTTAGTACTGAACAGCAGGGCAGATTCTGCCAAGACCTGATGATGGATACAGCCTGTCTTAGACAAATTTCAGGTTTTCTGCAGCAGGATATGAGTGGGAATTTGAGGCAGCCAAAATTATTAGGCACATATGGTCTTTGTTGCAGAGACAGTAGAACTGTAGTGTGATCCATTTCAAATGTTTACACAGGGTGCATAAGTAAATACAAGTGTTGTATTTTTAATTGAGGCTCTTTTAAAAGGAAGGTAAAGGCTTGCATTTTCCAGCTGGCTGTTCAGTTGAGATGAGAAGGATGCACATGTGAGAGTACATTTGCATTGTGTGGTTGATGCAAAGGAGTTCTGAAAAAAAATTACCATTTGGAAAATAAAACATAATTGACTTATGTAGCCCTTACCATCCTCTTACAAGTGAAATAAGCACTGTGGATATACTGTGATTTTTATTTTTTTAATTACAGAATCTACATAAATGAAAATTCAAGTATCACCTTATTGGTAAATAGTGTATACTCTTTTATACAGTTTACAGAGTAATGATTGCAGCAAGGTATGCATATAAAACCTGTGTGAATAGCAAAGGAGTAATAGGAAATAGTTTTTTGGTTTTATCCAAATGCCAAACAGAAGCAGCTTTGTGGGTTAGGTTGAGTATGAGTGTTGTCTATAGGAGGAGATTCTAATAAAGAATTGTAGGAGACAAGGCATAAGGGAGAAAGTGTTAGTGAGCTATTCTCCAAATGCATAGGTAAGGATGAAAATGCTTAGATATATATTTTTTACCTTTTCTCCATTACAGGAATTATAGGTAATTGAATCTCATCTTTTCTTTGTCAGTTTGTCCTGTTTAGTGTGTGGGCTTCTGTTTAGTGAGATCATTACTGTTGGAGAATCCACTGTGGTTGGAAGTGTAAAGTGCGAGAGAACTACAGCTAGCATGGTGAAGGAGAAAGAAAACGATGATCAGGATTCTACCTGGCACTTTGGCACGTGTTTAAGTGTATGTGTGGCTCTAGCCTTTATAAAGGAAAATGTTCAAGCACTTGCTGAAGCAAGTGTGAAGTAAGAAAGTGCAAAAGAGTTTAGTATGGTTGGGTTAACCTGGCTTATCTGGGGTAACACTCATCAAATGGAAGAAAAAAACATGTGGTGGAGCTTATATTTTTAATGGTGTTTTTTTAGGTAAAGAGCTTAGCAAGAGCTTTGCCTTAAAATAGCAGAGGACTTTTGTGCAGCACTGAAATTTGTCCATCAGAAGAGGCTGGATGATTCTGCTCTGTTGTGGTAGTTCTCATGTTTTAAGTAGATAAATGCTGTGAAAAACACACGTATTTTTAATGTATCATTTCCAAGCCCTACCAATAAGATCTCAAAAGGTTAATTTCTTTCTCCTCTGGTTGCTGCTTTCCTTCTTGCAATTGTTCTAAACACTGGAACATTTAATTAATTTTGCATGTTTATTTCTTCTCTAGGAGATAGGTAATTCATTAATCTGTCACTGCAAATATGCCCCAGAGGAGCATGATTTTTTCCTAAAGTTTATTTTTTGCAAGGGAGGGACAGTAGAAGATTTCCTCTTCCTTTTCTGTTTACTGAATCATTGAAATCTGTATGCGTGCAGGCTGGTGTGGGCTGTATTCTGGAAGATCAATCAGAAATTTGCATCTGGATTTTGTAGAGTTGTTGGACTGTTTATTGTTATTATTTCCTTTCTCTATGCAGACACAAAGCATAAGAAATGGTTCATAGGGTTCATAAATAATTGATATAGGGATTAGGGCATATATAATTTAGAAGTCTGTCTTCTCAGTTGAATCAAACCTGGTGGCATGGCAGAAGTGTTATCAGGTTGCTCTGCAGGAGTGCCAAGGGCAGGACCCAAGCTTGCTCTGCCTGTCTTCTTTGGTGGATGACTGGAGGTAGGAGCATGTTTCTTAGGAAAAACAGCTGGTGCTCCAAGTGAGTTGGCTGGCATCCTCTTGCCTGTTGCTGGATGATTAATAGGGGTGAGAAGAGGAAGTCACAGCTTCATCAAAAGTGTTTTCTTGGTGAGTGGAAGTAGATCAGGTTCTGCTGGTAGTTTCAGAATAGGTATGTGTGGATTTGCTTCTGTGGGTTTGAACAAGTGGCGGAATAAAAGGGATTTAAAAAAAGAAAAGAAGCCCTTCTCATTCTTTCCTGTCAAAGCTCTGTGTTTTTACGTTTTGTGGTTTTGTTTTTTTTTTGGGGGGGGGGAGGTGGTGGGGGTGATGATAACACTTCTAGAATCCCAAACATGCTATAGTTCAGGCATAGGAGGGAAACAAATGCATACCTTTTCTTTGGTAAGCAACTTCCAGCAGTGGGGTGGGTGGTATTAAAAATGGCTTTTACCTTATAAACAGTTTATCTAGCATGATGTTGACTTTCTAAGACCTATCCCTGTACAGGGTTGAGAGGTGGGCCCATGCAAACCTCATTAAGTTCAACAAGGCCACATGCAATTTCCTGCACGTGGGTCAGGGCAATCCCAAGCACAACTACAGGCTTGATTGAGAGCAGACCTGAGGAGAACGACTTGGCATGTTGGTGGATGAGAAGCTCAACATGAGCCAGCAGTGTGTGTTTGCAGTTCAGAAAGCCAACTGTATCCTAGGCTGCAGCAAAAGATATGTGACCAGCAGGTCAAGGGAGGTGATTCTACCCCTCTACCCACTCTAGTGAGACCCCACCTGGAGTACTGCATCCAGCTCTGGGGTCTCCAGTACAAGAAAGACATGGAGCTGCTGGAGTGAGTCCAGAGGAGGGCCACAAAGATGATCAGAGGGCTGGAGCACATTTCCTATGAGGACGGGCTGAAAGAGTTGGGGTTGTTCAGCATGGATAAGAAGAGAAGGGTCTGGGAGACCTTATAGCAGCCTTCCAGTACCTAAAGGGAGCCAACAGGAAAGATGGAGAGGGACTGTTTACAAGGGCAGGTAGTAATAGGTCAAGGGGTAATGGCCTTAAGTTGAAGGAGGGTAGAATTTGATTAGATATAAAGAATATTTTTATTATGATGAGGGTGGTGAGACACTGGAACAGGTTGCCTAGAGAAGTTGTGGATGCCCCCTCCCTGGAATTGTTCAGGGCCAGGCTGGATGGGGCTTTGGGCAACCTGGTCTAGTGGAGGGTGTCCCTGCCTATGGCAGGGAGGTTGGAACTAGATGATCTTTAACGTCCTTTCCCAACCAAACCATTCTATGATTCTATGAAAAAGAGTGGTTCTGATTCTGATGTGTAACCTGGTGTATCATCAGATGGATATCTTCTCACAGAAGGGTAGACTTAAGAACATAATAAATAAATTATTTATGTTAATGAATGTCTAAAAGTTTTAAAAATTTCCAGAAAGCATACCCTATTCTTTACAACAGGAATTATTCAATATCTAGGTGATCTTCTGTATTCTGGTGGAAAAGTCAAATGCTGCTTGTCTGATAGAAAGTAATGCAATTTCCTTGTACTGTTCAGCCATTTTGCAGCTAAAAAAGGAAATAAAATAATTCTCTATTACTGAAATTACTTTTTTTTATATGAGTGGAATAATTTTGAGAGGACTTCATAACATCTCTGCAGACTCTTTCATAGTTTGTTGCAACTCAATAATGTGCATAGCTTTTCTACAAGGCTCATTTAGATTGCTATTTAATAGTGCCCTGAATGTGCGCTTCTGGTCCATGCTAATCAAAAGTTCATCAGATAAAATTCAATATGGTAAACTAGCCTATCTATGCTCCTGATTTGAGAAGATTGATATTTAGGTTTGTATTTAAATGAAACCATTATAGCTAATCAACGTGAATGAACAGAATGTTTCAGTTGACCTGAATCTGCATTTATAGTCCCATGGGGCATATGACCTTTAGGATGTAATTCTGTGGATTGGTGTGTTTGGGGAATGAGGTTCTTAATTAGATTCTTTAGGAAGTAATGGAATTCATTCATCTGTACTTTAAATTACTTTTCATTGACTATGTAATACACCATGTTGAAGAATAATAGGTGTAAGAAATTTTAATATTTTAGGTTGAATTGCAGTGCAGCAATCTCCCTAAATTTATTTATAAATTGTCTGCTGCTCTATCTGGAGAGCTTTGCTTCCTTTCCTTACAGCTGAGCAAGTTGTTTTATACAGTGTTTATAAACCTCCATTTCTAGTAATGCTGTAGTAATGTTTGCTTTCAGTGACATTTATCACCCTATTATTAGCTTTTACATGGACATGCTTATGTACTTAGTCTTTGTGGTTTCTGAATATGCTGAGTTTGTCTGAACAAGAAGAATTGTGTGATTTGTATAATAATATGGATTATTACTACAGAAGTATCAATAGTAGAAGTGTTTTGCTCAGCTGCATTAAATAGAGCTCTGTATGGAGCTCATGAGTTCTGTGAATGAACGAGTTAATTAGTTGGATGATGAAGACAATATCCCCTGGTGTCAATCACCAGTCTGATAGCACAAGGGATGAATATTCACATAGTGAATTTTAGAGCCAAAGCTATATTGAATAGGTAATAAAATTTAGTGAGACACAATATAATGTCAGCCAACAACTGTATTCTGACAGAGAAGAGAGTATTTGCAAATAAATCATGAACAAAACCATTGAACTTCAGTCACTGAAGAAATGTTTTTTTTAGTGTGTGTGTATATATGCGCATATTTATAGGAGTGTATATATGCATATACATATATATGTATTTGAGTTATGAATATATTACCTGTGTCTGGATTTAGCTAAGTACACAAAAGCTCTGCCCTGTAGAAAGGACTTCTTAGCGTTCCTATTTCTCATAGTTTATTTTCTATAGAAAGCTGCTGTTTCCAAGGTTACATTTTTATGGCTAAGCTAAACTTTTCCAATGGACAAAAGGCCATTTTAACATACAGAGCTTGCTTGTGTAGTAGTAGTGCCCTCTCTTTATAAAAAGGGGATGAACATGAGGGAGAAACAGGAGAACAGGAAAGCGACACTTGCTGGCTGATTGCTCTCCCACACTTGACCCAGAAAGGAACTATTTCTCCTCAGGTAATACATTACATTTAAGATGGTGTGCTTGTTTTTTCCACAGAAGCAAATTTGGAGATATACAGTGCACTGATGTACCAAAAAAATTATACTTTTTACAAAAGCATGGGAAGAATTCTCTCAGATATTTTCTAGTTAAAATGTGCTTTTGGAGAGTGTGTGTGTGGCTCCTGGAGCAACAAAAATATTTTAGATTTGCTGTTGATTTTTAGATCTTTTTCCTCCTCCAGTTCCAAGCAAATAAAAAGGGCTTGCTCACTTCTCCTTTTCAGGTGAAAGGACTAATTTGATTCAAGAAAGTGATGCTGCAGATGCAATAGGTTGCAACCAGCTTCAAGCCAGGAAATAATATTTGTAAAGAGAAGGTGCACGTTTCTCTTTCTTATGTGGCATTAGGTAGTGAGTCAGCATAGCTGCAGAAGTCAGTGTTGTCCTTCTCTCCCCTTGGTGTCCAAATACTATCCTGTCCTCACAGGGAGGTTGTAGGGAGATAGACGGCAATTAACCAAGGATTGACAGATGTTGGCATGAATCTTAACATCCCCCCCTCCTCTTTTTCAGGTCATCTCGAGCACTGAATATATAGGGTCAACATGACCATCCCTTCACCTTGATATAAAGGCTCCAAACATAAACTTGGAGAAGTTGTTCTGTTTCCCTGTCTTTCTTTCCTCTCCCCATTTCATGAGATATCCAGATTATCCATTGCAATGATGTGTTTGAAATGAGGCCAGTTGTGTGGTAGGACATAAGTCTACCACTAATTAATTGATAATGTTTGCCAAGAAAGTTCACGCTTGAACTAGTGCTTAGAAACTGAGAAGCAAAAAGCCCTACCATAATTGCTTTTACACAGCTTTCCTAGTATTTTTATGCCAAATGAGTTGTTATGAGCAAAACACTATAAAAGGAGGACAGTTCTTCTGATTTTTCCTATGTTATCTTCCCAGAGAACTAAAAAGTCTTGGGTTTGGATGATAATTTAAAAAAAAATCTTTGTATATAATATAGACAGTTGTTAGAATTATTTGTAATAATAACTATTCAGACAATCATCCAAATATTTTCAGGCATTCAGTTTTCAGCTGCAAGTAAAATATCTTGGGGGGACTTGGCGGGGAGGGGAGGAGAGGAGGTGAAGCAACATAAAACATCACTGTACTATTATAGAAAACCTAACTTTTACCTTAAAGAAGGTAGCCTTGGGGAGGAATGGGTAGATGACATTGGGAATAGAGGACTGAATTTTGGGCTGAAGAGTCCTATTGAATTCTTACCTCTGTCAAAGATTAGATGCGTGAACTTGGTTACATCACTCCTTCGCCTTTTTTTTTCCTTCCTCTCTTATCTAAACGAGGTACTCTAGAAATAATTATGATTTCTGAAAATTCAAACATGGTAGTGATGGATAAGTACCAAACAGAAATCTTGAAACAGCAGCTTTTAAAATTGCCTCTGATTCAATTATGATTGCTCTGGATCATACAAAAAATAATTCATTAACCATGTTTTTTTTAGCAATCCCAGGCTTACTGGAGTTGTTTCACCTCAACATCTGGAGGTGGAAACAATTGTATGACTGAGACAAGCTCACGGGGAGATATGGAAGCTGGGGAGAGGGTTACCTGCCCTGTCCCCAGTATTTCCCACAATAGAGCATAGCTGGTCTCTGGTTGCCTGTATCAGGCACATCTTGTCCTGCCATAGACTAACAAACATGACAAAGGCCAGTGTGTGGAAGGAGAGGAAGTGAAATTGTGAGTGGGAAGTATTAAAGACTTTGTAGCTGTAGTAAATTCTGCACAGACAGTGCAGAGCTACAAAAATACATAAACACATTCATCTCTCACAGTGAAGGACACCAGTAGGTTGCTGGTGGGAGGGAGCCAGACTGATGGGATGCAATGGGTAGTTGAAAGACAAATATCACTCAGATATCTGCTATAGAAGATCTAAAAGGACAAATTAAGGAGAAAAAGGAGTTGGTAAACTTCTGTTAGGAGTTAAAATTACAGTTTACCTTGGGAAGATGCAAAGTTCCTGTATTAAACTGTTTTCCCTCAGTATGGAGAGCAGCACTGGTCACCACAGCACAGGGTCACAGAGTGGAAGGGCAGAGTCTGAGCATCACGCATGGATGAGCTCTGTAGCAAGGAAGAAATGGAAAACAGCAAGTAGGGAGAGGCAATGGTGTGGTTCTGCTTTGGAGGGCAAACATCCCCTGTGCTGGGCTGAGTAATTCCTGCACAGGAGTATCAGCTTTTGTTCAAGTGGTTATTTTGAACTGGGGATTGCAAAGCATACTTTTTATAAAGTTCCATCTTGGGTTGCTCAAAGATTTCAACAGAACAGTACAGATTTGGTTCTGGTTTCAGGAGAAGCGACAGATTGGGTTGGGTTTAGACTGAGCTTAATTCAGCCCATAGCAAGGATGGCTGTCTTTGTAACATGGTTGAGTCTTACAACAGAAATAAATAGCTGAATTCTCCCGTCTCCCCATCCCTTTCCCTCCCAGCTGAGTTCAAAGTAGAGATAATTCACAAGCGTTCCTCCCTGAAACATTCCAATGATCCCCAGGTTGTGAACGGATCAGTTGGAAGACTGAGCTACCTTCATCATAATGTGCAGTGGCAGAACATTTTGAGAAAAGCAACATAGCTTCTTCCTGTATTGTACTGGTGCATAAAAGACTTCACTTTTCAGAGCTGTCAGTCTGTCATTTTCATGAACCCTACTACATGCAGTGAATTATTTCTTTTCTCCTCTCAGTCAAAGACTATGCATTTAAATTCCTATGTTTTCTGACTTAAACATTTTCTTATATTTTCCTGGCTAAAAATAATATCTCCTATGATTTTCATTTTTGAAACTTGCATCTTATAGAATTTGGAAGGGAACATAGTTCCTTAGACTATGTTCATTTCTCAGCTAGTGATGTGACATTTAAACTTGTTTTAAAAGGCAAAGAAAGAAAAAAAAAAAGTGTCAGACTCAGTGCAATTATGTTCTTGTTCCATCTATGCACCTTTCCCCTCCATTTGCAGGCGCTCATCTTCTCCAGGTTGCTGAGCCAGCTGTAGAGCCTGCAGGTGGAAAGTGCTGTTCTGTAGGATGATATAATGGCCCCTGATTTAGAAAGCTGTCTCCTGAAGCTGTGCTGGAAGTTACCATCCCAGGTGTCTGTCATCAAACTGCAAAAACTTATCTTAAATAGGGGCAGTTTGATCATATCTTGGGGTGCTTTGACACAATAGTCCCTGTCAGTCAGCACAGGGAAAACATTGGGTAGCCTATATGCTTCTGAGTGTGCCAGTCTTGCTGCCACCATTAATCATTTATGATTTCTTCAAAGCTATTCTTCGTGTATCTTAGGCTCATTTTCATCACTAACATAGAAACTCCTGTTCAGAATGTGAATTTGTTCAGTGCAGCTCCATCTAGCATGTTGTCTTACACTCCAGTTTTGGAGGCACCCTCAATTCATTATCCTTTATCACTTTTTAGGCAAAGAGTACTTGTGCCAATAGAGCTTTTTTAAACTGGGACTTGATTTTCAATCTTTATTTTCATCTGTCTAGATGTGACAGAGCTGTTTATACTAACAGAGAGAAAGCATGCAATAAGCTAACACTGAAACAACTGCTATTTGCACACCCAGTGGCTCTACAAAGAGATGGCCACAAACCATGTGTTTTGTTAGGTCTGTAGTATTTTCTAGCCAAAAAGAAAGTTGCTTGCTTTTTTTAAAAAGTAAAAAAAGAAAAAAAAAGCATTTGTGAGATGTGGTTTGTCAGCACTAGCAGTACAAATGCTGTAGGTCAAATATTTTACAATTGAGACAAAGAAAGAAGCAAAACTGTATATTTATGGCAGTGGACAGTATTTTAACTTTTAAAAGGCAGTGTGTGTGTATTAGGCAATAATACCACTGGCAGAGTTCTGTTACTAACTAGATTAAAACAGAGAAAATAGATGGTCTTTTGGTGGAAGCACAGGATGAAGAATTTACTTTTAACTGACCCAGGGGCCAGTTCCTAGAGGACAGACATTTGCTCTGTGTATTATAGTAACACAGGTTATCTATCTTTCTTTAAAAGGGGAAAATGCAAATGTGGCCACGTTAATTAACATAGCATTCAGTTAAACTTACAAAATCAAGTATTAGGTTATGGTAAGGTGGAAGTCAGCATGAAAACAAAACAAAGCTTTTCAGGGCAACTTCCTATTAATATATGGACACTTAAATTTATAGATAAGGACACACTGACTGTTTCAAAATTATATAGATGGTTGAGGTTTCTAAATCTGGATGAAATCTGTAGAAATTAGGTTCCTGTACTGCCAGTTGCTTTTGAAAGTCCTCCTGGGTTCTGTGTATTGGACTCACTACTTTGGAAATCCAGTTCTTAGCCACATTCCTGTTGCCTGGTTCCCAGAACAGAGATGCTGAATGAGGATCCTCCAGGAATGAGGGTCGTGCTCTCATGGGCAGAGGAATGGTTGTCATGAGAGACTTCCCAAGAAAGCATCTGTGTCTTGAACCACAGCTTGGCAGACCTGTTGACTGTGATAGGGCCCTAGGGATGTACAAAAAGGCAAACTGCAGATAGGAGGGGTAGTGAGAAAAACCTTTGCAATTCCAGACCACACAGCCAGAAAATGGGCTTCTTGATCCTGCGTATCATTTAAGGTGTAATGTCTATGTTGTTGTGCAGTGGGTAGTCATAATTTTAAATGCAGTGCTGGGCCTGTGAGGAGTCGGCCCAGTTTTGAAGAGGCTGGCTCTTTTTCTTCTTTCAGAGAAGATTAAGATGACTTCATATCCTGTTTTCAATTTATTCTTCCATGGAACGCTTCATCTAAGAAGGTTTCTTCTTTTTTTTGCAGCCCTCATTCCATCCCAGATCGCCTGCGGATCAGAGTGAACAGGATTAATTTACAAGAATATGAGGGGCTACATTACGACAAGGAGAAACTCCGGGAAGCTTGTAAGTTGGAAGAAGCCAGGTTGTTTCTGCTTTTGGTAGAACATTCTGTGTAAATCTTACACTAACAAAAAACCCTCCAAAACCAAGACAACAATAACAACCCTCAAACATAGGATCAAGCATGCATTTTGGATGAGTCATGTGGAGTGTATATTCATCTATCTGTGCATATGCACATACATATTCTCTATATATAAATACTCTCTCCATAAAGAGCATATATAGAGAATTCACCTGTTTTCTTATTTAACTATGCCTTCTGCAAGTTGATTTTATTTGCTGTAAAATAAGTGCTTTTCACACTAGTTGGTTTTTTTTATTCATGTCTTTCTGTTGATTCTGCTCGGTTTCTACTAGTGTATGAAGATATTCTGGATTTTATGATTAGCATCAAATTGAAACTGAGTGCAGCACCATGATAAATTTCATATTGAGAACGTGTTCTGACCTTGAACGTGGTTCTTGCACAGGTGCATTTATCCTGGGGAAAGGAATCTGGCTTCCCCAGTCCCTTATTCTTTAACAGCCTTCAGTTTTCCACGTAAGAGAATAATCACTGTTTTGTTTCCTCATGTAATGGTTTAATTGCCACGTTCAGGGGGGAAGTCAAAAGCAGACAGTGGTTGCTTTGGCAACATTGATGATGACAATCCACACTTAAAAATGGAGTTCCTTTCCTTGGTGACACACGGAGTCGTTATTCAATGAGGGACATGGCTGCTTGTGATAATTTAATAGTCTTGTTCATGCATCTGGCTCATTATTCATATTAAATTACAAGCATGACTTTGTTGTGCAACAAAGCTTCAGCTCCCTCTGTAATACAGAGTGCCCTGGTAATTACAGGATGACAATGCTTTTAATTGGTTTGCTTATCTTACTGTTGGAAGATAGTTAAACTGTTTCACTCTCATTCCTCTAGTCCCACCCCTCCTTATTCTCCCAGTTCACCAGCTCTCATTGCAACAAAAGAACTGAAATGGTTTAAATTTTAATATTGGTCCTGAGAGCCTTTTCTGAAGTTTTTGTTAGTGGATTTTGGTCATAGTTTAAGAAATCAAAGCCTTCATCACTGGACTGAGAAGAATTTTAACAGGATGAGGATTATGGCTTGCTGGAGAAGAATTTGCTTCGTGTTTAAATTGAGACTATGTCCTCATCAACACATCATTTCATGGAGCATTGCCACTAAAAGTTACTTGGGGGAGGAGGGAAGTGCTGAAGGAGGAGAAGAGCCTCTTCTTTCTTTACCAAAGAAAGTGATTATAGGGAGGAGGGGAGTGGAAATAAATAAATTTCCATGGCAGCTGAAATTTTGTCTGTGTGAATGAAAAATTTAAATGCAGATAATACTTGTGCACTAACAAAATACAAGAGCACTTATATTGGGCCCTGTTTCTACAAGGCCTGTTACTGTGCTTGAGGTTAGCTTCCTTCAGCATGACTGTAGCTCTCAGGTGCACGTGTGTCTCACTAGACGCTTGCAAGAAACTCAATTTACATATCTGTCCAGCCTTTGGCAGAATACCTACAACTTAATTCCATAATACTATACTCACTATCCATTCCCTGCCCACAAGGATTTAAAAGCATTTTTAGCTCCCTAAATCATTTGAAAACCAAACCAGAATCTCACAGCAATCAGAACAGGAGAAGGAAGCCAGTTAATAACGAGTCATGCTGTTATCCCTGTAGGAAAAATACCAAAGAAGCTGTTATGGTTTTTTTGCCTGTTACATGTCTCCATAATAGAGTTTTGAAAGCTTTGGCATCAGTGTAATAATCTGGATCATTTTAACTCACAGTAAATACATTTCACTCCCCTTCTTTGCTTGAAATACTGATTTGATTCTATCAACTACTTCACCTAAAATTGCACTTCCCAACATATAACAACTCGCCATACAAACTGTTCCATGAAGATTAATCTTCACTCTGCTGGAGGTAGACACCTCATTTTGAAAACCTCCTGAGAAATTAAAGAATGTCATTTTGTCCTCTGAAGGGCATGACCGCTCTTAGCCCATTCTCCTTCTGTTGCTTTCTACTTTTCTTGTCACTGCAGCTGGCATTTAACCAAGATGCTGTTTCTGAATTGTGCCTTTCTTCCTTCCCCATGCTCCTTCTTTTCTTCATTCTTTCTTCTGTCAGCATCTCAGTATTGTCTGTGGGATGATTAATGATGGTACAGAGGATGCTTATTGATCCTTTAGTGAGGAGGGATGAATGCTTCCATGCACTCTTAAAAAAAGGATGTATGTTGGCATTTTATTTATGTTGTAATGTTCTTTGCTGCAAATGTAGTTGTCTTAACACCTCCCTATACATGCCCCATGCACTTGTCACCCTAGTCACCAGCTTCACCACCTTCTGCCCAGTAAGATAGTTGTACATTACATGACCATAAACAAGACTATCATATTTAAAAAGTAAGTTGAATTGATGTTTCTAGATGGACAGACCTTAATTCTGTCTCTTGCCTGCATATCTTCTGTGCAATCTCTCTGATTTCCTGTTATTGCAGGAAAGTGTGATCCAAAGCAGCATTGTGGGGGGACAATTGAGTTATTTTTAAAATAGCAAAATCTTTCTGTTTATGACACCCTATTTTCCCCTTTTCATGTTACTAACAAATTCCTGACAATGGATGGATATGCAGAAATTAATTATATTTAAAAAAAGTAAATCAACAACAAACCAACCACAAACTAGTTAGTGACCAAGTGGTCTTCAAACCTTCTTAGTCCTTCTTGCCAACACTATTGTAATTTGCACCATGAAGATGGAGTGGTGGAATAGCTCACCATCAGCAGTAACTGCACAGTTTGTTTTTTTTAAATAGAATATCTCAGTTCTTACCACTCTTAACTTGTTGTTTTGTATGCCCTAGCTATGGTGAACAATCTTACTTTGCTCCATACCATTAAGATTAAGGAGGAATCATACCCGGCTGCCATGGTGGCAATATCAGATATAACTCAGCACTGTAACAGCTCTGGATCTCCCACACTTTTATACAGAGGCAGTCATTCCTTATCTCCTCTTGAATAAAATGGCAGACTAGATTAAAAAGCAATTTTTGAAGAAAATTTAGTTCCATATGTATAACAATTGAACCATCTGTAATCTAACAATCCTTTTCTCTGCAGCCTCCTTGCTTTGTGTGTGTGTGGCGGGGAGTGGGGGCCGGTGTAACATGATGTGATGTTAACCTCGGATTCTTGTCTGTCTCTGATTATATCTAGCCGGATGTCTATAATGTGTCTGTCCCTGCCTTTAATTTCTGTGGGTTATCTGAGGGTTTTGGGGTCATCCGAGGAGTTCTTATCAGGTACATGGAGTGACAAGCTTGTGAGTCATGTGGGATGTGTACATGTACAGAGATACTGTAGGTTCCTCATACCAGCAATGCACTTACCACAGTTTGAGAATCCTTGATCTATGAAATGTATTCTGACTCTTTAAAACTCAAGGATATGGCAGGTGAGGTTAATTTGGAGACTATTCCACGTGATTCTGAGCAACTAGCAAAAGAAGAAAAGGTCAACACTGAGGACTTGGTATTTACATCATGAATATCCATAATGTAAAGGGCAGAGGGTAGCAAAGGACTTCCTGCTAGGTGGTATGATGAGGGAAACCTGAATTAGCAGATGGAGTCAGGACAGGGGAGATTAGCCACTGAAGGAAAGGTGCTCATGTTGGGAAGCAACTTTGATCTGGGTGAATTTAGGCGAGATGGGGTGTGTAGCTATAAACCTTCTCTTCCATCCTGTAAAGGAAGCACCAATGGCCATTTATTTGTCAGGAGGACTCTTAGGGGACATGGGTGGCTTATCTGTAGAAGCTCTGTAAAAGGCAGCATTACCTACAGACTGTGTGCTAAATTTCACCCTGCTTAAAGGTCACTGCCTTGCTCTAATAGCTTTGTTTTCTCAGTATGTGTTGTGTAGACATTAGCTAATTCATGCATTTCTCTGTCACAGTGATTTAATAGGATCTGAAACTGAGAGGGTTGGATAGGTTGCTTAAAGTAACCCAGCAAGATGAAACCAAGGGGGTTAGAAGTCAGGAGTGAGTTAAATATTGGAAACTGCTGCCACTGAGCTCACAGATTCTCATGCTGGTGTATACAGATGCAAACCACTGATAAATGTTTGTAACTGAAACGGAAATGACAGAAACAAAGAGGAAGTTCCCAAAGGCATTGCTCGTGTCAAAGAAAATAGCTTGGTTTGCCTTTTGATGGCTGAGATCTTGTGGGCTTTGTCCAGACAGCACAGTGAATTACATTTCTTGCTTTTGACTGACACCCATACACACACACACATATTCAAAGATTAGAAAGACACAAGAGTCCAACAGAAGAAAACACAGGCTTTGGTCGGATAATTAAAGGCAGTGGCACAATGAATATACACACAGGTGCTCGAATAGGCAACTTTAATCTTGGCTTTTTTCTGACTTTGAGCT
This sequence comes from Grus americana, assembly GCF_028858705.1. NCBI lineage: Eukaryota > Metazoa > Chordata > Aves > Gruiformes > Gruidae > Grus > Grus americana. Next base: position 65,458,884 of record NC_072852.1, read on the forward strand.
CTTGATTTTGTAGTCATAGTAACATTTCTTTAACAGGGTATGTCATTGCCTGGGTTTGGGTGAAGGGGTAAATCCAAACCATTGAAATCTCATATCATATGATTGAGTTATAGAATCACAGATGGTTTGGGCTGGAAGGGACCTTTAAAGTTCATTTAGTTCCAACACCCCTGCCATGGGCAGGGACACTCTCTGCTAGATTAGGTTGCTCAAAGCCCCTGACCTTGAACACTTCCAGGGATGGGGCATCCACAACTTCCATGGGCAACCTGTTCCAGTGTCTCACCACCCTCATTGTAAAGAATTTCTTCCTTATATCTAATCTAAATCTACCCTCTTTTGACACCACATGGGGCATATCTACATTCAACACAGTCCTCTGCCTTTTGAGCTAGCGGGGAAACTGTTAGCTGTAAGTTTGCCATCTCCTTTCAACTAGAAGAGACGGACAGTATTCCAAATAGATATAAATATAGATTTACCGTAGAGGAGTGGAGAGACACAAGAATATTAAATTCCATTTCATACTTTCCAGGAAATCATACTATAGTTTGTCTTTGTGGTATAGACTTTTCCATGAGATTTTTCTGTGCGTATTCTATTTCTCCCATTTCCTTTTCTTATCGCTGTTCCAATTTGATTTCATCCTACCTTTTCAGTCCTGGTTGTCCCCTTTGGCTACCTCATCCCACACACATCCTTCCTGCATGTCTTAATCTGTTTCTGCAGATCTCACAGCTCAGCTTCCTGTTCTTTTTCCTAATCTTAAATCCTTATTCACTGTTCAGCCAGACCTCTTTTTTCATCTCTTAGTCGCAATATCCATTCCCTGCCAGTTTCAACTCCCAACTCTTTATAGTTTTCTTTCTATAACCTGTTCCCTTTTGTGTGCTGTTTGGGAAAAGTTCTCTCTTCATTTGACTTGGACAGCTTCTTCCTCTTTGTGGCATGGTATTGAAGAAGTCACTGAGAGCCTGGAGGGGATGACTGCCTTCTCAAACATGGTCTGTTTTAGTCTGATAACTACTGTGTGTTATCTTCTGACATGTGAGGATTTTTAAAGTGGACCACTAGTGCTAGCAACCAATGAACCTACGGAGGCTTAGGTTTTGTCAGTATAATAAACAAAAGGGATCTGACGAGACACATGGCTTAGATTTGTGTGGTAAGAAAATCCTTTTGTACAAACTCAGTTGTATTAAACCCATACCGGGAAAGCCAAACCTCTTAATATAAATGCCTGAATATTTTAGAATTTTCTCCCAAGAATTTACTTGGTCCTTCACGTTTCTCCTATCAGTGGAAACCCCTCAGGAAAATGACATTCTTATAACAACTTCAGTAGTGAGAATCCTTTATTTGCTACCTTAAACATTTACAGCCCAATGTCTAATCTCCCCAGTCCCCTGAGGTATGTCAGACTCAGAATGAGTTTTCCTGGCATTCACATCTACCTTAATGATCTGTCTTGAGGCTGTTTTGTTTGGGATTTGAGTGGGTTAATCATGGTGTTTAGATCATAAATTGAATCCTTTCATAACAACAAATGGGGAAGTTAACTGAATTTTATTTTTTCTTCATGATGCCATACGCAGTATATTCAGGCCTCTTCCATTTGTGTCCTCAGTACTATTAAAGAGTTCACTAGCTTTAGGTATTCAACATAATGGGCAGTTAATAGGTGAAAGATTTAGTCTTTGTTCATAAATTCCATAGCTAATTTCATGAGGACTTAGGAAATCGCTACAAATCTTACAGTTAATTACAGCATCATGCCAGCCATACTGCTGCATCTACCCAACCCTCCTCCTGCTGATATTCAATTTTGGTTAGTGTTGCTAGGATCACAAAGCTTTCTGCAGTACTGGTTTAGAATATGAAGCAACTGTCTGCCTGTCTCATCTCCTGGGGTTCTTGAGCTGCTGCTCATCACTTCAGCATTAGTGCCTGTATCCACAGCTCCCTGGACAAAGTCCTTTTCATCATTCAGGGAGCACAAAGAAACTGGGAGCTGGATGCAAGTGGCCAGAAGGGCAGGCGCCTCGGGAGAAAAATGTCTGGCACTTGAATGCTGTGGCTTGGCTCATGATCTGAGACTATCCCTTATTTTTGGCATATTCCCATGTGTGGATATATCCATATATTCGCAGGAGCAGACAGCGTGTGGGTGAATGAGAAAGTTGCTCTGCAGTGCCTGTGCTCTCAATGTAAAACATTGTCCTCCCATCTCTCACCTGGCATATCTAGCAATCACTGTGTCCCACAGCACTGTTCCGAACTGTCCACATCCTCATCCACAGCGGGCTATTCAGAAAAAGTAGAAGCTCCTTTATTCCTGGATGAAAGTGTCCACAATAATATTGAATGCCATGCATGTTAACTTTACGCCTTTAACTGATTTATCATAACTTAACTAATTTTGTCCCTATTGCACAGCATTGCCCTATATTTAGAATTAGCATCAATCCCATAGTTTCAACCCCATTATCAATCATTAAGGATTTGCTTTTGTTTTCAAACAGCAGCTATTGTGAAGCACTTTGAAAATCTTGGCTGCATGGTGCATTGTGCATACTTACTGTGGTTTATGACGAAAAATGAGGGCTGTGAACATTTTCCTTGCTGAAAGCCAAATGGGTCTTGCAAAAACCCGAACCAAATAATAATAAAAAAACCTCCACAAAAAATTCCAAACAACAAAAAAAAAAGCCTTTGGCAAGCAACACTATAGCATATACTATAGTGCTATCCTGTAATGACTTAAAAGGTTTTTCAAATGAGTATGAACCATATGGAATTGAACCATTTGAGACTTACCTCATGCACCTTATCCCTTAGCTAGCCATTGACCCAAAAAGCCATAGGTCATGATAATTCAGGATTTCCAGGCAGCAAAAGCTGTACATTTATTTTTAAGGATGAAGTCACTCAGCCCAGAATTCCAGAGTTGTTCTATGACCACCAAGAATAGAAGGGATATAATTTAACTAAATCTGTGAATCATGACTTTCTTCTTCAGTCATTAGATGAGGTCCATATGTGTCACCACTAAGCTATCTATTGCATATTAGTGTTTTCAGACATTTTGGTGGATTTCTGTAGAATTCCAAATGTTTGTAAGGTCCTTCTCCTTTGGGCTGTCATGAATAGTGATAGTTAAGCATTTTGATTCTGTGTTATCTGTGGTGTTTTGGCAGGTCAAAGCTCTGGTCCCCATTAAGTGCATATACTCCTCTGTGAAGGAAGGAATTCAATAGAAAAGAGTCAAAATCTATGGTGACAGTTTATAAGCCAGTGCTGTAGCTCCCTGGTGCTCTGTAGCTGTTGGAAGTGTAGTCGTGTCTGCTGCAATTCACTTTTTAGAGCTATAAATGAATTTAACAAACGCTTCTTTCAGTAAGGGCTGCAGAGGGATCTGCTGAATTGAAACTAGATAGCATTAAGTACTCTCTGCAAAGAGCTTAAGGGTCTCCTGTCAGAGCAGGTTAAGCAATAATAAACATTAAGCGAAGAGAATCACTCTGTAACCTAGAGCATCGGAGCGCGTAAAGCAAACCTCGCGACTGACCTTCCTTCCACTTGCTTGTGTCTCAGTCTGTTCTGTAATGAAAAAATCTGGGAGGTCACAATGAGTGCTGTTCCCTTCTGGCCTTTCTGAAAACGTGCAGGTGGATTGGCATCACTATCAGATGTCAGTGTTGCTTCAGGGGAAGTGCAAGCTCTTCCTTTTTTCCCTAGTCTTACTGCCTATCCCTTCTTTATGTTCTTGTTTCTCCCCCCCCACCACCATTTTTTCCCATTTCTAGTTTTCCTGGGTTCATAGCCATTCTGCTGTTCAAATTGCTTTCCAAACATGATGCTGGCAGCATTGCTGATGTGTGCCCAGAGCCCTGCACTGGCCGCTGCGGCTCGTGATGACCTTGACTGCTGTAGGTGCTCCCCTACTCTCCTCTCTGAAACTACTGAGCTTCTCTTTGTGCTTCTAGCCTTGGTGGGTCATGAAAATATGAGCCATGTTCCCCATTAACTTTCAGTGCTGCCTTGTTCTCTTTCCAGAATGAAGAGCTTCTCAGTAGATAAGTATCTCTCAGTATATAAGTATCTCTCTCCCTCTTAATCAACTACTTTTGACTGGCAGGAGGGGCTGCAGCACAATTGTTTTTTCTATTTATCTCAGAACTGTCACTGACTTTATGTTGCTTCTTGTTATCCAGTTACCAAAATTGTTTATGAGCTGCTATTCTGCTCTCCTTCTGGAACACTTCATATGAGGATTTAAATCTCTTTCCTCCTGCTCCCCTACTTTTTTGGGCCATTGTTTCATTAAAGACCCTCCAGGGAGAAAAAAGAACTTCATTCAGTGATTCAGTTTTAGAAAATCAGATACTCAAAAATTTTCACTTATTTTCTTTTTATTTAATGAGATCTTAGTAGGTAGTTCTCTTGGTACCTTCCTTACGGACTCAAATATACTTTTTTCCCCTCTTTTGTTCTCTTTGTGGGTTAGTTTTGGATATTTTTGGCTGCAAGAACAGAATCACTGTGGAAACCTAAATCCCCTGTTATTACAAATGCTGCCCTCAACTGAGGGGAATTATTTGCTGTATTTTTACAAGTTTTCTTTTCTTCTCTGAGAAAATATGGAGATGAGGTGTCAATTTTCTGTGTAAATGGAATAATGTCTGTTTTGTTTTGAAAGCAGCCTTACATCAAAATAACATGGTGCTGGACGGTTTTCTCTGAAATCAGGCTATGACTTTCATTACTTTAAATAATTTTTGTATACTTTTAAGAGTTCTGAAAATGAAATATCACTCTCTTATTTCAATGTATAAGAGCACCCTCCTAAACTCTTGTTCTGGGGTATGTTCCTTTCTCTGAAGTTAATAATTGAAATTGACATCAGAGAATGAAGTACATAATTTAACTGTATCTGGTTTAGCTTCTTCGGTACGAAAGACAGTTGAAAACTGAAACCTTTGATAATTATAAATGAGTGAAACTAATGATGGATAATATGTTCCTGCTTTTAAATGACTGATCGTCATTTAAATGATTTAGATAGTAGAAAGCTTTTGTGAGGACATTAGAAAACAAACAAACAAACAATAAACCAACCAACCCTGAAGCATATCGCAAATCTTTTAAAGTTCAAGGGACTTCAGTTAAAGAGGTTTTTCTTTGTTTTTGATTTTTCAGCCATTCCTCTAGGAATTATAGTTATACGAGGAGATTGTGACTTGGAGACCTGTCGTATGTACATTGATCGTCTACAAGAGGTGAGGTTTTGTGAATTCAGTGATCATTTATTAATATATATTATGCTTCTTTCAGTTCTGAGTGCAGAGGTCTAATAGTTGCAATTTGTCTATCACTGAAAACAAAACTATAGTTATGATATGGTAATAAAAGCAGGAGCAGCACTGAAAAATGTTTTCTAAACAGGAAATGAAAAGTCATACTGACTCCTTTTAAATGATAACAGAATTGATGTGGATGGATGTGTTTACTTCTCCTTGAATTGGAATGGAATACCAGGCTTCTCCATGTACCTTGCTGAAATTACATAACTTACTGATTAGAAAGTGTGTTATGTAAGGATAAACATTGTGGTATTCGAGTGGGTCTAATTATGCAAATGCCATTCTCTAATACTGTCATGGAGTAATCTGAGACACCAATAAACACTACAAATATCAACTAGATATTTCCAGATACACAGAAATGTATGTTCATGCAGCTAATAATAATGTTGCTCTTGTTGTCTTGAACACCTTGCCTCAGGAGAGTTCATTCTACAATACAGCCTGGGAAATGGAGACTCCAAATGCCCCATTACCTGAATAATTTTAAGTGTGTATGCCTTTAGTGACAAAACTAATGGATTTTCATTAAGATGCTGTCTCTGACTGTTTTTAATCTTTTACTGATTTCTTTCAACAACATTTACAAGTGTGAGGACATTCCATAGGTTTCTAAATATATGGTCCAATTTACATAGGAGCTATGAACCTCATCCCTCCCATTGAACTCTTTGGGAGCCACTGACTTCCCTGTGGTTTTGAAACTGTGCACCTGCCACCTGAATATGGGCCTTAGTCTCTCACTACAGGCTTTCACTTTCGTGCATTTCAGCCAGGATTCCCTTCATCAAATGCATTTCTGAATATTCACACCTGAGGTGTGGCTATTATTATTAGACATAAAGCCATATTGTAAGATGATGCATATTTGAAGTATCCGGTGATGGAAAATTACAATGAAATAATTGTGATGATGTTCTCAGCAGATTACAAATGTGATCTTATACTGAGCTCAGGCAACTTAATGTCCAGTATTGGGTGACGAGTACTTGTCCAGTCCTGGAGGAAGCACAGCTAGAAGTTCTGGTTGCATTACCCATAGTGGTTGTGAAGGAACTGTGTTTCTCCAACCTTTTGCAGGGTTTGTAGGACTTTTTTTGTGTGTGCTTGATTTGGCTCAGACCCATTTGCTGGGAATGGAGGTGCCAAGGTTTTCTGCACTCTGCCAACTTGCATGCCAACTGGGGAGCTATAGTTTGTAGGCCAGGCTTTTTGGTAGGCTATGTCATGAGCTAAAACTATTTGACAAAATCTCTATTAAAATAAATTAGATTCCTGAACCCTGCTGAATACCAGGGTCATTCTGATATGACCTCGCTGATGTGAGATTGTCTTAAAACAGGGAGAACTGCCAGTGGTTTCCTTTAGTGCATTAATTACTCAGAAATATTTGAAAAACAGATTTATATATTTTAGCATCTTTTCTTTCATTTTGTTGATGATATTCTAAATTTAGATAGTTTTCATGGAACAATAGGTTTGTGATATGGTAAAGATCCAATAACACAATCTCTATATTTTTAAAACTGTGTTTTTGACCAAATGCGTGTAAATCTAAACTTTAAGTGAGCTTTCCATGACTATTGTGTGGTGCTTGTTTCCTATGCTTAAAACCAGTGAGAAATACTGGCAAAATTATTTGTGTTTGCCCAAGCACTTCAGATAGTACAACTGCAAACAGTTCTTGTTGCTTTAATTTTTTTCATCACTGCTGTGTCTTTCACTGCTAGGACCTACAGTCGGTAACTTCTACTACACAGAGAGTTCATTACCAGGTAAGATAAGCTTTCCTTTTAGTATCAGAACAAAAAGAGGCTTAACAATGTGGACTGCACTCTTTTCATTTGAACCCAGGTTTTTTTTTCGTTAGATACCCATATGTTAGATGAATTTCTGATTACCATTACCCTCAAATGTTGGAGGTTCATTCTGCTTACCCTCGGACAATACTTTTCCTTGCAAATCTTATGGAATCCTCCTTAAAATTAGCACCGCATGATGATGTGAGTGGTATGGCAATAGTATGGTCTTGCATACTGAGATGAATGAGAGAATGTGTCCTGTAGGACAAATGACAACAGGAAAATTGTTTCTCTGTCTGAGAAACTGAACAATAACATGTTATATTGCACAGCTGTAGCACTAAACTCTATCACTGAGAAAAAAGGTGTGCTAGCAGGCCTAACCTCTTAATAATTGTGTGCACAACAGTCATCTACCTTTAGTTTAACATAATCTTCAGAATAGTTTTTTAATCCAACCTGTGCACGAATGTGTCTTTTACATGTGACAAACAGGTTCTAGTTTTAGGTGGCTAGTTTTTAAAATTCGTCTCTCTGTGCATTTTACAGCTTTATTCTACAACTTATACAATACAGAACTTGCCTTTACAGTTGGAAGTACTGTTCAAGAATGCATATTTCTTTCAGTAAAATATTGTGCTGCACAGTGTTTAAATTGGGAGTAAACTAACTCAGACTACCTCTACTGACTACTGAGCTGATCTGTCATTATCGCAGAGACTTGCGCTAAATATGGGAGGGACTTGACACAACACCTAGGATTATAAGACAAGTTTGCACAGTGTTGATAGCCTTCTCCTAGATTTAACAATACAACCCTTGTTGGGATCAGCAGGAACGGGTTCACTGAGAAAGCGTACAGAGATGCAGCTGACGGAAACCCATTGCGGTGAAATTGCAGATAATTTCTTGGGGCTTAATGATTACCTGGGTGACACAGAATTCCAGTTTGGCAAGAATGCCTGTAAGTGCGCTGAATGCAGGGAGACACTATGAGAAAATGACATTTGGCATGTTTTCCTGGAGCTGCCTTTGTTTCTGTATTTCCCTGTCCAATTTTAACCTCATATTTTTGACATTTGTATCAATCATTGCCCTGGAACTCAGTTTTAGAGCAATGTTAGTGTCTAGAAAATTGGCTAATAAAACAGCATGTATTATTCTGTTCCATTCATTATAAATTAACCTAAGTGGCTGCTGACTGCTCCATGCATAGGAAACTGCCTGAGGTGAAATGAAGAACTGAGTCTGTGTGTATGAGGAGGACCAAAAGAGAGTATGAATTGTTGGAAATCGGCCCCATACTTGGCTCTAACCTCTGCAGTTATAGCAGTATATAAATTAATTGCCTAGCCATCTTCTTTAGTGCACATCAGTGTGAAATCCCTAACATAGTATCAATTTTTTTATGATGCTACATTTTGAATGCATCCCCCTCTGTGTTTTGTCTTCAATATGTGTTTATCCTGGATTCTTCAAACATTGGCTTATTCTCAGTGGGTCATTTCTACAAACTGTCTTGTTAGGTTAATTTGAGGTTTGTTCCATGTTTGTTGGTATCCCTCTACATATTACAGAAAGGGGAAAAAGCAGTGGTTAAAGGACATGGATAAGGTACTTGAGTTGACGGAACTGTCTTTTTACCTTACTAATAAGGTGTTACAGGTACTTTTAGGTCTCATTAATGCAGTTTCTTGCGTGATTCCTCTGCAGCTCAAAACATGGGGAGTCAGCAGAAACATCAGCAAGCCCAGGTGCAAATGAGAAAAATTATGCTAGAGTTGTTTTTCATTCCTGTTTCGTTTCTCTAATGAGTTTAATGCTCATAAAATATCATTCTCATGGGCTTGACACTTCCCAAGGTAGTTCTGCCGTTGAACTATAATGAAGTCTTGGAAGGACCATATCACAATATGCAATTTGTGACTTGAATTTACATTTACTAGCATTATCCCTATCTTCATTTTCCCAGCATTATGTACTTTGCTAGGTCTGTGAATTTTTACTTATTTCTCCTCGTTGTATCATCTACGTTTTTAGTACTCACCGTTATCTTTGGATGTTTTCTTCCTTTTGTCCTTTGTATCCCAGTCCTCACCTTTCCCTAAAGAGTAGGCTAAATATTACGATACACAAAGCTTTGTGCGTGTAGATACATAGACATTAGCAAACCTAGTGGATTTCAGAAAAACCTTGACTCTCCCACATACACCTCAGTTATGATACAAGCAAACCTAAGCATCCCACAACTCCATAAGCCCATATTAGAGAAAGACACAGGTGTATTTTAACTCTGATGCTTAAACCATGGAGATATGTCATTTGGTCACCATGTGCAGAAATAGTTCACTTTATGGAATGTTATGCTGTCCTTGTCTTCATCTCTCCTGTAATGTAGAGAGGTTGGAGACAAAAACCTGTACATGAAAGCAAGGTTTATGGGATCAAGTAACATCTAAATATAAGAGGATTGAGGCTGTTTTGTTTTTGTCAGGGTGGCTGTAGATGCAGGTATCATGCATCAGAAGACATATATGTGTGTGTATATATATATTAGTCAATCGAAGTCTGTAAGTTGCCAAAGTACCATTTCGGACAAGATCTGTTGCCAGAACTATAGCCAAACTCTAGGGCACTGAGGAGACAGCAGATGAGTTTTCTGGAGCTGTCTTTGCTTTTCTGTCCCCCATAACCAGAAAGGAAAGGCAATAGATGGTTCCAGTCAATCCCAGAGGCAGAGGCTAATAAGATGAGTCTTGCAAAAGCTGTCATGATACCAAATGAAATTAATAACATATTGTAGGAGCATCATGCCAGGCACTGATATGCATTCACCTGGCTGAGAAACGAGTGTCCATCAAAATGCTAATAATCATCAAAGCTGCTTGAAAACAACACATAGTGCATGCAGGCGCCCTGCTGACCAGGAAGCTGGGGAAGCTAAGAACTTGTGGGTATCTGAACGACATCAGCGTGACCTCATTTTTTCTCAGGTGGCTGAAAAAGTGTCAGATAGCTTTATGTAAATCGAAGGGCAATGTCTGCGTCTTAATGTATGAGGGCATTATTTGCTCTGTAACCAGTTTGGAAATTGTTTTACCCCGTTAGACTGAAATGACAACTTCAGCATTCTGAGATTTTCCCCAGTTGAAGAAAGCAAACTGCTTCTTCGTTATGGTCTTACTGACACATGTCTGGGCAGTCTGGGGAACTGAACTGATGAAACTCCCATTTTTCTGTCAATATATTCTTTATTTTTTTTCATAACTTTTTCTCACACATGTTTACTTGGGTAAGTATTTTAGAAATATGTCAGATTTGCAAAACAGTAAGATAAATTGCTAAGAAATATACATTACTTCCAGGTTTTCTTAATGATATAAATGCTAGGCAGTATAAACAGAGGAAAATAAATAGGAAACTATGAACCTTTGAGACTCTGTATGAATGTTTCAGATGTGTTGGACGTGTCTGATACACCGTAAACTTTCATTTTGTGTTGATGTTTCTCCACTTTTTCTCTTGTATACAAAGCAGCCTCACTTTCCTCCTTCAAACCGTGCACATGGTGCCAGCTGGAGTATCTCACTTAGGCTGGGTGCCTTTCTAAAAGGTCTTCTGTAGCTCAGGCTGGAGTGGTGGATTTCTGTGTTATGCTCGGGGTCAAGCGTTCATAGGTCTGTTGTCCCTTCTGACTGAAAACCCATGATGGCTGAAATTTCTTTTTGGAATGTTATGCCAGCCTTTACTTTCTGGTGTTGGACCTTCAAACAACTACTGACCTGATATAGCTGCACAATTCCCAATACAAAAATCATTGGTCCTGTGTCCTGCTGTCGGGAAAGGTGCTGGGCTCCTGTGTGATATTCTGAGAAGTCCCAATGAGATATCATTGTATCCTGGTCTGCTTTCACCAATCTATGCCCATGTTATGAATATATGTACATACACATTATTCACATTCTGTGCTTTCTGTGCAGAGCAATACTTTTCTGAAAAGTACCTTTCCTCCCCATCGCTTCTACTTTTTATTTTCTTGCCTTGTAATTTGGTATACCGCTCTGTTGTGAAGGATGAATAAAGTTTAATCTTGAACTAGCATGTGCCTGAATTTACATAATTTGCAGATGTGCTGATTTTACTGCTTAAGATGTAAATAAGGATAGAATCTGGCTCTCTACAAACTTGGGGTGTGTGCCCGAGATCCATGCAGTTGCATTTTGTCCTGTGCAAATCTATTGTGGTTAAACATTGTGTCCCAGTGGCTTTAGGAAGTTGGATGGCCACCCACTGGCAGCATGGAGCAGAGCCATGACCACCCTCTGCTTTCTGAGATCCCTTTCACCTCTCCAGCTCAGTGAGAGCTGAAAAAGTGAGGGTTCAGGAAGAAGGTCTTCATTCCTCCCCAGTCATTTGATTTGGTTCCTGAAGTAATGTCTGTCGACTCTCAAGGAGCAGGCCTTTTTAGCCAGAATAGGAACACGTTGATGTAGGAGGTCCGTTTGCTTGGCTGGTGGCGTTCCCCAGGTCTGCACTCTATTTTCTGGGTGCAGAGGATAACACTTTTTTTACCCTCGTGCATTTGGCACACACCAGAGACAGGCAAAGTGGGCAATTGTTTTGAGTGGCAGATTGGTAGAGGAGGGAACGAGTGTAAAAATACTGAGCTAGAATAAAGGAAGGTGACAGGCACACAAGAAACATAGTAATTAGAGTTCATGACTGTTGTTTGATACTGATATGTATCTTTGACCTCTTTCACCTCTCTCTGTTTGAATGTCCCCACAAATAAGAGGGGCTGTAGATAGCTGAGAAAGCTGTTTTTGATGCAAAGCTTTTTAGTATTGCTGAGCTGAAGGGAAGGGGATAGCTGAGGATGTGGCTGAAGCTAACCATATCAGTTTACTCTTTTCTATATTTCAGTCAAACATTGATGTCAGTGAGAAGCTAATCCAGTGGGTTTGGGGTATAGAATCATAGAATGGTTTGGGTTGGAAGGGACCTTAAAGATCATCCAGTTCCACGGGCAGGGACACCCTCCTCTAGACCAAGGCCCCATCCAACCTGGCCTTGAACACTTCCAGGGAGGGAGCATCCACAACTTCTCTGGGCAACCTGTTCCAGTGCCGCACCTCCCTCACAGTGATGAGAGTTATGTAGGTTTTGCACATTGTGCAATGTCAGTAGAGCAAAATGAAAAAAAGCAGAGACTCGAAAATACTCCTTTTTAGAGAAAAAAGTTTGTTATTTTTTTAATGTCATTTCCCTGCCCTATCCAGGACCAGGAAAGCTCTTTCCCCAGAGTACTTTCTGTTCAGAAGCTCTCTCCTAGATGGTGCTTCCTAGATGGTAAGTGCATCTCCCTTCTCTTGTGCCTAGCATGCTGCTTGCTTCTGGTGTGCATGTGAGGGATAGTGCATCTGAGAGTATTACTATGGAGGGGCAACTGTTCCTTCTTATTACACTGAGCAGGTAAAAAAGGAGCTGCGTGCCCCCCTTTCCCCCTGAAAAATGAAACAGGCCCTTCATCTAGCAATCAAAATATCTGATGCAGCTTTGTCGCCCCAAGGGGACATGTTAAGGGTGGTTAGAGTTTTGGTTTATTTGTCTGTGCTGTGATGAGTAGCATTTGCTGCATGGCATTGCCTGGACACAGAGTGCAGCTGGTGGTGGCAACGCTCTGCTGTTGGTAAACTGTGTTCTTCACTCTGGTTTCTCTTTAAGTACTATAGTGTCTAGGTAGTGTAGTGTTTAGGTGACAGGAGTGTACCTCCCTTTCCCTGTAAGACTGCACTTCATGTAACTCCCTGGAGAGCTGCACTTGTATTTGACCCAGGCTTTGTCAAAGCAGATGGCTTATCTGGGCTTTACATCAGACTCCAGAGCACTGGAATTAGCAGCTAAAATGGATGGCATCTGCTTTTACAAAAGCTTCACCATGGAGAGACTGAAATTTATATTGTTCTAAACAAAAACAATTTCTCCTTGGCAATTTCTAATCACTCTTCCTTGTCTCTCATGAGGGAAATTGATAAAAAAACCATATTGAGAATCTGTTTGGTTTTTGGAGAAAGCCGGGTGGGTAGATGCAGTCAGTTTTTGTCTTTAGGGATTTGATATTCCCTTGCAGTGCCAAAACCTACAATGCTACATCACTGTGCTCTTGTGTCAAAAATCCAGAATGAACAAATCTGATTTCCCTGGCCAAACTAAATGCAAAGCAGAAACAAAAAAATCACAGCTGATGAAGCACATTGTAGGTGATAAAATACTTCTGGGTTTAGTAATATAAATTATTTGGCAGTGACAAGATTCATATTAGGTGCTTTATTTAGACAATCTCCCCTATTTTCATATGTTTTTCATGAGTAGCATAAATTTTCCTTGAGTGTATTGGTAATTCAGGGTGAATATCTGTGGCCATGCATTTGATTTACAAAGAGCTCCAAAGCATGTTATTGTTCTTTAGATTCAAAATGTGAATTAATCCTATTAGACCCATCAATTTCATTATATGCTTGCTATACTCTCATCAGAACAATGCAGCTTTTTCTGTCACATATTTTAATGTAATCAATTCTTTTTATGAGCCTGAAAACCATTTTATACTTTTTATAATATTTATTTCAAGTTAATAATTTCAGTGAATATTGTTTTGTTAAGCCTCACCTTTAAATTCACCATATAATGGGATAGGAATATGGAGATAATGAATGAATCGGATTATGTTCTTGTGAAACCACTGTGACTTCACTGACACAGAGGTTGTCTTACATGGTAGTGATGTTAGCTCAGCCCATCTTGTCCATGCAGTTCTGCTCAGACCATTTTCTTCACTGCGGCTCTGTTTTTTCTGTCCTGCAGCAACTTCTGCTGATCGTTTTTACCGCATTGACAGATCTCAGGTAAATCTTTATTTGGTTACCATTTCTATAGTTTTTTTGTGTTTTTTTTTTTTTTTAAAAGCTATGTCAGATGCAGGTTAAAATGAATTATCTGCCATTTCTCATGTGTATTCTAAAATGCTACTGATGTCTCATGAAAAGTAGACAAAAAATTCTGGGCTGTTTTTTAGTTGATGCAATTCACATCGTTTCACTGAAGTTTTATATCTGCTGACTATCTGCCCCTCTGTTTACTACCAATCTGGTGTACAGATCAGAATTATCTACATTTGTCATCCTTATCAAGTCTAAGGGCATCTGTGTGGCACCAGAGTATTTGAGTTTATCTTTTCACTGATGCTTTTAGTCACCAGAAGTCTTGATCCTGTGTGTGTGACATGGAATAGCTGTGGAAATTAAAGTGACGTTAGAAGTTGGTATCAAATATTCCCAAGAAACCCCAAACCAGCATGTAGCTCCACAGGATTCAAGCTTGTGGTACAGATTTGACAATCTGAATAGATTTTCTAAAAGACGCTTTGAAAATTTTACAGAGCTTTTGGTGTTTCTGGTTTGTGGCCAGAACAGGCCAATTAGTGGCTCAACATTAAGTGCAAACTGTTGATTTCACATGGTGGTGATTTGTATCTGATCCCCCTGAGAACTGTGTAAGCTGTTTCTGAATCACATGAACATATGATCGTTTCCTAGCAAAAGCAGCTGGTGGTTTAGTTAAAGCAGAAGGAGCTGTGGCTTCAGTTCAGAGGTCCCAGGTTCAGCATCTGCATGTAGCCACCATGGGACTTATTTGTACATGGTCATATAAATGCTTTGATGAAGTTATACTTTAATATTTGCAAAGCAAGGGTGAAGAAGATGCTGCTACAGATGGAACTGAGCAATGTGACTTTGTTTGGCTTATTCTGCATTTCTTTAATACTTGACTCTGTACAAACAGTCATCTTTCCCTCCTACTCCGTTGCCCTGTGTTTCTGTGGGGAAAAGATCAATACTGTATGATGGTCCCAACGCATAAACTGTGGGAAGTTTCCTGCTCATTCACCTACATAGACAGGCCTACTCACATGCAGTGTTTTTTGAAGGACAATGAACCTTCAGTGTCAATAACAAAAAAGCGGGACTGAGAAAGAGCTTTGGTAACGGAGATATGAAATCAGAATGAATAAGCAATGGATGTCAGGGAGAGTACCCCCAAACAATGAAAATTTCTGCCAGCCATCGCTGGAGGGCAGACCATAGGTGTTGGTCCTCATTTTGAAATGCAAGCCTTGGCTTTTGGGGTAGACTTCCACTTTTCAGGTGAACGGCGTAATCACTGAGTAGCAGCCTTTTAAGTGTTGTGTGAATGTGAAGCTTGCAGGTTGGAAATCTTGTTTGGCTTGAAATTGATGAAGTATTTATTGGTGACTCCAGTGGCATTGGTTTTAGTGTGTGTGCATGTGTGCACTTAAATAAATACACAGACAAAGTCTCATGAATGTTCTTCAGAGACCCTGATGTGCACCTAGCTTTCCTATAGCCAGCTGAGTGCTCTCAGAGACCAGAGATGCTGCAGGTTCATTATTTGTTCCTTGTATCACTCCAACAGGAACATTTGCACTTTGTGACGGAAATTTCGCAGGACGAGATTTTTATTCTGGACCCAGAGCTGGTAATGTCACAGCAGGTGGGGACGCCACCAGGAATGCCTGATCTGGTAGTGGAGCAGGCCTCTGGGTGAGTGGTGCTGGGATCTGGCTTTCAGCTGCCGTATTAGAGATGGGCATCTCTTTTCTGGTCCCCTTTTCCGAAGGGTTGGGAGATGCGGGAGGGCAGATCTTAGATGAGGAGCTGGGGATCAGATGCAGCCATGGTAATGATAGAAGGACAGTGGAATGACATCTGCTCTGTTAGGCATCCTGGAACACACAGCAGGGCTAATGGACTTCGGCACCTGTTAACCTCCTCACACCCCCTGACTGTATCTGCCCCGCTGTAAGTCTGTATTGATGGAGTTACAAACCCTTCTCTGCATGGTCAGGGCTCTGATACCACTGTATAAGGCCCTGAAGTCCTTTGTGCCTAAGAATGATAGTGAAGTGTCTATGTTTCTTCTCATCCTCTGGGCAGACCAGAAATGCTCCTATTCATCCTTAGGAACAGTCTTGTACTTATAGTGAAATAAGCTATTTTAGCTTGTTATGTGCTGAAAAATGCTGGGAACCAGTAAGCATAAGACAGCTTCAAAGTGGAGCACACGAGGTAATTTCTGAGGGGTGAATGCCTTTCTCTTCCTTCTTCCCTCCCTAGAATATCAGATCGGTGGAACCCTGCGGTTCGAAAGAGGATGCTGAGTGACAGCGGCCTCGGCAAGATTTCCCCACACTACGAGGTACCTGACAAACAAAAGGACGCCAGCCAGACACATATGCTGCAGTAAGAGCCCTCTGCATTTCTCTGCTTGATGATGCACTGTCACCATCACCACAGACAACTCCTAGTGGCTCCTTTAAGCTTAATTGTGCTGATGTGCTGAAATTACAGAAATCCTTTTACTTCTTCTCTTTTGTTCCTCCCTTCTGTTTCTTCCTCTTTCTCCATTATTATATGTTCTTGCTTTTATTATTTTTTTTCTCTGGGGCACCCTGCACTCTTAATAAACCTAGATCCAAGTTTCCAAAAGTAAATACAGTATTTTGGATGCCTGAAGTTCCAGCTAAAGGAACCTTCATGGCAACTGGTTATGAGAAAGACCAAAGCACTCACACTTATGGTAGCTCTGATGCAACGTGACAAAGCAGAAACCTCTACTATTACTTTCAAAGATGTAAGGAATCATTTTTGTGTAATCTTGAACCAGAGATATGGTTGTCAGTGTAGGATGACTAAACAGTGGTTTTGTTGCTGATAATTGCCCCATGTAAGAGATTTCTACCATCACAATCCTGTTTACCATGTTCAGATTTGTGTAAGAGCATCTCTTATTCTTCTTGCCACTTAAAGTGGTTCTCAGCTTTTTGGTTCTTTCACTTTAGATTTTCAAAAACAGCAGTAGATCCATAATCGCTGCCAAAGTTTAGATGGGAAGTACCTGTCTCAACCTTGTTTCTGGCTTTGAAAAATTCTAGTGTTTTGGGGTTGTTCCCCCCACCCAAGTACATAATGTATAACTGTGTATATCACTTCTGCTTTATGTTTGTAGTTCTACTGTATCTGGATCCCTACAGACGGGTTTTAAAACTTAGTATAGAAAAATTAGAAATAGTGACCATGTGGTCCTTGTTTCAGTTTGTCTTTCCCTCTTGGATGTGTGTGGAAGGGGGCTGCAAGGTGCCTGCTGAGTACAGCTCCAGGGCAGATGCAGTGTAGACTGGAGGCTGTGTAGCCCTGTGGCTACAAACTGGAAACTTTCCAGCAAACTGGAAACTGCTGGCAGGAGGAGGAGATGCCATGGTAAGAAGGGGTGACGTGGGTAGCACTGCCAGGAGACACTCACCTGGTTTTCTCACATTACCCTGAGGGCTTCTGGATCAGTTCTTGTTTTTATGCTCTTTGCAATGTGAAGGATGGTGAATGCAGGTTCAGTTTTCCACAGACTGGAATGGAAGGGCTTGAAATTTGGAGCTGGCAGAACTGGGGAAAAAATGATGCTTTTAGACATTTTTAAGTACTGTGGAGTGATGGTGACAACATGTGGACTAGCTTCTAATTGATAAGAAGAATGATTTTGTTTACATCAGTGTGACTGGAAATGTTTGCTTAACGGGAACAATTATGTTTGGTAGATTTATTAATTACAACAAAAGTCAAGTAGCACTGCCCAGAGTAAAGTGTACCTGTCACTGCCTACTAGAAGGAGTTGTTTTCTTTATTGCTTCTCTAAACTTTAATTGTTTTGGCTGAGATTTTTCATGGTAAGACTCAGTCTTTGACTGATTCTCTCTAAGTAAAAGAAAAACTTTAACAAAAAAGTCCGTTGTTTCTGAAGACAAGATATGTGAGGAATGTGCTGCTTTAAATTACCTTATTTAAAATAAATAAATCCAGTAGCTGTTTCCTGAGACATTTCAGTACTGGTAGTGGAATGAACTTCAGTGGAATGAAGTTTTGGGGGCTTGACATTTAATGAAGTGTCACCATAATACCGGGGAGATGCCTTTTGCTGTCTTGAGAAAAGTACTCCTGAGTTTACCCTGCTGATGAGGTTGTTCGTGCACTTTGCAGGTAACTCAGATTCGAGAGCTTTGCTTTCAAAAGTTTCTGTCCGCATATGCTCACAGAGGAGTTATGCCCTTCCATGCTTAATCCTGCTTGCAGGCCTCCCAACAGGCTGAGGGAAGGGGGGCTGCGTTGCTCTCCAGCTGCTCTCCAGTAGCAAGGAGAAAAAGGAAACAGCAGTTCTCGTCAAATGAAGATGGGTCAGGAAAAGGTGTACGGAGGAAGAAGGAAAAGAGGTTGCAAGAGCCAAAGGAGTAGAAGCAAAAGGGAGTGTGTGCAGGAACTTGGGGAGCAGGGCGAGGGGATGAGAGTTGGCAATTATTAGCACAGGGGACATACAGATGTCTGGGAAATCAGAATGGGAGTAACAAAAAGGAGGAGGACGTGGGGTGCAGATAGGTAAAAGATGAGTGAGACGGGTTAGGGGCATGGGGGAAATGGTCTGTGGCTGTTTCTCTCCAGAATCTGGAGTTCCGGGCTGATACAGGTTATTCATTATACTGGTGGGTAAGCTCTGAAGTATGTTTAGACACTGCCTCATTTGCTGCCGAGCTGGAAGGTGTATAGTAAATGAGGCAGGGAATTGCAGTGGAGAAAGCAAGGTATTTTTACAGGTAAGGCAGTTAAACGCTACTCTGGAGGACTGGCTTCTCCCCTCAATTTCCCTGACAGAATTTCTGAATGATGCAGATTTACAACAAACTTTTCACAAATGGCCAGTAACAATGGGCTCGTCATTCTACACATGTCTGTTGTGAAGTAGGATGGGTTCCTGGGAGGCCATTACAAGGAGACTTTGAAAGAGAGTGAAGGGCTGGAAACTGAGAAATAGGCTTTCTGTGTGCCTCAGGTTGTATTACTAAAATTAATGGAAAATTTGTGCCTGCCTTCCTTCTGACTCTCATTTGCCCAGTTGCAGAATACAGATAATATTGCAAACTCACCTTAGAGGAGCACAGTGAGGGTTAATTTCATGCTCACAAGAAACTTGGATACTATGGGGAGGCTCTGTCAGAGATGCTTAGGAGAAAATCATTTACATTCTGTGCACAGTTTTGGTAGTGTGGAATAAATAAATCTTGAGGCTCTGCACTGCATATACAAAATACAAAAAGATATCAAGCAGGTCTCTACTTAAACACTGAGGCAAGAGTCCAGTAGAAGAAAGTAACAGGTGGCAATGTGATTAAAGGTTGTCAAAATGCTTGAGTGCAACAGGGTTGGAGTGCGATGCTCAGGTGACATGAGCTCTGGCATTTCCAAGCTTCTGGGTGCTTGATTTTGCAACCTAAAAAATCTTTCTAACTTGGCACTTTAAAGAAAATCTTAGAAAGCACTATTATATTTTGGCAGCTGAAGTAGCTCACAGGTTCTTTACAGAGGTTTCTCCCTTCAGAAATTATTTTTCTGCATAAAACTTGCAGAAAGGATTTTAGGAAAATTCCCCAAAAGGAATGTGGCAGAGCATAAAGGGGATGATTCCTCCTGCACGTGGAGTTCTCATGGGTCTTTATTACTATTAGCTAGTAATATCACCCAGAGCCATCAGTCTCCAGTGTTTTACATCTAGTCCAAAATACTGTGCAGCACTTCCAGCTCAAAGTGCTATATCCTACAGCCTGCCACTAGGGCAAGTGACAGGGGACTTGCTGCGAGAGAAAGTATCGTCAGTTGATCCATGGGGGCTGTTTTCTCAATGGTCATTTTTCTCCCAAACAGAGGTTGGTAGTGACCCTCCTCAGATGTTAGGAGCAGATTAGACCACAGCTGGTCATAGCATGGCAGCAGACTGCTTAGAGTGTCTCTCGCATCGCGCTATATATATATATATAAATAAAAACCTATTTAAGATGAAGTAGTTATTTCTGAGAAGTGAGGAGTATAGCTAAAAAGAAAAAGTATGAAAATAGAGAGATCCCTTAAATTACTTCAATCGATGAAAGTAGAGAAGAGAATATGTGATCTAAAAATAATTATGATGTTCGGCGTTACTTTTGATGACAAGCTGTTGGGGTAAAGAGTAATTAGAATGTAATGGTTTTGAGGCAGGGGTCTTTCTGAGAGAAAATTACTTATGCTTTTGTTTTTAATTAAGTGAACTTAATGTTAGTTAATTTTCAGATGGATTTTTATTGATGGTATTTCATGTTTTGCTCCCTTTCTGATGGCTCATTGATGTGTGACCAATGTGTGGAGTGGGCAGGACATGAAACAGCATCTTGATGCAGTAACCAGGAGCTGGGGCAGTTCATAGCTTAATAGGAACATCAAATTAGTGAGAACGGTGCATACAAAAACCACAGGAAGACAATTACTTGGACTACTGGTTCTTGATCTTGAAAAAAGCTAAGTATTCTGGGCTGACTCCACTGAAACGTGTAATTGGACTCTTCCTTTGAACATAAATGGGTTCATCATCCTGATTTATCCTATGATCAAATGGTGCAGTGAGATGGGGATGACCGTTGCCTCATAGCCCGCCGTAACCATTCATTGTTGGGTGTGTATTTCTCTTCCAAGTTACGTGTTTGTCACCCTGTTATGTGATGAGAGCTAGAAAATTAAAAAATAAAAACCACAACAGCATACAAAAATGAAAAGGTGACTATACCTTGGTAGAGGTTTAATCTACATCTTTTAATTGAAGTAATTAATTTTCCTATTGTTTGGGCCAGTAACAACCACTCTTCTAGCATCTGTCCAGCAGTGATGGTAATGTGTTTCCAAAGCTGCTAGATGCATTGTCTGAATTGAGTGCATGGCTCGTGAAGGGTGGGCGAAGGTTGGCCAGAATACCATCTGGTCCTGTCAGAGAGAGGAAGAAAAAAAATGCCTGTAGGGCCTGGAAGGTGGCTGCAGCCCTTTACACTAAATAGACATTAATTAGCTAGTAATACCACCCAGGCACTGCTTTATGAGGCAATAATAACCTAGTTCCTGTGAGGGAAGAAGAAAAAGGCTGGATGCCAAACGTTTTAACTCAGACACAAGAATCAGATCATTGCCCAGGAAATCAGTGTGACAGTACAGATGTTATAAGGTGGTTTGGTTTTTTGTTGTTTTTTTTTTTTTTAAGAGAAATTTTTGTGTGGTACAAGGTGAGAAGAGCATCAGGGATGCAAGTTTGCATATAGAAAGAAGAGGGAATGGTCCTCTAGGGAAAGTTAAGAAAACATAAAGAGGTCACTCTTAGGATTTGAACATGCTAGGCAGGAGCTGCCTAGTGATAGTGAACCTTTAAAATTTTGAAGGTTGGTGAAGAATTGAAAAATTCGTTTCCCCAAAATTCTTACATTGGAAAACTCAGCATCAGCTCTTAAATAGGCAAAGTAGTCCTCTCTGGTGTGTTTTGATAGCAAAATCTGAATTAGTTTTCTGGTTCAGATTTAGTTCAAGCTGCATTTATAAGATTAAGCCACAAGAGTGAAGTGCGTATGTTTTAACCAGCTATTTTTACACCTGTACAAATTACTTTCCATTGTTTAAAATCCCAGATGAGGCTCCATGAGTACAGATTGCTTTCAAATAAATCTTATTTGAGTGAAGGCATAAATCATCATCTCACCACTGTACACTCCTGTGTAGTCCTTATAATAGAGTTAGAGCATAACAAAATGCAGTGTCTGTTTATGCTCAGCTCTCCCTTTTCTTTCTCTTCTGTTGTCTTAGATGCTTTTACAAATACCTTGTAAGGCGCCACTCTTACTACCTTAAAGCGGAGCATGAGAAAGGTTTGCCTAAAGCATTTCTCCACCTCTTGCTATGAAAGTGATATTAAAACAGAGGAGGTGTTAGTGAAAGGAAAGATTTGGACTCGAAGAAGAGGAAAAGTGGTGTAAAGTGAACTGCGAATGATTGAGAAGAAGGTAAACATGGGTTAAATACGGAAAGTACTTTGGAGAAAGCAAAAAAACCAAATACAATTATAAGAACATAGCAAATGGATAAGAAATTGTTTTGAAGGAAAGCAAGTTGACTGAGTGGGAAAAAGTGATGCATCTCAGTGTGGGGTCTGGTTCTGTATTTTGAAAGCTCTCACTATTGTCAGCATGATATAGTCACAACACTTAAAATCTTGTGCACGTTCTGGCTAGAAGCTACAATTTATCCACCATTAGGAGATCTTTTCTTCAGTTGCTGTTGTAAATCTGCCCCTACTCCCATTTCTGGAGACTTTCTTGACAAAGGCGGCACCTGTTAATTTTTTTTTTACACTCTACTGCCCAGATGTGGTACATAATGAATATCATATACTTTATGTTCCTGTGGTGAATATTAATTCTCTCCATATACTTCAGGTTTTTAGCCGCCTTCATTGTTTTTGCATATTTTCAGTGGGGAAGAAAGGAATAATTATTGGTTTCCTTTGGAATTCTACCTTGAAGACATGTGCCTGCAGTTCTAAAAAGATATATTTCTGGCCTTTCTCATTCCCTTAAAGACTTAAAATGTAACAATGAAAATCTAGCAAAATTTTGGCATTGCTTGAATAATTTGTCTTGAAGCTTCATTTCTTGCCATCCAGACAACAATTTCAGCCTCTTAAAAATGGTGGAATTTGGCTGACAATAAGGACCATGTTTTCTCTGTGAGATCCATATGCTGTTAAAATCAAACCCTTCCAGAAATAGTTTGAATCTCTTATTTTCTCTGTATAGTGAGTTCAGTACAGAGCTACTCAAAACCAGGATAGTTATTTTTATTTTGTGGTACAATCATTGAATACAAGAACAATCTGGAGACTGTAGCACTGCAGACAGAAATACTTCCCAGTGAAATTCATGCTCTTTCCAGATTGACAGCAAAGAAAAATCTCGTTTAGTGCCCAGTGCTGCTTTGCAGCCTGTGGGATTTCGAAAATTTCTTTAAGGACAGCTACTGCTGCTGGTATCTGTTACTATTTGGAAGCTAATTTGAGTGTCCAGCTCTTACAATTTTTCTAGAAGTTTTCTGTTTCCTTCTGTTGCTTATACAGCAACCTCAAGTACAGCTGTAGATACAGAATATATATGAATTTGAGAAATGATTTTTCATGAAACTGGAAATAAGACTTTTACCTGGACAAACATTAATTCACAAGTTGGTTTTGAGCCTCTCCCACATTGTCACTTAATCCATGTCCACTTTCCCCAAGCGATGTCTCTAGTTCTAGTGATGTTCATCTCTGTCACAGCCAGTAGAAGGGATTCCTGGACATGTCTGATTAGTAGACACACCTTGACTCAACTGCAGAAAAAAAGAACACAGTTTAGAGAGGAAAACAATGCTAAAATCACAGAGGATGGAGAGGAATGTTGGCACCAAAATATCTTTTCAAAGACTGGCCCGCATGAGATATGTTTTTGATATATTCCAAGTGTATCACCTACAGACTGTGTACGTGAGGTAAACACAGTAACAGATGTCCTCAACTCAGCATTGAAGAGGCTTTGCGTTACGTCAGCCATGTTGGTACCATCTCAGGGCTGTTCTGGGCATGGGAAGATCCTGGCACTTTGCTCTAATATCTGAAGATACGGAAGCCAGATTAGGGAAAGTGTTACCACACACTGTCCCTGCTATGTCAGGGGATGAGCCATGGCTCTACGGTGATTGCACCCGCCAGACCTGAGGGATCTTTGCAAATGGCGAGAATCAGATGGTTCTGGAAACTGTTTAACATGAGCTTTCAGCAACTTCTGGTGTTGCCTGCAAGTGACTGAATACATGGAAAACCTTAATTAATCACCTCTTCCCCTGTTAATTAGTAGAATTTTTATGTCACTACTGTTACTCCTGCCTTATCTACAAAGAACTGAGGTGTAGAAAAATAATGTTTTTTACTTATTAAAATTTCTGAAACGGTCATTAGTATTTGGTACTTACACATCCTTCTGGCAACCACTTTCCCAGTAATACTGAGCTGTAAGACATCGTCTTTTGCTTTTGCTCTTGGTAACTGTAATTGGAAAAGGAAGAAATCAGAATTTGGTTTAAATTTGCATGTGTATGGCCTTATTTGTGTATGTGACTGCAATGCAAATAGTGTTTGTTTTCTTCCAGAATTAAGTCTCCAGCCTTTGCTGTTGAGGTCCTGAATTGCTAAGGGATTTTAACAACAGTAGGCACATCTGATGAGGTGGGTTTGTGTTTCTGCCCCTTCAATATGTGGCGGAAATAGAGTACATCCTGTAGGATGGTTTTTTTTCTCATCAGTACTTACTACCAAATAATTTTATTATTCAGAATGTAGTTCCTCAGAGTGGATTGGGTGGGATTTTAGCTTCCTCTTTTCCCACCAGCCTGCCCCCAAGCCCTCAAAATGAGGGCTCTTAATGATTTTTGTAGCATCTCAACACCTGATGCACAGCTGAGGAAATTCACCCTGCTGACAAATTATTTTGGTAGACAGTGACATGCAAAACACTCCCACACACCATGAGACTACAAATTGGCTTCTTTAGAGAAATGTTGCTTCTGACTGACATCCTGCTTTCCAAAAGGGAAATGCAAGCAGTCCAGCTCTCCTCTTTTCCTTGGGGTGATTTCAAGCAACAGAATTCGCATGTGCTTGACAAAGGGACCTTCCTACCTGGATGTTGAAAAGTCAACTACCACCTAGCTTGAAAATGATTTCTGAATAGTTTCAGTAGATAAGAGGATGAAAAAGAGGTTTCCACATGGAATCTAATTTTTTTTTGTTGGAGTGTGTTTAAAGGATAAAATTGATGTTGACAGAGTACAGATAGCTGGGTGCCTTGGTTTTCTTTAAGTGGTATAACAGCTATAAATCTACTTTCCACTCTATGGCTGATAGCCAAGGCTGAAGCAGTAGAGTTATTTCTTTTTTCTCTTTTCTTGTTACAACTCTTTCCTTATCCCTTTTTTCCCTTTTCTTCCATCCTTGCTTGCTTACTTTAGCCCTTGGATTGAGAAGCAGAATCTGTACTGAGAAGTAAAGCAGCTCTACAGCAAAGAAGGCAGGGAACATATCAAGACAGTCATTTCTTGTACCCTTGTTTTCCATTTGGCTGGGTGAGAGAAAATGACATTTGATAATTTGATCTTTAGGGCCTACTGCTTTCCTGCAAGCATCAGGCATGTGGTAACTGTGCCTGGCAAGAGAAGGGTAGAGGAGAGAGTGGAGCCGATGATGCCACTGTAGAATGTGAATATCCTTCTCTTCAGCTTTACGGGGTGGAAAACAGCAGACCTATGGCCCCCAGTGACATTTAAGGCACTGGAAGATGGGCTAACGGGGTTTACTGGGGTGATATAGGATTGACAGAAAGCAAGCATGTATTCTTCCGGGCTTGCTTTAAGCACTGTTACAAATGTAGGGTGAATATCCTCCAGCACAGCAGGCTTCCAGTCCAATAAAAGTTGGAAAAGTAGTGAACTTTGTAGGTTTAGGTAATACGTATGTCTGTATTTGTGTGTACGTATTATTTATAAGAGTTGAAGTAAGAAAAAAACACCCCAAACCCTCCCAATGCTAGTTTTCTGAGCATTGCACAGCAATAGCAAGCCTGTGTCCATGTGCTCTGTCCCTGCCATAAGGAGCTGCCATCTGCTCAGAGAAGAGACTGGTTCTTAATGTGCTCTCACTCAGTACCAAGCTGTCTTATCAAAGCCAAAACTAATATGCTTCAGGGTACGGCTACGAAACAGTCCTGTACATATGTAACACACACATAGTGCGTCCAAGCTTTCACACTAGGATATCTCATAATATGCATTCAGACTGTATTTATCAATACCCTGTTCATATTCCTAAGTTCTGGTTTAACAGGCTTGCTAAGAGAAGAGAAACGTAGTTTGGTAAAATAACTGCTCTAGACTATGACACAGAAGTACTACTTTGCCTGAGTTGACAGCATTAAACTCCAAAAAGTCAAACCTTTGCTAACTTTCTCTAATTCTTCGGATATCTGCATGTTTGGATTTCATCTGTGGCTGGAAACCGGAAAGCATCAATATACTGTGCAACAAAAAGCTAGAGACATAGCATAGTCATGTGAAAATAGGTTGTCTTTTGAAGTTTACAGTTTAGTATTTTAGACCCACAAAGTTCAGAGTGTTTGGATGTGGCTGGGAGCAGTATTTTGACATGAGCCTTCACTTGACTCATTAAACAAAAAAGTGAGGTTTTTCACTAGGGCTGCTTGAAAAATATATTGGTGAGCTGTTTTTGCTTGGTGGAGTTGTGCATGGAAGAGGTTTATTTCTTCTGGAAAATGTTGCTTGAAATAGAAAGTACCTGTGATTGTGGGCTGGGTTTAGTGTGTTTGGGCTGGGGAGAGATTCTCTGTTTCACCTAGGAACTGCTGAGGGACAGGGAACAAGTTTCCCAGGTTGTGCGTCTTGGCACGGCTGCTCTGCAGGGAGCTGCCCTTGCTTTACTATGTCTAGGGTGCACGTCCTAGTCCCCTGGATGTGGGCTTATGTGTCGGGGTGTAGGAGGTACTGTCTCTTCTTAAAATGCCTTCCAAAGGATTTCTCGAGTGAGAGAAGAAAATTCTGAAAGCTTAAAAGCGTTCAAATGGGGAGGGAGAAAAGTTGTCTCTGCCTTGCTGCTCCTCTGCACTGGGAAAGGAGCGCTGAAACCCACAGCTTTGTCTCGGTAGCCGAGACTGAACGAGCATTTAGCAGTTCTGGCACAGAGGTGTGTGCAAGGGAGGGAAATACATGAGGAGCGGGGCCGTAACTCAGAGCCTTGCTGAGGTTCCTGGCAGCGTTGATGCCCGTGGGCAAGCAGGGACAGATGGACCTGGCTAAATTATGCCAAGAGCTGAAATCAGAGAGCCAGAGGTGGCTTGGAGCCAGCATAACCCTGACTCCCAGATTCTTGTTTCTGTGCCATGCGTCTAAAAGGGCAGCTCAAAACCATATCTGAAACTCCCACTACAAGTTTTATTCTTTATTAATTACTCTATAGCAGGGGTGTAAAGAGCTCAGCAATTCTGCTCTGCCTAGGATTATAGAAAGACCTGTGTGTTATGCACACTAGCTGAGGTGATTTTTTTTTTTTTGAAAGATGGGAAACAAATGAGGATTGCTTAGTGCATAGCACTTGTGAAAATCAGGCCACTTATTTATGAACATAATTGCAAGAATCTGTTTCTGAGGGATTCCTATGTTTCAGTCTCTCTTCTCCCAAAACCACTAAAGGATATTTATCTGTAGCAACTGGTTTGCTTTGTGGTAACAAACACACCACTTAGGGTAGCTTCTAGATTGTTTAAAAACCCAAACTGACTTAAGATTATTCGGGTGGTATCTCAAGATACGAAGCAGCTGATGTGCTTTATCTCCATCTAACCTGAGGGCCAAGTGGGGATGAGACTTCTGAATCAGGGTATACCTGATGTGCTTGCAGTGTGGCTGTCATGGCTTTGCAGTTACCAAAATAATTCCTTTCTCTGGGTTAAATAAAAGGTTAAAGTCAGAGCAAAACGATCTCTACATTAATCTTTTTCTGGAAAAAAGTGACAGTACACAGATCTGTTGTTGAGAGGTCAAATGATTTGTTACCTGATTGTGCCTAACATTTATTTTTTTCATGTAGGATGTTAAAGCAGTGCATATACCTAGCCCCTTTCGTTCCTGCCCCAGGTCTTTTTAATAAAGAGCAGTTTCAAACAGCATCTGGTCCCTTGACATCTAGTCTGTTGTTTCGCCAAAGTATTACATGGTGTGGCTAGATCTCGCTTTATTTCCTTTAGTGTTAGACCACATCAGCTACTGCCTTTCCTTTGCCTTTTACACCCCAAATTGGTCAAGCAATTGACAGGTAGGTCAGTGAGGATTTTGAAATTTTAATTCAAATCTGGAAATGGAAGAATAGCATTTCAAAGAAGCTTGGGCTCAGGACGTCTTCAAAATGAATGTCTTACATTCCTCTGAAATATTTTGATGTCACATGGTGACATATGAGAAAGAGAGGCCAAGTATTAAAAAAAAAAAGAAACACCAACAAACAACCCACAATCACCCTACAGTGATCCTGCTGGTCATTTGGACATACCTTCTTTTTCAAGGAAATAACAAGCCAGCTTTCTTAGGTCATGTTTTGACCTTGATTCCAAGGTAGAACTATCTTTTTCAAGATAGAACGTGTTAGAACATATCTCTCTCTTCTTCTTTTTTAAATCAAGGTTAAGCATATTTGGGTTTACAGCTGATTTTGCAATAAAACCTTTTATTCCCTAGTTAAGCAGCAATTCCCAGGCAACTCCTCTGGGTGTCAGTACAACGTCAGGTACAGCTGCATTGTGGTGTTCCAAGCCTTCATTCAAAGCATTCTACAGTGGACAGAGAAAGGGTAAGACATAATAAGTTAGATGTTAATGACAAAAGATATGGAACAATATAAGGGACACAGACATGCCTGAGACAGCAAGGAATACATCTGAGCTGCCCTTGTTTTCCTAAGAAGCACCAAGCTACATTCCTGTATGTTGGAGTTCCTGTGAACAGCCTGAGGCATTGGTTGATGTGCAGGTGAAGACTGAGAAGGAAGTTACAGAGATGCTAGAAAAAGTACTGATCTTGGCCTTTAGCAGAATTAGAAAA
Source organism: Grus americana (assembly GCF_028858705.1). Classification (NCBI taxonomy): domain Eukaryota; kingdom Metazoa; phylum Chordata; class Aves; order Gruiformes; family Gruidae; genus Grus; species Grus americana. The sequence continues at coordinate 65,487,705 of NC_072852.1, forward strand.
AAATTAGACTCTCCAGATCGTCATTACAGATTAACAGAACATGTCCAAAAGAATTTCTGCAAATTAATAAATAACTTGAATGGAATTTTTTAGATTCAGGGAGCATTGTTGGTCAGCATTTTCCCACGTGTGTGAGATAGCATGGTGGTTGTGCATGAGAAATATTTGAGAGGAAATAATGGCAGGAAAGCTGGGATAGTAAAATCAGAAGACTTTGTAGAGAGACTCACAGAATTGCAGAAAAATTTAGGTTGGGAAGGACCTCTGGAGGTCATCTAATCCAAACCCTCACTCAAAATAGGTCCAGTTAGATGAAGTTGTTAAGAGTCTTGTCCAGATGAGTTTTGAATGTCTGCAAAGCTGGAGATTCAACAATCTCTCTGTACAATCTGTTCCCCTGTTTGGTCATCCACACAGTGAAAATGTTTTTCCTAATATCCAGTCTGAATTTCTCACATCCCAGCTTGTGACCATTGCTTCTTCCTCCTCTGTCTTCAAGCAGACCCTGGCTCTGTCTTCTTTATACCTTCCCATTAGGTAGCTGAAGGCGGCAATAAGATTTTTCCCTGAGCCTTCTTTTCTTACTGAACGAACCCAGCTCCCTCAGTCTCTCCTCATATGTCTCTCCTCATATACCCTCACCACCTCCATGGCCCTTTCTGGAACTCAGTCCAGTTTGTCAACGTCTGTCTTGTTCTCAAGTCTTACAAGTACTGAGTAGAGGGTAGAAATCACTTCCATCGTCCATATGGCTGTGCTCTTGCAGGGAACTCTGCTGACTGATGTTCAACTCATACTCTGCTAACACCTCACATCCTTTTCTGCAAAGCTGCTTTCCAGCTGTTAGGCCCCCAGCCTCTCTTGTGGCATGGATTTATTCCTCCTGAGATGCAGGATGTTGCATTTGCCCTCTTCTCCAGCGTGTCAAGGTCACTGAATTGGTCATTGACGTGGTTCAGCCCCAGCCGGCAGCCGGGTGCCACGCACCGCTCGCTCCCCCCTCCCCCGGTGGGCTGGGGAGGAGAACGGAAAAACAACGGCAAAGGCTCAGGGTTGGGGTAAGGGCAGGTTACTGGGACAGCAAGGGAGAGGGGAACAGTCAACAACAGCACTGGTAACAGATATTCACAGTGGGTGATAACAGAGAACAATTTACCGATCCGACCGACCGGACACTGAGCCCGTCCCGGAGCCACGCCGAACCGGCCCTGCCCGACCAGCCCCCTTTTATGGTGAGCGTGATGTCACACGGTATGGAATAGCGAACCCACCCCTGCCCGACCAGCCCCCTTTTATGGTGAGCGTGATGTCACATGGTATGGAATAGCGAACCCACCCCTGCCCGACCAGCCCCTTTTATGGTGAGCGTGACGTCACACGGTACGGAATAGCCCCCGGCCAGCTTGGCTCACCTGTCCTGGCTCCTGGTGAAATTAACTCTGTCCTTGCCAGAACCAGGACAGGCATGTATTGGGTCAAAGTGGAAGTGTGGGGAAGCTCTCAGTAATTCTTAGGCTTTTTTTTTTTTTTTTTCATGAAGTGCCATAGCAGAAAACGGTAACGCCCAGGCTAAGTATTATCTTTAACTGTTATTGGGCTCCTCCAGGCAGGAGATGCTGAGGGACCAGGAGAGCAAGCAGTTCTGCCTTTCTGCCAGTAAGATAGGAGTCACTGTCTGCAGCTGGGGTACAGGGGACTCGCCAATCCCAGAGATGTTGGTGCAGATTGCTGAATGAGGGGGTTGCCTCACCTTTATTTTAAAAATACTTTATGCGCTAAAAATTTTCTTTGATTACAATCAGAGAATATATAAATAAATCCCAATAGAAATGCCACTTTCAGTTATGAATAGATGTACAGACAAAATGAGAAGGCATGGGTTTAATCTGAAAGCTCTTTGCCTCTCCTCGTCAGAGGCAGCTATTGTCAGACTGAATTAGAAAGTTTGCAGAAATACCTTGCTTAAGCAGGGAAAAAGGGGAATGGTCATAAAAACCAGCAGAATTGCTGCACACAGATTGTTATTTAGCCTTTAAATTGTAAATGGGTGGATTTAAATAGGCCTGGTGCAGATGGTTTCTGCTACAGGTTTATTGATTAAAATAGCTCCTTTACATCAGCTCTGTGTTTGTTTCTCCAGAGGCTTTTGTCTTCATGAATAATGTGCCCATTTGCTGAAATTTTGTTAGAATTCATCTGCTGGCGGCTGGCTGTATTTCTCTAGGTTCCTAAGCCTCAGCTGACTGGGCTCAAAGTTGTGATAGTCCCTGCCCTTCCCTCCTTGGAAATGAATATTCCCTCTTCCACCCTTCCAGTGCTGAATAAATCTAGTGCTCGCACATTGGCAAGTGCACTTGGAAATAGCTGTGAGTGTTTGGCTGTTTGGGGAAGGTTTGTATGATATTGAAGTCTTTCTTGGCTATACTTGGGATTAGATTTTTGCCAGCAATTGATCTAAAGCCTGTAAGAGTGAGTGGAAAAATTCCAGTGAGCTTTGGATCACACCATGAACTCTGAGGCACAGTGCTGTTTTAGGTGGGCATGTCCCATGCCTTCAGTATCATAAGTCTTCCAATTTGCTGGAAGCATCTAGTGAATGTACGAGTAGGGGCTTTTTACATTATCATTCAGGCTTTTTTATGCATTTCTAAATATTTGTACTTAATTTCTTGGGAGATCCTTCTGCATTTTGTGTTAAGCACAAAAGGTACTTCTTTGCTTGTGCAGGGAGTGGTGGAACAGGCAATGCGCAGCTTCCCCGTGTAGACTGAGGCTTGCAAGTGCTGTTATCTCTTCTGAGGAGAGCTTGCCACTCTGCAACCGGAGAACACTACTGCAGGACCTGTAGTGAAAGGAGGAGTATAAACAGCATGGCAAGAAACCGGAGATGATAACATACTTCCCCTTTTCCTTCCTTCTGAATCCCCTTCCTATCGCCATAGTAATATTTGTCTTCCCCTCAACTAGTCACTACAGCAATAGATCTTCATAAAGCATCGATCAAACCAGGGCAGGATAAAAGTCAGATTAACGCCTTTGGTGAAAATATTTAAAATTTGGCTTCCCTTTCACACTTACACATGGGAAAAGAGCATTGTTGGTTGAAGAGCTAATTTAATCTCATGATTCTGGAAATGTAGCCAGTCATAGACAATCTGGCCTGCCTTTACTGTTTTGGGGAGGTGTGGGGGGGTGATGAGTCTTTCTTTCTACAAGTTAATTTTACACCAAGATAAAAACAGGAAAAAGTAACAGTTGATATTAAAAAAAAATAATAAAAATTTAAGCAATTCTATTCTGAGTTGGCCAAGAAAAGGATATTGCAGTGCCTGAACCTTTTCCTGAAGGTTTGGGGGGGTTGATTTGCTTTGTTTTGTTTAACCAAATGAAAATCTCTTCAAGATCTCATTTGGCAAAGTGTTTTGACCCAGGTGGGACCACAGATCTTGACAGCATATTAGTTTTTCTGAAGTATCTCTGACTTGTCTCTACTTTTTTTTTTAAGTCATAGAGGTTGTGAGAATGATAACTTGCTTCGTTACGACAGTCTAACACACAGCTAGAATCACACTCGGAGGGCAGCTGAGAGGTGCTAGATGGACGGTTACTGTGTGGATGTTAGCAGCTGAGAATCCTCCCTTCTCAGGACACCCGTCTGGTGATCAGTGCTGCCACAGTATATCCCTCACACTTCTTACAGACCCCAGAGAAAGATGTGTGACCGGAAATATGAGCATCTACTGGATCTTTTTTTCTGTCAGGAAAGCCCCCTGTGGCTGCAGAGTGAGTGTATGTGGTTTAGAGCAGGTCATTAGACTTTCTTTCTTTCCTCCCTTAGAGCCTGTCATAAGCATGGGGTAGACCAGACAATGCATAAAATGCCCAACACTATTAGTGCAGACTTTTCAGCAGCCTCACTTCCTTACATTATAGTTACAAGCAAGACTCCCCTTGGTGTAGTTAGGCCAGTACTTGAATAGCTTGGAAAAATCCCTCCCCCTGCTAAAACATATGGCCTGAAATTGTAGGAGAATGTTGAAAGCTGTCTCCACTCTTTGCCAAAATACTTTATGTCAGTAGTGTAACAAAAGAAGCCTAGTTTACTGTGGTTGAACCTTTGGTATCTCCAGTGGCGGAAGCTCTCATTGAGGCTTTCCTGTGGCTGAGATATTCAAAACCTCTCTTTGTGTCTTCGCAGCTATGTCAGAAAGTTTGAGCTTATGCTATTGCATTTCCTTGTGAAAACAGGAATTGGCTGTCCAACCCCCCCTGTTAATGATAGGCGAAATGAGCCAACAAGCTCAAGCTTTATTAGGGTGAGGCAGAGGTGCATATGTACACATCAAGATGCTGTGATTATATAAACCTTATTTTCTCATGATAACAGGCTACGCAGTTCCAAAAGATGCTTGAAGAAGCCTTTCAAATGAAAACACTGCTAGTAGCAACCTGTTACATTTCTTACTGTTCAGCCCCTGTGTTCAAGGCAGGCAGCAAAGCAAGTATTTTGAAAATTTTGGGCACACTAAATATGCACAGATGTATTTTTTCATTTCTCCCTTCAATGTTTTAATTGAGAAGGCAGTGGTATTCCAATAGTGTCTCTCCTGTTGTTGATGCTTTAAGGAACTAATGACATCTGTTTTACCAGGCATGAAGAAGAGCCAAATTATAGGATAATCTCTACTGTTTATTTTATTGTTTCAAATAAAGATCTGAAAGGTGATGAAACTGTGTAATTAAGAAACAAAACAAAGGAATAAATCCTACCGATGCTGTGGGATATGGTGTTAGCAATGGCTAGAGAATCAGAATATGGGAGCTAAGGAACCTGTCATGACTTCTGCATGTAAAACTATTTTTAAGTACCTAAAAATTTGCACTTCTTGATATGGCCTGTTCTGCACTGTTTCACTTTGTAGGAAACACTGTGTTCAGTTTTGACCTTCAGAAGAGGTTCTGCTGGGGGTTGTGGAGAAAGGCCTGTAACTAACTGGTCAAAGCAGTGGGACAGAATCCTAGTGATGCCTGCTAACCCTCTGGGTTACCTGCATTCCTACTGTATTTCTGCAGACATGGCTAAAGTGCAAGGGCAGAGCTGGCCTGGTTGGCAGCAGAGCAGGATACATGCCTAGGAGGTTCAGCAGCAATCACAGGATTTAATGGGAGTAGAGGATTAATTAATTCTGATCCATACAGACACATTGGCTTCTTGCACAGTCAGAATCTTAATTAGGCAATCACATTTTTTCCTTTCACAGTGACCATTGCTCCAGCTGTGCTGTAACTCTTTCCTCTCTTTCTTTGCAAATCTCTCTTTTTTAAAACTAAAAATTTGCATACCTCATTAGGAAAGTTTCCTTCTTTTCTTTCCATCTTTCCTGTTTGCATCTACATAGTTGCATATCTGCTTCTGATGTCATATAATCCCTCAACGTTCATTTTCAGACCCCTGTTACGGAATGAGATCATGACTCCTTCCTCAGCTCCTTTATTCCTCTAAATCCAGGGTTTCTAACCCTTCTTTCCCCCGCCTTCAACCCTCAGCCCTGCTGACTCAGTTAAATACACATGTGCTCTTTTCCCCTTTGTTCCTTCTTTTCCCTTCACCCCTCTGTGGCTGCTTTTCTTATGTCAGCTTTGATCTGTTTGCTGGCAACACTAACATTTTTAAATCTTTAGTAATTTGTTATTTTTGTACATTGGTGCGAAATTAAATATATCTTGGAAAGGAAGCATGGGTTGTCCCATTCACCATGGGAACAAACTCATTGTTACCTGGGTGGGAAGGCTATATATGCAGTTGAAAATCTTTGCTGGGGAAGTGCTGAGGCAATGGTTGAATCCACTGTGTGCTGTCAATGTGGTCTAAATAACCAAGGTACATCCCAGATTTGGGTGTACAGTTAGCGCCAGGTTTGCTAAGCCACGCTAGTGCAGCAAAGGGAAAAATGGAGGAAAAACACTTTGCACCTCTTTATGTTCCTTTGTTGTGGGTGCTGACCAAAAGGTTGAGAAGTGTGATCCTTAGCGATGGGAGCTGTGACACAAATCTCTGGAATTCAGCAGGGGCACTGAGAGGTCCCTTTATGTTTTATAACCCCTCACTCTCTTGGAGTGTATGATCAGAGGCTCAAGCCACTGGTTAGGGTATCATCTAACTCTTGTGTTGCTGTTGTTATGTTGCTTTTTACTGTACTGGCATCTGTCCAGACCTTTTTTTTTTTTTTTTGGTCTGTTTATGTTGCTTTTGTGAAGGTGGCATGAACTGTTATTAATTATGACCACTGTTTTATGCTAGCCACTACCTTGACTGATGGTAAGAAAAAAGGCTAACTTAATGACTGTGAGTTCCCATGAAGCTGTAATTTCCTCAACCACCCCTAGTTGTGAGATTTTCTTCTGGCCCACACTTAATTATGGTCCCGTCAATAATCTCTGGAGGATCAGGACTTTCTCACCAGTAATGTCACCTATTTCCAACAGTAACGGTAGAAGATAAGTTTTTTGCCAAGTACCTGTGGAAACTCTTGGCATGAATGCTTAACAGTGCAGCTAACAGCTGCCTTATGGACATGAGTCCATATGGCCACTCTGGGCTGCAGAACCTGCTGCTAGAGTACGTCTCTGCCCTCTTCTGCTCTTTTCTTGTCAGATGCCTTCCAGCCCTCTCTTCTAAGGAATAAAGAATAAAACTAAAGAATAAAACAGTCACATTTCTCCATATTCCATTCCCTGCAGTGACACTGAACCTTATTTGTGGCCATTTCATACCAAAGATTGACTGGACTTTGTTGTTTTATTCCAGGTCACCGGTCTCTTCAGAAGATCAAGGTAAGATCTGTTTTATCGATACTAATAGCATATTAAAAATGAGACTAAAGATTAGCTAGTAAGCTGTGTTTTAACACAGTCGTGGTGGAGAAAAATTACTTTATAAAAATGAAACTTTGATGTAGCTCAAATGTAGTTCACCCCTAGACATCAAGTGCTTGTTAATTTAGTTGATTTATTTGGGGCTGGCAGAAGTTAAGCCTGTGTTGAGTTATTTGTAAAATTAATCTTGCTCAATCAAATGGAACTATTGCAAGTGTTTGCAATTTATCCACACAACTGCACAAGGCTTTACTTATGGAACATTATGTGTGGGCTTCAAGGACGATATATGGTTTTTGTGAAGATGAGATGATCTCTTATGATCCTTATAGAACAGCACCTTTGTAGCAGAGGAAAGTGCTTTAAAGGCTTGAACCCATGTTATCTTGGGTTACCACTAAAGTCGGTTTGGTAGCTGTCATGGTTTAACCCAGCAGGCAGCTAAAACAACCACACAGCCATTCGCTTACTCCCCCCATCCCAGTGGGATGGGGAGAGAATAGAAAAGGGAAAAAAAAAAAAAGTAAAACCTGTGGGTTGAGATGAAGACAGCTTAATAGGACAGAGAATGAAGAAGATCATGATGAAAATAATAATAATAATAATAATAATAATAATAATAATAATAATAATAATATACAAAACAAGTGACGCACAGCACAATTTTTCACCACCCGAAGCTGATGCTCAGCTGGTTCCTGAGCTGCCCCACCTCCTGGTCCACTCCCCAGTTAGATACTGAGCATGATGTCATATAGTATGGAGTATCCCTGTGGCCAGTTTGGGTCAGCTGTCCTGGCTGTGTCCCCTCCCAGCTTCTTGGGCACCCCCTCCTGCCTTCTCGTTGGCAGGGCAGTATGAGGAGCTGAAAAGTCCTTGACTGCTTGGCAACAACTAAAATATTAGTGTGTTATCAACATTATTCTCATCCTAAATCTGAAACCCAGTGCTACACCAGCTGCTAGGAAGAAAATTAACTCTATCCCTGCTGAAACCAGGACAGTAGCATGGTATGGAATTTAGAGCAGCTGGGAGCTTCTACATGTAAAAATCTCATCGCCTGAGTAGCAAGAATTGCAGGTTGTGGTAATATGCTTGCTCTGAAGGAGACTGAAGGATCTGATCTTTCCCTATGGACTAAAGAGGGAGTTTGCAGTGACTAGCTGGTTAATAACTTGACCAACTTAGGTGCTTAGAGCTAGGTGGTATAAATATCCCTCGAGAGTACTTTAAAGTTATGGTTGTATTGGTACTGAAACAGAGGGACACTACAAATGAGGTGGTAATTGCAGTGGCAGAGTTGCACAAGGAATGGAGAGAGAGAAAAGGAAAAAAAAAGAAAAAAAAAAAGGAGCCTGTTACTGAGAGGAGAAAGTTCATCATGTAGCTCTGAATGGGGAATGTTATTTTGGATGACAAAAGAAATAAATATCTATCTTCTTCTGGCATTCAATTTGTATGAAGTTACACAATCAGCAAAATTTCTGGACAATACAATAAGTATTATTCAAGAAAGGTCCAGATGGGGAATGGTAAGGACTGTTGCAAATGGAGATGTAAGGAGGTCTCAGCCTGGAATTGTGTCACTGAAGTATGTTCGCTTGGAGTGTGGAGTGAATAGTTAGGTATCAACCCACATTGTCCTTGGCTCCAGCCAGGATCTTTTTAGTCCAGTATAGTGGCTGTCAAACATATTGTCATTAATAAATTCTCTTCCATCTCCTTGATGTGTCATTTCTTAGTAAAGAAAGTTATAAAGAAAGCCATAAAAATGGACAAACATGTCAGACCAAAGATATATCTAGCCTATCTAGTCCATTCCTTGTGTTCGGTAGCAGTGAATCCCCTGACAAATAAGAGCATGAAAGTGGCAGAAGTATACAGTTTTAATTTCCTGGAGTACCCTATCAACTTCCTGTGATTTACAGCTCATTAACTTTGTGAACCAGAGGTAGTTTTCTTGTTTAATAGTTCATCTGCTTTTTACCACGAACACAGCTTCTTAATACAAAGTCCTGGAGACTTGTGAGAAGTTTAAAGTATACCCCGTTTTTCCAGCCCTCGGAAGAAATTTGAAAACATTCTGGTCTAATATACTATTTCAAGTCCTGGACCCAAGCTGTTTGTCAGTGCATAAGACTGCTCTTGCTTTTTCATTTCCCTTGCATTTCTTCTATTGCTCCATTTTTATCTATTAATGTAGCAACAGACAGTGTAAATGTATTTCCTTGTGAATCTTTAAACTTTAGTATTTCCTGCTGTCATAATGCTTTCCTTCTTTCCACTATTTTTATACTGTTCTAGTTTTTCACAAAATCTTCCTGTTTTCCATCTACCATCTGCTGCCAGGGACTGGCTTTTCAGGTTTGATAAACATCTCTGAATAGCCTCTTCCTTCCCCCTCTTCCCTTTCTCCCATAAGAAACCTCCTCTGAAATGCAGAGCGAAAGGCCTATGTTCCCTTGACCAATTAGTGATGTGATAGTGCTAGTTATTAGAAGTTTTGTGTTTAATGACCGTGGAGTATCTAACTAGATTTGTCATCCATGTAAATATGTAGGAGCTTCTCTCAAACACAAAAGATTTCCCATGCCCTGGTGACTTTTCAAAAAGAGGTCCAATACTTGGATTTCCTCTCCCCACTATGCCACATACGGACCATGGTAAATGAACACAATACTAGAAGGAAAATGTGACAAAAGTGCTGTAGCACAAGCTCTTTTGAGTCTAGGTGCTTCTCAGTCCACTTTATGTATATGTGGAAGCATCTCAAATTAGTCTTTGATCTGAAATCTCTTATTTAAACAAAAAAGAGAGGATCCAAGAGAAAGCTGAAAACTTCTGAATTGCCTGTCTTTTATAGTATTTATGTGGACCTCTCCTGGTATATTTTTCTTGGAGTAGGTATCCAGGAGCCAGTTTTGAGACTCTTATTTTCATTAATAATCAGTACTCAACTGTGTGCCTATGCAAGATGTTAAACATTCATTTGTAGTTTTATAAGGCAATAATGCTTTGGGGCAAGATCCAGCTGTAGAATAAGATACCCTCACTGGCATCACTCTATGTCCAGTGTGTCAGCTGCTCTTCCCTATTATGGGGTACCTTTCTAGTGCTGATTTTCTGATGATTGGATGTGTTTGTCATTACTGAGAAAAGACACTTTCTCTGTGTTGTGTTGGAACTTTTGTTTTAACTTCCCATTTGGTTCCTGATTGATTTTGTCTGCTTTAATCTTCAGTCCTCATTTTTTCTTCTACTGTTTCTCGGTGTTTTTTTCTTTCCATCATCCTTGTCTTCCTTTTCAAATGTCTCTTTCCCCTTGAACATGAGGTTGCATTCTGCATAGATTCTTGCATTGTGCTCCTCACTTTGGTTTCTGAACGTCCTACTTCTCCTCCAGTGTGGATTGCCTGCTTCAAGCATTAGTTGCCAACAGTAGCTGTAGCATCTGCAGTGTAGTAAAAGAGTTGCTACCAGAATTAGCATCTAATGTGAGTAGCACTTCCATTAATCCCTGACAGGACAATGCATTATGCTGTCTTGAAGAGAGGGTGAGGATAAAGCACCATCTGTTTGGGACTGGGCATCTACTGAACGACTGTAAAAGCACACAATGCTCCTTGTTGTGGACACGTATTAAAGGCACCTTTATCAGTTACAAACCAGAGCCATTTTAACTGGCACAAAAAGGCAAACAGTACTGCTAGACAATCCCAAACTTCAAAAGAAAAAAAACAAACCTCTTAAAGATTTTTAGAAGGTTTGTGTCTTTGTTCTTGGTACAGGTAGTTAGGAAATACATAACTAAAGAGTGAAATCTATCTTTACTTTTTTTTTTTAATTTAAGAAAACCCCCAACAAACCACAAAAAAAGCAGACAAAACCCCTAACCTCCAAATTCCCTGACTGACTAAATGGAACAAGCTAAGTAAATACCAAAGCATGATAGTTTAGGCAGGGGATCAGAGTGGGGGCTGTGAAGAATGAAATGGAAGGGCTACCTGTTCAGTCACGCGGGCCCTGGTGCAGCTACATACCTTGGAGGAAAATGGTCTGTCTTTGGGTGTGGCACTAGCTGAGAGTCAACAATGGGCAATTGGCAGGGCCACAGAGGACCTGATGGATGTCATGAGGGAGAGGGCAGGCAGCTCTCCTGTTAGTGAGTGGTAGCACCTGCTGTATTTTCACTCTTGGTCTAGCTTCATCTGGGTTATCTTTACCATTATTTGGTGACCCTGTGTAACTGAGTTGGCTGTTCTTCATCATCACCTGAGCAACTGAAGGAAACGCTCTTAAAGAGTACAATGCGTTCTGTTTCTATTTCAGTCTTCTAAAAAAAAAACAAAAACCAACCAAAAAAACCCCCAAAAAACCAACCCACCAGCAAATTCTTGAGTGGTGCTTGAACGGTGTGTGGACATTAGCATGTTATTTATCTAATGGCAACTTAGAGCTGATGCAGCTCAACACTTGTTTGCCTAACCTCAAACAGAGGAACATTGCCTTTGATGGAACTACTCAAAGTTTTAAGTGGCTATACTAATGCACCTCAAGTGGCAGTTACCCTGGTGCTTAATCCTTACGCATCTGAGTTGCATCCTGATCTGGAGACAGGAGGTTCCAAATATTTATGTCTCTGGTCACTTGCTCTTCTTGTTTTTCTATAAACCCATGAAACTGGGCTTTTTGCTTTATTTGCTTGTAACAGATATGGTTTTTTGCTGCATCAGCATAATTTCTAGCAAGTTTTGCACTAATTGAACTCGGTTTTTTTTCTGCAATAGATTCCGAATTCATGAGGGAATAGGGGACAACTGAGAAATTAAGACAAGCGACAAATACATTAAAAAGAGAAAATTTTGAGATGGTTATTACAACATCATAATATGATACAAAGGGTAAAGATGAAGGATGATACTTCTCCTTGGAAAGATGAATGGCAACACTCAAAGATCTTTCAGATTCTGGCAGATGTTAGTTTCATGATACTTAGAGTCATCCAGACTGGATATCCTATCCTTAGGAGGGATTTGTGCAGAGCCAGGAGTGCATTAGAAGTGAAGTAGATTTAAATGGTGACCTTCAAATTAGCCTCTATTAGAAGATTTTTCCACAGGGATTGCTTGGCCCAAGTTCAAACTGGAAGCTTGGGGCAGGAGGTGTAATTCTGTCTCTAGTTGTCCCTCTAGATGGAGAGAGCTGCTGTATTAATTATAAGGAAGGGAGTGATCAAGTGTGTGCATGGAAGGCATTGGCAGCTCCATCCCCTACAGCAAAACGCTTTGCTGTGCAGTGTCTGCTCCTGCCTTGGAGGCAGAATGTACTGTGGATTATGGTATTTGCTCCAGTGCTGTCTGCTCCATTAAAGAGACGAGGTCTGAAGCCATGCAAGGAGGAAAATAACTGTAGGAGCCCCAGAAATACCACAAATGCTGAGAACACTTCCTGGGACCTCCAATACATGAGATTTCCTGTTGTCCCTGGCTGCCTGTGGGAACATGGATGTCACTCTCCTGACGTGGTTCAGCCCCAGCCGGCAGCTGGGTGCCACGCACCGCTCGCTCCCCCCTCCCCCGGCGGGCTGGGGAGGAGAACGGAAAAACAACGGCAAAGGCTCAGGGTTGGGGTAAGGGCAGGTTACTGGGACAGCAAGGGAGAGGGGAACAGTCAACAACAGCACTGGTAACAGATATTCACAGTGGGTGACAACAGAGAACAATTTACCGATCCGACCGGACGCTCAGCCCGTCCCGGAGCCACGCCGAACCGGCCCTGCCCGACCGGCCCCTTTTATGGTGAGCGTGATGTCACACGGTATGGAATAGCGAACCCACCCCTGCCCGACCAGGCCCTTTTATGGTGAGCGTGACGTCACACGGTATGGAATAGCCCCCGGCCAGCTCGGCTCACCTGTCCTGGCTCCTGGTGAAATTAACTCTGTCCTTGCCAGAACCAGGACACTCTCCCAACCTCCTTTCTTCTTTCTGGAGCCACTGCCCATTAGTCTTGCTAGTCATAGTTTGCAAAGGGACATTCTCTTCAAGAGTTTTTTAAGCATCCTGCCATCCTGAATAAAAGGACAAGCAGGGTACTACAGATGAACCCAAACATCTCAGTGCCGGTAGAATTTGGAAAAAAAAAAAAAAAAAGCACCTCTGTTTTGTACACTACATTCCTTCAAAAGAGAGAGTGATGGTTTTGTGCAGCTCCAGCTGAGAAGCTGTATTCTTCAGGGTGATGTTGCAGCCGTTTACCTAGCAACAAATTGAGATGTCTTGGAATGCCTTCTCTGAACAAATCAAAGACAGTACAATGGGGGGACTCCTGACTGCAGGTATTTATTTTGATTAATTAGCCACTTTGGGAAGAAAGCCCTCCTGGATAGTGTTTTGAAAGTATGTCTGTGGCAAGCTGAGCCAATAGTTGCTTGGGGATCTGCTCTGAGTTTGTTCATTTACTTCTCAGCTCAGCAGAGGCTGACATCGATGCAGACCCATGGTACCCATAGCAAGAGACAGCGTTCTGTCAAAGCACTTATCTAGGGCTGAGGAAGGTCCTCTCTGCCCAAAACCTTTAAAAGGTGCCTACATCCCACCTCTTATCATATCTAAGCAGGCTTGAGGGGTCAGTAGGCAGCTGGGAGGGAGAGGTCTGGCAGATGTGGGCATCTGAATGAGTAATAGAGGAAAACTGGGAAACACTTCTTTCCAGATGGCCACCTCCATTGTTCCTTTCCCCTCAGTAGGAAGGAGGAGTAAGGAATGCGTTGTCTGAATCAGGGCACCTATTTTCAAGCAGAAGCCCTGGGTAACCTTGCAACCTACTTCGTTCCTGTTTTTTGTTTCTGATGGAGGCTGCTCATGGTCAGGTAAGAGTGGCAACTTGTTAAAGTAAAATGAGAAAACAATGTGCACCACCCACTGAAGACTCTGGCCAGCAAATAAATGCTTGAACTTGACTTTAAGATTATTTAGTCCTACTGTGAAGCCCTAGCTTGTTGAGGAAGAGTTAATTACCTATTGCCAGGCAAAGGGACTGCAGCCAGCCTTGCAGTGGCAAAAACCTGAAGGGAGTATGGTAGGAGTGCCTGTCATAGTAATGGTCCACTGAGACAGGGAAGGGGGAGGAACAGTGTGGCCCACAATGCTCCTTGTTTTGCTATCCTTTTTATTTTTAAATAAAAAATAAACCATTGCTTAATTATTTTACCTAGAATTCTCCTCCTGCCAAAGTAATGCCACTGTACTGATAAGGTGGCTGCATTAGTCAGCCAAAGTCTTCCCTGCCTTGTGTTCTTGCTTGATCAGAGACATTTTCCTCCCCCGCATAGCTCCTGAAAATGACATTAATTGTTCCTGTCTTGGCTTAAAAATAAAAATGGTGGAAGGAAAAAGGAAAGAAAAAAAGTGACAATGTCTGCCAGATGGTACATAGTTTATCTGCAACTGTTCTTTGGGGTTTTGGACCATTTACAAAGGAAGTCTTTTTTCTTTAAGGTCATCCCTTCCTTTTGTAAATCTGAGTTAAACGGTCTTGCAGGAAAAGTTCGGCATTAGGGTCTGAATACTTCCACTCCTAACTATCAACTACACTCTCAGCTCAGCACCAGTGCCACATACACAATTCAGGGTGGACTCTAATTGGCATCAAAGTACCTTTAAACTAGTCTGACAGTGCAAATGGGGCCTTCAAGGCAGCTTGAGTGTAATTTACATCTGCTTGAAAGCCTCTTTATCCTTCTAGAGTTGTATGAAGGGACTTCTGTGTAAGTGAGAATTTAGCCTTTCTTTCCCTTCAGCAAGGCTGTGTGGTTATTTTTACTTTTTTTCCTTCCCCTCTCTAAACAGTGGTTTGATGCTGTGTGTTGTTTGAATCTAAAATTCTTAAAAGGAAAAGGTTTGTAATGCATATTTATAACCACCTGAGTAATGGATGATTTTTTGCATGTTAAAATTTTTGTTTTATTCCCAAGTTAGGTAAACAGATGCAGCCAAAACTGTGTCACTTCTCTCCTTTGAATCTGCACAGGATGCAGTGCCTTTGTAGCACGACCCACAAATGTTTAGAAGGGTTTTCTACCTCTTTGTGCAATCCTAGAAATAGATGTTATTGAGGTATGACTTATTCAGAGGGCCAGCATGCTTCAAAAGTGTCTCTCAAAGCACAGGAGAATGTGTGCCTGTGCACACGGTTTCCTGTACAGATGGATTAGCTCGAGATCCTGTGTGCGGGCCTTCATAATATTCCCCTTGCTGAATAGTCGTCAGACGTCTGTGTCTGGCTGCTGTTCAGCTGATGTGCTCTTGAGCTTTTGGTTGCAGCAGGTTGTCGCACTGTTGGTTTCCTTGGTCTCCTGGGAGCATTTTGAGCTCTCAGCCTCTTTATTTGGTTTTCTTTCATGGAAGTAGTCCTTCACAGCACTGCTGTCGTGAGCTACCTAGACTGGTGCTATTGCTCTTGGATTCCCTAAGAAGCTCAAACCTTTCCCAAACCTGAAATCCTGTGGGGAAATCTTGTTTACCACCTGTTTCTTTAGGACAGTGGGTAGTGGCAGCAGTTAGTTATATTTTGGAAAAATGTTAAAAAGCAATAAGCCTTTTCTTCAGCCAGCACAAGAGATACTATGTTCTAGGCAGGAAGCCTCTAAACTGCATGTATTTTTGCTATCATATTTCCATCATGGTTCTTATGCAGTCGTTAGGCTGAGGCAGAACTCCTCTAGCAAGTCCAAGAACCTTTCCCCGTTCCCACGCCAGACAGCTCCCACGCCACCAGCATCTTTTTTCTCATGGCTGATGTTAGATTAGAAAGAGATGTTGCTGACATATAGGGCCAGACTTTCTAAAATAGCTAGTGAGATATTTTTTTCTTTTTAAGCTATAACCGTACTTAAAAGTTGATGTGTCTCCAGGCTTAAGGCAATCAAGTTCCACATCAAAATGCCCCTTGTTTAGTTATAATGCAACCTCTTTCTTGAGCATTGAAACGTGAGACTGAATCTCCTGGTCTGTTAGCCATCTTTTTGCTGAAGATGTTCCATTTTGATTGTTCAGCACCCAAGTTTAAAAATTGTGCAAAAATATTCTTCTGTTTGGTGCAACATTTTTTTTCTTTTATGTCAGCTTTAGTTCACTGTGGAGGTAAAAATCAGCATAAAAAGAAAACAAGATGGAGGTTAACACCTGACACAGTTATATTCAAGAGCCTTACCGTCAAATAGCACTACCAAGCTTTAGGATTGGGCAGATTGCCCATCCATACATGGGCTCTATTTACACGGTATTCTCATTAAAATGGACTTTTTTTTTCTCTGAACATAGCTTTTTCTGTCCATAGCTGTAGGGAAAAATTCAGTCCTGATGATTATGATGGGACCAAATGTTTGTGTCCTTATCTTGGCATAAGTTGTGCACTGTTGCTGCTTGGTGCAGTTCTTTGGCCCAAGCAGTTAGCCTATATTCAAGGACCTTTGCCCCATTCTATCAGGAGGAAAATTTGGTTGTAAGAGGCAGACGGCTGTTTGATGTAAAGCCCTTTTTCAGTGAACATAGAGGACATGATTTTTCTTGTGCAGGAGTCCAAGCAAGTCTGCATAGTAGACATTTTTGCTTTTGTTGTTTTTATTTTTGCTGGCCTTTTGCCTCTCTTAGACCCACACAAAGATTTAACCATTTATTTTGGGTTTTTTTGCCAGCATCTAGGAGACCCCTCAACCCACAAGGCTTAACTTCCTTTTACTTTTTTTTCATAATCTTCAGTAGTTGCTTCCAGTACTTGCAGGTGCATAAAATACATGAAAAAAACATTTAATTGCTCCTTCCACTCAGCTTAGCTTCAAAGAGAAATGTTTAAGCATCATCAGCTTTAGTGAGACTTGAGATTGTCTGTAGATCAAAGACATGTGAGCTCACAGTCATTCCAACAAAGCGTTATTAATTTTTTAATTTAATTTCTCAGTTATGTAGACAGTTTGGCCATATGTATTTTAAAAGTGGGATTTTTTCCTGTAACTTTAAAAGCAGATTAAATATTGGGAAGTGGAAAAGGGTTTGTAAAAGCTCAGATGCAGAGATTTGCAACCTTTCTTCACCATGGATCCCTAAAACTTTTCTATGGCACTGGCAAACCCTTCATAAATGTCAAGTGTATGTGCTGCTCTATATCTTAGATGCTTGTTTTTCGTAGTCATCTCGGAAGGGAAGTAGTCCACAAACCAATTCCCTGTGGTGCCCTCCACCCCTTTCAATTGCAGGCCAAGGTTGAAGATCATGGCTAGACTAGAAAAAAGTCAGTTCTGTACATTTCTGGGTAAGTTATGTTACTGTCAGTTTTTCATATTAGATTTGATCTTTACTAGAATGTACAAAGCTGTTACAAGCAAATTGTTGTTTACAGAGAAAAGAATGTATTTCTGAATGATAATCTATATGGACTTCACACTCATATGACAGCGTAGCTTTCCGAGTGATTCAAATAGAAGTTATTATTGATTTCTATAAAACTTAGTGGGAAATTAAGAACGAGGGCTTGTTTTCTTATCATTTCTGTAATGTTGATCTTTAACAGCTGAGAAGACTCCAGCTGTGTAAAAGCACTCTTCTAGTCAGGGTCAGCTTTTAACTTCTCAATGTGTAAAACAGTAATTACTTTAAATTTCTGACTCTATGAATCTCACAAAGTCTACAACAGCAACAAAGAGCTGGAAATGTTCTGCAAGTTAATGATAGGCCAAGTTAAGTTTAATAACTCTCAAGAAATTTCATGATGTCACCTTCTGCTGCAGTTTTTTCTTCATTATCAGCTCAGCAAGGTTTGAGTGAGGCAGTATTTCATGAGGTGTTCCTTAAGAGTTCCCCTGAGCACATCTAGCAAGAGATAGTGCTGGACACTGAGGCTCACATTCTGGGGGCCCCATGCCAAAGCTCTAATGTCTAATATTTTTTTCTTAGCTTCCTCTAACCAGTAAGAAACATCCAGCACTGAAATGCGGATGGCATATCAATTCCAAGTGCTGAATCCGAGCGCTAGCTATGTCTTAGAAAGGGCTGGACAGTTCGGGCATTGCCTGATAAAGGAGGTTTCTACAAGGTCCTTATCACTTCAGATCATCAGCTGTCTTATTGTATCTTTTGAAAGAGCTAAAGATTTTAAGACCTCTAATTCTGTTGGAGTTATAGTAGTTGAATTCTGCCATAATTTCCCATGTACTTAAACACTGTCATACACTGATCAGATGCATGGTTAGCCTGGTATTTTTTAACCCATGGTAAGATGTAATTATTGCAGATGATACTTTGCTCTCACACTGCATTTCGTTCATTGCTCTCAAATTGGCTGCTTTTTAATCATGGATGTGACAACTCCTTTGGATAGTACTTATACTTTAAAACATAGTTTTAAATAATTCTGCTGCATCCAGTGACAGTTCTTAGACCCTCACTAAAGAATTGCTTGCAGATGGTGAAAGCTTCAAAGTAGCCATACATTTTTATCAGCATTCACTGTGGCTTAGTTTGTGTAGCAGCAGTGGGTGCAAATATGATGTGGAAAGGGTCAGATCAGGTGTGCAATCTGACTGGTAAATTCTGGAAGATGTTTATGGTTTATGGATAGCTTTTACTCAATTAAAAAGACACTTCTGTACCACTGACAGTGGCAGACTGCAGAACTGTACTGTTCTTTGAGATTCTGTCCAGTGAAAGCCAACTCCTCTCACTGGTTCACTGATGATTATTTAACTAATTTACTAAATACCTTCCATGTCAACCTACTTTAAACAAAGAACCTGGTGATCCTGAGATGTTACCTACAAGGGTTTATAAGAATTTCTTTCTCCATGTTCTCTCTGAAAGTGTTTTAGCAGCAAAATTCTGGCATGGTAGTAGCCTGGTGCTGAGCCCTGCTTATGTCCTTGGTGTTAAGCTGATCAGCAGCTTTGGCATCAGGAGGGAATTTTCCTGCAGGGCAGATGGGAAGGGGTAGTTGTTGGTTGAGGTTTTCCTTACTCAGGATGCTTCTGAGAATCTTCATTGCTTTTGAAGTGAGCGAGATGGCAGTGATGACTTCTGTCCCTCTCCTGCTGTTTTCTTTTGATGCGTTGGAGTCGGGGGTCTGTCTTTGTTAGCCCTCATATTTATGAAGTGTTCTCATGTTGCACCTGTATGCTATACAAATAGCTCCCAAAATTTCTGAGACCATGAGTGTTGCCTGGCCTTAGGAGTATCATACCTTGGAAACCTCCCCATTTTGTCCTTGTTTGGTTGCCCTTCTCGCAGGTGATCAGACATGTCTCGTGGCATCATGCCATTCTGAAGGATCCCCTCTCTGTTTTAGTTTGACTCTTAATTTAGGTACTGCAAGTGGTACGTCATTTTCCCTAGAACTTCTGTAGTCCATGGAGGCAGATGTGCAACAGGAACTATTGCAGAGAGACCAGGTTGCTTTCTGTGCAGGGTTATTTTCTCTTCTGACCATCCAGACAGCCCTTTGAGGCTTCCTAGGCATCTTGCAGCCTCTGAAGTCACTGGGTACGAATACCTCACTCCTTTGTTATCTGTTTCCCGGTGTTTAATGACTGATTTTACAGTGCTGTTTTAATGCTGCGAACCTCACATGCAGAACCAGAGAGCAATTGTAATTTAGTAGGTTAATTCTGTGGGTGAGAAACAAAAATATTTAATGTAACTCATTAACTTATATTTTTAGAATATGAAATAAAAATAGCTGTTTCCAATAGAAAGAGTGGGCATAGAAATAACATGAGTGATGCAGGCCACAGGAAAGGTGCTGGTTTTGGCATGTGTGGATGTACTACTAGGTATTATTTCTGTGTCTCAAGCTGCAATAACTTGCAGCATTACCAGAATTCAATTAGCAGCCTTTTTAACATGGTGGGTTTTTCTGTAAGTGCATTATCCACTTGTAGCTGTTCAATATTTAATTTATAAGTCAAGTGTTTGAGGTTTTTGGGTGGGTTTGTTTGTGGGTTTTGGTTTTTGTTTTGTTGTTTTTTGTGGTTTGGTTTTTTTTTTTTAAATGAGGTTTCTTTTGTAAGTTGGCCCACAGGCATGGTTAGAACCTCATCTCAAAATTCACCCAGTGGAAACTAAATGTTGTAATTCTCTAGCAGCTGTTACATCCATAGTCCTCATTTCTAGCAGTCCATATCCTAGAAGGTAATTGTTTCTGTCAAGATCCATCACCCTGGGTAGTGATTGACACATTTGCTGGCAGTTTCAGCACAAAGGTCAGTGATGGAGAAGGGGCTGTCCGCAGGGGTGTACTTGTAGAGAGGGTTGAGCTTCGCTGAGAAGACAACCTGGGGAGTTTACCACTGCGGCAGACTGAGTGCTTCCTCGTTCCGTGGACAGAGCACTTCAGTCTCCAGTCTTGCCAAGCTGTCACCTTTCATCAGCAATGAATCTGCTTGCTAAATAAATGAAAAAGGTAATAAAACATTTTTATTAGTCATGACAAATGCTTGTCTTAGGAGAAGTTGAGAAAATAATGACTTGATTTAAATATTTATGAAATCAAGCAATTTTGAGGCATCTTTAAGACCTGAAGGTATTTTATGATATGATAAAACAATTGCATAATTCATGTTATATATTACACCAATAGTGCAGTGTTGCTCAGTAGAAATAAAACCATTCTCACTTTAATGTTTTTAATTTTAAGCTAGCCTGGCATTGCACGTTAACAGCATTTTTGTCCAATTTCTCAGTCTGCTCTCTCTTGTCAATGCCATCTGCTTGCTTGTTTTACCACCTCTTTAACAACCAGGTGATTTTTGCCGTCTTCACCCTCCTCCTCAATATGCCCAGGAGTCCCATCTGTGTTTATGGGGTTAGTGTGCTAAGCAATATTCATAAGTTTATGTAAGTGTGTTCCCTATTCTAAAGAACCTTTCTCCATTTCTAGTTCTATAGCTTCTAAGTTTTCCAGCATCCTGGCTTACAGCACCGAATTATTTTACTGTAGTCTAATCTGCTTGTTATACCAGCTGGTTTTGCTGATCTGTAATGTATTCATTTATGCAATAGGTTCCACTCTAGCAAAGCACTTAATTTTAAGTGTGCAGGTAGACTTGGTGAAAAGAATGGTATTAGCTCAAAGCTAAGCACCTGCCTAAATGCTTTACTGGATTGGAGGCTTAGGAAAGAGAGGAAAAGATTGGTCTAATTATGTTGAATGTGTTTTAGAGCTGCTTTATCCTAATAGCCCTATCACCAGACCAACCTCTGGTTATGGATACTCAACGTAGATTTGTCATGGCTTGCCAGGCTTTTCTTTTCACTTCATACTTTTCTAGATCTCTCTCCTGACTTTTCTCAACTATAATTAGGAGAGGAACCTAATGAAATTCAACAAGGGCAAGTGTAGGGTCCTGCACCTAGAGAGAAATAAACCCATGCACCAGTACAGATTAGGGGTTGACCTGCTGGGAGGCCACTCTGCAGAGAAGGACCTGGGAGTCCTGATGGCCAACAAGTTATCCATGAGCCAGCAGTGTGCCCTGAGAACACTGAGAGGGGATCTCATCAATACTTATGAATATCTAAAGGGTGGGTGTAAAGACAATGGGGCCAGACTCTTTTCAGTGGTGCCCAGCAACAGGACAAGGGGCAATGGGCACAAACTGGAACACAGGAAGTTCCACCTGAACATGAGGAAAACCGTCTTTATTGTGAGGGTGACCGAGCACTGGAAGAGGCTGCCCAGAGAGGTTGTGGAGTCTCCTTCGCTGGAGGTGTTCAAAACCCACCCGGATGCGATCCTGTGCAACCTGCTCCAGGTGATCCTGCTTTAGCAGGGGGGTTGGACTAGATGATCTGCAGAGGTCCCTTCCAACCGCTGCCAGTCTGTGATTCTGTGATAATCTGAAGCATGGTTTGCATAAGAAAATGGATCTCTGCCTCTTAGGAAGTAAATTCAGGGAAGCCGTGCCTTAAAACACTGGATGTAGAAGGCAATGAAAAGCTGGTGTCACCAGTTCATTTGTTTTTCGTGTGTGTGAGGAGAGCGAAATATTTATACAAGTCCAGACTGTAGTAGCCCAGATTGGCAAAAAAAGGAGGAAAAAGATAAAATGAATGACACAGGGGTTAAAATCTGCTCTGCTATTAATTTGGGCTGAGCTACTATTAGAACTATTGGGGGAAAAAAAGGACATAAACCACTGAAAATGAAATCTGAAGAGAAGATGTACATGTTATTTTTCCAGTTCTAGCTCTTACCTTCTGGTGTTTTTCCATTCCTCAAATCTGTGTACCCTCCCTCCCACGGATGCCAGGGGGGATTTGCATGACTTAGTTTAACTCATGGTCACTGTAAAACTGCCCTAAATCCACTGTCACAAGAATTGCTGCTACTGCTTTCCCAAGTCAGAACTTAGCTGGACTGGGTTTTTGCTTTTCCTGCTGCTGTGTGGCCAGAGCATGAGGCATTACTGAGACCAGGAAGCCACGTACAACCCCAGGTGTTTTCAAAGACAGGGACGTTTGTTGAGTCGTCTTTGCATGCCGCTCCTCTTAACAGTGTTTAGCTTGGGTGTGTTGTCATTTCTGAAACCGTAACAAGCTCCTGGTGGAATTCACACTGTGCAGTTTCCTGTGTGTTATTTTTCAGAGGCAAGGCTATACTATGGTTTTCTTTCCCTCTTGTTCCTCCCTATGTGAGCTTTTGGCATCTTTATCAAGGATGGCACTTGAGCAAATGCTTAACTTGATTGCACTGCCTAGACTCGAAGATAGAAATGGGCTTAGGCACTCTTGAAAAAGTACGAACTGAGGCAGATGTTTAATGCTTTCTAAGATGAAAACCACGTAAGTACTTTCTCAGAAAGATTATTCATAATTGTTTTTTACTATATATCATGATAGGGTGGAGGAGGAAAAGAGGAGGAAATAGCCGCATAGCAGTGGATTTGTAATAACTTCTCATGTTTGTGATTATTGCCACCATGGTGTTTTTAGCTGAATGCAGCCTATACAGAGGGCAATACGGTCCCAGGCTTTTGCCTTCCTTCTTCTTTTCAATGGGCACAGGGTAGACAGTAGTGGATAGTGAGCAGCTCCTGGCTCTGTGCACACCTGTGTTCTGCCTTGCTGTAAGCCTTTGTTCACTTTGCCTGTCTTTGTGTCTCTTTCCTTCTGTGTCTGTTTAAATTACAAAGGCTAAAAAGGTGGGGACTGGCTCCTGCTCTGTGTTTGACCCTGCCTGCCAAACCTGGGAACTTGCTGCCCACTGGCATGTCAAAATACTTTGTAATACAAGTAATTATTAAGAAATTTCTATTTTGCTAGCTAATCATGTGCAACTTGAGACTCTCAATGTATTTGACACTAACTGACCACTCCATCATCAGTATGAATAAAGTCTGAGAGGTCTGAGGATGCTTTTAGGTTCTCTGTGTTTGACATTGACGTCTTCAGTGACGGCTCAGGTGCCAGAGACTTGGGCCCACCCTGTGGACACTGTTGAAAGGTCCCTGAAGTGTCTCAAGGCAAAAACTCAGACAGACCCAGGGCAGCATCGGAAATGCTGGCTTGATGTCCCTAGAGCTTTCGTGCAACATGGACAGTCTTCCACCTGCCTGACAGTGCAGGGTTTGCATTGGTTTTGATAGTATATGAGAATGCAAGTGGATTGAGGCATTGGTCTTAACTTGCACATACTGTGAGCTGTGTTTGCAGCTGTGAGGCTATACGCATAGTGCTTTCTGCCTAACATTAGTTTTCTGTTTGTTTTTTGCAGCACTTTTACAGGCAGTCATAGCTGGTGATCTGCTGAAGGTAAGTACAGAGCACTGAGTGTCCACTTTTTCACAGCTTTCTGCAGGTCTGATATACTGTAAATTTTATCACACCTCTGCTCAAAACATAAATAGACTGCTGTAGGGACTGCTGGCAAGTGCCATTTTACAGCCTTTCCAGGAAACCCTGAGTATTAGGGGAACACATCAGTCAGGTGAGATATGAAATTCAAGTGAATAGGACCTGGTGTTAAAACAGCACCTTTCAGCCCAGGATTCATAGCGCACTGCACAGAGCAATGTGTCAGTTACTAACAGGAAAATTACTATACTGGCAAATGCAACACTGAACAGCAGCGTAGTTCTGACACAGTCTTACGCAGTAAAGGATATTTTACAGCACTGAGGTTGGTGGCCAAGCCCCTAGAGTTGCTAGAGACTTCTTATTTTCTACCTAGGCAACCACCAGACCAGGTAGTACAAACCTCAGCTTGTTGTTTTATCGTCTGATGGATGTCTCAAAACATGTAGTGTCTTGGTATTGTTAGTTACTGAGAGGAAAAGGCACCCATGCAAAAAAATGTTTTGTGCCCAAAGTCTGAAGCTCCATGTCTGACAGTTATTCAGGCTACGTTTTTCAGTAGCCAAGTCAGGATTTGAAAGCATGCCCTCGAATTTGGATGAGTACTGTGATTAATGATTGCAATTTTATCTGCGAGAAGCCAGCTTGGAGCCATTTGTAAAAATGACAGTACTGTTAGGCCAGCTCTTTGCCTGCAGATGCCCCTTCTAAACCTCCACCCTTGCGCTTGTGGCTGCAGCATCTAGGGAGCAGTTATTCAACCAGCAGTCATAAAAATTTTGTCTCCTTTCTGCTTCTTGAAAACTTTTTGCCTGTTTAGTCTGACAGGGAAACTTCTTGCCCTTCTTCAGATGTACTGCATCATAAATGATGCCTCACTGTCACAATCCTCTCTCTCTTTTCTGCAGTGATCTGTACTGCAAACCCCCCAGAGTTTGCAGCATTTCTGAGACCTGGCCAGCTGCACTTTTCTGCCTGTTCTTACCCCATG
Source organism: Grus americana (assembly GCF_028858705.1). Taxonomy (NCBI): domain Eukaryota; kingdom Metazoa; phylum Chordata; class Aves; order Gruiformes; family Gruidae; genus Grus; species Grus americana. Next base: position 65,512,413 of record NC_072852.1, read on the forward strand.
TAGTGCTTTCCCCTCCACCATCCCCAGGTAGGGGGCAGAGAGTAGGAAGGGAGATCTGGGACAGCTGAAGCCCACCTCCCTGTGGATTTTTGAGTGGAGTTACCTGACTTAGTCAGAAAGTGTGTGTCTCATGTGCTGAGGAAAAATTGGAATTTTCAGTAGAGAAGCAAGAATTTTCTATCAAATACATATATTTTAAAATATCCCAACAGTTTCACCAGAAGTGGTTTGCAAGCATTGCTAGCAAGCAGTAATTCGTTGCCAGTAGAGTAGCAATGTCTCATTGTTTAGGAAATACAACTGTTCTTCTTAACCCATATAATTGCCGATACTTCTAGTTTCAGCTATTTTTTCATTGGGGCCTAAAAGATGGCTTTAAAGTAATATTTTATTTCATTTTATTCCAATTTTGTACTGACCTCCTATGAAGATTAGTAAATAATTTGCTTGCGTATTTGTTTTTCTGCTCTTCCCATCTTATCTCTCTGTGTGCTTTTTTTTCCAGTTCATAGAATGCTGTAAAAAAGGAGCCAATTTGTTAATGCAAGGACCGGATCACTGCTCCTTGTTGCACCATGCTGCCAAGACTGGGCATGGCGAGATTGTGAAATACATCCTGGAGCATGGTGAGTCACAGTGGGCAAAGCCACAGACAGCTGTACTTCAGCCAAGCGTCAGTCAGGTAAAACCATGCCATGCGGCTGGAAGTGCCCTTGCTCATCTGTGGTCATCCTCAGCAGAATGTCCACCTGCAGCATGTGTGAGCAGGAGGCTAGGAATACAGTAGCAATGACAGCGATAGCTCCAGATAAAGGGAAGTATGGAAACAAAAATAAAGATGGCTTTTGAGAAGGATGGGTGTTTTCACAGTTGCATCAGTTGGGGCACTGTGAAGAGGCAGCGTGATGCTCTAGTTGGAACCTCTGGTATAGGCATCCTCTGAACGAATTTGTTTTTCAATTAGAGCATACGTTGTAGAAAGCATCTAATCTCCATTAAAATGTTTACAGCAATGGAGAACCCATCCAACCATTGGTGGTATTTCAGTATCTAATAACACACTGGTTAGGAATCTGTGCATTTATTTCTAGACTGGATTTGCCTAGCTTCCCTTCCAACCTTCCAGTATTATGTCTCTGTTAGATCTAAGACCATACAATAACAACAATTTATGATGTCCATTTTATATTTATATTTATAGGCTGTAATCATGCCATTTCCCTTTTTTCTTTTCAACTCTTTTTATCTTTTTCAGTAATGTGATTGCAGGCATGCTTACGCAGGCTATGCAGCAATTTCTGTGTCTATGTACGTTTGAGGCAGTCACATTTAGGAGTTTCTGTCTGTTGAACTACCGTAATCTTGTTCACTGGCTGCTGGAGTGTGGTACAGTAATATTGTCACTGCTCTGCGTGCAGAGCTAAAGCCCTAGTGATCAGCCTCCTGCACTGTAGGAAAAGTTTTCTAGTCCTTTAAACGTTCTTGTAACTCTTTTCTGATCCCTCTTCAAAATATCAATGGCTATTTTGACTTCTGGATATCAAAATCAGCTATATTATTTCAGCAGTAGTATTAGGACTAAGCACAGAGGCTGACTCTGGCAATTGAAATAAATGTCAGCTAATGCTCAAAAGTTACTGCGGAAATTGTACAGAGAGAAGAAGAAAGCACAACTCAGGAAAGGAAGAGGCAATAATCCATCTGTTAACATTTGTGTTAACTGGAGTGGGATTTAGCTCAAGCTTGACTCCTAAGTTTAGGTGTTTACATATAAGTGTCATGTAATTTATGGGTCTAAGTTTCTGTACTGTCAACAGACTCAATCCATGACTGAATTCATTTGCTCCTGTATGACAGAGATACTAGAGACCTGTCCTCTTTCGGTGGCAGATGCAAGTGAGGAGGGCATCTTTAATAGCAGCAGACTTCTAGCATGACTAGCTCAAAGGAAACCCTAGTCAAAGTGGTCAGTGCAGCCCAGCGAGCAATTCAGCTGACAGTTACCTGTGTGCTTCATTCATTTAGCTACACATAACTATCTAATGTAATTTACCCTTGGATATCCAGGACATCTGCATGGGTCTACCAGATAACATATGAGGCCTGTAGGAGACCCATACTGGACTGGCAGCTGGAGCCCAAGCAAGCATCCCTGCCATTCCAAATGCATCCTAAGGCCTGCCTGTAGTCATATCAAATGGCACAAAACATCTGTGTGTGGGTAGCTGAACTGTGCCCCAGGTACCTGACTGAGGGGGTCTGAACTGCTCCTTTAGTCTTTCATGTATAGATACCTACATACGGGTAGCTAAGTGCAGTTGGCCTTATATCCAAGTGTTGGCTAGTTTTCTCCCCAGTTGTAAAAAGTCTTACCAGTGCTAACTCTACCTCCTATTTAAGTTCTCTGGATTATCTATCTCGTTAGTCACAGTGCATATACATGCCTCTGAATTCCGTAGGCAGGCATAATTTCACTTAATTTTCTTATTGCCTCTGGTCTCACCTCACAGTGCACATGACCTGTGCCAATTCACTGTCATGGCTGCCTCTCCAGGATTATTCTTGGGCACATATAGCTTAACTTACTCACAGTCTGACCCAGTTACCATTCCTTTGGTGAAGGTTTAAAATGAGATCATTTAAGCTGGTAAGGATGTGAGCAGGGAATCCATGGGAATTTTTGAAGTGAATGGAGAAATGTGAGGGATTACGGACTGTTAGACAAAGACAAACCAGAAGGTTGAGCAAATGTCAGCTCAGTTCCTCTCTCTCCTCTTTATCCCCAAGGATGGCAGGAAGCTTTTGCAGCTTTCCAGACATATGTCCTCTGGGCTTCTCCAAATGCATTGTTTGTTTAACATTCTCTGGGGATCAGAGAGTGCATGGGACAATGCTCTAATAGAGGCCTCCTCTCTTCTCCCACCAAGCAATTAATGAAACTCATTTCTACCCCGGGCACTTCTCAGTCACAAACGAGCTCTCTTGCTGAATCATCATCATCATAATGTCCTTGTTTTTCTGTTGCGTTCTCTGGCATCTGGCATCTTCTCAACATTAATTAGTGTATAAGACCCAATCCAATGCTACTAATATCTGAGGCTTTCCCTCTACCTAGCTTCTCATTTCTGCTGATATCCACCCTGGATAAAAATGGGTCTTACTCCTGTTCTGGCAATTACCTCTGCCCAGCCATACTTCCTCTGCAGTTTTTCTGCCTCCCATACTTGGCTGGAGACAGTTAACATTAATAAGAGTTCCACTGCAAAATACCCTCCAGCACACAGTCCAGAAAACCCATTATTAATCACACAGGGAAAATCTTCTGAATATCTTTAAAAACCAACAACAACCAACCAAGACAAAACCCACCATTCCAGGAATTTTAACTGCCTAGTATGAAACCAGTGGGGTGAATCGAACGCAATACAGGAGTGAGGAATCCCTCCCTGCCCATAGCACTGGGATTATGAAGGAGGGAAAAATTTGTAGTGATGCTGTGACTGTCCTTTGTGGAGACGGCTTTACGCTTTCTGCAAACATGCAGGGGACATTAAAGCAAGAGGTTATTCTGTGATCTTGATCAGAATGATTTCAGATGTTAAGGGGAGGAAAATGATGCTTCCTAAAGTAGAAAAAGCAGAGATGAGTCACACAAGGAGACTGCTGTGCAGTGGTGCCAGAGACTTAGCAGTGGACTAGCACAAGCCTGGAATAGCAGCTGAAGCACCAATGTAGTGGGTGTGAGGACAACAGCTGCTTACTGCTGCAGGAACAGTTGTGTTGGCTGCTGTTCCTGCAAAACAGTTTCTTTCTATCCCCTGTGCAGGAAGGGCAGATACACAGACCTATCTGTTGTTCAAGACTGCCTTTGTAAACCAGCGGTCTTTTGCTTGTAGTAGGAGGGTCACCTTTTAAGATCTGTCTGTAGCTGGGCTAAGGGAACACTTAGCTTGAAACTGAGGGCCAAACTCAGTAGGTATCAGAACCACATCTGCTTATTGCTGCAGTCAGCAACTGTCTCACACCCTAATGCATACACATTAGAGAAGAGTTAACTGTTTACGTGCTTAACACAAACAGAATTAAGGAAGTCTTAAGAAGCTCCATTACAAAAAGGACCTCCTAAATCATCATCTGTATTTGGAATCAAACTTGGCTTGCAGTCTTTATCAGGCAGTTCTGAACTATTTATAATTTATAACCATTATACAAGACATTCCAAGGTTTGCCTTCTCCTCATCTCCTCCTCTTCTCTAGAGACTCAAAAGACAAACAAGAATTCAGTAGTTCATTTAGAGTATTTTAATTTTAAACAGAAGAGAGGAAAGGTGTTTACAGTTGCCTTAGGAGTTTGTGGTGGGAACTTCTGATGGAACAGTCAGTAGAGCATCCCATCCTGAACATTTCTGTGACCTCAAACCTCAATGCCCTTGGTCCATAATATAGCATCCTCTGGTAAAAAAGATGATGCTTTCATTACTCTTAGCACTGCAAAGTAAAGAGTGAAGATCTATCAATGGATTTGGATTTGCATCCTGACCAGACTTTTGTGAGGGGTGAGCAGAAAACAGCTCAGTTTTCTTAGAAGGCACAAGGTATAAAATAATCTATTTTAATTAGCAGCTTTACCAAATTTTAGGTCAATGTTGTTGAGAGACAGTTACGATGGAAGGCATGCTCTCATAATGTGACTGCCCTCTATTTTACAGTGGAAATTCTCAGCTAAAAGACACTAGCAGTAAAAAACAGACACTGTTAATCTTCACATCAGGTAAAAATGAGGAATGTGGAGTTGGGGGAAGGCTTGAAATAGTTCTGACTTTGCAGATTACTATTATTTTAAAAATATTCCCTCTTCGAAGGTAAGGAACCAAGTACAATTTTGTCCCCCAGATAACAATCTCAATCAAGTTATCAAACAAAGAGGGTTTTGACAGATAAACACCCAGAATTTCTGATAATGTCTGATATTACTGCTTAAAGCAATGCCGTCCTTCCCCAGTTCTGTGAAGGACTGGCAGGACAAGGGACCGGCAGGGGTTAATGGCTGTGGGTCTCCTGTGGGTAGCTGTAACCACGTCCATTGGAGAGGGCAGGGTGTGCTGCGGGCCTGGAGGCCATTTGGACTGCATGGTGCTGTATATTTTGGAAATACCTCTGAAATATGGTCATTTAGTCTCTCTTTTATGTTGTAGTGAGCTCAGCTAAAGGGCAGCTGCTTGTGAGCGTCTCCTTCCCTTCCCTCCCCTCCTCCCATCCCCAGCTCAGGCTGCTTTGCCTCCTGAGAAACTGGAGAGAGGCTTTGGTGGAGTGAAAGGGCGCAGAAGGAGAGAAGGAAAAAAGTTAATAATTCTACACAGACAGTCTATCGGAGATGTTAAGGAAAGAGAGGGATCTCAGCTGGGCTTCCCCTCGGTGCGTCATGCTTTTCAGCTCCTTTCATGCGAACTTCTTCCCCCCTCCCGCCCCCGGTCCCCATCCTGCCATTCTTTAGCCCCCAAGTCTCTCTCTCTCTTTCTCTCTCCTTTTTTTTTTCCTCCCTCCACCTCTCCACACATTTCTATCTTTTGTTTTTATTTCCCCCCCTGCTGTTTTCCTTGATAGAAATCTCACTCATGCATTTCCCTTCCGGATTTCTATTGGGTTATTTTGTCCTCTCTCTCTCTGCGCCTTGGTCCCCTTTTCTTTCTCTGCCTCTTGTCCCAGAGTAAAACAGCCGCCTCCCCGCTGGGCCAGGATGACAGTGCCGTTAGCTTTCCCAGTGCCAGCCCTTCCCACATCTGTGCAGCTTTTGTCCCGGGGCAGAGGGGGATTTGGAATGGTCGGTTGGCAGCGCCAGGGAGACTGATGTAAAAATGAGGTCCAAAAAAGAGGGGAAAGGGAATTAGGAGGAGGGCGTGAGATGGTTTAAGAGAAGCACAAGTGAAAATAAAATAAAGAAGTAAAGGGTGCAGCTCAGGCTGTGTGTGAGTTGGGACATTCCAGCTTCAGAGATAGGCCAGAAAGAATGAAACAAATGAATCCTGGTACCGTGTTGTGCTGCTAATCCATTAACCCCAGTATCTGGCCCTTACGTATGACTGGAACGGAGTCGGGGCAGTCCCATGAAATGCTTTATTTGGGACAGTATCCAGGGGAGCACCCTTTGCACACAGGCAGGATGTACCTGGCACTTCCTGAGGTCTGTACTCGCAGGCTGCCTGCTCAGTCATCAGGGCTCAGCTCCTCTGTCCTAGCCTAGCTGTTTCTTCCTGCTCCAGACCAGTTTTCCTTCACCCTAGGCTTCCCATCTCTCCAGACCTGCTCTGCCCCAACTTCTTCCTCTCAGGTCATATTCTTCTAACTTCTCTCCATCCTTCCTCCTAATGTTTTAACACCTTTTTCTGCTTACCAGGGCAAGTACTTCTATGTCCAATGCAGCCAGCCCTGTTCTACCTTTGCATCACAACCTTCCTTGTCCCATCCATAGTTTACTTGGCAGTGTCTTTTCTAACACACTGCAGGCCATTCCTGGTTACTATCGCTGGGATGTGGCATTGCAGCAAGCCATAGGGAATTGCCTCTATTTTTGAGAGAACATGATTTTCTCCTGGGAGATGTAAAGGAGTCTTTTTCTTCATCTGTTTTCCTTTTCTTTTTAGTTTCTCAGGCATTATCTTCCTTTCCTCTTAACAAGGGGCCCTGCTTAGCCCCCTGTATCCTTCTTCATGCTTATGGGAGCTCAGGGGCTTTGAGTGTTTCTTCTTTTTGATAGGGAGGAGTGAACACGCGACTGCCAAGTGCGGAGATGAGGATGCGTGGCGGCAGAGTCAGGGTGCTGTGCATTAAAAATTGACAGTGGCTAATGAGTTTGGAGAATTGCCATGATAGGTATGCAATGCTGTGTGCACTGGGGACTAAGCATGCTACTTTTTTGACCACCCCTTTCTCATGATGACAGAAGTGAAGGAGCTACCTGCAGCTCCAGGAGCTGAGGCAGCCAGCTGTCCCTGATGATACTGCATGCGTATGTTGTAAAAGCAGTGAGGGACATACAGGCTGCTCTCATCCATTCTGACACACACTCAGAGTGAAAGAAGTGTAGAGAGGTTGTGTGTAGGCCTTTGTAAGCAAGTAGTGTGAAATTCCTCAGTTTCAGGTGAGATTTGCTGTAAGCTCTCGAGGACTCTTGAATTTCAAAGTCAAAGTGGGCTGAAGAGAAATATTCATGCACAGGAAGGAAAATTCCTGTAAAGTTTCACTGTTCCCCTTGCTAACTGCCCCATACCATCTGGCAGTATGCTCCAGAGCAGTGGAGAGAAGAATAATAAGCCAGACTGCAAAGGGAAAAGTTTTTCTCGTTTGAAATGCTACCCAGATCCTAGCCTTTCCATATCACTGTAATTCAGTGATGGAATTTGCTGCTATAAACATCTGCCTGTAGAGAATATCAAGGACAAAAGAACATTAGCATAAATGCATTATTTAGTCCCACTTAACAAAAATCTTTTCTTTTTTTCTTAATCTTACTCTCCTGATCATTGCTAACCAGTAGAGTACAGGATTTGCATATCAATATAAAGACTGCTGGGAATATTCCACCCTGATCTACATTCTGTATAACGCTATTAAATGGAGTAGCACAGAGATGTCATTCAGGACGGAATTTGGCTAATTTCAACTTCCTAATGACATTTTCCCTCTAGTACTAACAATAGATTTTAACTTGCAATATATCAGGGTTTCCAGTATATCAGCATTTTCAATGCACTGTACGTATGTGAACCACTTAATTGAGCAAGGTGAAGAGTGAGAAAATAAACTCCATGAATATTCATTCCCAGTATAATTTAGAGGCAGCTACTCTCTGGTGCTGACACTCCAGCAGTGACTGTGCATTCAGAATTTTGCTAGTGCAAAGGCTTGCACAAGCAAATATTACCTTGAAGTTTGGTGTATTTGTGCAAATTGAGCTTTCAGTTGGCCTCTCTTACATATTTGCACCAGGAATCTTCTCTTCGTAGTCGTACTCTTCTAGTCATGCAGACAAATGCTATATGACATACCTGCCTGTCTTTTGCAGGTCCATCTGAATTACTGGACATGACAGACAGTGAAACGTAAGTACAATCTACTCTGCCCTTCACATCACATACATTACCCTAGCAGACTTCTCTTGTTTTTTTCAAGGGCAAACTTTCAGATAAAAAAAAGCTGGTAAAGTGGCACATCTCTTCAAAAACAAACAGGCAAACAAAAGTCCCCCTAAACCCAAACAGCAACCACCTCATATGTGGCTTTCTGAACTAAAACAAATATTTCTTGAACTCCAAAAAAGACTTCCTCTCTGTTGCTTCCCACACTTCCTTAATCTTTCTAGAGGAATACAAATCCTGCAAGGTGCTTTGATGTTTCCAGAATCCAGTTATTGAGGAAGCAACATGAAAAGTAAATTCCAGAAATCAGGAAATTACTTTTCTTGCTGTACACCTTTTCTTCAGTCCCTTCTTGATTCATCCAGAGTGCTCTGCCTTAACTGTGCCAAGTGGCCACAACCTGTACAGTTGAAGATTTATCTCAAGTAGTTAGAACCTCGATTACCTCTGTTATTATAAAAAAAAAGACTTTACTTTCTAGTTACCAACTGCTCTACGTCTTGTTATATAATCAAGGTGTCACAAAGAGTATATAAGGAGAACATGAATAATCCTGGGAAGTACATGGAATATATAGGAAGCAAAAGTAGCCTTTCTCGTAGGGGTTAAACCTACCATTCCTCATCCCACAGTGCCCTCCTCTGTGAACGGAGAATGACAGAAGGGTTCTGCACAAGGTACATGTGTGCAGTCCAGGGGTGATGGAGTCTGGATGGACTGCCTGTTTCTCCTCATCCAGTAGCACAGCACAGCCACCGAAATAAAGTGCAAGTGAACATGGCTATGAGGGCTTCCCTTTACAAAGGTCCCTCTGCCGCTACCTCTTGAAAAGGGAAGGTTCAAGCCGTAACTGGCAGCATGAATTTGTCTTTTGATCCTCAGGAGAAAAGCAGATGGTATCCCATTCTGAATGTGGTTCCCATGCAGTAGAGGCAGATTCATTACAAGGTTGTCTGTTAATATTTCAACTTGCCCTGTCGTGGACTGAGGCTGAAATTCCTTTATGCACTCTCACTTTCTGGGTAGGTGGGTGCAATATTTGTCCTACTACACATATTTCTTGTCATTTGTTATTTTGGAGGTTATGTAGTGGCCCTACTTGCTGGACACTAGTATTAAGGACAGCTCTTCAACCCACTCAAAGCATACTTTCCTCCTCTTTGTAGGCAAATCTAGATAGATTTCTTTAACCTCGGTACTACAGTCAGTCTCAGAATCCTATCACACATAGCCCTAGTCTGAGTGAGGAGCTTTGCAATAAATTTGCTCCCACTACATAGCCTTCTCTTTTAAAAAGCATGTGTTCAAGCTTCCCCAGTAGCTCACTAGTCCAGTGGTGGAAAACAAAACCACAGCTCTTGCTCTCATACATCCAAGAGAGCACAGTATCAGAACCAGGGCAGCAAGTGCACCAGTCGGCTTTGATGGGCAGGATTTTTCTAGGATGCATCCAAGAATGAGGTTGAGGAAAGAAATTGCAGGAAGAAAAAACCACTGTTGCTGTGTTGCCTACTGTGAAATAAGAAGGTGGCTAGTTTGCAGCAGTTAGCAGAACTGGTGATTGGATGGGGAAGTGACATTCGGTGCTTTGAATACATAAAACCTGTTCATGTTTCTTTCCCATCCCTCAGAAATTCTTCGTCTGCTATTTGTGCATTGCAGGCTTTCCTACTGAGTCAAAGGATGTAGATGCAGGGAGAGAGTGCACAAGTCTACTTCTGCCAGCAAGAGGCAACCTTGCAGAAATACAGCATCCTTCTCTGTCTGTCCTCTGCACCTCATACTTCGTAAATGTACATTGGTGTGATGTGTCTTACTGCTGGTTTCTGTACTTTGGTCTAGGGGTGAGACAGCATTACATAAGGCAGCCTGCCAGCGCCATCGTGCTGTCTGCCAGCTCCTGGTGGATGCGGGAGCCTCTCTGAGAAAGACGGACTCCAAGGTAATCCAGCCCCGTCAACCAGTTATAAAATGCTGCAGCCAAGCAAGACCGATCAGCATCCGTCCCCGCTGTGTGCATGATTGAGGTTTCTTCTTGTGTGCCAAGAGCAGCTCTTTTTAAACAAGCTATTTTTATTTAGAAAACTGTATTGATTTAAACAAGTACAAGAAACTTCAGTTCAGTCCCCAGCGTGGGTCATCTTCACGATGGTGAGCTTGGCCTCAAACTATTTGGTGTGTTGGGTGTGAATGAGGCATTGCCATGGCACAGCATCCTCCTCCTCCTGTGTGGTCAAAAGAGAGGCCTGTGGGCAAGGACCACCTGGGGGAGCCTTGGTTTGTGATTGCATAGCATCTGTGAGGCTTCATTATTGTGGCTGCCTTGCTTTGTGAGGATGGCTAACCATTTTCTTTTGCCCTCGCTTGCCCCTGTGCTCACTGATGAGACACTAACCACAACCCTCTCTTGGTGTACGCTTGGCTGAGAAAGTTTTCTAGGCAAAATTAAAGCCCAGGAATATTCTGTCAATACAACAATCTGATCACTTGGGAACCAGGTCCAGAAGATGCCCCTCTGGCATTTCTGAACATAAGCAACCTGCGGTCAGCAGCTGAGAGGTGGTTGGATCTCTGGGTTCCAGAGTCAGAAGCACCTTTGCTGCAGCAAGACAAAAACAATTCCTATCATGTTATGCTGTATGGGGTAGCCTATAAGGGGGAGAGAGAGCATCTCTTTTTCAGATGAGATACTGTACATTGCAAAAGGTAATTTCTGCAACAGCTGAAATCCCAACAAGTGGCTTCTTGTTAATCTTCATCTGTCCAGAAATCCAAGGCGCAGGAGTGTTTTCGTGGAGATACATTAATGTGTTTCCAATAATTTTTCATAGTTCAGGTTCAAGACTTATGGTCCAATTTAACAGCACTCGCAAGGTAGCTCAGATAATGGAGTAGCAAACTGATGCACTAAAGAATGATTTGTACATGAGATAGAATGAGACACATTGAACTCATCTCAAATGTTGGGCATCTCTCTGCACATCTTTAGCAAAGCGTGTAGTCTGTGAAGTGCACTTTTCAAGTGTTAGCTACAGTACTGTGTGTTGTATTCATTCACATAGGGATTGTAACCCTAGAATGAAAAATCACTTCCTTCCAGCATGTGAGCCTTTCTGCGTGATATATCAAATAGCATGTTGTTGCAGAACTGCATGATTTGTCCTAAACCACACAAGGATTTTGAAAATCTTCAGAATCTCATGACTCTGATAGAAAAACTTGACTTAACACCAACTTGTAGAACAAATAAGTAAATTCTCCAAATTTGCTTCTATTCTTCCTTCTCTGGGTCATGCTTTCATCTGTTCTTCTACATATGTTAGCATAAGACTTTATCTTCATGTTTCTTTATTGTAGGGTAAGACCCCTCGTGACAGGGCTCAGCAAGCTGGTGACCCAGATCTGGCCTCCTACCTGGAGAGTCGACAAAACTACCAAATGGTTTCCCACGAGGATCTGGAGACAGCAGTCTGATGTCTGAAAATGTCAAAGAGGATCCTCAAAAATCGCAAGGCTGCACCTGAGGCACTCGGGCATCATGTGAAGAAGAAGCTGATGGAATCAACGTGTCTCTCACTCTCGTGGAAAATACCTGAGGACATGCCGCCAGTTTCTAAGGGCTACTGAGTCTTGCCACGGAACAGTTAGGTTCCATAAGTTAGCCCATGATGGATGAGGCGAGACACTCAAAGGTCTGTGGAATCCATGGGCCACGGAAATTTACCTTTATTGCTTCCAGCAAGTAGCATGAACTTCTCCCATGTTCATCTGTACAATTTATTTAAAAAAAAAAAAAAAAAAAGGAAAGAGAATAGAGGGTGTGGGGGAACGAAACTGGGACATTAAAACACCCACCCAGGCCCTCCTCCATCCCTATAGTTTCCTGCATTCCTTTTATTCTCCCATTCCCCTCACTTCTCATCAGTTAAATAATACCTGTTATCTCTGTGTTAAGTCTTCACAAATGGTCAGGCAGTAGCAAAAAATTTGAGGACCTCTGGATGCCCTTAGGAAAAACCCAACATTTTTACCGCCTATCCCTCCCTTGCTGTCCGCTCAGAAGCTGTGTCCTCAGTGCTCGATCACCAGGGAGTTTTCTCACTTTTGAAGAGGACTCTGCCTATTGCCTTGTTTCCTAGGGTATGAGGCACAGTTAGATTTACAGCAGCAACAAAATTTTGCCTCCTCATTGTTGCTGGGTATGTGGTTACGGTATCTTCATGAGACAGTCATTTGTACGGAAAGGAGTTACATGGGATACACCATGTTGCATGGCAGAGCAGAAAGTTACCAGTCAGGTTTCTCCACACCATCATTGTGCGTATAAGGCCAACCTGGTTCTGCTCAGATTTCAAGCCTGCCTAAAAGTTAATAGCTATTTTTTACTTTTGAAAAGATGGGGTTTACAATGGGGAGAGATCTGTGCAAAATGGAGGGGGTTCTGATGGACTGACTTATGGACCCAGTCCCCTTTGCATTACAGCCGGAGGTAGGAAGGAGACCGCTAGAACATCAGTGGTCAGCCTAGGCTTGCTGCCATCAACAAACGAATGAGCACCGCCCCGGTCGCATTGGGAATAGGAAAACCTTCTTTGGCTGAACTTGTAAACTATCTGAGTCCCCAAGGGAACAAAATTTCAGAGAGGCTATCCCACTGGAGGAGGACAAGCGGCAGCTCTTTGCCTCGTTACCTACTATAGGCTCGGAAATGTAAAGTTGCTTAGACGCTGTAAAGGTCAGCCGTGTCTTCTCTACTCATCTGTTCCCTGTCTTACCTCAAAGATTATAACCACAAAAGAAGAGAAAGCAAACAGACATACACACAGGCATACACAAAATGTTCACCTTCAGGTTTTCAGTCGCTGCAGACAACTCAGCTGCCAGAAACAGCAGAGCTTCCACTTTATCTGACCAGTTCCCATGAAGACGCTCACGGCCTACTTTTGGCATAATTCTTGCAATAGATTTCTGAATTTTGCTTTGTTGTTTGTTTTGAAAGATCCACTGGTGTTTGTTTTCACACACCTTGCTAGGTGTAGGTCTCTGGTAGACGGTGATCATTGGGATTACAAGCAGTTTGGAAACCATGAAAATAACTCAGGTCATTATTCAGATAAGTTTTTCTTCCTTGGTAGAAGTTGTGGAAATGAAGTGAATGCAATTATTTTCTTCTTTTTTTTTTTTTTTTGTTAAACAAGAGCAATTGTTGTGGCAGAGAGGGAGGAGCTGAAAAATATGCTTTTTATTTTTTTCTGTTTTCAAAAGTTCATTTGATATGAGCAAAATATTTCTTTAGTATTTCTTCCTCTGGAAGGAAACTATATATATTTGTAATCTATAGATCAATGGCGACATGAAATGTATTTTGTCTTATTTTCTGTCTTTACCTTTCTTGTTTAAAAAATAAAATATAAAAGCCAAATTCCTTCCCTTGATAATCATCCAGGGGCTTGTGGCGAAGATCAGTATGTGTATATATTAGAACAGAATTTGGCAACTGTTAAAATAAAAAATCAGAGTATAATTCTGGTGTATGTGAAATTTCCACAAGGAAGATCCTCATGCTGTGGTTTCATTGTAGGCCTTGCATCATTTCCCAGCTGTGAGGAAAGACATTGCTGTAATATTTCTATATATTTGATGAAAAATAAGAATTATATCCTTTTGCTTTGATTTACTGAAGTGAGAAACGGAGGAAGCTTCAATAACACCAGGGCCCGGGTCCTGTCCTGTGCTGAGGCCAGAGGATGGTCAGCGAGCCCGTTGCAGCTCCCTGGTCCTTTAGTCCCGTGAAGCAGGTGGAGCGGCGAAGGCCTGCCCTAATCACAGGTAGCTTCCAGAGGCCAGATGTGAGTTATGGCAAGGGAGCTGGGTCTGGTCCCTCTTTGTCCCCAGCGGTCCTCCCCTCGGCGAGACATCCCTCGTGCCCGGGGAGCGGCCGCAGCAGGGGCTGGCTCTGGAGCAGCTGGGCAGGACGGGCAGATTTCCTGAGCTCCTTTGTGCCATTCGGACTGCTCAAAGGAGCTTAGAGAACACGAGAGAGTCTGGCTTGCCTTTTTCCCTGGCAGCTGGAGTACAATGCTATGATCAGAGTGAGCCTGTTGTGCCTCTGGAAAGCTGCCCGTGCTGTGTGCTCGGTAGGAGGCAGTTACTGTAGGCTTAAAATAAACCCCAGCGTTGGAGATAGGACAGGAGCTGGCTGTAGGTAGTGCCTTTGATATTCATGGTGTCCCAAAGCACTGCACACATAATACATTAGATACTGGCGATGTATTTGTAGATAATAGAGCATGTATATTGTTTTCTGTGATGGCTCACACACAGCCAGGAGTATCAGAAGTTGGTTCACTGAAGGAAGCAATCTGGGGCCAGAATGCTGCAAGATTATTTCTTACCCCTTTTCAAGTGCCATGGGATTCTCGATTTTGGACAGCCACCAGAAGCATGCAGACTCTCCAGCAGTTAAAGGTGACACGTACGTATTGAATCTCTTGAGCACTTCGGGTCTAGCTTAGTAACAGTACCGTCGTGTCTGCACTGTGCAGACCAGTTCCAAATTTCAGTGCAGCTGACAACCCACTTAAATTACATGTAAAACATTTAGATGTACTAAAAGTGTCTGTCCTGTGGCTGTGTCTATTTACGTGTGTATATTACTATATATATGTATATTTATAATTATCAGTATGCATATATATAGACTCACACACACACGTACGCGCGCACACTTTTAGAGCTGTGCCATTTGAATGACAAAGTACCTAGGGTTGCTCAGCTACTGGGGTTGCTGGACTGACGAAATGTCATTTTCCATTTTAATTTGTTATTAAAGGGGACCCTTTTCAGTAGAACTGAGGAGCTCCTGAATTGTTCTATTGTACTGATTTTACTATCTCATTTTGGAGTTAAATGGAGGGAAAGAAAATATTTATAACGTTGATAAAATAAACTTACTTTTGTTATTTAATAGCATCAATTACTCTTATTTCATGTTTCAATGAAATGAAAGACATGGCGATGTTATACAGTTCTCACTAATTGTAGCATCCCTTGGTATTGTGAGGTGTGAGGCTGAGTGACTCATGTAAGACAGCAGTTCAAGGCAAATTTTGCCCATTACAAAACAGGCCTTAGACTCCAGTGGCTCTTTCGCTGTTTCATGTGATGGCTTTTCTGTGTTTTAGCACTTTCAGATTTCTGTAGGTTTTTTTTATTAACACCTGTCACGCTTGCTTTTCCCCAGCAGCAGTAGAATTGCTGAATCTCAACTCATGGTGCTGTAGCCTGGATTCAGACTGCAGGAAATGTCCCCTGCTACATGAGGACTGTCATATAGAAGCACCAGAGACATAAAGAAAATAGAACAAAATTGATGTTTTGTTGCCATTGATCTTCCCAGTTATATTTGCAGAGCTGGTGATGTTGTGGATGAATAGATGGGGCACATGGTTTTTCTGGTGGTGTGGCCGTGGGAAGTTTGAGTAGTATTTAATGGCCTCTTTTGCTCATTTTTGTCTTTGTTTTTGCTGTGATGGTGACACATGTGGTAGTAAAAGTCACTAACACACAACCTCACCTAGAAGCTGGCTATTTCCTTTCAGCCATCTCAGATGCCTCCTGTGGGGTGTGTTTATGCGTTGACCCTTTCAGTATATCAAGACCATGTTGAGATGATCTGACTCTGGGCAAAAGCTATGGAATGGGCAAGCTGCATTGGTAGCCTTAAGCTTGTTGGGGGTTTAATAGTACTCAAGAAATGTATGGACATGCTGGGAGTTTGAATGCCCTGAAAACACTCCAGGGACAATTCTGTCCTTGCACCCCATGTACTCCAAGAAGGAAGCAGTTCCTCGTGCTGATCCATTTGAAGTCTGTTATGTTCTTTCCCCCGCTTCTTGCTTCTTTTGCACCAGACTGACATCCATGGAGAAGTATTCTATAAGAATGGTGTTTAAGCTTGTTGAAGGTAACATTTCTATCATCTCCGTTACGTCTATGCATTTCCATTCATCAGATATTATTTCCTCTCTTTATTTTCTTCAGTGAATCTGAGCCAAAGTGACATTGCGTCTTCAGTCATTTCAGTAGTCCTGGAAACAGCTTATCATATACCTGTGCCTTTCTGGATACCTGTGAAGCTATAGGACACAGTATTACAGGGTTCACTGTGGTACTCATCTTTTCATTTTGCTTTCTTAACAACAATGCAGGCAACTATTTTTCTTAGTAATGGATAGCTACAGCTTTAAAATCCCATGAGCTGCCTGTCCAAATCTGTTGATTGCAATGGCGACTCAGTAATGTGCTAAAAGTGACTTGCTAGCATATTGATGAAGACCAGAATTTTATGTGGAGTATGTGTCTTGAGCTTCAGTGCTTTAACTCCCTTCGGAAGTGCAGGGCGCAGATCATGGCTGCACTGTGGAAATGCCTCAAGTGGACCTATAACCCAGCCCAGCACCCAGCTCTTGGGGCAAACAGACTACAGAGGGGTCAGGATGTCTCAGCCTTTGCTGAGGAGTTACGGTTGCAGACAGACTGCAGCAGCTCGGCACTTAGCTTGGGCTGCCCAAAAGTAAGCCAAGTACTTGGGCAGTTTCTCACTTCTAATTCTATTTAAAAGCTGGCTTGGGAGGGATGGACTACCCAGCGGTCCAAGCAGTGACCGTGGCTAAGTTGTGCCATGGCCCCACGCTTCTCCAGGCTGCCTACCTGAGATCCTCTGTAGGAACCAGAGCTCAGGGGCCTCCCTTTCCTTCCCCAGCATGTTTCCAGCACCGCTGCCCATCGTGGTGCCCACAGAGAGCGCCATTCTCTCGTCCCCTGTACATGTGCGCTGGAGCAATGGCCCCCACCTTGGACAAGGGATTTCCTGGCCACGTATGGTGCCATTCCTGCAAAAGGGGAAAATTCCCTCCCGCAGGCCTTGATCACACCAGTAAATTCATTACATTTGACTTCAGTGATTAGGCAGGCTTAGAGCTGAATAACCTTACTGTATTCAGCCATCAGAGTGCATCTTGTCTCCTGCCTTATTTATAAGGTGCCACATTCCAGTCTCAGCTGCAGTTTCTTGTTTCTCAGACCGTGCTTTTTTTTTTTTTTTTATAAAAAAGAAAAAAAAGACAATCTATTCTATGCAGTACACATGTATCTAGTTACCCAGAGAGCGGGGAAGACAGGCAGCTTGTTTTAAAAACTCCTCATTCTGATGTGGCATGTGACGACTTCTAGAGTCTAAGCAGGGGGATGCCTTGCAACAAAAGCAATTGTTTCAACATAAACACATCTATAATTCAGGAAATAATTTGATGCTCAGCCCTTTAAAAGCAGTCAGCTTATGCTCCTGGATTCCCTACATGGAGGAGACTGTTTGAATCTAAGGCAGCAGTGATTCTCTTGACACGCATATACAAGAAGGTGAATATCTGAGAAAGCAAAAGATATGCTTTCTTTAGAAATTTCTTTGTATTATTTTGTCCTTATCCACTAGAAACAGAAGTCTGATTTGGGAATGCTATTTCAGAGTTCACCAATATGTTAACAGCATTCATATACAAAGTACGTAGAAGCTGCAGTATTTTGACATGCAGGAAATAAGCACTCCTTCTTTTAGCAATATAGTACTACATACATAATTGCTTCATCTAGAGCCAGCCTCCTTTTGCTGGCAAAGTGTAACACCTGGCTCTTCAATTAGTCCCTGTCTAGGAGGCTGCTTGATGTGTAACCTACCACTCAGCGAAGTGTGCGCGGTGGCAATCCAGTGCTCCGTTATGACAAGTGCTGCAGCAATTATCTAACTACTAATGCATGAACCACAGTAGCAATTCATTTCTTAGTGTTGCACTTTATTTTAATGAGAAAAATGCCCTTCTGGTTCCAACTGACTTAATGACCTTCAATTATAATTTTTTCCTCAGCCTGTGGCCAAGCAGAGGAAGAAGGCAGTCCCTGTTCCTACATGTATTCAGGAATCCAGGTCCTGAGCCTAGGAACTGTGGGAACCAGTTAGGTTTTCAGGTACGGAGAAAAAGCTCAAGAAGCTCTTGAGCTTGATGCAGCAGACAAGAGTGATTTCTGCTTGGCTAATTAGGCTCTAGTACATAGTCCCACTTTTCTAGGACTTTTTTCCTGTATGCCATTCACACAAAAACCGAAAGAAGGCAAAATTAGAAAAGCAAAGCTAAGCTGGGCCCTGGGAATGGGGAGCCTACAGAATGGTTTCCATAAGCATTGCTATTTTCTGGTTAGCTATTGAATATCACTGTAATGAGTAATTATGTACCATAATTAGGTGTATCCACTTTAAACAAAGTGATATGGGTGCATTTCTTCTCCAAGCTCACTGCTCCCAATATTTATGTCATCCATCTGCAGGGGGCATCCCGTTCCTGCTCCTGAGGGGATCCCCACACAGGCTGGTGGGGCACACCCTTCCATTTGCAAAGCGTGAGGCTTCATGAAGAGAGATGAACCCCGAGTTGTGCAATGACATCTCCTTGTTCCTTAGCCGTACTGGAGGTTTTCACTCCAAATTAATGGAAACCACGCCACAACAAAAGAAATGATTGCTATAAGCAACAAAGTGAATAGGTGTCTCTCCTCTCCTGTCCCCCACTTCAGCCCTTTTCCCAGGGGCTCTTTTCTTGATCAGAATAGGAAAACTGTTGTTGATGTGCCTGTTTTAATAGGAGATGGGTGCAGTTGTGTGTTGTTCTCTCCTGCCGTCTTGCCTCTGTTGTAAAAGCCTCCTTACCTCTATGGCATGTGGGAGCATTACATTCATTTCAAAGCTAAGAAAAAAGTGAGCTTGCTGGCAGCTAATGGCAGGAAGGAAATGAAACATAATTTTATTTAAATTTGATTTTAAAAATTTTCCATGCTCTTTGCTTTTCCTTCCCTTTTTTTTTTTCTCTGTCCTTTTCAGACCTTCTTTACTGAAGTCTTTATTCTTTGATCACATCTACTTTCCTTAGCTCATGCTACCTTCATTTTTGACTGGAAAGGTCAAAATCCTGCTCATGTGGTTGCCTCTGGGACACTTCTGCTTGATCAGTTATAGATGTCTGGATCTCCTCTGGCCATGCCCAGACATGGGCAGGGAATGTTGAAATTCTGCTGTACTAGGGGTGAGTTGGACCTGCAGCACTAAAGGTACCTCTGAGGGTAGCTGTAACGTCTCAGGATTAAGCAGATGAGAAGCATAATGGACTTGGATATTTCACACCTGAGGGGTTGATTTCGACCCTTTCAGGTGTAGTTTTAATATCAATAGGAAAAAAATATTTTTTGAGGGGTCTATTCTCATGTTCCTTCCCTTTATGCTTTTCCCGTTAAATAATCTTTGCCTGGGCAAATGTGATTGTGTTGCTCCATGACGTGCGTGTAAGAAGTGTCAGCTGCTTCCAATTGGTGAGTGAGTGTGCTGGTCTCTTGTGCAAAATGTCTGGCCCTGCTACCGCATGGCTTTCTGCTCAGTATGTATCTCAGAAAAATCACAGGGAGATAGCAGAGGCTTATCAGGTTTTTTTATTCCATTTACATGTCACTCCAGCGTGATTCTCCTCCATCTGCCTCCTTTGATCATACAACAGCTTTGGGAGAAAAGAAAATAAGTGGCTGAGCCTTCAAAGCACTGAGCAGCTCTTGGGAGCTTTGTCTCTCTCTAGCTTACTGCTGCACCTCACAGATCTGGGGAAAGGGAAAGGGGGGGATGCTTTATGTGCAGACAGATCCAACTATCGCCTTACTGGCAAAAGTAACGTCTCTTTGGAGGCTACCTATTCCAGACACTCCACCGTGTGCCAGGTGGAGTGTAAAATACATACAGACATCAGTAAGCCCTTAGGAGCTGCCTTCCTTTCTTAAGGGCTCTTCCAAGCTCTTTTTGTTTCTTTTCCAGGTGCGGGGCAGGGGGCAGCCCCAGGATGGGGATTCCCGCCTCCGTGTGGGAATGCCCTTTGTAATGGGTGCTCTCTAGCTGCCCTCACGCCGTGGGTTGCATATGCTCTGTGCCCTGTAACTCTGTTGGAAAAGAAAATAATCAAGGGTTAAAATCCCTTTCCAAATGGACTTGGGAGCTGCCAGCCTTGACTGCTGGCCTGTCAGGGTGCAGCGCATTGGGGAGGGGAACGTGGAATATGACTGCTCTGTACAAATCTCAGCAAGATAAAATGTGCTTTCACAGTGTGAAACGAAGGTTATTTTTCTTCTGCCGCTATTATTTTGTGCTGTAAACCCTGTGACAGTCTTTTTGGATGCAGCCGGCTTTTTGGAAGCAGGAGGCTTTTGAAAGATTGTGGAAAGTCTGGCCAATGATATAGCTGAGGACTCGTGTTCTGCATCTCCCACACAAACCTTCTGGCAGTCTGTGGAGGTTTCAGTGTCCTCTCTGACTCAGTGAGCAGAACATTTTGCTACAAACTACAGGCCTGCCTTTGTGCCACTGTTACTGCTACTCTGCTTCCGCACAGCTTTTACAACAGCTATGGCTTTGCACCCTTGCACTGGGAAAAACCAGGATGCATTGTGGGGAAACGTGATTCTCCTATGGACACAAACATTCATCAAGCTGCAAGTGTGTGCTGATAAAAATGCAATGTATATAAGGACTGAACCTGGTTTATGAGACTGTTACTGCTAGCTTAGAGGGGATTTATTGTGAGCAAGAACTGACCTGTTGTTTTATTGCAAAACACAAAGGTTATGCAAAAAATGATCACTCTCTTTAATGATATGCTTCTGTCTTATGACAGTTTACAAGTCTAACTGTGTGTTACGTGGTTGTGTGACAGAATAGGGAGAGCATGTGCTGTGTGTTATAATTCGTCAGCATGTCTCTCTGGAGGTCCTGTGGTCAAAGGGATAGAGCAGAAGGCAGCAAATCAAGGGACTGAGGTTTTATTCCTGCCCCTGTCATTGAGTCAGTTTGGGTAAGTCATTTAACCTTCCTGTGCTTCAGTCTCCTTATTTGTAAAATGAGGATACTATCACCTTCCCATACACACACAGGTAAGGTGCTTTGTGTTGCGAGGCCAAAAACTGCTGTATAGTAACTATTTATGAGGTTTTTGTCATGCCTTATAATGTTGCTTCCATATAGTATCCTGCTTCTTTTGGAACCATTTTTTGAAGAGCAGTGGGAGTAGCCTTGTCCCATGCTTTTTAGTTTAGCTGGCTTAAACTGAGATGGTAAAGAGTGCTGGAAGATGACAAGTTTCTAATGAGCTAGTTTGCCCTTCTAATGCTTCATTTCCATGTTTGAGCTATCTTGTATTAAAAATTTTAAGTCAGGTGATTTTTTCCAGTCAGTGAAAGCATTCAGGTGGTTGCCCTCCCTCCAGAGGATATTTTGCTGAATTTTAGAGCAATTGTATTCCATCATATTGAGTTAATTGAGACAGAGTGTTTCATTTGGGAGAGCCCATCTCAGAAACACCTCTTTTTCTCAGCTCTGTCCTACCATAGAGGTATCACAGAATCTTTTGCCCAGAAATCACCACTGGAGTTTGTTGATGCAGAAGGTTTCTGGGGAACGAAGCCAAACATCTGAGGGAGCAGACTCTCTGGCACTTTAGCATCTCCTCCGGCCGTTTGGCAAATGAGAGATGAAAATTGATCTTTATCAACCAGCGAGGAAAACAGGTAGCAAAGAGTTAGGGAACTGGAAGTGTCGCCTGCAAAGAACAGGGCTAAGACGGAGTCGTCCATCACGTGGGATGGTGATGAACAGGCTCAGGATGGAAAGGCTGTTTCCTTTGGGCTATGTAGTGGATATTCACTTACTGCTTCGTGGCAATGGTGGAGGAAGGATAAAGGACAGATCCTGATCTCCTCTGCACTGAATTCACTCCTGGTGAACCATGGTGTGATAGAGGTCAGAATCTGGACCTCACCATAATGTGCTTCGTCCCCCAAACAGAGCAGTAAAGCCAAACAACAAATGTGCATATTCAGCCAACATTTCATGGGCATCCAGAGTTCCAGTATTTGTACATATCCTATTATCTGAACCCGCATCTGTTCCAGGAGTTGTAATAACATCACAAAGGGCTCTTTTATGCTGCCTGACCCCGTGCATAATGCCCCGGAGCTGTGCATCATGAGGCTGCCAGCTGGCAAAAGGAATCCGAGGCATGCAGCAGCACCCATGAAATGAAGCTATATGTTTAACAGAGAATCAGGGTCCAGGTAATCAGCAGTGAAGGGGGATACGGGAAGGGGGAGGGGTTTTTTTGTAACAAAGTGAGACAGTATTTTCTTCCCTGATTTTCTTGCATTTCCTATTTATACAGAGTATCTTGATCACTGTGTTGCTAAACAAGGAGATTTTAAACTGGGGGAAGGAGGAAATGTGTATACAGTGAAAGAGCTGGTTACTGTTCCTTTTGGACACTTTTTCTGTATTGTGACTTGTGTGGAAATGTACAGAATAAACGTGAAGAAGCGCATGCCTTGGCTGGGCTGAGTTTCCTTGTGTTATTTGCCAGTGGAGCTGCGTTGCTGCTTCTGGCAGAGTGAAAAGACTGGTGTGACTCGAAAGCTGTGAAGAGTTAGGGGGAGTGGAGGACAGGGGTGCAAGGGTCAAAATTCTGCGTGCGTGGCAGGGCAGGGGAGGGATGGGAAAGGAGTGTTAGGCCTCTGGACAAGCTGAATTCAAGCTCATGGTAACCAAAAAGGTTAATGATACCCTTAATATTTCCAGGGAAATCTCAGTCCCTCAGTAAGCTGATTGTCAGTGCAGCACAGCGTGTGCAGGAGAGATCCAGCAGAGATTAACAGGACTGTAACGTAGCATATAGGTCACCTCAGGGTCTGAGCTATGCGTCTCAGAACCGTTTCTCCAGCACACTCTCTGATTCACTCCCCAATTATCTTAGGTTCTCAGTTTAGCACTGTTTTAGACTAACCCATGAGCATATAATGGCTCTGTTTGTTTCTGCCCAGCTGTGTGTGATTGAAGAAATTTCTATCATGGCCATTGCTTGCTTTCTTGTCTTCAGCAGCTGCCCTCCCTGCCCCACTCGGGAGCTTCTGCACCATTTCTGACACCGAGTTTTCGTGACCTCTTTCCCATGCAAGTTGTTATTTCCTAACAGTTCCCTTGCTTCTGCTCTCCCATCCCAACATCGTATTTCTGAATCATTTTGCCATGTTTCCTTTGCCCTGTCTCTCTGGGACAGCGCCTGCCACCAAACCACCTCCCTCGCACATGGTCCTGGCTACTCCCTCCACTCCAAGCCCTTTGATGCTCAGCGCTGCTGCCGCCAGCAGCCAGCTGTGTGCTTGTCTCTTTTAAAGGATACCTTAAGCCCCCTTTTCCTGCTGCCTCAGACAGCCTAGGAATATTATTATTACTAATAATAGTGCTAAAAAGACTAACTGTTCTGCCTGTGCAGGACTGGCTGGAGCTGGATGAGGATGTAACCTAGTAATGAGTTACACTGGAGCTTTCTGCACAGCGAGAAAGCACTACCAAGCACAGCTTTGACGTTCGTCAGCATTGTGGTACAAAGCGCTGACTCCTCTGGGGTCCTTCGCAGTAACAAGCTGCACCAAATGGCTGCCAGCTGCTCTCTGGGAACGTCCGCGGAGAAGAGATGATTTTGATGTGCTCAGAGCTGCCCTCACAGCAACATCTGGAGGTGTTCCACCACCTGCAGGCCAAGCTGCTCGGTGGTGCATTTAAAAAAAAAAAAAAAGAGAGTACAGCTTTGCATCCTACTGGTTTTGCACCCCAAATTCTTGAATGTGTGTGGCTTTGCACATGTATGTAGTTCTGAAGGGAGTCCAACTGTTGCTTCGCTCATCCGTTGTAATTCGCCCTTGTTCCTCAGCTTTTCAGCTATGTTAGCTGCTTCAGGGCTGATTTCTAGCCAACTTATGCTACAAAAATCTTTCATAAAGCTGGTGAAATTCATGTGTACATATATAAACACACATACATTTATATAAATATCTTTCTCATAGGCTAGGGAATTCCCTTTTTCATGCAATCTTTCTTTACATATGAAATGTAATAACTTTTAACTGTTTCTTTAAAAAGCTAAGCCTTTCATAGTGGGAACGTAACTACAATGAAAAAAATCCATTCTTGGGAGAAAAAAAAAAAATCCTGACAGGAATCATTTGCTTTGGAAAAAAACCCCACAAAACCCCTGCAGTTCCACTGCAGCCAAGTGACTTCAGTATTTCCCTGCAGTTAAAATGTGGTTCTGTCTCACAAGGGATCTTTTAAACTAGGTAGTGATGCTTGTAAGAGATGTTGCCAAGGTTGTTAAGTTTAAAAATAGGTAAATATTGGAAGAGGTCCCATAATTTCAAGGTGTTGGGTCTCATATTTTCACATTCAAGGGTTGATATTGATACATGAGTATTATATTTGCAGCCGTATTAGCTCACGGCAGCATACCACAGGGCAAGGAAACTTTCAGAGCTGCTCCCTCTCTTCTTCTGCCCCACCTGTCCATAATCTTAAGCGGCACTGGGGATGTGTGAGTGCGTGTGTTTGTCAGGAACCGATTTTAAGTGAACGTGGAGTTAAAGTATGAGTGTGTCAACTGCGTGGATCCTGCTGCTCTCATTCAGAAAGACAAGCAATCCCACAGGTAGGAAGGTGAGCTGTGAATCCCGAGACCCAGAAAAATAAAGATTATTGTGTCCCACAGATGTGAAACAGGAGCTACCTGCTGGGCGTTAAACTCAGATGGACAACCTGTAGTGTGATAGGAAGCCAGGTGAAGCACTGCCTCGTTAATATGTGTAATCAATTTGCTATCTAATCAGGGAGCTAACAAAAAGCAGTAGCACTGCTGTCAGAAGAACTTTTGACTGCAGCCTTGTTTGTTCTACATTTGCCACCAAAGTGCCTAATGGCTTGGCAAGAAACTGCACAGGGTAAGTCACCCTTGTTTGAGTGTTTTTGGCTTTTGGATGCAGCGTTCTGCAGAAGTTAGAGGAAAGCAGGCAGCTTCTCACCAAGGAGTGGGTGTAGGTCAGCTCAGGTGGATGTTCTGTTATGCTGGACAAAAGGTGGAGGGCACCGAGCAGTTGGAGGGGTTGTTGTTGTTTGGTTGGGTTTTTTAAGGGTGATAAGAGAATGAAGAAGAGATTTTAAAATGAAATAGTAAGATTACAAAGGTAGCTGTAAGTGGTATTTTGGATCCTGATGCTCCATCTAGCCTGAACCATTGTGAGTCAAACAATGCTGTTATGTGATTCAGACTAGTGTTTGGTGGCTAGAATTTGGGGGGTTTGTTGCTGACATAATTAGCCAGCAGGCTGAGGATTGTGTTTGCTAGAAATAGGGTGTGATTACCTGCCTGCTTCTGTTAATGCATGTATGTATCACATAAATTTCTTTGCTGACAGAACTGATGATATTCTAACAAGCTCGGGTCTTTCTCACTCCATTTATGAATACATATTTAGCTCCAGGAGTATCTGAGTTTTGCTAATGGGTCTCACTATCATCCCTGAAGTAGGTAATATTGGGATGCAAGGCTCCATATAAATACAAGGGGTCATTATTCTGGCTGTCCATTCTTTTTCCATGTTTCTCCCTTCTGCCTTTTACCAAATATGTGATAGAAGGGTAGGTATAGTCAGTTGTGTCCAGTTGAATCAGATGATTGCAGAATAAGGGGTCACTCAATGACTAATGGTTTCTCAGTGCAACACAGCTATTAAAAGTTCTCCGTAGTCTTTCCAGTCACTTAAGGTTTTCCATTTTAATTTTCAGTTATGTGCCACCTAATGTTGCAGTGAGGGTCTGAAATTTGGTATCTATTCAGAGACATGCTATGGTAAACCAATGGACAGCTTGTAGATTGAAGCTTGTAATTTCCCCTAATTCAAACCCGTGTGAGCAGTATGTCTGTAGCCGCATGAGCGCGTGACTCCACAAGTCACCGTGAAATTTTTACACTGGATTTCTAGTCAAGCTGAATTGTACTTGTAGTGTCCATCTCTAAAAAGTCATCTCCTCCTGGGAGACCTAGTTCAGTATTGCAGTTCTCTGCAGATCATTTGAGACTTTTTTTCACCCTTTAATAACGAAGGAGGTCAGATCTGTAGCTGGAAGTTAAGCATTTGTGTGCATATGTGGAGGAAAGAGAATAAGGGCTAATTGGGATTACAAGGCGCTGGTTGATTTGGAATATTAATACTCTCCAACCTTCTCACATTTAAGATATTTTTTAAAGTTTCTATAACTTTCTGTATTCTGATTTTGAAAAGCCAGCAATACAGTATCTAGATTATCCTTTTAAAAAAAAAATAAAATTATTAGCAAACACCGATATTAATCTTTCCCGAATATAGATTCACAGATGCTCCTAAATTACAGCCTTTTTCAGTGTCTCAACTCAGTCATCCAAAAAAAAAAAAAGACATCTGTAAAACTTACTATATGTATGTGTAAGGCGAAGGGTCTAGAGCACAAGTCTTATAAGGAGTGGCTGAGGGAACTGGGGTTGTTTAGTCTGGAGAAAGGGAGGCTGAGGGGAAAAATTTGTTCACAGAAGGGTTGTCAATCATTGGAACAGGCTGCCCAGGGAAGTGGTTGAGTCACCATCCCTGGAGGTATTTGAGAGACGTGTAGATGTGGCGCTTAGGGACATGGTTTAGTGGTGGACTTGGCAGTGTTAGGTTAATGGTTGCACTCGACGACCTTAAAGGTCTTTTCCAACCTAAACGATTCTATGATTATAGAAGGTCTTGGATATAAGGACCTGGGAATGGTGAATAATTCAGAAACATGATTGTGACTGGCCAAAGGTAGCTTTTCTGCTTTAGATTCTTTCTTGCTTACCTTGGGGAGAGGAAGCTTTTTGGTGTCAGAAATGAACTTTCTGCTTCCAGACTGTGATGCTTAGTTGTAATTGTCTCAGATCTGCACTTTTGTCTTACCCAGACATATTGAACCTCCCTGTTGCTGCTTCACTTCTTTCCCAACCAATATGAGAGGTTTTTGCAGCTCTTTGCTATGTGTCCTCACTAGATCACAGAAACAATGCAAGCAAAAAAAACCAGGTGACTATGAGCTTCCTTTGGACACATAGCAAGAAATGTTTTTTCTACTTAAGTAGAAGGAAAGCTCACTTAGGTTCTGCAGCCACAGCATTTAGTCAACACTTGATGGATTGTTTCACAGGGAGGGGAGATGGAGGCTACAAATTCGGTATATTGTCTGGTGGCTGCTCACAAGCAATGCATGTAGCATCTTCTGCTGAGTACAGACAAGCTTCTTAATTGTAGGGAGTACTTTTTTTGCTCAAGGTTTCCAGGTCTGCCACCACTGGAGACTTGCTCAAAGCCTTTCCAAGTCAGAGAATCTCTAGTTACTCTACCTGCAGTTATCTGGGTGGGAAGGAAGGGACTAGCTCTCACTGCATGACTGATTGCCTTCACAAATTGTCTTTGCTGTTTCTATATATCTCACCTCAGAAATAGGCTTAACTGCATCTCCTGTTTAATGTGAGAGATGGGTTATGGCTCACCAACTGTACAGAGATCTATGAGCCTGCTGAACCCAAGATGGATGTGGGAGTCACCATGAGTAACCTCCCACAAGAAGACTTTAGGAACTGCAGAAAGCTGTCTGGATCCCAAAGCTGCGGTCTGGCAATGTGCAGACTTTCATGACAAACCTGTCTGCTTGTTAAAACACATGTTGAATTTCTACTGCGATGAAATATAAGCATAGGCTAGTTTAGGTTGGTGGGGACAACTGGTCCAACCCCATGCTCAAACAAGAGTCAGCTTTGAAGTTAGGTCAGGGCGCTCAGAGTCAGATCCTCATGTTTAGGACCATTATGTGTGTCCTATCAAGGTCTTCCTTGGGTTTATATAAAAACAGAAAGAAAGAAGTACTTGCTGTAAGGAACTGGGAGCATGAATGGACTGTTACTGCCCCCACTTTGGTAACCTGAGGCAACACAAAATGTGTGTGAGTTGTAGAGTCAGGGTTTGAACACACCACAGCCAGCTAAAGAGAGGTTTCTTTCGCTTACTCAAAGACACCCAGGAAACGGGGAAAAAAATCACCCACTGCTAGGAAAAAGAACAGACTTGCAAGTCTCCTGGCTCCCACTACGTTAACTTCACATCTGGCAAATTTAATTGCACTATGTGTCGCCTATTGAATTTTCTAGTTTCTGCAGTGTCTCTTGTGCTGAGGCTTGTTTCATGAACTTACGCACTTCGCTTTGAGTTGTTGGGGGTTTTTTTGTCCCCTGAAGCTAAAAGTTGCATCCCTATTGTGCAGAAAATAGGAAACAGATTTGTTCTTCTTAAATGTGTTGGGCCTTTAAATGGACACTGGGAGGAGAAGGAGGAGACAGCCTGCAGCCCTGCCACATTCTTTCCGTTGATACATATGACACCAGGCAAAAGTCTGATTCTGAGCCCCTAAAACAATAGATATGGAAATGTTTTCTCTTTTGTTTTGTTTTTCTTCTGTCCCTTTTAAAGCAAGCATAGTGTTGAAAAGCACTACAGAGCCTGGTCTAGGGCTCGTGTCCACTGTTAGTCCATAGAATAAGACAGAGTTGCTTACCCCACAAGTTCAAATACCAGTGTACCGGCCAACAACAACAAAATAATGATTTTATCTCAGTGTGAACTAAGTGTAATAGTTCAAAAATTATCTGCTCCAGGGTAAAGCTGTGTTCATGCTTACCTAAATGTGGCCATGGAGAAGCAATGCGATTGACTGGAAGAAGCAAATGCAATTTCCAGGCAAGCAGGTAAGTAATTCCTCATCTTCCTGCCACAAGTGTATTAGGTGTAGGTTCCTATGCAGGTGTCATGCTGTAGGTACAGTTCAGCAATCTGACTCAGGCCTCAACCACCACTACCTTTCAGTCATGTTCATGTCATCATTTTCTTGTGTAACCATGGAATAAAGGAGTCTAATGAGGTCTGGTGCAGCCACAAGACAGAAGAGCAAGCTGTGCTGCTGCTGTTTGTCATGGGATGGGAGTGGGCATAATACATAGGCTGAAACTCTGGTGGCAGGGAGTGTCCAGTTCATGTCCTACACATACACACACAGAAGCCAGCTAGCATCCAGAGGCTTGAACTTAGACTCAGCATTTATTTCATAGAATCATAGATTGGTTTGGGTTGGAAGGGACCTCAAAGATCATCTGGTTCCAACCCCCTGCCATGGGCAGGGACACCCTCCACTAGACCAGGTTGCCCAAAGCCCCATCCAACCTGGCCTTGAACACTTCCAGGGATGGGGCATCCACAATCTCTCTGGGCAACCTGCTCCAGTGGCTCACCACCCTCACAGTGAAGAATTTCTTTCTAATATCTAATGTAAATCTAGCCTCCTTCAGCTTAAACCTGTTACCCTTTGTCCTATCACTACATGCCCTTGTAAACAGTCCCTCTCCAGCTTTCTTGTAGGCCCCTTTCAGGTACTGGAAGGCTGCCATAAGGTCCCCCTGGAGCCTTCTCTTCTCCGGGCTGAACAACCCCAATTCTCTCAGCCTGTCTTCATAGGAGAGGTGCTCCAGCCCTCTGATCATCTTCGTGGCCCTCCTCTGGACTGGCTCCAACAGCTCCATGTCCTTCTTATGTTGGGAGCCCCAGAGCTGAACGCAGTACTTCAGGTAGGGTCTCACAAGAGCAGACTAGAGGGGGACCATGACCCTCTCTTGGTCATGGTTCTTTTGATGAAGCCCAGGATATGGTTGGCTTTCTGGGCTGCAAGCGCACATTGTCAGGTCATGTTTAGCTTCTCATCCACCAACACCCCCAAGTCCTTCTTCTCAGTGCTGTTCTCAATCAATTCTCCACCCAGCCTGTAGTCGTGCTTGGGATTGCTCTGATCCACGTGCAGGACCTTGCATTTGGCCTTGTTGAACTTCATGTGGTTTGCATGGGCCCACCTCTCCAGCCTGTCAAGGTCCCTCTGGATGGTATCCCTTCCCTCCAGTGTGTTGGCTGTTCCACACAGCTTGGTGTCATTGGCAAACTTGCTGAGGATCCACTCTGTCCCACTGTCCTCGTTGCTGACAAAGAAGTTAAACAGTATTGGTTCCAGTACCAACTAGTGAGGAATGTCACTTGTCACTGGTCTCCACTTGGACATCGAGCTGTTGACCACAACTCTTGGAGTGTGACCATCCAACCAATTCCTTATCCACTTACTATCCTTATTTCACTTACTAATCTTAAAAAAATAAAAAATAATTTAAAAAAATGCTGGATTTAACTTTTCTTAACCATCAGTTTTACCACCAGTAAAAAAACATGAAAAACTGGTCTCTACCACAAAGAAACAAACCTTGAGTACAAGTGACTGATTTAATCTGCTTCATATGTTATTTAAGCAAATGCTTTTCAGAGGTCATAGTGCAAAATTTGGCATAAGAATGGTGGTAAAAAATAGCAGTTCAGTCTTGCCCCACATCTTAAGCATGGATGAGACGTAGGAAACAAGACCTCTTCAAGCTAGAGGACATTTGGTTAATAACTTTTACAGTTATGAATGTTAGAGTTTTCACCATGTTGGTCAAGTAATTCTGCACACAGGGAACAGGAAATCACTTTCCATTTTCTTTAATTTGTCTTCATTTTTTAGACAGCCTGAGCTTAACAGTGGTCTGTATTCTGAAGTGGTTCCAGATTCAATGCTCTTCCTCTTCTCAACTGTCCCAAATAACAAAGCACCTGAATATTAAAACAGTATTGTTGGACTTTCTCAAATTCTGTTTAATAATCTTAGTGGGTGAGATTTGAATTTTGAAAAGTTGTAATCAGAGGACAGTTTGAATCAATAACGGTTTTGTGACATCTTGTGCGATAGTTTGATGTTCAGTGAATCCAAGTACCTGCGATCTTGAAGTTTTCTGAACACGTTGCTATCAGAGCCTGAGATGGTGTAAATTTCAATGAATTTACCTGTTGTGTTTTGGTTTTTTTTCTTTAATAACCGTAAACCCAGCAAAATTTGCCTTAAACCCCCTTCCTAGATCTTCTAGCAAAATGCTCGGTAATTTTTCTGACTCACTAACACGGCTGGTTTATTATGTTACTGGGGAAAATCATAGGTGAGAAAAGGTGCCACAGCAAGGAGAGTTTGAATGCATGTCTGCCTACAGTCTGATCCGGCCATTCCTTACAGAATGAATCTGAGTATGACAGGCTGTGAGGAAAAATCCAGCTGTGAGGGTTCATATAGGATTGAATAAAAATGTTATCCCTGTTAATAAACCAGGACTCCATGAAGGATGACTTTTTCCTGGCCAGATCAGGTAGTGTATCAGTTTGCAGGGACTTCTCCCATCTTCACTTTTCAATTTCATGAATAAAATAAAACACAAAACCCATGCTTGCTAAACAAGGTCATAAATTCCCAGCACTTCTTTCATCATCAGAACAACCAGGGGAAAAACATTAAAAAAAGAGCATTGAATTACACTTGAGATCTGGTCCTATGACTATGCTTCAAAATTAGGTGTTTCTCAGTTTTTTGACCAACACTGTAGGAATAATTTGAGACATAAAGGGAGTATCATTTTACAACATTCCAAAACAATATTTCAGCTGGAAAATGAATGGTACCTGTAGATGCTAGAGTAAAGACAGGCAATCCAACTATGAAAGTGCTCCTCATTTCCTACCCCAGACAGCTGAAACAAAACAGATGTCGCACCAAAAAAAAAAAAGTCTAAACCATGTCATTAAAGAAAAAGTTCAGATAGCAGTAGTGATGCAGGGCCATAGACTCATACAAGCTCCTCGTTAAAGACTCATGTTTTCTACCTCCTGAAAAAATATGATGGAAGAAACATAAATAAGCAAATTATACCAGGAGCATGAGCATTTTGTTAAATATTGCAAACATTTCATTAAATATCATACTGCCTTTAGGCAGTTAACTGTGGTTCCTAACACAAATCTTGTGTTGTTGCTGCTTTCAACTCCTTGACAATGGTGCAATTTCTAGATATGCATTATTTACGCTGTCCTAATAGGATCTTATATTAGCATCATTTAGACAAAGAGAAGGATGCAGGTTATTTAAAGAGGGTGCTGAAGAGGCTGGAGATGCAGAGAGAGGGAGACAGAGCTCAGTCTAACTGGAAAGGCCTACTTTGCAATATCTTAGTGTTTAGCCCGAATAATTGGAAAAGGAATAGCCTGAGGCGGCAAAAACAATTCTGAAGAACTGTAAGTAGAAGTATATGCAATCTCTCGTAGTGTTGAAAAACAAATTGAAAAAACAAGAATATTGCTACTGAAGTACAAGTTCATCTGCCCTCTTAGGTTCTGCAAGCCCATTAATATAATTTCATCATTAATGGTGTACACTAATTAGCATTAATACTAAAATTAGGACAAAAGGGGCTACAGACCTTAGCTATGATTGTGTTCCTTTGTTTTAAATACTGCATATATAATACTAAAAGATCACGGGATCTTCAAAAGTTATAAAGTTCCTGATGGATCTCAGAAGACGGAGGATGAGACCCTGCTTCCTATCCATTTCTCAGTAGAAATAATAAGCCCGAAGACCAAAAGAGCTGTGGATTGTACAGTTACCCCGACTGATCCTGCTCCTCAAAGTAGAATCAAGTATGTTGGATCAGACCCACCTCCTTTTAAAATCTCCATAATTTCACTCTAAAAATGAATGATATAGGCAAAATGACTATGAGCAATAGCTATAGTGGCTTTGTCAAAATGAGCCTAAAATTAGGATTGAGTGATATCAGAATTTATTCTGCACGGGAAGATATCTTCGCCTGTGTTCTACCCCCTTCAAATTCCTGATATGCAAAAGTGAAGATTGTGCTGGAGGAGAAAAAAAAAAGAAAATTCATGTAATGTAAGTATGGCTATTTTCTTAAGTCTTTCTCACTATATTGACAGTTCCAAGATTTAAAAATGTGGAAAAAAAAGATCTCAGGCTCCAAACTTCAAACATTTATATGTATTATATATTATAATATATAAGTTTATGTTATAGATTTTAACACATATTCTGAATGTTTTTATTACCTTTGGATTTTTTTAACAGCCTTTAACATTTATATTCTGTTCTTTTCCCGTAAAAAAGCAGAAGTGGAAGAATCAGGACATTCTCCCCATTGTTTGCTTGTTCACTTTCTGCTATTGAAAACTGCGTGTCTAATGCAATCACATAATGCTGGGAACTTGGTCTTTGGGGAAAAACTCATATAATTTAGCAAGAAGTGCTAGCATTGCCCACAGTCGCCCCCATACTTCGACATCAGTATGAAATCTTTAATGTGAATGTTAAAGCGTTTTAATGTGTTCATTTTTTTTTTTTAATAACAACCAGTCCAGGTCTAGGTCTGTGAATGATGATGCCATGTTTTGTTAAACTCCTGAGCGTGAAAACCTAGATCAAGCTGACGTTGAAGCCAACAGCATCCCACAGGCATTTCCATCAAAGATGTATTGTGCTTTATGAGGGCCATGCAACTGGCTCAAATCTCAAGCAAGAAATTGCCAGTAAGTTAAGAACAGATGTACCTAATTTTGTTCTTATGGGGGGAAAATCATGGCCATTACATTAACTAATGAGGCATTGCACATGCGCAGC
The DNA here is from genome assembly GCF_028858705.1 of Grus americana. Lineage (NCBI taxonomy): Eukaryota > Metazoa > Chordata > Aves > Gruiformes > Gruidae > Grus > Grus americana. Next base: position 65,546,136 of record NC_072852.1, read on the forward strand.
TATTCGTCTTCCAGTTCCTACATTTCTAACAACAGACCTTTATGTTGGTTTCTCATGATATGTGTGTGTGACTATATCGATACATTATATATCTCCTAAATTTCCCATTTGCCATAGTTATTTCTAAAAAAAAAAAAGTAGCAGGGAAAGGTTACTACTTTAATACAATTTCACTTTTTATTTTATGCTCTTGTGAAAATAGCTAGCTAGCAAGCTATCACCTGAAGAGCTTTGCAACCCTATCATCCTCGGGAGCGACTGTTTTTAGGGCCTGAATTTTATTATGTCCTACTTTATGGATGAGTTGCTGTTACTTCAGCAACTGTCAGTCTCAGTGCAGGCTTGACTTTACTGCAGCGAGTGCTACTAGCTAAAGTGAAGAAAAAAAACCTCCTTTAGTATATGCAAGCTTGTACTGTAACCACTGAAACAGTCAGCTGCTGAGCTCAACGGTGTGGACTGAGGCTAAGCCACTGATGTCTTGGAAGAGCCCACTATAAATAAGTCTTGGTAATGGTATTTCTGAGCATGTTTGATAATTACTTGTCAATATTATATTCCCAGTGTTCCTTTTATTGCTGTGATTTCACTAAAATTCATAATCACGGATTTAGCTGTCTGTTCTGCACTGAGGAGATCATCTCATCATTTGATTGCACATAAGGAACACTTGTCAAAACCACTTATATTTGTCTTTAAACGTGAAGTTTAGCATCATAATTACACAGGTGAACCCTTTACAAGTTGACAAACAAATCATTTTAAAAGGTAAGAGAACATTTTGATAAGTGGAATTTCTTCTTTGTTCATACGTTCAGCTCAGAGTTGTGCTGGTTGCATAATACTGTGGATGCAGATAGTGCCCTAATGGTCGCTCCCCACAACAGTAGTAATTCATTCTTAAGGGAATATCTCAAGAAATATTTATTTAATTATATAAGCATCATTAGAATGAAAGGTACTGATTATGTATTTCAAAACGTGGTTATCATAATTTTAACTGGAAAATGATTGTGTGTTACGATTCAGCTCATAGGCAAATGATCAGAATGCTTTTCATTCTCCAATCACTTGCCCGCGATGTAGTTAGTGCCTCAAAGTTGTTATCGCTGGCTTGTCACTGAGAATAAAATTGACCATTTCAGTTCAGTGCCTAGGGGAAAGCTATTTAGTACTACAACTGATACTAGCTGACCATCTTAACAAAGTATCAAGGACTGATTTGGTGGGATTATAAATACTACCTTCTCTACTTCTCAAGCCAGTCCTTTCATAGAGTAGTTAGGCACGTGGGTATAGTCCCTTGAGAAAAAATAGACATTAGCAAATCAATTTCTTCCTGAGAGAAACTGAAAAGGAAATTTGTATTCTGTTTGTTCAGTAATTTTCTGCCAGAAGTTTGAAACCAAATCAAAATGTCAGTTGTATTGGTTCTGTTTCAATGGCAGAACATTTTGTTTCTGCATTTTGCTTTGATTTTTACCTAGACATATATAGTGACCAAAAAACGCAGAACAAAAATGGTAGCTTTTACTCAGCCCTTCAAAATAAAATGACATTTTGTTTTGGTTTGTATTTCACCCCAAACAATAAAACTGGAGTGAAATGAACATGTTTGTTTAAATAGGAAAAAAAAAGTGGTAGTGTACTCAAAGGATAAATTTTTTTACCATAGCTAAGATTTTTTTTTTAAATATATATATAATAGACTTCAAATTCTAGATATGTAGAACTTCCATTCCCAGGATTGCCAGCACAAAAGAAGAAAATAGTCAGAGAAGCCAACATATGAATGGCAGTCTTTTAAATGCTGGGGATCTGGAAAGGCCTGCTGTGTCACATTATATTTGTGGATTTCAAACTGCAACATGCAGATGTATGCACATGAATAATTTTGAGCACAAGAGCTTTAATCCCCTTGTAGAAAATAGAATCAGTCAAATGTGTAAAGTTACAACGTGTATTCGCGGTTTGGTGACTGAAGCTTAAGACCAAGTTCTGGGACACTGACTTTATTTTCAAATATCTTAAGGTTTTTAGCATATGTGCATGAAAGAATAACTCTTTTGGGTTCATGCTCTCTTTTTGCCTTCTGCATACATCTGGGAAATCTGATTTTTTTTATATACTGGATTACTTTAATACTAGAAAGTGAGGTATGAATTATTATTTTTGAAGTCCATGGATTTTTCTATTCTAATTATAGGATTGATGGTCTCTGTGACAATACACCTGGCGTTGTGCGGACTTGAAAGATAGAGTGAGAAGGTACACAGCTCAGAAGTAGTTGATTTCAATCTTCGATGCATTCACTAAATAATTCAGTAGCACTAATGGAAATCTGATCTTAGCACGGGAGTGGGGATGCGAGGCACTCAGTCGCCAGGATTTGGCAGCTCAATGGCTTGGGAACAACAATGGAGCAAAACGTGAAAAAAATCTTTAAACTATTGTTGAGTTCTCTTCTTTGCTTTCCTGTAATTGCGTTTCATCTTCCTGGAGCTGCTGTTGCTGATGGCTAGGGAGGGCGAGAAAAAGAAATTGATATTTACAGTGTATCTGAAGCAAACAAACCAAACTCGGCTTGAGCTGACCTTTTAACTGGTGCACAAGGGGTGCTGTTTTCTTTTCAAAAAGTACAGCCTCATTCTACTCAGCAGTGGGACCAAAAACAGTGAAGCGCTTCTTGGGAGCCAATTGCATAAAGCCTCGTCCTTTTATAACTTCTTATAGCCCTAACCCTCACTTTTCCTTCTTAAAAGAAAATTCAGCCCCATCTCTGTCTTTCATTAGGTTGCCAATCTTTGGTTTGGGTAGTAAAGAGGATGCATGAAAGTAGAAATTGGACTTCTACATCTGCCAGTCCAATCCTCATCTCTGTTTTTTGACTGGAGTGGAACCAGCAGCTGTAAACAAATGTCAAGGATTTTAAAAATAGGTATCACTGGCAATCTGCAAGCAAATTCTCCTTTCTAGGTTATCCAAGTGTCCAGCCTAGAAAAGTAATAGCCAAAGACTATTTTTTCAGTATATGTTTTTCTGTATGTCACAAGAAATGTAGATTAGGCTGTAGTTCCAGAGATCATGCAGGAATTAAAGCATTGGCTAGAAAACAAAGTCAGGACAGACAAAAGAGCAGAGAATTTCTCGAGATAAACCTCTCCAACTTCACAGTTCTTTTAATAAGGAAAATATCCCTGTGACAAGTAAATGGTCATAGCTTATCTTCCATCAATCCCTTTTCTCCATACTGTCCTGTTCTTTCTGACCGGGAACCAGCACAACAGGCACCTTTGAGGCTGTGATTAATATATAGTTGATGACTTTTTCTTGTCAAGAGAAGTTACGTTGGTCCACCCAAGACTGCTGTATTCACCGTCTCACCTCCTTCTATGTCTTTACAAGTTCCATCTCAATAGCAAAGGTTCAGTCAAGAAATTCAAGTGTTATACTCCATTAATATCAATGGCATCAAACACAGCAGGCAATATGGGGCAAAGAATATCCTTCTGTATTAGTACAGTGTTTATTGCAATGGAAACCTCAGTTAAGCCTCAAGGTGCCATTGAGACAGAAATAATATTAACATTAAAACAGACTTACTTTTTGTCAGTTGAAAGCTGAGATGCTTTCTTTTTCAGTCATAGCTGCTTCAGACCATAATTTGTCCTCTGAGCAGCTATGTTAACCACGTCCACAGTTTTATTTTGGACTTTCTGAATCAAAATCCAAGGCGTATCGCACAAAACTAGTTTCTGTGCATGGAAACTCAGTTTCAGGAAATTAATTTCTGAGCTATGGAAAACTAGGTATGGAGAAAAGCTGTGAGCAAATTTGGTCAAAAGTTGTCTATTGACATTGCTTCTAAAATTTAGTGGACAAATGAGGCTTCTAACGTCATGCACGTCTTTGTGAAAAGCAGTTGATTTCTGCAGAAAGTTTCCATTGTTTTCTGAAAAGCTGAAAATGTTGAGTTTTCAGTGTTTTAGCTAAGACTCAGATTTCTGTAAGGAAAGGAAGAAATCTCTTGACCTACTTTGATGCAATCTGTTTTGGTTTCAATCAAGGTAAGCTTACAGATCAGCCTTTGTCCTCTTTCCTACTTTCTCTTTGTTACTCAGACATGATTGACCATCTGAAATGTGCCATTGTGGTTGTACAGAGAGACTCCGAGGGCTTAAAGTGTCGACCACTACCAGGTGTTTTTTGATGGAAAGTGTCTTGCTCTTGATGTTCAATGTTTGTGGTGCTTAGCACCGTGATGCCAGGATTTCATTGAGAAGCCCTCAGGAAGGTGCAAGCTAGCTATCAAGGATCCATTCAGCTTTGCATAGTCTGAGACACAAAGATGAAGTGTACTATTGAGTGTTCATTTTCACTCATCCAGCTGCTAGAAAGAATATTCTCTCCATCTCAAGCCACCATTTTACACTGCGAATCAAAGTTGTTGTTTTAAATTACATCACTGTCATTAAATCTGCCGGTGGTGCAAATCCTGAACAGCCATGCCAGGACTAAACACATAACTGCGTGATGAAAAGAAGATGCCAAGGTGTGGATGGAAGGGAATAGTTTACTTTACTAAGAAAGACTCCAGGTGGGTGCAATTGCCCACGCTGGGACTAGCCACACAGTGCTTTTCATTGTCACAGATGGTAGGTGTTAGATGATGCAATGTGTACAGTGCCAGACAAATTACTTTTTTAGCTCATTCCTCTGGAAACAGGAGAAGAATCTGAACTGGATTTCTGTGCAAACCTGGAGCAGGAGCTGTGAGCTGCAACCTCAGCAGAGACCCGAGCAGTCAATGGGCTCAGTCTTTCAAATCAAAGCAGAGACTTGCTCTGGGGATCGGGAATTACATAGAAATTGCCTGGAGTTTGGAACAAGTCCACTTAGTTTTGAATTAAGCTGTGGACTGGGGAACACTCTTATTCAATGGATGTAATGAACCTAAAAGTTGGAAAAGCCTGCTGCTAAATGAAAGCCTTGATATAACTCCAGCAACCACTACAACCAGAAGTGTTGAAACGCCATGACAAAAGTTGTTCTCATGGCACTTTCAGCCCAAGCTGAAATTAAAAGCTGGGGTGGTTTTTTTTTTTTTCTGTTGGTTTGTGGTTTCCTTCCCCCCCCCCCCCCCCCCCCCCCCCCGCAGTATTTCCAGTCCAACACTGCCACGGTCTAAGTGGCAAGCTGGAACTCAGCGACACTGACGTTAAAGCTCCCCATACCCCGACGGCCAAAGGCTACGAGGTAAAAGCTGTAGATGCTCGTGGCTGGAAAGGTAGCTGAAGCCCCGGCGAGCTCCCGCACCGGCCGGGGGTACCGTGAGGTGCCCCACCCGCTCTCGACTCCCCACCGCAGCGGCCGGGGCTGCCGTGAGGGTGAGGAGGGAAAGTTGCTTGAGCTTAAAAGCCCGTTACCGGCCCGCGGGCCAGCCCCGCCGGGCTCTCCCTCGGCGGCGGGCGCACGGCGAGCAGCCACCTAGCCCCGTCCGCCGGCGGAGCGCCCCCGTCCCGCCCCCTCCCCACCCCTCCGCCCCCCCCGGCGGCGGGGGCGAGGCTGCCCCGCGGGTGACCCGCCCGGCGGGCGCGCCCCCACCGCATCACATGAGGGGGCAGCGCGGCCGTTCGCTCTGCCCCGGCGCCCGCCTGCCTCCCTCCTCTCGCCGCCTCGCCGCAGCCCGGGCGCAGCTGAGTCAAAGCGCGGATCAGGTTCCCTGCCTCCAGTATAAAAATCTCGGCGAGAAATCTCCGGCGGGAGAGAGAGACGGGGCGCGGGAGGAGCGGGGCGTGAGGCGGCGGCCGGCGAGCCTGTCCGTGGGGAAGCGAAGGGACGCGCTGCGGCGGTAGCAGCAGCAGCAGCAGCCGCTGCTCACCGGGGACGCCCGCGGCTCGCCCCTCTCAGCTGCGGGAGAAGAGCCTTTCGCCGCCCGAAGTAAGTCCGAGGGGGCGGCGGCGGGGGCTCCTGGGGGCCACCCGAGGGATGGTGCCTCCCGCGCTCGCTCCCCGAAGGGGAGGGTGGGAAGCGCTTCCCTCTCCCCGTCCTGCCCCGGCTCCGGGGGACGTGCCCCGAGCGGGGCTCCGCACCCCCGGCCCCACCTCGCCTCTTCTCACCGCCCGGTGGGTGCCGGGCAGAGGAGCCGTGGGGCTGGGTGGGATCCCGGACCCAGCGGGGCGGTGGGGAGCACCTGCGGCCGCGGAGGCACCTGCTCGGGGTGCAGGCGGGGGGCGAGGTCTGGGGGTGCCCGGGAGCAGGAACGGGGTGCCGGGGCGCCGCGGTCCCCGCCGCGCTTTGCCGTGGTGGGGAGCGCCGCTGCCTCTGGCCGCCTGACGGCCGCCCCGCTCGGGGTGGCGGCGGTGGGTCGGTAAATGGGAGCGTTAAAAAGCCAAGGCAGGGTGAGAAGGACCGAGGTGGCGGTGAGGGACGTGACCCAGTGGGGAAGGGAGGCAGGAGTGCTCGGGCTGGTCCCTTTCGAGAGGACAAAAGGGCAGCGGAGTGACCCCAGAGCGGCAAACCCCCTGCGGGTCCCGGTTACCCTGTGCCAGGAACGTCCCGGCTGAGACTCGGGATAACGAGGTTAAATTGTACCCTCGGAGCGAGCACTTGAACTGATATTTTTCCTGGGACTTTGCCGCCTTATCCCTAGTTTACTTCTGGTGGAACAACTGAGCCTAGCAAGTGCTGATAGATCTATTTAAAACTGCCGTTGTTAGTTTCTGTCTTACGCTTTCCCTGGAAGGATGGGTTGGGAGCGAATCTGAGTTAACAACGGCAAAACCAGTTTCCTCCTGTTGAACATACACATTATTCTGCAAATGTGTTATGGTCTCCAACACTGATGCTTGTAACTCCTTACCCTCCTTCATCCTTTCCCTTTTAAAAGTAGAGTTTTTTTGTAGGGGAAAGGTACTTTTCATTCTTCGGGAGCTCATCTGCTCCTTTTATGTGTTCCAGTTGGCCGTCGCGCACCTCTCTCTTCCACACTGCAAGTGATTTGCCTTGGCGGTGAATGTCTACTGTGCGTTAGTTTAGTGACACGCTCTGAAGCTGGATTCTAGGATGTAAACCCTAGAGACCAGTTGGTTCTTCGCAGCGTTGTGCAAATGTTTGTGATATGTATTAAGTCTTTCTCTGCGGGATAATCCTGCAGCTACCGATAGTGGTAGGTGTTTTAACTAGATCCTGTTTGCTCTAAATGACTTGTATTACAGTGGGAGAACTCTTTACCTGTGGCTTATCAACTCTTGAACTCTCTGCCCTTTTCTTGTTTTCCATTTGAGTCTTGAGGGTTTTTTTTTTTTTTTGAGCTTTTAGCAAGGTTTAACTTTTTGGACAAAAAATAGACTGAGTGCGTAATCGCTTGTATTAGGGTAAAGGAGGGAAGGGATGGAGAGAAAGAGAGAGAAGAGAAAGATATGGGAAGAGTTTTTGTAAAGAAATACTTGCCTTTTGCTTTTTCTGGACGATACGCTTGAGCTGATTTACACAGCACAATTTATGGGTTTTTTTCTGTGTATTTCTGTTTCCTCCCTCCAAACAAATAAGAATAAAAAAAAGTCTGAACTTTTGATCAAGAGAAATGGTCTGAAGGGAAAAAGAAACCTGCATATTTGTGACAAAATTTGTTAATTTGCTGTAGTAATGAAAATTTGGAACTTAATGGAGAGAGTACCTCATTGGAGAGGACGAACCAAAAAAAAAGCGGCAACAAAAAAACCTGCTGCATAATTTAGTGACTCTTCCTAAAGAGAAGCAAAGCAGGGGTTTAATATACTCCTGTGTCGAGGCGAAGCTAAACTCTGTGGTGACTTATTACTTATGAAGCTTTGGATGAAATTGAAGGAGAGAAACTTACTGACTTTAGCGTGATCCAGAGCAAGCTCTTGGGTGGGAAAAAAAGAAGCTAGCAGCAAACCTTTCTTTTACAAATGGTAAGTTTTTGTTCATAGTGTAGAAATGGCTTAAGGAAAACAGACTTTTTGCAATTATCCAGATGTCTATCACCAGTTATTTGAGATGCAGTCTGTGGGTGATACATCCTTGCCAGCAGAAGGTTGGTTTTACTATAGTATTACAAAACATAGTGCTGCTGTCCCAATACCATATGTCTGTATTCCTCTACGCCCCTACTGACACTGAGGACACTTTGGAGCCTTATCTTATTCCTGACACAGATGTACTGATGGATGGTTTGTGTAGATTCATCTTTCTGTCGCTAATGTGAATATTATTACTTAGCTGACTTCCAGCCGTCGCGGCTCCAGCAAGTACTTCCTGACATGTCCTGTGTTTCTTCCCCATCGTTCTGGGAACGATTGTTCCTAGGTCCTCAGAAAGCAATTAAAAATAATTTTTACAGGAGCTCTGAAAATGAACTCATTTAACTCATACTCTATTTTAGTGTGGTTTTACAGCAGGGAAGACATGATTTATCTAGTGTTATAGTGTAACAAGTGTTTTAGTGTAACACTAGGGCATTAGGGATGGAGCTGGCATTGCTCACAAAGCTTCCTGCTCTGTTCAGGCCCCCTCATTACCTACACTCCCAACCGTGGGGTTTTTCTGTGGGAACTGGTCTTTAACAAAGTACGCTTTGGTTCAATATTTACAACCTCTTGCTGATCAGTGTATCAAAAGCATTTTCATTTAGAGGATTCATTTCAGGACTTTAATTGAGGAAATCTCTTTGTTTCAAGCCTCTATAATAAACCATTCAAAATGCTGTCTTTGAACGAACTAGGTCACTGTAACGCGCGGACACACAGAGTGATTCTCATCTGCTTAGGGTAGCCTGCATTCGGTCGACCCATATCCCTGGTGAGCTTGTCCCTGATTTATCCTTCTTGGACTGGCTTGTTCACAGGGAGCTTATGCTGAAAATTCACTGCTGGAGGTCATTCTCCATTCTTGGCATCTCTGGCAGCCTTAAGCTTAAGTTGCAGCCTCATTTTCTATCCAATCAATACCACTCTTATGTTGCTGAGTTTCCATGGTGCCCCCAATCTTCTGTCTACATATTGATGTCTGACAGCAGGAATAGCATTCTGTGTCGCTATATATACTTACTAAACCTGTCAAAACTATTTAGGGTCTGTCGCACTAATTTATATCCATATCCTGATATTATTTGTATCTGTTAAGCTTTGACTGATGGAGCTCGCTGCACTAAGGAATCAGCCCCAACAATGCACTCCAGGGATGGCTCGAGGGATGGACGTCTTGAGAAAGGGAAAAAGACTCTCTTCTAGAGTAGCTGGGGTAGTCTAGAATCCTTTGAGCACAATAGAGTCATTTTGAAAACATCCAAGTCTCAATGGCTCCAAGTTAATGCTTTGGAAATCATTCTCCATTGTGCTGCTCTGAATGCATAGAGGGTCCTCTCCGATGGAGCCGCGAGAGGAAAATAGAAAAGTGGGCATTGTCAAGCATTCAATGTGCATTTGAGGAGAGCTGGGGGAAATTTGAGTCAGTTGTCTCACATCAACTTTCTTCAGCAGAAGCACTGTGGAAAAATGAAATTAAAGGAGCGAGCAGTGTCTTCTGTCATGTGGATGTTTGTGTTTTACTACAATAACCCACAGAGCACTGTAGCTGCGTAAGAAATGGTGTGGCCGTGTCCCTGTGGCCTGACACAACAGCAACTAAACAAGATGAGAAACGGCATATCTTCTTTGTGTTATTAACTTCCAAGGGACTGATACCTGTTATTTGTGCTGGCAGAAATAGACACTAAATAAAGACCAGTATATTTGATTTTTTTAATTTAAATATGCTTTGCAAACCGTTGATCTCGTATCAGAGGCGGTCATCAGCTGGGGAAGCTCTTTAATCCCACTACCTTTAACATGAGCTTGATCCAACCCATGAAATAAGAATTGGCAGTCAGTATGAAATTTGCAGCTTAAAATTTTGTTTGCTGTGAGTTGCCAGAAGAACTGATTTTGTGATGCCAAGTTCATGAATACTTTTCAGACCCTCTTCAGGCTCCCACAGTCTTTTCACTAGTGAAAAGTAAGGAGCTTTAACACTTAAAAGGCCCTGTTGCAGGTGGTGGTTGACATAGTGGTATTAAAGTAGTTCAGTTTGTCAACTTTTCAGCAATGGCTTACCTTATCCTCGTAGAAAGGAACTTTACCAAACTAGACACTCTCTTGGCCCATATGTCTCAGCTTATTTTATTCCAAGGAATAGAATCACTGAACCATTTAAAATATCTGGCTCTACCTCCTGCAGTGGCATTATGATGATTTTTTTTTTAAACTTTTCTCATTTCCTTGCTTGCTTACATATGTGGGAGTGACTTTTAAAATCTGTAGTCGTCTAGCTTTTTAATGTCTTTCAGACCAAAGGTTGAGAGAACACAGCTGTAGGCAGTTTCATGGGAGATGAGAAGGGGGAATGTGAATATAATAAAAAGCTAGATATATTACTGGTGCAGCCAGGTGATTTCTACCCCCTCCGTCTCTCCGCTCCAGAAAACCTTTGCCCTTCCTTGCCTTCTCAGAATAGCAGATTCTGGTTTCAATGTGGATCACCTCTGGAGGGGAGGAGTAGAGTCGGAGGCAAAATCCAGTTTCATTAAGAAAAATTAAGAAAAATGTATTAATGTGTTAATTTGGGCCCTAGGAGCATGTTGCTTGGCAAGTGCCATTTGATTGCATGGCAGCTGCAACAGAGGGGTAAAGACTTTCAGAGCAGAAGAGCATTACAGGAGTTGAGAATTTTCTGATAAAAATAGTCTCTGAAAATAGCTAGTGCTTGGGGCTCCAGTCCACTGCCGTTTAGTAAGCTACAAAGTTCAGTTTTAAAATGGACCTTTCTCTTCTGAGGCCTGCCAGCACTATTTCAGAGCTCACTAAAGGTTTCATGAGAGCGTTATAAAAATCTTCCTTCCTCGTTAATTTCTGCAGAGTTCCAGTGTAGCTTGGACTTTGTAAACATCCCCTATTTAGTTGTAGATGATGCCATCATCAAGTGCCTGTGGGGAGGGAAGAGAAAGAGAAGAAATTCTCTATTATCTCAGGCCAAATGCTTATTTTGGCACTGGTCCACAGCTAGCTAACAGCGTAAATGAAATTGAATTTTTGCTGTCTTCAAACGATATTTTTGGAGCAGCTCACTATCTGTACGAGTTCTTCTCCCAGGACAAAAACTAGACAGAATGACTGTGGGGGGGGGAAGAGGAGGCTGGATGGGCTCTTCTTTCCTTCAGGAAGCCTCTCTCTAAGCACCTGGGCTGATGCCCCGCTGTCTTAGCCGGGCTGGTCCAGCTGGCAGTGGAGATGGGCACAGCACTAGGGATGCTGGCAATGAGGTTGAGGTAGCCTGTTTCTCAGACTTGAGTGCAAAGTTGATCTTGATCTTCTGAACTCATTAAGGAAGATAGACCACTCTGCTGTTGTCTTCACTGCTGACTTTGCTACCTGCATCTGCCTGTTGCCTTAGGCTGTCCCTAAGGATTAGAAAGGTGAAAAACAGATAATTGTGCTCTACGGGTATAAAAGACAGGAGGAATTCCCTGTATATTGACACAAGCAGTAAATATATAAATATCTGTGCAAGTCAGAATGTCCCTGTCTGATTGCAAGAAACAAAAATGACTGAACTGGCTTCTCAAATTCAGCTCCATTGGATATCAGGCACAAAACCAGTTTTGTTCTTGTGTTTTGTTTCTCAGAGCCATGCAAACAATGGCATTAGTTTCATAACCGACTAAAGATGATCTGACTATTGCATTTAAGGCTTCCTTGTTTCGACTGGATCACTAGTACAACAGATTTATTTATGGTTTTTTTTTTTTTTTTTTTAGCTATACTTCTCACACATCATGTATCTTAAAGTGCAAAAGAGCCTTACTAGTGCAATGCAAATGTATGCGCCCATCTGTAGCCAGCAACAGAAGGCTCACAGTCTGGAGCATCTTTGTCTCTGTGACAGAAGCATCCAAACTGTGCTTCGTACTGTGTGTAGGTAGTTCTCATATCAAAAACTTTGTATTTAAAAATAACTGTTTTACAGGTGTTTTGTCTTTTTTTTACAGGTTTACAGCATGCAAGCAACAGTGGGAAGAGCGACATTGGCTCAAAATGCCCATTTTAATATTTCTGTGATGCTCTTCTAGGGACTTTGTTAGACTGTAATGGATGGATCTCTTAAGAAAGGTCTACCATCTGACAGCGATATAGGAGGAAACTTAGAAATAGCCTTGGTAGAAAGATGGCACCTCTAATATGGTGCTGTCTCTACAGTGTTATGGCACTACAAGGTCACAGTTTGCTTATGGACAATTGAACTTCTTCCATTTCCATATTGAGATCTTTTTCAGCTCACTAAGAATCATATTCTTCCTGTCAAGCAGAGATTAATACTAAACCAGGCACACATCCTCCAACCATTTTTCAGGCAACGTTGATGCTTCAGCAAGAGCTTCATCAGAATAAGAACTATAGAATTCAGCCTAAGAAAGGGTGCCCACCCCTTTGTTTTGGTGACAATTTCTTCAAAATAAGACACAAATGAGTTGTAGTGCTGGTAAATGATTGTGACTCTTCTTGCAGCAGAATCCCATTACTTTCATTAAAAGTGCCTTTGGAGTGAAGCACCTCTTAGTAAATTAGAGATAAATCAAGAGATTGTTCGGATACTCTGCCTTAATTCTGGTAGGAAAACACTTTAGTTTGAACTATAAAAATTACATGGTCAAAAGTAGCCTCCCCACTATTTTAAACAGAAATAGTTTGAACTACTTGTTCTACCTAGGGTGCTTTCTCCTGGAAACCTGGTCCTCTATGGTAGTAGCCTAGCTTTCCTTCCGGTGCTGACGAAAGGCCCCTGAGATGCTCTGATTGCTTCCCGATAGCTTGCGCCACCTGACTGCCTGGTTGTTTGCTTGGATCGCTGCCTTCCCAGAGGTCACAAAGATGTTTTTGTTTGCGCGAGTCACTTGCTTTTATTAGAAGCCTGCCTGGGTGCAGCTGATATGCAGTAGGGACCGAGGGATGGAAAAAAAATCTACTAGCTTTCCCTCTAAGGCCAATGGAAAGGATTTTCAGCAATCTTCCAAAAACACTGCAAGCTTTGATTCCGGAACTTCGTGTCATTTCACTTATTAAATCCTCACTTTCCTAAGCTGTCCCTTCAGCCCATGTTTCTTCTCTGATTTGTGTGTTGTCAGATGCTTTTGCTAATCTCTGTAGTTGATGTTTGCTTAAGTGATTATTTGGCAGAAGCGTGTGAGCAGGCGTGTGTGATTGCCGTTGGCATGGCAGTTAGTATGATATGGCATTAGCATACTTGCTCCGGTGCTGCAGGCCTCCTCTTCTTCTAGGCATATTTATGCAGCAGGGGGGGGAAAAAACCCAACAGAAAGCCATAGGGGAGCCAGTTACGGTATGGTGATCTTCTGGCCAGTTTGACCAAAGGCTTACAGAGTCCAGAGGAGCCTAAAGGCTGCTCTCGTTTCCTTTCTATTACTAATCATAAATAGATCATCCACCAGCAGAGGATTTATAAAAAGAGCTGCGGGGATTATGGGCTGCCTAAACAGGGATATCTACATTGAATCTAGTTCTCAGGAGTTTCCCTGCACTTGCAAAATAGTGTGGGAACAATGTTTATGGGGCGATAAAGAAGAAAAGGCAAGCTCCACGGCCTTCGTGTTTCTTAGCTCAGGAACCTGTCTTTAAATGGGAAGTGCAGTTTAGTTTGCGTCTTGGACTCATTAATATTGAGCAGCCGTTGGGATTACAGGTGTATGTGTTTTAAGAGGTGTCAGTCTCTTCTCTGTCGCTTGTAATTTGAGCTTTAGTCTTTGCACATCTTGTGCATTGGAACAGCTTTATGGGCTATGAGTTACCTCACTGAGAACAGTGGAATTTACTTAGACAACGTAAATATAAAAGTATATATGAAACCTTTGCTTGATCAGCACCTTAATTTGTAAGTTTAAACACATTTAGCTGAAATAAATCTCTCCGATGGTACAATAGGCGTTCAGGTGCGTGCCCTTTATGAGCGGGTGGGGATGAAATCTCTTGTGGTAAGTTTTAGAGCACTACATTTACTGTGGGGCCTTTGGCAGCTTCACTTGATGTTTTTCTGGATGTCTGTCTAAGCATGAGCTGCTCCTGCGTTTTTTGGTAAAATTCAAATTATTGGAGAGCTGGTTTTCACCTCCACTTTCTGATGTAAACTTTTTCTGTCCGTCCATGTTAATGACTACCTTTCCAAGACATGGTACGGACCAGGCATAACCCCTCGCCAAAACCTGTCCCTGTATGACCGTCTGGTGCTGTGAAGGTCCTGACTTTATCCTGATGAGAGGCAGAGGCTGCCGTCTTCCTGCTGGGATGAGCCCTCGGTGTTACCTCTGAAGGGAGAAAACTTCTGGGCTTAACATCTGAAATGTAAAGATGTCTGGAATCAGGACTGTAGGAAAGTGGGGAACATTTTCTCTCCCTGCCCCTGACTTACTGTAAAATTGGTCATGTTTTCACAATGAAAAAAATCTGAAGTTGAAAAAGGAATAGGAATGGGAGGAAAAGCGGGTGAACTCCCTGCTTTTACTCATAATTTTGATCTATAATTTGAGGCTGCTTTCAAAAACATTTATAGATCCTTTTAGTATTTTGCAACTGAGATAATATTTACAAACACCTTTTATTTGGTAGCGTAATGTAAACCATGGTCCTGGCCTTTCTCTGGCTGCTTCTCTGTGCCCAAGTACAGCAAATCTGTGCTAATTCTCACAAAGGGTGAGAGCCCTTGAGAATGGCTGGAGTTCGAATACTGCTGTACAAGGCAAGGACTAAAAACCAAGGGCAGCATATTGCAGCATGTACTTTGTTCATTTAATTGCTATGTACTATAGTTTGAATTATTTATGACTATATCTACAAGGAATTAGTCCTTTAAATAAGAATCCTTCTTTCTTTTGCTAACCACAACTACAGGAAGAGTGGATATAGAAACTCTGCGCTTTTTATATAGGAAAAAAAATGAGATGTGTGGACAATTTGCCCCAACATTGTGCTGTACACACGTACTTCAAAAGTGAGTGTCTGTACAGAGAAACTTTCCAAACTGTAGGAATGTGTAGCAAAAATGTGTTACCTAACTTTAGACTTTCCAATTGCACAACACGTACTATAAATGACAAGTTCACATCTTTCTCTGTTGACACTTTCAGTATGTGCAATAAGGCTCTAATTCTAGTTGGGATTTTACCAACCGAGATTTCTCAAGTAATTGTAGGTGGGAATTTCTTGTGTTATTTAAATAGGAAATTCTGAAACAAACAAAAAACTCAAAGCAGGAGAAGTCTATGATGTGTAAATTATGTGTCTAAGTCAAGAAAAATTGAGGTTGAAATATTTCACATCAGGCCTATTGAAATGGAAATTCTTGAGTTACTGAATCCAAGATTTCTTTTCCAGGTCAGTGAAAGTCTAGTGTGTATCTGTACACTTGAAGCACTTAATGGGTGTTGAGGGAATGGAAACAAGAATTTGAGCTTACATAGGAGATGGATACATTGGCTACAGTAAGTTCCTTGTGAAGTCCAGCTGATGCTGTTCATTATGGCATTTTGATGATCGTGATGTCTCACGAAAAGAGTGGTATAGTATATAGGCATGGGGAATGAGCACCATTTTCTCAAATTTATGTTTCCTGATCAGTTTAAATTTTTTTTCAAAGCATACCTTTGAAAATTAGAATATAACTTATATGTACAGTACTAATTGTACATATAATTTTAATAATTGTAAACATTTGTAAACAATTGCAATAATTGTAAATTATTACAAAATTATTTGTATTACAAAACTATTTCTTTACAAAATAATTGTAAACAGTTTTATAATTTATAGTTTTTGTTTACAATAATTGCTGCAATAATTATAGAATTTAATAAGAATGGAATTTTGATTCCATTTTTTCCCAAAAGACTTGAGCATGTTCTTTTCAATTGTTCCACAGGACATCGTGTTTGCAACTATTTTAAATGTTTTTCTTTCTTTCCTTCCCATACAGTCATAGAATGGCCTGGGTTGGAAGGGACCTCAAAGATCATCTAGTTCCAACCCCCCTGTCATGGGCAGGGACACCCTCCACTAGACCAGGTTGCCCAAAGCCCCATCCAACCTGGCCTTGAACACTTCCAGGGAGGGGACATCCACAACTTCTCTGGGCAACCTGTTCCAGTGGCTCACCACCCTCACAGTGAAGAATTTCTTCCTAATATCTAATCTAAGTCTAGCCTTCTATAGCTTAAAGCCATTGCCCCTTGTCCTGTCACTCCATACCCTTGTAAACTGTCCCTCTCCTGCTTTCCTGTAGGCCCCCTTTAGGTACTGGAAGGCTGCACTTAGGTCTCCCTGGAGACCTTCTCTCTTCTTCAGGCTGAACAACCCCAGCTCTCTCAGCCTGTCCTCATAGGAGAGGTGCTCCAGCCCTCTGATCAGCTTTGTGGCCCTCCTCTGTACTCTCTCCAACAGCTCCATGTCCTTCTTGTACTGGGGCCCCCAGAGCTCACGCAGTACTCCAGGTGGGGTCTCACGAGAGCGGAGTAGAGGGGACAATCCTCCCCCTCGACCTGCTGGTCGTGGTTCTTTTGATGCAGCCCAGAACACAGTTGGCTTTGTGGGCCGCAAATGCACATTGCTGGGGTCATGTTGAGCTTCTCATGAAGCAACATCTCCAAGTCCTTCTATTCAGGCCTGCTCTCACAGCTTCCATTGCAAAAGACATTTTAGCCTTTGTTCAGTGTTAAGTAGACCCTTAGCCCAGAATAAATATAGTTTTCACTGCCTGATGCAGTGTGTGTTTTGTGTGAAATGAAAGGATTTTTTTTTTTATCTCATTTACATCTGTCTTTTGTTTGTCCAGGTTTAAAAAAGTATACTAAGCCTAAAAAGTTTTTGGAGTAGCAGAACTTCCAAGATGATCACAGGTGAGCTGCCTGCATTGTGCAGCCTTGCCTACTTCTCCAGTTTCCTTGCTCAAATTACTCTCCAGTCCCAGTTTTGCTGCCTTGCAAAGCTAAACCATTGAAGGCCGCTACTGCTTCTATAGCAGAAGCTGTATCGGGCTATGAAATAGGTCTGTATTTTTCTAAGACATGGATCATGCCCTGTGAGTAGCAGTGCAATTGTACAAGGTATGGAAGTAGATGGAAGGGCATGGGTCAAGTTCTGTAAAACCAGGGTTATGTGGACTGCTTAAAACTCTTTGCAAGTAGCTTTCATCTTCCTTAGCTTTAAATGTGCATGGATCTGAAATGGATTTTTCCCCAGATAAACCACACCCAAGCTGTGTTGGTTTTGAAGGTGTATTTCCATAACTCTGAATAGCTGAGGTTTCCTTAATCTTACTTCTGAATTCCTGTGTCTCTAATATCCTTATTTTCATAACTACCAACTTCTCTTTGCTTTAACCTCTCTTCTATTTAAATAGTGTAGTAGGTCACCCTTCATAAATATTACACATTCTCTCATGTTTTTCATTTTCAGTGGCCTTTTACAGCCCCACGCCAAGTTCTAAATCTGCAAAATGTTTCAGCTTCTTTGTTTCTAAGCATGCTCACAATTCTTGCCCCTATTTTAGCGAGCGCATTTAGTTGAAATTTAACCTGGCATTCCACAGTTCCATTATAATCTCCGTAGTCAAACTTTTGTTCATATTACAGTTTAAAATATTAGAAGCACTATTTTAAACTTTTGTCTAGTCTGAAATGACTCGTCTGCTAAGCACAGCGATATGACATCTTTTGTTTCCAGAACTTTTTTGATGTCTAGAAGTTAATTCAGTAATCAGTGGTATGTAAGCGCATATATATACATATTGGTTCCATTAGACTTCAATGTGTCTGTGATGAATTTTATCTGATATTTGTGTTGTCCAGTTGTCTGAGTAGTTGTGAGGACAAGGACCTCCATTCTGTTAACTAATACCATTTTATATGGGCAGCACATTTTGTTACCTTGTTTTTCATTCTTTTTCAGATACTTCATAAATGCACTCGACAGCACTGGTCCTAGGTTGAACTTTGGGTGCTACAACCCCGCTCCTCCTTCGTACGAAGAACTGATTATTGTTCTTAGCCTGGGATTCTCAGTTCCTTGACTAATATTTAAAGAGTGACAGGACCTTACCTCTTATCCCAAGATTACTGAGCTCTCCTAATAGCTTTTTTCAAAGTCTTTGAAAATCCAAACAATTTACATCTAGTGAAAAATAGCCAGGATAAGTTTATAAAGGCTTCTTGTAGATTAGTGAGGCATGATTTATCATTGTGAAAAATGTGCTTTTTTAGACTTTTCTAGTTTGTGGCGCTTCTATTTCAGGCTAGCTGGTTTACACTTGCCTTTAACTGATTTTTCTCAGCTCTGGAAATGCAGTTTAGTGCAATCGAATTTCTTGAGTTGTTTGGTTTTTTTTTATTTATTTACTTTATTTCCCCTAACTCTGTCTGGCATTTCTGCCTCACGTTCTTTACTTGTATAACCCTAGGGCATGCATCTCTCTTCCCTGCTTTGAAGTGAAAATTGAAGCAGAGGAGCCATTTAACTTCTGTGCAATCTCCTCTGCCCTCATTGACTTCTCTGTGTCAGGGCAGACTGCGGTAGAGTCTGCAGGACCCACCGGCTCTTCTGGAGTTCCAGTTTCCTGTGTGCTTAAGGAATGCCTTATTGCTTGTCACTATGTATTAGCCTCATTCCTCAACCTTGCTCTTGGACTTCTTAATCTCCATTTTGCGTCTCACCTGCCAAAGTTGTTCTCTCCTATTAGCTTCACTTGGGCTGGATTTCCATTTTCTTTCTCTTAAGGATACTCTGTGAATGAATAAATTCTTAAACTATATTTAAGAAGGTTTTGATTTCTTTCTTTCTTTCTTTCTTTCTTTCTTTCTTTCTTTCTGGCCAGGAGTATCATCAGTGATTGCACTTTGGCATCCTGTCAGAATATCTGTGCTCGTTCCTTGCATGCTTTATTTAAAGAAAGGCTCGCAGGGAACAGAAAGAAGTGACTCACTGGTTCTCTTAGGACTGGTAATGACCTCCCAATCATGCGGTAACTTTGGGGTGAAGATTTCAAAAGATTGTGAGAGAATTCTATGTTTGCATCCTATGGAAATGTATCTGATCTGTGGCAATTTTCCCTTTGGAAATTAGTCTAGAAACATAGCCCTGTCTAATTTCTGAACCAATTCTTTTCCATTTTTTGGGACTAACTCATTGTAGCCTTTCCTTCTGCAAGCTTCAAACCAGCTGCCACCATGTGAATTGGTTACACTGACGAGAAATCATTTAGAAAAAATACTGCATTTTCACATTTCTAGAAAATGGTAATGTTGTCGTCATTTGATCACCGAGTATTCTACATCTATCATCTCTGGTCTGAATTGGAGGCTTGTATTTTATCATCCTCAAGACTGTAGCTCAGAACTTGTAGTCAGAAACACTCCCCTAAAGTACCTCCAGAAAAGTCAGATTTGTTCTTCTGACTTCTTCCTCTTTCTTACTTGGTTTGTGTGCAAGTATGGCGCAAGATTGTACATCTTCTTTTAGAAGAATCCCCTGTAAGCATTTAAACTAAAGTCCACCAAAGTAATTAAATATATACGTAAAAATAAATGTATACTTGTATGTAGGCTCATTGTGATTTAGATTGGCTGTATAATTTGTCATTATCACCTTTTGTGTTACCGCCTTTTATTTTGATTAACACTTGAGCAAACTGTGCTCCAGGAAGCTGTTTGCGATATCAGAAATGCAAGCTGATTGCACTCATGTACATCTAATTTGATGCCCTGATGCTTTCCAGCTGTGGTAAATGGACAACTATTTGAAAACAAGTATGTTGTCAGAGTTGGAATATCCTGTGAAAACTACCCATTTTCCCTTAAGTCTGGCTGTGTTCAATTAATCTGATGCTGACTTAGTCTCCCTGCATCTCACAGGGAATGTTTTTAATATTAAATTCTCATAGTAAACGCTTCTAAAATGTCTTTCATTTAACTCCTAGAATTATTCATATTCTGGGCAAAACTCATGCTCCCCTCCAATTTCTATTATGGAAAATCAAGACTTAGCAAATTGAGGTTACAGGTACTTTAAGGTTATTACCTTTTAAGTCATGAATTCCAAAGCAGATCTTCATTTTTTGAATGGGAGGAATCTTTTGTTGCATCCATCATTTGGAAGCTATCCCCCATGCTTGGTGATGGTGGTGAGGACAGAGTTGGGGCATCCACTTATGTGCTTGCTCCTCAGCTGAAGGTCAGGAGCAAACCCTTCCCCAGGTTGCATCTCTGTGCACAGATGGAGTGAGGGAGATGGGACAGCAGTGTTTTATCACTAAGTGATGTCACAACAAACAATTTCAAAGCCTCTGTGCATCCTTTTTTCTATTTTGATGCATGCTGGCATCTCTTTAGCAGAAGCAAATCAACTTACGCAGACATATGCCAAGAACAGGAAGGGAAGACTAATTGATCAGGAAGGCTGAAATGGTCTTCTGTATTTAACAGGATTTTTTTTTTTTGTGCTAGTGGAACAAGATTTATAATAATGATTACTAATCACAAAGGTCACTTGAGCCCTTTCTTAAATTCATATCTTTGAAGAAAAGCATCTGTAAAGGAACATATGGAGAGGACAGTAGCGGTTACAAACCTCAGCTAGGCGGTGCAGACATGTCCTTACTTAGTTTTTAGCAAACTAGTGCATGCAAGTTAGGTGCGTTGCCACTTGTAAGCCCTGTCTCTCAGCATTTCAATATAAGCCTGTTAACTGGATTGGGCTGGACTTAAAAAAGAGCTCGTTCCTATTCTTGATGAGCTCAGGTGGCTTTTATGTAGGGTGCTGCGAATGGGCATAAGGGCTTAGTGCTCGGTGTCATCATGCGAGCCGCTAAATGCCTTGTAGCTTTTGCATGACACAGGCAGCATCAGCAGTAACAGAAGCCAACCGAGGCTGCAGTTAACCTCCTGCTTCTAATGACAACGCTTTTAGATCACTTGCCTACAACGCCTCTGGGCGTGGCACATGAAGGGGTGAGGACAAGTAGCTTTTGTTTAAAGTAAATCATTGTTTAGGTGGAACAAGAAGAAAAACGCGTCTGGTTTTAATGGTACATCACTGCGCATAGGTTTTGGAATTGAAATAATGTGACCTTTGGTAATAGCACACCTGTGTTTGTGTTTCACATCCAGCTGCTATTGCCGCTAGACTGAACCACAGAGTTAGCGTACTCATCAGAAACGTTTTTGTCATACAACAGGTAGAAACAAAGACCGCTGGCCTCCTGGGACTGGAGTGAGCCTCCAGCTTTGGATAGTGGGTCTGTGGGATTTGACAGCTCTGTTAATACAGCAGTGTTGCATTAGTCCACTGCTCTTGTGTTCCTCCCACCTCGGCTCATGCAGGATTCATGGCATTGTCTTATGGCGTGCTCTTCCATACGGGTGGTTTGCAGGCTGCAGGCAGCTCTGTGAGGTCCTAGCGTAGCCTGCCATTGACCCCGTTCTGCTCCTTCCCTGTTTGCATGGTGGAGCAGAAAGCACCTGTGTAGAACTTGCATATCACAGCAATAGAAGTCACAAGCATAGTAAAAGTCGAAATGATCCTGACAAATTGGACAGTTTCTCTGCAATTGAGAGAGTTTTTCACAGAGAAATGAAACATGCTGTCCCTTTGGGGTTAATAAAATGCGCACACATAAAATTTGGAAACATGGTTGTAGGATAGCAGGAGAAGGTCTGACAGCAGTTTTTGTACACTGCTGAGGATGCTGAGTGTTCATCTGCGAACCCAGTCACTCCAGCACAGCTGAGCTCTAGTTGTGGTTTGTATGGGTCACTAAAAACTTTGATGGACAGGGACTAACCTAGCCTCTGGATGCTTTCAGTCATGACACAATTTGGCCTGAGAATTTGTATCTCCAAGTGAGGATCGAGTGTAGTGGCTGGAATGTGTTTGACCCCATTTGGTGCTACTTCAGCATCTGCCCCTTTGGAGGCTGGGTTTTTTAGGCAGAGACCTCTCACGGCATTTGGGTTCGACATTTGTGATTCCTGCAACATCTGCCATTAACTATCAAGGCAGATGAAGATGGTGTCCAAGAAAGGACCAAAGAGGAACACAGGGTGCTCTAAACCTGAGGACAGAGAACTTGGATGATGTGCTGTGACAAACCAAGGCAGGACACACTGAGAAGCTTGCTCCCCCTGTCTAACGTTCGCTGTAAAACCAGCTGAGCAGCCGTGCTCTTGCGCCCTTTTCCCAGGGCCAGGTCTGGGATGGCAGGTGGAGCGGTGGGGCTGGGATGAAGGGCTCTCACGCTGTGGGCAGCAGAGGATGCCGTAGGTAGCGATTGAGGAATGCTGGCAGTGTGTTGGTAGGGAGTACAGTGACACAGATGGCAATGCACCTTTTTTTTTTTTTTTTTTCTCTTGTGGCTAGAACAGGACTGTGAATACAGAAGAGGTGCCGTAGGGTAAGACACGCAGTATGGAAGTCCAGGGCGAGAGAAATGAAATGGTGCAGACACAGGGTGGAACGCATCTGTGGAGTTGTGTGGGAAGGTTGCATTTCACTTGCCTGCAGCCAGCTTGGTGTAGCTAATAGTATTTAATGCTCTGTTATTTGTCTGGAGCTTTTTCCCACCCCTTTAAGCAATGCATTTACCTCATAAAGGAAAAAGAAATCTTATTCATGTATGTAGTACCTTCCTGGGAACTAGGAATAGCACAGGGCAGTTTGCAGTTGACACAAACAGATTTATTCCTGGCTGAATAAGCTGTTCCTGAGATGCTGTGGGCCTCTTCCTAAGCAGGCGTGTGATCGGGCTTCCATGGAAATCTGGCTTTCTGTGTCATACTGTCATTTCAAAAGATTTCAGGAGCTTTTTAAAAGCTGGTCATGATCTGGGCCCATTTCTAGTTCTCCCTCATTCCCTTGCCCATTCTCACTACTTTTAATTTACAACACATGAGGCTTGAGGAGAAATCCCATCACAAATCTACGTGGAGTCTCTGGATTCTTTACTACATATAGAGTTCAGACTTTCTCTTGCTCTCCGGGGGGGGGGGGGAGAAAAAAAATCTATTGCTGACAGCAAATTGGGTTAAAAAGGCAAGAGATGAAATAAATATACGTTATACTCCCTTGGATGTAGGGACAGGTGGGTGGAGTATCAGAGTGCAAGGGAGCTAAGAGGCAGAGCTCCTTCAAAGATGATTCTCCAGGCAGGTGAGGAGCTGGTTGGTCTGATGGCAGAAAGTCTATGGATTCTTTGAGGAGGTTGGCGTTATGGTGCTCCTCAGAAGCCTCGGTGTTAGATAGCATCTCTTTCCCATTTTCCTGGTCACACGGCTGCGTAAGATAAAAGCTTCATCAAGCTCCTAGAGCTTGGACTGGTCTTGCAAAATCCAGCCAGCCGTTGTGAGAGGGGTTAATTCACACCGTTGCCACAGAAGACAAAATAGATCTTTGAAACAAATGTGGTGGTGGGGGTAAACCCATCAATCATGTGAATACTGCTTTACAGTAATTCACAACTGCAGCTTTTTTCTTAAGCAAGGGCTGGCTGAGTCCGATCAATCCCTTGGCTCTCAAATAGGTCTCAGCAGGCAGTAGCTTGCTCCTTGTGGGTTTGTATGTACATGAAAGCCCACTTTATGTTAACTCTGTGGAATAGTATTTTTTTTTCTCCCTCTAAACCCCTTAGCACTAATTCAGTGTAATTATACTCATTGAATACAGTACTGACAGCCCCACTCCTCCCCCTTTCCTGTCAGGATATTGGCCTAAAAATCACTAAATGAAGAAAATCCAAAACAACGGTGGGGTTCTTTGTTCTGGCCTTCTACATAGGTTTTTATTACTTTAACGTAACCCGTTGGTCACGCTTTTAAGTATTTTCTTTAAAGCTAAAGACTGAAAATACATTCTTTTTTTCCTTTTAAAAATTAATGAAGAATTAGACTTCAGTCTTTAAGGAAAATGCTAAAAATTGCAAAACTCATTACTAAAC
The DNA here is from genome assembly GCF_028858705.1 of Grus americana. Lineage (NCBI taxonomy): Eukaryota > Metazoa > Chordata > Aves > Gruiformes > Gruidae > Grus > Grus americana. The sequence goes on from NC_072852.1 coordinate 65,570,178, forward strand.
GTGCATTGGCGTCATTACTGACAGCCTGAGGCTGCTGAGGACCTCTTTCTACCTTTCTTGAAATGAGGAAGGGTGCCAGAAAAGGCAGGGAGCCTCTTTCCACCTGTTCCTTCCCGTGTCTATGTCTGTGTCTTAGGGATGCGTGACATTTTCCCTGTCGTGTTTTCAGGGCTGAAAATAAAGATGCAGGTGTCTTAGCACAGCATGTTTTAGTCTTTTCTAGCTCCATATGTATGGATGAAACTTATATAGTGGGAAATATTTGGAACGCCTTGATTAAAAAGGGTTTTAGGGGTCATACGGTGTAGGCATTGGCAGGTGAGCTCTGAATGCAGTGCTGTAGAGAAATGTCTAAAAAAAAATTCTTGGGCATACATGTGAGAGAGCCAGACTAGGACGATGGTGCTGATGAGAGAGATACAAGGATAAGATGTCCTGTGTTGGTGTCAACATTTTCAAAAGGTGCAAAAAAGAAAGGAAAGGAAAAACTCTCCAACAAACTACTGGCAGGAGAAAGTTTGCTCTGCGACTTAAAGAGCTTAGTCTGCCTGACAGACTCAAGAAGAACAGATAACCACATTATAAATATCTTTTAGGGAAGGAAAAATAACAAGTACTGAAGGCCTCTATAACTTACTGGGGAAAGCCTTGATAAGAAAAATTCAATTACAAACTAATTTACTGTTTTACAGTGTTGATGGTGGGAGGCAGGATGGTAATGTCTCACAAGCTTTCATAGAAGGCAGTGGATCCCTCATCTTATGAAGCGTAGACGGCAAACGTGGTGTCGTTGATTCCAGAAGATTGGTACAAGGAACTAACTTGGGGCTTTTGCATAAGGACATCCATTTTGTCTTGGCAGAAGTGTTTTTCTCAGCTGCTCCGAGGTGAAATGTGGGCAGGTCAGCAAAGCAGAGGTCTGTGTTTTAAAAGATAGCAAATGTGTCCTGCTTTAACAAGTAACGGAGTTCTCTTTTTAACTGTAATACACAAATACTGTAATTTAGGTGCCAATTTGCTTTCTACAAAGGTTGTAACATGTTGCGAGTCACACCTCTTGTGTTGCCCTTTATCGTATCAAATTGTAACTCAGCTGCTGTAAACCTAGTAGAATAGAGCCAAACATCATGTGGAAAACAGAGTGAACAGAGAAACTTGCATTATAGAAACTAAAAGGGCCATGCTGGGATGGCATTTACCATCAAAGTATAGAGTTGTTTACTTCTTCCTTTCTAAGTGTGCATAGGTTTTTTGATGGTTGGGGTTTTTTTGGTTTGGTTGTTTTTTTCGTTTTTTTTTTCCTCCTGCTTACCTTGCCTTAGTGGAATGGTGGCTAACTGTGTGCTTTCCTTTCCAACCAAGAGTGATTTTCTTGAGAGCAGACAGGCCACAGCCCTTATGCCTGAAACCCTGATCCTATAAGCACAAAAGGTCTCCATCCAAGCATTGTCTCACTGTCTTTAGGTCTTGCCTGTATAAAGCCTCTTGGAAAAGTAAATCTGAATGAAGAAAAATATGCATTTGTGAGATAGGTACATTGTGTCAATTTTTTAATGTAAACAAATCTCTTAAGGGTGAAATAAACTTTATCAAACTGGGGTGTTACCAGTTCAAAGAAGAGTATCAGCACTATTGTGTGCTATTTTTTGCTCACTTTTAGTTGGGGGACGTGCAAGCTATGCAGGGATAAGGAGGTCGTCTGGATTTTGCAAGACTGAGGAAACAGAGGCATTAGAGAAGAAGAGGGTGTCAGGTTTATTGGCTTCCTTTGCTCATGGGATTGAGGGACCTTTATTTTATGCTTTTTTAGTCATGAGGATAAGCTAGTTCCGTTTCCAGAATGAAGAGAAATGCTGATTTTTATCTCATTGAGAAAAATGAAGGTGCTTAGCAGCTGTAAGCTCTAGTTCAATTTGAGCACTAGCTATAGTTACAATAAATTGCTGGCTTTATTTAAGAAGATTCTGAAAGATCAAATCCCAAATAGAATTTTCCCAAATGGGAAAAACTTGTTTGTTCCTCTCTCTGAGAATATGGAACTATTCCACAAAGTAAATTTCCTTAAATTGAGTTTTCATGTGTAATACAACTTGGGTGGGGAGGACAGAGGTCAAAAAGCAGAAGTTGTAAGCCTGTGATGTGGCAAGTGGTTGTAGCCTGCATCAGTTCCCCAGACCTTAGAGCAGCCTCTGTTCTTTCTTTCTCCTGCTTTGTTTTATGCAAAGGTCATGCTTCCCCAGTGTCCGTTAGGACCCATTCCCTTTTGTTTTATCTCTGTGATTAATGTTGCCTAATTTAATGATGATGTTGATGTAGTGGGACCATCTGGTGATCCAACTTCAAAAGGCTGAAGCTCTAGGCCGAGAACTTTGGATAGAACTGCCAGCATCAGGCCAACCTGGCTCCCATGATGCAGAGGGAAAGTTGTTCTGGATTTCTAGAGCTGATGAGATATTTCTTCTCTAGCTTTATGCAGGTAGCTCCTCCTATTGCTAGAAAAAGTGGTTTTGACACGGTTTTCTTGTTTAGGCGAGGGCATGTTAATTTTGAACTTTCTTCTGTGAGAAGTTGCCTAGATAGCAAACCTTGTAGTACAAGAGAGAACTTTGTTTAAAAAACACAGACAATAAATATCACCAGAGCCAGATAATTGCAGGTAAGCGGGCATCTTGATGAGATTAGAAGGGCAGCAGCAGATACAACAGAGGCATATACATGATGAGCTATTCTGATTAGCTCCTAATCCTTAAATAGACTTTACTGAACTCTACCTGGTTGAATTGTTCTCTCTTGGAACACTGTTTTTTGATTTGTATTGCTGACACAGAAGATCCATCCATGCTACCTTTTGGGCAATTGTGAGCTGCCAAGGCTGAGAGTTCAAACCCTGGAGCAGACTGAATTGGGGAACAGCAGCCAGGAGCTGGTGCTCTTGCTGAACAGATGGTGACCCAGAAAGCTGTATGCTCAGCATTAAGTACTTAATGACATGCAGGTGTCCTTCATGGTTTGGAGCGCTGAAGTTTTTAAATTTACTGTAGGAGGTTGGTTACTTTGAAGACCAAATGAGGCTTCCCACCTCTGTGGAGCTATTTATGGCACAATTTACTGCTACCAAAATCTGTCCATTTAACATAAACAGATGTGCAGCACTGAGCTGACCTGAACTTCCCTACAGTGGGAATTAAGCAGGGATCAACCAGAGACATCTTCGTTCAAGACAATTCAAAGCCTTAGCCTGAGGCCACCAGGGAGAAGAACCATTTAGAGGGTAATTCCTCACTAAGATATTACTGTTATCTGTTCTTAGCACTAAAATAAGTTGGTTTAGACCAGAGCTGTGTGGTTGCTCTGCCTGTGTGGAATAGCATCTTCCTATTAACTACTGCCACATCCTGAATAAATAGTCATTTTTGATAACTAGCAAAACCTTTCCTAAGTGATTTCTTTCTTTCCGTTTGCAAGCCAGCTTTTGAAGAGGCAAAGCTACAGGCCCATGGAGGTGGGGAGAGAGGAAGAAGTCTGCAGGCCAGAGGAGTGGGGAGGATGAGGCAAGGTGCGAGGAGCAGCACTGTAAGGTTTTTTAGGCCCTTTCCTCTCCCCCTCTGCCATGTTGCAGTGCTCTCCCTTCTGGTTCTCATGAAGGATGAGGCGTAGAGGGGTAGCAGTGATTCTGCATCGTGCCTTCAGTGCTGACATCCTTCTGTAGTGAAATATGCTTCACTACCTTTAACGGATGATACCTGTGGTCTTAGCCTTTGGGTGTTTGGAAGGAATGATTCCCCTATAACGGGAAACAAGCAACAAGGTAAAAGCCCCACCTCAATAGTAGGCATTCAGCAGGCGAAAAGAAGCATTATTTCTGCCTGCTTCCAATTGTGATAGACACGTTCTGATAGCTGTGGAAGAGAGACTTGGGATCAATGGAGAACGCCAGCTTTAGTTTCAGTTCATTTGTATACAAGTTGTCACTTCTATTTTTCTTTTTTTCAAAAGGCTTTGTGAATATACTGAGCCCCTCTCACTGTGACTCACAGGCTGTATATACTACCTCCAGTAGCAGTCATGTGTCCATTGAGCCAAGTGGCTCCAGGAGGTCGTGCCTGCGCTGTTGGCGGAGGCACAGCTGAAGTGAGCCCTTCTCCTTGTGTGCCTGAACTCCCCTCCCTGGGGATTGCCCCGGGTGGCTCAGGCTACAGCTAGAGTATGAGCCACTGCGGAGGGTAATACAGATTATCAAAAAGCCGAAGCTTAAGTATGAGCTCTGGGTCCAAGCTCACTGGCCAGCAGAGGTGCTGATGCCACTCCCAGGAAGCTTGGCTTGCCATCTTGTTCACTGAATTAATGATGAATAAGGTTTAATGATTCTTGCCTCTCGGGTGATACCTTTTCACTAGAACACTATAAAAGGAATTAAATTGTGGCAAAGGGATTGAGGGAATGAAAGAGAATCATGCCTGATTAGCTTTTGGAAGGAGGAAAAAGAATCTCATGGTTCAGAAGGGTAATCGCTCTGCAAGGGGCAACTATCTCCTGGAGTTATCGCTTAATCGCTAGGTAGGCTCTTTTCTGAGTCGTACTTAATGGGTAAGCTTTGGACTGGCCTTTGGTGAAAAGGAGAGCTGCGTTATCATTTCTCTGTCAGGATAAGGCAGGAAGACAGTCTTAGGTAAGAATTTGCCTCTTACTGAGATCTGCCCTTTACAGCTTTGCTTCCATAACCATCCCAAAGTGCCCTGTTGGCTTCTGCCTAATTTTTGGTATGCTTGAGATGAACTTTGGTTATTCTTGGAAGTCATTAATGATACAAGTATCCTAGTATAATCTATGACACTCTTACCCAGTACCTTCACAAAAGATTCTGGGTTTAGGGAATCACTTACCACTGCTTCTTGCCTTCCTTCTGTCCTGCTTATCTCTTTTTCAAGTGGTGCAGGCAAATAAGCTCTTTGGAGCTGCTGCATCTCAGACTTTACTTTCTCTCTTTCCCTCTCCCTTTCTTTCCGTCATTGGCATCAGCAAGCTCCCTCAGCTCTGTAGGACAGGATGCAGTAGCACATTTTCCTTTGTCTGACATTGAGATACATGGTGTCATTTAAATTTTTTTATTTTTTGATTTTTTTTTTAGTTTTACTGTGCATCTGTTTCAGATGCCCTGAAAGAAGGAGCTCTTTGCCACTGCAGTTACAGTGAGGTTGTGAGAAATGAGGAAATTAGAGGAAGACACCAGAAAACCGGTACTATGTCTGACTGACTAAGCTATTGCCTCTTAAGTGCATTTGCTCCCTAGTGCTAAAAATTGCTGTGATATTTGATTGATATCACATATCAGGATGAATCAAGCTATGTGATGCAGAGGTGATGGGGAGGAAAGGCAGGTGTATGCATTGGGGGCAAAATACCTCTAAAGTAGGGGATTTGATGAAGGGAATTGAAACACTACAAACACAGCTTTGTTTCTAATTACATTTTTTCGTTGCAATGAGTTGCTCATCCTTCAGGCTTTCACTGCAGTTTATTTTCAGGCATTTCTCCCTTCTCCCCTCAATTTTCCATCCTTTCCTGGTAATCTGACAAGGAATTCTATCCAGGGAAGGGGCTGAGGAAATAACCCCTCCTCCCCAAATAACAGCATCTTTCTTGGCGAAATCGGCAGGTTTTGCAAGTGAACTATGTTCCCTCACACCTCCTGTGCTTTTCTTTTTCAAATCACATAACTTCCTGCATGAGGTAACCTTTTCTATCTCGGTCTGTCTCTCTCCCTTGCTTGCTCTCCCTCTGGCTTGCTTTTCAGTCAGCGTTGCTCTCTGGGTCCCTTGCTCGGTGATGAATGAGTTTCATTCATCTTTCTTTTGGGGGCTCTGTGAAAAGCTTTAGATTTTGCCTGCTCCCATTTTTTTGCTCGGCTATTCATTTCCATGGCGATGGAGAAAGGAGGGGGGCGGCAGAGTGGGTGGCAGTGGGGCCAGAGGTCAAGAGTGGCCACTTTCTGAATTAAAGCTTTGAATTCCATTAAAGGTGACACGTTGTAACCTGGAGTAACTCTCCAAGAACTTGGCTGTCAAAGTCATCAAAGCAAAGGGAGAGGGAGGCAGGAGAAAGAGAGAGATCAGAGGAGGAGGAACCCAAGAGCTTGGAGTTGCTGTCAGGATTACATCTGGTGACTTAATATAGGGGTAGTTCATTTGTGTTGCCATACACTGGGCTTCAGTGAGGCCGTGCTCCGAAATCTGCATGCAGATGGGGCATGCAAGGTAGCGAGGATTCCCCTCATCCTTTGATCAGCAAATGTAATCTTCTGATTAAGTAAACAACCCTTCCCCTCTGAGAAATGGGAGGGGGGAATTGAGTATAGATAAGTATTTTGGCCAGTTTGGAATTTCATTAGGGTATTTTTTCATTTCTTTCCCAGAGGTGCCAAGCGGACTCAGCCAACAAAGATGAGGGATGTTTTCTTGGCATCGTACAAATAGTCACTGAGAGAAAGTCTGTGTCCCAGAAGACAGCACATGAAGTAGAGCAAAGCGTATCAAGCTGTTTCCAAACATCCAAAATTTAGGTGTTTTAAAAATGTTAAATTTGGAAACTTGCCAATCCACATATTAAAAACACACAAAACCAAAAGAAAATCTGAATTTTGTCATTTGCAGATGCTTCTGCTCTAAAGGTTGATTATGGGCGGGGGGAGGAATCAGAAGGAAGCACCAGGACCTCATGCCCTGTGTGCATAATATATTGTGAATTCACATCGCCTCTTTGAGTGGTCTCATCATGGTGGCAACGAGTGCCTGTGTTACAACTCCCCTTTCTCACTTGTGCCACCTGAAGAGCCAGTGGTTCGAAGCAGAAGTTTCTGTTAGTTCCCAAGCGCGTGACCTTGCTTCTGGCACTGTTGAGTTTCAGAACTTGTTATCCCTCCATCCCCAAGGTTACGCAGTTCTTCTTTTATGATGACCTGATCCTAATGTGTACTAGCAGGAAAGCCTGCTAATTTTATAATATATAAAATTTTTTGTCCTTGGCCTCATATGTTTTCTATATTAAATGAAAATGCAAAATTTGGTGCTAAACTCCTTGTGGAACTCACTTTGAAACCTCTCCCCAGCATTATATTTCTCAGCTTGCTAAATCCGTCTAGATCCCAAACTGGACAATACTGTTCCTGCCAGTCCCGAGTATGCCGCTCGCAAAAACTGCGCTGCGCGCTCAGCAACCAAGATTTATAAAAGTCTCTCTGTACTCTGAACCACACTTGAGGCCAAGCCTTCAGCATCCAGGTCAAGTTGGGATGTCTGGAAAGACTCGTTTTCTCCTCTCAGGGTACTTGACACCTCTTAGCTAGGTCTTTCTCATCATTATGGTTCCTGTGCCTGTTGTACTGTTCACTAACATCCCTGAGCTTCCTTGTGGCACTGTAACAAATGGCTTAACGTGTTCGAGGTGAAGGAGGATTCTGGGTTTTTTCTTTGGCTAGAAAATTGTGGCTTTTATTGCTGGAGGCTGTTAGGATTCTTTACTGAAAGTAAACTGTGACAGACTGTGTCTGCGTTTTGCTGTTGTGGGGTTTTTTTGTTATTTATTCCTTTATATATTAAAAAATAAATAAAATTGCAGAATCTTTTAAAATAACAATCTTAAAGATTCTTTTTTATTTTCAGAGTTCGTATTTTTGTGGGCTTTCCCCCCCATGTGTGGTATATAAGCCAGTAGTAGCCAGTAATTGCTCCAGTAAGATAATGAAGTATTTTTTTTCTCTTTGGCATTTCTTTACTTGCTTCACTAGCAACAAGGAGGGACTCAAATCAAAAGGACCACTGGATTTTTCAGACCAAATTGCGCAAATCCTGCATCTTTGTGATGCAGTAAAAGTAAGAACTGGGACTGCGTATAGTGACCACAGGAGATAAAAGTGAAGAATTAGGAAAGTTATTAGAGAAGTTTGACATTCATGTGCGTGGTTTGTTTTGTTGGTGTGGGTTTTTTTTTTGGTTTGGTTTTTTAGGGTAGAGAAGATAGGGAAGGAATAGTTTGAGGTGCCAGAAATACCCCAAACTGAGAATCAAAGAAGGAATAGATGCTTACATTACTGAATGAGAACTCTGTCAGTCATACGTAACTTTAGAGATGTTAAAAGCCCTCTAATTAGGGAGAGAATCAGCTGTAATATATGTTATTCCATGCTAAAGGAGAGACTGCTGACAGAAACAGCTCTTGCTTTGGAGACCTGCTGCAGCTAATAGAGGAAACTAAACCAGCCAGGGAAAGGATCAAAACCGTAACAGCAGCCACTGGTTCAGAGGTATGCAAACTCGGGCCGAAGGGACCTCAGAAATAGGGCAGAGGCAAAGTGAATGGAAAATAAAAGCATCGTAGGTCTTTTTACATGAAAGGTAGAAGGAAGCAGTGCAGGGACTGAGCATGGAGAGTTTCTTTGTTAATCAGAAAGATATTGACCTACTTTAGTAGACTCAGACTGTCAGTCTGCCGGCACCAGAGTAGGAGGGGAGCCGCTCTCATATTTGTAATTATGGCATTTGATTGGCGATCTCTCTGTATCTGCAGGATGACGACGTTTGTTGCAGCATATTCTCAATGCAAGGGCGCTGTGAACTGCCCCAACGGCAGCTCTTGTACCAAGTGAGCTGGCTGGTGAACGAGGGCCATTCTCTTTTCCCCCTTAAGAGATTTGGCCCCTTTTTTAATCTGCTTTTGCTGGTGACACGCTTGTTTGAAACAAATCTGCTCCAGCAGGACTTTCAGTTCTGTTTGTCCTCTCTCTATTCCTTTCACCTGAAACAGAATAAACAAGAAGTGAAGACAATGGGGAGGAAGCATAGAGGGTCGTTTTAATGTGGAGACTTGATTTACCTGTTCTGCTCTGCTTATTGTACTTTTCCACGTACGCTTTCCTTCATGAGATGGTCCTGTAGTTTCATCCTCGGGGGTGTTGCCTTGCTTACTCTTCTTACATTTCTCTGCATTTTCCTACCTGCTTGTAATACATTCTTCCCTTCTCTGTAGCAAACCCACCAGTTAGTGTTGACTCTCCTTCCAAAAGCCAGTGCCAGGAGAAATCACAAAGCTGACCTCATTGTTAATCTGTGTGTTATCTGAGGAGTGGGAGTACTCTGCCTTGCAGAGGCTATAATAGGATCGATTGGGTAAAGCACAAGCAGTTTCCCTTCTTCTGTCAAGCCATTTTGAGAATTAAAATGCAGAAATACAGCAATACGTAAGCTGTAATAATTATGCCTTCCACTTAGAGACATATCTTGCTGAAAAGCAGACATGACAAAACCTTAAATCACAGGACTTCTGCCTCCCTAGCCAGCTGGGAGCTAGGGACCCAGCTGGGTCTTGACTGTAAAACTTGTACGTGTTAGCATGAATGCCATGCAGCGATGTGTATGCTCCAGGGTTAGAAGAAGCAAAACCCCATGCCACACTAAGGGAATTTGACCAGGTCTGTGAGCATCCAGCCATGTACAAAACCAGTCCTGCTTGTGGTGTCAGGCGTAAGTGAGGCTCTGGGGCTCTTCCTGGCCGAGCACAGCACTGGTGCTGAGCACTGGCACAGGTTGCCCAGAGAGGTGTTGGAGTCTCCATCCTTGGAGATATTCAAAAGCTGCCTGGACGTGGTCCTGGGCAACCAGCTCTAGGTGGCCCTGCTTGAGCAGGGGGTTTTGACAAGGTGACCCCCGGAGGTCCCTTCCAACCTCAACCCTTCTGTGATTCGTACAGACTAATTCTGTGACTCTTGAGAACTTGTCACGTTTAGACTTGTACTCCGTCTCTGTCCTTCTGCTGGTCAATTTGTACATTACAGAACAGCAGTATATGCTAGTAGAAATGAGGGGAAGGGCATGCACTGTACGTTATGTTAAAAGAGAAGGGGACAAATTATGATAAACTAGCTTTTTACTTGGAGGAACTAAGAGTAGAAACATTGCCATTTCAACTACTGGTCCAGTCATGGGCACAGACTGACATCCTGATAAAGTTTTGAGTCTGAAGAGACAACGTTCTTACCACTTCAACGAGACTTAATTGCAGTGTAAGACAGCCTGGAGCTGCAGGGAAATTAGTCCTATGTTGTAGTTTATACTGATGTAGCACTTCAGACATGCGTAATGCGTTCTAGGCATGCTGTGTGTTGTCTTTGGCCATGGAGCAGGGAAGCCAAAGTAGCCAGGGGCTAGCTTTGGTGGGAAGCTGTCTAAATCAGAATTATCTTTACTTTGGAGGAAAGGCCAAACCTCCAGTATATGCAGAGGAACGGTTGGATATTTTGTGCAGTCTGAGTGGTGTGCAGAGGTCCTGATTGCATGAAGTGTTTAAATACAGCTTTCCCAAAACCCACGAGGTTGAATTGCTGCTAGAAGAACTGTTAGGAGTGTCCTGGGAACGGGCTGCTGTCAGCTGGGCACTGGAATGGCTTGAACTCCTCGCTCCTTCCTGCCCCCAGTCTCCAGCCTTTGTTACTAAGAGCTCTGCTTTTTCTTTCTAAGGTTATTTCTGGGTCAGTAAAGAGGAAGATATAATCCATGAGCCTTGTGAGGTAGTTAGCTTAATCATCCAACCTTCTTCTGGCAGAAAGCTGCTTACAACAAGCCTATCCTGTGACAGTGAGAGAGTGGAGGTGGGAAATGGGGTGGGGTAGCCTGGATCACAGATCTGGAAATAGGTACTGGAAATCCCACTCTTCTGACGTAGAACTCCCATCGTTAAATCCCTCGGCAGCCTCTGATTTATATAAATGTTTATACGAGGGGGAATCAAGTTACTCTGATCTTCTAGCAGTTGGAAATCTGACATCTACCTGTAACTGTTTTCAGTTAAATTCTGCGGGGTTTAGCAGTAATATCTATTAAATTCTATGTTTCCATCCTTTGAAATCTTACAGGGTACTTTTCTTTAAAGTCTAGCCCATAAGTTCCAGCCTAATTAAGCTACCATCATCTTGGGTTGAGAAGAGAATCTTCTGAAGGATTTATTCTCCATTTCCTTCACTGAGTTTCTAAAAATGTCAGAACACAGAAACTAGTTGCCTGCTCTCAGGGTGTTTGAGCAACTGCCTCGGCTCCTGTGTCTTCAGCACAGTTGGTTGGGCTGAGCTTCATATTCAGATACTTTCTGTATCAGCCTTCCTCCTCAATGCACAGCCCACTTGTAGCTGTGTCTCCTGGCCCATTCCATTCCTGATCATCATCTTCTTCCAAGTCCTTTCTCATCCCATCTGTTTTAGGCCTTTGCCATCTGTGACACAGTCCTCTATCCCGAAAGGTTTTGGAGTCTTTTCCCTGAGTGACAGAGTTGGGACTGATTGTTTCTCTGTTCAGTGTATCTAACATTCACACAGCTTTTGTCCCATCCCTGTCAGCTTTTGGAGACTGTTTCACATACCATGTCTACATAACATATATATGCAACATCTGTTAAAAGTAGAGCCTTATTTTTTTTCATTTTTTTTTCCCCCGCTTGGGAACCTCTGAGGTGTAGCAGAGAGTCATCGTTGTGCATTCTCTGTACCTTTTGGGCTGGCTCATTCCCTTGGGGTGGCTGTAGCATAGACCGTGCATGCCACTGAAGCAAGGGCCCTGTTGCTCTTCCTCTGCTGCAAACGTCTGCAGTAAGATGGCATAAGATGAAGACATGGCACTAGGCTGCATCTTGGAATTTTATCCCTGGGAGAGAAGGATCGGTCTGATGGCCAGCTGAACTGAGCCTTTCTGTGTGCCCAGGTGCAGTCAGTCAGCAAGGCAGCATTCGCTGGGAAATGGGTCCAGGTCTGGGGGCTCAGGGAGTGGGAGGAAGGTTAAAAGTATCACAGGCAACCTGTGTGAGATCCAGCCCTGGCTCTGGCAGGGCTTTTAGAGGGAATCAACTCTTGAGTCTCCGGCTTCATGTATGATACTTGGGAGAGGTCTGTAAAAACACGCTTCTGGTGTTACTCCCATGATCACTTCTTTCAGGTCCCAGGTATAGATGGTGTAGGTGTAAACTGTGTCATGTTGTCTACATGCTTGCTTTTTTTCCTATTTATAACTTTTGAATAGAAGTGCCTTTTTTTTTTTTTTTTTTTTCAGGTGCGGTGTGTGTGCTTAGACTTTACCTTGTTATCTTCAGGAATGAATAAGACCTCAAGTGACAGGTCATGTAGAAACACAGTGCTATAGTATATTTGCCTTTTTTTTTTTTCAATTTAAAAGGATGAGTAGACAAGGGATACAGACAAATTTGAATCCAAGTCCCTGTCCATTTCTCACTCTGTGTGTTGTGAGCAGATCATGACTTTTCTCTACACCTGAAAAACTGCAAACCAGGCAAATGTTGACTCTGAGAAGACCAAGCAAATAATTTCTGCCCTTCTTTGGTTTGTACTGTTGCAGCATGAGGGCAGATCAATGGAGTGAATCAGAAGTCGAATATCTGCCCTGACTCGTAAAGAAACATGGTCCTTGGGGTGGAGCGAGATGCTGGTAGAAGACACGCTGTCTTTATTCCCATCCGTTCCAAGGGCAGGCTGCTGGGAAGGCCAGCGCTGTTCGGCAGTGAGGGTGTGTTGAAGGTCTCTGTGCATCTGAGTGTCACAGTGACCAGCAGTGCCGCTCTAGGGACCTAGGAAGAGCACCAGACTAGCTGCTCTACCGAAGCTCTAATTTGCTCATCACTTTTGGCTGATGTGATTAGCAGTCAAGGCTAATTACCTGCAGGAGTGCTCCCTCTTGCCTCCCTGAATCCACACATGAAATAGCTGGTGTTATCATCCTTGGCAATATAAGCCGTTCTTCCTTCTTTCCATCACAGGAGAAGATATGAATATTAATGAAATGGAGACAGAGGAATGCTTCAGGATCAAATATCCTCTTTCCTCAACTTTTCTTCTTTCTGTATTCTGCTTTATGTGGTTTTGTTTGTCCTATTGCTAGAACAAAGAATGTCAGAAATATTCTCAGAAGCAATCCCATACACATACACCCATTATGCGAACACATCTAGGTATGCTCTGTGCCAGGACTTTTTACTGTTGGTGAAGAAAAGAGTGTAAGTAACTGGCAAACAGATGTACAGTACATTTATTTCCTTGTAAGTAAATGTGATGTAGTGACGTTAGGAGGGGGTGGTAGAGAAGGAAGTTGATTGAAATGATCTGGAACTTCAAGCAAATCTGAATTTAACGCTGCCTTCCTGCACGCACACGTGCCAGCCCCTCTTTATTGGACAGGGAGGCAGTCTTACCCAAAAGCTGAACTTTTCTTTTCTTAGCAAAAAGTAAAAACGGAAAAGAGCCAACAGATTTCAGTATACCCTGTGGATCACAAACTATCCAGAAGGGAAAAAACTAACATGGCTAGGCTGGCTTTGGGGTTTGATTCCTTGTCTCCTGTGCCGGCACACATCGCAGAAGGTGCATCCACCCTTGTTGAGCTAATTGTTTAGGAGTGGAATCAAGATCATAGGGATTGATGTACAGGGAAAATTAAGAATGTATGACTGAAATCCATACATCCTGCTGACTGAGAAGTAGCTTACGTGCTGAAGATTGCGTGGCTACAATAATACAAAAAGGTAATGAGGTAAGTTAGCTTACAATGAACCCTATGAAGCCAGTGATTTCCAATATTCTAGCTATTCAGGATAAAGCTGAGCTACGTTTATATTTAGCTGTATTTAAACTGCATTGCCATCTGAGACATTATCAGCACTAGCTGGGCACTGAGCAGAGGTACAAAAGAACCACATTTTGTGAATCTAGGTGTCTTGTGCCAGGAAGGTCCTAAGTCCCTCTGGACTTCTTATCTGAGCACTTGCCTGGTTAACCCTATCAGCACAACAGGTTACTAGAAAAAATCATAGAGTTTGTGGGATCTCCGCCCTCATTCATTAAAGGCAGCAAGTTCCCTTAATGTGGGTTTTTACTTTCTAAATCATGCAGCCTTACGGAAATGAACATGTGAACCTGTGGTTGTGTATGGGAGAGAAGATCCAGTGCTGGGATCCATTGAGTGTTTTGGAGTTTGTTTTGTTTTGGATTTTTTTTTTATTTATAATTCCTTTTATTTTTGTAGAAGTTGAGGTGGGAAGGCAATATGTGTGCATGAAATTGTCCAGTACTTTAGGCTGTGTTTGTAAACAAAGAACCTCCCAGCTCTGCTTTCTCTTGGCATGTAATGAGCAATAACAAATAGCATCATTTTCAGAAAGTTTCAACAGTGGAAGGTTACTATCAGCATTGCTCTTCCATGTTTCAAATTTCCTTAAGAATCAATGGTGCCAAGAGATCTGAATGCATGCAAGTCAATCAGATTTTTTCTATTTGAGCTTGGACTGTGCTACCTTACTCACACCTTATTGCAGTTGAAACTTGAACTCAGTCCTCATAGGTATTTTCTCTAATAGAGACTAAAAGACAGTCTCAGGAAAGCTTAAATACCACTGTTTCTTTCAGGCAAGATATTTTGAAATCCACATTAGACTTTTTCTACCTGCTTATTGGCAATAATTTCCAAATTATATTATATGGTATAGCTATGAAGAGAACAAACTGTTGCCAGCGTCCTCCCACTCCAATCCTGGCCTCCAGGGACTCTGCAAACCGCTTTGGAATGTGCCAAGACCTTTGGGACACCCACACTCTGGGAGAGAAAAGAAGGATCATCAGTTTGGTAGCATTCTTGCATTGGCTTTCTGACATTGCTATTAATAAGTATCAGGGATATATCGTCACTGTTCTACTTGTGGCCATGTCTGGCCTTGCAAAGTCTTTTTTTTTTTTTTTTTCCCCTGTGGATTTTTACATGCTGGTAGGTTCAAGACAGGACAGTGGTCACATGGAGATTTTTCACATTCTGATATATCATCATCACCAAGCATTTTCCAATTTAAAACACAAATAGCTAACATTTTAGAACATACGTGCTATGATATAATCAGTCATGATATACAGTGTGTCCGAAATTCAATAACATAATCTTAAGAGCAATGTGGTTTTGTTTTGTTTTGTTTTATTTTTTTCTCATTTGAATGGTTTTGCTTTAAAATGTCAAGTAAGGAATGCACCTGAGTGTGACATGTTGAGAATTTTATATGTTCCCTTGCATCTCTGACTGCTTTGCTGAACCATTTGCATTATGACTTATTCCCTCAGTCTTAAACTAGAGACCTCATCTGCATCACTGGTCGTAGTGCCTGCTGATAATTCCAAAACAATTGGATAATTGGAATTACTACATGTTTAGGTTTCTGCCATCATTACAAGATCCATTTTATGGCTTTGCATGTTGTTCAGTCACTGGTTCAAGGTGAATATAAAATGTTAATGGATCATTTTGACTGCTCATTTGCACAAGTATACATAATTAAATAAAGCACAAGGCAGTGAATAATTGGGCTGATGCTGTAAATTGCGTTCTCTAATCCCTACCTGGTCCCTAAAACTCTATTTTGGCATCTAGGTAAACTTTGTGTTTAAGGATTGAGTTCTGGATAATATGAACCTTATCACTTTTTTTTTTTTTAACAAAGTGTATAATTCTTATTTTCTACCTGTCAGCCTTTTAGTGCATTCTTCACATTTTCATGTCTGAGTGTTTTCATGTGTGGTGACACAGACCTTTTGTTACATTTAAGTTTCTTACTTTCCACAGTTTGTAAGCTGAAGTTGCTGGATTGTCAAATCTTCCCAACTCCTGGTGCTAACTTTTTTCAAGAGCTCAAACAATATGGGGTTTGTTTTTTATTTTCATCGCATGTGGCTGGGGTTGATAATTTTCATATTAAAACACAGCCATTGCTCTCAGCTTGACAGTGCAGGGAGAAAATAGAAGCAGGAAAAGGGCAAAGTGCTGTTTGATACTTTGGAAATGCAGCATAATGCAATGGTGAAATGTTATGGTGGCAAAATTTAATTAGCTGTAACATAAGAGAAAACAAATCATGACATTTATTTTTAGGAAGAAGCCTCCCACAGAGAACTGCAGAATACCTTGGAGGGAGAAGCAGAGTAGAGTGCACTTTTTTAGAGTACACATATTCTCATCAAGTAACAAAGCAAGGAAGTATCTTTAGAAACTGAGTTGTTTATTGTTGTTGTTATTATTATTAACACCACCACCCATGGAGAAGAGTGAGTTGCTCCCACAGCAGCTAGTGCAGAACAGATACATAACAGAGTTGGAATCCTAAGAAAACTAGGAGTATAAGTAGCTGTTTTTGCAGACCAGCTATTCTGAAGAGAATATACAGCATATATTTTTGGTGGAAGAGGAAAAATGAGTAAAATGTTAAAATGAGACTAGAATGGGAGGATAAGGTAGAAACCGAGAGAGAGAAAAATGATGGGAAAAGCAAGGTTAAAAGAAACCAAATGAAGAACCATTTAAGAACTGCAGGGGTAGACTATGGATTGGAAATTAGTATAAATGGAAAAGAGCTTTCTTTTTGCACTTTCTTTTTTCTTCTGAAAGAGTATTTTGCTAACTCTCAGTTTCCCATATATTAGTCTGAATTAGCAGATGTCCTGACTCTCTGGATGTGGTCCCATTTTGCACCGCATCAAGCTACGGGATGCAAAATGCCCTGCTGTGTCTTTTACATAATCAGCAAGAATAATAGCTGAAGAAGTACAGAAATGGGATTTGTTGTCTTTATCTAGATCATATGGTTATAAGTAACCCACTATAGGCAGCTGTGTTCAACTATGTGTTTACACATATAGGTATACCTTTTTACCTGCATGTGTGTGTGCATTTGGTTAGTTATGCCACATGTTAATAAACCAGGGAAGTGTCAGCAAATGATAGATGCTGAACAGCAAGAACAGACTAAAAGATTTGCCTTACATTGTAGTGCTGCGTCTGGTTTGCCCTTCCTCGCTCTCGTCATACTCATCATACCTCAGTTCACACTGAGGTAGTCTCCATATTCATACCTATGAAGGGATTGGAAATAGCACTGGACATTTCATAAGGAGATACCCAGAAAGGACTTGGTGGCGGCAGGCTTTTGTCTAGCAGGGATGCTGTGTGCTGGGAAGCACCCAGTTGGATGTGACAGTCATGTGAAATGGACCTACTCTGGTAGGTACCAGAACCATGGCATGGGCTTAGCCAGAGTTCACCTAAAATTCAGCCTCTGCCTATTTAGATGATGTGGACCTGATTGTGCACTGATTCTGTTCACTGTTTGGGCTCTGAGGAATGCATCATAGTCTGTGACTGTTGCTGGACCAGGCAAGGGCTGAATAAGTCAACACTGGCCCTGTCTGAAGCAGTGCTAGTCCTGTGAAAAAAGAAAGGTTTAGGAATAAGCATTAATTCACTATTTCATTCCTTATTTTGTGGCAAGATACTCCCTTGTGATAATTAGTACAGTGCTTGTTTAAAAATCATCCTTTATAGCTCAGCCAGAGGCAACTCTTGCATGAGTAGGCAGCTTACAATCCAGCAGAGGGCAATGCTGTATTGCACCTATACGGATATCGCAAATGAGCCTGCCTCAAGGACCTTTGAATTATCTTCCCTAATGAGAAATCATGCATTTAATTCACGATAGATTATACTAACCTTGTGGTTAGGGTTTTGCAGTAAAGTCCTGGAGTGTTTCTGGGGAAATTGCTTCTGTTGGTGGTAGGTGTGTTGCCGATACAAGAAATGGACTGATTGCATTACATGTTTGAGAAGCACAGAAATGAAACAATCATGACTTGTCATAACTTTCCACCAAAACTATGAAGAGTGAACATCCCCCACCTTTCCTTCTTTCCTTCCCCCACCCTTCCCCAGTACTTGCCTATTAACTTCTTTGGCTATTGCAGTTTTATTAAGGATTTTTTCCGCCCATCATTGTTTCTTGCAAACTCACAAAAATGAGAAATGAAAAAACTCGGTAGTTAAAATTGACCATGTTCTTGGGAGACTCATTGAAGCTGAATTCCTGTTGTACAGAAATTGTAACAACCATGCATATCACAATACTTTTCTGTCCATTAAACGTCTGGGAAGAAATTTGAAACAAATGACCAATGGGAAATACCATTTAGAGTTACAAATATATTCAACTCTCTACTCGCTCATGAAGAGTATAAAAAGCAGTGGAGATCTTACAAGGTCTGTTGCTCTAGTTTGATTTTGCAATCTCACAGGTTTATATGACTTTGATTTCATTTGCGGTCAATTGCACTCTTGTTGTCTCAGGACTCATCTGTTTGTAATTCTGGTTTAACCAAAGAGCTTTTAGGAGCTCTTCGCTCTGACAAGGGTCCCAGGGTTCAGAGAGCAGCCCATGAATCTGGTCTTTCAGCCACACACCAGCTCCCCTTTGTTACCACCATGGCAGCTCACAGTAGTAGTGCAGTCCCTGGGAAGCTGCTTTTACCATGCTGTTCTCCAAATTCCTCAACCAGCAGTAACAGTAAAGAGTTTCAGTTGAGTTTACAGGAACAGACACAGAAAGTGTTCCCAAGTGTCTGGACTAGAAGCACCTCTTTGAGAAACCTGTACTTTCCCTGTCCTCCCAGGTTGGACTACTGTCTGTAGCAACCTGCAGAGTCACTAGCAGTAGCAAATGGAGAAGGACTTCACTTTAGAAGTCCAAAATACATATGTGTTTTTGTCACACTTTTTGGGTTTTCTTCTGTTCCTACTTCCTAAACAAGTGAGCAGTGACTTCCGCATCTTGCAAGCCAGTTTGTTCTAGGGGACCAGCCACCCTTATTAGGATGTGCGGCATAGACTCCATTTTCTGTGGTTTGCATATCTGATTATAATTGCAGAGAGCAAAGGAGTGGAGAGGGTAGAGTGGATGAGAATGTGTTTCACTGGTGCTTGTCTCTAGGACCGTCAGGATGGTATGATATTGGTGGATGATATATTGGAAAGGAAGGAACATAAATACAGCATAAGCCTTACTAATTTGTTCCATGGGTGATAAAACCCTTTTGCATTTAAATGTTGGTTTCTAGAGGCTGCCACTGTAACTACAGCAGAATCCAAAGAGAACTTGCCGCAGAAGAGCGGACAGATGCAGTCCTTGCTGTGTCCCGAGGTATACATGCCACTACTGCTGCCCTGCACAGGCACCGCATAAAGATATCCAGCCTGGGGCCAGCAAATTGCTATGATTAGTGACTTTTACACCTTTATTGTAAAGAATAAAAAAAATCAAGAGCAAGTTAACCATTAAGGCGTTTATGACAGTGGGGTACATGAGGGAGGTTGCTGTGAGCTTTTTCAGTGGCAAACTCAACAGTCTGGGATTTAGAACTAATCTCTGGGCAAACTGTTTTTCTTAATTGATCTCTTCAGCAATGAAGCTGACTTTGGTTGCTTAAAATTCAAAGTCTGGAGCCGGTCACCTTGCTAATTCAGTGTGTGCATGTGGTGCCCTTAGTGATATAGACTGCCTGCTGCTTTCTAGGAGAACTGAGGGGCCTGGATCAAAGCTGTAAAGCCCATGCTGTACAGATAAGCGGCTTGAGCTACCTCCTCAGTAGGCACCAAGTCAGTGGAGCAGCCGCGAGTTGTGCCAAGGGAGGAGGAGCTGTCTCAGGTGCTGTCACCGCTCCGTACCTACCCGAGTGGGACCGTCAAGGTGCTTTGGGGTTTTGGGTTCCCCTCTGCCCCCCCCCCCAAATCTATCCCCAAAAGTAGGTGATTAAAACTGGATGAGAAAATGAAATCTATTTGTACTGTAAACAACAGGCGTACGCGTGCAAAGAAGCATGACGAAGGCAAAAGACTGCTGTCGCATTTCTCTTCTAGCAAGAACCAAAGCCTCCAAGTGTTGTTTATAAAACAAGCCTCAAAATCCAGCTTTTCTTAAGTCTTTAAGAGTGCAAATATAACTTGCAGCCAACGAAATTCCGTTGTCTCCGCTCTGTGGCAAAGTAAGTGTTTTAATTATACATTTTTTTAAGGACATTCGGACGGGGTCCCTGAATACCAAGTCCCAGCTGAGCATGAATTCAAATGACTGGGGCCTAAGCCCCTGATAATAAGGGTTTATTAAGGAAGCACTAACGGAGCTGAACTGGAGTGGACTGAATGGCCAAACTGAAATAATGGAATGCTTGTGGCAACCAGAAAATGATTGTTTATTGGCATAATCCCAGGATAAACTTCTGCCAAGAGCACACGGTCTTTCCTTGCCAATTTCTTCATATGGGGAAATACAGTACTGAATTGCTGCACGTAATAGCAGTGCAGAAGAATGGGAGGAGGAGAAGTGGCAGTTTGCATGAGGAAGGGAAAAAAATGTACATCCCAAATGGCGTAAACAATGTGATCCCTAGAGCTCCGCTCATCATCAGGCTCTGAAGGGACCACCTGGGTTTCAACTTTAGGAATATGGTCTGAAAGATGGGTTTTAGGCTATGGAGTTCTCTCACTCGAATCTCTAAGTATCCCTGCTTGCAGCCTGCAGGGAAGAAAAAAATTTGTACCTTTATTTCAAAAATCCTGCCTTTATGATGGTTGAAGTGCTTACGAGCAGTTTCTTTCACACATGAAACAAGAGGACTGTCTTGCAGCTCTGCTGTGAGACACGTTCTCAAGAAAATTCTGTTGAATCACACTTGGAAAATATTTTGTTCTCTGAGAAATGCAGTTATGAGATGCAACTATACATAACTGCAGGTTGAGTTTTAAAGTTTATGGAGTAACTGCTGCTTGTGCAAGGCAGAAGAGAGCAGTGAAGCTATGCTATTTCGTACTGCCTTGCCCTTATCCAGTGGTCTTTTGAATAGCATATTTAGTGAGGGAGTCGTGATTCACAGACCATCTCTGTTGGACTGGAAGCATTTTTCTTTTCAGCCCAAACCTCATGTATCTGAATGCTAGAAATACTGTCCTGCAAGGCACTTTCTAGTGACAGTTTCTCCACATCTCCTGTGGAAGCTAATCATGTGATATAAAATACTTAAATATTCACTAGGTCATAATAATCCTACCTTCCAGGAAAATGCCTTTGAGGCCGTTAGAAATATCTGTAGTATGAGACAAATTCCCTATATGGACAATTGAGATGCCCGCCTAAGAAATCTTTGAGCTGTGGCTAGGGTTCTCTTGAGGAGTAGGTAACAATGAAAACCTCAGCTATCAATCACAGACAGGATCTGAAGACAGATCTAAGCTTTAAATTTTTGTTTTGAAATCAATACAAAATTCAACAAAAAAAGCATAGCTGTTAATGATTTTTTTTCTTTCTTTTAATTTCTGCCAGTGAATTAGCACTAAGTTTGTGTAACTGATTTTTCAAAGTCCCAAAGGGGTCGTTCTCAAAGAGCTTCGGCAAGAACCTAGTTGCTGTAATGTAAGGTCCAAAGCTGAGAAACAGTCTAGTTTGGACAGAAGTGGGAAAGGATATTGTCTGGAAACAACCGACCAGTACATCAGCATCAAATCTGAGCTGTTCTCAGCCTGCATTTTTTTTTTTCCCCTTCTAGTTATTATTACATTTGGGTATGTGGCACAGATACAGCTTTTAAAAATTACCTTATTTATATGTTAATAAGAACTCAATTTGAATAAAACCTGCCTTCCAGCAGTAGTTCAACTTCCTCCAGGGCTGTAGCCTCCCTTTGGAGGTTAAAAATGCCAACTTCTTCCTAAGTGGAATCTTGTCTTTCTGGCATCTACTGTGCTTATTCTCTGATACTGTGATGATACAGTATGTCATAAGTACAGAAGTATGACTTTTGTCGCACAAGTCTGTGCAGAATCTGGACTTTATTTAAAAAAAAAAAAAAAAAGCTAAAAACCCCCAAAAACTCTTTAGCCATTGTGGTCTGGAAAGACAGCTATGAGGAAAGTTTTCAATGTGTTACCTGTTGCATTTTTATTTACCTGAATCTTGAGCAAACTAAAAAGTAGTCTTTGGATCATTTTGTTATTCTCAGCTGGCTATTAACTCTCTACACCAAAGATGATGGTCTTAAATTCCAACATGTTTAGTACTTCTTTTTCCTCTTTGAGTATCCAGTTGTCCTGTTTGGACCTCCAGGATAGCAGCGGGTCTGGTTCTCCCTTAGTTAGCTGCCAAAATCTCCAGTTGTCTCCCTGAGACTTTCTGTCTCCTACTTGTACAGTGAATACAGGCATCTCTGGCAGATGCAGAATGAAGACTATGGGAACAGTGTGAAATATGCGTTTGCCTGCCCACATTTTAAGAAGAGTTTCAGTTTAGCATTGCAAATTTTGCATTAGTTACTCAATGAATTTTCAGTTCTCTCATTATTGGTGTGTATGGTCTTCCCATCCAATGAGCCTGTTAAATATTTAATAGTATAAATAACTCTTAATTTTTATTTTTTTTCCTTGTGGTCTTGCTTAATGTTCTCCCAATGCTGTAAGTTATTCTTCATTACAGAAGTGTAGATGGAATAGGATATGTGTCTGGTTTTGGAAGGATGTGGCTTCCCTTAGGAAGTCTCACTTTCCAATAGTTTGGTGAATGCTATCTTCCCCAGTTGGAGAGAGGACTTTGTTTATTTTTTTGTTTAAAAAGAGTTGGTTTAGTGGTCTTAAGAGAACTCTGTGACCTGAAGCAGCCATAAGGTGCAGAATGACTCATAAGGAGATTCTCTTTTAAAATGTGTGTACAAGGGTAAAGGAATGAAGAGGAAGGGAGACATCATCTGGGATTAGAGATGATGATATGTGGAAGGGTAATTGAAAGAACAGGGTGAAATGGTGACCATCAAATTGCAGCTGGGATGTCAGATAATAAGAATTTTTAATTTGAATAGAGTTTATTTTTTCCAATACCTTCCAGCAGATGAGGATGATAACAGAGAAGGCTAATCAGTCATGAAAACACATTCCCACCATCCCTGGGTAGATGAAAACAGGCATTTAAAAACTGAATGTATTTTGACCTGTTGCATAACCAGAAGGTAGCCAGGGCATAGTGTGCTTTGAATAGTACTCCTACAGCAGCATGCAGGCTTATTCTGTAGCTACCAAAATTTTGTTGCAAGTATGTATTGACTACCGAAATGGAAAGATTTTATGGAATACAGGAAAAGAGCTCAACAGTTGAAAAGCCAAAAAGGCTACTCTGAAGTCTCATCTCTTATGTATTGCACACTGTACAACTTCATCCTCTGCCATCTGCATCAAATGATATAGCTACAATATCCTTTGACATTTTTTACCTTGGATAGAAATAAGAAACTTATTGCAGATAAGGTAAGTAACTGGAGCAGGGGCAACTCTGTCTTCCTGGCCATATTTGAAAGTGGGATTTTCTGTCTAGGATGCTTTTCTGGTTAAGGTGCAAGACTAAAATTTTGTGAAAAAGTTCTCTCTCCATCACATGCTTTTTTGGATAATTACAAACAAGTTGATTTATGTCTCTCAACTTCCGTTTCTGTTCTGCCAAGTGAAGGTGATTGTACTTTGCTCTCTTCCCCTGACTTGCTTCTTCTTAGGACATATGTCTCCTGTGGATGGAGGCACCACTTTGAGGTGATGTCACAGAATGCAGCTGTTCACCATCAGTGCCTGACAGTGCTTCACCACAGCAGTTGAAGGGTGTTGCCCGCTACTAGCACAAATACGGTTGCGGTGAATGTTGGCCAGGCTCCCATACCTGAAAAGGGAGTGGCACTGCATCCCAACTCATTTTTTGCTACCATTAAATGCCATGGTGAATGACCTTTTGTGAATTCAAGGTAGGGTCCATCCTGAGTGGTAGTTAAATTGCACTGGAATAAGAGAGGCAGTTCTTAAAGCCTGAACTAAACAGGAAGGGCTATGAAGTACCTGAAAGGAGGTTGTAATGATGTAGGTGTTGGTCTCTTTTCCCAGGTAACAAGTGATAGGACGAGATTGAATGGCCTCAAGTTGCACCAGGGGAGGTTTAGATTGGATATTAGGAAAAATTTCTTCATGGAAAGGGTTGTCAATCATTGGAACAGGCTGCCCAGGGAAGTGGTTGAGCCACCATCCCTGGAGGTATTTAAAAGAGGTGTAGATGTGGCGCTTAGGGACATGGTTTAGTGGTGAACTTGGCAGTGTTAGGTTAATGGTTGGACTTGATGATCTTAAAGGTCTTTTCCAACCTAAACGATTCTATGATTCTATGAATATCAATTGCAGAAGATGAGGTCTGGGCTCTTCTCTTTCTTTGCTGACTGGTATCATATTGGAGGGCATATGTGCTTCAGAGATGTCATTTGCTTTCTGACTGGCAAAGAGGAGATAACATGCTACACCAGTGCTGCCCTCTGCTCACTAACTGCTTTTGGAGGAGAATGATTTAAAAGCACATTCTAGCCCTGTCTTGCAACGTGGCTGAAACACAAATTTCATTTGCAGGTCACATTTGTTTTGCTTGAATTAATTTTTTTCTCATTCTTTTTTGCATAGATGTCCCAGTGCCCTGAGATTTGTCACTTGAATCAAGGAGATAATTTATCTGAGAAAAAATAATAAATGTAGTCCCTCAAAAATATTAATAGAGGGCGTAGGTGAGAGGCCATGTGCTTTCAGCTTAAATAGATTTCTGACTGCATTGCATATTTTGGAGTGCCATCTGAATAGACAGACAGCAAAGGAGACAGGGAATCATAATGAGAAAAGGAAATAAAATGGGCTGTTTTCTTCAGCAGTATAGAGTATTTCCCAGGGTCTGATTGGAGGGGGGAAAAAAAATCTCCAGCCTGGCAGTCAGCTTGGGCAAATCAAAACGTTAACATTTGACAAAATTTGATTACTTTCAAGGAAAGGTAGTTATCAAAGTTAAAGGGGTTCCGCAGTGTCTTGCAGCTTTGCCTGAACAACGTGCTGAGCCATTGGGAGCTCACGGTGTTGCTGCTGCTCTCCTCTGCTTGGGGGAGTCTGACCACCCTGCTCAAAGCCTGGATCCATGGAGGCACGAGATCCAGGAAAGTAGAGCAAGCTGCAGCTGATGCTGGATAATAAAATTATCCCCCCCTTCACATAATCATTTTTATTATGGGTTTCTCAGTGTTTTTTGAAGGAGGCAAGTGCTATTATCCCCATTTCATAGATGGAGAAGTGAGGGCAGAGACAGATGCTGTGATTTGCCTGTTGCCATTGAGCTGAAAGTGTCCTCATTGGGGCAGAGGGAGAAAAAGAGAAGGAGAATACAGTGGAGGCATCTGCCTGGCTTGTACAGTACAGCTGTTCATTATGAAAATCGTGTCACAGCTTAAACAGCTCTCAAATCATGATGCATTCACAATAATGGAATGACCACTGGGGCTGTGGTGACATCAGTGTATATCTGCACACTTTTTTGGTCATAGTAGTAGTAATAATAATCTTTGTGGACCTAATTACAAAAATAGTTCTATTCATTGATCACTCCTGTTTTTTCTGACTGTGGTACCCATAGGACATTGTTACAACTGCTGTAGTCAAGAAAATGAGGTTTCATAAATTTGTTCTGTTCAATAAATGAATTTATAATAGCAAAAAAAACTTTCTTTTGGCCAGACAGAAACAATGAGAGATTCTTTACTGCCCTGTTTAGCAAGTGGATGGGAATATGCCACTCCTTACTCTTAACACTTTCAGAAGGTACCCAAATTCATCTCTGGTAGATGAAAATATATTAGCTAGCCAAATAGATGTCAGCAGTACTCCTTATACCAGAAGACTCTGTATTACAGTGTTTATTTGCCCTTTTCTGGTCCTGTAGTGTCATGATATCGGAGTAGTAGAGGTCTGGACACTTGTCAGAGGCATTGCAAAACCATTAAAAAATACTTTGTTTTGATAATCTCAGGCAACCCGAAGAACATTAGGTAGAGCAAAGACAGTAGCCAGTTTGGGGTGGGAAAGGAGGCAGAAGGAATAGCTGTAATAAGAGCTTGTTTTCCCCCAGATAGGCATGCTTTGTCTCTCTGCCATGGTCAAGTAATTACATCTTTCGCCGGTTGGAGGAGCAGTGAAGATGAAGTTGAAAGAGAATGGAGAGAGAGGATTTCCCAGTAGTTGTGGCTGGGGAAACTCATGACCACAACACGTGGACTCTCCAGCAGAGACACATTGATGCAGATGATGGACAGGAGAGTTGAGCCAGCAGCTTGGCCTCACTCTTACTTAAAGGAAAGTGATGGGGGACAAGGGAGGTGAGTCTCCTGTGGTCTTCCTGGTGGTTTGTTGGCTGGTCAAATCCAGCGCTGTTTAATCTCATCTTTAGTCTTGGAGAAATGAAATTGTAGAGAACCCCAGTGTGACTTCGTAGATAGTGACACAGCAGCTGTGATCATTGCGCGAAGGGCAGGGAGGGAAAAAAAAAATCGCAGTAACAGAAGTGGCTTAAAATGTCTTTTTTAGTTAGGATCTGGAAATACAGCAGAATGAATTGAAGTATCAGCCTTGTTTTGGGGTTTTTGTTTTGTTTTCTTCAGCATCTCAGCTAGAGCAGTGGGAGGGGAAGGTTAATAGAAGAGGCAGTTGCAGAAGTCAGTATTAGTTATCGCTCAAGAGCCCTGACTCGCTCAGACCCACTGCGAGCAAAAGAGAGGAAGAAAATGTGTTCATTGTGGATGAGAGTTAAATAAGAGCTTGGGGAGAGGAGGAGAGAAAACTGATTTCAACAGTGATGCTCATTTCAACCATGTAGTTTCTAAGAGAAATTTTGAAGGCGAGGGCTAAGAACATGATCTCTATACACTGGCTGGGGACCAACAGAGAAAATAGCAACCGCCCCTTTTACATGTAATAAATATGCTTCTCTTGAAAGGACAGCATGTTTTGTCACCCTTTTATTGACATGGTTGATTTCTTAGCATCAGCTTCTGATGCTGAATGGGTTTGTGTTTTGTTCTTTTTTTTTTTTCAATTATGGCATTTTAAAAGTATTAGGTGTGTTCCCTAGGCTTTCTGAAAATAACATCACTTTTGTCAAATCTTGTGTTGGAAACTTGGAGAGAGAGAAGCATAAAATTTTTAATCCCCTTTGGAGAGTTTTGGCCATCTCTCTCAGATTTTTGTAGTTCCCTGGCCTTTTAACCGTCCATACTGCCTGTTATGTTTGTTTAGCTCTGTGTTTCCACTTGCTACACTTCTCCTCTCAGGAAGAAACTATTTGTTACCATTATATTGTTTGCTCACAATACTGCGGCATGAATGCTAAACTTTCACAAAAAAAAAAAAAAAAAATTGATTCCTCCTGTGATCAGATGAAGGCTATAATGTCCTGAGTTGGGAAAATTTTGCTTAAAACTTGCAATGAAGGAATTACACACCTCTTAGTGCTCCCAGAGAGACAGAGCTGGTTAACGAGAAGTCCAAATGCAGGTTTAGATTTCTAGGTCTGATACTATGCTGCAGAAATATCTGGAGATTCTACGTATGAGAAACAGTAGGGTCCTTTGTATAGCTTATGTAGCTTTTTAATGGAAGGGTATACAGTTAAATATTAGTAAAAATGAAGAAAAAGAAAATTATTTTAATTCATAAAAATGCCTTCCAAAACTTGCCATCTTGTTGGAATTTATGTTCTCCCATAAAACATTTTAATTTTGGCAAAACATTTTGGAAAAAAGGAAGAAATGTTCCATCTGTATGTGTTTGGATCAGCTCTTTTCTTGAGTCAGTCTAAATTATGCTCAGCACTAAAAGGTAGAATTCATGTACCCAGGGGTATCTGTTATCAACTCAAGCTATTAATTTATGTCTGGGGAGCTAGAAATATAAAATATCCACAGCATGTGTGTTTGCCTTAGCCTGATGTGAGAGACAAACATACAATCAACTATGCAAATATCAAAGGCTAGGGGAACTGTTATCCACAACTTAACTAATTACTTTAGCTTATTTACTTGAACAAAGCTAGATGGGGCATCTTAATTGATCATTGGTTTTGACTTTTTGTTGTTTACATTTTAATAATTTTCTTCAGTCGTGCAGTTCTTGGTTGCCTGCTTATTTTTATGGCATCGGCATAACTCGCTGGCCTCAATGCTTATTTTTTTCTGGCCTTTAATGATGTCCATGTTGAAAAGAGAACATGAAGTTGATTACATATTGAAAAATGTTGTCCCCAAGCTGCACACTGCAATTTTGGAAGTGATGTGTTTGACTTGGGCTTATCAGAAGGGTCATGCTGTGATTTTTTTTTTCCTTTTTAGCTAACTGTTTGAATCTGGCTTCTTATTATGGGCATGCTGTGCTGTAGCTGAGAGTAAATGCTGATTTTAAAAAAAAAAAAAAAAGTTTGCAAAATACAATTTCAGCCTTCTAGAGTTTTCTTACTTCTCCCTGGCTGATCTGCAGCAACAAACCGATAGTTAAACTCAATTTTATTCTTTTTTAAATTTGCCACTATAGTGCTGAATAAATTGCAGCTTACCCAACTCTTTCCAGTACTGGCTCACTTTGGAAGCAATTACCTCTTCCCTACCAGCTGGTGCTTCCCCTCTCCTGCATGGAGGGCAGAGCATCGCTGGAGCCACCCGTGTGGGGTGGCCCTTCTCTCCCCCCGCACATGGAAGCAAAAGAGGGAACAGGAAAAAGAAAAGCTGAGAAGCACCTGTTAGTTGAAACTCCCTGATTCTCTATTATTTTGCCAGACAGAGCAACCGGCAGGCTTCACGGTGTCGTGCGTGTTGGAACGGGGACCTGGAGTTTGGGCGCTGAGACGCCGAGCCTGCTACCCAGCCGTCCTCCTGCAGCTGAAATGCTGGGAGCTTTTTTCAGTAGGGTTTGGGGTTTTCCTACACCGCTTTGAACTAACTTGTTAGCAGACGGACTCAGATCGCCGGTGTCCACTGTTCAGTGTTGTTAACGCAGCTCCTGAAATTTCCTTACTGTATCACAAGAGAATACCGATCCCCGACAGGGAAGTAACGGGAGTAAGGGAAATGAACACACAGATTTGCTTTGGGCAGAACTGCAGTAGCTGCAGGTCTCTGCATTAGTGATGACTTTTTTTTTCTTTATTTTTTTTGGTATGCTGATCAACCTCCCCATGCCCAAATGAGGGTAAAATATCATTTCATTACTGAACTTGTCCAAAGAAGAAAACTCGGTGTTTCATGATTATTCTAGTAGATTTTCTTTAATAAAATAATTCTGAACCATAACCATGGTTAGAAATGAGAATAAGGCATGTTTTTTCAGCCAGAGACAGTATCATTTGGTTGAGCAATCAGTGGTTATAATTAAAGGTTTTTCTTTCCTTAAAACTTGGCTCACTTTTAGGCTTAGACTACTAAGGCTATAGTAGTAGTTCCGTAGAAATGAACACAGCACTTCAGTCCACGAAGGTGCAACTAAATGATGAAAATCAGCAAGTTGGCTCAAGGCTTTGTGCTGTGAGGAGAGTTTGGGGATCTTTACCCATAAGGAAGCATACAGAGAAATGTATGTGATTTTCATGTCTACTTTTAGTAGGTGAATAAGATTTAGCACTAGATAAAGAAGCAAAATTACAGTGGCAGGGTAGCCAAGACAAAGAAATAAATTACTGCTGTTGAAAACTGCAGTAGTCAGGGTGGAAAGACACTTAATGAAAAGCTGGTACCTAGAAGACATTTTGAGTGAGATCACAGAGAAATATCGGGTACAGGCGGCCTGGGCAATGAATCGGAGAAGCTGGAAAGAGGTGTAGTTACCTGCAAATGGATATTATTGGGTTATGCCCCACACACTCTGAAATGGTAATCGTGACTGGTAGACAGGACTTGAAGGTCCGGAAAATGTCCAGAAAAGATAGAAACCAGAGTAAAAGTGATATAGCTGTAATGGCAATTAATGATACACTGTGTAAACAAATAAGAACTACTGGTATGCATAAGATAGGATTCATATGACTCAAAACTACTTTGGAAGAGTATGGAAAAATATTTACTGTTTTTGTGTCAACCCAAAGTTGGATGTGAATTTAATTAGAAGTCCTTGTAGTGTTATGCGTGAGAACAATATAATAAGGAGATCTCTCATTATAGAAGGGTTTATCTCTCCAAATTTAGATTAGAAGGTAAATGGTGCTAATAATAATAGGGGCTAATTATTTGTGGATATGATTTCTTCACTACCTACCATAGGACTATAAAAAGTTGATGCTATTTTAGAATTTAATTCAGTACGATCTTACGGCTCATCCTTAAAGCTCATCCTTAAAAATAACCACTAGTATCAAGTGTTAACAATCTGATTCAGTTTATATTACATACGATTGTGAACATAAATCTAATTAAAGTTTTCAATTTTAAAAGTTGATTTTTAAGAAATTAAGTAAACTGGTAATGTGTGTTGGACCAATGCAAGATTTTTAGTAAAGGATTATTTCAAATCTCTTTTCATCAAAGTAAAAAAAAAAATTAAAAAAAAAAAGAAATTTGTTTTCTCAAGAAAAAAGAGGGGGTAAAAAGCCTGTAGAGAGGAATTCCAAATCTAACCGGGGAGCAGCCTACTAAAGTGCTGTCAGAAGCTTGCAGGAATTTAAGAAGATGGTACTGATCATCCAAGCAAGTTGTGTCTTGGAAGTCCAGAAGTAGCACATTCCTGAGACTCACCAAAAACCAAGCTGACTTGAATCTTGCAAGGGAAATGAAAAGCAAATCTAGATTTTACTTTTTCCCTGAGTCCTGCAAATAAAGACAACAAAGGAAATGTGTATGTGTGCAAGGGGAGAGGGGACATTTTACAGTTGGAAGATTACAGATCACAAAGGTCTGGCTCCAAAAGCGTGTGAGCATTTGCCTCGGTATTCCGTATGGGAGATCAGGCAGGACATGGGGGCGTGCACCAGATGGTGAAGGAGAGAGAGACCTGGAGAAGCAGAAGTTTCCGCAGATGTTACAGAGGTCAAACTCCTAAGAGCCGAATGCTTTTAACTTCTCTTTTACAAGGAAAACTGTGTGATACCATCTCGGAGTACTGCAAAAATGGCACTTGACATTTCAGATTCATTAAGACTGTAAAAACATGCATCAAATACTTCCTGTTGTTGTACAACTGGAGCATAGCAAATACAATATTTGCTGCCAGAGGGGGAAAGAAACAGATCCAGGTAACTGCAGACATGTTCATCTGCCCTTGATGGACTGCAAAATAGAACACGTTTTGAATAAGAGAGTAACGTAAGAGGTGGAGGTAAATGCTAAGTTTCATTAAACACAGCATGTATTTACTGAAAGGAGACTGATCTCCCAAAGTATCTCACTTAAAAACTGATTTTGTAGATGTGACTAATCTGGGACTAATCAAACTGTAATTTATTAAAGTATTTGTTGTGGGACTTGATGAGAAATTATTCATTCAAGCAGGAAAAAGAGATTAATGCAAAAGGTAGTTCTAACATGGGTAAGGAGCTTAAAGAGTACTCAAAATAAGCAGTGTTGTGAAGAGAAATAATGGGCTGTAGGAATTGAAGTCTGCTTTTGGGATGCATTTTATTTATTCACGATCATGGGATGAAAATGATAGTGTACTAAAAGACAAAGCTGGGACTCATATTTATGCTCAAAATATTGTTTATGGGCAAAGAGGAACCATACCTTTTATATATATTTATATAAAGTAAAAAAATTAGTGTAATTGAAATGTTAACAGTCTAATCCAAGAATCATCATTAGTGTAAATGTAATTATTACAGAGAAGGAATATGTCTATGCAGATGTTGTAATAATAAGAACAATAACACCACCACCACAATTAAAATTGTTATACATGCTCTTAGATTCAACTACTTTTCCTAATGTTATGCTGACGCTTCCCCAGCTCCTCTCAGCCCTAAGGTTGGTAGTTTTGTTACAGTGTTGGTGGTAGGGATGGTTATGGTGACTGTCAGCATCTTGAGTCCTTTGCCAGGAGGAATATGATGTTCATGTTGATGGCTTCTTCTTTGTCACTTTAGGATCAACTTGGGGTTGGTTCTGTACGTTTGCTAACGTGCTTTTATACCTTTTTCTTTTTTCGTTGGTCTGCAGCTCCATGTTATGTCCAAAGTTACTATATATGGCGCCTTGTAGGTATGTTGGAAACTATTTCTGTGTTCTCTTTCTTACTCCAGTTTTGTCCACCTCCAGATTTGCATTTCTTTTCTGACCATCAGTGAGTTGTTTATAGTTGAAGGGTCTCCATTGTCAAGCCTATGCCCATCTTGTGTATCTCTTGCCTGTACTCCTCTGCGCTGCACCCCGTGTCTCCACTTCTCAAGGCTTTTGCTGAGATCCCAGTCCTGTATTTCTCTATAGTGCATTATTATAGTAGAGTTGTAAAACCTCAGTAGCTCCATACAATGACAAAGAAAAGTAAATCAAATTAGCCATAGCTAGTTGGTCAATTAGAAAAATTGCTGTTGCAGCTGAACCAAATGTGACGAAGCTGCGGACGGGCCAAGAGAAGCTCGGACAGAGCAAGCCTCGACAAGCCTCGGTCCTGAGGCCTTGCAAACTCACTGCAAGGCCCCTGGCCTGTCATTAGCGATGACAATACGTACAGTATTGCGGTACGTGCAGGGTTGCAGGCTAACAGCATTATTAACACAGCTGATGTTTGGTATATTATACTGGAATAGCTGGAGGGTATGGACGGGTTAAATCATGTGAGAAAACCTGATAGTTCAGAGTGGGAGATTACACTCACATGGACTAATAATAAAACGCTTGCTTCTATAATCTGGGACCATGCCAGTAGCTTTGGAAAGAACAGATGAAGGGAAGGGCTTGTGAGTAATAGTTATTAACAGCAAAAAAGCCACCTGCAAAAGGCATATGTGATCCTAGGATGCGCCGCATATGCTAGTTTCAGTAAGGCTATGAAAAATAAACACTTGCTCACCGATGGAGCTTCATCTGAAATTGGTTTGTTGGATGCTTGTGTTTGGGAAAGACTTGTTCAAATGTGGGAAATGGAGAACCTGTGCATAAGTTAATTGCATGAGTGCAGACAGAGTTGCTCCAGCAAGCTTGACTTGCGGTAACAGAGACCCAAAGGTCTACTGAGCACAGCATGAAAACACCTGGGCCACCTTGGGCTGCCAACTTGGGTATGAAGGAAGCAAGCTGCATTTGCAAGGTCTTAGATTGGAGGGAGTAAATTTTTTCTCTTGGGCTGTTAGACAAAGCCTGGCACTGCATGAAAGCGTCTGTAGCGCTTCTGGATCCAAATGGAAGTGTCTGCGTGTGCTGTGCTCTGTGGATACTGGTTTGGGTCTCTGGTAGAGCTGGGACTTTGTGCTGCAGTCCATAGATCATAGAATCATAGAATG